>NC_090390.1:68662485-70054152 GCF_036365525.1 Heterodontus francisci
TCCCAACTTTGGCACAAGCCCCCAAATGTTAGTAAGGAGGACTTTGCAGGGTCGACAGGGCTGGGTTTGCTGTTGTCGTTTCCAGTGCCTAGGTCGATACCGGGTGGTCCGTCCGGTTTCATTCCTTTTTATTGACTTCGTGGCGGTTAGATATAACTGAGTGCCTTGCTACATCTTAAATGTATTCAATGATGGAGCATTCACAACCCTCTGGGGTAGAGAATTCCAAAGAGTCACAATCCTTTGAGTGGAGTAATTTCTCCCCATCTCAGTCCAGAATGATTGACCCCTTATCCTGAGACTGTGTCCCCATGTTCTAGATTCCCTGACCAGCGGAAACAATCTCTCAGCTTCTCCCCTATCAAGCCCTTTCAAAATCTTGTATCTCCCAATTAGATCGCCCCTCACTCTTCTAAACTCCAGAGAATATAGGCTCAATTTACTCAGCCCCTCATCATAGGACAACCCCCTCATCCCAGGGACCAATTTAGTAAATCTTCGCTGCACCGCCTCCAATGCAAGTGTATCCTTTCTTAAGTGTGGAGACCAAAACTGCACACAGTATTCCAGGTGCGGTCTCACCAAAGCCCTGTAAAATTTTAGCAAGACTTCTTTATTCCTGTACTCCAATCCCCTTACAATAAAGGCCAACATGCCATTTTCCTTCCAATAGCCTGCTGCACCTGCATGTTAACTTTGTGTGTTACCGTACGTGTACCCCCAAGTCTCTCTGAACATCAACACTTACCAGTTTCACACTGTCAGGCAAGCCTCCCACCTGCCAAGACTGAGGCACACATTATTTTGCCACATGAACATTAAAACTTATAATTGTGGCTGGGAAGAAAAGAGGGCCTATCACAAGGAATTGCCAGGCCACTGACTGGAAAGACATTTGCATGCTAGCAGACAGTGTTGGAACAAGGGACCCAGTCCTTGCTTCCCCAATACACAGAAGAAGTGGTCAGACTAGTTTAGTCACATGCCTGGCTGGCTGTTAGTTTTGTGAATTTGAACTGACCATAGAATTTTAAACTCAGAAAGCTGTTTGTACTGGACTGGAAAGGACCTCTCTCCTGTCTGCTTTCATCTCGTTCTCACCAGCTTCGGAAACCACTGAAGATACGTGAACTCAAAGAGAGAAAGTCTCCTATGTGAACAAGGTTTAAGAAGAATACTGGGCCCCAATGAAAAGTAAGAGCTGTCTACAATCAAAGACCCTACGGCAAGCTGGAAACACAGAAACCGCAACAAGAAACCCCCTTCAGAGACTGCCTCAAACCTCTATTTTGTTTTTCTTCTGTTCTTTTCTGTCCCTATTTGCACGTGTGTATCGCATGTGTATGCTAGCGTCGGTGCGTCGTATATCCGTAGGTGTTAAGCGAATTAGAGTTTAAGTTTAAGGTTTAATAAAATTTCACTTTTCCTCTTTAAACGTAAGAAAGCTTGTTTATGCTCATTTCTTTGCCTTATAATTGGAAAGTGGTGAACAAGGATTAACCAAGGGGGAGCTCAAAACACAGTGTGTTTAAAATTTAACCCTGTTACAATAAAACCAGGTGAAGACGTCAAAAGACCCCTCGACATCTTTCTCACCTGGTCATAACAGAAATTTGGGTGCTAGCGTCTGGAATTTTACCCCCAGACTAACAAGAGTAATTGGAAGTTGGAAGCCAAATTGTTCCCAATCATAAAAGAGCAAGATCAATACAGGTTTTCTTGTGGTTGTGTGTGATTGAATACTAACATGTCTGCAACTGAAGCGAGTAGCTCTCCAAGCCAGGGTGAAGTAACTTGGGATAAGTTAAAAGCACTGTCGATGGAGGAGTTGAGAAAAATGGCTGAGCAGTGTGGGATCACTGTATGTGGCAAGGCTAGGAAGTCTGAACTCCTAAGGCTAGTGGCCAACCAGTGTTAGAAGCTGACCCAGAGAGGGTACTGCTAGCAAAGATACAATTGGAACAAAGGAAACTTGAATTAGAGGAAAAAGAGAAAGGGAGGCAGGAGAGGGAGAAAGAAAGGGCCTTCCAGAAGGAACATGAAGAAACAAAGACAGGAGAAGGAATGAAAGAGAGAGGAGGGAGAGAGAGAGATGAAGAATAGTCCAGAAAGAAATCGAAGAGAGAGAGAGCTGAAGCAGCTTGAGTTAACTAGGGGGCAACAGACCCCAGTGAAAGTATGGCCAATATGAAGGAACAGAATTCAGGGCAGGGTACAAAATTGCTAAAACTCGCTCAATTTATTCCAAAATTCAATGAGGAAGATGTGGAAGAATTTTTGAGACTTTCAAGAAACTGGCAAGGAAGCTAAAATGGCCAGCTGACACCTGGTCTCTTTTAATACAAAGCAAGCTAATTTGAAAAGCCCATGAGGTTTATTCCTTGTTGCCAGATGAGAGTTCATCAAATTATGAACTGATCAAAAAGTGCTATCCTCAGGGCATATGAAATAGTACATGACGCCTATCGCCAAAAGTTTAGAACGCTCAAAAGCAAGCTAAATCAACCTCTGTGGAGTTTGAAAGAAGTAAGCAGCTGGCTTTTGACCAGTGACTGAGGGCTTTAAAAATACAGCTCAGCTATGAGACTCTCAGAGAAGTAATCCTGTTGGAGGAATTTCCAAACTCCCTTCCATTCTCAATAAAGACCCATGTAAAGGAGCAGCAGGTCCAGAGGGCACGGCTAAGCAGCCATTCTGGCCGATGAGTTTGCTTTAATTTATGTCAGTTTCCCAAAGACAAACCTTTCCGAATCACCCCAACAAATCCGAAAAGGACAAAAGGGTGGGAAGGTGATATCCACCCAGGCAGTCCTGGAAGAGAAAGGAAAGCAGGCGAGACAGGGGGCCCTCCTCCAGCCAAAAAGGAAGGTGCTGTGAGCAACAGTGAGACCCAGAGATCTGTGTGCTTCCATTGTAATAAGGCAGTGCTTTTCAAAGCTGACTGCTGGAAACTAAAGGGGAAGCAGGTAGGGTAAGTCAGGGCACACCCGCTCAGTGAAGACGGGACCCTGATGCAAAGCACAGGAGAACAAGCAGTGACTTTAAATGCAGTAAGAGTGAGACCCAGGAAGCATACTAGGGCCAATGCAGGAAAAGTTAATAGGATCCTGAAGGTTATCAGGGTTTTTTGTTTGAAGGGAAAGCAACCCCATATCCATTGAGTGAGGCAAGCAAGCCCATAGTGATTCTCAGAGACACAGAGGCTACCAGATCCCTTTTACTGGGAAAAGGCCTGACCTTTCCCCCAGAGAGTGCAGTGAACACCAAAATGGTGGTGAGTGGTATTGGAGGGCAGTGTATGCCTGTACCTGTACACTGGGTGCACCTGGATTGTGACCTAGTTTTGAAACCGGAGACGATAAGGATTGGCCCTAGTTTGCCTGTGGACAGGGTTGACCTGCTCCTAGGTAATGATCTGGCGGGGGTGAAGGTAGTAGTCCCCCTAGTAGTGAAAGAAAGTCCGCAGTTCAGAGAGACAGGGCAGTGGCAGGAGACGATCCCCTGCAGAATCCCTGAATGTGTCGTGGATCAGGCCATGATCAATCCAGCTCCCCCAGTGGAGACTGCATTGGCACTGCAGGCAAATGACCATGAGGTCTGCCTGTCTGAGACTTTCTTTGGAAGTTAGCCAACCCAGGGAATGAATTAAATTGATTTTCCCCAGGTGAGGCTCAGCGAGCTGACCCAGTATTGCAAGAGTTAGCACAGGCTGCCCAGTCTGAAAGTGAAGCAGAGGGAGTCCCCGATTGCTACTATTTAAAGAATGAGGTACTGAAGAGGAAATGGAGTTCTCCTCACAGACCTGAGGGCTAGGAGTGGACAGTAGTTCACCAGTTAGTGCTGCCACAGAGATACCGGGGAGAAATATTAAGAAGGGCCCACGAGACAAGAGTGGCTGTACATGCAGGTATATGAAAGACCAAAGCCCGCATAAGGCAACAGTTTGACTGGCCAAAACTCCACAAAGATGTGGTAGAGTACTGCGGGAGTTGCCACATGTACCAGGTTGAGGGGAAACACCAACCTACAGTGAAACCTGCACCCCTAAGTCCTGTCCAGGACCCTTCAGCAGAGGGCTGATGAACTGTAAGGGACCCCCGCCAAGAACAAAAAGGGACAGGCAGGCACATGGCTGGCAAAAGTTTAGAAAGAGAACGGGAAAAAGTGACCAAGAGGGCAGGTTAAAGGAAGTCTGGGAGAAATCCTGGATGAAAACCCCTCCTGTCCAGTCAGCCAATCCTGAAAAATATGAAAAGTTAGACCCCAGATCTTCCTATGTAAATGCAGACTCTAGAAGCACCCCACCAGAGTTGCTAACAGCATTTACAGGAACCTGCAGAGACAAAGAAATACCTCTAGGGGGCAGAGGAACCGTGAGGGTGATGCCCCACCTAGTTGAAGTGCCACAGGAGAGTGCAGCCAAGTTTGCACAAATACATACAGGCAGGAGTGTCCCAGTGAACAAAGGGGAGATTAACAAAGAATCCTCCCCCACAATCAGAGGAAAAGGGAACTACCCATCCCCTGAATTCAAAAGTCTTTGCATGACTCAGAGTTCAGGATAGACCCACCCACTACTAACTCTCCTGAGAAAAAATAGGGGAAATTAAAGCAGCACTGGCGCCCAGAAAAGACCATTATAATAGGCTTTAAGATTGATAAATGAATGGAAATGAATGTGAGAAATGCATGGTTTTTCTTTCTGTATTTTATATTTCTGTCAAACCTTGTAATTAAATGCACCTTTTTTTCAAATTGCATTTCATTTCCCTGGGTGTGGAGGTGTCAGGCAAAGCCCCCCCACCTGCCAAGACTGAGGCACACATTATTTTGCCACATGAAGATTAAAACTTTTAAAATTGTGCTGGAAAGAAAAGAGGGCCTATCACAATTGCCAGGCCGCTCACTGGAAAGACATTTGCATGCTAGCAGACAGTGTTGGAACAAGGGACCCAGTCCTTGCTTCCCCAATACACAGAAGGAGTGGTCAGACTAGTTTAGTCACATGGCTGGCTGGCTGTTGGTTTTGTGAATTTGAACTGGCCACAGAATTTTAAACTCAGAAAGCTGTTAGCTCCTGGACTGGAAAAGACCTCTCTCCTGTCTGCTCTCATCTCGTTCTCACCAGCTTCGGAAACCATTGAAGATACGTGAACTCAAAGAGAGAAAAGTCTCCTATGTGAACAAGGTTTAAGAAGGATACTGGGCCCCAATGAAAAGTAAGAGCTGTCTACAATCAAAGACTCTACGTCGAGTTGGATACACAGAAACAGCAACAAGAAACCTCCTTCAGAGACTGCCTCAAACCTCTCTACTTTATTTTTCTACTCTTTTCTGTCCCTATTTGCATGTGTGTATCGTATGTGCATGCTAGCATGGGCGCATCATATATCCGTAGGCATTAACCGAATTAGCGTTTAAGGTTTAATAAAATTTTACTTTTCTTCTTTAAACCTAAGAAAGCCTGTTTATGCTTATTTCTTTGCCTTAGAATTGGAAAGTGGTGAACAAGGATTCATCAAGCGGGAGCTCAAAACACAATGTGTTTAAAATTAAAAGCCGTCACAATAAGACGAGGTGAAGACCGCAAAAGACCCCTAGACATCTTTCTCACCTGGTTGTAACACACACCATTTATAAAATATTCTGCCTTTCTATTTGTACGACCAAAGTGAACAACTTCACACTTCCCTACTCCCTCTACTCTATTTGCCATATGTTGCCCACTCAGTTAACCTGTCTATATCTCTTTGCAGCCTCTCTACATCCTCCCCGCAGCTTACCTTTCCACTGAGCTTTGTATCATCAGCAAATTTAGATACATTACTCTATGTAGTTCCTCCAAGTCATTAATATAGAGTGTAAATAGCTGAGGCCCCAGCACTGATCCTTGCGGCACCCCACTGTTCACTGCCTGCCAACTTGAAAATGCCCCATTTATGGCCACATTCTGCTTTCTGTCTGTTAACCAATCCTCTATCTACGCTAATATATTACCCCCAACACCATGAGCCCTTATCTTGCCTATTAACCTTTTATGTGGCACCTTATCGAATGCCTTTTGAAAATCCAGATATACTATATCTACTGGTTTCCCTTTATCTACCCCACTAGTTTCATCCTCAAAAAACTATAATAAATTTAGTTTAGTTTAGAGATACAGCACTGAAAGAGGCCCTTCGGCCCACCCAGTCTGTGCCGACCATCAACCACCCATTTATACTAATCCTACACTAATTCCATATTCCTACCACATCCCCACCTATTCCTATATTTCCCTACCACCTACCTATACTAGGGGCAATTTATAATGGCCAATTAACCTATCAACCTTTGGCATGTGGGAGGAAACCGGAGCACCCGGAGGAAACCCACGCAGACACAGGGAGAACTTGCAAACTCCACACAGGCAGTAGCCAGAATTGAACCTGGGTCGCTGGAGCTGTGAGGCTACGGTGCTAACCACTGCGCCGCCCAAGTCAAACAGGATCTCCCTTTAGTAAAACCATGCTGACTGGTTCTAATCATACTATGCTTTTCCAAGTGCAATGTTAAGACTTCTTTAGTAATGGTTTCCAGCATCTTCCCAACGACTGATGTTAGGCTAAGTGGCCTGTAGTTCCCCGTTTTCTCTTTACCTCCTTTTTTGAAAATGGCGTGACATTTTGCCAACTTCCAATCTGATGGGACCATTCCTGAATGTAAGGTATTCTGGAAAATAATAGCCAGCGCATCCATCCCTGCAGCTATCTCTTTTAGAACCCTAGGATGCAGGGCATCTAGTCCCGGGGACTTGTCAGATTTTAGTCCCTCAAGTTTCTCCAATTCTTTTTCTTGACTGATATCAATATCCTTAATTTCCTCAATCTTTTTAGCCCCTAGGTTACTGCCTATTTCTGGTATGGAACGTGTGTCTTCTACTGTGAAGACAGACACAAAATATTTGTTCAATGCCTCTGCCATTTCTTCATTCCTCATGATGATTTCTACTGTTTATGCCTCGAAGGGACCAATGTCTACTTTAGCTACTCTCTTCCTTTTTACGTCCTTATAAAAGCTCTTACAATCTGTTTTTATATTGCTGGTTAGTTTACTCTCATTCAATTTTTTCCCTTTTTATCAACTTATTGGTGGCCTTTTGCTGGTTTCTAAAACACGCCCAATCCTCAGACTTGCTACTATTTTTTGCAACATTGTAAGCCTCTTCTTTTAGTCTAATACTCTCAACTTCCTGAGTGAGACACAGATGGGTCTTTCTGGATGAGTTTTTGGTTTTGAATGGAATGTACTTTTGTTGAATCCTTTGAATTCTTTCTTTAAATGTTTCCCACTGTTCATTTACCACCATACCTTCCAGTCTATTTACCCAATTAACCATAGCCAGTTCTCCCCTCATACCATCGTGTTTAAGCTTAAGATTCATGTTTGTGATTGAAATCTGTCACTTTCAAACCGAACATGAAATTCAATGGTATTATGATCACTGTTTCCCAGTGGATCTTTTACTATGACAATGCTTATTAACCCTGCTTCATTACATAATACGAGATCTAAGATAGCTTTATCCCTAGTCCGTTCTACAATCTATTGCTCCAAGAAATTGTCTAGATGGAGAAATTCTAGATGGAGCAGAATTTGTAAGGAGCATCCAGGAGGGTTTTCTAGAGCAGTATGTAAATAGTCCAACTCGGGAAGGGGCCATACTGGACCTGGTGTTGGGGAATGAGCCCGGCCAGGTGGTTGAAGTTTCAGTAGGGGATTACTTTGGGAATAGTGATCACAATTCTGTAAGTTTTAGAATACTCATGGACAAAGACGAAAGTGGTCTTAAAGGAAGAGTGCTAAATTGGGGGAAGGCCAACTATACCAAAATTCGGCAGGAGCTGGGGAATGTAGATTGCGAGCAGCTGTTTGAAGGTAAATCCACATTTGATATGTGGGAGGCTTTTAAAGAGAGGTTGATTAGCGTGCAGGAGAGACATGTTCCTGTGAAAATGAGGGATAGAAATGGCAAGATTAGGGAACCATGGATGATAGGTGAAATTGTGAGACTAGCTAAGAGGAAAAAGGAAGCATACATAAGGTCTAGGCGGCTGAAGAAAGACGAAGCTTTGGATGAATATCGGGAATGTAGGACCAATCTGAAATGAGGAATTAAGAGGGCTAAAAGGGGTCATGAAATATCTTTAGCAAACAGGGTTAAGGAAAATCCCAAAGCCTTTTATTCATATATAAGGAGCAAGAGGGTAACTAGAGAAAGGATTGGCCCACTCAAGGACAAAGGAGGAAAGTTATGCGTGGAGTCAGAGAAAATGGGTGAGATTCTAAACGAGTACTTTACATCGGTATTCACCGAGGAGAGGGACATGAAGGATGTTGAGGTTAGGAACAGATGTTTGATTACTCTAGGTCAAGTCGGCATAAGGAGGGAGGAAGTGTTGGGTATTCTAAAAGGCATTAAGGTGGACAAGTCCCCAGGTCCGGATGGGATCTATCCCAGGTTACCGAGGGAAGCGAGAGAGGAATTAGCTGGGGCCTTAACAGATATCTTTGCAGCATCCTTAAACACGGGTGAGGTCCCGGAGGACTGGAGAATTGCTAATGTTGTCCCCTTGTTTAAGAAGGGTAGCAGGGATAATCCAGGTAATTATAGACCGGTGAGCCTGACGTCAGTGGTAGGGAAGCTGCTGGAGAAGATACTGAGGGATAGGATCTATTCCCATTTGGAAGAAAATGGGCTTATCAGTGATAGGCAACATGGTTTTGTGCAGGGAAGGTCATGTCTTACCAACTTAATAGAATTCTTTGAGGAAGTGACAAAGTTGATTGATGTGGGAAGGGCTGTAGATGTCATATACATGGGATCCAGGGTGTACTAGCTAGATGGATAAAGAACTGGCTGGGCAACAGGAGACAGAGAGTAGCAGTGGAAGGAAGTTTCTCAAAATGGAGACGTGTGACCAGTGGTGTTCCACAGGGATCCGTGCTGGGACCACTGTTGTTTGTGATATACATAAATGATTTGGAGGAAAGTATCGGTGGTCTGATTAGCAAGTTTGCAGACGACACTAAGATTGGTGGAGTAGCAGATAGTGAAGGGGACTGTCAGAGAATACAGCAGAATATAGATAGATTGGAGAGTTGGGCAGAGAAATGGCAGATGGAGTTCAATCAGGGTAAATGCGAGGTGATACATTTTGGAAGATCCAATTCAAGAGTGAACTATACAGTAAATGGAAAAGTCCTGGGGAAAATTGATGTCCAGAGAGATTTGGGCGTTCAGGTCCATTGTTCCCTGAAGGTGGCAACGCAGGTAAATAGAGTGGTCAAGAAGGCATACGGCATGCTTTCCTTCATCGGACGGGGTATTGAGTACAAGAGTTGGCAGGTCATGTTACAGTTGTATAGGACTTTGGTTCGGCCACATTTGGAATACTGCGTGCAGTTCTGGTCGCCACGTTACCAAAAGGATGTGGATGCTTTGGAGAGGGTGCAGAGGAGGTTCACCAGGATGTTGCCTGGTATGGAGGGCGCTAGTTATGAAGAGAGGTTGAGTAGATTAGGATTATTTTCATTAGAAAGCCGGAGGTTGAGGGGGACCTGATTGAGGTGTACAAAATCATGAGAGGTATAGACAGGGTGGATAGCAAGAAGCTTTTTCCCCAGAGTGGGGGATTCAAATACTAGGGGTCACGAGTTCAAAGTGAGAGGGGAAAATTTTAGGGGGGATATGCGTGGAAAGTTCTTTACGCAGAGGGTGGTGGGTGCCTGGAACGCGTTGCCAGCGGAGGTGGTAGATGCGAACACGATAGCGTCTTTTAAGATGTATCTAGACAGATACATGAATGGGCAGGAAGCAAAGAGATACAGACCCTTAGAAAATAGGTGACATGTTTAGGTAGAGGATCTGGATCGGCGCAGGCTTGGAGGGCCGAAGGGCCTGTTCCTGTGCTGTAATTTTCTTTGTTCTTTGTTCTTAAAAGCATTCTACAAATTCATCATCTAGACCACGGTTGCCAATTTGATTGTCCCAGTCTATATGCAGATTAAAATCCCCCACAATTAATACATTACCTTTTTTGCATGCTCCAATAATTTCCCATTTAATGTTCTGTCCAATAATAGGTAGGCAGTGACGTAGTGGTATTATCACTGGACTAGTAACCCAGAGACCCAAGGTATTCCTCTGGGGACATGGGTTCGAATCCCACCACAGCAGAAGGTGGAATTTGAATTGAATAAATCTGGAATTAAAACTAGTCTAATGATGGCCATGAAACCATTGTCGATTGTTGTAAAAACCCATCTGGTTCACGAATGTCCTTTTGGGAAGGAAATTTGCTGTCCTTACCTGGTCTGGCCTTCATGTGACTCCAGACCCATAGCAATGTGGTTAACGCTTACATGCCCTCTGAAATGGCCTAGCAAGCCACTCAGTTGCACCTAACCATTAGAAAGTCAATAAAAAGGAATGAAACCAGACGGACCACCCGGCATCGACCTAGGCACCGGAAACGACAATGGCAAACCCAGCCCTGTCGACCCTGCAAAGTCCTCCTTACTAACATCTGGGGGCTTGTGCCAAAGTTGGGAGAGCTGTCCCACAGACTAGTCATGCAACAGCCTGACATAGTCATACTCACGGAATCATACCTTACAGACAATGTCCCAGACACTGCCATCACCATCCCCGGGTATGTCCTGTCCCACCTGCAGGACAGACCCAGCAGAGGTGTTGGCACAGTGGTATACAGTAGGGAGGGAGTTGCCCTGGGAGTCCTCAACATCGACTCTGGACCCTATGAAGTCTCATGGCATCAGGTCAAACGTGGGCAAGGTAACCTCCTACTGATTACCACCTACCGCCCTCCCTCAGTTGACGAATCAGTACTCCTCCATGTTGAACACCACTTCGAGGAAGCACTGAGGGTGGCAAGGGCACAAAATGTACTCTGGGTGGGGGACTTCAATGTCCATCACCAAGAGTGGCTCGGTAGCACCACTACTGACCGAGCTGGCCGAGTCCTAAAGGACATGGCTGCTAGACTGGGTCTGCGGCAGGTGGTGGGGGAACCAACACAAGGGAAGAACATACTCGACCTCGTCCTCACCAATCTGCCTGCCGCAGATGCATCTGTCCATGATAGTACTGGTAGGAGTGACCAGCGCACAGTCCTTGTGGAGACGAAGCCCCACCTTCACATTGAGGATACTGTCCATTGTGTTGTGTGGCACTAACACCGTGCTGAATGGCTAGCAATGCAAAACTGGGCATCCATGAAGCGCTGTGGGCCATCAGTAGCAGCAGAATTGTACTCAACCACAATCTGTAACCTTATGGCCCGGAATATCCCCCACTCTACCATTACCATCAAGCCAGGAGACCAACCCTGGATCAATGAAGAGTGCAGGAGGGCATGCCAGGAGCAGCACCAGGCATACCTAAAAATGAGGTGGCAACCTGGTGAAGCTACAACCCAGGACTACTTGCATGCCAAACTGTGTAAGCAGCATGCGATAGACCGAGCTAAGCGATCCCATAACCAACGGATCAGATCTAGGCTCTGCAGTCCTGCCACATCCAGCCATGAATGGTGGTGGACAATTAAACAACTAACTGGAGTTGGTGGCTCCACAAATATCCCCCATCGTCACTGATGGGGGAGCCCAGCACATCAGTGCGAAAGATAAGGCTGAAGCATTAGCAACAATCTTCAGCCAGAAGGGCCGAGTTGATGATCCATCTCGGCCTCCTCCTGAAGTCTCCAGCATCACAGATGCCAGACTTCAGCCAATTCGATTCACTCCACGTGATATCAAGAAACGGCTGAAGGCACTGGATACTGCAAAAGCTATGGGCCCTGACAATATTCCAGCAATAGTCCTGAAGACCTGTGCTCCAGAACTTGCCGCACCCCTAGCCAAGCTGTTCCAGTACAGCAACAACACTGGCATCTACCCTGCAATGTGGAAAATTGCCCAGGTATGTCCTGTACACAAAAAGCAGGACAAATCCAACCTGGCCAATTACCGCCCCATCAGCTTACTCTCAATCATCAGTAATGTGATGGAAGGTGTCATCAACAGTGTCATCAAGTGGCACTTGCTTAGCAATAACCTGCTCAGTTACGCTCAGTTTGGGTTCCACCAGGGCCACTCAGCTCCTGACCTCATTACAGCCTTGGTTCAAACATGGACAAAAGAGCTGAACTCAAGAGGTGAGGTGAGAGTGACTGCCCTTGACATCAAGGAGCCCTAGCAAAACTGAGGTCAATGGGAATCAGAGGGAAAACTCTCCGCTGGCTGGAGTCATACCAGCACAAAGGAAGATGGTTGTGGTTGTTGGAGGTCAATCATCTGAGCTCCAGTACATCACTGCAGGAGTTCCTCAGGGTAGTGTCCTCGGCCCAACCATCTTCAGCTGCTTCATCAATGACCTTCCTTCAATCATAAGGTCAGAAGTGGGGATGTTCGCTGATGATTGCACAATGTTCAGCACCATTCGTGACTCCTCAGATGCTGAAGTAGCCCGTGTAGAAATGCAGCAAGACCTGGACAATATCCAGGCTTGGGCTGATAAGTGGCAAGTAACATTCGCGCCACCCAAGTGCCAGGCAATGACCATCTCCAACAAGAGAGAATCTAACCATCTCCCCTTGACAGTCAATGGCATTACCATCGCTGAATCTCCCACTATCAACATCCTAGGGGCTACCATTGACCAGAAACTGAACTGGAGTAGCCATATAAATACCGTGGCTACAAGAGCAGGTCAGAGGCTAGGAATCCTCAGGCGAGTAACTCACCTCCTGACTCCATAAAGCCTGTCCACCATCTACAAGGCACAAGTCAGGAGTGTGATGGAATACTCTTCACTTGCCTGGATGGGTGCAGCTCCAACAACACTCAAGAAGCTCAACACCATCCAGGACAAAGCAGCCCGCTTGATTGGCACCCCATCTACAAACATTCACTCCCTCCACCACCGACGCACAGTGGCAGCAGTGTGTACCATCTACAAGATGTACTGCAGCAATGCACCAAGGCTCCTTAGACAGCACCTTCCAAACCCGTGACCTCTACCAACTAGAAGGACAAGGGCAGCACATACATGGGAACACCACCACCTGCAAGTTCCCCTCCAAGTCACACACCATCCTGACTTGGAACTATATCGCCGTTCCTTCACTGTCACTGGGTCAAAATCCTGGAACTCCCTTCCTAACAGCACTGTGGGTGTACCTACCCCACATGGACTGCAGCGGTTGAAGAAGGCAGCTCACCACCATCTTCTCAAGGGCAATTAGGGATGGGCAATAAATGCTGGCCTGGCCAATGACGCCCACATCCCTTGAATGAATAAAAAGAAATAATATACCTATTGTTAGGGGGCCTGTAAACTACTCCCACCAGTGTTTTCTGACTCCTGCTATTCCTAATTTCCACCCAAACTGAGTCTACTTCATGATCTTCTGAGGCCAGATCCCTTCTTAGTAAACATTGGCATAAGGATATTAATATCAGGGCTACTCCACAGTTGCCGCCCATACCTGCTCAGTATTTCCAGCATTTTATCTTTTTATTTCAGATTTCCCAACATCCACAATATTTTGCTTTTATATTTCGGATAAATGTTTGTCAAGCTGAGAGCATTTCTATCAGAGGAATAGAATAGTTTTCACTTTCATAGCATAATGTCATTATTAAGTTAGTATTGCACAACTAGATGGAAAGTTAAACTACTTCAATTCAGCATTAACAATTTATTTCAGCTTCAGTCTTTGAGGAACACTTTCTAATACACTGTATCCTTTCCATCACCAGTTCTAGACAGTTATAGATGGGAGCTTGGGTCAGATATAGGATTAGAATACTACAGGGATGATTATGCAACCCACATTTTTGTTTAGTGAGGTTCCACACCAGGAGTGAAGTTTGCCAAAATTGTTCCTATATAGTGTTACTAAAAGGTTTGACTTCAATAAATAGGTTCAAAATTCAAGATTTTTATTCAGAACCTCCTGGAAAACTTGAAAAATTAGGCAATCCTCCCTTTTGTCTCAAACTTATGTCATTAAAAGAGATACAGCTGTATTTAATCAGATTTTCTTTGGAAACTTTGGTACATTTCCTTTACCTACTCAGTTGTGATTTAATCACTGAATTATATATATGAAATCTGAGCCAAATTAATTGCATATGTTATGCATACGTTACCTATCAAATGCAATACCCTAGGTGTGACAGGCGCAGGAATACGATGAACTGTACAAGTTCTTTTTGCTACTTCCTAATATTTATTACAGCTATTGCTACTCTACAGTAGATTAATATGTTTTGCAATTTATTTTTCCAAATACCAAAGGAACATAATAGTTCATTGATTTGATATTCTGAATGGCCATTGTGATATGGTAACTGCAGACTACAACTGTCACATAATTCTCAAGTGGGTATAAATACAAAATAATTCAGTAAGTTACAAGATTTTTATTTAATTTCAGGCATCACATCACTTCATAACCAGTGAGAGCAAAGTTGGAATGACCTTCCAACCCCTATACTTGCATAGTTTAAAAAAAATTTTCTCCTGTCTCTCGAGGATGGTGATTGTGGTCAGAGTGAGTTGAGAATTATGCATAATAAATGCAGCCTATTGCTACAATTAAATTGTGCTCAGGACCTGAGACTGTCAGAGTGTGAAGTACAACCAACAACATCTGAATAGTTTTGTGGGTACCAAATGTCATTCTCTGTCAGCACAGAAGTTTTCTGACATGTATCCACAGTATTGCACACTTTGGCAAATACATAGAGTCATAGAATCGTTTACGGCACAGAAGGAAGCCATTCAGTCCATCAAGTCCATGCTGGCTCTCCATGGGAGCTATTCAGTCAGTCCCACTCGATCCCCATAGCCCTGCAAGTCTATTTCCTTCAAGTGGCCATCCAGTTTCCTTTTGAAGTCATTTATTGTCTCCGCTTCCACCACCCTTGTGGGCAACGAGTTCCAGGTCATTATCACCCGCTGCGTGAAATATATTTTCTCACATTCCCCCTGCATCTCTTGCCCAAAACCTTAAATCTGTGTCCCCTAGTCCTTCTACCAGTTAATAAGAACAGTTTTTCCTTGTCTAATTCACCTAAGCCTGTCATAATCTTGTCCATTTTAAAAATTAAATCTCCCCTCAATCTCCTTTGTTCTAAGGAGAACAACCCCAGTTTTTCCAACCTAACCTTGTAACTAAAATCCCCCATCCCTGGAATCATTCTGGTGAAACTCTGCACCCTCTCAACCATCCTGAAATGTGGTGATCAGAACTGGACGCTGTACTCCATTTGGGATCTAACCAAAGCTTTATAAGGATTCAGTATAACTTCCCTGCTTTTGTACTCAATGCCTCTGTTTATGAATCCCAAGATCCATATGCTTTACTAACCACTCTCAATATATCCTGCCACCTTCAAAGATCAATGCACATGCACCCTCGGGTCCCTCTGTTCCTGTGCCATTAAATTTATATTGCCTCTCCCTATTCCTTCTGCCAAAATGCATCATCTCACATTTGTCAGTATTAAATTCCATCTGCCACCTCTCTGCCCACTCTATGTCCTGTTGCAGGCGGTTCACATCATCCTCACCATTTGCCACACATCCAAATTTGGTGTCATCAACAAATTTTGAGATTCTACTCTGCATTCCAAGATCCAAGTCACTTATATATAGCAAAATAAGTGGTCCCAGCACTGACCCTTGGGGAACACCACTGCCTACCATGCTCCAGTCTAAAAAAAACAGTTACTATGACTTGATGTTTTCTGTCCTTATGCCAATTTTTTTATCCAATTGGACACTGGCCCTCCTATTCCATGAGCCTCAATTTTGTTAACCAGCCTTTTATGTGGTACCTTATCAAACACTTTCCTAAAATCCATATAAACAACATCCACTGTATTCCATTCACCATTCATCTCTGTTACTTCATCAAAAAATTCAATTAGATTAGTCAAAAATGATCTGCTTTTTACAATTCCATGCTGGCTCTCCTTAATTAACTCAAACCTCTCCAAATGTGTTGATTTTTCCCCCAATTATTGTTTCTAAAACCTTACCCATCACTGATGTTAAACTAACTGGCCTGTAGTTGCTAGGTCTGTCCTTACACCCTTTCTTGAATCCGGGTGTCATATTTGCCATCCTCCAATCCTCTGGCACAAACCTGTATCCAGGGAAGACTGGAAGATCATGGCAAGCCTTTCTGTTATCTCCATCCCCACTTCTTTTAGCAACCTGGGATGCAAACCAATCCGGTCCAGGTGACTTATTTACCCTAAGCATAGCCAGCCTTTTTACTACCTCCCACCTCTCAATTTTTACCCTATCCATGGCCTCTACTCTCTCTGCTTCTACTGATATTGTATCAGATTCCACTTTCTTAATGAGTACGTTGTATCAGTGTTAAGTAGATTAGCCTTGCCCTGCGCCTTTAAGTATATATGACCCTCTTTATCCCTAATAGACCCCACTCCGCCTCTTACTACCTGCTTACTATTCACACTTGGTAAAAGATTTTTGGGTTCCTTTTTATGTTGGCTGCCATTCTATTCTCATAGTCTCTCTTTGCCAGTCTAATTTCCCTCTTCACCTCCACTCTCGACTTATTGTATATGGCCTGATTCTCACTTGAAAAATTCACTTGACATGCATCATACACCTGCTTTTTTTTGTTTCATCACAATCTATCTCCCTTGTCATCCAAAGAGCCCTGTTATTGGTTCCTTACCTTTCACTCTCTTGGAAATGTACCTAACATGTACCTGAAGCATCTCCTCAAAGATAACCCATTGTTCTGATAGAACTCTTCCTGTCAGTCTTTGGTTGCATTGAAATTAGCCCTCTTCCAATCTAGACATTCTACCTTATTTTGTTCCTTGTTTTTCTGCATTACGATTCTAAACCTTATGCTATGATGGTCACTCTTGCCCAACTGCTCCCCGACAGACACTTGGGGATGAATTTTATTAGCGCACCACAAATCGTGATGGTGTGCTTTGAAGTCGGCAGTCTTCAGGCGCGGATGCGCCATCACTGTTGCCCCGCGATATTCTGCGCCACCACCGGGAAAATGTGGCGGACCCTTCTCAGTGTTGGAGTTTGTGGAAGAATTTTCCGGGCCCCTTCGCCACGATCCCTGACGCCGGAGGTCTCATAAAATTCAGCCCTTGGTCTTTTCTTTTTGGCTGCTGTCTTTTACAATACTTTGCACTTTTGCTTTGATATGAAGTGGTTTCTGTTGCGTTGTTGGAACAAGCTAATAAGTATGCACGAGTGGAAAGCAATGCAACAGTTTTGACTATTTCTGTACTTATTGATGGAACTCGTATGAGCACAGGAGTAAGGAAAATATATAGAACACTGCAGGAAAAGTGATCATGACCGGCTGGCATATTGAATTCAACCGCAGGCAGCACATTTTAGGAAGGAAGTCAAGGCCTTGGAGGGGATGCAGAAGAAAGTTACTGGAATGGTATCAGGGATGAGGGAGTTCAGTTCTGTGGACAGACCAGAGAAGATGGAGTTGTTTTCCTGAGTGCAGAGAAGGCTAAGAGGAGCCTTGATAGATAAATCATGCATAGTTTTGATACAGTAAATAGGGAGAAACTGGTTCTAGTGGCAGAAGGGTTGGTACCAGAGGCGATATGAAGAAAGTTTTAAAAAAAAAGCTATTTGTTGTGTTCCAGCATGCAGTGCCTGATAGGATAGTGGAATCAAGTTCAATAGTAATATTCAAAAGGAAATAGAATACTAGAAAGGAAAATTACAGGGTTGGGGGAGTGAGAGACACTAATTGGATAGCTCTACCAAGGAGCCAGCATAGGCACGATGGGCCGAATGTGCTCCTCCTGTGCCATCTCATTCTATGATATGGGATCACTAGTACCAGCGTATTTGTCTTCACCCAAAGATAGACGTTTTGAAAAGGACTACAATTATGTCCAATTCAAAAAGACACCTAAATGATTGAGAAACCCGCTTAGTTCTTGTACCAGTATTTCCCCTGTGTATTGATCATTATTTCAACAAGTTTTAAAAAAAAAAGTTATCTTTCTCCTGGCGATTGAGTAGTTTTGATCAGAAAATTGATGTTAAATATTCCAGCCCTTTCATTTTTCCTGACGGTGGCTTTATTCCTCCTCCCCTATCGTTCCTTTAAAATATCGAGTTTAACCTGCTGTTGAGTCCAGCAGACAAAAGACGAGCAATTACCAGCACGCTTCCAGTGAAAAGGGATCACTTTGTTTTTCTGACCTCAGAGTGGGTTTATGTTAAAATGGGCGAGGGCGCGCATCTGTTGCAACCAAACACTCGCCTCTGTTTAAGCAGAATGGAGACAGAGCTATTACTCACCTCAGAGCCTCTGGCAATCCCGAAACACCGCCAGTTAGCTGCACTGATTGCTCAGCCTTTATCATGCAAACTTCAGAGAGATCCTGCGTTTTATTTTTGCGGTAAGATAAACAACTTCTTCCCAGAAGTGATTCATATCAGAAGACGTCAGCAGAGCTCGTGGTACCTTTTGCAGCACAAAAGGGACTCTCGAAAGAACGACTACCTGTTGCACAAACAGCACCAATAATTTATAACAAAAGCAAAATACTGCCTATGCTGAAACTCAAATAAAAACAGAAAACGCTGGACATACACAGGTCTGGCAGCATCTGTGGAGAAACAGTGTTCACGTTTTAGGTTCATCAGACCAAATAATTTATACTTCGATGTAAAAAAAAATCGGATATATCGCTCTGAGCAAGTTCTTTTTCAGAACTCCATTGAATTGACTAAGCCAGGACATTTGCAATTAAATGATATATGCAATATTTATATATTATATACATTAACATATAGTATTGCCTGTGTAATGATGGTACTAGTTAGCGGAAAAGTTACAAAAACTTCGTCATGTGCCTGCTTGAGAAAATTTAGAGGTTCCATCAACCTAAAATGAACTACTTTCCATTTAAGAAGGGCACTCGTCTGCGCAAATCTAGGATACAACTGGCGAGGGTGATCACTTAAGCAAACATTTGGTGAGCCAACGCTTCTCGCCTTGTGTTGCCTCTGTTTGTGTCGGCGTCATCTGTTCTTTGTCAGGCTCTTTTCAGACGCGTGTCAGGTAAGAGCAGAGACAATGGGGGAGACATGAGCCTCACGCCTGACATCTGATTTCTTTGGGCATTTTCAACTTCCCCGGCAATCAAGATTAGTTTACTTTAAAAAAAATTGCAAAAGAGAAAAACATGGTGTCCATCGTGAGGACTCTAATGGAGGTGGCAGCTGCTGGGGGCTCCACGGCATCTGCTTCTACTCACTTTCCCACATGAAACACCTTCTGCTAAAATTTCTCCTTCAAACGTTTCAAATGATCGCCACCAGCAAGCGGCAACAGTCGACGGATATCGATCCGCTTTTATTAACCCCGGATTAGCCTAATATATCATTTCATTGTTTAAGTGACACGCGTTTGCCACCCGACATATAAACACATGCATGTTCATAGAAATTTCAGGTGTCACTGCGCGAAGATTCTCTTTGTTGGGACTGGGATTAAATTACCGTACTTTTCTTTTAACGGAGGCAAGGACACCACTTTGATGATGTTACAAATATCCTGCAGTATGTTTTTTTTTAAAAAACAGGTCTCTATGAGGCCATATGTTCTGCCAGTAGGTAAATGGATAAGAAAATGAAGCAAGAATATCCATAGGTGAAGGGATTATCATTAATTTATTAAACATTTTCCTATTCATAAATTGCTGTTTAAAAACTCAGACAACCAGCTCGCTGCAGCCAGAAGGCAAGGCAGCCGTTAAAGATGCGAAACCAGTGACGCCTACTGCAGGTGAGAAATACTTAAAACGGTGGTAGAGTTAAGAAATTCAGTACCGAGAGTATTAGATTTGGAGAGGGAGATACGATCAATTGATATGCGATTAAAAAGCAAACTACAGCGCCACTAACTATAAAGTGCCTTGCTGTGTTTGTAATTCTGTTTTACAGATATCTGTGGGCGACTTGGGATAACCGTTCACACAGCTCCAGACTTGGTCGAGATAGCGTCATCCTACCACTGCCACGAGAGGGAAAAAAATGTTTAATAGGAAAGATACACTTTTGCGATCAGGTTGTATTAATATTAGACTAAGAGACATAATTAGTCCTCAAAGAAGCTTAATAGACCTTTTAAAACTCGCATACACCAGCAAAGCGCTGGTTATCAAACAAATCACCTAATCCTAGGTTTGATATACTCGGCTGTATTACCTTGCACTATTATGGAGAATCCAGTCAACATGAATAAAGGTTCATTCCTGACCAGAGCCGTCAAGAAAAAGTCAAAATTAAAGTTGATTTTTATCTGTGCCCTCGTGATTTATGAACACGCAAAGCGATTGCCATCTTCAAAGTAATTATTTTAGATTTAATACCAATTTGACAATCTTAGAGAGGCTAGTCATGATGGTCGTTTCAAGGTTTCCTTCAGTTACTGTTAGTAATGAATGCTACATTAATCTAGAGCTGCCTTTGGCACATCGCCTTAAGATACAGCAAATACCGCTTGTGGTTTACAACTTATTGAAAATGTGTCAAGAGCTTTTACACTAATGGTTCACAACAGTTTTAAGACTATAAATGCGTCAGTCTGATAGTCCTTTATGAAATGTGGATGAAATGCCTAATTAAGTTGTACTACAGTTGTGATACGGATTTATTTCCCCCCCCCCCCCCCCCCGCGTAAAGTCTAAATGCGATTGGATAAAGTTTGTTTAAACAAACACCACGAAAAAGATTTGAACATAAAGAACAACGTAGGCTCCTCATTCTTATTTTATGTATTTTCCCCTTTTAAAATTCTCAGCCTGGTTTTTAAAATCACTCTATGGCTTTCCCCCTCACCATCTCTAATCTCCACCAGCCCCACAATCCTTCAAAATCTTGAGCTCCTCCAATTCTGGTCCCCTACAAATCCCCAGTTTTAATTGCTCCAGCACTGGCTGCTATGCCTTCAGAGGCCTCAGCCCCAAGCTCTGGCATTCCCTCCCAAAAATCATTTTGCATCTCTTTCCTCCTTTAAAGATACTCCTTAAAACCTACCTCTCTCATCTGTCCAAATAGTGCCTTAGGTGACTGGTATCAAATTTTATTTGATAACACTGCTGTGAAACGCCTTGGGATGTTTAACGATGTTAAAGTTACTATATAAATACAAGTTGACATGGATAGCCAATGTGAGCTTATCCATAAAGTGAGAATGTATTTGTTTAAAAAAAAAAATCAGAATGCAGCAATTTCCAGTGGAACTGACAGCAAATTTAATGGATTGAGCTTTTGAAGCAAGGGTGCCCAAAATTGTACCTGAAATTCCAAAATACAGGTTGGGCAAAACTTTTTTTTTTGCCTTATAGACAGATGAGCCACAGATATGGTGACATTAGCTTTGTTAATTAAAATTAGAGCCAATAAGAAAATGATCACTATTACATCCAAATGCTTAAGTCTTTGATTTTGTTGTTCCCATATATGTTACAGTACATTAACCATACAAATTCATAGCCTATTCAATTGTTCCAGGTCTTATTAAAAATTGTTTATGTTTCTCACTTGGCCATACAGATTTTTAGAATGTTTAATTACAAGCAAGTTGTTTACGACTAGTGCATTAAACCAGGACAATCATAACAGATGACCTGAGGAATTGCAATTGTCATTTTCCCACCTAGGGTTTTAAAAACTTTTTGCTTCCTTTTATAAAGCTAGTTCTCAATTCAGCTGCTTAAACGATTGAGAATTCTTAACTTTTTAAAGGCATCTAATTGTAAACCAATAATTTGGATTTTCAGAGCTGTTTAATAAATATAAGCACTGGCAAATTGCCCTGCTAAGTCACTTATTTTCTCAAAGAACCCCATGAGTTAATGAAGGACAACCATACCAACAATACAGTAGGTCAACTTCCAGATGAGAATGGATACTACCACTTTTTAATTCCTCAATGTTGAGCAAAGTATTAATATAATTTTTTTTGATTCATTTACAAAATTTCAGTCATGAATCCTCAGATAAACCCTTGAAGTTTTGAAAGTATTATAATTATTAACCAGATCTTTAGCTATTTGAAGATTCTGGGGTGGAATAAAAAAGTACCGTTAGTGCAAGTGAACTGGAGTGGTAGAAATCTGTGACCAACAATTCACCCAATTCTGTCACTATTTCAAGTCTTGCTCTGTTGTAATCCCTTTTTCCTTGTTAACAAATTTGGGGTTCACTGGGAAATTGCACTAATATTGTGCCATTTAAATACTAGTACTATCACCATTACATGGCCACCATTTGTGTGGTACTCTTTATATGGAGGACACTCAAAATAGTTTAGCTGGTAAAAAAAAAACAAACCCAAAGAAGGGAACAGGAAAAGGTGATGAGGGTTAGAATGGAGGACCAATGGCACAGTTGAGAGAAGGATTAACACATTGTTTTTTCAAAGAAAGTGACAATGTGGAGAGATCAGTGTAGGGTGTTCCAGAGGACAGGAGCATTGTACTGGAATGAGAAGCCAACAATGGAGTGGGAACAAGGAAAGTCTCAGCATTAAAGCAGCAGAGGGTGCTGGTGGCCGAATGGGTGGAGATTGCCATTAAATTAGGATGGGGCAAGGTTGTGTAGGGGTTTGAAAAAGAAAGCATAAAATTATTTTTTAAAAAAAGGGTCATTAACCCTTTCTATGCATAAGAGCATCACGATGGTCCGAAGGGCCTGTTTCTGTGCTGTATGACTCTTAATAGTTTGTTTCTTTGAGATAATTTTTACTCACCTCTACATACGTTATTGATTCCCAAGGCACATCGATTCGATCTGGAATTTATTCATTTGTGAAGACAATTATGAAGATTTAATCCGTCATTTCCCTATTCTCTCCATTGTATTTCAAATCAACTTAATCCTCTCGGCCAAACTGTAATCAGTGTGCAAATTGCACTAGCTTTCAGAAGTTATTTTCCTCTTCAAGTTTCTGCTTAAACTCATCTATCACTGAATGTAAAATCTGCCTTGAACCAGTGCAAACCAGTCAGTGTTTTAGACTGTAATTTTAAAAAAAATTAAAAGGATATTCGCTGATACATTTAAAGAGTGGTAACTTGGTGTTGTTTGATCAATACAGACGAAACAGGTTAAGTACAAAAAGTAAGCATTTTTAATCAGTGTCTAGTCCACCGTCCACCACCACCACTTATAAATAACTGAAAATACCATTGTACAACCTATGCAGAACCATTTAATATGTGTAGTTTCAGTAAATTAAAAAAAAAATTCAAAAAGCCTTTAAAACAAGACTATTTGCATTCTTGCGCCTAAAAACAGCATAATTAAGAACATCCCTGAAGGCCTGCAAATGGACGCAATTAGTGGAAACTCGCAATGCTGTTTAATTCAATCAATCGCATGGCTGGTTTTGTGGGTAAGGCCGACTTCTAACTTTTTTTTAAAAACTAGAGCAAACGATCGTGGAAACTCTGCATTGGCGTTAATAAACTCCGCAATGTTTTTTTCCCACTAGTTTGGGTGATTTTGGGCGTATGGTGAAAACTCCAGGCCCTCTATCTACTGCTTCCAACAAAACATAAAACAAAATCTGGTTATTCTTTCGCTTTTTGTCATCCTGTTTGTAGATGCTCAGATAACATATCACTCTCAAATCAAATGCCTGGTTTAAAAAGTGATTTGACTACTGTAATTTCATTTTACATCTCAGCAAATCTGACAACAGCTTCAGGGATATAAATGAAGGTCCAAGTATTGGATTGGCTGAGGGGAATATTTACAAACAATTTTAGCCTAAACTTACATCAAATGATGTAATCGCATGTGCAGCTAATCATGAAACAAGGGAATTGCAATACATTCAATGACATCCACTTAAAACCAAATGTCAAACAAGTTGTGTTCATGTTGTTCAGTCTTCCATTCAGTCACATGCACGATTGCTCAACTAATTTAATATTTTAGTCCAATTTGGGTGAAAATGCGATTTTTTCCAATTGTATACATCTATATTATAGCCTTTACAGAAGTTGGAACTGGATGAAAAAATATTACGTTCCATATATCATGTGAAATTGCACTGGGGAAATTATATTAAAAAGTTTGATAGAGGATCCAGGATTCACATGCACGAAACATGAATACTTGAACCCTCCATAAACATTTAGAGCTGTGACTGTACAGGTATAGTATGCTATATGGATAAATGGCCATGCTATGCCATATTCATGGTTCCATTTATTTCAGTGGGACAAACTACAGTATGATTTACAAAAAAAAAGTTAGCTTAAAGTTACTCAGTATTTTGATATAGGTTTTGATATGCAAACATCCAGCACTCTAATTTTAAATACAGTACCATATTCAAAAAGGACTTTCCTGCAAGTTGCATAATCATATCCATAATGATACACAAAGGTTAGAATTGAAGACATTGCTTCAAGTTATATATCCAAAAGCATCTGTGCCACCTGTTAAATAAGGTATATTTATTACATTTAATACCAGTTGAGAATTAGCACTAATGATCTCTTTATAGAAACAATTGTCAGAGTTAGCTTCCCCAACCCTAGTTTCATGCATATCATAGTTGATATTTGCACATCTTGTACATATTTACATCACACAAAATTACATAGAATATAGAACATAGAAACAGGCCATTCAGCCCAACTAGTGCATGTTGGTGTTTATGTTCCATTCGAGCCTCCTCAAATCCTTCTTCATCTAACCATCAGTGTAACCCTCTATTCCCTCCTCCACTTAAGTGCACCATTACTAGTCACCCCAACCACTCCCTTTGGTAGCATATTCCACATTCTATCAGTGAAAAAGTTTCTTCTGATTTGATCTTTTGGTGACTTACATTGATGGCCTCTGGTTTTGCTCTTTCCCACAAGTGGAAACTCTTAATGCACTCTATCAAAACCTTTAGTGATTTTCAAGACTATTAGGTCACCCCTCAGCCTTCTCTTTTCAAGAGTAAAGAGACACAGATTGTTCATCCTTTCCTGATAGGTATAATTTCACAATTCTGGCATTACCTAACAATTCTGTGAAACTAGGAGAGAACTAATAAAACATTTGCCAATTAGTTGGATCCCTTAAATCAGCAAGTTGCCACATGAAAAAGATTTTGATGGTTCCAATTAAAGTGCATAGGAATTGCCTTGCACTATGCTTGCATATTTTAAAATTCTATTCAATCCAAATACAACACACCGAGATCTTCTTTGTTGCATTTACCACTGTGCAGTAACCAGAACTATGAACAGTTTTACAGACTATATCATGGATTTCCACAGGGTCTGGTATCTGCATGGTTTTGATTATTAATACCACTTACATTAATACCAGGTTTCCCAGTATTTGATATCAGGCTTGGTCTTCAAGTGAACAAGATGACACTGTTTTCCCAAAACAATTTTGTTAATCTGATTATAATTTAAACTTGGATAGAAGGCAGGCGTAAAACTGGCTAAAATATTAATTTCCAGACAGTTATGTGCTTCACATTAGGTTTTAAAGAGGACAAAAATATTTACTTCTGGCACTTTCAGCTAATCCAGGGAGTAGCAACTGTCCTAAATTGAGCACTAGACAAATACATCAGTTTAGAGCAAAAGCAAAATACTGCAGATACTGGAAATCTGAAATAACAAAAAATGCTGGAAATACTCAGGTCAGGCAGCATCTGTGGAGAGAGAAACAGAGTTTCATTTCATTTTTGATAACACAGATAGCATCAGTACCTCTAAGTTTGGGTTAACGCTGCACTAATGTAGCAGTGTAAAAAGTCAAACCAAATATTGATACTCACGATGCAAACTTGAACAAATGTCCCTTAATGATACAATGGGCACTTAGCATGAACTGATAAAACAATTGACGTCTATACACACAAAATTTACTCCGTTTTCTGGTAAAACAGGGACAACATTCCATAATACATTTAATACACTTTATTAAATATCTGAAACATGCAGCATATGGTTCTTAGCAATATTTCAAGAATAGCTACAAATGCAGAATGTATTTAGAAGTTTAATGTGTAATGAAAGGTGTGCTTTGTCACAACTTAGTATACTGAATTATACTGAACTTATTCATTAAACCATTAACAGATTAATACCATTGATACTTTCTTTCAACCCAATGTAATTTCTAAACATGCAATCAATGTACGGAGAGCCATTTATATTAACATTCTTTCATAATAAAACAGATACCAAGCAAAGCTACATGCAGCCATTTTTCTTAGCTAATTCACAATACCAGATAATTATGGAATATCTATTTAATATATAACAGATGCTGACTGCATGTTCCATTATTGATTTGTAATTGATTTTTTGAATTTGCCACAGATACATAAGTTACACTGTGAATGACCAGCAACATTTTCACTTTTAAAATGCCATGGATTCATACAATATACCATGTGAAATCTTGTACATACTCATTTAAAAAAGTCATCTCTTTTGCAGATCATGCTTAGGTGCATTTAAAAATTACTAAAGATAATCTTGCATAACATTATGCTTCACATGTAGGCATGAACATTACATCAATTCAGTGTTCAAAATGATTATAATACTGCAAAAATCAGTTACCATATTTGTTCAATATACTTTTAACAGGACTGTGCAGTGTCCCAATTCAGATAAAATTACATAGATGCCCATATATTTTAAGCATCATTTTATATGTAATACATATCATGATTGATGTTGCATTCATTAGATTTATTTCTAAAAACATTGGAAAGTAGAAGGGAGCATAAAGTCACTTTCAATTATTTATAAATTGTTCTTGATCTCAAAGCATTTAAAAACCTCAGTTGTAAGAAAAAGATGCATAATTCAGTGAAATATTGTGCATAAGCAGTGCAGGTGTACGTGTTGCATAACTTGGAACCGAGTGCACTCAAAGGGAAAGCAGATAACTGCAGGGATATATAAATTAAATATGAAAACATAAATTGGAGGTAACGTTTAGGACTTAACAGACAAGAATTTAAAAGACACACATAAGAAGGCCTCGCTGATTCTACTCCTTTAGTTGAACTTTGTTTCTGACCAGTGACAAATCTCAAGTCAATGGAAACACTTCATGCTGAGCAGTTTATATCCTTGAAGAGACTGCTGTTGGGAGCAGCAACTAAAATAACAAGGGATAAAATAAAAGGAGAGTTGTGATGTATGCTCATTGCAGAGCAAGAGTTCATTAAAATCAGAAATAACTGTCACACCTTTTCTGAAGTTTACAGAAGTAGTACTGATACAATCTCCAGGGACTTGGGCAGTTGTTTAGTGAAGCAAGCACTGCAATGAATGTTCAGCTTATAACTACTTTTTTTTTTACCCAACAGCAGAACAGCAGGAAAACCACTTGTCCAGTGTCAGTATCACTGCATCTTTGGTACTGACCCTAACCAGAATTGAAGCATTCTTTGTGTTCTCTCAGTGTGGAGCGGAACATATAAATTTTATCAGTTTGTATAATTTGGCAAATATAAATGAATAACTTATTGCACACAATGGTGAGTTCTTAGCCCAGCCAGTGACTTTAGTTATTGAGTTATTACCACAGATGTAGATAAATTGTACATTCCACACTCCCCCATTTTGTAGACTAGTTTCTATTAAGGATGACGATAGGGATATAAACAAGTTTTATGTTTAAAAAAATACATTCAAATCTCCCACAGCAGTTAACCAGTGAAGGCAAATAAACTGCTTTAGACTGCAAATAGGGTACTGAAGTGATACAGCTATTAGTCATTATGAAGAATACATACAACAGAACATTCTAGCAACTGTACAAAAGCCTCCAAGTCACACAAAATTACCATATAAATCCTTTGCAAATAATTTCCATCATTTTAATTCTGCCCAAACTAATAACAAAAAAAAAAAGAGCAGTGGCAGTGAAAGGTAAGAAACTGGAGGGCAAGAATACTTTCCACCAGTAGAAGATTTAAACTTAGACCAGTAAACCACTATGGCAGAAGTGGCAGCTAGCAGATATCACAAATGCATCAAGAGGCAGTGGAAAGTTTAAATATACAAGGTAAAATATAATAGCACAATAGAAGATTATACACAGGAGAGTCTGGCAGTATGTTAACCTATAAACACTGTCTATGGGTTTAGGTAATGACCTAAATGGTTGGCAGTTTATGCAGCGATCAGGACCTCTCAATTGTGATACAGCACTGCAATAGTCATATAGATTTTCACTGTAAAATGTACAACTTTATTACATGGTCAAGTCTCCATAATTGTGGTATAATTATTGGAATCCTTCTACAAATGGCATATTAATTACATCAACTCCCTAAAGGGTAGGCCCCTTGGAACCGAACTCAAATATTCTTCTTCTTAAAAGTGCATCTTAAATCAGCATGGATGACTTTCTGTAGTTTTCGCAACTCCTGTCTAACATTTATTTACAGTGCTGTAACCTTACTTCAAGTTCACTGCATTTTATTTTTGCAGTCAATAAAAATTCTACACTTCCTAAGAATTTGATCTCATTTGTCTCTAAATAATTCTAACAGTTATCCAGCAAGTACCTTTAAGAGTGTAAAGAAAAATAAAAGTACATTTTAAAAAAGCTGGCATTTTTTTGTGAAACATTAAAAGAACACCAAGTGCACAGAATTAATTTAAACCTTTTGTTTCAAATTTCCTTTTCAGAAGTGCAAAAGCAATACTGACAGAGCATTTAAACAGATTCTGTGGGCACTTAAAACATTTAAATATTTTAATGGTATGTGTCAGTCTTTAAAACAAGCAGCTTTACCCAGCTATGAGTATTCAGAGTTGAGGTCGGTGTTGTTTTATTGCAGCCAGATAAATAACCTGAATGACTAAGGTAGCTTTTACCATCAGCTTAAAGACTTTTACATAAATATAGTTTTCATTTAGTGATTCTGGACAAACACAAGAGATGGCTATCTGCTTGCTGTCTTCATATACTCAAGACGCTCACAGGGCTAAGTGACAGTAATTCCTAAGCACAGGCTGTGTCCATTAAATATACAGCTTTAAATAATTTGTTTCAAATAACTGTCATATATAACTGGGTATAAAGACAAGTATTTTTGGAATATGACTCAATGAAGACTACAATCAACTGTTACTTACAGGCTATTCACTAATGCAATAATTATGGTTCTATTTAAAATGCACAAGAAACCTTAGTATAGTTTGGGATAAAATGCACAACTTTTATTCTGAACAACTACCAAAGTAAGTCCTTTACAAAAATGTATATAACTCAATATAACTATCATTCTTTTCAGATCAGTTGCTTTTTAAATGACAGAGAACTTGACATTCTTACTTTACGACTATATGAACAATTCACCACTGGAGGCTGATTTTCTCTATAAAATCTCAAATACCATTGCCTAAAGATAAAATATCTTCGGCTGCAGTTGTACTGCACTCTCAACTCAATCCAGTGCAAGATGGAAAGGGGTGGGCTTTCTGGTGTTTAAGTTATGGTGCTGTTTATGTACGGACATCCACCCACTTTTTAATATAAAAAACACCAGTATAACCGTAGCCTCCAATGACATAACTAATGTTCTAAATTAAGTAAATGTTCCAATTAGTTTGTTCGGCAAAAAAAAATTCCCATTGTTTTCTGCTATACATTTCTACCCCTCTCCTCCCCACCCCCAAAAAAAAGGGTGAAACGCAGATCAAAATGAGAATGGAAAACATTGGATTTTTCTAATGTATTGCAGTATTAGGTAAACCAAATATTTGGTGGAAGTACAGGTGCAAAATGAGCTCCAAAAAAGAGAGCCCAGTGTTGTTGTGGAAGTTCTGGAAGATTCAAATACAATAGAGTAATAATCAAGTAATAGGCAAGAAAAAGTGATCAGTTTTGGCATCACAAGATAGACTAACATCTTGCAGAAATATATTCAACTAAAGTGAATGAATTGCTGCTGCAATATAATAGAAAATACGCCACTAAATTTATTGTGAACTGCACCACCACCCAACACCTCCCACCGCCCCACCCCCCCACTCCAACAAATGTGTCAGACCCTTCCCAAAGAATACATATATAACAGATAATCAAGTAATAGGCAAGTATAAAGTGACCAGTTTTGGCATTGCAGAGTATACTGACATTTGCTTCAATATATTCAAGTGTATTAATGGCTTCCATAATATAAATAGAAAACACCAATAAATGTACAGTGAAGCCCCCCCCCACCCCCCCGCAAAAAAAAGTAAGCCCCTTCTCCAAGGTATTCAAACAGTACCGTAACTATTTAAATGCAAAGTGTAAATACAGCAAACCTATACTGGCTTTAGATTGCCATTTCATTCTATTGTTGCTACACTCTATCGTCTGTAAAGATTATATAAAAATAAATATGCAAAGTCAACATGAGAGCCATTCCGAAGGAGGGCTCCCACATGGTCAAACTACCAGTGAAGTCATTACATATGTGTTAATCTGTACACGATATCAATTATATTTTGTTTAAAACAAATTGAAGTTTTGATTTGAGTTCATTCTTGAATGTTAGCCAAATTGCTGAGAAAGAGATTTAAGATATATAGTCTACTTTGCTTGGCAATTATACTTAATACTCACTATTGAAAATTTTACACCATCTCTGTTCTGTAAACCTCTTCATCAATTCACAGACTATAAAGGTCTTAAGAGTTGCCGTCACATTTTGTCATAGACATTAAGTATATTCTGTCACTTACAAAATGTTAATCAGGTCAATTGTTTTTTGAAAGCTTTCCAGCTTTTCTGGATGGTTCATATGGTACTCTAAGAATGCTGGGAGTTTCCTCCATTACTCGCACTAGAAGGTTATCAATGTAGTCCTCAAGTTCGCGGATTTGACCGTCTTTTCTTTTAACAAGTTCTTTGTGCTTCACAAGTTCATAGATCAGCTCATCATATGATAAGTTACGATATCCAATGGCAAGTAGGCTGGGATCCTGGAATCAGAAACTGAAGTTAGGTTGTATAAATTTGCATCCTCCTTGTGTTAGATAATTTTTTTACCCACAGAGTTTAATACTGTGTGCCACTTAAAGCTTAAATGGAGTCACTGTTTTTCCTTGCAACAAAGATAGAATTGTAAACCCAGCAGCATCACTGCTGATCAATGGTGCCACACTATCTACTGGATATTATCCAAAGATGACAGCACTAAATTTAAGCTCCCACTGCAGCAATTTCAAAAGCAGTTTCACACTGAATTGAATTTATTTGTCAGAGGTTGACTCGGAACGTTAACTTACCTAAAATACAAGCACAATTTATATACTTCAGCCCTCTTGCATTCTCCTGGTTTGTTTGGAGTTCCTAGCTACATATTGGAAACAATCTCATATTTGGAACATGGACAATATCCAACCTAGCCCAAGTTAGGGCCTCATTAACAAATACTTGAAATCTATAAAGCTGGAGTTTATACTCTAATGGACAATTAGGGAAGGGGGGGGGGGGGGGGGGGGAATGGCAGAGGGAAAGAAATGTGAATTAAAAATAGACTCTCATTTAAGCACAATAAGTCATGTTTCATAAGATACATTCTGAAAACAAAGATTAGGCTATTATGTTGTGAAATTTCATTATGAAATTGAATACATTGGGTAGGATCTTTTCCCAACCTTTGAAGCACCACTGCTTGGAGCAATTGTTTGGTGGGGGAATGGTGGCGGGGGTGGTATGCAGGATGTGTGCATGCCACAGAGATGAATTCATTGACTCCAGCCTTGGGGGTCATTTACATTTTTGGGGCAGGTTACTATTAGGGGCAGGCCTACTATGTGCAGAAGCAGATGGCCTTAAAAAAAGAGGAAACGTCTTTCGAATTTGTATTTGAAGTTCCCTCTAGGATGAACGCTTGCAAAAAAAAAAGAAAAAAAGGTCAATTTAGGACCGGTATTGTGGCCAAGAGAACACAGGAGTCCAGTTTTCCAAACAGGCAGGTCATGTAACAGAAATAATCCAATGATTGAAAGCCAAAATGTTTTTGCCAAATAACCTGCTTTGAAAAATTACATTTTAATAAGATCAATCGCAAGTGTAATACTTCTTGTTCAAATAAAATTGTGAAAATAGGCAAAATGTGCCAAATGATTTCTTGGTAGGATGATCTAGTTCTCCAGAGTTTTGTAATCAATATCCAAAAATAAACTTGCTTTGTCCTTCCTATTAACTGCATTAGTTTACAGACCATTGTTTTGTAAATGTCAAATGTTTCCTGCGTCAATATTTAATTCTCTCTGACTGTATTACATTTTCATATGGTGGGGGGAATAAAAATGAACTTAATGCTCAAATGCCAAAGGATGTCAATACTGGAGTAGACATTTTAATTTTTGTATGGTATGCCAGCATCAAGTATTTCTAGATCAGGAAGTTAATGAGTCAGATACAGGGCAAAGTTTGATCTACCTTGTCCAATGTGCTTTAATCCTCATTTTAGAAGAACACCTCTAATTACACCAGTGTGACTGCTCTGTTTCCTCGTCATGCAGCCAGGCTGTCGATTAAAATTCTTAAAGGAACTGAGAAAGGAAACTTTCATATTACTTTTGGACTGTCTTCAAACTATAGTATCAGAGCTGGAGGACATTGCCACTTGAGCACTGGTTTGGGTAACATTAGTCAACCAATAAGAGAGCTAAACATGCACCCACTACATTTTTACTGAATAATCACTAATAGCCTTAACCTTTCCACGCAAAGAAAATAGTTAATTCAATTATCAATAAGAAAATAAAACTGATTTTTATCTTGAATGGGAGAGTGCCAAGTTCAACTGGAGGCATGCATTTAATTAAATTTATCAGTATCCTAAATAGATTATCGTTTTTCAAAGAGTTTGCTGTTCCTCTAACCCAATCTATTTATATTGATCTTCGACCACCAGCTGCCATAACCTAGATCTCCTGCAGCTAGTAGATCAATTTAAAACTGCTGCATTTGTATAGACTCTTAGTCAAGATACCTATTTTTACCACCTGTTATTGGTTTAACTCTGGTCACGAAATGCATTGGACTGGCAGTAAAATAATCTGCAAAGATTTCTAAATGCCTCCTTCGGTGATGCCATTGTGATGTTTTGTGCTTTACGGCACAACTATGTTGTGTCATATCAAATTAGGGCTCATTCCAAATGCCTCCATCGTTCCCCAACATCACCCCCACCCCCCCCAAAAAAAAAATTATAATATCTTTGAGCCCTTCAATTCCCCCCAGATCCCTATGCTTCTTCAGTTCTGGCCTCATGTATATCTTCAATTTTCATTGCTACATTATTAGCAGCCATACTTTCAGATCCTAAACTTTGGAATTTCCTCCCCAAGTCTATGTCTCCTCCTCTAACATACTTCTTAAAACCAACCTCTTTGACCAAGTTTTTAGTCACCTGTCCTAATATTTCCTTCTGTGGATCAATATCCAGAGTTTAGTTTTGCTCCTGTGAGGTGCCTTGGGACATCTTACTATGTTAAAGGTGCTATATAAATGCAAGTTGCTGTTACAGTATGCTCTCATGAACACTTTCTTTGTTGGTTCAAAGAGCTACCCCAGCAACATATAACTTGGGTAATCATTGTTCTGAGGCTGCTGTCCAAAGACTTGGTCTGTTTTGGGCAACACTACAAGGTGAACACGAGGGGCTACGCTTTTCTGCCCTCCCTCATGATTGGGGCCCAGGAGACGGAAGGAAATTATGACTTCCACTCACCACGGAGATATCCGTGACCACGGCCAACTTTCTGATCCTAAGGTTCATATCATACCGACGATAGGAACTCAAGGCTTTGCCAGGGATCCCACCAATGTAAGTGGTGGGAAACACAGTGGTATGTTTCTTCCATTTTAATGTAATTTGCATGTGTCTGCCAACATGTGGGTGGTTGTATTTTATGCAAAATTGTCTCAGCATTTCTAGAAATGGTGCAACCAGCAAGTTATACCAAACTTAACATTTGAGAGTTCCATCAACATTTTCTACGGATCTCCTTTAATGTAGCAAAACATCCCAAGGCACAAGAGTGTCACCAAACAAAACTTGACAAAGCCTGAAGAAATATTAGGAGAGGTGACCAAAATCTTGGTCATAGAGGTAGGTTTTAAGTAATGCCTTAAAAAGAGGAGGTTTATGGAGGGAATTCCAGAGTTTAGGATTGAGGCAGCCAAAGGTATGGCTACCAATGGTGAGGTAATGGAAATTGAAAACGTGCAAGACACCAGAATTGGAGGAGCACAGAGATTTCAGAAGGTTGTTACAGAGAAAGGGAGGATTTGAGCACAAGGATGAGAATTTTAAATTCGAGGCATAGGTGTATCTAAAGTCAGTGTAAGTCAGTGAGTACAATGGTGATGGATGAATGGGACTTGGTGTGAGTTAGGATATGGGCAGCAGAGTTTTGGATAAAATGAAATTTACAGAGGTTGGAAGACACAAGGAGGTCATATAAGATAGCACTGCAATAGTTGATCCTAGAGATAACAAAGGCATGGATGAGGGTTTCAGCAGGGGTTGGGGTGAAGCAGTAGTGGAGGCAGGCAATATTATGGAAGTGGAAGTAGGTAGTCTTGGCGATGGAGAAGACATGGGTTTGGAAGCTCTGTTCAGGGTCAGATAGGACACAGAGGTAATTGGAAAGTTGTCAGGGAGGGGAATGGAGTTGGTTGTTATGAAAGACAGTTTGTGGCAGGGACCGAAGACAGTGGCTTTGGTCTTCCCAATATTTAATTGAAGGAAACTTCTGCTCATCCAACATTAGCTGTCGGACAAGCAGCATGACAAATCAAAGGCAGTGGAGGAGTCGAGAGAGGGGATGGTGAGGAAGAGCTAGGTGTTATCAGTACAAATATGGAATCTGACATGAATCAAGTATAGCAAGTGGAAATGAGTACAAAGATCCAGGCCAGCAGAAAACACCAAACTTACACCACATTCCTTCTTTAAGTACTGCTTTATGTCTAAAAATTAATATTTGTAGTTATCAAACCATCTCTATACACATGTTTAAGAAAGTGCAATCATGGACATTTTTCAGTTTTTAATGAAAATCACTCATGCCACAAAAAGGCACTTAAAGTTACAGAAAATAATTTGTAGATCTGTGAGCATATAAAAAAATTAGAGATTGCCATAAAATACCAGAGATACGACTTCAGGTTCTGTTGAGCCTAAAATTTTTGGTGTAAATTTATATTCCATTCAGATCCGGCATAAATTCATGTGAGCTTTAACGTTGCACGAGGAGTTGGAAATTATGTTAATGAGCAGCAAAAGGTTTTTTTTGCCAGAAGTGTCATGGAATTGGCATACAAGATAAAGGAAATTTAGGTGCAATGTGAAAACATGCATCAGTTACTTCCTCGATTTATTGCGCCATATTGCGGCATTGGCCAGACATATGCCATTGGTTTAGTGCAAATTTTCAGGAAATTCAAGACAACTGTCTCTACTGCAGCCAGCCACCATGTTTTCTGATTGTAGGCAGGCCGAATGCTCCGTCTACGTGTACATGGCCAGTAATGTTCTTTTCTATTGCAGCTAATAGGGGCCTGCTTTATTCGTAAGGAAAGATCCAGCAGGCAGACAATAAACTCAACTTTCAAACTGCACATACAAAGACTTGAACACAACCATCTGTTGCTGCTGGAACATGTTATCTGCAACATAATGCAAGCTTAAAGGATTCCATAGCATGGACTGACTGGGTTTATTAGCCCTTCTACCCAAAGTGGCTCTGTATTACACATAGAACACAAATTAAGTAGAGAGTATACATTTTTATAATGGGTTTATGTTCTCAATGCTACACATTGATCTATTCCAACTCTTAATAGACAAAATATTGCCCTTTAGAACAACGCTACATCTATATATGCCTTGCCTATAAATTACTAGATCATTTTTAATATACTTTACCTTTTCCAGAAATATCACATGGTATGTCTTACATTTGGACTAAAATAAAGTTTGAAAATTATTAAATGAAGTTGGTAGTTATCCTTTTACATAAATGAAATAGGAATTTATAGTACACAAAGATCAGAAAGGTAACACACTCCTTCAGGTTGTCTTAAAAATCCAATAGTTTAACTCCGAGATTTAGAGATTTCTGGCAGCCATTTATCACCTCCCACCCGAAGAGTCATTAACAGAAACTGATTCAGGCATGAAGTCATCCATAAACTTTCCAAATAGACAAAATAGTTTCTTCAAGATACTGTTCCCATCTAGCTGACTGCAGAAAAAGGTTACTAGCACCTGCACAGTTGAGGTAAATTAATGTGAAATTATATTTACAACTCTGAAGCTTTCTACTGCCAAATGTAAGAATATAATTCATTCTAATAGTTATGATCAGTAGATTTTGCAGATGGTCTTTTTGTTAAGGGTTGAAATAATTGAAATGTATACACATCACTTGTTACAACAATTTAAAAATATACAAGGCATTAATAGTACCTTTCTGAATCATAAACGTGGGGCTTGATTTTTAGCCCCCGCTGGGGCTGGGAGAAAGGAAGGTGGGCGTTAGTATTAGCATCGCCGGCCTACATGCTGGTTCCCAGCTCCACCCACCCCGAGCCATTTTTGCAGAGGTGGGTGGGGTCGGCAGGGCTGCCCCGCACTGCACATGGCAGGTAGCCGATCCAGGTAGTTACGGCCACTTAAGGCCAATTAAAAGGAGGCCAACGGGGATTTTCCAGTTGGTCTCCAGGTTCCTGCAGGTGGCGGCGGCCAAGTTAAACTGCCTGGAGGCGGCAGACCAGAGGGGGATGGGTGGTGAATGTTGAGGGCAGCGCATCAGGCAGGGCTAGAGGGCATCTCTGCCTGCCTGGTCTGGATGCTGCAGCAGCGACAGACTTCCCTGTTGAGGGGCTTCTCCTGTCATCCCTCCACAGTGGTGGCCTGGCTGCGAAACCCATTTTTTAGTTTAAATTTTACTAAATTGGTGAGAGAGTGTCTCCATTTTGAAGCACCCTCTGCCTTACTTACCTGCCATTGCAATCTGCTGCTCCTTCCAAGCTGTAAGGCCTCTGATTGGCCCTACAGCTTTGACAGCCCACTTGCCATCCTTTATTAGACAGAGAGTCCACCCTCTGGCCATTAATTGGCCACCCAGGGGATAATCACAATGAGTGACTGTTGCCCACACAGTGTGGGTTTCTGACCCATATTTCAGCCTGATGGCAGGGTTCAGAAGCCTGCAGGGAAAATCCTGCCCTTGGTTTCTAACAATAATTACGCTTACTAATTAATCTTTCTTTCAAAATGCAAGTAAATTTCACCTAGATACATTTTGTAGGCAAGAACACTTTTAAGATTAAACATGTGAAAGCAACACAGGCTGGTATTCAAAGCAGTTTGAAGAGTCAGATAAGATGGAAGATCTGGAAAGCAGTGATCCTCTCATTATTGTTCTAATGAGGAACTTTGCTCTGGGAATATCAATACACATTTCTACTCCCCTCATTTACCTTTCAGTGCTTAATTAGGTGTTAAAGGAGTTCACACTGCCTTTTAAACTGGCTACCACTCCTGTTTAAACATTGCTTTTTGGAGACAGGTACTGGCACTAGAGTTGGAAGCAGATCTAATTATTATGCACACACCCAGCATAAGGCCTCTTCAGTACCCAATGATGGAGAACAGAAGGCGAAATATCCTACAACTCTTGTATGGAGACCACATAAGTTATGTAGCAACTGAAACCAATGTAGGAGGCACTGTTTATTCTAGTCCCACTTCTCCACAGGTCACAACATATATTTAAATTTTTCCACTTCCCGATATGGTTAATCATATACTCTATTTTTCCCCAGAATAAAACACACCAACCAGGTTTCTTTAATAAACAGCAAAATAATATGTTTATTATAAAACAAGTTTTAACCAGTAATGAAGTAAAGCATAAACACAAAGATTGAAATATTACTGTTCCCATTTTACCTTTGCCCCTCACACACACACACACACTCACACACATACACCGGTTAACCAGAATAAAAGTGATTGTTGTTTCGACCTCTGTTACAAAAACACCAAAAAACCCACCTAAGCTGAATACTTGCTCATTCTTGAAGAAAAAAAAACAGAGGAGATATGTTGGCCGGAATTTTATGCCACCCCAGCGAGCCGGATGTTGGCCGGTGGGGGGAGGGTGGTGAAAAATAGAGTGGGAGGTTCCGGGAGGCCTTCCCGACCCTCTCCAGTCCCCGCCCCAATTTACGTGGGGCAGGAAGATGGGCGGGACGGAAAACGGGATGCCCACCCCAGGCCGATCAAAGCCCTTAAGTTGCCAATTAACAGCCACTTAAGGCGCCTTTGCCCACCTCCACGGGGATTTTATCCGTGAAAAGCAGGCGTCCTGGAGCCGGGAAAGGCTGCCCAGTGAAAATGTCGGCCTCTCAGCGCCCCGGGGGTGGGCCCTGACAAATCGGGCACCTGTCCCCATTTGAGGGCCGCCCCGGCTTTCCCAACCACCCCCAGGACCCAAGTCGCACCCCCACCCCCCACCCCTGGGCTTGCCCCCAAACCACCCTTGCCCCGCTGGGGCCCGACCGGTTACCCCCGGTGAGGCAACCCAAACTTACCTGCACTCCTGGCTCCATGTACTCGGCTGGATTGCAGTCCCTGCAGGGGCCACCGCTCCTGGTGGCAGAGGCGGGACCCCCTCCTTCAAGCAGGTGGAAGTCCCGCCTCAGAACAATTAAAGCCTGGGGACCCGTAAAATGCGGGATGGGTTCGCCACCGACTTTTATGTCGGTGGCCAGCTCCCGTCCACCCAAAGTAAAATCCAACCCGTTGTGTTCCAAAACTGGCATACAGTGTAGCCTCTGAGTACACATAGATGGGTCACTGGGATCTTTTGGAACAGTTCTTTTCAGACGGTGTTGAGAATTAATTTAGTAGGCTTTTCTTCAAGGACAGGAGGCGAGATGAGTTGACACAGTGGCCTTCTCAGGGCCTTTTAGAGAGGTGCTGGAAAGCTGAGTTGGGTTGTGGTCTTCTCCCCTTCCTTGGGAATTCTCTTCCCTCCTTGGAAGTTCTCCTCCTTCTGCAGGCTTTTTCTATAGAGATGGAACAGGCTGGGCTGGGCTGAGCTGGAGCTCTGTCCTTCAGTTTCATTTTTTTTAAAAAACTCCAACCCCTTTTAAACAGTTCATTCCCAACTCCAAACAATTCAAAAGTGCAACTGGAAACAGAAAGTCCACCTTCTGACCTGTTACTTCTCTGCACACATCTTTCCCCAGTTACCAGGGTTTCTGTTCTATTTTTAACTTGAGTCATGTGACAACCGATAAATGTTGTTTTTAAATAAGTCCTCTTGATGACCCTCTTGGGAAAAAAACTGGTCCAACATTTCTTCAGTTTGACTATGAATTCCTCAAAAAATATACTTAACAGAAACACTTTCATAACAGTACAAACAGTCTTCTAGTATCCCCTTTTGCCTCTAAAATAACATCTTCATTAAAAATGGATATCAAAACACACTACATTTAAACATCTTTGACCAAAGAGAAACTATTTTACATTTAAATAAAAAACAATTTGAAAAGTAATTGGTATGCCATTTGGCCCTCAATGAATTTGAAATAAGGCACAGTAAATCTGGAAGCCAGTATTCAGAATTTTACAGTAATTATTTATATAGGAATTGCAGTCACTGGATAGCATTCTATAACAGTATTCGTAATTAAGTAATGCCTACCTATTTGGTGGACAGCCGATTTGAAATCCCCAGAATAAATGGGAGATTATCATGTTGGCAGATGCTTTGATAGGCTTTTAAAGCAGATCATATTTTTAAAATCAATTATTTAGAAAAGCAGTTTTTAAAAATTTTTAGAATTCACTCCAGTCATCTCTTTGTCCCCTACCCAATGAAGCTGCTTCCATTTCCTAAAGTTTATTATTTTAATTTTCGGTAAACTATAACCAGAAGAAACAGATCTTACATGGTACTTGAGGAATGTATTTGCATGTGTAAATACATTCTTCAATTGTCATTTATTCACGTTTAGAATACAGAGATTTATTCACCTCCCTTCATCCCACCATTGCTGCAGAGGCATCACCTAACCCAGCCCCATTTCTCTAGAATTCCCCAATTGAACTCCTGCACTGCTCAAACTCAAACAGCCATTTTTTTAAACCAGGATTTTGGTCACTTGTATAAACTGTTTTCTTCATAGCTCAGCATCCATTCCTTGATTTCTTTTCTATTTGTGAAACTTCTTGCGGTATTTTTTTTCCATTAAAAGGTGTTCCATAAATTCATGTTGTTGGTGTGATATGTTGTTTAACAAAAATTTAGGTTGGAATTTTTTTTGGTATTCAACTGTCATCACATTATTGCAATGCTTGGTTTGTATTACTTCCTATTCATCCAATTTAATGGATTTAGACCATGTCTTATGCCCAAAGGTAAACAACAGCAATATTTTGTATTTGCATAATGCCTTTAACATAGAAAAAATCCCGAGGTGCTTCATAGAAGTGTATTCAAACAAAAATGCATACTGAGCTAAAGATGACGATGTTGGGAGAGATGACCAAAAGCTTGGCTAAAGAGGTGGGTTTTAAGGAGGGCCTTAAAGGAGAAGAGGGGCAGAGGTGGTTAGGGAGGGAATTCCAGATCATGGAGCCTAGATGACTAATGGCATGGCCGCCAATGGTAGGATGATGGCAGGGGAGGATGCAATAAAGGTCAAGAGTTAGACAATTGGAGGGTTCTGGGGGGTCTGGTTGTAGTGCTGGAAGTTACAAAGGATAGAGAGGGGCAAGGCCATTTAAGAGTTTAAACAAAAGAATGAGAATTTTAAACTAGAGGTGGGTAAGGCCCAAGAACCAATTGAAGTCAGCAAAGATGAGTGGACAGGACTTGGTATGGGAGCAGAAATTTGGATGTGCTGAAATTTATAGAGGGTGAAGGATGGGATACCAGCCAGAGGAGTATTGGAATAGTAAAGTCTAGAGATGACAAGGCACTGATGCGCGTTTCAGTGGCAGATGGAGTGAGGCAGAGTATGGCGCTCCAGGCAGGGCTAGAAGATGACAGCTTCAGTCATCCAAATGTTTAACTGGAAGATATTTTGGCTAATCCAAAATTGGATATTGGACAAGCAGTGTGACCACACCGAGGCAGTTTAGGGATCCAGCGAGGTGATGTAAAGGTAGCTGAGTGTCGATGTACATATGGAGGCTGGCCCTAGGTCTGTAGATAACATTGTCAAGGGTTAGCATGTAATTATGAAAAAGGAAGTGGCCAAGGACAGCTGCTTGGGGGACTAGCGAGGCAATGGTGCACGGGTGCTAAAAGAAGCCATTACTGGACATGAACATAAGAAATAGGGGCAGGAGTAAGCCATTCGGCCCCTCAAGCCTGTTCTGCCATTCAATAAGATCACGGCTGATCTGCCCCAGACCTCAACTCCTCTTTCGTACCAGCTCCTCATAGCCCTCAACTCTCCGATATTTCAAAACTCTATCTACCTCCTCTTTAAATACTCAGTGATTTGGCCTCCACGACTCTCTGGGGTAGAGAATTCCAGACATTCACTACCCTCAGAAGAAATTCCTTCGCATCTTAGTTTTAAATGAGTGTCCCCTTATTCTGTAACTATGTCCCCTAGTTCGAGATTCCCCCACTAGTGGAAACATCTTCTCAACATCTACCCTGTCAAGCCCCCTCTGAATCTTGTACGTTTCAATAAGATCACCCCTCAGTCTTCTAAACTCTAATGAATAAAGGCCTAACCTGTTCAGCTGTTCTTGATAAGTCAACCCCTTCATCCCAGGAATCAGCCTCTTGAATCTCTTTTGAACTGCCTCCAATGCCCATATATCCTTTCTTAAATACGGGGACAAAAACTGTACACAGTACTCCAGGTACGGCCTCACCAACATCCTATACAGTTGTAACAAGACTTCCCTATTCTTAAACTCCAACCCTCTAGCAATAAAGGCCAAAATTCCATTTGCCTTCTTAATTACTTGCTGCACCTGCATGCTAACGTTTTGTATTTCATGCACAAGAACACCCAGATCCTTCTGTGCTGCACTTTTTTGGAGTCTCTCTTCATTTAATAGCCTGCCTTTTGATTCTTCCTACCAAAGTGCATGACCTCACACTTTCCTACATTAAGCTCCATCTGCCAAGTTTTTGCCCACTCACTCAACTTATCTATATCCCCTTGCACATTCCTTATGTCCTCATTACATTACCCCCAATACCGTGAGCTCCTATCTTGTGCAATATTCTTTTATGTGGCACCTTATCGAATGCCTTCTAGAAATCCAAATACACTACATCTACTGGTTCTGCTTTATCAATTCTACTTGTCATATCCTCAAAAGAATTCTAGCAACTTTGTCAAACATGATTTCCCTTTCACAAAACCATGTTGACTCTGTTTGACTGCGTTAAGCTTTTCTAAATGTCCTGCTATCTCTTCCTTAGTAGGCTGACTGGCCTATAGTTTCCTGCTTTTTGTCTCCTTCCCTTCTTGAACAGGGGCGTCACATTAGCGGTTTTCCAATCTGCTGGGACCCTCCTGGAATCCAGTAAGTTTCGGAATATTTAGACCAATGCCTCCACTATCTCTGTAGCCAGTTCCTTAAAACCCTTGGATGTCGGCCATCAGGTCCTGGCGACTTGTCTGCCTTTAGTCCCATTAGTTTGTCAAATACTTTGTCACTCGTGATAGAAACTGTTACAAGATCTTTCTTCCCAGTAGCTCCTTGCTTATCTGATATCTGTGGGATGTTTATAGTGTCCTCCACCGTGAAGACCAATGCAAAATATTGGTTTAAATGAGCGAAGGGAATTTACAATTTACATGGGGGCCAAGAAAGGAAATTGGGTGATCAGTAGTTTACCAAGAATGAAGTCAAGGCAGCAGCATGGAAAAGATGAGGTGATTGAGGGGAGATAGGAGAGAAGCTAGAGAAAGATGTGGGTCAAGGCCAGAGCAGTGGTGCACCTGGAGAGTGCTTTGGCTTAGCAGGCAAGAGAATGTGGAAGAATCAACAGAGGCAGCTGAATTGTCTCTAGGATTGAGATCATCCAATGATCTCTTTGTTCTTGTTTTTGGAGGCGAGAGAAGAGGGAGGCGGGGAGAGGAATTTAAGGAGATGATAGTGGAGAAGAAGCCAGTTATCTTTGCTGTCCAGTACGATCTGAAATTTGCTAGCATTGATTAGATTTTTCCCCATATAAGTGTAAAAAAAAACATGCTCTGTGCATATCAACTAAATTTTATACCCTCCTCTCCTCCACCCATGGAAGAAATATGAAGTGGTGGATGAAGGTTTACTACCAATATTTCCCACAAAAACTGAAAGAACACGGTGGCGCTTGAAAAGTAACGTGGGTCTACTATCATGGTAAGAATTTGACATAGTCACTCAGATAGGCCAGAACAGGTAGTTGTTCTGAGAAACAGAAATGTTAATTTATTACAGTAAGAGGTGCTCTTCTGAGGTTTGTCCTAAGGCACCTTGTTGAGGACAAAGTAGTGGGAGTTTACTCCAGAAATGGTCTGTGCTATAATGGACATGGGACACTTGGTTTTTAAATGTATGTTAATTGTAAATTGAAATTAGAATTAGGAATGCATTCTGGATTAGTTAAACAAAAAGGAAAGTGATCGAGATTATAAAAATCTTGTATGATTTGTTGGAGAAAACTGGCAAGAAAAATAAGCAGCACCTTTTGAAAAAAGGGTGAACTTTTTAAATTCCATTCTCCTCCCTAATTTCTACCCTCTCTAGCATGACTTAATTTTGATGGAAAGGAAGAGCTGCCATGGTGTTCCATGGCCACTTAACAACAGATACCTATTGTGGTGAGGCAAAACTTTTATCCCTTTGCTCTCTGAAGAATGCTCCACTTTACTAGTGACTCCACCTCACAGCCAGCTGAACATTTTTGAAAGAACTCATTCTAGCTGCAGCTGCTGGGTTCAGTGACGGGCTACTCTAGACCCAACCTGTCAACTATTCTAGCGGAATGGTATAAACAAAAGCCTGATTAAATATAACCTGCACCTTTTTCAAAAGAAGAGAAATTAAGTGAAGGACCATAAAAGCAGATATAAAAATTGGAAAGAGACAATATAAATCAAAAAATAGTGGTTCAAGCATTCCAAGTACATAAATTGTAAGAGGGAAGCACTTATCAAATTCTTAATACAGAAAGGTTCTTCATTTCAAAATTATTTAAATTTAATCCAAAAATTAAATCATAACATTTTTGTAAAATTGCTGAAAATGTTACCATTTTTAGTCATCAAATCAATCCAGAGGTACGAGTATCGTAGAAGGGCAGTCAATCAAAATCAATTTTAGATTAAATAAATGAGTACTGAAATAAGTCAAGAAGTGAAAGCTTTGCCTCAAAACAAACAGTACTTTATTGGACATGGCACACGCTACGTATTTTGGACAGCTTTTCTCGTGTGCAAAAAGGAAGCATATTTCCTTACACTTACTCTGGTTTTGTCTCCATAGTATTCAGAGTGATGTTGCTTGAAAGCGTTACTTGAACGTTGATTATTCTCCAGACGTTTATGTTTGTCAACGGATACAGTTGCCTTTAGATCTTCAGAATTTATGGGCTTGGCTAAACTGAAATAAACAGAAAAATTCTAAATTGAATTTGAGGGTAGCTATAAAAGCGTTCATTTAAATGAAGTTTAGCAACATCTACAGCAGTTCAATCCACTCTTTGTATTAGAATTTTGCGACAAGAATTACACTGATGTGTCATGTTTGAAACTTTGATGCACAACCCCACTAATCCTTTTTCTTTTGAAGATGTCCATTCTTATGAAGCTTCTCCTCAATTTGTGGTGTTACAGGCGAAACAAGAAAGACCGTAATGCTTCTTGCAAACCAACGCAAGTTAATGGAAACAGACTTCAACAAATGGCAAGTAACAGCCATTAAAAAAACTCTCCTCCACCCAATTGCTGCACAATACAATATTTCCTTACCAAAAATATAGGCAGGCTACCTGCACCTAGATCAAAACCAACTGCATTCTTTAACGAGATGTCAAAAAGGTGCAAAAGAATAATTCAGCATGATTCAACTTTCTATTTTCTATCACTCTTTCTTTGCACTCCATTTACAAATGGGGAAGTGGCAAATTTACACTCATCTATATTTAGCTACATGAGTAAGCCAAAAAAAAAAAATCACATAGAAATTACTACTCCCATCTAGCCTATAACCTGCAGTACTTAGGAACACAGGAGCAAGAGTAGGCCATTCAGCCCATCAAGCCTGCTCTGCCATTCAATACGATCATGGCTGATCATCCACTTCAATGCCTTTTGTCCACACTATCCCCATATCCCTTTGTCATTGGTATTTAGAAATCTGTTAATCTCTACTTGAAACATACTCAATGACTGAGTTTCCACAGCCCTCTGGGGTACAGAATTCCAAAGATTCACAACCCTCTGAGTAAAGAAGTTTCTCCTCATCTCTGTCCTAAGTGGCTTCCCCCTTATATCTCCAGTTCAGCTCGATCAGATCTGCCCCTTTCAATAACTGTCACACATATTCTGTAGTGAAACAACACTACAATGCCATTATATACACTTTCAAAATCATTATCACTCCACAGTTTCATGCATTTAAATATATTAGGTCACCAATGTGCTTTATGATAAAATTTCTTTTGAACACTCTAATTTAATGGTCTTCAGAGTAGAGGAAATTAACCTGTTGCTGAAGGTTCAAACATCACACCACAACCAAAAGAGAAAGAAGCTTACATTCCTATTCAAAGAATAATTCTGTTGCTATAATTCTCAGCATCATTCCCTTTCCTCCCTCCCTACTTTGAATCCTCAGATACTTTTTCTTTTTTTTTGTCAGTGTAGAAATGCAGCAAGACCTAGACAATATCCAGGCTTGGGCTGATAAAGAGCAAGTAACATTCGCCACACAAGTGTCGGGCAATGTCTATCTCAAACAAGAGAGAATCTAACCATCTCCCCTTGATATTCAATGGCATTACAATCGCTGAATGCCCCACTATCAACATCCTGGGGGTTAACATTGACCAGAAACTGAACTGGAGTAACCATATAAATACTGTGGCTACAAGAGCAGGTCAGAGGCTAGGAATCCTGGGGAGTGTAACTCGCCTCCCGACTCCCCAGTGCCTGTTCATCTACAAGGCACAAGTCAGGAGTATGATGGAATACGCTCCACTTGCCTGGATGGGTGCAGCTCCAACAGCACTCAAGAAGCTCAACACCACCCAGGACAAAGCAGCCCATCCACAAACATTCACTCCCTCCACCACCGACGCACAGTAGCAGCAGTATGTGCCATCTACAGGATGCACTGCAGCAACACACCAAGGCTCCTTAGACAGCACCCTCCAAACTCCCGACCTCGACAAGGGCTGCAGATGCATGGAAACACCACCTGCAAGTTCCCCTCTAAGCCACACAACATCCTGACTTAGAGCTATATCGCCATTCCTTCACCGTCACTGGGTCAAAATCCTGGAACTCCCTCCCTAACAGCACTGTGGGTGTACCTACCCCACATGGATTGCAGCGGTTCAAGAAGGCAGCTCACCACCACCTCTCAAGGGCAATTAGGGATGGGCAATAAATGCTGGCCTAGCCAGTGATGCCCACATCCTTGGATGAACAAACAAAAAAATTTCAGACTTTTCCTCTTCTGATTATTCATTCCATTGTATTTCTTAAGCTCATTTTGCCACTAAAAGAACAAGTGATATGTATTCTATATTAATACTTAATTTTTTGCAAGAGAAATGAAAGATATTTAGGATTTGTTAAACCATTATCCTATTGGAGCATAGCTTACTAAAATTAGTTTAAATTTGTGTTCTGATTATTACCCATTTTAATGGTTGCAAGATTAACAGGTATATGTGACTCATGTGACTAAGAATATCCTTTATTTGTATTATCTATAATTTAAAAAAGTTGCTCTGACCTAAATTGGGATAAGTTGTGTTATTTTTGTATACACACCAAATAGCATCTTGCTGTGAACAATTCATCTGCTGGAAAGCAGGGCTTCACCTCAGCATGAAATGTCAAATGTTACTTGGAGCTCTATTTTCTTCCTGTTAAGTTGGTACAGTTTTGAAAGCTATAACCAGGTTGCTTAGGTCATGATCAGGACGCTTTACCTAGCCAACACTGCTGGGGTCCCTGACCAGAACTAAATCCAGTCAGAACCTAAAATAACCTTTAGCAGTAGCGGGGGTTTGGGTAGGGGAGCGAAAAAAGGTCACATTACAACAAAGGTCACAGCTGTAAGGAAAAAGGTGACCAGTGAATCAAGCCTGCTAATTCTTATTCTACTGGGTCTGCAATAGTGATCTGAGGCGTTCTGCCCTACTCGCTACAGGATTGATTTGAATGAGGCACTCTTTCATCAGGTATTGTCTGAACTCTAAAGACAGGAACCCTCCCTCATGGCCTGCTTTTCATTCTCACATTGATGTGTCAAAGACATGATGGACTTGTTCATTCAAGGCTCCTTTTTTGATCTCACTCAGAAAAATGAGTGAAGTGAACTGGATCGAATTAGCTGTGGTGAAAACTAAGAACAGCTCCATTTGTAGAAGTGTGGCAGTAATTTGTCGTGCCCTTTCTTCATCTGATGTCGTTCTCATGTCAGACAAGCTGGAAGATATGGTGGTCAATTGCTCAGATAGTCTGTGGCTAAAGGTTAAAGAGGCAGCCCTAATTACCACACATGACAAACTGAAGCCAGTTTATTTGTAGAACTAATCCATTTAAAGGCAATGTTACAGAAATATATACACACAAACTTGTAAGTAGAATCATATCTAACCCCGACCAGCAACCTAAGGATAAGTTGAATGTAAGATATTAGGGATGGTTCAGTGTGATATAAAACAAAATACTTTATAAAAACAGATTTGGTAGTATTTTAAAGTTTATTATACTGGTCATATAATACATAGTAATACTTCCTTGGAACAGAACATTTTAGGGTTCACATTCATTAATAATTTAACATAGTGAAGTGAGATTTAGTCAAGGCCAAAGAACGTCATTAATCTAGAATACGGGTTTACTAACTTTTGATTATAAGTAAACTCATCGTTTAACAGGTCAATTTATATTTGCAAATTAATTAACAGCATGATTCAAAGCCAATAGTAATGTTAAATCATTTTCTCAGGTGTTTTGTCAGAACAACCTCTCCGCATAATTCAGTACCATTGTGTTCGATGCACCCATGATAATGTTAAAAATTAAAAATAGAATATTACTTTAAAAACCTGAATATCTACCAAGAATAATTGGAAGCAGTACATTTGATCAATTCCATCTCTAGTTTCTGTTGATGCTCAGAAATGAGAGTTCAAAATTAAAAATGGGCGGCACAGTGGCGCAGTGGTTAGCACCGCAGCCTCACAGCTCCAGGGACCCGGGTTCGATTCTGGGTACTGCCTGTGTGGAGTTTGCAAGTTCTCCCTGTGACCGCGTGGGTTTTCGCCGGGTGCTCCGGTTTCCTCCCACAGCCAAAGACTTGCAGGTGATAGGTAAATTGGCTGTTGTAAATTGCCCCTAGTGTAGGTAGGTGGTAGGGAATATGGGATTACTGTAGGGTTAATATAAATGGGTGGTTGTTGGTCGGCACAGACTCAGTGGGCTGAAGGGCCTGTTTCAGTGCTGTATCTCTAAATAAAAAAATTCTTGTCCATCGATGTAGAAAAGAAACAGAAAAATTCAAATCACTCAACTCACAGTAAACACTCAGGTGGAAGAGTTACAAGATGAACTGCGAAATAGATTTTGCAACCCCGATTGCATTGCAGAAAGAACATCTATTGTTATATTCGTGGCTCTCCCTTAGTTAAAAGATTTGTAACTTTGCCCTAGTTTTAGGAAAAACTTGCACTTACACCATCCCGTGATGTTGAGGATCACCAGTTTATCATGGACATCAGGTCATATGGTTAGCTGAGGTCACAAGAGTTTAAGCATTTGTTCAACTCAAAAGAACATAAAACACGTGAATAGCTTTAGAAATTCAAGAGCAATCAGAATGCAGTTGCACCTTTCTGCAACTATAAAGAATTTCTATAAACAACACAGCTAACATTTTTCAATATTTCTCCTTGCCCACTATACATTAAGAAAAAAAAACTTAGAAAAAATTAGTAGTTTGAAAAGTTTGTCCTGGCAGAATTGTAGCGCCAGGACAGGGAGGCAGGATTTAGTAGCACATTAGGCAGAGGACTTGGGCTCAATGGCTTAGGAATGTCTGGAAAGGCCAATGAGTGAAAATTACATTGCTGGCCTATAGGACAGGATCAGATGCTCAGACAAGCAATAAGCTCAAAGGATGGTGGCATCAGCACCTCCCGGCCTCCACAAACACAAGTACACACACCCCCCTTCCTCCACATCCACACCCCCCCTCCCCCTACATCCTCCACATCCACACACACCCCCCTCCCCCTACATCCTCCACATCCACACACCCACCTCTCCCCCTACATCCACCCACCCACACCCCCCCCTCCCTTTACATCCACTCACACATCACTGGATAATGATCAGGAGTGAGATCCTTTGCTTATTTCCTCCCCGTAGCTTAGCCCCATTGCTACTGCGGCCACTAGTGAGATCAGTTAAGCAAACACGCACCAGAAATTGTACCCAATATTTTATTTGCCTATATTGCTTGTTAAGCCAACACCTGATGCACTTATCCATTGAGTTACTTCGGGTTAATTTGGCCTTTTCACATATGTGATCACAGGTGTGTTCAATAAACCTCAGTTTTTCTCAACTTCTAAAGAGCTCATTATTAATCTGCTTGCTATCTCCAAGGATTCACTAACAGGAATTGGTAATAACTTGTCCAGTTAAACTGTGTGCTTCCCGCTAGATTGTCCAGTAACTCTCAAGAGCTCATTAATTACCTGTCCTATTTCTCTATGGAGCTAGTTAATTACTTGTCTGGTATCAATGGAACTTGTTAATGTCCAGTATCCCTACAAAGCCTTTGATAACACATTCATATTATACTGAGCTTTCTTTTACCACTTGTCAAGAGCTGTAAATTGGAGACATTTTCACATAATTTGTACTATTTTTTTGATAATTTTGTCTCGGCCTTTTCACATTAACAAAGGTTAATAGATTGTCAGAAGAAAAGTGATCACACTACCATGTTTTTGCAGCTGACTAAGATTCCACAACCTGCTGTAAACCAATACATTTCTCTTGCAATATAGATCATAATTTAGTAATTCTTTCTTTTCTTTTTGGGCCTCCTTATCTCGAGAGACAATGGATACGCGCCTGGAGGTGTCACAGATTGTTAATGCAGTGAGAGAAACCAGATTTGCTTGGTTCAATGATAGTCTCTATGACATAATAGACAAAAGCCAGATTATGTTAACAATTGACCTAAATTATCCAAGACATGTATAAAAGCCAAGATGTTAAACTTGGTATAAAAACAGGAAATGCTCAGCAGGTCGGGAAGTATCTGTGGAGAGAAAAACAGAGTTTATGTTCAGGTCTGTGACCTTTTATCAGAATTTCTGATGAAAGGTCACAGACCTGAAACGTTAACTCTCTCTTTCTCTCCACAGATACAGCCCAACCTGCTGAGCATTTCCAGCATTTTCTGTTTTTATTTCTGGATTTCCAGCATCCGCATTACTTTGCTTTTGTAATAAATGTCAGCATTTTTATTCATACCCCAAATAGCTCCCAATGAAGAGGTACAAAAACACCGATATAGCCATTCAATCCTTTGAATCTACATAGAAGGAACACAGGTAACAACAGATTCATGGTGAATGAGTAGTATTCAAAAAATCTGTTAAACAAGATGTGCATTTTGTAATGTCAATATTATACTTAAAATAATTCACCCTCTGGCTACCACTTACAAAAGATCATTTTAGAAATGTCAAAAACCAATCTTATTCAAATGTTTGCTCCACTTTTAATGACAGAATTGGCCAATAATGCACACAGAAGAAAGGGCACCACTTTGAAGGAACTAACAATTGGCTTACAGCCACAACACTACTGTGAGTCATTCATTAATTTATTATACCCTAAAACTAAATATTATAATAACTGGAAACTTAGCAACAGAATGTTCCGGAAATATAGGGAAAGAAAGAAAGGAGGAGGGGGCAGCATTGATTAACGAGAATTAGTGCTCAAGAGAGACAGTGTCCTGCAGGGGTCAAGGACATATTCTATTTGGTTAGAGTTAAGAAACAAGAGAGACGCCATTACACTTCAGGGTGCACTCCATCGGCTAGTGGAAAAGATATAGAACAGCAAATTTGCAGGGAAATTAGAGAGAGGTAGGTGCAAGAACTATAGAGCAGTGATAAAAGGGTTCTTCAATTATCCTAATATAGACTGGGATAGTAATTGTAAAGGGAAGAAAGGGGAAAGAGTTTCTGAAGTGTATTCAGGATAATTTTCTTGAGCAGTACACCTCCGGCCTATTGAGGGAGGGGGGCATTGCTGGATCTTGTTCTGGGGAATGAGGTGGGTCAATAGATCAAGTAGGGGAATATTTAGGAAATAGCGATCATTGGATCTTAAGGTTTAGATTAGCTATGGAAAAGGTCAAGGAGCAATGTAATGCAGTTGATTTGGTGTATATGGGCTTCCAAAAGGAAGTTGATAAAGTGCCACATAATAGGCTTGTCAGCAAAGTTGAAGCAAGTGGCAGCATGGATGTGAGGTTTTGCTGACTGACAGAAACAGCTGTTCTTCAGATAGGTTGAAGGTATACAGTGGTGGTCCCCAGGGGTCAGAAGAAGAACCACTGCTTTTCTTGATGCTCATTAATGATGTAGACTTGGATGCGGAGGACACGATTTCAAAATTTGCAGATGACAAGATTTGTAAGTATGGTGAACTGAGACAACAATTTATATTTATATAGCATCTTTAACGTAACAAAATGTCCCAAGGTGCTTCACAGGAACATTATAAAACTAAGTATGACATCTGGCCACATAAGGAGACATTAGGTCAGATGAACCAAACCTTGGTCCAAGAAGTAGGTTTTAAGGAGTGTCTTAAAAGAGGAAAATGAGGTAGAGGCAGAGAGGTGTAGGGAGGGAATTCCAGAGCTTAGGGCCTAGGCAGCTGAAGGCACGGCCACCAATGGTGGAGGGATTAAAATTGGAGATGGTCAAGAAGGAAGAATTAGATGAGTGCAGATACCCTCAGAGGGTTGTTGGGCTTGAGATTAGACAGACAGAGAGGGACATGGACATGGAGGGATTTGAAAACAAGGATGAGAATTTTAAAATCAAGACCTTGCTTCACCGGGAGCCAATGTAAGTTAGCAAGCATGGGGTGATGTGTGAACTGGACTTGGTGCAAGTTAAGACACAGGCAGTGGAGTTTTGGATGGCCACAGGTTTATGGAGGGTAGAATGTGGTGACCAGGCAGCAGTGTGTTGGAATAGTCAAGTCTAGAGGTTACAAAGGCATGAATGAGGGTTTCAGCAGATGAGCTGAGACAAGGGCAAAGTCGGGCAATGTTAGAGGTAGAAATAGTTGTGGTCAAAAGCTCATCCCTGGGTCAAACATGATACCAAGGTTACAAACAGGCTGATATATTATATATTACAAACAGACTGGTTTAGTCTCAGACTGTTGCCAGGGAGATAGATGGAGTCGGTAGTTAGGGAAGAGAGAGTTTGCAGCGAGTCCAAAAACATTGTTTCAGTCTTCTGAATATTTAATTGGAGAAAATTTCAGCTCATCCAGTACTGGATGTCTGGTAAGCAGTCTGACAGTTTAGCAACAATGGAGGTGGTGGTGAGGTGAAGCTGGGTGTCGTCAACATACATACGAAAACAAACTGTTTTTGGATGATGTTACTGAGGGGCAGCATGCAGATGAGAAATATGAGGGGGCCAAGGATAGATCCTTGAGGGATATCAGAGGTAACTGTGTGGGAGTGGGAAGAGAAGCCATTGCAATTTGATACCCTGACTACAGTTAGATAGATAAGAATGGAATCAGGTGAAAGCAGTTCCACCCAGCTGGACAACAGCAGAGAAGCATTGGAGGAGGATAGTGTGGTCAACCATATCAAAGGCTGCAGGCAGGTCAAGAAGGATGTGGAGGGGTAGTTTACCTTTCACACAATCACATAGGATGTAATTTGTGACTTTGATAAGAGCCATTTTGGTAAGGCTGGGATAGAAACTGATTCGAGGGATTCAAACATGGAGAGTTTTGGGAAAGATGGGCACGGATCTGAGATGACACCACTTTCAAGACTTGAGAAGAAAGGGAGGTTGGAGATGGGATGGTTGTTTGCAAGGATGGTAGGGTTAAGAATTGTTTTTTTTGATGGAGAGGGGAAATGATAGCAGATGTAAAAGGAGAGGGGGACAACAACTGGAGAGGGAACGGTTAACAATATTGGCTAACCTGGGAACCAGGAAGGGAATTGGGTGGTCAGTAGTTTAGTGGGAATAGGGTCGAGAGAGCAGGAGGTAGGTCTTATGGACAAGAGGGGAGGTGAGAGAGAAGCTAGAGAAATATGTGAATTCAGGGCTATGGAGGAGGAAGCTTGGCATGGTGGGCTAGTGGAAGGGAAGGATCTGACAGCAAATCGAATGGTCTTAATTTAAGTAACAAGCACATGAGCTCATCGCACGTATTGTTGGAGGCTAGGGTGGAGGAGACAGGAGAGAGGCAGTTAAGACAATAGCTTGCATAGAGAAAGGAAGCCAGGGGTTATCTTTGCATTCCAGGATGATCCAGGAGTAGCGAACAGTTTTGGCAGATGAGAGCAGGACCCAATAGTGCTTTATGTGATTCAGCTAGAGCTGGCAGTGGATGTCTAAACCAGGTGTCTGGCATATCCTTCAAGTCTGCATACCTTGGACCTAAGGGAGCAGAGAAGGATAGTGATGGACTTTAAGAGGACATAGACATGGTGGAAAGGGCAAAACCATGTGAGATGCAACATGGGAGAATGATGTTATTGCTATTACTGAGACTTGGTTAAGGGAAGGGCATGATTGGCAACTAAATATCCCAGGATATCGATGCTTCAGGCGGGATAGAGAGGGAGGTAAAAGGGGTGGAGGAGTTGCATTAATAGTCAAAGAGGATATCACAGCTGTGCTGAAGGAAGGCACTATGGAGGACTCGAGCTGTGAGGCAATATGGGCAGAACTCAGAAATAGGAAGGGTGCGGTAACAATGTTGGGGCTGTACTACAGGCCTCCCAACAGCGAGCGTGAGATAGAGGTACAAATATGTAAACAGATTATGGAAAGATGTAGGAGCAACAGGGTGGTGGTGATAGGAGATTTTAATTTTCCCAACATTGACTGGGATTCACTTAGTGTTAGAGGTCTAGATGGAGCAGAATTTGTAAGGAGCATCCAGGAGGGTTTTCTAGAGTAGTATGTAAATAGTCCAACTCGGGAAGGGGCCATACTGGACCTGGTGTTGGGGAATGAGTCCGGCCAGGTGGTTGAAGTTTCAGTAGGGGACTACTTTGGGAATAGTGATCACAATTCCGTAAGTTTTAGAATACTCATGGACAAAGACAAGAGTGGTCCTAAAGGAAGAGTGCTAAATTGGGAGAAGGCCAACTATACCAAAATTCGGCAGGAGCTGGGGAATGTAGATTGGGAGCAGCTGTTCGAAGGTAAATCCACATTTGATATGTGGGAGGCTTTTAAAGAGAGGTTGATTAGCGTGCAGGAGAGACATGTTCCTGTGAAAATGAGGGATAGAAATGGCAAGATTAGGGAACCATGGATGACAGGTGCAATTGTGAGACTAGCTAAGAGGAAAAAGGAAGCATACATAAGGTCTAGGCGGCTGAAGAAAGACGAAGCTTTGAAAGAATATCGGGAATGTAGGACCAATCTGAAACGAGGAATTAAGAGGGCTAAAAGGGGTCATGAAATATCGTTAGCAAACAGGGTTAAGGAAAACCCCAAAGCCTTTTATTCATATATAAGGAGCAAGAGGGTAACTAGAGAAAGGATTGGCCCACTCAAGGACAAAGGAGGAAAGTTATGCGTGGAGTCAGAGAAAATGGGTGAGATTCTAAACGAGTACTTTGCATCGGTATTCACCGAGGAGAGGGACATGACGGATGTTGAGGTTAGGGACAGATGTTTGATTACTCTAGGTCAAGTCGGCATAAGGAGGGAGGAAGTATTGGGTATTCTAAAAGGCATTAAGGTGGACAAGTCCCCAGGTCCGGATGGGATCTATCCCAGGTTACCGAGGGAAGCGAGAGAGGAAATAGCTGGGGCCTTAACAGATATCTTTGCAGCATCCTTAAACACGGGTGAGGTCCCGAAGGACTGGAGAATTGCTAATGTTGTCCCCTTGTTTAAGAAGGATAGCAGGGATAATCCAGGTAATTATAGACCGGTGAGCCTGACGTCAGTGGTAGGGAAGCTGCTGGAGAAGATACTGAGGGATAGGATCTAATCCCATTTGGAAGAAAATGGGCTTATCAGTGATAGGCAACATGGTTTTGTGCAGGGAAGGTCATGTCTTACCAACTTAATAGAATTCTTTGAGGAAGTAACAAAGTTGATTGATGAGGGAAGGGCTGTAGATGTCATATACATGGACTTCAGTAAGGCGTTTGATAAGGTTCCCCATGGTAGGCTGATGGAGAAAGTGAAGTCGCATGGGATCCAGGGTGTACTAGCTAGATGGATAAAGAACTGGCTGGGCAACAGGAGACAGACAGTAGTAGTGGAAGGGAGTTTCTCAAAGTGGAGACGTGTGACCAGTGGTGTTCCACAGGGATCAGTGCTGGGACCACTGTTGTTTGTGATATACATAAATGATTTGGACGAAAGTATAGGTGGTCTGATTAGCAAGTTTGCAGACGACACTAAGATTGGTGGAGTAGCAGATAGTGAAGGGGACTGTCAGAGAATACAGCAGAATATAGATAGATTGGAGAGTTGGGCAGAGAAATGGCAGATGGAGTTCAATCAGGGTAAATGCGAGGTGATGCATTTTGGAAGATCCAATTCAAGAGTGAACTATACAGTAAATGGAAAAGTCCTGGGGAAAATTGATGTACAGAGAGATTTGGGTGTTCAGGTCCATTGTTCCCTGAAGGTGGCAACGCAGGTAAATAGAGCGGTCAAGAAGGCATACGGCATGCTTTCCTTCATCAGACGGGGTATTGAGTACAAGAGTTGGCAGGTTATGTTACAGTTGTATAGGACTTTGGTTCGGCCACATTTGGAATACTGCGTGCAGTTCTGGTCGCCACATTACCAAAAGGATGTAGATGCTTTGGAGAGGGTGCAGAGGAGGTTCACCAGGATGTTGCCTGGTATGGAGGGCGCTAGCTATGAAGAGAGGTTGAGTAGATTAGGATTATTTTCATTAGAAAGGCGGAGGTTGAGGGGGGACCTGATTGAGGTGTACAAAATCATGAGAGGTATAGACAGGGTGGATAGCAAGAAGCTTTTTCCCCAGAGTGGGGGATTCAAATACTAGGGGTCACGAGTTCAAAGTGAGAGGGGAAAATTTTAGGGGGGGATATGCGTGGAAATTTCTTTACGCAGACGGTGGTGGGTGCCTGGAACGCGTTGCCAGCGGAGGTGGTAGATGCGAACACGATAGCGTCTTTTAAGATGTATCTAGACAGATACATGAATGGGCAGGAAGCAAAGAGATACAGACCCTTGGAAAATAGGTGACATGTTTAGGTAGAGGATCTGGATCGGCGCAGGCTTGGAGGGCCGAAGGGCCTGTTCCTGTGCTGTAATTTTCTTTGTTCTTAATGCAGAGAAGCGTGAAATGATTCATTTTGGTAGTTAGAATGAAAAGATACAATATAGATTAGATTTAGATTAGATTAGATTAGAGATACAGCACTGAAACAGGCCCTTCGGCCCACCGAGTCTGTGCCGACCATCAACCACCCATTTATACTAATCCTACACTAATCCCATATTCCTACCAAACATCCCCACCTGCCCCTATATTTCCCTACCACCTACCTATACTAGTGACAATTTATAATGGCCAATTTACCCATCAACCTGCAAGTCTTTTGGCTTGTGGGAGGAAACCGGAGCACCCGGAGAAAACCCACGCAGACACAGGGAGAACTTGCAAACTCCACACAGGCAGTACCCAGAATCGAACCCGGGTCCCTGGGGCTGTGAGGCTGCAGTGCTAACCACTGCGCCACTGTGCCGCCCAATAAACTAAAGGGCACAATTCTAAAAGCCGGTGCAGGAACAGAAGGACCTGGGGATATCTGTACACAAATCGTTGAAGGTGGCAGGGCAGGTTCAGAAAGCAGTTTAAATGGAATGTAGGGTCCTGGGCTTTATAAATAAGAGGCAGAGTACAAAAACAAGGAAGTTATGATGAACCATTATAAAACACTGGTTCAGCCTCAACTCGAGCATTGTGTCCAATTCTGGACACCACACTTAAGGAGGAATGTAAAAGCTTGAGAGAGGATGCAGAAAAGATTTACATAGAAACATAGAAAATAGGAGCAGGAGTCGGCCATTTGGCTCTTCGAGCCTGCTCCGCCATTCATTATGATCATGGCTAATCATCCACTCAGTAGCCTGTTCTGGCTTTCACCCCATACCCTTTGATCCCTTTAGACGCAAGAGCTATATCTAACTCCTTTTTGAAAACATTCAATGTTTTGGCCTCAACTGCTTTTTGTGATAGTGAATTCCACAGGCTCACCACTCTCTACGTGAAGAAATTTCTCTTCATCTCGGTCCTGAAAGGTTTACCCCATATCCTTAGACTACGACCCCTGGTTCTGGACTCCCCCACCATCGGGAACATCCTTCCTGCATCTACCCTGTCAAGTCCTGTTAGAATTTTATAGGTTTCTATGAGATCCCCACCTCACTCTTCTGAACTCCAGCGAATATAATCCTAACCGACTCAATCTCTTCTCATATGTCAGCCCTGCCATCTCAGGATTCAGTCTGGTAAACCTTCGCTGCACTCCCTCTATTGCAAGAACATCCTTCCTCAGATAACGAGACCAAAACTGCACACAATATTCCAGGTGTGGCATGTATAATTGCAGCAAATCAACCCTGCTTCTGTACTCGATTCCTCTCGCTATGAAGGCCAACATACCATTTACCATAGGGGTGAAAAGAAACTCCAACCTCCTAAGCAGCCAATCTGAGATGCATTTGTAAAAGGACAATAAGTCATCTTCTGGATTTGAAAACAGTGTATGATATTTGACTAGGGAGGGGAAGGGAGTGACAGGGAGAGACTAACATTAAAGATGATCTGGAAATAAGTTGCAATAAGGGCAGCACAGTGGCGCAGTGGTTAGCACCGCAGCCTCACAGCTCCAGCGACCCGGGTTCAATTCCGGGTACTGCCTGTGTGGAGTTTGCAAGTTCTCCCTGTGGCTGCGTGGGTTTCCTCCGGGTGCTCCGGTTTCCTCCCACAGCCAAAAGACTTGCAGGTTGATAGGTGAATTGGCCATTATAAATTGCCACTAGTATAGGTAGGTGGTAGGGGAATATAGGGACAGGTGAGGATGTGGTAGGAATATGGGATTAGTGTAGGATTAGTATAAATGGGTGGTTAATGGTCGGCACAGACTCGGTGGGCCGAAGGGCCTGTTTCAGTGCTGTATCTCTAAATCAAACTTATGTAAACTGTTCGGTAAGTGACTTAAAATGTGTAACCCTCTAGTGTGCCATGGACCAGTGTCCATGAAAACCAGGTTTTCATTACTAACTCCGTTCCCTAGCCATGGTCATTGTCTGAGGTCAACCAAATAGAGGAAAGCCCCATCATTAAGACCACATACTTTGACCTCAATAACATAGCCCCTTTTCACCTGTCTCAGCTGTGGAAATCCAGACTTTTGTTACCTCTAGACTTGACTATTCTAATGCTGTCTTGGACGGCCTTTAGTCTTCCACCCCGATAAACTTGAACTCATCCAAAACTCTGTTGCCCATGTCCCAACCCACACCAAGTCCTTTTCACCCATTACCCCGTGCTTGCTGACCTACTTTGGCTCCTGGTCAAGCAACGCCTCAATTTTAAAATTCTCATCCTTGTTTTCAAATCCCTTAATGTTCTCATCCCCTCCCCAGCACTGTAACTTCCCCCATTCCTACAATCCTCAGATATCTGCACTCCTCTAATTCTAGCTGCTTGCGCGTTCCTCATTTTAAAAGCGCTCCAACATCCGCCATGTCTTCAGCCACCTGGGCTTTCGGCTCTGGAATTCCCTTTTCAAACCTCAATGCCTCTTTACCTCTCTCTCAAGACCCACCTTAAGAACCAACCTCTTTGACCACCAGTCGTAATTATCTTATGTGGATTGGTGTTAATTTTATATTACTTGTGTTTAATTGTATGTAGGTTGTGGGCATTCTCTTGTGCCCATATAAATAGACACAGACTGAAACTGTGGCTGTTGAGTTAGGAGATGCGGGTTTGTAATTTGTAACTCCGTAAATAAATATAAAAATATGTAAAGATTGGCTCCAATTCAACTGGCTATCTGGATTAGAACACTTTGTCAAATTTTTTTGATAATCCTCTTTTAAAGCACCTTGGGACGTTTTACCATGTTGAAGGTGCTATATAAGTGCAAGTTGTTGTTGGTAGTGGTGGTGGGAGAAGAATCAGAGGACAGGTGGCAAAACGACTATAAACGGCCAGTATTTGGACACTAACTACAATAAAGTTAGCCTTTATTTTAGAAATAAAGATCAATTTTGCAGCAACATAAAGCACAATTATAACAGTATCAGAAATCAATAATAATAGCTAAGATCTAAACTGCGGAACAAGAGTTTTAAAAGGAGCCAAAAGAACAAGTTTGAGTTCTTAAAATACAAATGAGTAGTGAGATCATATGCCCAACACTGATGTCTATTAGTCATTTTTATTTACTAATGGTAAATGTGATATCGCTATTTTGTGATTCCCAATTAGCCAAATGTGGCTAATGGTCAACATATTGGAAAATATTGGATTGGGAGACCGAGAAGTGACTCTATTTCAAGCTAATAGTAATAGGAGATGGAGAAGCACATTTAAAAATTAGAAGAAAGACAAAAATGCCAGAGGAGCACCTATTATGTTACCAATCAAAGGGAAAAACAACAGATTGTGATCTTGTAAAATGTTGGAAGTTGGATGTGAGAAGCTGTTTATTAGATGACTTTGTTGGAGGACCCCCTTAATAGATGAATGCAGAAATTTAACATGATCTACATACTTCCACCAAGGCAGCACAATGGATTATTCTGGCTGCCTTGTCAACACTTTAATCAGGTGGAAAGCATGTAGAAATTGTGTTTTTTCAAAGTTCTGGCTGTAACACGCTTGAATATTAAATTGATGGATTTCACCAGTGTGATAATCTTTATTACTAGGACTCTGGCATACCACAAATGATCATGTTATTGCTTTACAAAATGCAGGGCAGGAAGAATATGCTTAGCTTAGCAGATGTGCAATTTATTAAGTTATAAGGCTTTACCAGTTGTCAGGCAAACCATACCTGCCAAGACTGAGGCACGCATTATTTCGCCACATGAACATTAAAACGTAAAAAATTGCAATCTCTGACTGGAAGGACATTTGCATAATACACGACAATGTGGAAACAAAAGGGAGCCAGTCCCTGTTTCTCCAATACACAGAAGTGGTCAAACTAGTTCCAGTCACATGTCTAGCTGGCTGGAGCTTTTGGATTTGAACTTCCAACAAAGGGTGTTGAAGAGACTGTTCCAATATAAAGGAGCTAGTCACATAACTAACAGGTTGAGCACCCTGGGAGCTTTTTGAATTTAAACTCCCAAAGGACTTGCCAGAGAAGAAGCCATGTGCTCATGGAGTAAAGACCTCTCCTGGAACGAAGAACATCTCCTCTCCTGCCTGCCTTCATCTCTTCCCATGGAATTGAATCTGGTGAAAACACATGAAACTCAAAGAAAGGTTTGCCACGTGAACAAAGTTTTAAGATGATTACTGGGCTCCAACGAAACACAAGACTATTTCTTCAATCAAGAACTACAGCAAGCTCGAGAAGCAGTAACAAGACATTGCCTCAAACTGATCTGCTTATCTTTTCTTCTGCTTTTTTCTGTCCCTATTTTTGCATGTTTATATCGCCTGTGCATGCTAGCATGAGCGTGTCATATATCCGTAAGCGTGAACCGTATTAGATTTTAAGTTTAAGGTTTAATAAATTTCATCTTTCTGCTTTAAACCGAAGAAAGCCTGTTTGTGCTCAGTTCCTTGCCTTATCATTGGAAACTGTGAACAAGGATTCACACAAAGGGGAGCTCAAAACACAGTGTGTTTAATAATTAAACCCTGTTACAATAAGACCAGGTGAAGATAGCAAAAGACCCCTAGACATTGCTCACCTGGTCATAACACAGTACTTCAATTTGTCATGTAAGGTAACTAACAGCCTGTGATCATTGTACCACATAAAAGAATCTCAGAGCTTTACTTAGATATTAAAATCAGAATGATCAGAACCAAATTCTGAACCAACTGGATATTTCAAGCCCAACATTAGATGAACCATTTTTCACAGTACATGACTACAAAGACATTTTTAAAACATCAAAATATATATGCAGCTAATTGCAATTGGTACTTAAAGCTTAGATTCCCCAATTTCTCTGGACATTGAACAATCATGAAAGTAAAATTATCTAACTTTGCAGAGTCTTCCTCAATCTTTGAATTATTCTCTCATGTTCTCTGCATCCTGAACACAGGAACAATAAGAAGTCATCAGGACCGCAAGCCTGTACTGCCATTCAAATAAGAATAAGACTTGAATTTATACAGTGCCTTTCACTACCACCAGATGTTCCAAAGTGCTCCACAGCCAATGATGTACTTTTGAAGAGTAGTCACTGTTGTAATATAGAAAATGTGGCAGCCAATTTGCGCACAGCAAACTCCCACAAACAGCACTGTGATAATAACCAAATAATCTGCTTTTGTGCTGTTGTTTGAGGTCACAGGGAATAACTCTCCTGCTCCTCTTTGAAATAGTTCCATTGGATTGGGAGACCAAGAACTGTCTCTGTTTCAAGTTAATAGTGGTAGGAGGTGGAGAAGCATATTTAAAGATTAGAAGATAGACAAAAAATGCCAGAGCAGCACCTATTATGTTACTGGGGGAGGCTGACTGGACCTCGGTTTAACGTCTGACCCGAAAGACGGCACCTCCAACAGTGCAGCACTCCCTCAGTACTGCACTGGAGTGTCAGCCTTGATTTTTGTGCTCAAGTCCTGGAGTGAGACATGAACCCACAACCCACAATCCACAATGGGGCGGCACAGTGGCGCAGTGGTTAGCACCGCAGCCTCACAGCTCCAGAGACCCGGGTTCGATTCTGGGTACTGCCTGTGCGGAGTTTGCAAGTTCTCCCTGTGACCGCGTGGGTTTTCGCCGGGTGCTCCAGTTTCCTCCCGCAGCCAAAGACTTGCAGGTGATAGGTAAATTGGCCGTTGTAAATTGCCCCTAGTGTAGATAGGTGGTAGGGAATATGGGATTGCTGTAGGGTTAGTATAAATGGGTGGTTGTTGGTCGGCACAGACTCGGTGGGCCAAAGGGCCTGTTTCAGTGCCGTATCTCTAAAAAAAAATAAATAAATAAAATAAACCTTCTGACTCAGGCGAGTGTGTGCCACAGCTGATACATTCAATGAAATCAAGGCTGATCTGGACGAATCATAGAAATTTACAGCACAGGAATCCATTCAGTCCATAGTGTCTGTGTCGACCAGAAAAAGAGCTATCTGGCCTAATCCTCTTTTCCAGTTGTTGATCCGTAGCTTTGTGGGTGACAGCACTTCAAGTGCCTATTCAAGTACTTTTTAAATGCAATGAGCGTTTCTGCCTTTACCACCATTTCAGGCAGCGAGTTCCAGACTCCGACTACCTTCTGGGTGAAAGAAAAATATCTTAACTCTCCTCTAATCCTTTTATCAATTACTTCAACTCTGACCCCTGGTTATTGACCTCTCTGCGAAGGGAATTGGGTCCTTTCGATCCGCTCTATCTGGGAACCTCAATTTTATACACCTCAATTTAATCACCCCTCGGCCTCCTCTATTCCAAAGAAAACAACCCAAGTCTACCCAATCTTTCCTTAGCTTAAATTCTCCAGTCCTGGCAATCTCCTATGTACCCTCTCTAGTGTAATAGCTGGAAGGCTGTTTCCAGTGGGATGCCTATCCAATTCATTAATATAGTGAATAGTTGAGGCCCCAGCACTGATCCTTGTGGGACACCACTAATCACTTCCCTCCAATTCAATGACATACTATTATCCTTTTTCCGTCTTCAAACCAAGTCAACAATTTGCCTTCAGTTCCATGAGCTTTAATTTTAGCTGCCCGTCTCTTATGTGGAATTTACGACCAGATGAGAGAGGGGTCTAGGGGTTCCCACTCAGCCTTTGCCTGGTTTAACCGTAACAGGGTTTAATTTTTAAAACACCGTGTTTTAGCTCCCCCCCAATGAATCCTTGTTCACCGCTTTCCAATTGTAAGGCAAAGAAATCAATTCAGATAGATTTTCTTAGATTTAAACAAAAAAGGTGGAAGTTTATTCATCTTAAATTCTAATTTGGGTAACGGCTACGAACATGCGACACGACCGTGCATACATGACGCGACCACGCTAGCATGCATACGCAATAAACACACATGCAAATAGAGACAGAAAAAGTAGAAAATAGGGGAAAAGTTTGAGGCAATAGCTGGTTTCTATTTACTGTCCTTTGAGTTTGATGTTGAGTCTCTGGTTGCCAGTAAGTCTTGCTGTTCATTGGGGCCCAGTGCACTTTAACTTGTTTCCATGTAGGAGTCTTTTCTCTTTTGAGGTTTGTGTGTCTTCAGTGGGTCCGGAGGCTTGTGAGAAAGCGATTGCGCACCAGCCAGGAGATAGGCTGTCTTGTTCCAGGTTCAGTTGCACTCCGCAGTCTGAATTCAAACTGTCCTGTGTCTAATTCAAAAAGCCTGGTCTAGCTGGTTAGTCATGTGACCAGCTGGTTTTACCACCTCTGCGTTTGTGGATTCTATCATCTCAGCAGACCCTGGAATGTGAGCTTCCTTACAACTTCAATATCTGGTGATCAAAATCCATTTGGGTTAATTGGACCAGGGAGTAGTTATTTGTCTCTCCAAGTACCGTCTCATAGTATGCAAATGTCCTTCTAGCCGAATGTCTGGTGCTCTCTTGGAAGACATTATTTCTTCACTCCAGCAACAGTTTAAAATTAATGTTCATATGACAAAATTAATATGCCTCACTCTTGGCAGGTGGGGGTCTTCATGATAGGAATCTTATCAAATACCTTTTGGAAGGTGTTGTAAACTACATTCATAGAAATCCCACTGAAAAAACAGTCACAAAAAACACCAGTCGACCATGAACTTTTGTTTCCTGTCATTGAGCCAATTTTGAATCCAACTTGCCACTTGCCCTTGGATCCCATGGACTTTTACTTTTATGACCAGTCTACCATGTGGAACCTCGTCAAAAGCTTCGCTAAAATCCATGTAGGTCACATCAAATTCGCTGTCCTCATCAACCCTCCATATTACCACCTCAAAAAATTTAACCAAGTATCTAAACTCGATCCACCTGCCTTAGCTCCATATCCTTTTATACTCTTGTCTAACAAGAATTTATCAATTGCAGATTTAAAATTAATCGAGCTAGTATCTACTGCTTTTTCTGGGAGAGCATTCCACACTTCTACCACTCTGTGAAGCGTTTCGCAATTTCTCTCCTGAATATCCTGGCTCTGATCTTAAGGCTACGGCCCCTTGTCCTAGACTGCCCCCACCAGTGGTAAAGTTTCTCTCTCTACCATATCAATTCCTTGGGTCTAGTTTATGTACCCATAATCTTGGAGTCCTGACTACATTCTGGTGAACCTGTGCTGCACTCCTTCCAAAGCCAATGTATCCTAACATGCGGTGCCCAGAATGATACACAGTACCCCAGATGTAGTCTAACCAGGTCTTTGTATAGCCGTGGCAAAACTTCCTCCCCTTTATATTCTAGCCCTCTAATTATAAAGACTAACATTAGCCTTTTTGATTTTATTTTGTATCTGACTACTACATTTTAGTGATCTGTGTACATGGACCCTTAAATCACTTTGGACCTCTACTGTTCCTAGCTTTTCACTATTTAAAAAATACTTGGATTCTATCTTTTAGTCTTCCAAAATAGATGACCTTACACTTACCCATGTTGAAATCCATCTGCCACTGTTTTTCCTCACTCACTTAATCTATAAATGTCTCTGGAATTTTATACTTCTTACCAATAATCTTGGCATAATTGGCAAACTTTGAATATGTGGCTCTCTATTGCGTTATCCAATTCATTAACAAATAGAGTGAATAGTTGAGGCCCTAGCACTGATCCTTGTGGGACACCAGTAATCACTTCCCTCCGATTCAATGACATACTATTGTCCTTACACTGTGCTCTAACTAGGTCAACAATTTGCCTTCAGTTTCACGAGCTTTAATTTTAGCTGCCATCTCTTATGTGAAATCTCATTGAATACCTTGTGGAAGGCCATATAAACTACATTCATAGACATCCTCCTGTGTACTACTTTAGTTATTTTCTCAAAAAATTCAATTAGGTTCATTCGGCATGACCTACCATTTACAAATCAGTGTTGGCTCTCTCTAAATCAGCTCAAACTTCTCTGTATGCAGTCACTCTGTCCTTAATTATAGATTCCAATAACTTACTCCCCAACAGATCTATAATTTTCTGGTTTCCACTTTTCTTAAATAATGGCATGCAAGAAGTGCAAGCTGGCAATGGAAAGAGCAAACTTGGAGTTCGTCCCTTTGGAAGACATCATCAAAAGCATCACACTGTGGCCTATGTAATTCTTCCTCCCACATAAAGGGCACCTCTCCTGCAGATTGATGGGTCAGTTCATTTCCAATGGTCACAGATAAATTATACAACAAAGTTATACAGAAATGTAATATCTAAAAAAACTATACAAATAAATTCCAATGGGACTAACTTTGGTATGTAAAGAATGAATTCATTAGAAAAATAAGGAAGACCCCATGTGGCAAGTAATCTTATTTCTTCATCATTCAGGAGCCTCCACATACCAGAGTTCCAACCCAGCAACGATTAGGAGGAAAACTGTTTCATCTAAATCAGGAGAAACACACTTGCAGTCAAAACAGACTTCCAAAATTGCAAAGCATCCTCGGCTGAAAATTGAAACAGAATTGTTTGGTGAAGTAGCAGGACTGTAAATGCTGTCTGTAGTGCTATTTCCAAAAATTAGCTCAAGATGTGGTCCCCATGGAATGGTCCTTGAACCTCACTGAAGGTTTGCTACCTTTCAGACATCACTGCATTGTGTATCCAACCAGCCACTTAACCATTCTCAGTTTCGAAACTGTAAGTATTTCCCCAGAAAGGGCAGCCTAGATCTTTTGACGAATAAATTAAGCTGATCAACCATAAGTTTTCTGATTTGAGACACATTAGGTGAATCCGAAGCAATTAGCATTATGATTTTCCATATACTTAAAATAATTCATTAGTTTGTTAATTTGGAAATTTAAAGAACATGGAGTACATAAGCTTCAGAAATTACAAACTGCTTGGAGGCATAAGAAAAATCAAAGCAGATTAGGACTTCTACACAACAGATAAATGAGAAAGTAGCCTTGGGAGAGCCACCATTTATACTAAACAATTATACACCAAGTGGTATAAATTTGGCATAATACAGCAGCTGAATAATTGTTCAGATTTGGCAGATCTTCCTCCAGAGTAGACCACTCAATATGTGGCCAAAGGTTGGAGTAGTATTTATGTAAAAGTTGAAGCCAACACAGTACTCAAGAAACCAATGCACATCAAGATCTACATAAAAACCCCATCCTCCCATCTGCCTGTGAGCCAAACAACTCATTTTCTTTCCTTCTGTCCACCCCCTTCAAATGTTCCAGCCAGTATATCCCATATAGTTGGCATGCAGACAGCAAATCCTTCTAAATTTATACATAAAAATATGCACAATGGCAGCCAAATCAAGATGCTGAAAGTCCAACAAGATGAATCATACAGCTTGTAGTTGAAGGTGACTTGTATGTGTTCTGGATGATTTCTGCTTGTGCACAGGGTGTAAGATCAAATAGGTTTATGAAGATCCAGTTTAAGATTTTGCTACATCTAGTGCAAAGAGGAAACCTGCCCTTACATTGTATTTTCAGAGGGTTTGCTTGGCTTGTTTATTCATAACTTCAAATCAATGGAGTCTGTACCTTGAGCTCAAAATGCCACAACAGCAGGTAAATGAAATCTCAGTACTTGTACAATATCCTATGCGATGAAACATTTAAAAATCTTCCAACTACTCATTGTTATACAAGGTCTTTCCTCTAGACCGCGAAGGATCACAAACAACATACACTAAAATTTATGGTATATTTTCCCATTTTTGAATCGGGCAAGTACCCTGCTTTTACTAGCGTATGGGTAAGGCAAGTCTTTGGAAATCAATGGCTTTTGATTAAAATTGTAATATATGGCTTCACAATTGCACTGCAGCTTTTTACAGCTAAGACGATTGAACATAAGTGCTTTTGGAGAATGCTGGAACTTAAAAGGAATCACTTTTTCAGCAATGAAATATAGCTTTTGATCCTCGAGTACTAGAAGAGGAAGCAACATCACAGGGAATACAAAGTGCATGGTAGTATTGTTTAAATATTATTAGACCACTGACTGTATAATCCATAAGCATGGTGAAACACTGCAATAAGCTGCCAATATAAATGAGAAATAACCATGTGCATAGAACATTAATACTTTTGGAATAGAAAAAGGCCATTAGATCCAACAAATGACTCCCACTTGTAATTGACCTTAAATCCACCACCAGCTTTCCCACCATATTAATTGCCTCCCTTTTGGAAGCATCTAGTGGATGCTTGAGTCCACTTACAGTCCACTTCAGTGGTCTTCCCTGATAACTTATTCCACAAGTTTATTACCCATTGAGTAAAAACATTGTAGCAGACATCCTTTCTTACTCGATTTACTGATTTTGAACTTGTATGCCTGGTATGACAATGCCCGTGCTGTTCTGAATTTTACTTCCTTGTTCCTCCTAAATGGCAAACTTTCTCCCCACACTGTATTAAAACATCAGGACTCAGTTAACTCCTACTCGAAACTGTCCTTTCCCAGTACCTCAAATCATATAACTTCTAGCTCTCCTCAATTTTTCCTTTCCGCTTACTGTAGTCATGCTTTTAAAATCAAATTTAGGTGTTACAATCATCACCAATGGATACCTCATCTCTCAGTCTTTGCAACTTGGGAGACATCCTGTATTATGGCTCAATCCTTCACATTTTTTTCTCAATTAAACTTTGAATGCCACTGAAATGAATCAAGTAGGAAGGAAAAAATTAGATATACCTTCAGATACATATTTTGCAGAGGTCTGTCTACAATGTCCAAGTGGTCCAAACTAGGATTTAAAATTTGCCTGCAAGAATCAGCTGCATCTTTGCTTTAAATATCCATTGACTTTACAACTTGGAGTTCACAACTACCTGCTAAAGAGGTTAAATTATTGACAATAACACCCATAAATCCAATTTCTAGTAGCCAAATTTGAAAAACAATTAAGACTCCTTTTTTGATCTTCTAACCCAATTAGCTAATGAGTGCATGCAGATCTCTCCCAGATCACTGGGAGAGAAGATACTGCATTATGCCCGTTCATAAAATTGTTAAAACAAATTTGATCACGACTAATGAAAATTTTAACTTATAGCCAAGTTGGCAAAAGTCTATATTATTCAAAGCTAAAAAGCTAATCTTTAAAATAAAAAGGAACAGAGAGCCTTTAAGATGGACCCATTACTAGTCTGTTCAAAATTATGTACTTACAACCACAGAACTCTGAGATAATCTGTATTAAGAGCAGTCAAAAGATCACTAGTCTTTACTTATGGAATGTACTATATGTAATGAAACGCTTGTAACAACATATCTAAATCAAATTGAAATGGTTTTTACAGCCAATGATCCAAGACATGTTCAAATATTAAATTTAGTGGTAGCTATGATGTTGGATGGTCTCCATTAGTGAGTTTTACTGTATTGTAATCACCATTGAGTACTGTAGTTGCACAGTAGTAATAATCATATACAGTTGGATGCATAACTCGACAAAGATAAGTTTTTTTTAAAAAAAAAGCTTACTCACCTGGACATACCAACTGTGTTATTGTTTGTAACAAATGGATTTTTGGAATCAAATTCAAAACTGCCATGAAAACTTCCAGAAAATGGGTTCAGTGGTTTTGCATCACTAAAACCATCTGACTTCATGCTGGTAGTCTTTTCAAACTTTTTGACATCTTTCTTGCCAGTCACGCGTGCAAAAAGGCTAATTTTTTCCTTCTCTTTGTCTTTCTTGGCCTCCCTTTTAATTTCCGGATGTCTGTAATTTGCTGTAATACTAGCTTCTAAACTTGCGTCTCTGATCTCCCACGACTCACTGCTGTCAAAAGGATTTCTGCTTCTTGGCAGTGTTGCGGCCTTTTGTGGTACATACATGCCTTGGATTGAAAATGGATCAGTTAGTGACTTTGTTGGATCACGCCCATTCTTTGTGTCAGGAATGAGGTTAAATTGGTCAACTCTGGAGGTGTCCATGCTTTGTGATCTCCTGTGAGGTGATTTTGCTAGGGAGTCACTTCCTGCAATGATTATAATTGGGGAAAAATACTTTAATTTAAGCCTTAATCTATTTTCGATTTAAATTGCACATCAGCAAACCTCAAATAACTGATAAAGTAGCTTGAGAAAGCAACTTCCAAAAGTGGAAAATGCCTATCAAATATAGAGTTTTTTAAGCAAAATATTTTAATGCAATAGTTTTTTATACTTTTGGCTTTCAATTTTAAAGCAAATACTTGTTAAATACTTTGAAAAAAATTTGATTTATTAGAGGAATGTCAGATCAGAACAAGATGATTTTTCAAAAATTTCAAATACAGAGCGAATACAATTATAATTTGTTTGGCATACTTAATGGATCAGTTCCCTTATATGTTATGAAATGTAATGGTAAACTCAAAACAAATGATGGTGGCACAAAATATTGGTTTAATAACCTGTACTACAGAATGCTATGTTCTGTACACAAAAAGCAGGACAAGTCCAACCCGGCCAATTACCGCCCCATCAGTAAAGTGATGCAAGGTGTTATCAACAGTGCCATCAAGCGGGACTTGCTTAGCAATAACCTGCTCAGTGACGCTCAGTTTGGGTTCCGCCAGGGCCACTCAGCTCCTGACCTCATTACAGCCTTGATTCAAACATGGACAAAAGAGCTGAACTCAAAAGGTGAGGAGAGAGTGACTGCCCTTGACATCAAGGCAGCATTTGACCGAGTATGGCATCAAGGAGCCCTAGCAAAACGGAGGTCAATAGGAATTAGGGGGAAAACCCTCCGCTGGCTGGAGTCATACCTAGCGCAAAGGAAGATGGTTGTGGTTGTTGGAGGCCAATCATCTGAGCTCCAGGACATCACTGCAGGAGTTCCTCAGGCCCAACCATCTTCAGCTGCTTCATCAATGACCTTCCTTCAATCAGAAGGTCAGAAGTGGCGATGTTCGCTGATGATTGCACAATGTTCAGCACCATTCACGACTCCTCAGATACTGAAGCAGTCCGTGTAGAAATGCAACAAGACTTGAACAGTATCCAGGCTTGGGCTGATAAGTGGCAAGTAACATTCGCGGCACAGTGGTTAGCACCACAGCCTCACAGCTCCAGCGACCCGGGTTCAATTCTGGGTACTGCCTGTGTGGAGTTTGCAAGTTCTCCCTGTGTCTGCGTGGGTTTCCTCCGGGTGCTCCGGTTTCCTCCCACATGCCAAAGTCTTGCAGGTTGATAGGTAAATTGGCCATTATAAATTGCCCCTAGTATAGGTAGGTGGTAGGGAAATATAGGGACAGGTGGGGATGTGGTAGGAATATGGAATTAGTGTAGGATTAGTATAAATGGGTGGTTTATGGTCGGCGCAGACTCGGTGGGCCGAAGGGCCTGTTTCAGTGCTGTATCTATAAATAAAAAAAATAAATAAAAACAAGTGCCAGGCAATGACTATCTCCAACAAGAGAGAATCTAACCATCTCCCCTTGACATTTAATGGCATTACGGTTGCTGAGTCCCCTACTATCAACATCCTAGGGGCTACCATTGACCAGAAACTGAGCTGGAGTAGCCATATAAATACCGTGGCTACAAGAGCAGGTCAGAGGTTAGAAATCCTGCGGCGAGTAACTCACCTCCTGACTCCCCAAAGCCTGTCCACCATCTACAAGGCACAAGTCAGGAGCGTGATTAAATACTCTCCACTTGCCTGGATGGGTGCAGCTCTAACAACACTCAAGAAGCTGGACACCATCCAGGACAAAGCAGCCCACTTGATTGGCACCCCATCTGCAAACATTCACTCCCTCCACCACCGACGCACAGTGGCAGCTGTGTGTTCCATCTACAAGATGCACTGCAGCAACGCACCAAGGCTCCTTAGACAGCACCTTCCAAACCCATGACCTCTACCAACTAGAAGAACAAGGGCAGCAAATGAATGGGAACACCACCACCTGCAAGTTCCCCTCCACGTCACACACCATCCTGACTTGGAACTATATCGCCGTTCCTTCACTGTCGCTGGGTCAAAATCCTGGAACTCCCTTCCTAACAGCACTGTGGGTATACCTACCCCACATGGACTGCAGCGGTTCAAGAAGGCAGCTCACCAACACCTTTTCAAAGGCAATTAGGGATGGGCAATAAATGCTGGCCTGGCCAGCGATGCCCACATCCCATACATGAATAAAAAAACCTCCCTTCCCTCTCCACACCTCATCTAAACCCACTCTACTATAGAACAGTACAGCAAAGATGGCCATTCTGCCCATCAAATCTGGGCTGGCTCTTTCAGAAAGCAATGCAGTTAGTCAGTCCCCCATATTCCTTTCCCCTTTAAATATTTATCCAATTCTCTTTTGAAGGCTACCATTGAATCTGTATCCACCATCCTATTAGACAGTGCATTCCAAATCCTAACTGCTTGTGGTGTAAAAAAAAAAGGTTTTCCTCATGTTACCTCTGGTTCTTTTGTCAATCACCTTAAAAATCTGTGCCCTCTGGTTATCAGCCCTTCAGCTAATGGAAACACTTATCGAATCTCCTCTTAGCAATTATCACCTTTAGAGCAGAGAAGGCTATGTCCCAATACCATCAGGATTTAAAGCGCAGACTGCCTCAGCTCATTTGCTGCTGAAACCCTCATTCATGCTTTTGTTACCTCTAGACTTGATTATTCTGACTTGCCCCTGGCCAGCCTCTCATCTTCCTCGTTTTCAAATCTCTCCATAGCCTCACCCCTTCCCACCTCTCTAACCTCCTCCAACCTTACAACTCTCAGATTTCTGCACTCCTCCGATTCAGGCCTCTTGCACACCCAGACTTTAAATCGCCCCACTACTGGTAGATCTGCCTTCAGCTGCCTAGAGCCTAAGATCTGAAATTCCCTCCCTAAATCTCTACCTTCCTTTCCTCCTTTAAGACACTTATACAAACCAACCCCTTTTCCAAGCTTGTCACCTGCCTTAATAGCTCATGTGGCTCAGTGTCAAATTTGTTTGATAACGCTCCTGTGAAGCGCCTTGGGCCAGTTACTACATTAAGAGTGCTATATAAATATATGTTGTGGTCGAAAACTTCAAACTTTTATTCACTGGTTGAAACTGCATTTTCCTCATTAATCACAGTAGGAGGAATAATCCTAAATTTCAGTTAACAGTAAACTTTCCAGTATTGGAGCTACTTATAGAATCAAAAGAATGTTACATCAGAGAAACAAATCATTCAGTCCATCAAGTGGACACCAGTACTTATCCTTCATGAATCAACTTAGTCTAATCTCATTATAATCCATACCATAGAATAGGATAGACCCTGGTTCAAGGAACTATCAAAACTGCTTTTTAAAAGCACTCTTGGACTCCACTTCAATAGTTTGTGGCTAGTTATTCCACATTCTAACAACCATCTGTGGAAAACTAACCCCTCATTACTATCTTGCTGACCAACAGAAACATCTATCTCTACTCATCCCATCATAATCCTAATAAAGGAGGAAAAAACCCAAGCCTCTCTTTATAAATCCTTCTTATTCCTCCTTTGAACCATTTTCCCTGGTAACATCCTAGTGAATCTACACTGCAATTTGGCCATTACTTTTATATTGTTCCTACAATCATCAAGATTTAACTAATTTTAAAGGAATATTTCACAATCTTAAATACTAAAGCTTATTGTAAGAACGAGAAGCAGGAGGAGGCCATTCGCCTCCCCCCTCCCGAGCCTGCTCTGCCATTCAATAAGATCAAGGTTGATCTGACTGTGGCCTCAACCTCACTTTCCTGCCTGCTCCCCCGTAACCCTCGACTCCCTTGTAGATCAAAATTCTGTCTAGCTCAACCATGAAGCTATTCATTCAATGACCCAGCCTCACTATTCTTTGGGGTAGAGAATTCCAAAGATTAACAACCCTCAGAGGAAATTCCTCCTCATCTCCATCTTAAATGGGAGACCCCTTATTCTGAAACTGTAACCCCTAGTTCGAGATTCCCCTACAAGGGGAAACATCCTCTCAGCATCTACCTTGTCAAGCCCCCTCAGAATCTTGTGTTTTAATAAGATCTCCTCTCATTATTCTAAAGGCCAATGAATATCGGCTCAACCTGCTCAAACTTTCCTCAAAGTAGGTTAAGAAGGGGCTGTCTTATGATCCAGAATTCTAAGTGTTCGTAGTCTTTAAGGACTACATAAAATCAGACTAGAGTATGTGGCAAAAGGGAATGAAAGGTAGAGATTCATCCTTGGCCCCTCTTCTTTCTCATGAACAGGCAGCCCCTTGGAGACATCATCTATAGACTTGGGATCGCTTTTGCATGTATGCTGATGACAACCAGCTCTGATTTCTCTATTTCCCAACTGTTTCTCTACTGCAAAACTGCTTGTTCAACATTTTATTTTAGATGAGTTGTAATTTTCTCCAACTAAACAGTGGGAAGAGTAAAGCATGTCTTCAGATCCGAACAAACTCTGTACTCTCACTACAGACTTCAACCTCTACCTGACCAGGCTTAATGATTGCTCAAGCATGAAAATGCACGCTAAAGTTATTAACAGAATTTCTCACCCTACATCTTCTCCATCACAAAGACCACCTGCTTACATCCCCATAACACCACTTGCCTTCCCCTCTACTTCAGCCAACATGCCTCTGGCCCCCTCATCTTGACACGCGTTTACTCCAGTGCTCTTCCAATCAGTAAACTGCAGCTGTTTCAAAACTCGGATACCCATATTCTATCAGACACCAAGTCATTCTCACCCATCACATCAGTTCTTGATGACCTGTAGTGGCTCCCTTTCCCCAAAGACCCCAATTAAAATTCTCATCTTGGTGTTAAAATCCCTTGATGATCCCAGTTCTCTCCATCTGTAACGTCCCCTGGAACTACAACCTCCAACCACCAACTGGTTGTTTCCCTGACTCCAGCCTCATACTTATCACAGAATCATTACAGCATAGGAGGCGGCAATTTGGCCCATCGTGTCCATGCCATTTCTCTGCAAGAGCCACGCAGTGTCCATGCCATTCTTCTTTTACCCGGAGCGCTGAAAATTTTCTCTTTGGATTTATCCAGTTCTCTTTTGAAAGCCTCGATTGAAGCTGCCCCCACCACACTCTCAGGCAGTGCAATCCAGATCCTAACCACCGACATGTAAAAACAGAGCTTTTCCTCATGTCGCTGTTGCTTCTTTTGCCTATCACCTTAAATCAGTGTCCTCTGGTTCTGGATTCTACTGCCAATGGGAACAATTTCTCCCTATCTACTCTGTCCAGACCACTCATGATTTTGAGCATGTATATCAATTCTCTTAATCTTCTCTTCTGGAAGAAGAACAGCCTCAGCTTCTCCAACTTATCCACATAACTGAAGCTCTTCACCCCTAGAACAATTTTAGTGAATCTTTTCTGCACCCTCTTTAATGCCTTCACATCCTTCCTAAAGTGGCAGATGAAATTTAATGCAGAAAAGTGCGAAGTGATTCATTTTGGTAGGAAGAACGAAGAGAGGCAATATAAATTAAAGGGTTTAATTCTAAAGGGGTTGCAGGAGCAAAAGGGCCTGGTGGTATATGTGCACTTACTTATCCCTCTCCTGAACACTGGTGGGTGTGTTTTCAGCTGCCTAATTTCCATACTATGGAATTACCTCCCTAAACCCCCTCCACCACTGTCATCTCCTTTAAGACCTTCATAAAATCTACTTTTACTAATCTTCTGACCTTTCCTTCCTTGGGTCAGTGTCTGTTTTTTCCCCTGGTAACAATGGCTCCCATCTCACTCTTCCACTTTTAGACAAACAGCAGGAATTGGTATTGGTTTGGTGCTCAAAAATACAACAGGTGTATAAAGCAGGCAGATGTACAAACCAAACGGATTACATACACAGAAACACTCAGTCCAAAGAGAGATTCTGGGCTGAATTTTATTTGGGCGCCCTTTCAACACAGCAGGGTGCCCGCATTTAGCGGCCGCCGCAGAGCCCCCGCGATATTATGTGCGGGGGCTCATTAGCATCACTGCGCCGAGTCTCTTCACAACACCACCCCCCCCCCACCCCTCAACTATTACATGGGGAGAGGCGGGGCATTCGGCGCAGTGCGAGAGATTTTGACAGCTGTGCTATGGCCCTATTTTAAGCGCTCCAGCACCTGCTTCCTGACAACTGTAAAGAAATACGTACCTGACTGCTGAAGAGTGGGCTGCTGTCTATCTGGCAGCAAAGCAAAAAGTGCTGGAGAAACTCAGCAGGTCAGGCAGAATTAACTTGACCAAGTTCACAGACCTGAAAGTTAACTCTGTTTCTCTCCACAATGCTGCCTGACCTGCCGAGTTACCCCAGCACTTTCTGCTTTGCTGCCATATATTTACCCTGCTGTGTCCCAGTGTCCTGTGAAGTTGCGATCCTCTTCTTCCACTCAAGTGTAACATTCCTTCTTGTAGGCGTGCTGCACCTGGGTGAATAATCTTAATTTGGCACATTCCAGGACATGAGACTAAAATATACCATCAAAGGCAAATACACAACAGAAAAAAAAAACATAATTGAAGAACAATTACCTACCATGAACATCTAATCATCTGACTGTGAAAAGCCACAGACTAATATGCATTTGGAATCTGTATTCATTTCTCTGCAAACTGTTATGTGAAAATACATGTAACTGCAATATATGATCTTTGTTAAAAAAAAACAGAAAAATATGTTCATATTCTAGATGCATTGCCAACTAGAAATATTACAATAAATATGATCAGCTGCTGCAGAAGCAAAGTGTTCGTGAACACATGTCGATGTGTAATAGTTGAAAAACCATGACAACAGCACAGATTTCCTCACTAGTCCTGCGTTGGTTTTCAAATATGTGCAAGACAAACCTTGCAGCCAGAATTTAAAGCAGTTACATGGTGGAGTCACCTTTGCATTTAAAGGACTACACCAAAAGCCGAGGATGGCAGAGGGGTACTCTAGGTTCGCTCCAAAGTTCAGCGATGCCTCCCTGCTCACTCTCGTCCAGGCTGTGTGGGCAAGATGGGAGGTCCTTTTCACCAGCGACGGTAAGAAGAGGCCCTCCCGCCTGAACAAGGCAGTCTGGCTGGTGATGACAGAGGAAGTGAATAGCCTTGGGGCCATCTGCTATCAAAGGGTCCAATGCCGGAAGGGGATGCACAAGCACTCCTCCAGCCAGCTGGGGTCCGCTAGGCCTCGTGTGCACAGGGTCATCCACAGCCAAAGGGCAATCAGATCAGCAGCCATCCTCCAGTCAGGATGCTAGCGCAGATGTTGCACCAAGAAGGGGCAACCTCTCCGTTTACAGAGAACACACTGACTCAAATGGGAATGCACGGGTGTCACAGAAATGTAAGTACGTCTTTCACTAAATGTTCCTCACCAACATACGTGTCCTTTTCTCTGTGTGAATGATGTGTGCCAGCATGTAGCGCCAATGTCACATCCCTTTGCCACTGTTGGCCCTTCAGAAGAGCCAACGTATGCATTAACATTGCCATGCCACCATTACTCATCAGCGTCTCCACGGATGCAGTGACATGGACATTGGCTCAGTCAGCTGCCGCCTCTAATGGTTTACATAGGGATGCTGCAGATGTGGACTGGTGCACAGCAGGTGAGAGAGGGTGGTGCATGGCCTGCAGAGCTCATGTTGGAGCAGACAGCCTTTGTCCGATAAGCCGTACATCCCTACCTCAATGCTAGTGCTGCGCGCAGAGCCTGGGTGCCATCTGCCCTCCCATGCGTCTTTCATTTTGTAGGTCTTCAGCGTCCTCATAGTCTAAGAAGGAATCCTGTTGACTTCTCTCCTCATCATGCTAGGCCTGGCCCCTATTGGGTGCGTAGTTGTGCAGAGCAGCAAAGAAAGGAGCTGGCCTTTCTGGCCCGTACTACAGGGCATCACCCTATCCATCCAGGCATTGAAAGCGCTCTTTCAGCACGGAGACGTGTCGCCACCCTCTCTACATGTGCAATCGCCTGTGACACAGGTACTCTGACATCCGATGGCATGTCAATATATTCAAGAAGGAGATGGATATATTTCTTAATGCCAAAGGGATCAAGGGATATGGGGAGAAAGTGAGAACAGGGTACTGAATTAGGCGATCAGCCATGATCTTTTTTGAATGGCAGAGCAGGCCCGAAGGGCCAAATGGCCTACTCCTGCTCCTATTTTCTATGCTTCTATGTGGGGCCTGTAAATGCAAGGCAATCGTAATGGTGAGCTCCCTTTGGGGGCTGCTGTTCATGACTGGGGGCCTCTACGTGGATCGCATCTGCCTATAGATTTGCCTCTGGTGCATACGGATCCTCACGAGCAGAGGATCACACAATGTAGGCTGAGATATGCCTATTTCCATGTGATAAATAATGTTGAACCCTTCATGTATTCAAAGGTTCCTAACAGGGCAGGGATTGGTGTTGATGGGTACATCAGCTGCTTTCCTGGATCAACTATGTGCCATGTCATGGCATTGCCCATCTTGGCCAACAGAATAGCACAGCATGACCGCATCAAGATCTTACCAGCTGAATCGATTGCCCCCACCATCCATATAACCATCATGCTCCTATCCTTTCGGGCACCCTCCCCACACGCAGGGTGACGAGAGTGCCATCGCTTCTTCACAAACACAAACAAATGCAGAGTGTACACTGTTTACAGAGAGAGGGTACACAGTACCTCCCTTCATGCCTGCAGAGCTTTCCCTCCAGTAATCCCACACTCCCTCCACCCTTCAAGATTGCAGAGCTGTGACCCCTGTAATCCCCCCATCTCCCTTCCAGTATACAGAGTGAGACCCCGTGATTCCCCCCTCCCTCCTGGTTCTGCAGAGTGAGACCCCTGTGCAACCCCCCACCAACCCAGTATGCAGAGTGAGACCCCTGTAATCCCCCCCTCCCTTTATGAATGCAGAGCGAGACCCCGGAGAATGGAACTTGCCTTCTGTCGCGAAACCTTCTGCCTCCGATGACCTGTTGGCTGTTCAAATCTGAACGGGTCAGCACGTGACGGCCGCCCGTTCAAAGTAAAATCAGGAAGTGTCCATGAAAAGGTGGCGGGCTGCATAATCTGCAGAGGTAAGTACCGTTTAACATATTCTAATTGGGGTGCTGCTGCCTTGCGACATGGGAGGGGGGGGTGGGGGGGAGCCACATCAGGGCTCCCCCTGCCGCCGGTAATTTGTGGCGGCCCTTCTCGATGGCGCGGGTTCAGGCGGGCCTCTCCCCGCAGAACTTTACCTGCCCCCGTGCTACGACCTGCGGCATTGAGGGGCCGGTAAAATTCAGCCCTCTACGGGCTTACATGACTTGCTTGTTTCAGAAAGTATCGCGGCCACATCAGGAGATGGGTGCTTAATCCAGGTTACAGTAAAATAGTTTCAATTCAAATCAGTTCAAAAACTATAATAAAAACTCCCTACCACAAGTAAACTGTTTCATGATGTTGCATGTTTTGCTATTAATTCATGCAGTCATTCTGTATTATACTTTGTTTTCATTTTTTCTACTTACTGCCAATGTTTTCTCTATCCTATACAGATTAGTCTTAAAAGCTCATAAAAGCCAAACCTGAAGATATTGCCTACGTTAGGAAGCAAGTTAGTTTTAGACCACTTTTTAAAAAAAAAGTGAATTGAAATGTGTATTTAAAAACAATATAATTAGCTTTTTGTGAACAGACTTACCCCTTTCTTCACAGGTGTGAAGAGAATCTGAAGGAGGAGGTTTGTAGACTACATGGCCTATGGTATTGGATTTAATTTTTTCCAGTGATGGGCGGGGACCAGGTAAATCTGACATTGACTGGGCAGATAGTAGTCTTTGAGGTCCCAATAGGAAGGCTCTTTTTGGCTTTGATTTGAGCTGTTTATCTATTTCCAAAGCTTCTTGATCAGGGTTAGCAGATGTTGTACTTGGAATGATTGCAGAGGAATGGTCAGAAAAAGTGGCATCGTTTTTCCTTCCCTTCATTTTGTCTTTCAGTTTGGCAAAAGGGGACCTTGTTTTATCCTTCATGGAAAGATCAAACATACTTGCAGTCATGTTGTTTCGCATAAACTGGATGCAAACTTGGATTGCGCCTCTTTCTTTTGACTTCTTTCCTTGTTTAGACTCTAATTTGAACCACCTAAAACACAGAACATAGAACTTGTTATTGTGGATATGAACTGATACAATTACAAATATTAAGGCCGTCTTAGACTCAGGTTAGCTCAGCACCATAGTGTGAAGTAAAATAATTACAGTCATCGCATTTTTAAAGGAGAAACATTATCTTCTTTAAAAACGTAATGGCTGTGGTTACATATACACATTGTATAGTTACCATTCCTTAAGGTACATGTCCACTTTATGCATTAGGATTAGTCTAAAGCAATTGTCAAAAAAGAGATACTAGGACTGTACACTGTATATTAAAAAAAAACCAAATGCTTAATTGTTTTTCTATGTTCAGATGAAGGGCCTTTTGGATATTTTGATTACATATTTTATATAAAAAGAGTGTGACTCAGGCAGAGTAATGAGAATATCAAAAATATTTATGCAGGTATCAGTACACTGAAGTTGGGTACAGTTTGTAATGTACTCAGGTCTTAGCATAATGCATTAAGTATAAAACTTAATTTTTAAAAATTTGTCTGGCTTAAGAATTTGCATCTTGTATTTTGGACAGTTTTGTCATCTAATTTTCAGTCTTTTATTATCAATGACATGCCTTCAGCTCAAATATTAACCATCACATGACAGACTTAAGCGCCTTCTATTTTTATTCCTACTACTTTTGCTACATTAAATTCATTCAGCAAGAAGGGAATTTGAAATAAGGTCTCGTCTCCCAGGTTACCATCATATGACAAATATGTAGATTTTGTTTATAGTAGCAGGCTAAGGACATTAACTTGTACTCAACTCAGTAAATAAAAAATTTGAAATTAAAATTTAAAATCATTCATGTATGATATAAACTGAATTATTTCCAAGCGACCTCCTTTATTATAATCCCCTTAGTATTTTCAGATATTATCTGCGTTCTCTAAGACAGCCTTGATCGATGTCAAGTTTTGTCTTTGTTTACTGTTTTTAAAAGAAACAGAATTTTAGTTAACTTACTATACAGACATATCAGTGTGTACCATCTACAAGATGCACTACAGCAACGCACCAAGGCTCCTGAGACTGCACCTTCCAAACCCACGACCTCTACCAACTGGAAGGACAAGGGCAGAAAATGCATGGGACCATCACCACCTGCAAGTTCTCCTCCAAGTCACACCATCCTGACTTGGAACTATATCGCCATTCTTTCATTGTCGCTGTGTCAAAGTCCAGAAACTCCCTTCCTAACAGCACTGTGAGTGTACCTACCTGACATGGACTGCAGAGGTTCAAGGCAGCTCACCACCACCTTCTCAAGGGCAATTAGGGATGGGCAATAAACGCTGGCCTAGCCAGCAACACCCACATCCCATTAATGAATAAAAGAAAAAAATCCACATACAGGCTTACTTCTATTTTTTTTGCAATATTACTTGACTGTCATCATCATTGGCAATCCCTCGTGTCATAAGAACAAGGAGCAGGAGTAGGCAATTCAGCCCCTCGAGCCTGCTCCGCCATTCAATACGATCATGGCTGATCTCATCTCGACCTCAACTCCACTTTCCTGCCTGTTCTCCATAACCCTTCAACCCATTACTAATTAAAAATCTGTCTATCTCCTCCTTAAATTTATTCAATGTCCCAGCATCCACCGCACTCTGGGGTAGTGTATTCCACAGACTCACGACCCTTTGAGAGAAGTAAAATCTCCTCATCTCAGTTTTAAATCTGCTACCCCTTATCCTAAAACGATGACCTCTCGTTCTAGATTGCCCCACCAGAGGAAACATCCTCTCTATGTCTTTGTCAATCCCCTTAATCATCTTATATACCTCAATTAGATCTCCTCTCATTCTTCTAAACTCTAGAGAGTAAAGGCCTAAACTGCTCAATCTCTCTTCATAAGACAAACCCCTCATCCCTGGAATCAATCTAGTGAAGCTCCTCTGAACTGCCTCCAATGCGATTACATCCTTCCTCAAATAAGGGGACCAAGACTGTACACAATACTCCAGCTGCGGTCTCACTAATGCCTTGTACAGTTGCAGCAACACTTCCCTACTTTTATGCTCTATCCCTTTAGCAATAAATGCCAAAATTCCATTTGCCTTCCTTATTACCTGCTGTACCTTCTTAGAGATACAGCACTGAAACAGGCCCTTCGGCCCACTGAGTCTGTGCCGACCATCAACCACCCATTTACACTAATCCTACACTAATTCCATATTCCTACCACATCCCCATCTGTCCCTATATTTCCCTACCACCTACCTATACTAGGGGCAATTTATAATAGCCAATTTACCTATCAACCTGCAAGTCTTTGGCATGTGGGAGGATACTAGCTTTCTGCAAATCATGCACGAGGATACTCAGATCCCTCTGCACCGAAGCACTCTGAAGTTTCTCTCCATTTAGATAATAATTTGCCTTTCTATTCTTTCGACCAAAATGGATAACCTCACACTTATCCATCTGCCAAATTTTAGCTCATTCACCTAACCTATCCAAATCCATTTGTAAATTTCTGATTTCTTTATTGCAACTTACTATCCCACCTATTTTAGTGTCATCTGCAAATTTGGCGATGGTATCTTATATCCCTGCATCCAAGTCATTAATATAGATTGTAAATAGTTGGGGCTCGAGGACCGAACCCTGTGGCACCCCACTAATTACATCTTGCCAACCAGAAAAAGAACCATTTATCCTGACTCTGTTTTCTGTTGGTTAGCAAATCTTCTATCCAAGCCAATAAATTGCCCCTAACCCCATGTGATCTTACCTTGTGTATTAATCTTGTGTGCAGCACCTCATCAAATGCCTTCTGGAAGTCCAGATATACTACATCTACAGGATCCCCATTATCCACTTTACTTGTTAAATCTTCGAAGAACTCTTAGCAAATTAGTCAAACATGATTTACCCTTTATAAAACCATGCTGACTCTGATGGATTGCATTTTGACTTTCTAAATGTCCTGTTATTACTTGCTTAATAATGGATTCCAACAATTTTCCAATGACAGATGTTAAATTAACTGGTCTATACTTTCCTACTTTCTGCCTCCCTCCCTTTTTGAATAAGGGCATTATATTAGCATTTTTCCAATCCACTGGAACCTTCCTCCCACCCAGGAAATTTTGGGATATTATAACCAACGGATCCACTATCTCCGCTGCCACTTCCTTTAAGACCCTAGGATGTAGGCCATATGGCCCTGGGAACTTGTCTGCCTTCAATCCCAATAGATTGCTCAGTACTTTTTCCCTAGTGATGATGATTGTTCTAAGTTCCTCCCTTTCTATAATCCCCACATTGCCTGTTACTATTGGGATGGTAATGGTGTCCTCCACCGTGAAAACGGAGGCAAAATACTGATTTAGTCTCTCCACCATTTCTGTGTTCCCCACTGTTAACTCCCCAGTCTCATCCTCCAAGGGACCAACATTCACTTTAGCTACTCTATCCCTTTTATATACTTATAGAAGCTTTTGCTATCTGTTTTTATATTTTGCGCCAGTTTTCTTTCATAATTTACCTTTGCTCTTTTTATTACTTTTTAGTAACCTTTTGTTGATCTTTAAAAGTTTCCCAATTTTCCAGCCTGCCATTGGCCTTTGCAATATGGTGTCGAAGATGATTCTTTTTTGTGGATGGCTGGGTGAAAGTAAGATGTCAGTGCTGACTGTGGGTTTGTAGATGGCTTACGAGTCCCACCTTAGTCTTACAGGCTCTCCTACCGTGAAGTCATCGGCTGTCGGCTGGTAGAGGTGGTGGCAGATCGTTGGCTCTAGCAGCTGCCCTCCTTCTCCGCCTCTCCCACTGTTCTCTCTCAGTGGCTGCTCTTGTTGATTGGAATGTTTTGACACCATTTTTGATGATGAATCGCCATTTTGGTCATGAGTGGACATCTGCTTCCCATGTGTTGATGTTAATAAAGCAGAACTTCATGAAGACTTTGAGACTGACTTTGAAAGGTTTCCTTTGGCACTGTGTGAATGGGCTCTTTGTGTAGTTCTGAGTACCTATTTGGGTAGCCTTGAGTCGGGCATTCTAAAAGACACCAAGACAGCCCCTTCTACTAGACTCTACTGCAAGTGTATAATGTGAACAGTTGAAACACTAAGACTAGATTTTAACATAGAACAGTACAGCACAGTACAGGCCCTTCGGCCCACGATGTTGTGCCGAACCTTTAACCTACTCTAAGATCAAACTAACTACCTACCCTTCATTCTACTATCATCCATGTACCTATCCAAGAGTCTCTTAAATGCCCCTAACGTATCTGCTTCTACTGCCACCGCTGGCAACGCATTCCACGCACCCACCACTCTCTGTGTAAAGAACCTACCTCTGACATCTCCCCGAAACCTTCCTCCAATCACCTTAAAATTATGCCCCCTGGTGATAGCCCTTTCCACCCTGGGAAAAAGTCTCTGACTATCCACTCTATTTTAATTCACTACTTACAGCTATTGGTTATTTTGGTTTCCATTTTGGAGATGGGCAGTCTCAAATGATGGGTTGCAAGCCAAATTCTTGTAAACTAATTTCACAAAGTTAATACTGGATTTCAATACCAAGTGAGCTAAGCTAATTTGACGAAGGCTAAACAATATTGAGGACATACCAATTGTTCTTTCCAAATTGTAGTACAACTATTTCAGGTGAAGTCTGATATAAAACTACACAAATATACTGGTGAGCAGCAAGCAAGATAAGCACTATAACTCCTGAAGGATGATTTCAGGTGAGCAATGGTAAGAAATTACATATTTTACAAAATATACAGTTTTCACAATTAAAACCTTTTCCCTCCCTCTTTTAGAAGCACTTCTTAGTTCAGCAAGGGGATGCATGCATAATAGGAGTCAAGAAAGACAAAGTTTGCATTTTATAAAGAAAGATAATTATACAGATAGATATGGATAAACACACTTGTATGATAACACATCCAGGATGTTTACATGTCTGTGTATCCTACGTATATCAGTTCTGCTGAAAGGTCACAGACCTGAAACGTTAACTCTGTTTCTCTCTTCAAAGATGCTGCCAGATCTGCTGACTTCTTCCAGCACTTTGTTTTTATTTTTGTGTATCCTTCCCCATATTTAACATTTCTTGCATCTACATCAATATGAAATTAATTCTGAACTATAACCTATAGTCATATCAGACGGCACGCAGTACCAAACCATCTGGGACTTTACCACAAAGATTTAGTAATGCAACGACATTTCACATGACAAGTTACAGTATCTCTGTACCTGATTATTACAGCACGCTTAAAATTAATGAATGTACACTAGCTATTAGTTCAACATCACATCAGTTGTTGACTTGACTGTTAAAATATTCAAAATTAACTAAGATACAGAATTTAAGCCTAATTGCACAAGCTGACCTCCAGTATATTCTGGATAAAAATTCCATTCCTTTATATTTTTGGACATGATGGAAAATGCTACCACAATCCTTAGTGTGCCATTAAAAACAAATCTTACCAAACATGGAAACGCTTTGCATCTGCAGCTAGCATAAAAATTCCATCACTTTCTCTATACTAATATTAGACAGACAAGCAGCTTTAGAACAATCAGCAGTTGCACTTTCTAAAATGCCACTTTAGATAAAAAAAATTTTACAATGTAGAAAATGATAGCTACTGTAAAGTGAAATTACATACAGCAATCTTCATCCTTCCAAAGTCTCCACTATACAGAGAGCTGAACCTCATGCCTTTTCAAAATTGCTGTCAGAAGAAATCTGAAACTTGCGCCCAAGAAGTTCATCAAACTCTGAAATCCCCACTGCGGACATAATTTTGAAAATAAAATTGTTCTGCTAGCTTTGACCTATTTAAGGAAATAAATCCACATTTCCTTTTTAAAGTTGATCAAATTTTGGAGTATTCAGAAGTGGATTACAATCTCTTATTTAAAAAGGGTCACAACATACCTAGGAAACTACAAACAAATTAGTTACAAAGAAAATCAAAAAGGTCCTAACTAGGGCAGTTATACAGCAGACTGACTGGAAAAGTGATCTTGGTGCTACTTTGGATAAAATGTTGAAATCATTCGCTCAGTGTTTGTCTGCAGTTAAGATGGCAAAAAAAAGGTACCTAGTTGCTTTAGCAGAGACTTAAAAGTATAAATCAAAAATGATCACATCGTTGTTACACAGATCCCATCTGGAGTACTGCATGCACATCTATTCACCAAATCATATTGCCAATGAGGAGACTAGTAACCATCATGATCCTGACTATCAGCACCTAAGTTATGAGAGGTTGGTTTTGTCCTCTTCTGAAAACTTCAACTAAAGTCATCCTGAAATCTTGCCTTGTCCATATTATGAAAGGCTTTGACAAATTTTCTGCTTACCACATTGATCATAAATAGTTAAAGATTATGAAATTAGAAGTAGTAAAGTTCGACAAAATTTATGGCAGGAAAAAAGTAAAGAATTGTAGAATAAGTTATCAAGGAATGGAACAGAATCAGATAGTACAAATGGGTAGCAAAGAGAAAGATATGTTTCTGGAGAAATTTTTAAAAATGGTGAGAAAGCAGGTATGAGGTTAAGATCAATAGAAAGGTATTAATGGGCCTAGTGGCCTTTTACTGTTGCTAAAAATTAAGTATTCCATTACCTTTTTAAAATTAGTTTCATGGGATGTGAGCATCGCTGGTTAGACCAGCATTTATTGCCCATCCCTAGTTGCCCTTGAGAAGTGGTGGTGAGCTGCCTTCTCAAACCATTGCAGTCCGTCTAGTATAGGTACACCCACAGTGCTGATAGGGAGGGAGGTCCAGGTTTTTGGCTGAGCGACAGTGAAGGAATGGCGATATATTTCCAAGTCAGGATGATGTGTGGTTTGGAAGGGAACTTGCAGGCTGCGGTGTTCCCATGTGCCTGCTGCCCTTGTCCTTCTAAGTGGTAGAGGTTGAGAGTTTGGAAGGTGCTGTTGAAGGAGGCATGGTGAGTTGCTACAGTGCATCTTGTAGATGATGCACACTGTTGTCACTGTGCACCAGTGGTGGAGAGAGTGAACGTTTAAGGTGGTAGATGGGGTGCCGATCAAGTGGGCTGCTTTGTCTTGGATGGTGTTGAGCTTCTTGAGTGTTGCTTGGAGCTGCACTCATCCAGGCAAGTGGAGAGTATTCAATTACATTCCTGACTTGTGCCTTGTCGATGGTGGACAGGCATTGGGGAATCAGGAGGTTAGTTACTTGCCACAGAATTCCTAGCCTCTGACCTGCTCTTGCAGCCACAGTATTTATATGGTTGGTCTGGTTAAGTTTCTAGTCCATGGTAACCTCCAGAATGTTGATGGTGGGGAATTGAACGTCAAGGGGAGATGGTTATATTCTTTTTTGTTGGAGATGGTCATTGCCTGGCATTTACGTGGCAAGTAACACTCATACCGCACATCATCCCAAGCCTGAACATTGTCCAGGTCTTGCTACATGTGGTCATGGACTGCTTCAGTATCTGAGCAATCGTGAATGGTTCTGAACACTGAACACAATCATCAGCGAACATTCTCACTTCTGACCTTATGATGGAAGGAATGTCAATGAAGCAGTTGAAGATGGTTGGGCTGAGGACATGATCCTGAGCAATTTCTGCAGCAATGTCCTGGCACCGAGTTGATTGACCTCCAACAATCACAACCATCTTCCTTGTGCTAGGTATGACTACAACCAGCGGAGAGTTTTCCCCAATTCCCATTGGCTCCTTGATGCCATGCTCATTCAAATGCCTCCTCGATATTAAGCGTGATCACTTTCAACTCACCTCTGGAATTCAGCTCTTTTGTCCATATTTGGACCAAGGCTGAAATGAGGACAGGAGTTGACTGGCCCTGGCAGAACCTAAACTGAGCATCGGTGAGCAGGTTATTGCTGCGCAAGTGCCGCTTGATAGCACTGTCGACAACACCTTCCATGACATGGTTGATGATCGAGAGTAGATGTTGGGACAGTAATTGACCTGATTGGATTTGTCCTGCCTGAGTAGAGGCCAGTGTTGTAGCTGTGCTGGAACAGCTCCGTTAGGGATGCGACTAGTTCTAGAGCACAAGTCTTCAGTACTACAGCCGGAATGTTGTCAGGGTGCATTGCCTTTGCTGTATCAAGTGCCTTCAGCCATTTCTTGATATCGCATGGAGTGAATCGAATTGGCTGAAGACTGGCAGCTGTGAGGCTGGAGACCTCAGGAGGAGGCCGAGATGGATCATTCCCTTGGCACCTCTGGTTGAAGATGGTTGCAAATACTTTAGCCTTGTCTTTTGCACTGACGTGCTGGGCTCCCTATCATTGAGGATGGGGATGTTTATGGAGCCTTCTCCTCTAGTTAGTTGTTTAATTATCCACCAGCATTCACGACTGGATGTGGCAGGGCTGCAGAGCTTTGATTTGAACCACTGATTGTGGGATTCCTTAACTCTGTCTACTGCATGCTGCTTCCATTGTTTAGCATGCATGTAGTTTTGTCTTGTAGCTTTACAAGGTTGGCAACTCATATTTAAGTATGCCTGTGCTGCTCCTGGCATGCTCTCCTGCACTCTTCATTGAACCAGGATTGATCCTCCAGCTTGATAGTAATGATAGAGTGAGGGATACGCTGGTCCATGAGGTTACAGATTGTGGTTGAATACAATTCTGCTGTTGCTGATGGCCCACAGTGCCTCATGGATGCCCAGTTTTGAGCAGCTAGATCTGTTCTGAATCTATCCCATTTAGCACGGTGGTAGTGCCACACAACACAACGGACAGTATCGTCAATGTAAAGACAGGACTTCGGCTCCACAAGGGCTGTGTGGTGGTTAGTCCTACCAATACTGTCATGGACAGATGCATCTGTGACAGGTAGATTGGCGAGGGTGAGGTCAAGCAGATTTTTCCCTCACCACCTGCTGCAGGCCCAGTCTGGCAAATATGTCCTTCAGGATTCAGCCAGCTCAGTCAGTAATAGTGCTGCTAAGCATCTCTTGGTGATGGGCATTGAAGTCCCCCACCCAGAGTATATTCTGTGCCCTTGCTACCCTCAGTGCTTCTTCTAAGTGGTGTTCAACATGGAGGAGTACTGATTCATCATTTAAGAGAGGGTGGTAGGCAGTAATATGCAGGAGTTTTGCTTGCCCCTATTTGACTTCATGGGGTCAGAGGTCAACGCTGAGGACTCCCAGGGCCACTGCACTGTGCTGCCACCGCTGGTGGGTCTGTCCTGCCGGTGGGACAGGACCTATCCAGGGATGGTGATGGAGGAGTCTGGGGCATTGGCTCTAAGGTATGATGCGGCAGGTATGACTATGTCACACTGCTGCTTAACTAGCCTGTGGGACAGCTCTCCCAATTTTGGCACAAGTCGCCAGATACTCGTGAGGCCTTTGCAGAGTCGACTGGGCAGGGTGTGCTTTGGTCGTTTCCAGTTCCTAGTTCTTCTTGGTCTTTTCTGTAGTGGTTTGATACAACTGAGTGGCATGCTAGGCCATTTCAGAGGGCAGTTAAGAGTCATATGATGCAGCCATGAAGACCAAGCTCACAGTGTTTTCATTAACTGTTCTTTGTAGTATGAAAAGAGATTTATAATTAAAATGGCTAAGAACTAAAATTACAGACTTAAATATTTGACTTAACAGAAGATTTTCATTTTATAGAATGGATTTCAATTATGGGTCAACATTGCTCACTGGAATTTGTTTTTCAACATGTAATAATTTTCATCTCAAGTAGGATTTCATCTCATCATGCTGTAAATTGATCTTAAATGGGTTCAGCTCTATTGGACTGTGTTGGCAAATGTATGAAATGCAATGCCATAGTTGAACCAGAAATCAAACTAAGTAATATGTGAACAATAAATCACAACTAGTTATTACTCATAAGCTGGGTATTACTTAACTATACATTAATACAGAAAGTTAGGATCGGATACAGGAAAAAATTTGCCTTGGATAAAGTAGAAGTTATATCACACAATGAAACCATCAAGCAAGTCATTTTAGAGGTCTGTCAGCATTTTTTGTGAATTTTGTTATTTGTATGTTATTACTCTGAAAAATAAAATGGAAAATGCTGGAAATACTCAGGTTAGAAAGCATCTGTGAAGGGGGAAGAGGAGTAAATGTTTGAGGTCCATGACCTCAAACTAGAACTAGAAAATGTTAAATGTGTAACAGGTTTTAAGCAAGTACAGAGGCAGGGAAGGTGGAAGCGTGAAGCAAAGAGGAGGAAAGAACAAAAATAAAGATTTGTGATAGGGCAGAAAGCAGGATTAATTAAATGACAAAAGGGATGATGGTTCTGGGCAAAATCAGGTGGTAATGGGACAAGTCATATAAATAGAGGAGGTGGTGGTGTAGTGGTAATGTCACAGGATAAGTAATTCAGAGCCCAGGGTCATGTTCTGGGGACATGGGTTTGAATCCCATGAAGGCAGATGGTGAAATTTGAATTCAATTAATAAATCTGGAATTAAAAAAGATCTAATGACCATAAAATCAGTCAATTGTTGTCCTATCATAGATTTTCAATTTTGTTCTTTCCTCCACGCCTCCACCTTCCCCGCTTCTGTACTTGCTTAAAACCTGCTACACATTTAACAATTTCTAGTTCTAACAAAAGGTCATGGACCTTTTTTTTATTATTCGTCCCAGGGATGTGGGCATCATTGGCTAGGCCAGCATTTGTTGCTCATCCCTAATTGCCCCTTGAAGTGGTGGTGGTGAGCTGCCTTCTTGAACCACTGCAGTCCATGTGGGGTAGGTACACCCACAGTGCTGTTAGGAAGGGAATTCCAGGATTTTGAACCAGTGACAGTGAAGGAAAGGCGATATAGTTCCAAGTCAGGATGGGTGTGTGGCTTGGTGGTGGTGTTCCCATGCATTTGTTGCCCTTGTCCTTCTAGGTGGTGGAGGTTGCAGGTTTGGAAGGTGCTGTCTAAGGAGCCTTGGTGCATTACTGCAGTGCATCTTGTAGATGGTACACACTGCTACTATTGTACGTCGGTGATGGAGCGACTGAATGTTTAGGATGGAGTGGCAATCAAGCTGGCTGCTTTCTCCTGGATGGCGTCAAGCTTCTTGAGTGTTGTTGGAGCTGCACCCATCCAGGTAAGTGGAAAGTATTCCATCACACTCCTGACTTGTGCCTTATAGATGGTGGACAGGCTTTGGGGAAATCAGGTGGTGAGTTACTCACCAGAGGATTCCTAGCCTCTGACCTGCTCTTGTAGCCATGGTATTTATATGGCTACTCCAGTAGATAGTGGGAGATTCAGTGATCGTAATGCCATTGAATGTCAAGGGGAGATGGATAGATTCTCTCTTGTTGGAGATGGTCATTGCCTGGCACTTGTGTGGCACGAATGTTACTTGTTACTTATCAGCCCTAGCCTGGATATTGTGCAGGTCTTGCTGCATTTCTACACTGCTTCAGTATCTGAGGAGTTGCGAATGATGCTGAACACTGTGCAATCAGCATACATCCCCATTTCTGACCTTATGATTGAAGGAAGGTCATTGATGAAGTAGCTGAAGATGGTTGGGCCTAGCACACTACCTTGAGGAACTCCTGCAGAGATGTCCTCGAGCTCAGATGATTGGCCCCCAACAACCACAACCATCTTCCTTTGCGCTAGGCATGACTCCAACCAGCGGAGAGTTTTCCCCCATTCCCATTGATTCCAGTTTTGCTAGGGCTCCTTAATGCCATACTCGGTCAAATGCTGCCTTGATGTCAAGTGCAGTCACTCTCACCTCACCTCTTGAGTTCAGCTCTTTTGTCCATGTTTGAACCAAGGCTGTAATGAGGTCAGGAGCTGAGTGGCCCTGGCAGAACCCAAACGGAGCGTCACCGAGCAGGTTATTGCTAAGCAAGTGCTGCTTTACTGATGATTGAGAGTAGACTGATGGGGCGGTAATTGCCCAGGTTGGACATGTCCTGCTTTTTGTGTACAGAACATACTTGGGAAATTTTCCACATTGCCGGGTAGATGTCAGTGTTGTAGCTGTACTGGAACAGCTTGGCTAGGGGCACGGCAAGTTCTGGAGCACAGGTCTTCAGTACTATTGCCAGAATGTTGTCAGGGCCCAGAGCCTTTGCAGTATCCAGTGCCTAAAACATTTAATCCTCGTCTCCCTTCACAGATGCTTTCTGATCTGAGTATTTCCAACATTTTCCATTTTATTTTTCAGATTAATTACAAAAAACAAAATTCACAAAAAAATGCTGACAATCCACTAAAACAACTTGCTTGATGGTTTCATTGTGTGATATAACTTCTATTTTATCCAAGTCAAATTTGTTCCTATATCTTGTATCTGATGAAAAGTCACCAGGCCTGGGCGGCACAGTAGTGCAGTGGTTAGCACCGCAGCCTCACAGCTCCAGCGACCTGGCTTCAGTTCTGGGTACTGCCTGTGCAGAGTTTGCAAGTTCTCCCTGTGACCGCTTGGGTTTCTTCCGGGTGCTCCGGTTTCCTCCCACACGACTTGCGGGATAAGTAAATTGGCCATTTCAAAAATTGCACCTAGTGTAGGTAGGTGGTAAGAGAATTGAGGGAAGGTGGGGATGTGAAAGGGAAAATGGGATTAATGAAGGATTAGTAAAATGGGTGGTTGATGGTCGGCAAGGACTCGGTGGGCCAAAGGGCCTGTTTCAGTGCTGTATCTCTCCATGACTCTATGACCTGAAACGTTAACTCTGCTTCTCTCTCCACAGATGCTGCCAGACCTGCTGGTATTTCCAGCACTTTGTTTTTAATTTCAGATTTCCAGCATCCGCAGTATTTTGATTTTGCTGAAATTAGACACTTTGTCGAAGCTTTTTGTTTTGCACTCATCAGGACAATCTGCAAAAATACCAATGTAAGGGAAAACAACAACTTTATACTGTATGAGAAGAGAGTGCTGATTGGTTGGAAAGTGAATTCTGGTGGAGGCATTGCCATGAGAATGCACCAGTTTACACTGATCAGTCTTTGCTACTGTCAAGTCAAAAAGATGTCCTCTGTCTATCACACAAATGAGTAATGCGATATATGAACTTCAATGACAGTGTGATGCTAGGCATATAGGCCATACGTCCCAAAGACTGGCGGATTGTATCAAACAAAATGTCCCTTACGCTGTTCGCAACAGGCAAGGTACAGGCTGTACCCAACCAGCCCGTGCTTGCAAAACTCAAAACAGTGTGTCCAACACTAGATGTGATTCCGTGATTGGACAACATTTGCTAGATAATCCTCAGTGTGCTAAGAATTACGCTGACAACCAATTTAAGATTGTTTGTAGGGGGTCACAAATTGGCGCATTTGCACGTACTGGAAGCTACATATCTTAATATACAGGGCCCTGTTCTTTGCAGACAGAAAGAACATATACAAACATTGTGCCTGTTTCAGCTAAACAAAATAAGTGGCAGCCATTCGCTGGTTCATTCCTCAGGGAAATGCCTTGACCAGAGTCAAGCTACCTATTTTAAATTTCAAACAACGATTGGCAGTTAACTATTAGTCACCATAAACTGGTGCATTCTCCATGGCAATGCTACCAGAGTTCACTTGGCAACCAATCAGCACTGGCTTCTCATACAGTATAAAATTGCTGTTTTCCTTTACATCGGTATTTTTGCGGATTGTCCTGATGAGTGCAAGATGAAAAGCTTTGACAACGTGTCTCTATTTTCAGCAATATTCAAGTTCTGTTCTACCAAACGACTATTTATTTTGCTTTCATTTTATTGCTATAAAAAGCCATCTGGTTCACTGGTTCCATCTGGTTCCTTTAGGGAAGCAAATCTGCCATCCTTACCTGGTCTGGCCTACATGTGACTCTAGACCCATAGCAATGTGGTTGACTCTTAAAATGCAATGCCCTCTGAAATGGCCTAGCAAGCCACTCAGTTCAAGGGCAAACTAGGGATGAGCAAGAAATGCTGGCCTAGCCGGCGACGTCCACATCCCACAAAAAAAAAGATGGGCGACAGAATATGTAAATGGGAACAGCAGAATCCTTAGCAGCACCTGCTGACTGAAAACATGAAAACAATGATCAGTGATCTGAAATTGTTGAACTCAATGTCAAGTATGGAAGGCTGTAAAATGCCTATTCAAAAAGAGGAGGTGCTGTTCTTCAAGCTTCACTGGAACAGTGTAGGAAGCAGAAGACAAAGAGGTCACAGTGGCAATGGAATGGAGAATTAAAATAACAAATGGAAGCTCAGGGTCTCACTTGAGGACTGAATGGAGGGGTTCTCAAAGCAAATCACCCAATCGGTGTTTTATCTCCCAGTGTAGAGGAGACTGCATAGTGAGCAGTGAATACAATATATTAGATTGAAAGTACAATGAGTAAATCTTTATCTGGAAGGAATGTTTGAGGTCCTGAACCTTGGGAAGAGAGATGGTAAGAGTGCAGGTGTTGATCTCCTGTACTGTACAGTTTGATGGCTTCACTTCTGACAGTTTGAGTGAAGAATGGCATGAAACACGGTGTCTTAGCCCCCATTCTGTTTGGCATCTTCTTCTCTATGCTCCTGATCTTCACCTTCCTGCAGGTATGGAAGGAGTCTACTTGCAAACTAGGCCAGATGGCAAGCTCTACAATCTATCAAGGCTGAAAGTGAAAACAAAAAACACACCGCGTCCTGATCAGAGAACTCCTCTACGCTGGTGATGCTGCGCTAGTTGCTCACATGGACATGCAGCTACAAAGACTCATGGACTGTCTCCCCTGTGCCGGTAACTTGTTCTCCTTGACTATAAGCATCAAGTACACAGTTGTCATGGGATGAGGTGTTGCATCTCCGCCTCAATCACACTAAATAACACCCCACCGGAAGTGGTTAGCAAATTCTGCTACCCTGGACCCAGGGTGACAGACAATCTGTCCCTTGAAGCATAGCTTGATACATGCATAGGGAAAGCAGCTACCACCTTTGGCCGACTTGCGAAACGCGCATGGCTAACACCAAGCTGATCGTTTATAAAGCCTGTGTTCTCAGCACCTTGCTATATGGCTGCCAAACATGGGCGACTTACAGCTACCAGGAAAAGAAGCTCAACAATTTTCATCTTTGCTGTGTGCCGTGCATTATGGATATATCCTGGCAGGACAAAATCACAATTGTGGCAGTCCTCTCAAAGACAGAGCTTCCAAGTGTGTTGGCACTAATCAAACAGAGGCGGCTTCAGTAGATCGGACACATCCGCAGGACGGAAAAGGGTCGCAGACCCAAGGACCTTCTGTATGGCGAGGTAGCTGTGGCCAGACGACCAGTGAGGTGCCCAAAGCTACGATTCAAGGATGCTTGCAAGCATGATATGAAGGCTCTAAATGTCGACTATTGCATCTGGGAGTCACTAGCTGGTAAAAGAGGAAAATGGCAACACATCCTGTGGACTGGTGTGCACTACCACGATGACCAGTTGCTACAGCAACTTGGCAACAGGCACCATCGAAAACAATAACTCACAGCGTCACTTGGCAGCTTCATGTGCAGTATTTGTGGCAGAACCTGCCTCTCAAGGATTGTCCTTCACAGCCATCAGCAAAGGGGCAGCAAGAGAAGACACCTCACCTAAATGGATTGTTTGCTGCATGTCCATCATCTTTCGTAGATGGAAGGATGCCAACCAAACAGTTTATCTCCCGAGTTTGTATGGGAAGGTGTCATGAGAGGAGGAGCATGTACTGTAAGAGTGGAACAGCGTGTCACAGAGGGAACAGTTCCTTCAGAATGCTGAAAGGGGAGGGGAGGTGAAGATGTGTTTGGTGGTAGCATCACGATGGAGGTAATGATGATTTGGAATGTGGAAGGTGAAGCCTTAGTGGTTCTGGGAGGGCAGGGAAGAAGTGAGAGCAGAGATTTGGAAAATAGAGCCCTCGACTGTGTCAGTCTGATCAACTGTAGTGGAAGGGAATCCTTGGTTGAGGAAAGAGGAAAACAAAGGAAAATACATTGGAAGCACTGCCGTGGAAGATGGCATTATCAGAACAGATGCAAAGGAAAAATTGGGAGACTGGAATAGAGTCCTTATAAGAAGCAGGTGGGAGGAAGTGTAATCAAGGTAGCTATGGGCTTTCAGCAGATATTGGCTGACAGTTTATCCTCAGAAATGGGGACTGTAAAGTCAAGGAAGACAAGGCAAGAGTTTGAAATGGACCATGTGAATGTGAAGGAGGCATGGAAATTTGAAGCGTAGATGACGGAATTTCCAGTTCTGGTGACAGCAGGAAGCAGCACAGATATAGTCATCAAGGTATTGGAAAATGAGCTGAGGAAGAGACTCAAGTCGGACTGAACAAAAATGTTCCAAGCATCCTTCAAAAAGGTGGGCATAGCCAGGACCCATATAGGTTCACAGAGTGACACCTTTTTGTCAAAGTATGGGTGAGTGAAATGCACCAATATACACAATGTTCGCTGATGATTGCGCAATGTTCAGCACCATTCACGACTCCTCAGATACTGAAGCGGTCCGTGTAGAAATGTAGTACGACCTGGACAATATACAGGCTTGGGTTGTTAAGTGGCAAGTAACATTCGCCACACAAGTGCCAGGCAATGATCATCTCTAACAAGAAAGAATCTAACCATCTCCCCATGACATTCAATAGCATTACCATCACTGAATCCCCCACTATCAACATCCTAGGGGTTACCACTGACCAAAAGCTTAACTGGAGTAGCCATATAAATACTGTGGCTACAAGAGCAGGTCAGAAGCTAAGAATTCTACGACGTCTAACTCAGCTCCTGACTCCCCAAAGCCTGTCCACCATTTACAAGGCACAAGTCAGGAGTGTGATGGAATACTCTCCACTTGCCTGGATGGGTGCAGCTCCAACAACACTCAAGAAGCTCGACACCATTCAGGACAAAGCAGCCTGCTTGATGGGCACCCCATCCACAAACATTCACTCCCTTCACCACCGACACACAGTGGCAGCTGTGTGTACCATCTACAAGATGCACTGCAGCAACACACCAAGGCTCCTTCGACAGCATCTTCCAAACCAGTGACCTCTACCACTTAGCAGGACAAGGGCAGTCGCATTGGAACACCACCACCTGCAAGTTCCCCTCGATGCCACACAACATCCTGACTTGCAACTATATTGCCATTCCTTCAATGTTGCTGGGTCAAAATCCTGGAACTCCCTTCCCAACAGCACTGTATGTGTACCTACCCCACACGGTTCAAGAAGGCAGCTCACCACCACCTTCTCAAGAACAATTAGGGATGGACAATAAATGCTGGCCTAGCCAGCGACGTCCACATCCAAATGATACTTGCCACTTAAATCAGCCCTAGCCTGGATATTGCCCAGGTCTTGCTGCATTTCTGCATGGACTGCTTCAGTAGCTGAAGAGTGACGAATGGTGCTGAACATTGTGCAATCATCAGCGAACATCCCCATTTCTGACCTTCTGATTGAAGGAAGGTCATTGATGAAGCCGCTGAAGATGGTTGGGCCTAGGACACTACCCTGAGGAACTCCTGCAGTGAGATGATTGACCAACAACCACAACCGTCTTCCTTTGCACTAGGTATGACTCCAACCAGCGAAGAGTTTTCACAGATTCCCATTGACTTCAGTTTTGCTAGTGCTCCTTGATGCCATACTTGGTCAAATGCTGCCTTGATGTCAAGGGCAGTCACTCTCTCCTCACCTCTTGAGTTCAGCTCTTTTGTCCATGTTTGAACCAAGGCTGTAATAAGGTCAGGAGCTGAGTGGCCCTGACAGAACCCAAACTGAGCGCCACTGAGCAAGTTATTGCTAAGCAAGTGCCGCTTGATGGCACTGTTGATGACACCTTCCATCACTTTACTGATGTATGACAGTAGACTGATGGGGCGGTAATTGTCCGGGTTGGACTTGTCCTGCTTTTTGTGTACAGGACATACCTGAACAATTTTCCACATTGTCGGATAGAGGCCAGTGTTGTTGCTGTACTGGAACAGCTTGGCTAGGGGTGCGGAAAGTTCTGGAGCAGAGGTCTTCAGTACTATTGCCGGAAAATTGTCAGAGCCCATAGCCTTTGCAGTATCCAGTGCCTTCAGTCATTTCCTGATATCACGTGGAGTGAGTTGAATTGGCTGAAGTCTGGCATCTGTGATGCTGGGGACTTCAGGAAGAGGCAGAGATGGATCAACAACTTCTGGCTGAAGCTTGTTGCAAATGCTTCAGCCTCATCTTTTGCACTGATGTGCTGGTCTCCTCCATCATTGAGGATGGGGATATTTGTGGGGCCACCTCCTCCAGTTAGTAGAGGGAGGGTGGTAGGTGGTAATCAGCAGGAGGTTTCCTCGCACATGTCTGACCCCATGCCACGAGACTTCACGCGGTCCGGAGTCGATGTTAAGGACTCCCAGGGCAACTCCCTCCCGAATGTATACCACTGTGCCACCACCTGTGCTGGGTCTGTCCTGCCGGTGGGACAGGACATACCCGGGGTTGCTGATGGCAGTGTCTGGGACATTGTCTGTAATGTATGATTCCATGAGTATGACTATGTTAGGCTGTTGCTTGACTAGTCTGTGGGACAGCTTTCCCAACTCTGGCACAAGCCCCCAGATGTTAGTAAGGAGGATTTTGCACGGTCAACAGGGCTGGGCTTGCCGAGGTCCTTGCTGGGTGGTCCGTCCGGTTTCATTCTATTTTGTTGACTTCGCAGCGGTTAGATACACTGTGGCCAGGGTAAACCAGGTATTCACAACTTGAGAAATCTCCTTCCACAATCACTTTCAATAAGTTTCACAGCCTGGAATGTAACTGGGCAGGCCCAGAGAAAATGACAGGCAGGTACAATTCAGCTGGTCCATCAAACTTTTCCCTCAAACTGTAGTGACCAACTTTAGCGGTTATATGCATTTGTTTAAATCAAAAGATCTCTGCAACTATCTATAATTCACATGAAATATATGTTGGCATCTTTAGAAAATGCAATCACAAATACTGTAATTATTTTGAAGCTGCAATTACCAAATGTTTAGCTTGTGGACACCGGAGAATATTTTCCAGTGGGACTAACCACAGCTGGATTTCATGAAACTAAAAGCAGGTGTGGAACAAAAACTCTAAAATTAGGATTATTTAAATGAGCAAACATTCATTTTTGTGCAGCCCCAACATATCTACAGATAGCACATTTTGCTCTATATTTGCATAATCTAACCTTACTCTAGTTTCTTTAGTTTATAAATGCTACAGAGTCTACCAAGGTGTAACTATTCTAGATTTATGCCTGGTTCTGTTTGTTTAAGAACAAAAGTTCAGGCCTGCTGCATAACGATGGAAAAGCAACATTTTTTTTAAACCATTGCTAAGAATCACATAAAATGACTAATTTATCTTGCCGTACAATTTCCATTCTGTTCATTTTCACCAAAGTGATGGAAAGCCACTTATCACATTTGATGAAATGAAGGTTAGTTAAAAATTACTGAAGAGAACTCCTGCCCCATCCAAAGAAGCATCACAGTGCTTAAAAGCAACACACTTTGACAAATAAATATTCACAGGTTGACAGTGTGGATGACGTAAATCACACTTTTCATCATATGGGACACTACTGAAAATTTTCTTTTACTGGACATTGCACAGAACTTGTTTAAACAGAACTGAGCGGCTGAAAATATGATTGCACATTTGCATTCTGAGAGACAATTAAATAGAGAGACAATGGAAGTGCTCACTGATTCAATTAACAAGATTGGTCTGGGCAACACTGATGATCCACATCTTGTCCATGTAACAGCCAGCATTCCACCCCCCCAATGTGTGTATCTAGTAAGCTTTGAAGTCCAGCAACCACCCACCCCAAAGAATCTGCTGGCCAAACTGGGGACTGTTTGAATTGTGCCACACAGAAAGGTAAGAGACTGCAATTTGAAGACCAAAAAGAGGACGTTCTCTTTCCCTGTCTCTCTCTCTCCAGCAAAGTCCCAGGGACCCACTGTAGCAGCTTCAGCCTCAAGACAGAGCACTTCTTCAGCCTTCTGGTACCACAGAAGCAAGTTGGAAATTGTGCACTGGGCCCCAGTGAGAACTCCAAGACTTCAGCTTTCATCAAGGACATTTCCACCCAGTAACTGAATTCCCTTTATTATCAATTCTATTTCAAACCTCAAGCCCCTAATTCTTTCCTCCCCTCTATATCTTTTTATGTGTGTTTCTCTCGTATGTATGCTAGCGTGGTTGCATCATGTATTTTAGTCATCTTAACCACGCAGAGTGATAATGCACATCTTTCTTGTTTAAAACCTAAGAAAACCTGTCTGATTAGTTCATTTGCAATTACAATTAGAGTGCAGTGAGCAAAGGGCTCACGGAGGGGATAAGCTAAAAATCACTGTTTTAAAAGTTAAATCCAGTTATGGCCAAACCAGGAAAGGGGCAAGAGAGGAGCCTGAGACCCCTTCCTCAACTGGTTATAACAGAAGTTTGGCAGCTAGCATCCAGATTGGACCCACAGAAAAAAAAAGAGAAATTGGAAGCGGTAAATCAAATTGATCCCAATCAAAAAGAGAAAGGACTTAAATACAGGTTTTCTTGTGGTTGTGTGTTCTAGAATACTAACATGTCTGCGACCGAAGCCAGTACACTCCCAAGTGATTAGTGAAGTAATTTGGGATAAGTTAAAAACACTATCTATGGAGGAGTTGAGTAATATGGCTGAGCAGTGTGGAATCACTTTCCATGCCAAATATAGGAAATTGGAATCCTAAGACCCGTGGCCAACCATTTTTCCCTTGAACCCAGAGAAGCAGAGACAGGGTTTGAAATAGACTCCGATAGGGTAATGTTAGCAAAGATGCAATTGGAACACAGGAAACTTGAATTAGAAGTCAGGGAGCGAAAGCGAGAAAGAACCTTCCAGAAGGAACGGGAGGAAAGGGAGCCGAGGCGGCTTGAGTTAGCTAGTAGGCGACAGATTAACCCCAGTGAAAGCTTGGCCAATATAGTGAATACAAGTAATTCGGGGCTGGGTGCTGAGCTTTTGAAATTTTCCAAATTGATTCCAAAGTTCAACGAGGGAGGCGTAGAAGCATTTTTTGTATCTTTAAAGAAATTTGCAAGGCAGTTAAAATGGCCGGCTGAGAACTGGACTCTTCTGCTACAAAGCAAGCTAACCGGAAATGCACATGAGGTTTATTCCCTGTTGCCAGATGAGAGTTCATCAAATTATGAACTGACTAAAAATGCTATCCTCGGGGCATATGAGCTAGTACAGGAAGCCTACCGCCAAAAGTTCCGCACCCTCCAGAAACAAGCTGATCAAACTTACTTGGCGTTTGAGGGGAGTAAGCAGCTGGCTTTTGACCAGTGGTTGAGGGTTCTTAAAGTGCAACCCAGCTATGAAAACCTCAGAGAGGTAATTCTCCTCGAGGAATTTAAAAAAATTCTCCCCCTCTCCATAAAGACCTATGTGAAGGAACAAAAAGTACATAGAGCTAGGCAAACCACAGTTCTGGCTGATGAGTTTGCTTTTAATATACAGGTCGGTTGCCCAGGGGAAAACCTTTCCTGGTCACCCCCACAAATCCAAAAAGGACAAAGGATGGGAAGGTGATAGGAGTCCAAGCAGCCCTGGGAGAGAAAGAAAATTTGGACACACACGGGGACCTCCTCAAGCCAAAAAGGATGGTGCTGAAAGTAGGAAAGACCCCCAGAGACCTGTGTGCTTCCATTGTAATAAGGCAGACCATCTAAGAGTTGACTGCTGGAAACTATGGGGAAAGCTTGTAGGGTTAATCACGGCACACCCGCTCAGTGAAGAAGGGACCCTGATGGAAAGCGCAGCCGAGTAAGCTGTGGCTTTGACTGCAACACCAGTAAGACTCAGAAAACATACTGTTGCGGGTGCAGGAAAATTTAATAGGATCCCTGAAGGTTATCAGGATTTTGTATCTGAATGGAGAGTAATCCCATACCTCTCGAGTGGGGCAAGCAAGCCCATAGTAATACTTTGGGATACAGGGGCCACCAGATCCCTTTTGCTGGGAAAAGGCATGACCTTTCCCCCCCCCCCCAGAGAGTGCAGTAAATGTGAGGAGGATAGTAAGTGATATTGGAGGGCAGTGTACACCTGTACCTTTACACCAGGTGCACTTGGAGTGCGACCTAGTTTCGGGACTGGTGACTGTAGGGATTGTCCCTAGTTTGCCTGTGGACGGGGTTGACCTGCTCCTAGGTAGTGATCTGACGGGGGCAAAAGTGGTAGCTTCCCCAGTTGTGAAAGAGAGTGTGAAGGGGGTCAAGGAGACAGGGCAGTGGCAGGAGACAGTCCCCTGCAGTTCCCCTGAATGTGTAGTGGATCGGGTCATGGCCAAACCAGCTCCACCAGAGGAGACTGAAGTGGCACTGCAGACAGATGGCCATGTGGTCTGTCTGTCTGAAACTCTCTCTGGAAAATTAGAGGACGCAGGGAATGAATTAAATGAATCTTCCCTAGCTGAGGCTCAGCAAGCTGACCCAGTATTGAGAGAGTTCACATAGGCTGCCCAGACTGAAATGGAAACAGAGTGAGACCCTGATTACTCCTATCTAAAGAATGAGGTACAGCTGAGAAAGTGGAGCTCTCCTCACAGACCTGAACACAAAGAGTGGACAGTGGTTCACCAGTTAATGGTGCCGCAGAGGTACTGGAGGGAAATATTAACAATGGCCCATGAGATTACAATGGCTATACATGTTGGTATACGAAAAACCAAAGCCTGCATAAGACAGTAGTTTGACTGGCCAAAACTCCACAAAGATGTAGTGGAGTACTGCAGAACTTGCCCCATGTGCCAGGTTGAGGCGAAACCCCAACTTGCAGTGAAATCAGCACCCCTGATTCCTGTATTGGCTTTTAGGAAACCCTCCAGCAGAGGGCCGGTGAATTGTAAGGGACCACTGCCGAGAATGAAAAGGGACAGACATGCACAGGGCGAGAAAAAGGTTAGAGAGGAAGGGGACAAAAAGGACAGATCAAAAGCAGTCTGGGAGGATTCCCAAATGAAAACCCCTACTGTCTGGTCAGCCAACCCTGAAATGTTGGGAAAATTAGACCCCACATCCTCCTATGTAAATGAAGACAACAGAGGCACCCCACCAGGGTTGCTAACAGCATTTGCAGAAACCTGCAGGGACAAAAAGTCCTCAAGAGGGCAGAGAAACCGTGAGGGTGATGCCTCACCTAGTCGAAGTGCCACAGGGGATTGCAGTAGAATCTGGACAAATACCTGCAAGCAGGAACATCCCAGAGGACAAAGGGAAAATTAGCAAAGCATCCTCCCCCACAGTCAGGAGAAAAGGAAATCAACAATACCCTGAACTGAACAGCACTTGCATGACTCACCAAAGCACTGAAAGTGAGGTCAGAGTGGATCCACTCACTGCCGACTCCCATGATCAGAGCACCAAACCAGGGCTAATTGAATCTAACTATTCCCCTGCAGACCTCTACAGGAACAAAGGCACCCTAGACAATCACAGAAATATGCAAACTTCAAACCTCCCCAAAAATCACACGTTTATTGGGATGCCCATTCCCAACATATTGCAGGTTGATAATAAAGAAACTTTAAACTCCTTGGGCAACACATGGCTATCTCAGACCCACCTCAGGAAAAGGGGTAGTTTGAAGCAGCACTGCTACAAAAGGAAAGACAGGCTGTAACAATTTTAAGATTTCTGAATGAATGAGAAATACATGTGTGCTTTCCTGTACTTTCTCCCCCTTCTAATCTATAATGAAATGGTCCCTTAATGTCACATTTCATTCGGTGAGGGTGGAGGTGTGACGGAAATCACACCTGCCAAATGGAAACATAAATAAATTGAAAAGTCCTGGGGAAAATTGATGTACAGAGAGATTTGGGTGTTCAGGTCCATTGTTCCCTGAAGGTGGCAACGCAGGTCAATAGAGTGGTCAAGGCGGCATACGGCATGCTTTCCTTCATCGGATGGGGTATTGAGTACAAGAGTTGGCAGGTCATGTTACAGTTGTACAAGACTTTGGTTCGGCCACATTTGGAATACTGCGTGCAGTTCTGGTCGCCACATTACCAAAAGGATGTAGATGCTTTGGAGAGGGTGCAGAGGAGGTTCACCAGGATGTTGCCTGGTATGGAGGGCGCTAGCTATGAAGAGAGGTTGAGTAGATTAGGATTATTTTCATTCGAAAGACGGAGGTTGAGGGGGGACCTGATTGAGGTGTACAAAATCATGAGAGGTATAGACAGGTTGGACAGCAAGAAGCTTTTTCCCCAGAGTGGGGGATTCAATTACTAGGGGTCACGAGTTCAAAGTGAGAGGGGCAAAGTTTAGGGGGGATATGCGTGGAAAGTTCTTTACGCAGAGGGTGGTGGGTGCCTGGAATGCGTTGCCAGCGGAGGTGGTAGACGCGGGCACGATAGCGTCTTTTAAGATGTATCTAGACAGATACATGAATGGGCAGGAAGCAAAGAGATACAGACCCTTAGAAAATAGGCGACAGGTTTAGATAGAGGATCTGGATTGGCGCAGGCTTGGAGGGCCGAAGGGCCTGTTCCTGTGCTGTAATTTTCTTTGTTCTTTGTTTGTCATATGGGAAACTACTGAAACTTTTCTTTTACTGGACATTAAACAGAACTTCTTTAAAAATAAAACGGAATTGAGCTGCTGAAAACATGATTACACATTTGCATTGAGAGACAATTAAATGTAGAAATAATGGAAGTGCTCACTGATTCAATTAACAAGATTGGTCTGAGCAACAGTGATGATCCACATCTTGTCCATGTAACAGCCAGCATTCCACCCCCCCCAATGTGTGTGTCTAGTAAGCTTTGAAGTCCAGCAACCACCCACCCCAAAGAATCTGCTGGCCAAACTGGGGACTGTTTGAATTGTGCCACACAGAAAGGTAAGAGACTGCAATTTGAAGACCAAAAAGAGAAGGACGTTCTCTTTCCCTGTCTCTCTCTCTCCAGCAAAGTCCCAGGGACCCACTGTAGCAGCTTCAGCCTCAAGACAGAGCACTTCTTCAGCCTTCTGGTACCACAGAAGCAAGTTGGAAATTGTGCACTGGGCCCCAGTGAGAACTCCAAGACTTCAGCTTTCATCAAGGACATTTCCACCCTGTAACTGAATTTCCTTTATTACTAATTCTACTTCAAGCACCCCCCCCCCACCTTCTGTATTCATTTATGTGTGTTTCTCTCGTATGCATGCTAGCAATTACGTCGCCTATTTTAGTAATTTTAACCGAGTTAGAGTGATAAGGCTAATAAACTTAGATCTTTCTTGTTTAAACCCAAGAAAACCTGTCTGATTGGTTCATTTACAATTACAATTAGAGTGCAGTAAGCAAAGGGCTCACTGAGGAGGTAAGCCAAAAATCACTGTTTTAAAAGATAAACCCTGTTACGGCCAAACGAGGAAAGGGGTAACAGGGGAGCCCGAGACCCCTTATCACCTGGTCGTAACATCGGTAAAGGAAAATTTACCATTTCTAATCAGACTAACTAAAATTCAGGTTCCTTATCTAGCACCACTTTTACATTTTAAAAGTAATACAAATACTATGTTTTTCCCAATAATGGCAGGTTAGTTTATAAAACATCAAGCCAAGCCAAGGCAGTCTTCCGAATCCTAAAAGGATTCAATATGGTTGACCATGTTGAGTGACAATGGCCAACCTGCTTTTCAACAGTCAAACTGAACTGTCAGGCAACAACTGGGGACTCCATCCAGAACATAACTTAAGGTTTCTTTTTAACTTCGGTGGTCAAGTAATAACATGAAATATTAGTACGTATAAGTTGTGATACAAGATAGTACACTGTTATACTGCCAGTCACATTAGTTATTCTGACCTTTAATTCTTTATTATGGCATTCTGGATCAATGTAATTTGGCACAAAGCCATTTGTTTTGGAGGTCTGGAATTTGGATCACAAAAATACTTACACATTAGATCATTTTAGGTCATTTGGAAAGTTCAAATTGGAGCTCTATTTGAGACACAGAAAACCTGCCAATTCAACTGCCAATTGAGAATGCTAGGAATGGGGTATAGACATTTTGGATTTAAAATGCAGTAATTTTTTTTTTAAACTGGAAGTTGTTCAAATAATGGCTACCGGTAAATTCCTCCTGAAATAAAAAAAAAAGTCAAATCTCAAGCTCAAACAGCATCTTAAATTCAAAAAGATCATTTTACTTCCATGTCAGATATTGTATTGAGAAGTTACTATCGCTTTTAAAGTTGCCAACTGCTAAACCACAGCTAATCTATGAGCAAAATCAGGATTAGTTCTGCAGTAAAGGAATAAGTGATCAGACAGAATGTTCTGTCTGCCATGTGAAAGCTAAGGTTAGTGTCTGACATTTAACTGCTGAACTAAATAAAATAATTTGCATTAATGAATTGCAAAACTTAATAAACTTGAATATTATTTAATATATGGCCAAGCTCTTTTAATTATGTTTACAGTATGTGGAATAGCATAGTTGTTGAGAAAGTTTAGTAAGGTAAATTTGTGTATGATAATTTATTGTTGGTTTGGTCCAAAGCACATGACGTTAAAATTCAAATGAGTTAAGTTCTTTTTCTAAATCTGCTCAGCTATGTGTCCTTTCTAGTACTACTGGTTTTGAGGAATGGATCTTCTTCCCTGTACTTAAACAATAAATTGCAGGCACAAGTTGTGAAATGAACAATAGATTTTTACTTATGTACTGCTGTACATCTTACAATGACCCAGATAACAATCTCATTAGGTTAGCCCTTCTGCCAACTGCACTGCATCACATGCAGTGATAAAGACCCAACTAGCAGTGTTGGATCAGTGACACTTTTGGAGACTTGAGGAATAGATGTGTGAACCAAGACCATTTTGGTGCTCCAATCCCATCAAATGATCAACAGCAAGTTCAGCCATACAATGCCACCAACAATGGAAGACATTTGTTTATAGCAATGTAACAACTATTAGCCAAAACTCTGGTTTCAAATCACAGAAGTACAGCTCATAATAATCAAAGTGATGCCAAAGAAAAATGAATCAATATAAGAGATACTGCAGAAGGAAAAGAAGAAGAATTTAATTGAAATTTAAGTAGACAAGAATATAAGCTAAACTGAAATTTATATTAAGAAGGTAGGGACAATGTACAGTTCCTGCAGGATGTGGGACTTTCAAACAGCAGATGTTAACTTGGACTAATGCTTCTGTGGAAAATGTCTCCAACTGAGACCACTGGAGCTCAAGATCTCAAAACTTGAGGTGGAATTGGAGACACACACATCAGGGGAGTAGGGTTTTTATATCAAGTCTTTCAGAGGGTAGCTTTCCTGCTGACATATAAAAGAGCTGGGAGTGGTAGAGGAAGGGACGGTTAACTATAGGGTTAGGGAAAGCAAGGAGGGAAAGGCTAGAGCAGGAATATTCACAACAAATTACCATCACAATTAACTCTGAAGAGCTATTCATCTAACAGATGTTAGATAGGTTGGTGAAGGAAACGGAAATTAACAGATATGGGAACATGACAGGCACAGAAAATTAGGACTACTGTTGCAATGAGGTTACAATAAGCAAAAGTGACAATATTGAATTTGGAGTTGGAATATCAATGTCAGTACATCGCCAAATTACAGACATTTTGAGTTGAACAATTTTCTCAAGGTAAACTAAATCTAACAAGGGAAGTATGGAACAATGATACAATGGACATCTTATATCAATGTTCAATTCAGCACTTTTATGGTAGTACGAGACCACCTAGAGAATGTCTGCCACCAATTTGACTCTACACTGACTGTAGTAAAACTAGAACCAGTACAAAGCTATTAAAAAAAAACTTTTTGGTGTGGTCTAATAAATTCTCTAAATCTCATTGCTAAAGTTCTTAATGTTAGGAAAGAGCAAACTCGACTGTTTTTTTCTAACTTTAAAACAGCATCAACATTTGTAAGTTGGTAAAAAATCTTTGCACACTTTCAAATATGTATGTACAGAGTATGATGTGAAGCAGCAGCTATAATTGTTATTAATTTCTCTGGTCTACAAATGATATTGGTGCCTTCAGCATATCAACATGAAGAGAATCCACAGACTTGGATATTTGGCTGTTGGAAAGGAGAATAGGTTAAGACAAGTTCTGATGTGAACCTGGAAGAAACTTGGCTATTCCAGTTTTGTCATGAAAAGAATCATACTTGCTAAACATTACAAAATACAAGTGCAACTTCAAACATACTGTGAGAGATGTCTTTATGTAATATTGATTAAAATCAGCATGCCATGTCAAATCTTGAGTGTATCCAGGCCTAGTTCGTAACATACTGGACTTTGATATTCAACTGGATAACTAATGGATGAGAACAAGAAATAAAGAAATAAAAATGGAGTCAAAAAAGTGCTTGAACTGCATAACAACTTGCATTTATATAGTGCCTTTAATGTATTAAAACATCCCAAGGCACTTCACACGTACATCAAACAAAATTTGCCACAGAGGGAAATATTAAGACAGGTGACCAAAAGCTAGATCAAAGAGTTTGGTTTTAAGCAGCATCTTAAAGGAGGAGAGTTAGAGAGGCAAAAAGGTTTAGGGAAGGAATTCCAGAGTTTAGGTCTAGGTAGCTGAAGACACGGTCGTTGACATGGAGCGATGAAAATTGGAGATGCACAAGAGGCCAGACTTGGAAGAAAAGGGGGCTAAAAGATATACTATAAAATAGTAATTATTTGCTATTACACATATCTCTTGGGCTTTGGAAAAAGTAAACCAGTAGTACCATCCAGCAACACGTTAGTAATGCACATAGATTTTTTTCTTTTTGCCTTCCACCACCTTAGATTTACTGCTTCCATCATTGCCCTTTTTCTGACTGAAAAGAAACATAGCTGATCTGTTTCTGAAAATGTCAATGCAACTTGAAAGTGCACAAGTACAGACTGGGTGACAACCCTGGATATTTCCTTCCTCATTGTCAGTATTATCATGTGCCCCTGCCAGGGAACCCAGCTGGAGACAAGAACTCACTGTACAGGGAAATCATAGACATGAACAACTTCTCCATTTCTTGATTTGAAAAAAAACCCCTGCTAATTATGGAAAAATAAAAATCTGCCTCCACAGGTGTGTTGTTTTTTTTTTAATACCATTAAACCGGTTTGTGGGCCTTACCAATATTATTGCAAAAAGAGAAAAGGTAGTACATATATTAAATTGTGCTACTACTGCTGTGGTTTGTGCTTTCTGAGGACTCTGTGGTAAAAGGCATTGTAGTTAACTACAGTAATACAATGAAAACCTAGGTAGTCCTTTTTGCCACCAGGATTTCAAAATAGTTGAAATAATCATCAGCACCCTCATCACCCAAGTCACTACCCACCACCACCCACCCCCCACCACCATCTTAAAAGGTTGACACTGACAAAAAGTTTAATTAAAAAAGAAAAAAATATTGAGATGCTGGAAATCTGAAATAAAAACAGAAAATGCTGGAAATACTCAGCAGGTCTAGCAGCATCCGTGGAGAGAGAAACAGAGTTAATGTTTCAGGTGGATAACCCTTTGATGGCCATTCATAATACATTTTCTACTGTCACAGTTGAAACTCCTGTAGCATTGCTGACCCACTTTCGATTACCACAGGGCTAAAATAGCTCGTATTACAAGTCCGGTCAACTTCTGCACCAGTTCAGGTGATTCAATCAAAAATCTACCTGTAAACTCTTGGGTTTCTTTTATTTATTTACCAGTTAACAAGCTTAATGCAAAATGCAAGTTTCCAATTCAAAAACTGATGTATACCGAAGGGAGTCAGGGCTAAGCATAGCATGGGACAAAGCAGTGACACTACCAAGAAATCCCAAAGCCAAAATTTACCAGTTTATGTTCACTGAATCGCTTGCGATCATAAATTCACTGTAGAATTCTCTCTATGGGACCTTGTGATTTAGATTAGTATAGGCCTGTGCTACAGAAAACAGGTGAGTTCCAACTATGGAACATGGTGACAAATGGAATGTTGCTAGACCATATCCTATCTAGCAGACTCTATGGTTACAGCTGTGTGTGATACAACCTCAGCATACTGACAGGAGGCATTTTATTGTTATCAAGTAATCAAAAACCAGCAAAATGGGTTTACTGAAAATACTTTACTTCTGCAGGATGTTGGGCAGGTTATTCAAGTAAACTACATGCTGTAACATGGGTAAAACAAATCTTGAGGGTAAGCCATTCTACAAAAAAGCTTTGTATGAAAGAGCTCAAGGCTGCCCAAATACAAATATTGATTATAAAACACAAATCTGGGTTTTGATTCAGGAATTTACTGTAATTTGCCAGAAAGCTGAATACACTGAGTAATGGCCCACATTAAAAGCCGTTTTACATTGTTTTTCCCTTTTACCATGTCAAATCTTGGTACTACATATTTACCTCAACTAAAAAAGTCTGTAATGCAACATAAGATGACAAAAAAAGGTAAAATTCTCAGCTTACATCTTTATTTTATACACAAAATTATGATAGATCCAAACACACTAGAAGCCTTAATGCACTTTTCTTGAACACAGGTCACTTGAAGTAAAGCTTTTAAACACATTAGAAGCCAATGAATATTGCTAAAAATATTTCTATGAGCAGCCAGAGCTCCCCTATATACACAAATAAAGTGAACAATGGCATATTGAATGGAATAGATTAATTTAGAGAAGGGATGCATTATGCCCAGTATAAAAAAGTGTACTGGATTTTAAGAACAGTGACTGCTATCAGGATAAATGGCAGCACAATACTTCTTACAACTGTATTTTTCCGATAGGCCATAATTTGTAGGAGTGAATCTAAAAGCATCTGCCTTTAGTTAGACTTGCCCTTGCACGTTTAGGTTTTTAAATTTTTTGGATGGCAGGTTGCTGAAATTGCAAGTTGTTAACAGCACAGTGAGGAAAACTGAGCAACTGGAACCTGAGTGAACAAGGCAAGCAACTGTCTACTTGCTTAACCAGATAGAAGAACTGTGAAATTAACAGCGCAAGGACGGAGAAGGAAGTGTAAATTACTGTTCTTAAAACATTTGTTGACAGGATGCAAGCGTCACTGGCAAGGCCAGCATTTGTTGCCCATTCCTAAGCACCCTTGAGAAGGTGGGGTAAGATGCCTTCTTAAACTGCTGCAATCTGTGTGGTGTAGGTACACCTACAGTGCTGTTAGGGAGGGATATCCAGGATTTTGACCAAGAATCATGAAGGAATGGTGATTAGTTCCAAGTCAGGATGGTGTGTGACTTGGAGGGGAACTTGTAAGTGGTGGTGTTGTCATGATCCCAGTGGAGATGGCCACAAAAGGTTTTTGTACTAAAATCTTGGACTTCTATGTGTTTCAAAAACAAACTGAAAAAAGGATTTTGCTCAATGAAAGACACCTGCAAAATAATTCGATTTTTAGCAAAGTTTTGAAAGGAAGTTCAGAACAGGAGTTGAACTTTATGGGTATTTTGAAAGGAAGTTAAACTTCTAAAAGGACAGGAAGGACAGCAGTTTCACAGGGATTTGACCTTTCTTCAAAGCAGCTTTTGAACCAGGGGGATACATTGTGTCTAGACATGTGACCATGTTCAGGAAGGTTCTTTTTTCACTTTGGACCCTTGAAAAAGCCTGTGATTTGGACAAAGAGCAGGTATTTGAAATCTTTGCTTGACCTGCCTGTAGCAAGAGAGAAAAGACCCAAAAAAGTGCTACCTCTCTCTGCAAAGGAGACTCACATCTCTTGAAAAGGAATCCTGCATTTGAAAAGTGGAACATTCCTGTTGCCTCCGGCCTCTGAAGAATTTCTGCATCCAGTGAGATTCCTGCTGCCTCCTGTGTTCCAAGAAACCCTGAAATCTGAAGAATTCTTCTACTGCTAGACTGCTGCTTCAAAAACCCCAAGCAGACCTGTTGCTACATCCTGATGGAAGATGTATGTAACTCCTGCTGCAGTTAAATTGCCATCACAGACTGTTCATCAACCACATCTGGAGAGACTTTGAGTGGCATCTGACTATTCGACTCTGGGACACCTCACCATACCAAAAACATCCTACCAGAACATGAACCTCAATTATTTTTTATTATTCCTTCCAGTCCTAAGTAACAGCTGTAAACCAAAAATCCCTTTTCCCCGGTTAACCGGTTTCTTTTTGAATGCATGCGTGTGCGCGCATGAGGGTTAAGGGATTAAAGCGTTTTCTCATCTCATTAGTAGTTAAGACATATTATTTATTTTCCAATAAAATAGTTAATGCTGTTGTTAAACCTGGTTTGGTGTGCTTTATTCTGGGGGGAAAATAGTGTGTTTAATTTGGCTAGACTTTGGTAGGTGGGAAATTTTATTTGATATGCTATGACCTGTGCAGTAGTGGGACTGAATTAATAGTGCATTACTCCCGCCTTGGTCATAACAAGATCAACAAACAAAAAGAACTGAATTTATCAAAAACTGCCCAATTAAAAAAACCCAAAAAGGGACAAGATTTCACTTTTATAACTACTACCCAGCAATCAAACCATAACCATCATAAATTAAATATGAAATAATAGATAGATCACTGTCTATATATAGCTTACAGATTACACCTTAATTATCAGATGCAATGATAGATCTTAGATTTACTGGGCCATCTTCTCAGCAAAGGTGGCACCGAACAGCCATGAAGTTCCTTGAAAATATAAAAACTTCTTCAGGTAGATTTTCCAACTCCTGTCCTCCAAGATGCAGATACTGATATAATGTCTTCTCGCCAATAGAGAGTGTTGCAGTCTTCCTTTCAACATTTTGGTCTTGTTGCCGCTTGAACGTCCTCTGCTCTGCTCACGACAGTCTGGATGGCGTGGTTCCACCAGTTACTCGAAGTTACCGCAACTCGTATTTTCCAATGACCAGCTCCCAGAATCAGGTTCCTCTCTCTGAAGTTTCTCTGCCAAACAGCCTGCAGCCTGCTTGAACTCTGCAGTCTTCAAATCTGAGCCTGGATAGCTCTAGTCATATGCCTCCGTGTCTTATCTGGTTCCCACCTGTTTCAATTTCCCCAGAAACCTGAAGTTTTGAGTTTCACGTTCAAGTTAGGGTCAGTCTAAAAAAAAAGCTTTGAAACCAGAATCAGTGCACTTAACAGAATTCAACAAGTCATCTGTTCAAAAAACAGTCTGCACACACTCCTCCACTGGTCTTGCACCACAGACACCATCACAGTGTTCCCATGCGTCTGTTGCCCTCATCCTTCCAGGTAGTAGAGGTCACAGGTTTGGAAGGTGCTGTCAAAGGAGACTTGGTGAGTTGCTGCAGTGCATCCTATAGATGGTACACCCTGCTGCCACTGTGTGCCATTGGTGGAGGAGTGATGCCGATCAAACGAGTTGCTTTGTCCTGGATGGTGTCAAGCTTCCTGAGTGTTGTTGCAGCTGCACTCATCCAGGCAAGTATTCCATTACTCTCTGGACTTGAGCCTTGTAGATGAAGAATAGACTTTGGGGAGTCAGGTTAGTTACTTGCCGCAGAATTCCCAGCCTCTGACCTGCTCTTGTAGCCACAGTATTTAGATGGCTGGCCCAGTTAAGTTTCTGGTTGATGGTAACCCCCAGGATGTTGATGGTGGGGGATTCAGCGATGGTAATGCTTTTGAACGTCAAGGAGAGATGATCAGATTCTCTCGTTAGGGATGGTCATTGCTGGACACGTGTGGTGCAAATGTTCCTTGCCACTTAGCAGGCAAAGCCTGAATGTTATCCAGGTCTTGCAGCACGTGGGCACGGACTACTTCAGTATCTGAGGAGTCACAAATAGTACTAAACACTGTGCAATCATCAGCGAACATCCTCACCTCTGCCCTAATGAAGAGGGAAGGTCACTGATCAAGCAGCTGAAGATGACTGGGCCTAGGACACGACACTGAGGAACTCCTACAGTGATGTCCTGGGGCTGAGATGATTGGCTCCAACAACCTCTGAAATTCAGCTCTTTGTCCACATTTAGACGAAGGCTGCATTGAGATATGGAATCGAGTGCCCCTGGTGAAAACCAAATGAAGCATCAGTGAGTAGATTATTGCTGAGCAAGTGCTGCTTGATAGTACAGTCAATGACATAACAGCACCTTTCATCAGAATAAAAACAGAAAATGCTGGAAACACTCAGCAGGTCTGGCAGCATCTGTGGAGGGAGAAGCGGAGTTAACAGTTCAGGTCTTTGACCTTTCATGAGGGAGAGCGAGCGTGAGAGATTACATTTTTAAAATCTGCAACTATTGAAACCTGAAGGTATGAGATTCTACACGAGTAATTCATTCTCAGTGCCAGGGAGGTTGACTAGCAGTAATTAACATTTATCACATTGTTAAGAGTACTTAAGCTGGAATGGATAAGACAACTTTCTGTAGCAAGTTTAGTTTATAACTACCACACAATACAGCATCTTCATGCCATTTAAAGCATTTCAATGGTGAACCAGAGAGTGAGATGCTGTTTTTGCGACTGTTTTGGGACAGCAACTTTTGAATTTCTGTCTTTAATTGCTCAATTGCCCTTACCCAAAGTTATTGTAGCATTTGTCAGAAACAACAGGGTAACGGTGTGGGGGGGTGGAGGGAGGGAGGGAGGGGGGACATTAGCCACACCATTAATTTGACAGCAGGTTGTTGTCCGTTATAGTGGCACTGTGGATAATCTGGTTTCACAATAGCAATTTACTATATTAAAGCTTTTTAATACAGGGACTTTAATACAAAATTTAATTTTTAAATGCTACACATATTACATTCTAAGAGTAAACCAAAGTCTCAGAATCATAGACAGTTTAAGGCACAGAAAGAGGCCACTTGGCCCACCATGTCTGTGCCAGCCAAAAAAAGATCCACCTATTAATCCCACCTTCCAGCATTTGGTCCGTAGCCCTGCAGCTCTAAGTCTCACTGAATAACATGCAGTATCTATGCTGCTTAATATTTAGACGACAGTGGAGTAATGGCATTGTCACTGAACTAGTAATCCAGAGGCCCTGACTAATGCCCTGGGGACACAGGTTCAAATACCATTGCAGCTGGTGGAATTTAAATTCAACTGATTAATATTTAAAAATGGCCTAGTAAGCCACTCAGTGGTCAAGGGCAATTAGGGACGGGCAACAAATGCTGGCCCTGCCAGCGACACCCACATCTTATGAAATAATTAAATATCTTGAGCAGAGCAAAATCTGTTGCATTTCAAGGAATAGATGGAAAATGCTCTCTCTGTTACTAACTGTAACTGATTTTATGGAGACTTATGGTACACTACTGTCAGCTGTTCTATGTACAGTTGAGTTAAACAAACTCCAGATTTAAGGCAATAAATATTCTTACAGGTTACTGGATATACAGCTTCCCCAACATTAAAACATTCAACCAGAAGTGAATGCTCATTGGTTGCAAATTAGGAATGGACACACCAATGCATTTCATATAGTAGAAAAGCAGACATTTTAAATGGATTAATTTCTTAATTACTCAGCAATTCACAGCAGGGTTGGTGTATCAATGGGATGCATCATTTAAGTTGCAGAATGCACATTTGTGCCAGAGGATGGTGGGATGAACGTAGTCACCATGGGTTGAATCAAAACAGGTTAAGGGAAGCTGGGTGACTAAACACCGCCCTTTCACCTCTTGGGCACGGGTTCAAAATCCAATAGCCACAACAGCATGTGAAAGCAGTCTGAGCTGTTTCTTGTGGGAATTGGCCTACATCACAAGCCTGGCCCCAAAACAATGCTAATTGGAAATCTCAGAAAACAGAGCAACTAGTTTAAGAGACAGAACATTTATTTTTCATCATTTTGAATCTGGCTGCATATCTCACGTGGGGATGCTTAATGGCAAACCGGTTGCCTGAAATGGGAAATGTTTCCCAACAATAACATCCTTTATCTTGATGAGCACAAAACAAGGCTTAAAATAATTACATTAAATAATGCTATCAACATCCTTTACACATGGAACGAAGACAAGTAAATGGAGTTAAGATATCAGCCTTGATCTAATTGAATGGTGGAACAGGCTTGATTGGCCTACTCCTGTTCTACATTCCAGATATTATTTCAAAAGCTAATAGATATTTTCTTCAGGATTGGTTTATTTTAGGATATGAAACTGAGGAACACAAGAAAACAATACTCTCAATACTTCTTCTGGGAGAGGAGTGGACCTGCGGGAAGAACACGGAGCGAGGAACGGATAAATAGAGCCTGAGGATCACAGCCTAGAGCACTTACCTTCTGGGAAAGCAACGGAGAGGAGTCCAGGCGCGCCAGAGTTTGAAAACAAAGTGAGCAGTGACATCACAGGAAAGCTGCAAGGTGATTGGTTGGTGAGTAACTGCTGTTAGGGAATAATTCTAAATAGCTGGGTTAGTACATTACTGTTAGGGTGTGTGTGTATAAATAGCATAATAAGAAGGAACAAGTGAGTAGCTGGTACTTTTTTTGAGTAAGGTTTATTTCAACTAGAGAACTGTACTGATTTTTAGTAGGATTTATTAGTACTAGTAATGTTCTATTAACAATACAACACCGTAGTATTATTAAGTTTTTTTTGGCAGGAGCAAAGGGTCAACTAATAAATAAAGGAATGGAAGGGTTGCTTCAACCTCGACAGTGCACCTCCTGTGCTATGTGGGAGCTCCAGGATGCTTCCTGTATCCTGGAGAACCATTTGTGCAGGAAGTGTCATCAATTGAAGCAGCTTGAGCTCCGGGTTTTGGAACTTGAGCTGCAGCTGGCGACACTGCGGTACATTCCTGAGGATGACAGCTACATGGATAGCACGTTTATAGATGTGGTCACTCTACAGCGTGAGAGAATGCAGGGAGAGAGGGAATGGGTGACCAGACAGTCAAAAGGAATCAGGCAGGTAGTACAGGAGACCTTAGTGCATCTCACTCTCCAACAGGTATTCAGTTTTGAATACGGAGGAAAGTGATGCTTCACCTGGGGAGAGCAGCCAGAACCAAGTCCATGACACCACGGGTGGCTCAGCTGCACAGGTGGGTACAGGGAAGACTGGAACAGCCAAAGTGATATTTGGTTCAATAGTCAGGGGAACAGACAGGCATTTCTGTGGCCGCAGACGTGAATCCAGGATGGTGTGTTGCCTCCCTGGTGCCAGGATCAAGGAGGTCACAAAGTGACTGCAGAATATCCTGAAGGGGGCGGGTGAACAGCCAGTAGATGTGGTCCACATCAGAAACAATGACATAGGTAGAAAGAGGGATGAGGTCTTGCAGTCAGAATTTAGGGAGCTAGGGAAGGAATTAGCAAGCAGGACCTCAAAAGTAGTAATCTCCGGATTACTCCCAGTGCCACGTGCAAGTGAGTATCGAAATAGAAGGATAAGACAGATGAATGCGTGGCTGGAAAGATGGCGCAGGAGGGAGGGCTTCAGATTCTTGGGACAGGCTCTCAGGGAGATGGGACCTGTACAGGCTGGACGGGTTGTACCTGAACAGAGCCGCGACTGAGCACCTTGCGGGACGTTTTGCTAGTGCTGTTGGGGAGGGTTTAAATTAGTTTGGCAGGGGGAATGGGGGCAGACTCAGCTGGGACAAAATCAGAAATTAAAATGGAAGGCAGAAAATTAATGGATGAGTTTGGAAGACAGAAGAAATGAGGGTTAGAAAATAAAAAAGTTTGGCAGTGCTCCAGGGTATCTACTTCAATGAAAGGAGTAGCAAATAAAGCAGATGAGCTCAGGTCATAGATAGACACATGGCAGTATGATATCATAGCAATTACAGAAACATGGCTTAAGGAGGGACAAGAATGGCAGCTCAACGTTCCTGGTGACAGGGTTTTCAGACACAATAGGGAGGGGCATAAGAAAGGAGGGGGAGTGCCAATTTTGATCAAGGAAACTATTACAGCTGTGAGGAGGGATGATATGTTGGAAGGTTCAAATGAGGTCATATGGATTGAGCTATGGAACAGAAAAGGGGCAATCACACTCCTGGGAGTGTACTACAGACCCCTAGTCAGAGGGAGATAGAAGAGCAGATATGTAGGCAAATCTCTGAGAAGTGCAAGAACAAATGGGAAGTAATAGTAGAGGATTTGAATAACACCAATATTAACTGGGATAGTTTTAGTGTGAAAGGAATTGATGGAGTAGAATTCTTGAGGTGCATTCAGGAGAACCTTTTTGGCCAGTATGTAGCAAGTCTAATGAAAGAGGGTGCAGTTTTAGACTTAGTTTTAGGAAATGAAGATGAGCAGATGGAAGGAGTGGCAGTGGGAGAGCATTTTGGTAGTAGTGATCATAATTCAGTCAGTTTTAACATAATTATGGAAAAATACAGAGATAGAACAGGAATTAAGAGTTCGCAATTGGGGCTAGGCCAATTTTACTAAACGGAGGAGTGATTTCACGAAAGTGGACTGGAAACAGCTACTGAAAGGTAGATCAGTGTCAGAATAGCAGGAGTCATTCAAAGGGGAGATTCAAGGGGTTCACAGTAAAAATGTTCCCACAAAGAAAAAGGGTGAGGTGGCCAAATCTACAGCCCCATGGATGTCAAGGAGCCTACAGGGCAAGATAAGGCAGAAAAGGAAAGCTTATGTCCAACACAGAGAACTCAATACCACAGAAAGCCGAGAGGAGTAGAGAAAGTGGAGGGGTGAAATCAAAAAGGAAACTAGGAAAGCAAAAAGAGAGGGCACAAAAGAATATTGGCAAGCAAAATCAAGGTGAACCCAAAGATGTTTCATCAATACATTAAGAGCAAGAGGACAACGGAGAGTGTAGGGCCCATAAAAGACCAAAAAGGTAACCTATGTGTAGGAGTGGAAGATATTGGTATGGTTCTTAATGAATACTTTGCATCTGTCTTCACAAAAGAGGGGGACGATGCAGATATTGTAGTTAAGGAGGAAGAGTGTGAAGTATTGGATGTGATAAACATAGGGAGAGAGGAAGTATTAATGGGATTAGCATCCTTGAAAGTTGATAAATCACCAGGGCCACATGAAATGTATCCTAGGCTGTTAAAAGAAGCAAGAGAGGAAATAGCAGAGGCTCTGACCATCATTTTCCAGTCCTAACTGGATACAGGTGTGGTGCCGGAGGATTGGAGAACTGCTAACGTTGTACCTCTGTTTAAAAAGGGAGCGAAGGATAGACTGAATAATTACAGGCCAGTCAGTCTAACCTCAGTAGTGGGCAAATTATTGGAATCTATTCTGAGAGACAGGATAAACTGTCACTTAGAAAGGCACAGGTTAATCAAGGATAGTCAGCATGGATTTATTAAGGGAAAATCTTGTTAGACCAACTTGATCGAATTTTTTGAAGTAACAAGGAAGATAGATGAGGGTAGTGCAGTTGATGCAGTCTACATGGATTTTAGCAAAGCTTTTGACAAGGTCCCACATGGCAGACTGGTTAAAAAATAAAATCCCATGGGATCCAGGGAAATGCAACAAGGTGGATACAAAATTTGCTGAGTGGCAGGAAACAAAGGGTAATTTGTTGACAGCTATTTTAGCGATTGGAGGGCTGTTTCCAGTGGCATTCCACAGGGCTCAGTACTGGGTCCCCTGCTTTTTGTGGTATATATTAACGATTTGGATGTAAACGTAGGGGGCATGATCAAGATGTCTGCAGACGACACAAAGATTGGCCATGTGGTAGATAGCGAGGAGGATAGCTGTAGGGTGCAGGAAGATATTGATGGTCTGGTCAGATGGACAGAAAAGTGGCAAATCGAATTCAACTTGGAGAAGTGTGAGGGGATGCATTTGGGGAGGTCAAACAAGGCAAAAGAATACACGATTTATGGGAAAGTAGAGAAGTGTAGAGGAAGTAAGGGACCTTGGAGTGAATGTCCACAGATCCCTGAAGGTAGCAGGACTGGTCAATAAAGTGGTTAAGACATATGGAATCCTTTCCTTTATTAGCCAAAGTATAAAATACAAGAGCAGGGAGGTTATGCTGGAACTGTATAACTCATTGGTTAGGCCACAACTTGAGTACTGTGTGCAGTTCTAGTCACCTCATTACAGAAAGGATGCAATTGCACTAGAGGAGGCACAGAGGACATTGCCAGGACTGGAAAAGTGCAGCTATGAGGAAAGATTGGATAGGCTGGGGTTGTTCTCCTTGGATCAGAGAAGGCTGAGAGGAGATCTGGTTGAAATGTATAACATTTTGAGGGGCCTGGATAGAGAGTGGAGGTGAAGTGCCTATTCACCTTAGCAGAGGAGGTCGGTGACGAGGGGGCATAGATTTAAAGTGATTGGTAGAAAAATTAGAGAGGAGATGAGGAAAACCTTTTTCACCCAGAGGGATCTGATGGTCTGGAACTCACTGCCTGAAAGGGTAGTTGAGGCAAAGCCCCTCAACTCATTTAAAAGGAGCTGGATATGCACCTCAAGCGCCGTAAGCTGCACGGCTACGGACTAAATGCTGAAGGTGGGATTAGAATAGGTCAATCTTTTTTCAGCTGGCAGAGACATGATGGGCCAAGTGGCCTCTTTCTGTGCCTTAAACTTTCTATAATTCTAAATATGCAGAATTTATTTATAATAGAGATTTTCACCTTGCAAGTACCACATGATGGAAATCACACCTGCCAAATGGAAACAAGTTAATTTTGTCATATGGACATCGCACAGAACTTGTTTAAAAAAAAACTGAGCGGATGAAAACATAATTGCACATTTGCATTCTGAGAGACAGTTAAACAGAGAGACAATGGAAGTGCTCACTGATTCAATTTACAAGATTAGTCTGGGCAACAGTGATGATCCACATCTTGTCTGTGTAAGAGCCAGCACTCCACCCCTCCACTCCACCATCCCCCCAACTGAATGTCTGGGAGACTCTCAAGTCCAGCAGCCCTCCAAGAAGTAGTTGCTATTTCAAACAAAGAGATAGTCACATGACACATCTGCTGGTCAAACTGGGGACTGTTTGAATTGTGCCACACAGAAAGGTAAGAGACTGCAATTTGAAGACCAAAGAGAAGGACGTTCTCTCTCCCTGTCTATGTCTCTCCAGCAAAGTCCCAGGGACTCTCAGTAGCAGCTTCAGCCTCAGGACAGAGCACTTCTTCAGCCTTCTGGTACCAGAGAAGCAAGTTGGAAATAGTACACTGGGCCCTAGCGAGAACTCCAAGACTTCAGCTTTTATCAAGGACATTTCCACCCAGTAACTGAATTTATGCATGCTAGTGTGGTTGTATTGCATATTTTAGTAATTTTAACCGAGTTAGAGTAATAAGGCTAATAAACTTACATCTTTCTTGTTTAAACCTAAGAAAAGCTGTCTGATTGTAATTGCAAATGAACCAATTAAAATGCAGTGAGCAAAGGGCTCACTGAGGGTGTAAGCTCATTTCCCGGCGGAGAAGCAGGAGAAGGTAGCGACTCTTCGGTGGGTAAGTGAAGGCAACAGGAGCTGTGTTTTAAAAGTTGTTTTAAAAGTTGTACTTACTGTTTTCCTTGTGTTCAAGTTACTTTTGGCGCGGGAGGAACCGGAAGCTGGACGGCAGCAAGGACTCCTGGGTAGGTATTCTCTTTAAAGGTGCGGAGCAGAGTTAACCCGAGACCCTTTTTACCCTCCTCCTCTAGCCAAGAAGGACTGAACAGGTAAGCTATTTCACTGTTTTTGTTAATATCTATATTTGTACTTAATTAAGGGGTAATTGAGTAAAAGAAATGGCAGCCAGGGGAGTGCAGTGCTCCTCCTGCAGTATGTTCGAGGTGAGGGGAACCTCCAGTGACCCTGCCGACTTCACCTGCTGGAAGTGCATCCGTCTCCAGCTCCTATCAGACCGTGTTAGGGAACTGGAGCTGGAGCTGGATGAACTGAGGATCATTCGGGAAGCTGAGGGGGTGATAGATAGAAGCTACAGGGATGTCGTTACTCCACAAAACAAAGGCAGCTGGGTAACAGTTAGAGGTGGGAAGAGGTCAGTGCAGGGATCTCCTGTGGTCGTTCCCCTCGGCAACAAGTATACAGTTTTAGATACTGTTGGGGGGGACGGCCTATCGGGGGCAGGCTGCAGTGAACGGGCCTCTGGCACGGTGTCCTGCACTGTGGCTCAGAAGGGAAGGAGGGAGAATGGGAGAGCACTAGTCATCGGGGACTCGATGGTGAGGAGTACCGACAGGCGGTTCTGTGGGCGCAAGCGAGACGCACGGATGGTTTGTTGCCTACCTGGTGCCAGGGTCCGTGATGTTTGTGATCGCGTCTTCAGGATCCTTAAAGGGGAGGGGGAGCAGCCAGAGGTCGTGGTGCACATTGGCACCAACGACGTAGGAAGGAAGGGTGGCACAGATGTTAGAAGTGAGTTTAGGGAGTTAGGCTGGAAGCTGAAAGCTCGGACGGACAGAGTTGTTATCTCTGGTTTGTTGCCGGCGCCACGTGATAGTGAGGCTAGGAATAGGGAGAGAGCACAGCTGAACACGTGGCTGCAGGAATGGTGTAGAAGAGAGGGCTTCCAGTTCTTGGATAATTGGACTGCATTCTGGGGAAGATGGGACCTGTTCAAACAGGACGGGCTGCATCTGAACCAGAGGGGCACCAATATCCTGGGAGGGAGGTTTGCTAGTACTGTTCGGGAGGGTTTAAACTAGTTTGGGAGGGGGATGGGAACCGGACTTGTAGTCCAGGGACCAGTGGGTCCACTCAGAAAGACAAAGAGTGTAGTGAGGTATTGGGGAAGGTAGCACTGTCGCAGAGGACAGATGGGCACGGAGAAGGGTTAAAGTGCGTATACTTCAACGCAAGAAGCATCAGGAATAAGGTGAGTGAATTGAAGGTGTGGATGGGCACTTGGGACTACGATGTTGTGGCCATCACTGAAACGTGGATAGGTGAGGGGGAGGAATGGTTCTTGGAGGTACCTGGTTATAGATGTTTTCATAAGATTAGGAATGGTGGTAAAAGAGGTGGGGGGGTGGCATTGTTAGTTAGAAATAGTGTAACAACTGCTGAAAGAATTTTCGAGGAGGATCTGCCGACTGAGGCACTGTGGGTTGAGGTCAGGAACAGGAAAGGAGCAGTCACCTTGATGGGAGTTTTCTATCGGCCCCCCAATAGCAGCAGGGAGGTGGAAGAGCAGATTGGGAAACAGATTTTGGAAAGGAGCAGAAGTTACAGGGTAGTAATTATGGGGGATTTCAACTTCCCAAATATTGATTGGCAACTCTTTAGATCGAATAGTTTGGATGGGGTAGTGTTTGTGCAGTATGTCCAGGAAGCTTTTCTGACTCAGTATGTAGACTGCCCGACCAGAGGGGAGGCAATATTGGATTTGGTACTAGGTAATGAACCAGGGCAAGTGATAGAGCTGTTGGTGGGCGAGCACTTTGGAGATAGTGATCACAATTCTGTAGCATTCACTGTGGTAATGGAGAGGGATAGGTATGTGCAACAGGGCAAGGTTTACAATTGGGGGAAGGGTAGATATGATGCTGTCAGGCAGGAACTGAGGAGCATAAGTTGGGAGCATATGCTGGCAGGGAAGGGCACGGTCGAAATGTGGAACTTTTTCAAGGAGCAGATAGTAGGGGCCATTGATAAGCATGTCCCTGTCAGACAGGGAAGGGATGGTCATGTGAGGGAACCGTGGTTGACAAGAGAGGTTGAGAGTCTTGTTAGGAAGAAGAAGGATGCGTATATAAGGTTGAGGAAAAAGGGCACAGGCATAGCTCTGGAGGGATACAAGATGGCCAGGAAGGATCTGAAGAAAGGGATTAGGAGAGCTAAGAGAGGGCATGAAAAATGCTTGGCGGGTAGGATAAAAGAAAACCCCAAGGCCTTTTACGCGTATGTCAGAAATATGAGGATGACTAGGGGGACCGTAGGTCCGGTCAAGGACAATAGCGGGAGACTGTGTGTTGAGCCGGAAGAGATAAGTGAGGTTTTGAATGAGTACTTCTCTTCGGTATTTACGAATGAGAAGGGGTGTATTACTGAAGAGGACGGTGTGAAACAGACTGGTAAGCTCGAGGAAGTGCTCGTTAGGAGGGAAGATGTGTTGGGGTTTTTGAATAACTTGAAGATAGACAAGTCTCCCGGGCCTGACGGGGTATATCCAAGGATGTTATGGGAAGCAAGGGATGAAATTGCAGAGCCGCTGGCAATGATCTTTTCATCTTCTCTGTTGACGGGGGTGGTACCAGGTGATTGGAGGGTGGCAAATGTTGTGCCCCTGTTCAAGAAAGGGAATAGGAACAACCCTGGGAATTACAGGCCAGTTAGTCTTACTTCGGTGGTAGGCAAGTTGATGGAAAAGGTGCTGAGGGATAGGATTTCTGAGCATCTGGAAAGACACTGCTTGATTCGGGACAGTCAGCACGGTTTTGTGAGGGGTAGGTCTTGCCTCACAAGCCTGATTGAATTCTTTGAGCAGGTGACCAAGCAAGTGGATGAGGGTAAACCAGTGGATGTGGTGTACATGGATTTTAGTAAGGCATTTGATAAGGTCCCCCATGGTAGACTTATGGAGAAAGTCAGGAGGCATGGGATAGTGGGGAATGTGGCCAGTTGGATTAAGAATTGGCTAACTGATAGAAGGCAGAGAGTGGTCTTAGATGGTAAATACTCAGCCTGGAGCCCAGTTACCAGTGGCGTGCCACAGGGATCAGTTCTGGGTCCTCTCCTGTTTGTGATTTTTATTAACGACTTGGATGAGGAAGTCGAAGGGTGGGTCAGTAAATTTGCAGATGATACAAAGGTTGGTGGAGTTGTGGATACCGAGGAGGGCTATTGTCGTCTGCAAAGGGACTTGGATAGGTTGCAGTGCTGGGCTGAAAAGTGGCAGATGGAGTTTAACCCTGAAAAGTGTGAGGTCGTCCATTTTGGAAGGACAAACACGAATGCAAAATACTGGGTTAACGGTAGGGTTCTTGGGCATGTGGAGGAGCAGAGAGACCTTGGGGTCTATGTGCATAGATCGTTGAAAGTTGCAACTCAAGTGGATAGGGCTGTGAAGAAGGCATATGGGGTGTTAGCGTTCATTAGCAGAGGGATTGAATTTAAGAGCCGTGAGGTGATGATGCAGCTGTACAGGACCTTGGTAAGGCCTCATTTGGAGTACTGTGTGCAGTTCTGGTCGCCTCATTTTAGGAAGGATGTGGAAGCCTTGGAGAGGGTGCAGAGGAGATTTACCAGGATGTTGCCTGGAATGGAGAATAAGTCTTACGAGGAAAGGCTGAACATTCTAGGCCTCTTCTCATTAGAACGGAGAAGGATGAGGGGTGACATGATAGAGGTTTATAAGATGATCAGGGGAATAGATAGGGTAGACAGTCAGAAACTTTTTCCCCGGGTGGAGCAAAGCGTTACAAGGGGTCATAAATTTAAGGTGAAGGGTGGGAGATATAAGGGGGATGTCAGGGGAAGGTTCTTTACCCAGAGAGTGGTCGGGGCATGGAATGCCTTGCCTGGGGAAGTTGTTGAGTCAGAAACTTTAGGGACTTTCAAACGGCTTTTAGATAGGTATATGGATAAAAGAGAATGATGGGGTATAGATTAAATTGTCCTTGACAGAGGACAAAGGATCGGCACAACATCGTGGGCCGAAGGGCCTGTTCTGTGCTGTATTTTTCTATGTTCTATGTTCTATGTTCTATGGTCAAACCAGGGAAGGGGCCAGAGGGGAGCCTGAGACCCCTTCCTCACCCGGTCGTAACAACCACTAGTTAAACAGTTTATGGTAACAGTTGTGCTGGGATTGATTTGGGAAAAAAAAACTGCACGTATCTGCCTAATATCCTGAAATAAATAGCGTGTGCACACACGTGTGTAAAAAATTTTTTAAAAACTGCAGTCCTGCAAAGTCAAGCTCCTGTAAAATAGAAATGGAGCATACAAGGCTATCGTAGACAGCTTTGGGCATACAAATCAGTGTGTCACAAGACCACTCGCTAACAATTAGACATCCCATTATTCTTATGGTTATCACTGTTGAACTATAGTCTTAAAACTAAACCATATGCACTCTACTCATTTCAAATACTATATATACACACTAATTAGCCAGTGAATTTGTACAATGAGAAATCCAAGAAAAACAAGACAATAATTAATTCAGTACAGTAGGATGTTGAAGCACTCAACCTTTTTAGAAATAGATGAAAAGTTGGCCCCATACTCTACAGATGTAATCACAAGCTTATCCTTTGACCCCATTCATGAAATACACAAATTTCAGCTACAGTAACGAGGTAAATTTGCTTAAAAAATACTATAATAGTTTACAACTGTTTTTCTTACTGAAGCCTTATGTTCATTTTTAAAATTCAGATTTGATTATATTGAGGTTTAAGAAGAAATAAATAGCTTTTGTTTTGTACTACTTGATCATGGCTTTAAAATGCTCCAAAACTTTTCACTTTCATGAAGTGAGACAAAATGCATTCGTCTTAGTAACGGAGGAAGAGACCATGTTATAGTGTTGCTAAACTTCATCACACCTAATCTGATAGTACAATGAGATGACTGTATAAGAAAGATCTTGAGGGAGTTCAAGAGGCAAGTAAATACAAAGAAAAGGGAGGGGGGAAAGCAAGACGGTGGGGCTGATTTAGATAGCTTTGCTATGTTGCATGCATGACCTGCTAAAGGTGGTTTCTTTTAATGCTAAATGTCTATGATGCTACAAAATATACTAGTCTAACAGAGAATCTCAAAAGATTAATTTTAAAATTCTCTCTCACCTTTCCAGAAAATAAAGACTTTTGAAAAAAATCTATTGGCACAAGAGCCCTTTGTCATATTGCTTAAGTAGTCAGTCATTCTTCATATGTGGGTGGTTTGGCTAGCCACCATGGTGCCACTGAAGACCACTTTGATTCTTCCCCTCTCTAGCCAGGACTCAGGAGCAATGCAACCAATTGTTGCTCTGGCTGAGATCAGCAAAGGCTTAACAAACTAGGGGTCAACCTGGAACCTCCTGGCTTTATACCACTTTTCTGGTGGTTCATTTTTCCCATAAATAGGCAAGTTTTTTTGTCACATGTCTTGTAAAATAAAGTCCATTAAACATTCATTTTATTGTTTGAAACAACTGGGGTAACATAACAGTTTTATTCTATAGAAACTTAAGGTCAAAACCACAATGTACTCCACAAGACCTAGCTCCAATACGAAGAATAAGTCATCACAAGACCAGGAGATGGGCCTTCTTTGTACAAACCTTTCAGATCATATCTTTTCAGAATACCAACTCTACAGTTCCCAATATACTAAGCAGTTTCCTAAGTATTGAGTCTGTTTGGTATTTTACAATATCTTTCTTTCCATGTTGTTATCTATAAATAAATTTAACTCAAGTAGTTTAGCTTGTGTGCTATATTCTGGTGGCTCCTTTTTTTTCTAGCTGCTGAGCTGATGAGAGAATGCAGTGGGCATTCCATGTTTCAAACAGTAAGAAACTTCCAATGATTCAGAGTTATCAAAACGCAGGTATGATAAGTCCCACCCAGTGGAGAATATAGATTTTTATTCATATTAGACACTGCTCATGGGAACTGCAATCTAGTAAGAAGTGAGCAAAGTGCTGGGAAAGGAAAATAAACAACTTAAGTTGTGGAACAGGCAGTTTATAATTTGCATTTAAAAATTAACATGTACATATTTATCACTTCCTGCTGATGTGACTATTTTGCTGCATTCTCGTTCACTACCTCATCACTTTGGCCAACAGTTCATTGTGGACATTAAGCATTCACTCTGAATATGCATACAGTAAGGGTTGCCAGCTTGAAGCATTTCAGTTCAAATTATATAAGAACAACCTTCCTTTTTAACATCAATGTCTTCTATGTGGCTAAAGAATTGTATCTACTTAATGGCAATAATTTAAACCAATACAATTATAAAACAAATAATTGTTTTGTCAATTTACCGCAACATTGAAAAAAAAATTATTGAAAATAGCAGTAGATAGAGATGCTCTGCTATGATATCCAACCAGCATAGGCCAACATTTACTTTGTTTATTTAACCTGGAGCCAATTTGAGATGGGAAAGAAAATAAAATCCAATAAGCACTGGGTAGCATGATAATCATCTTTTCAAGTCTAACAGAGTGATTGTAAAATGGTATTTAACATTATAAAGCAAAGTCTATTGAAAACATATTGTAGTGTACATTAGATCTTTATGTAAAAAAAAATCAACTCTGCAGAATAAAGTTTGAATAAAAAAGGTCACTTTTTCAAAATCTTAGTTGGGAAAAAAAGGTTTGAATACCATGATTTTCATATAAGCCTCAAAGTAACAGTTTTAAAATGATTTTTAAAAATTGTTGTGCCACAGTTTAACTTATTCTATATTAAAATAACTAGAACAACTCCTCTAATGAAACATACAACAACTACTTATTCCATATTTAAGGAAGGATGTATTTGCATTGGAGTCAGTACAGCAAAGATTCACTAGGTTGGTCCCTGGGATAAGAGGGTTGTCCTATTATGAGAGTCTGAGTAAATTGGATCTATATTCTCTGGAGTTTAGAAGAATGAGAGGTGATCTCATTGAAACATTCAAGATATGAAGGGGAATCTAGAACAAGGGGTTACGGTTTCAAGATAAGGGGCTGATCATTTAGGACTGAGGTGAGGAGAAATTTCTTCACTCTTCACTTGTGAACCTTTGGAATTCTCTACCCCAGAGGGTTGTACATTTAAGGCTGAGAGAGATAGACTATTGGTCTCTTAGGGAATCAAGGGATATGGGAGCAGGCAGGAAAGTGAAGTTTAAGGCCAAGATCAGCCATGATCATATTGAATGGCAGAGCAGGCTTGACGGGCCGTATAGTCTACTCCTGCTACTATTTCTTACGTACTTACAAATTAGTTGTGGAAATAGACACAACGACCATTGGAAGCACGCTCCTGGGTAGGAACCCGCCACAATTATCTGTTCAAGTCAACCAGCTTTCAAATGATGGCCAAGGTAAAGAATGCAAGAATGAAACTTAAGTTTAACATTAAAAAAAACTAGATATGTATTGATAAATTGTTATTGTGACAAATACTGCAAAATTGGGAGGGTTCTACCATAAACATTCCTGTATTGGTAAAATTGTTAATGTGAAGATGATAAAATGTTTTAGAAATGAGATACCATAAAACCTAGGATTCACATGGCATTAATGATATTTATATCAGACAAACGGCAGAAAAGAGCTCACTTGCATTAGTACACAACTTGTACCCCAAGTTTTCAGATCATAAGAACCAAGAAACATGGAAAATTTATAACAGAGAGGAGGCCATTCAGCCCATCATATCTGTGCCAGCTGATAAATACCTATTCAGCCTAATCCCACTTTCCAGCTCTCGGTCCATAGTCTTGCAGGTCACAGCACTTCAAGGGCAAATCCAATTTTTTTTTCCAAATGGCATGAGGGTTTCTGTCTCTACCATCCTTTCAGGCAGTGAGTTCCAGATCCCCTCCTCTGGGTGAAAAATAAATTATCTTCGACTCTCCTCTAATTCATCTACCAATTACTTTTAATCTATGCCCCTGATTATTGACCTGACATATGTGTGATTTCTGCATTTTTGATTTACTAGAATGCAAATTAAAATGTTTGCTTGAATAATGGAAGACCATAGAATTTATAGGATCCCAAATTCACATATAAAACGTTTACGATAATCCCAAATAGTTATACATAAAAACTAAGCTAAAAAGAAAAAAAATATCACAGCATATTTATAATATTAAAACTAAATGGAATTCCCACTGGGTTCTCATAACCCGAAATAACTAGTGATGAAACCATTTAAAAAAAGAATCACAGCTAGTACATAAGTTTAATATTTATACTTAATTTTCTCCCCTCCAAGCGTAACTTAAACTTTTATAGGAATTAAATCTTTTTTAAAAAGGCCAGTAGTGATGTCACTGGGCACTGAGATCAAAAATGCACACAGCCCTGAAAAACATCAGGAGAGAAAGTCCAGTGAAAGATAGAAAGCTCCAATGAAGGAGTAAGGCTAAGTTCCAGGCCCATGAGAGGGGATAGGCTTACAGAAACAAAGAGAAATTTATAGGGCAAATTTCCAATAGGACATTTTACATTATAGTATAACAAACCTCGGCAAGATCACACCAGGGCAAATTCAACAAAAAACATCTGCTTACAGAATGCTAACAGATTGAAATGTAAAACTCAGCAACAAGGCTACCCAGAACCACACACTGTACAAATATCATTCTTTCTGATATTACATGAGAGAGAACGTGCGCGAGAGCGCGCGCGAGAGCGAGAGAGCGCGCGAGAGAGAGAGAGAGAGCGCGCGAGAGAGAGAGAGAGAGCGCGCAAGAGAGAGCGCGCGAGAGAGAGCGCGCGAGAGAGAGCGCGCGAGAGAGAGCGCGCGAGAGAGAGCGCGCGAGAGAGAGCGCGCGAGAGAGAGCGCGCGAGAGAGAGCGCGCGAGAGAGAGCGCGCGAGAGAGAGCGCGCGAGAGAGAGCGCGCGAGAGAGAGCGAGACAGACAGAGACAGAGAGTGAGAGAATGTGCAAGAGAGACAGAGGGAGACTTCATGTAAATAAAAACAGGTCTGGCAGCATTCTGCAGAAACAAAAGTCAAGTCAGTTGGCATTTCAGGTTCAAGACCCTTCTTCAGTTTTGCTGGGCATTATACTGCTGTCCATCCCTCATTCTAATTAATACCCATCAACTGAATGACAGACATTGTATATGGGTGGCACAGTGGCGCAGTGGTTAGCACCGCAGCCTCACAGCTCCAGCGACCCGGGTTCAATTCTGGGTACTGCCTGTGTGGAGTTTGCAAGTTCTCCCTGTGTCTGCGTGGGTTTCCTCCGGGTGCTCCGGTTTCCTCCCACATGCCAAAAGACTTGCAGGTTGATAGGTAAATTGGCCATTATAAATTGCCCCTAGTATAGGTAGGTGATAGGGAAATATAGGGACAGGTGGGGATGTTTGGTAGGAATATGGGATTAGTGTAGGATTAGTATAAATGGGTGGTTGATGGTCGGCACAGACTCGGTGGACCGAAGGGCCTGTTTCAGTGCTGTATCTCTGAAACTAAAAACTAAAAAAACATCATCTGTAGCATAATGCATTGGATAAAAACAGCTTTTACAATGTTACGGGCTCGTTATTAAAATACCATATTCTACCAGTGTACTGTAGCAGCCAAGAACTTTCTATTAGTGGGCTCATGAGGATTACATACTTTCCAAATATATAGTCTACAACACACCTGTAAAAGGCATATGATGCATAGTAAAAATACATTTAGAGCCAGTTACATTACTGTACCTACTTAGTCATTTTTCAGCCCTAGTAATTTTTCTAAATTGAAGCTCATTAAGTTATTGACCATTTTAGCATTCCAACTTCTGTTGCAAGTGATTTCTACCCATTATGAAATGAATGTAATCACAGATTCAAGGGTTACTTCAGGTTCAATATTTTAATTTCAGTATGAGGTTATCTGGCAACTAACCAAGTAGACAGGGGCCCCATAATCTTAGCCTACTGTATTCCCTGTTTTTAATTATTGACGTGGTTCAAGATGTTTCAGAGCAGTTACAACTTTAAAGAGGGGTATAGTTACAGAACAGCCAATGCTTTGGAAACCCCTGGGCTTCAATCCTAAAATGTAACTGTAGATCCCTTAATAATTGAATGTTCCAAAATACTATGCACTGTTTATGGCTCCTTCAGAGAACTTGTATAAAAGATTTCCGGTTTATAGCCTACTTTTTGTAATCCCAACTGCTGAAAGGAATATACCACATTTAAAACAATTGTATTGTGCCATATACTATTTTTAAATCACTGCACTTATTTAAATTGGTGCAGCAGATTTATATAAAATTTGCTGAAATTTAGCTGGCATTACTAGTTGCCACTCAGAACAGCCACTCTTCAAATCAAATCCACATTGCTTTGTTAATTCTCCCTCGTAAGAATGACAAGTGACCATCGTTTATTAGTGTAATCCCTAATAAGATGCAATATTAGCAACTTAAAAAGTGGGTTAAGAGTGATGCACAAAAGATTAATTAGGTGTTATAGTTTGAGGAGGACATACATAGATTTTGTAAAACTAAGAAACCTAGCTGAAATACCATACCATAACTCAATGCCATCACCACTTCAAAGGCTGAAAAGGAAGAGGAGGGATAAGTCAGGAAGGAGTAACTGGGTGATGTCAAAAATCGATTGCAGGAAGAAGATACAAGGAAAGCCTGCAGAAAATTCTCATTGTCACTCTTTGCTTACCATGTTTCCAAAGTCACACCTGCAATAATAGCTTTTAAATCTTGCAATCTAGGCATGGAGGGAAAAAGGATTTCTTGCTTGCCAGATGTAACAAAGTGTAAATGTGCAAGAATACATTGACTACTTCTCCACAAATATCAATGAGGAAATCTTCCTTGTTGACTTACACGCTAGTACAATTGCATTTTTCAGACCATCTCTCATCTGCTTTAAAAGTACCAACTGCACCCTTAATATAAGCAGAATCATATGCTACAAGTAGCTGCAATACTTGACAAAACACTTGACTTGTGCAGCAATACGAAAATGACTGAATAACAAAAAGGTGATCAGAAATCGAACATGCAACTGGTTGAAATAATTTCATTTTAATACTTCCTATGAGGGGGTAGGGGAAAAAGTCAAAAGAGGAATTACAAAAAAGGGGAAAGTTGTATGCATGAAACCATCTACTACATAAAGACTGCACACTTTCACACTTTTAATGTTACTCCTTCCAAGATATATAAAAGTGGGTAACTTTCAACTTCAGCAGGGGCTTAAAACCGGGAGTACCAGATTGGCTGCCTATTATATGCCATGCAGAGTTTTCCTTTCCAAGTCAACAAAGTAAAATCAGGTAGGATGTAAAATGGACAGATTGATCCAATACTGTCAATGTTCTGCCCCTGCAATTACAAGCTACCCCATAATCTTAATTAGCTTGCATTAACAGTTCATACGAACATATGAATTAGGAGCAGGTGTAGACCACTCGGCCCCTCGAGCCTGCTCCGCCAGTCAATAAATTCACAGCTGAACTGATTACTCCACATTTCCACCTACCCCCGATAACCTTCCACCCCCTTGCTTATCAAGAATCTATCTACCTCTGGCTTAAAAATATTCAAAGACTCTGCTTCCACCACCTTTTGAGAAAGAGAATTCCAAAGACTCATAATCCTCAGAGAAAAAAATTCTCCTCATCTGTCTTAAATGGGCGACCCCTTATTTTTAAACAGTGACCCCTAGTTCTAGATTCTCCCACCAAGGGAAAACATCCTTTCCACATCCACCCTGTCAAGACCCTTCAGGATCTTAGATGTTTCAATCAAGACACCTCTTACTCTTCTAAATTCCAGCAGATACAAGCCTAGCCTGTCCAATCTTTCCTCATAAGACAGCCCACCCATTCCAAGTATTAGTCTAGTAAACCTTCTCTGCACTGCCTCCAACGCATTTACATCCTTCCTTAAATAAGGAGATCAGTACTGTACACAGTACACCAGATGTGGTCTCACCAATGCTCTGTATAGCTGAAGCATAACCTCCCTACTTTGGTATTCAATTCTCCTTGCAATAAACGATAACATTCTATTCGCTTTCTTAATTACATGCTGTACCTGCATACTAACCTTTTGTGATTCATGCACTAGGACACCCAGATCCCTCTGCATCTCAGAGCTCTGCACTCTCTCACCATTTAGACAATATGCTTCTTTTTTATTCTTCCTGCCAAAGTGGACAATTTCACTCTTTCCCACATTATACTCCATTTGCCAGGTCTTTGCCCACTCACTTAACCTATCTATATCCCATTGTAGCCTCCTTGTGTCCTCTTCACAAGTTACTTTCCTACCTATCTTTGTGTCATCAACAAATTTAGCAGCCATACCTTCGGTCCCTTCATCTAAGTCATTTATATAAATTGTAAAAAGTTGAGGACCCAGCACAGATCCATGTGGCACACCACTCGTTACATCTTGAAAACCAGAAAATGATCCATTTGTGCCTACTCTCAGTTTCCTGTTAGCTAGCCAATCTTCTATCCATGCCAAAATGTTACCCCCTACACCATGAGCTTTTATTTTCTGCAATAACCTTTGATGTGGCACCTCGTCAAATGCCTTCTGGAAATCTAAGTACAATACATGCACCAGTTTCCCTTTATCCACAGCATATGTAAACTCCCGCAAAGAACTCCAATAAATTGGTTAAACAGGATTTCCCTTTTACAAAACCATGTTGACTCTGCCTGATTACCTTGAATTTTTCTAAATGCCCTGCTAGAACATCTTTAATAATAGCTTCTAACATTTTCCCTAAGGTAGGTGTTAAACTAACTGGCCTGTAGTTTCCTGCTTTCTACCTCCCTCTCTTTTTGAATAAAGGAGTTACATTCGCTATTTTCCAATCTAAGCAGATCGAGAGAAACAAAAAATGAACAAAATAAAGTTGTCTTGGTTATATCAAGTGTCACTGAGGTACAAGTAAAGAAACTGATAATATATTTGATTTACCTCAAAAAGATAGTATTCTGGCACTTTATGAAATTATTTACCATTAAAGTAAATGGCAAGATATCTTTGATGATATTTGGAAAAGGGAGACCGAGGGCTGAATTTTACAGGCCCCTGACGTCAGGTGTCGTGGCAGGGGTGCCAGAAAATGTCTCTGGCGGAGGCTTGCCATGGGCCTCGCGTCGGGAAGGCCCAGCCCTATATTGCCAGCGGCACCCCTGCCACTCTGCAAAGGAAGCCAAATTTACATATGTAAAATAATTTAAATGAATGAATTACCTTCCCGCTTCCGCTGTCCGTTCCAGAGCAATATTGGTGCCGGTGGATGGCACTCCCGCGCCTTCGGATCCCCATCTGGAGATCAGAGGCAGTACATTGGTGGGGGGGGGGGGGGGGGGGGGGCAGCTAAGTTTTTCACTGTGTCGGGGGTGGGGAATGGCAGGTGCACAAGGTAAGTGTTTTGGGCCGGTGGGGGGGGGGGGGGAAAGATGGCAGGTAGCTAATGCTATGGTTACTGTGGGGGGGGGGGGGGGGGGGGTGGTGGGAGGGAGAGAGGAATGGGAGAGGGTCAGGATCAAGTTATTTAAACTTTTTAAACATTTAAAGAGATAGTGATTTCAAATGAAATGTAGGGCTCAGAGCCCTTTAAAAATGGCGTCAGCGCCTGCACAAAGACGGCCGATGCCATTGCAGGGGACAGACCGCCTGCTCCCTCCATGTCATCAGGATGGGAGGTCCACCCGGCTATTTAAGTGAACCGCTGCACTTAATATCGCGGTGGCTCCACAAAGTGTGGTCCACGTGGAGGGACTGCCATTGTTCACGTTCGCCAGTTTAAATTTCAGCTCCAAATGTGCAGTTAAATGACTTTTACACAATCCCTATTCAATTTCTGGTGAACACCCATCCACTGAAATCTTATCTATAAATTACACAACCAACATTTTCCACCAGATAAATAGGCCGTTATCCTTCAGAAACTGGTCAACACTGCCCAAAGTGATTTCAAACAGAACCATCACAGATGACAAAGAGAACATCGTAAATCACCCCTAGCTTGATTCAAACCTGGACTCTAGAAATTAAAAGACAGCAAGTCAGGGACATATCAAACTTTTGAATTTATCTCAGTCATCTTCTGCATGCATTTTAACTGCTTTTAAAGGAGCTCTGCTGATTGTACCGCTGAATAGAGTGAAGAAATATTTAAAAAAAGTAAGAAATACCTACTCAGGGAAAGAACAATTTATGAAGATTTCAGTGAATACTTGATAAGGTTATAATAAGGCTGATAAACAATTCTTTACACTTCACCTCAATTCCCTCTGTAAATTAATGATTAATCTACTCAAGTGTTTTCAGCTTTATGGTCTCCATTTCCGATTCTGCTCAGCTCTTGCAGTGCTTTCTTCCATCCAATATATTCTGGTTCAAAAATTTCAACCTTACTGTACTATACCGTCTTCCTGTTCCCAAAGTGGTCTCAATGTTACATTACTTCATCTATCAAGAGTTCATTAAACCATGCAGAATGATCTGCACATGAATGATTTACAAACAATAAAATCATTTATTTCAGCTTATTTAGCTTCTTAAATATCTAACAGTTTTGAAAATAATCTCTGAAGACAGTGGAATAACAGAAAGCCGAACACCTGATATAATTAGTGTTCTTCATACAAGAAACAGTGATAACATACAAATACAATTTATAGGATTATCATTGAAATCTGAAACTATGCTGATGCAAAAGGAAATTATTGCAACAAACAGGAAGCTTAGGTTCACTCCAGATCTAAGTTGCGAGAACATTTTTGTCTCCACCTTATGTAAAACAGTGCATGAATTTCCCCATTTATGGCTTTGTTTTTGGAACTTAATGCAGCACAATGAACTTCATGGATCTTTGGGTCATCTAAGAATGGGAACTCAAGTACGCAAATCTCCAGACTTAATTTTTTAATGTTTTATTTGCCCTTAAAACATTCTCGACTTTAGGCTGTTTCATTGTAGTACTTAACTCGAACACATCAAAACCGACATCTGGTCTCCTGAGAGTCCAACCAGTTCAAATGACCAATCAAGCCTCAATTGCTCGGTCTCTTCTTTAGATACAATAGCTTTCTGCGAGCACCTAGCATGATTAACTGGGATGGGAATAACACTCTCGAATTAGGATTGTTGATTTAAAGTTATTCCTGACATACTTCACTTAATATCTAAACAAATATATTTGTTAAAAGCCCCAGAAGCTTGACTCCCAATTTAAAGTTCATCTCATTACTAATGCATTTCTCAAATTCCGCAGTACCACATCATAGGAAATCAACACACATCATGGACCTGCCTGAAAGTTACCCTTTATGATACCAATAAAACATTGTGGGATCTGCTTTTAGTTGAACACAACCTATTTTCAGGAAAACAGATCTTACTGAAAAGTACCATAACCTGGAAGCATCATTCAGGCGCTAGACACATTTGTTTAGTTTCCATAGTTTTCCTTCTGCATTGGCTACCACTTTGGGCAGTTTCAGAAACACACCATCTAAAATGTATCACCCTGCAAAAAGGCGGCTTTTATGTTGATTGATCTACACTCCCTTGAATGTGTGGCGGAAAGGGCTAAAAAGATGGTCAAGATGGCTTTTCCAGCTGTGGGAGAGTCCAAACATCTGAATCATCCAAATAAAAGCAAAATACTGTGGATGCTGGAAATCTGAAATAAAAAAAGTGCTGGAATTACTCAGCACGTATGGTAGCATCTGTAGAGAAAGGAACAGCTTGATGGCCTTTCATCAGAACATTCCCCCCTCTTTTCTAATACACCAAATCTCCTGCATTAGATTGTGTCTTGGATAGTCTTATATACTTCAGAGATCTCAGAATTTTCTCCAAGATCTGAGACTTGATGAAAGCCAGTCTCTCTGCATATAAAGCATTCAAATGCGCAGAAAAAGATGGACCCATTGCTGTACTTTCCAGAGCAAGTACCAAGGAAGATTGATGAGGGTAGTGCAGTTGATGCAGTCTACATGGATTTTAGCAAAGCTTTTGACAAGGTCCCACATAGCAGACTGGTTAAAAATTGGCTGAAAACAAAGGGTAATTGTTGACGGCTGTTTTAGCGATTGGAGGGCTGTTTCCAGTGGTGCTCCGCAGGGCTTAGTACTGGGTCCCTACTTTTTGTGGTGTATATTAATGATTTGGATGTAAACGTAGGGGGCATGATTAAGAAGTTTGCGGATGACACAAAGATTGACCATGTGGTAGACAGCGAGGAGGATAGCTGTCGGAAGATATTGATGGTCTGGTCAGATAGGCAGAAAAGTGGCAAATGGAATTCAACTGGGAGAGGTGTGAGGGGATGCATTTGGGGGGGGGGGGGTCAAACAAGGCAAAGGAATACACGATTAATGGGAAAGTAGAGAAGTGTAGAGGAATAAGGGACCTTGGAGTGAATGTCCACAGATCCCTGAAGGTAGCAGGACTGGTCGATAAAGTGGTTAAGACATTTGGAATCCTTTCCTTTATTAGCCAAGGTATAAAATACAAGAGCAGGGAGGTTTTGCTGGAACTGTATAACTCATTGGTTAGGCCACAACTTGAGTACTGTGTGCAGTTCTCGTCACATCATTACAGAAAGGGTGCAATTGCACTAGAGGAGGTACAGAGGACATTTATGAGGATGTTGCCAGGACTGGAAAAATGCAGCTATGAGGAAAGATTGGATAGGCTGGGGTTGTTCTCCTTGGAACAGAGAAGGCTGAGGGGAGATCTGATTGAAATGTACAAAATTTTGAGAGACCTAGATAGAGTGAAGGGTCTATTCGCGCCTTAGCAGAGAGGTCAGTGACGAGGGGGCATAGATTTAAAGTGATTGGTAGAAGAATGAGAGAGGAGATGAGGAAAACCTTTTTCACTCAGAGGGTGGTGATGGTCTGGAACTCATTGCCTGAAAGAGTAGTTGAGGCAGAGAGCCTCAACTCATTCAAAAGGAGTCTGGATTTGCACCTCAAGTGCCATAAGCTGCAGGGCTATGGACCAAATGCTGGAAGGTGGGATTAGAATAGGTGGATCGTTTTTCGGCCAGCACAGACACGATGGACCAAGTGGCCTCTTTCTGTGTCTTAGACTTTCTATGATTCGAGGTCCAAAACTCTTCATGACCAGTACAATTTGTTCAGATTCAATCATTGTCTTTATTTGTTGCCTTAGAATTCTCTGTCATTTCGAGGACCCTGCCTCTCCACTTTGGGCAGTCCATCACATAATTATATTTATGCATCACACCTGAAGCACCTATTAACTATTCCATGGATTCATTCGCCTAATACTGCTATGCCAATTCTGTCTTCTGCTGTAATAGCCATATCTGATAAAGGTGCTTTCATATTCATTCTGCCTGTCTGTAACCCTTCCACTGTGTTGATGCCTGCGTCAAGTATCTGGACCATTTCAAAATCTGGCAATCATTGAGTTCTCTATTCTTAGTGTCACCGCAGAATGCCCCATTTGCTACACCAAGACTGCAGGAAATGACGGTTTCCCCAGGAATTTTTTCAAGGCAGGAGACATCTGATCCAACAGGGAATCTCTGAGAATTAAACACCAGTTAAAACCAGAAGCGTGTCTGTATTTGACACCTTAGCACAATCCAGCAATTTAAAAGCTAGAATTGAACCAAGGATCTCTAAATTCAATTTCGCCAATCTTTTAAACAATTAAAAAAAAAATTATTTCATGGGACGGGAGCGTTGCTGGCTAGGCCAGCATTTATTGCCCATCCTTAATTGCCCTTGAAAAGGGCAGCTGCAGTCCACCTGCTGTAGGCATATCCACAGTGCTGATAGGAAGGGAGTTTCAGATGTTTGACCCAAGGACATTGAAGGAACAGCAATGCAGTTACAAGTCAGGATGGTTTGTGGCTTGGAGGGGAACTTACATGGCGTTCCCATGCGTCTGCTGCCCTTGTGCTTCTGGGTGGTAGAGATCGTGGGCTTGAAAAGGTGTTATCGAGGGAGGATCGGTGAGTTGCTGTAGTGCATCTTGTAGATGGTACATGCTACTGTCACCGTACATCAGTGGTGGACAAAGTGAATGTTGAAGATGGTGGATGGGGTGCCAATCAAGCAGGCTGCTTTCACCTGGATTTTGTCAAGCTTTGAGTATTGTTGGAGCTACACTCATCCATGCAAGGGGAGAGTTTTTAAAAAAAATTTGTTCATGGGAAGTAGGCGTCACTGGCTAGAGCAGTATTTATTGTCCATCCCCAATTGCACTTGAGAAGGTGGTGGTGAGCTGCCTTCTTGAACCGCTGCAGTCCATGTGGGGTAGGTATACCCACAGTGCTGTTAGGAAGGGAGTTCCAGGATTTTGACCCAGCGACAGTGAAGGAATGACGATCTAGTTCCAAGTCAGGATAGTGTGTGGCTTGGAGGGGAATTTGCAGCTGGTGGTGTTCCCCTGTATCAGCTGCCCTTGTCTTTCTAGGTGGTTGAGGTCATGGGTTTGGAAGGTGCTGTCTAAGGAGCCTTGATGCATTGCTGCAGTGCATCTTGTAGATGGTACACACAGCTGCCACTGTGCGTCGGTGGTGGAGGGAGTGAATGTTTGTGGATGGGGTGCCAATCAAGCGGGCTGCTTTGTCCTGAATGGTGTCAAGCTTCTCGAGTGTTTTTGGAGCTGCACCCATGCAGGGAGAGTATTCTATCACACTCCTGACTTGTGCCTTGTAGATGGTGGACAGGCTTTGGGGAGTCAGCAGCTGAGTTACTCGCCACAGGATTCTGAGCCTCTGATCTGCTCTAGTAGCCACACTATTTATATGGCTACTCCAGTTCAGTTTTTGGTCAATGGTAACACCCAGAATGTTCAATTACACTCCTGACTATGCCTTGTAGATGGTGGATAGGCTTTGGGAAGACAGGAGGTCAGTTACGACAGAATTCCCAGCATGACCTGCTCTTGTAGTATGTATATGGCTATTTCAGTTAATTTTCTGGTCAATGGGAACCCCCAGGATGGTGATGGTGGGAGATTCAGCATTAAAATAGGTTAACGTCCATGATCTATTCCTCTATTGAATAACCATCTGTTTTCCGAGATCTGTGAAAGTCCGACCATGCCTCATAGGCATTTAAAAGAATCGTCTTTCTTTCATCCAAGTACTCTAATAGAAGATCCAAACCGTCATCAGTATCCAACTGACAGGCACTCAGCTCACAAAATACTTTACTTCTGGTAGGAAGCAACAATGCCATACCCTGTTTTCTCTTTGGTAGGGATGTAACCTGTGTCCACATATCCACGTCATTCTTCCACTGGTCATATGGTTCAGACTCCGAGAACACTGGAGGGTAACGGTAATCACACCCCAACAATTTACACTTGTTTTCTGCCATTTCTCACAATGGCTACTAGTAGTTTTCTCTCTTTTTTTTTTATAAAGCTTCCAACCTTCCCCTTGAGGCAACCATTCTCTGCTACCATATTATTTTCCAGAAAGCCAGTTGGAAAAAGGATAGTACTGGAGTCAATCCTTACTCAGTCTTACATTTATTTACAGAGTTAAACATTACACCTCCTAACTCAACCATTCCACCTTTTCAATAAGTGTCTCTTTACAAGTTCGCAAGTGAAACCCCAGTTAATGGCCACCAGCTGCATGCAATTAAACACAAATACTATACAATTAACATCTAGTCTTCAATGAACTGCCATGTTCTCGAGTCAAACATTGGGAAGACCAAAGGCATCATATTCAGCCCCTGCCAAAAATTACGTATCCTTGCCACAGTCTTGGGCTGAAGTAGACGGTTCATAACCTTAGCATTTTATTCAAACTCAAACTGACCTACTGTCTCCATATCCAATAGACCAATTTCCACCTCTGTAACACTTCTGCCCATCTGTTGTTGAAACTCTCGTCTATACCTTTCACACCTCTATAACTGATTATTCCAGTGCTTTTCTAGCCAGCCTCACATGTTCCATAGTTTGTAAACTTCAGTGCATCCAAAGTTCTGCTGCCTCTATTGGACCTTGCACCAAGATCACCCACAATTCAACTACATTTGCTTCCGGTTCTCCAATTCAAAATACTTATCCTCATTGTTAAATCCATTCATTGCCTTGTGCCTCCCTATAACTCTAAACTCCAGCAGCCAGACAACCTTCATAGAGTTCTTTGCTCTTCCAACTCTGCCCTCATGCATCATTCCTTCGCATCTCCATCCTAGGCTCTGGAGTTCCCTCCCTAACCCCCAACCCCCCCCCCACCACCATCTTTAAAATCCACCTATTTAATTAAGTGTTTCACACCCGCCCCAATATCTCCTCCTGTGATTTGGCATCACTTTTTCCAATCTGAAATCTTGGGGCATTTTTCTACATTAAAGGCACTATGTAAATGCATGTTAAAAATCCACCCCTTCCACAGCAGTTGCTGCAGTACTTACCATCTACAGGATATACTATACAGTGGCGCAGTGGTTAGCACCGCAGCTACACAGCTCCAGCGACCCGGGTTCAATTCTGGGTACTGTCTGTGTGGAGTTTGCAAGTTCTCCCTGTGTCTGCGTGGGTTTTCTCCGGGTGCTCCGGTTTCCTCCCACAAGCCAAAAGACTTGCAGGTCGGTAGGTAAATTGGCCATTATAAATTGCCCCGAGTATAGGTAGGTGGTAGGGAAATATAGGGACAGGTGGGGATGTGGCAGAAATATGGGATTAGTGTAGGATGAGTATAAATGGGTGGTTGATGGTCGGCACAGACTCGGTGGGCCGAAGGGCCTGTTTCAGTGCTGTATCACTAAACTATAGAAACTTTCCACGGTTACTTCGACAGCACCTCCCAGTTCTACTACTAAAATCAAGGGAGCATCAGCACCAGCAACTTTCCCTCTAAATTACACACCATCCTGGCTTGCACATATACTGCCACTTCTTCACAGCACTAGGTAAATATATTGTAAGTTCCCCACCTAACACCATTGTGGGAGCATCATAAATGCAAGGATCACAGCAGTTCAAGGAGATGGCAGACCTGAAGAGTGGAGAGGCAGTCAGTGGACCTGGGAGGAAGGCTCTGGCTATGTCTGTGTCCCTATGCGCTGGGTTGACAAATTGGGGGAAAAATCTAACAGCGACATCGCGGGAAATCCGTAAGCTGATTGGTTGGTAAGTAACAACTGTACTACCTGTAACACAGCTTAAAAATAAATTCAGAAAAAGTTATTTTTTAAAACCTTCAAATAGCTACCTTGTAAGTGGTAAGGTTAGTACTACTAAGGTTTTATTTAGTGTAATACAGCGTCTACCCTGAGGCACAGTGTGGCTTTCGTGCAGAGAGATCGACCATTGACATGCTGTTCTCCTTTCGTCAGATACAGGAGAAATGCCGTGAACAACAGATGCCCCTCTACATTGCTTTCATTGATCTCACCAAAGCCTTTGACCTCGTCAGCAGACGTGGTGTCTTCAGACTACTAGAAAAGATCGGATGTCCACCAAAGCTACTAAGTATCATCACTTCATTCCATGACAATATGAAAGGCACAATTCAACATGGTGGCTCCTCATCAGAGCCCTTTCCTATCCTGAGTGGTGTGAAACAGGGCTGTGTTCTCGCACCCACACTTTTTGGGATTTTCTTCTCCCTGCTGCTTTCACATGCGTTCTAGTCCTCTGAAGAAGGAATTTTCCTCCACACAAGATCAGGGGGCAGGTTGTTCAACCTTGCCCGTCTAAGAGCGAAGTCCAAAGTACGGAAAGTCCTCATCAGAGAACTCCTCTTTGCTGACGATGCTGCTTTAACATCTCACACTGAAGAGTGCCTGCAGAGTCTCATCGACAGGTTTGCGTCTGCCTGCAATGAATTTGGCCTAACCATCAGCCTCAAGAAAACGAACATCATGGGGCAGGACGTCAGAAATGCTCCATCCATCAATATTGGCGACCACGCTCTGGAAGTGGTTCAAGAGTTCACCTACCTAGGCTCAACTATCACCAGTAACCTGTCTCTAGATGCAGAAATCAACAAGCGCATGGGTAAGGCTTCCACTGCTATGTCCAGACTGGCCAAGAGAGTGTGGGAAAATGGCGCACTGACACGGAACACAAAAGTCCGAGTGTATCAGGCCTGTGTCCTCAGTACCTTGCTCTACGGCAGCGAGGCCTGGACAACGTATGCCAGCCAAGAGCGACGTCTCAATTCATTCCATCTTCGCTGCCTTCGGAGAATACTTGGCATCAGGTGGCAGGACTATATCTCCAACACAGAAGTCCTTGAAGCGGCCAACACCCCCAGCTTATACACACTACTGAGTCAGCGGCGCTTGAGATGGCTTGGCCAGGTGAGCCGCATGGAAGATGGCAGGATCCCCAAAGACACATTGTACAGCGAGCTCGCCACTGGTATCAGACCCACCGGCCGTCCATGTCTCCGCTATAAAGACGTCTGCAAACACGACATGAAATCGTGTGACATTGATCACAAGTCGTGGGAGTCAGTTGCCAGCATTCGCCAGAGCTGGCGGGCAGCCATAAAGACAGGGCTAAATTGTGGCGAGTCGAAGAGACTTAGTAGTTGGCAGGAAAAAAGACAGAGGCGCAAGGGGAGAGCCAACTGTGCAACAGCCCCGACAAACAAATTTCTCTGCAGCACCTGTGGAAGAGCCTGTCACTCCAGAATTGGCCTTTATAGCCACTCCAGGCGCTGCTTCACAAACCACTGACCACCTCCAGGCGCGTATCCATTGTCTCTCGAGATAAGGAGGCCCAAAAGAAAGAGAATTTATTAATAATTACTAATTAGAATAGTGCTGTTTGGACAGAGTATAAAACTGTGAGTTGGTGTGCGAGGGATTTCATTGACTAGGGGAAGGAGGTGCTTTTTGCAGTCTTTAGTTTCTTTTCTGCCTTTTCAGCCTCCACGGGACACAGGAAGAAGCTGATTAGAATAACTTACCACTTATTACATTAGCAATTAGTTTGTAAAGCTAAGTAATGGCATGGCAGCTCAGCCAAGTGGAATGTGCCTCCTGTGGGATAACGTGGACACACTATGTGTCCTTGACAACACATCTGCAGGAAGTGTCACTGGCTGCAGAAGCTTGAGCAGCATCTGGAGTCACTGTGGCGCATCCGCGAGGCAGAGCACTACGTGGATAGCATGTTTCAGGAGATAGTCACCCAGAGCTTAAGAGAGCACAGGCAGAGAAGGACTGGATAGCTGTCAGACAGATAAGAAGGTCAAGGCAGGTACTGCAGGTGACCCTGGAGGGCATCCGACTTTCTAACCAGTATTTAGTTCTGAGTACCGATGGGAGAGAGGGTTCCTCTGGAGAGTGCAGTGAGAGTCATGACCAGAGCACCATTTGTGGCTCAGCTGTGCAGGGAGAGAGGAGAAAAGACAAGAGAGCAATAGTGGTAGGGGATTCTATAGTTGGGGGAACAGACAGGCATTTCTGTGGTCGCAGATGTGATTCCAGGATGGTATGTTGCCTCCCTGGTGCAAGGGTCATGGATAGCATCGAGCAGCTACAGAGCATTCTGGAGGGCGAGGGTGCACAGCCAGAGGTCGTGGTCCACATTGTTACAAACAATATAGGAAGAAAGAGGGATGAGGTCCTGCAGGCTGAGTTTAGGGAGTTAGGAAAGAGATTAGCAAGCAGGACCTCAAAAGCTAGTAATCTCTGTATTACTCCCAAGACCACATGCTAGTGAGTATAGAAATAGGAGAATACACCAGATGAATGTGGGACTGGAGAGATGATGCAGAAGGGAGGGCTTCCGATTTCTGGGGAAGGTGGGACCTGTACAAGCCAGATGGTCAACACTTGAAAAGCTCTGGGACAAATATCCTTACAGGAAGGTTTGCTAGTGCTGTTGGGGATGGTTTAAAACTAGTTTGGCGGGGGGGGGGGGATGGGCAGTTTCAGATAGGACAATGTCAGGGAAGGGAACCGGAGGCAGAAAATTAGCAAGTGACTCTGAAAGACAGAAGAAGCAAAGGCTAAGAAGTGTGCAGCACAGGAATTTGGCAGTATTAAAAGTTATTTATTTAAATGCAAGGAGTATAGCAAAAAAAATGATGAGCTGAGGGCACAGATAGACACAAGGCAACGCGATATCGGATAACGCTATAACAGACACTTGGCTTAAAGAGGGGCAAGAAGCACACAAAGCAGTTGAGGCCAAAACACTGTATGTTTTCAAGAAGGAGTTAGATATAGCTCCTGGGGCAAAAGGGATCAAAGGATATGAGGGAAAAGCAGGAACAGGTTAATGATTTGGATGATCAGCCATGATCATAATGAATGGCAGAGCAGGCTCGAAGGGCCCAATGGCCTACTCCTGCTCCTATTTTCTACGTTTCTATGAATGGCAGCTCAACATCCCTGGACATGGAGTTTTCAGGCAGGGTGGGGGTGGGGGGGAATAAAAAAAGGAGCGGGTGTAGCATTATTGGTTAAGGAATCAATCACAACTGGGAGCAGAGATGATATGCTAAATGAATCATCAAATGAGGCCATATGAGCAGAGATCAAATTAAAAAAAAAAGGGCAGCTACACTACTCGGAGTGTACTATAGACCTCCAAATAGTGAGAGGAAGATAGAAGAACAAATATGTAGGCAAATTTCCGAGTGCAAAAACTAAAGGGCAATAATAGTTGGGGATTTCAACTACCCTAATATCAACTAAGATACAAATGGTGTGAAGGACACAGAGGGCACAAAATTCTTGAACTGCATTCAAGAGAACATTTTTTAGCCAGTACGCAACAAGCACAAAGAGAGGGAGCGCAATTCTAGATTTAGTCTTCTGTAATGAAGCTGGGCAAGTGGATGACGTAGCAGTGGGTGACCATTTTGGAGATAGTGACCACAATAGTTAGATTTAGCTTAATTATGGAAAAGGACAAAGATAAAACAGGAGTAAAAGTCCTAATTTGGGGGGGTGCGGAAGACAGATTTTACGAAACAGAGGTGATCTGATGAACGTGACCTGGATAGTTACTTGAAGGAAAAACATCAGTGGCAAACCAGTGGGAGGCATTCAAAAGCAAGATTCTACAGGCACAATGTAGGCATGTCCAACAAAGATAAAGGATGGTACAGCCAAATCTAGAAACCCCTAGTTATATAGAAGCATACAGGGCAAGTTAAAGCAGAAAAAGAAAGCTTATGACGATCACAAGAAACTTAATACTTTAGAAAGTCTAGAGGAGTATAGAAAGTGCAGGGGTGAAGTAAAAGAAGAAAATTAGAAAAGCAAAGAGAACACATGAAAAATTATTGGCAGGTAAAATCAAGGAAAATCCAAAGATGTACATTAAGAGCAAGAGGATAACTAAGGAAAGGGTGGGGCCTATCAGAGATGTACAAGGGAACTTATGCGTGGATGCAGAAGATGAGGGAAGGGTTATTAATGAATACTTTGTCTCCATAAAAGGAGAGGGATGATGCAGACATTGTAGTTCAAGAGGACAAGTGTGAAATATTAGATATGATAAGCATAATGAGAGGAAATACTAGCGGGTCTGACATCCTTGAAAGTGGATAAATCACCAGGGCCAGATGGATTGCGTCCTAGGTTGTTAAAGGAAGCCAGGGAGGAAATAGCAGATGCACTGAGGATCATCTTCAAATCCTCACTGATATGGGCGAGGTACCAGAGGATTGGAGGTCTGTGAATCTTATACCATTGTTTAAAAAGGATGCGCAGGATAGGCCAAATAATCATAGGCTGGTCAGTCTGATCTTGGTGGTGGGTAAATTATTAGAATCAATTCTGAGAGACAGGATAAACTGCCACATAGAAAGGCATGGATTAAATCAGAGATAGTCAGCATGTTAAGGGAAGGTCATGTCTTACTAACTCGATTGCGTTTTTTGAGGAAGTAACAAGGAGGATTGATGGGGGTAGTGCAGTGGATGTTCTCTACATGGATTTTAGTAAGGTATTTGACAAAGTCCCACATGGCAGACTGGTCAGAAAAATGAAAGCCCATGTAATACAGGGGAACGTTGCAGGTTGGATCCAAAATTAGCTCAGTGACAGGAGACAAAGGGTAGTAGTTGACTGATGTTTTTGCGAATGGAAAGCTGTTTCCAGTGGCGTTCTACAGGGCTCAGTGTTGAGTCCCTTGCTGTTTGTGGTATATATTAATGATTTGGACTTAAATGTGGGAGGCATGATTGTGAAATTTGCTGATAACACAAGAATTGCCATGTAGTTGCTAGTGAAGGGGATAGCTGTAGACTCCAGAATGATATCAATGGTTAGGTTGATTGGGCGGAAAAGTGGCAAATGGAATTCAATCCAGAGAAATGTGAGGTAATGCATTTGGGAAGGGTAAACAAAGCAAGGGAATACACAATAAATGGGAGGATATTGAGAGGGGTAGAAGAAGTGAGAGATCTTAGAGTGCATGTTCACAGGTTCCTGAAGGTGGCAGGACAGGTAGATAGAGTGGTGAAGAAGGCATATGGAATGGTTTCCTTTATTGGCTGAAGTATAGAATACAAAAGCAGGGATGTAATGCTGGAACTGTATAAAATGCTGTTTAGGCCATAGCTGGAGTACTGCATACAGTTCTGGTCACCACATTACAGGAAAGCCATAATTGCTCTGGAGAGAGCGCGGAGGAGATTTACAAGAATGTTGCCAAGGCTTGAAAGTTACAGCTATGAGGAAAGATTGGATAGGTTAGGGTTGTTTTCCTTAGAACAGAGGAGACTGAGGGGTGACTTAATAAAGGTGTACAAAATTATGAGGGGCTTAGATACAGTAGACAGGAAGGACCTGTTCCCCTTGCAGAGAGGTTAATTACCAGAGGGCACAGATTTAAGGTGATTGGTAGAAGGATTAGAGGGGACATGAGGAAAAACTTTTTCACCCAGAGGGTGGTGGGTGTCTGGAATTCACTACCAGGAATGGTACTAGAGGCAGAAACCCTTAACTCATTTAAAAAAGGTACCTGGACATACACCTGAAGTGCTGTAACCTGCAAGGCTACGGACCAGGTGTTGGAAGGTGGGATTAGATTGGGCGACTAATTTTTTCGGCTGGCGCAGACATGATGGGCTGAATGGCCTCCCTCTGTGCCATCATTTTTCTACGGTCCACCACAATCTTCTTAAAGAACTAAATGATGGGTCATAAATGCCACCCTTCCAGCATTGCCGACACCTGCAGAACAAATAATAAGTCTACAGCTTGGACTGAGCAAAATACTCAGAACTTCCTAGCACCATTTGAGATAAGTTCATTAGAAATTAAATTGTCCTTCTAATATTAGATGATTCTCAGCAGAGGCAATAAGTGTCCTTAACAGTTCTTTTTCCTCCTTCCACTTAGGACAGGCATCGTTTTTAATAAAATACAATTCAATGTGTAATCATAATTCTGCACAAAATCAAAGTGAGGTACAACTTATCAGAAACGAAAATTATTAAAAATTCAACATCTTTCCCTTCCTAAATATAAAACAATTATAATATAAATTCATTTCTCATCTATATTAAAGATTTTTAGTTGACTGGATCGTCTGTGGCATTATTTATGTTGAGTCAGAGGTCTTATAAAGAAGATGCATGTTATGGGAATTATTAGGGACACTGATTTATTAACACTTAAGAAGTGACTCTAAGATTTGCCAGTACTGGAATTTGTCTCAGGTTCTCATAGTAGTTTGACAGAGGGATTCCAAGGACTGGGAGCACCATAAACAGAGAGGAGAAGCAAACAAGCATCCTTAGAAAAACCTCCCTCACTGTTTTCCTCCATTTTCAACTGGTTTCAGTCTTCATACACCTACCTTAGATTTTCTACTTGTTAATAAAAAAGTTAAAATGATGGGAAAAAAAAGAGTCACAGAATGGAGTCTGAATTTTCCTGATGTGCACCAGGAGCACTGAAGCATAAAATTTACACTTCGGTTTAAAACTGGTGAGATTGTCAATTTGTACAGCAACATAAATTTCTATGAACAAAACAAATCACTTCATAAAGATTCACCCTGAAGCCTCATAGATGAAGAGATTGAACTTTTAAAAAAAAAATAGTAACAAAAAGGTGAGTGACTGACTAAAAAAAAAATCCAAGCCTGCTAAATAATTCCAATGTTCTTTTCTGCCAAAGAAACCACACCTGTTCTAATTTCAGGTGTAGTCTGGCCAATTCTGATTGAAAGCAACTGTTCTTAATAATGAGTCTTTCCTAAAATTAAAAAAAACCTAAGAATTTACTATCTCCATTTCCTTTGAAAGTTTTTCAGATAAACACAGTAACTCTCAAATTCTCAGAGTTAAACCTGACTCTGAAGTGAATAGGAGTGAGTCCCAATTCTAGGGAATCTAACTCAAATTCACTCTGCTTTCACTCAGGCCTAGACTCGGACTGCATTTACTTCATTCGTTTTTTTTTGTATTGATGCACACCTGTAGTGCGCCCAAAGACAAATTGATTTAGGCCTGGAGGTCAACATCTTTTCACAAATGTTATGGAATGAAAATATACTATTAATTGGAACCACTTGAAAGACAAGCTTTTCTGATGCAAAAGAAATACTGAATATTGCAGAAGTGTTGTAGTTTGGATGTAAAAATAAAGTGGATTGATATTTGACCAAAAAAATGACAACATATACAATACTTTTGTAAACACACACACTATTACCGCTGATATACTACCACACACCGACAAGTGCGTTCATTGTCCTTTTACTGCATCATCTCGGCTTTATGGAACAAAACTCAACCTTTAAAAAAAAATAGTTATAGAAAATAGCTTTTATGGAATTCAGATTATTCAGAAATTCCCCAAGCTGCGGAAAGGATACTGACATCAGAACTACTATTGTCAATCGGCTGCCAATCTTTTGTGGGTGGGGGTGGTTTTAGATTATGCGCACTTAACATTCGAGTCAAAATACATACCATTGGGAAACTACAGTGAATTATTGCACATGCAACATCTTAAAAAAAAGATTAAGGATGGATAACTGAAGTACTGCTTACCTTTAACTCAGTGCCAGATTTATACAACCAATTAAAGAGAATATAAAAACGCAAACACTTACTCTTTTTGCCTCCTCGATTTGTTTGCAAAAAGCTCATTGAGGCAAATGGCTACCTGACCCAGGAATTTATCCAGCCCGACCAGTGAACGGTGCATGACAATCAGGTGTAGGGTGTATTTCTCCGGAGTTCCCTGCAGCAGCAGCCCAGGAAACTCGAAGGATACCTCCTCCTTCCATATGGGGGACAAGGTTTTCTCCGCCACCGAGGTCGAATATTTCTCCTTGCCCAGCTGGATGATGGTGTATGTGTCGTTGGTGCCGCTTTTGCCTTTGGGGTTGAGATCCCGAGCTTGCATGACAGTCACTTGGACATGGGTAGGAAACCATGTCTGCGACTGATCCGTCAGCATCTCTTTCTATTTTGTTCAATTATCTCATTGAAAACGCACACAGCCGGCTAATATTCAATCTCAAGGGTGTCTAGGACGTCCTGGCCCTGTCGCCGTCACATTCCCTCGCTGCTGCCGGACAGAAAAGGCCGAAATCTGAGGAGAAACCCACGCTCTCCCTCACCTCCCATCCTCGCTGCGTCCTGATGGGAGGAGGGTCAGAGGTTAAAGTTTAATCTCGCTCCGTTTCCCATAGCAACGCACTTGGCTTCGGGAACACAGAGGATTTGTCCTGGGTGCTACAACAGGGCCTGCATTTCCAAACCATTCTTCGAGGTAAGCAGAGTATTTCTGCTAGAAAAAAGAGATATGTAGAAAAATATCGTGAATAAATGGCTGAGTGGATTAGAATGAAATAATACCTTATCAAGGAAGCCTCAGGGGTGAGGCAGATTGAAACACAATTTGAACAAATTGAGCTTTTTTTTTTAAAAAAAGGAATGCTGAAATACTTTTTTAATGTAAATATATGCTCCTTAACCAGTGGTGTAGTTGCCCCCAGAGTCCGAAAGCTCTTGGGCCCCTTTTTTATTTTCTGCAGGCACACAGGGTATTCCCATTGGTAACATCACACATTAATGAGATCCAACCTCAAGCAAGTAACAAAGTTGATGCATCTCTTTAAGTAACAAACCAGATATTGAGAATTCTATATGTTCCCATTGTGAAATAGAGGAATACTTTGAATAAAAGAGCAATTTCCCAGTGTTAGCTTCTCTTTAAAATAATTTTTTAATTCTTATGTTCCCATTTGGATAATGCTAATATGTTGGAGTATGTAATTGTGCCATAATTTGTAATTCTTTTTATGAAAAGCCATATTGTGATATAAACCCTTTATGCTAATAAACTGAAGGAGGAGCTCTGATTTTTCATAATGGAGAATGTACTGTCTATTACATCTGACACATTTCCTCTAAAGCTAAATATCATCCAATTATTGTGCATAAAATAATAGTTGTAAAGTGCTGTGTAAAGTACTTAAGCTATAACTAAAAAGAACTTGCTTTTATATCGCACCTTTCATGACCTCAGGATGTCCCACAGCCAATGAAGTACTTTTGAAATGTAGGCAATGTTGTAATGCAAGAAACACAATTATTGTCTGTAAGAATAAAACCATAGTTATAAAGTACTTAAGTTATAGCTGTACGACTGAGGTGGGAGGAGTGCACTGTGTTTCTCTAGTTCCACTTCTCCACAGGTCGCAACGTATATTTAAATATTTACCCAGTTACCGATATGGCCAATTATATACTCTATTTTTATTTCAGAATAAAATCCATCAACCAGCTTTCTTTAATAGACATCAAAATTATCGATTTATTATAAAACAAGATGTATTCAGTAAAGATGCAAAGCATTAACACACAGATTGAAATGTAAAAGTTCCCTTCTACCTTAGACCAACACACACACACCGGTTAAAGAAAAAATAAAGACATTTTCTCTGCAGAGATCTTTTTACAAAAAGAAAAAAAATACTTTGGCCAAATACTTGTTAATTTTTGAAGGAAAAGGAGAAGATATGGAATGATATCAGTTGTCTCTTTTTTTCTGGCACCCCAAATATGCGTAGACAGCTGTCACTGAGATCTTTTAGGAGCAGTTCTCTTCAGACGTCGTCGAGGATTAATCTGGCAGACTTTCCAGGAGAAATGTGGCATCAGGGGTTTTAGCTATCGCACTGGATTTGTAGGGTTTCTCAGAGGTAGAGAAAAGATGAAATGATGTCTTCTCTCTTAGCAGGCTGACCCCCTCAACTGACTCAAAACCGTATTAAAAATGAAACCAACTCCTGACCACCATAAATCTTGACATGTCATTTCTCTGTAAACAACTCCCTTGGTCAGAAGGCACCTGCTGTTTACTTAGCTGAAGACATCTGACTTCCAATAAGCTTTGTTTTTAAACAGAAAGTTCAAGTCCTAAAGTCCTTCCGGTGGCCTTTTTAAAAAAAAAACACCAAAGTCCAGCATCTGTGGAATCATTTCAGTCCTCTAAAAGAACCCACCTTTACAATCTTCAACCACAAGTCCTCAAATAAATATTAAAAAATAGAAGCACTTTCATAACATAGTTTTAAAAACCCTGCATTTATATAGCACCTTTCTCTGGATGTCTCTGGAGTGGGACTTGAACGCAAAACCTTATGATTTCTGGCTCAGATGTGAGAGTACTACCAACTGAACCACAGCTGATAGCTGCATGAAATAGGGTATAGGATTATTTGCAGGACTATCCATTACTTTCTTTTATTGATAATGCTCTTGTTAAGTATCTTGGAGCATCTTGCTATGTTAAATGCAAGTTGTTGTTGTAATTTTCTTTATACAAAGCTGTGTTTCGGCCTTATTTAGCATACTTTATCCAGTTTTGATCTCCTCATATGGTGAGTGATATTGAGACTTTGGAATGATTTCGAGGAGGACCACAAGAACGATTCCCAGATGCGCAGATAGGCCTAAACAGCTGGCTCCAAAAACTTGAGAGAATTGTAAACACAGTGACATTTTGATTGCAGTCCATAAAATAATGAAGGAACTAGATTCTGTACATATTGGCAAATTACCTCAATTTGATGGCTTGGGGAGGAACCATTTCACGTGTATAAATTACACAAAAAAGGAAATAGTCGGCCAGAGAATACTAGACCTAGGGAACCAGATACCAGCTTGTCCAATGAGTGCTGATTCACTGTACACCTTCAAGAGAGCTCTGAACCAGTTCCTGTCTGGTGTGGAGATTGCATCATACAAGACACAAGTACCGAATAATATCAGTCATGGCCAACGTGGCCTTCTGGAGAGGGATCCGAGAGGAATTTTTAAGAGCTTCTTTCCCTATTGGACTTGGTTTTTTGATCTTTTTTTTGCCTATCCCAGGAGATTACATGACACCAAGAGGGTATGGAGTCTCCTTATGTAATGCATAAGGCATCACAAATGGATGAGACAGGCTAGATAGACAGGCTGTTCTTTACCTGTACAATGTTTTCTTATGTTTATTTGTGCTTAGGAAAATCTCGACCACTGTGATTTCATTTTTAAAATCTGATTTTACTATTATCCTTTGTTTAAAACTCTTCTTAAGCTCAGATAAAACAGGAACGGCTCTCCTCTTTATTTATTGCAGTATTATATTAAATGGTTTTTGTTTTTGTAAACTTCTAAGTTATTCTTATCATAAATATTTCTGTTGAAAACCTTTAGTTATTTTCCAATTTTTGATTTAATTTGCATTGTTTGCTCCCTCTGCCCTCCTGCTAAAATCTGTTTAGAACATAGAACATAGAACATTACAGCGCAGTACAGGCCCTTCAGCCCTCGATGTTGTGCCGACCATCTGACCTACACTATTCCATTTTCATCCATATGTCTATCCACTGACCACTTAAATGCCCTTAAAGTTGGCGAGTCTACTACTGTTGCAGGCAGGGCGTTCCATGCCCCTACTACTCTCTGTGTAAAGAAACTACCTCTGACATCTGTCCTATATCTGTCACCCCTCAACTTAAAGCTATGTCCCCTCGTGTTTGCCATCACCATCCGAGGAAAAAGGCTATCACTATCCACCCTGTCCAACCCTCTGATTATCTTATATGTCTCTATTAAGTCACCTCTTCTCCTCCTTCTCTCTAACGAAAACAACCTCAAGTCCCTCAGCCTTTCCTCGTAAGACCTTCCCTCCATACCAGGCAACATCCTAGTAAATCTCCTCTGCACCTTTTCCAAAGCTTCCACATCCTTCCTATAATGCGGTGACCAGAACTGCACGCAATACTCCAGGTGCGGCCGCACCAGAGTTCTGTACAGCTGCAGCATGACCTCGTGGCTCCTAAACTCGATCCCCCTACTAATAAAAGCTAACACACCATATGCCTTCTTAACAGCTCTATTAACCTGGGTGGCAACTTTCAGGGATTTATGTACCTGGACACCAAGATCTCTCTGCTCATCTACACTACCAAGAATCTTCCCATTAGCCCAGTATTCTGCAATCCTGTTACTCCTTCCGAAGTGAATCACCTCACACTTTTCCGCATTAAACTCCACTTGCCATCTCTCAGCCCAGCTCTGCAGCCTATCTATGTCCCTCTGTAACCTACAACATCCTTCGGCACTATCCACAACTCCACCGACCTTCGTGTCATCCGCAAATTTACTAACCCACCCTTCTACACCCTCATCCAGGTCATTTATAAAAATGACAAACAGGAGTGGCCCCAAAACAGATCCTTGCGGTACACCACTAGTAACTAAACTCCAGGATGAACATTTACCATCAACCACCACCCTCTGTCTTCTTTCAGCTAGCCAATTTCTGATCCAAAGCACTAATTCACCTTCAATCCCATACTTCTGTATTTTCTGCAATAGCCTACCGTGGGGAACTTTATCAAACGCCTTACTGAAATCCATATAGACCACATCCACGGCTTTACCCTCATCCACCTGTTTGGTCACCTTGTCAAAAAACTCAATAAGGTTTGTGAGGCACGACCTACCCTTCACAAAACCGTGCTGACTATCTCTAATGAACTTATTCTTTTCAAGATGATTATAAATCCTATCTCTTATAACCTTTTCCAACATTTTACCCACAACCGAAGTTTCTATTTCTATTCAGTGTAATATTGAATTCTTTCCTTGAATTGTGTTGCCTTACACTTTAGCCTTCAAGAGTACTTACCAGTTACAAAACTTTAATATTTCTTCCTACTAATGGAAAAAATACAATAACTTATATTTTATATAGAGCACCTTTACCATTAGAAAATGCCTGAGAGTGTTTCACAGAAACTTAAGGGAAAAAATGGACACCAAGTCAAAGAAGATGTTAGGAAGGGCGACAAAAAGCTTGGCCAAAAAGATGGGTTTGAAGGAGGGTCTTCAAGGAGGAGAGAGAGATAAGAGAAATGGTGTTTAGGGAGGGAATTCCAGAGCGTGGGATCTTGGGCGACTGAAGGTATATCCAAGGCCATGGAATGATTTAAAGACAAGGATGAAAATTTTAAATTGGGGCACTAGGAGCCAATATAGGTCAGCAAGGACAAGGTTGTTGGGCAGGCAAGACTTGGGGCAGGATAGGATACATGCAGCAGGGTTTTGAATGAGTTGAAGTTTACGAAATGCAGGGGATGGGTGGCTGGCCAAGAAAGCATTAGAATAATCAACTCTGGAGGTGACAAAGTGTTTCAGCAGCAGATAGGCTCAGATAGAAATGGAAGTGGCTGATTTTGTGGTGGTGGAGGTAGGTGTCTTTGTGATGAGAGATCATGAGTCAAATCAAATTCAATAAATCAGGCAATTTTCTGAAAAATGTCTGGCCTATATGTGACACCAGTTCCATAATATGTGGCTGCCTAGCAAGCCACTGCAAAATTGAATCATAAATGTCCAATGAACCTATCAGAAATGGCCCAGGCATTGTCCTCAATAAATCCTGGGGACAGGTATCCAAATTAGGAGAGCTGACCCACAGGCTAGTCAAACAACAGCATGATGTAGTTCTATTCACAGATCATGAAAATTCCAAGTTTGCTTTCAATTCACATATCATATACCATCATTCCTTCATCACCACTCGGCCACAACCCTGGAATTTCCTACCTAACTCCATCATGGGAATACCATTACAACAAGGACTACAGTTGTTCAAGGAGAAGGGCCACCACAGCCTTCTGAAATTACAGATGGACAAGAAATGAGGCCTTGCCAGCGGCGTCCAAATCCTAAGAATGTACAAAAATCAGCAACACATTCATGGAGTGGTTGACGTTATTTGTTTACTTTTTTTATTATTAATTCATGGGATATGGGCGTCTCTGGCCAGGCCAGCATTTATTGCCCATACCTAATTGCCCTTGAGAAGGTGGTGGTGACCTGCCTTCTTGAACTGCTGCAGTCCATGGGAAGTAGGTACACCCACAGTGCTGTTAGGAAGGGAGTTCCAGGATTTTGACCCAGCGACAATGAATGAACGGCGATATAGTTCCAAGTCAGGATACTGTGTGACTTGGAGGGGAACTTGCAGGTGGTGGTGTTCTCATGTATTTGCTGCCCTTGTCCTTCTAGTTGGTAGAGGTCGTGGGTTTGGAAGATGCTGTCTAAGGAGCCTTGGTGCATTGCTGCAGTGCATCTTGTAGATGCTACACACTGCTGCCACTGTGCGTCAGTGGTTGAGGGAGTGAATGTTTGTAGTTGGGGTGTCAATCAAGCGGCTGCTTTGTCCTGGATGGTGTTGAGCTTCTTGAGTGTTGTTGGAGCTGCACCCATCCAGGCAAGTGGAGAATATTCCATCACAATGCTGACTTGTGCCTTGTAGATGGTGGACAAGCTTTGAGGAGTCAGGAGGTGAGTTACCCGTCGCAGGATTACCAGCCTCTGACCTATTCATGTAGCCACGGTATTTATATGGCTACTGCAGTTCAGTTTCTGGTCAATGGTAGCCCCTAGGATGTTGATAGTGGGGGATTCAGCAATGGTAATGCCATTGAACGTCAAGGGGAGATGGTTAGATTCTGTCTTGTTGGAGATGGTCATTGCCTGGCACTTACGTGGTGTGAATGTTACCATCTCCAACAAGAGAGAATCTAACCATCTCCCCTTGACATTCAATGGCATTACCATCGCTGAATCCCCCCACTATCACTATCACTATGGAGAAAGACGATGTAGATGTAGAGATCAGGGAGGGGGATTGTGATATACTTGAACATATTAGCATTGAAAGGGAGGAAGTATTAGCTGTTTTAGCGGGCTTAAAAGTGGATAAGTCCCCAGGCCCAGATGAAATGTATCCCAGGCTGTTATGTGAAGCAAGGGAGGAGATAGCAGGGGCTCTGACACACATTTTCAAATCCATAGGAGAGGTACCAGAGGATTGGAGGACAGTGAATGTGGTACCCTTATTCAAGAAGGGTGGCGGGGATAAACCAGGTAATTACAGGCCGGTGAGTCTAACATCAGTGGTTGGGAAACTATTGGAAAAGATTCTGAGGGACAGGATTAATCTCTACTTGGAGAGACAGGGATTAATCAAGGATAGTTAACATGGCTTTGTCAGGGGGAGATCGTGTCCAACTAACTTGATTTAATTTTTCGAGGCGGTGACTAGATGTGTAGATGAGGGTAAAGCAGTTGATATAGTCTACATGGACTTCAGTAAAGCTTTCGATAAGGTCAAGCATGGGAGATTGGTTAAGAAGGTAAGAGCCCATGGGATCCAGGGCAAATTGGACCAAAGTTGGCTTAGTGGCAGGAGGCAGAGGATAATGGTTGAGGCTTGTTTTTAAGAGTGGAAGCCTGTGGTGTACCACAGGGATCAGTGCTAGGACCCTTGCTGTTTGTAGTGTACATTAATGATTTAGACATGAATATAGGAGGTATGATCAGTAAGTTTGCAGATGACACGCAGATTGGTCGTGTCGTAAAGCCTTGGATTACAGGATGATATGGATGGGCTGTTAAGATGGATAGAGCAGTGGCAAATGGAATTTAATCCTGAGAAGCGTGAGGTGATGCATTTTGGGAGGATTAACAAGGCAAGGGAATGGATGTTAGGACCCTAGGGAGTACAGAGGGTCAGAAGGACCTTTATGTACTTGTCCATAGATCACTGAAGGCAGCAGCACAGGTAGATAAGGTGGTTAGGAAGGCATATGGGATACTTGCCTTTATTAGCCAAGGCATAGAATATAAGAGCAGGGAGGTTATGATGGAGCTGTATAAAACGCTAGTTAGGCCACAGCTGGAGTACTGTGTACAGTTCTGGTCGCCACACTATAGGAAGGATGTGATTGCACTGGAGAGGGTGCAGAGGAGATTCACCAGGATGTTGCCTGGGCTGGAGCATTTCAGCTATGAAGAGAGACTGGATAGGCTCTGGTTGTTTTTCTTAGAGCAGAGAAGGCTGAGGGGGGACCTGATTGTGGCATACAAAATTATGAGGGGCATTGATAGGTTAGATAGGAAGAAACCTTTTCCCTCAGCAGAGGGGTCAATAACCAGAGGGCATAGATTTAAGGTAAGGGGCAGGAGGTTTAGAGGGGATTTGAGGAAATATTTTTTTACCCAGAGGGTGGCTGGAACCTGGAACGCATTGCCTGAAGAGGTGGTAGAGGCAAGAACCCTCACAACTTTTAAGGAGTACTTAGATAAGCACTTGAAACGCCATAGCATACAAGGCTACAGGCCAAGTGCTGGAAAATGGGATTAGAATAGTTAAGTGCTTGATGGCTGGCATGGACATGATGGGCCAAAGGGCCTGTTTCTGTGCTGTATAACTCTATGACCAATAAAATAGCATATGATACGTGTGTACAGTTATGCCTTGCACCCTGGGGAATGCTGCCACATGATAGAAGTAGAGGGTTCTTTCCTCCTTCTGCCTGTTTTCCAAAGGGAAACTGATGAATTCACTTCCTCTGATCAGTACATCAGTGATTTGAATGATGCCCATGTATGCTGAAGAATGGGAGTTTCAGTAGTTGCTGGAAAGATCCTGATGCATAAAAATGCAATGGTGCTTTAATCTTTATAGCCACTGCCAGAGCTATCTCTGTCCTGGATACTGAGGCAAAGAGGTCTCTATTGCAGCACCTGTTTTGTATGGGCATATAGCCTATAAAGTGATGTTCAGGTACTCCACTCACATGGGACCTCCTCATTTGCATCAAAATTGGGGCTTTAATAAGCCTCCCACAGGTTCACAGCACCTGAGGTGCTTCTGGGTTGTGTTATTGTGCACTGTGTGCATCAGGCACACCTTAGACCAGTACATTCCATAACGTGGTGCTCTGGCACTTGATACGCAGCAGTGCTACAACCACTGAAGATAACGTTATCTGCTGCACAGTGCCTTATGAAACCTCTCCGAAATATCTCAAGAATTCATATTACTTTGAAGTGCAGTAACTGTTATTATGTTGGCAAACATAACCTTTTTGTCGACAGCAATGAGAAGCATGACCAGTTGATTTGTTTTAATGGAAAGGAAGAAAGAAAGGTCTTTCATACCACAGATATTCCAGAGTGTTTCATAGCCAGTAAATTATTTTTGAAGTGTAGTCAAAGTTGTTTATTGCCAAATGCAGCAGCCAATTTATGGACAGCAAGGCCCCGAAAACAGTGAAGATCAATTTGTCTGTTTAAAAGCAGTTCCATCATCTGTAGCTCATCCCAAACTTTGCTATTCATGCTGTATCCTGCTCCAAGTTCTGCTCATCCATCACCTCTAAACTCAGTGACTTACATTGGCTTCTGGGCCTCCCAATGCCTCAAATTTAAAATTCTCAGCCTTACAGCTCCTGAATTCTCTGTTCCTCTGACTCTGGTCTCTTGTGCTCTCCCTTCATCCGACTGTTGGCAGTTATGCATTCAAGTGTCTCAGTCCCATGCTATGTAATTTCCTCCATCAATCCCTCCATTTCTTCATGGTTCTCTTCTTTAAGATCCTCCTTGAAACCAACCTCTTTGACCAAAGATTTGTTCACCTTTCTTAATTTTGCCGCCTTTAGCTTGGCAACTATTTATTTTTGATGATGTCTCTGCAATGCTTTAGGACATTGTTCTACATTTGGTTGAGAGAAGAAAGGTGGCTAAGTTGGTGTTTGTTTTAATGGGGGAGTGTGTGGTAGTGTGTGGCAGGGCGGGAAGTATGCACAGAAGTCCAGTAGTGGCAGTGTACCTGGATGGATTGGGGATGTGGAAATCTGGCCAATTTTAATGCCAGGGCCTCATTTACATTAAATTTCTCAGACTCTTGCATGATAACTGGATAACTGGCCGGCGATGGAAGTGGGAATTTGGCTGCATGTGTTTGTAGCTGGCGACTTGTGAACTGTGCCTGGCAGTCAGTGGGAGGAGGGGTCCTAGGTCGATCATGGAGTGCTTCGGATTCCCTTGTTGCATGATCATGGGGAGGCTGTGGCGGGAGAGTTCTTCATGATTGGTTGAGGAGGACCAAGGATCCTTGAGGTGCCTGTGGGGACCTCTCCTGTTTCTCCTGGCTCACTGAGTTCAAAGAGAAGGACATTTTTGAAACTTACCTTGGCCTTTTCTGAGCTGTCAGCTCCTTCCACTGTGGTTCTGCTGCCAGCCAGCAGCCAGTGCAGGATTCCCTTAGCTTGGTGTTAATATTACCAATGTCAACTGGCCATGGCCTTTGCATCTTAAAGTAGCACCCCCTCCCCCCTTTGAGTGGAAACCTCATAGATGCTATGAATCCAATGGGGATCATTGATGACTAAACACTCTCTGGTGACTCCCATGAGGTAAATTACCATAGCACTTACTCTTTTTAGGTGAAGCCCTCAGAGGATTTCCACAATAAATGTTGATACAATTTTGGTGAAGTATTGACAAAGTCTCCCAGAAAGTCTACTAGTGTGTTTCTAAAGTCCTCTTCAAACCTCCAGCAGCAAGTGAATGGTAAAAGGCGATATACCTTTAATTAGTGCACGATAGTTGATGACACCTTCCCTCGAAGTGTAGGCTTCCTGCTTGGCTATGCTTCCACAACTTGCCCTGCCAAGACTGTCACAGTGGTGGTGTGGCTGTTATCACCAAATCAGACCTTGGATTGTCCAAGAGCTCCTTTGGCACATTCTCCTCCTTTGAGCATCCCACTGAATTCCACTCCTCTCACCTCTCATTTAAAATCCTTATTCTTTCTTCTTTGGCCTCCTTGTCTCGAGAGACAATGGGTAAGCGTCCAGAGGTGGTCAGTGGTTTGTGGAGCAGCGCCTGGAGTGGCTATAAAGGCCAATTCTAGGGTGACAGACTCTTCCACAGGTGCTGCAGATAAAATTGGTTGTTGGGGCTGTTACACAGTTGGCTCTCTCTTTGCACTTATGTCTTTTTTCCTGCCAACTGCTAAGTCACGCCACTCTTTAGCCCTGCCTTAAGGACTGTCTGTCAGCTCTGGCAATCGCTGGCAACTGACTCCCACGACTTGTGGTTAATGTCACAGGACTTCATGTCACGTTTGCAGACGTCTTTAAAGCAGAGACATCAACGGCCGGTGGGTTTGATACCAGTGACGAGCTCGCTATACAATGCGTCCTTGGGGATCCTGCCATCTTTCATGTGGCTCACATGGCCAAGCCATCTCAAGCGCCACTGGCTCAGTAGGGTGTATATGCTGGGGATGTTGGCCGCCTCGAGGACTTCTGCGTTGGAGATCTGGTCCTGCCACCTGATGCCAAGGATTCTCCGGAGGCAGCGAATATGGAATGAGTTGAAACATCACTCTTAGCTGACATACGTTGTCCAGGCCTCGCTGCTGTAGAGGAAGGTACTGAGGACATGGGCTTGAAACACTCAGACTTTTGTGTTCCATGTCAGTGCCACATTTTCCCACACCCTCTTGGCCAGTCTGGACATAGCAGCGGACACCTTTCCCATGCGCTTGTTGATTTCTGCATCGAAAGACAGATTACTGGTGATAGTTGAGCCTAGGTAGGTGAACTCTTGAACCACTTCCAGAGCGTGGTTGCCGATATTGATGGATGGAGCATTTCTGACGTCCTGTCCCATGATGTTCGTTTTCTTGAGTCTGATGGTTAGGTCAAATTTGTTGCCGGCAGCCGCAATCCTGTCGATGAGTCTCTGCAGACACTCTTCTGCGTGGGATGTTAATGCAGCATCGTCAGCAAAGAGGAGTTCCCTGATAAAGAATTTCTGTAGTTTGGTCTTCGCTCTAAGACGGGCAAGGTTGGACAACCTGCCATCTGATCTTGTGTGGAGGAAAATTCCTTCTTCTGAAGACTAGAACGCATGTGAGAGCAGCAGTGAGAAGAAGATCCCAAACAGTGTAGGTGCGAGAACACAGCCCTGTTTCCACTCAGGATAGGAAAGGGGTCTAATGAGGCGCTGCTATGCTGCATTATGCCTTTCATATTGTCCTGGAATGAGGTGATGATACTTAGTAGCTTTGGTGGCCATCTGATCTTTGCTAGTAATCTGAAGAGACCATGTCTGCTGACGAGGTCAAAGGCTTTGGTGAGATCTATGAAAGCAACGTAGATGGGCATCTGTTGTTCGCGGCATTTCTCCTGTAGCTGGCGAAGGGAGAACCGCATGTCAATGGTGGATCTCTCTGCTTAAAAGCCGCACTGTGCCTCAGGGTAGACACGCTCAGCCAGCTTCTGGAGTCTGTTTAAAATGACTCGAGTGAAGACTTTCCCCACTATGCTGAGCAGGGAGATTCCACGGTCGTTGTTGCAGTCACCACGGTCACCCTTGTTCTTATAGAGAGTGAGGATATTGGCATCGCACATGTCCTGTGGTACTACTCCCTCATCCCAGCACAGGCAAAGCAGTTCATGGAGTGCTGAGAGTATAGCAGGCTTGGCACTCTTGCTTATTTCAGGGATAATGCTGTCCTTTTTAGGGACTTTTGCACTGGCTAGAGAATCAATGGCATCACTGAGTTCCGATTTTGTTGGCTGTTCCTCCAGCTCATCCATGACTGGCAGAGACTGGGCTGCATTGAGGGCAGTATCAGTGACATTTTCCCTGGAGTACGGTTCTAGGTAGTGCTCCACCCAGTGGTCCATTTGCTTGCATTGGTCAGTGATCGTTTCTGAAGAAGGGTCACTGACCTGAAACATTAACTCTGCTTCTCGCTCCACAGATGCTGCCAGACCTGCTGAGTATTTCCAGCATTTCTTGTTTTTATTTCAGTGATCGTTTCCCCTGATTTAGACTTGAGAGGGGCGATCTCCTTGATGGTTGGCCCAAAAGCTCTCTTAATGCCATCATACATTCCTCTGATGTTTTCGGTGTCGGAGGCCAGCTGAATATGACTGCATAGGTGTTGCCAGTATTCATTTGCACAGCGCCTGGCTGTTCTTGGTGCGGCGCTTCTGGCTACTTTTAAGTGCTGCGGATGTTAACTCGCTGGGGGCTTTCTTGTAGTTCAACAGTGCAGTGCGCTTGGCAGCTATGACAGGTTCCAGATCTTCAAAGTGAGATTGAAACCAGTCTGCATTCTGTTTCTCATGTTAGCCAAAGGTGGTCATTGCTGAATCATAGATGGCGTCTCTGATGTGGGCCCACTTCGTCTCTGTATCCCCTGCAGGAGTGTTTTGAAGGGCTTTTTCAAGTGAATTTAGAAACGTATGTAACAGCTGTGGATAAGAAATTCTGTTAATGTTGATGCTAATGTTCTTTACTGCCCACCTAAGTACCATTAAAAAAAATTTCACTGAGACATTTTCACTGCTTTCCCCTCTCAGCCCTGCACCAGGTGACTTCTCATCATCAGTGATTTCAACCTCTATCTTAACTCATCATGCTCTCTCTCCTCTGAGTTCACTGCCCTCTTATCCTCCCTTAATCTCTCCCTCCATCTACCCAGAATGTTTGCAACCTTGGTGTATTATTTGATCCAAGATGAGCTTCTGACCACATATCCATGCCATCACTACACCTGCCTATTGTCACCTCCCTAACTTTGCCCGACTCACCATCTGCTACTGAAACCTTCATCCATGCCTTTGTTACTTCTAGACTTCACTGTTCCAACTCTCCTGGCAGGCTTCTCACACTCTACCCGCCATCCTTACTGGCATCGTCCCTTTCATCCATTACCTCTGTCCTCTGGACCTACATTGGCTCCCGATTAAGCAGCATTTCAATTTTAAAGTTCTCATCCTTGTTTTAAAATCCATCCACACTTGATCCCTCCCTATCTCTGTAACGTCATCCAGCTCCACAACCTTCTGAGATACTGCACTCCTCCAATTATGACCTCTTGAGCTTCCCAGATTTTAATCACTCCACTGTTGCTGGCCTTGTCTTCAGGTGCCTATGCCCTAAGCTCTGGAATTCCCTCCCTGATCCGCTCCACCTCTCTACCTCTCTTTCCTCCTTTGAGGCGCTCCATAAAACTTACCTCTTTGACCAAGCGTTTGGTCATCTGCCCAAATATCTCCTGTGTGTCTCGGTATCAAATTTTGATTCATAACGCTCCTGTGAAATGCCTTGGGACATTTTATTATGTCAAGGACACTATAAATACAAGTTGCTGTTGATGTTGAAATCCTCAGCAACGAATTGTTTACCCACAGTCAGCTGGTCGCTGTTAAGGGGGCGTTAGGCCAAACGTTATCCACCAAAATGCCATGCAGTCTTGTTTCTGAACACTTGCAAGCAATTTAAGTGGCAGTCAGTGGCTTATTGATCCTCCAGGTGGCCGTTCCTAGTGCAAACTTCTACTTCTTTATTCGGTGCTTTCCCTTCCCTTATGCCCTCTTCTTCCCACCCACCCACCTCACCCTAACATGTGGCACAGCTTTGTCACTCCCTTCCTGGTGAGTCAAAGTTTTAACTCTGTGTAAGTGGATGGGTTTTGAATGAGTTAAAATCTTGCCCAAAGTCTCCAAAGGTATTTCTTCTTGAAGTCCAGCAAATTCCTATGGGTTCAATATATTTGGGTAACAGTATGTAGGTGTACTATTCCTACAGTGATGCCTCGGTTTCCTGGCATTTAAATGTGTTGCATCCTTCACCTCTTCCTTGAAGTGGGACACATAAAAAGAGATTTCAGATGAGAGGACCATTATGTTAAGGGGAAGATGTGAGCACAGACTCCTCTTCTTGGCAGCCTCTGCTCATAATGCAGGGCCTCTGCTCATAATGCAGGGCTACTGCAATGATACACGTTAAATGTTTCCTTATCTCAGTGCTCAAAACTCCATTTTTCCTTTCTATTGAAGTTGGTATCAGTTTCCTTAAATTCCTAAGTAGTACACATGGTTTATATGGATACTTTCAGCATATGGCCTGCAATGAGTGGAAATGGAGAAAGTCATCATAGAGACCTTGGTGATGTCAGTTTTTGCTGTTTGAAATGTAATTTATTTTGGAATGCCTATTTTGGGTACTATAACTCTACCCTTCCTGACCCGCAAAATGAAATGCATGTGGAGTGCAAATGAGGTTCTCAGCCCCTTTTTCCCTTGTCTTACATCGCATAAATTAGCGTGCACAGGCATAATACAGAGGAAGGTTGGCACCCGCTTTTCCTGCGAGCAACATGTCAGCATTATTGGGCGTGAAGAGAAATAAAAATAAAATCATTATATGACAATTTTCTTCTGCACCCTCCTTTAGTTTTGCACTGAACATTAACTCCAGCTGGGGACAATGCAGGCTACAAACTTCTCTGGCTTGTATTGCTGAATTGGCTATAATGTGTTTTAATGTGCTTTGTGAGGTCCTGAAAGGCTCTACATAAATGCAAGTTAAGTCTTTTCTTCTTTATTTATTGTAAGTGTTCAGCAACAATTCAAGTGTAGGAGAATGTGTGATCTCTCCCACCTTCCTTTTTCTTAAGACCTTATCTGAGAGCCAAAGTAAGTCACCCAACCACAATAGAAAATTATCAGTGATGCGTATTCCTGGAAATCAAAGTAATTTCTGATTGGGAGTCAGGTACTCGTTGCTTGAATGATAGTACCAACCTGCCCTGTCACAATAGCTTCTAACAAAACACAGGTATTAAAGATAAAAACAAATATAGTGAAATGATGCATGTTTAAAGAACATCAGAAAGGATTCAGTCAAAATTTGTAGTATTAGGAAGCCAGAGGATAATGGTTAAACCTGGGCTGAAGTGGCTGAATAGAGAGGTAAACAATTGTCTAAAGGGACAGGCATAAGTTTTTTAAAATGTAAAGAACCAGGAAAGGGTGGGGGAGGGAGGTGTAGCTTGAATATAAACAGCATCAAAGGATTACTAAAATAAAATTCTGGAAAGAAAATAAGAAATTAGAAAGGAAAATTGCAATGGTTTATCAAGGGGAATAAGAAGTTTTTCAGTTATGTTCACAGAAGGCAGAGGATTAGAGAACACTTTGGGCCTCTAAAGGATAAGACTGGCAGATTAGTCGTAGAGGATCAGGGCATGGATGCATTTATAAATGGGTTCTTCACTTCAGTTCGGTTTTCGCAAGAGAGGATTCCTGATCCCATAAATAAGATGACTGGGAGAGCAGCGAATGTTTAGTGAAGATAGATATTAGTAGAGGAAGTGTTATTAAGGAACTGGAGGCCTGACTGCGTACATCTGGGAATTCTTGAACAAGCATAGGAAGAAATAGCGGAAGCTTTGGCAGAAATCTTTTTTAGCTCCTTGACAGCAGGTATAGTACCAAGGAAGATGGCTGATGTGGTTCTGACTGTTGAGATTTACACAATAATGTTCTTTTTAATGAAAACTAGCATGGATTTTGGAGGCATCACTAAGCTAAGAGTGGTGAAGAGGCAGTAGATGTAACAGTATAATCTAGGTGACCAAGAAGTATTTGATAAAGTGCGTGACAAGAAACTAGTTACAAAGATCACAATTTGAGGATTTAAAAGAGAATTAATGATCAAGAATTGACTAAACAATAATAAATGGAGGATAGATATAAATGGTTATTATTATGGCTGGAGAGAAATAATCTTTTGGGGGAGTGGTATTTAGGCAACTCTACAGAATGAACATTAAAGAAACAATTAAGGCAGAATTACTAGATTTGTTAAAGGGGAGAAAAAGGGAAATCACAATTTCCCTCAATTTGTGGTCCCATGAACATCTGTGCTGTTAGTGTAGAAGTATCCAAAAGCATTGAACTGACTGCATAGAGTTTTGTGGGGTCAAGTTATTTGAATAATTGGCATAATTTCCATCACAGTTTTGTCCTTGTACTGGCAGCTGGCCTAATTGGGGATGTCAAAAATCTCCCCTGCAACTCAAATTTTAAAGATGAACCCAGTTAAAGATAAGTGGCTGCACACAAGGGGAAAAATGTTGTTTTGGCCTTAATAAGAGCTTTTAAATATTTCTCAGCCTTTCGCAGAACATGGGGGAGTCGGAAGCAGAGAATTGGGAGAAGTGCCAGGAAAAAATAAAATGAAAGGAAAGGCATTTGTAAGGCCCAAAACAACATTTGTGAGAAAGTCCGACAGAGGACAGCACTGTCCTGTCAGGTGGCTCTGACCAGGTTCAATGGTCTGTACTATCTATGATGCCTTACACTGTTGGCAATCCTGCTACTCGAGAAAAATTCTATGGCTAGTTAAGCCTCCTTTCCATGGAAAAAGTGCAAACAAGACCTCAATCACTATCTGCTGACAGCAGACTGACTTATGAATGCATTTCTTCTTTTGCCTGGACCTGCTTTTACTATAGTTTTGTGACTCAGGGGTGCCAAAGATTTATCTTCTCTTTCATGCCACGGAAGGATAATGGGGGCCAGGGAAAAGAAGAGGTGCATTCATTCTACCTGAGGTGTAGTTGCGCTTGCCTTTCTTGCCCCCTCAAAAACTACCCTCCTACCTTCACACATAGAAGCACCATTGGTACCCCTGAATTAATTCCTGGCCTGCTCACTTTGATTGCAGAACATGAAATAGCAGCAGGAAGCAAGACTGTTGTAAAAATTGCACTTAGAAATAGATGCTTTACACTGCAAAAACTTACAGATCGAAACAACAACAATAATTAATGAAAACTCATAAATATAAAAAAGGAAAAGATTCTAATTGTTCAGTCAACAATAAAAAGTGATACCTGCCTCAGAGAAACCAGTTTTTACAGAGTAGGTCATTTGTGCACTGTTATGCTCATTTTATATAAGCAAGAAGATGTCAAGAGGAAAAACTTGCATTTATATACCACCTTCCACAGCCTCAGGATGTACCAAAGCCCTTCATGGCCAATTAATTATTTTTGAATTGTAGTCCTTTGAGTTTTGTAGGCAAATGCATCAACCAGTTTGTGCACACCCAAAGTCCTATAGGTAGCAATGAGATGAATAACCAGTCTGTTTGATTGTGTTGAATGAGGAATAAACGTTGGCCAGGACTGAAAATATATATTTTAAGGTATCATTTGAAAGAGAGCACCTCTGACAATGTGGCACTACCTCAGTACTGCAGTTAGCAGACTAGATTAATAAGCTCAAGTCCTGGAGTGGTCTTGAACCTACAGTCATCTTACTCAGAAGCACGAATACTATCACTGAACTAAGATTACACTGCAAATACTACTGTATCTATTTTTGTATCAAATTACATATATTTTAATTGGGTTCTCAAGAAAATTTATTCATAGGGGTATATTCATATATCTATTTAATCAAAGTTTGCAGGGGGTACAAAGTATGGGGGTGTACATTCATACAGATATTTATAGTTTTAATGGGGCTTGTATTGGTCAACAGCACAGCCTCCAAAATCCAAACTCTTTTTTTCACTGCAACATGTGACACTGAAAATTGAGAGCACTGGGTTCCCATTGATCGTTACTGTTGATTCGGCTGATCTGGCTGGCTAGGTGGGTGTCCCCCTTCCTTCACAGCTCCATGTGCATCCTTCCAAAGCTCAGCGCTCAGTGCAGAGGATGACCTCCGAGAAAAGGACCGCTCCACTGGTCGAGGGTATATGACGTAGCTACTCCCCTGCTAGACTAAACCTTCAAGACCATTTGTAGATTCACATAGGGAAGTCAAACTCCAAGACTTCAGACACATCCAAGTAAGGCACTGCAGGTGGCAGTCTGCCATTCTTGAAGAAAAAAATCCCCATCACATGCTTCATTCTGTGCCACTATCAAATCCTCACAAAATTCAGGTTAGTGTGTATTATCAGAATTATATAATCGATTAGATTTAAGGGTGTTCTGTTATAAACTGATATTTGGTCAATGGATCAAATTTTGATGTCTTCTTGATGCTTCGCTATGTGCCTGCCCCAGAAATTGAAATGATCATTCATACAGAAGGAAGCGTGCGATCTGAAATCAGGTACGAAACCTAGTGCTCTCAATTCTCAGTGCCAAATGTTGTAGTGAAAACAATTGCTTGGATTTTGGAGACTGTGCTGTTGACTAATAAAAGTCCCATTAAAGCTACAAAATATTTGTCTGAATGTGTACCCCATGTATGAAAAGCTTGATAAAATAGATGACAGGTCTGGGCCTGTCCGCTCAGGTGGACCTTGGGTCTGCTCAACTACTCTTCTGCCAGCAGAGTGCCTGACAGGGATTTCATGGCCCATGATATTTTTCAGTGTCCATGACTGCTTGACCAAACACTTGACAAAGTAGTGGAATCATTTACAGTAAGCATTTCTGCAGTCATTTCATTTTTATTGAAACACAGGTTGCTTGATATGACAATCAGCTGCACTTTAATGCTACTTATTGAATTTGTGTTTCAAAATTCAATGGGAAGAAGACAGGAACGAGTTGGCATTTTGATTGGAGGGTGTTAAAATATTAGAATAATTGTGCAACAAAACATTACTAACATACGTTCATATGAATTAAGAGCAGGAGTAGGCCACTCGAACCTGCTCCGCCATTCAATAGGTTCATGGCTGAACTGATTAGTCCGCATTTCCACCTACCCCCGTTAACCTTCCACCCCCTTGCTTATCAAGAATCTACCTACCTCTGCCTTAAAAATATTCAGAGACTCTGCTTCCACCGCCTTTTGAGGAAGAGAATTCCAAAGACTTATAATCCTCAGAGAAATAAATTCTCCTCATCTCTGTCTTAAATGGGCGACCCCTTATTTTTAAACAATGACCCCAGTTATAGATTCTCCCACAAGGGGAAACATCCTTTCTACATCCACCCTGTCAAGACCCTCAGGATCTGATATGTTTCAATCAAGTCACCTCTTACTCTTCTAAATTCCTGCGGATACAAACCTAGCCTGTCCAATCTTTCCTCATAAGACAGCTCGCCTATTCCAGGTATTAGTCTAGTAAACCTTCTTTGTACTGCCTCCAATGCATTTACATCCTTCCTTAAATAAGGAGACCAGTACTGTACACAGTACTCCAAATGTGGTCTCACCAATGCCCTGTATAGCTGAAGCATAGCCTCCCTACTTTTGTGTTCTATTCCCCTTGCGATAAACTATACCATTCTATTAGCTTTCCTAATTATGTGCTGTTCCTGTATACTAACCTTTTGTGATTCATGCACTAGGATACCCTCTGCATCTCAGAGCTCTGCAATCTCTCACCATTTAGATAATATGCTTTCATTTTATTCTTCCTGCCAAAATGGACAATTTCACATTTTCCCACATTATACTCCATTTGCCAGGTCTTTGCCCACTCACTTAACCTATCTATATCCCTTTGTAGCCTCCTTGTGTCATCTTCACAACTTACTTTCCTACCTATCTTTGTGTGATCAGCAAATTTAGCAACCATACCTTCGGTCCCTTCATCTAAGTCATTTATATAAATTGCAAAAAGTTGAGGCCCAGCACAGATCCCTGTGGCACACCACTCATAACATCTTGCCAACCAGAAAATGACCCATTTATGCCTACTCTCTGTTTCCTCTTAACTAGCCAATCTTCTATCCATGCCAATATGTTACCCCCTACACCATGAGCTTTTATTTTCTGCAAAAACCTTTGATATGGTGCCTTATCAAATGCTTTCAGGAAATCTAAGTACAATGCATCCACCGGTTCCCCTTTATCCACAGCACAAGTAACTCACTCAAAGAACTCTAATAAATTGGTTAAACATGATTTCCCTATCACAAAACCATGTTGACTCTGCCTGATTACCTTGAATTTTTCTAAATGCCCTGCTATAACGTCTTTAATAATAATTTCTAACATTTTCCCTAAGATAGGTGTTAAACTAACTGGCCTGTAGTTTCCTGCTTTCTGTCTCCCTCCCTTTTTGAATGAAGGAGTTACATTCGCTATTTTCCAATCTAATAGAACCTTCCCTGAATCCAGGAAATTTTGGAAAATTAAAACTAACGCATCAACTATCTCACTAGCCACTTCTTTTAACACCCTAGGATGAAGTCCGTCAGGACCCGGGGACTTGTCAGCCCGCAGCTCCAACAATTTGTTCAGTAACACTTTTCTGGTGATTGTAATTTTCTTGAGTTCCTCCCTCCCTTCCATTTCCTGACTTACAGCTAATACTGGGATGTTACTTGTATCCTCAATAGTGAAGACCGATGCAAAATATCTGTTCAATTCATCTGCCATCACCTTATTATCCATTATTAATTCCCCAGACTCACTTTTTATAGGACCAATGCTCACTTTGTTAACTTTTCTTTTCTAAATATCTATGGAAACTCTTACTATCTGTCTTTATATTTATAGCTAGCTTTCTCTCGTACTCTAATATAACCTTCCTTATCAATTTTTTAATCATTAGAAATATAGAAAATAGGAGCAGGAGTAGGCCATTCGGTCCTTTGAGCTTGCTCCGCCATTCATTATGATCATGGCTGATCATCCAACTCAGTAACCTGTTCCCGCTTTCGCCCCATACCCTTTGATCTCTTTAAACCCAAGAACTATATCTAACTCCTTCTTGAAAACATACAATGTTTTGGCCTCAATTGCTTTCTGTGGTAGCGAATTCCACAGGTTCACCACTCTCTGGGTGAAGAAATTTCTCCTCATCTCAGTCCTAAAAGGTTTACCCCGTATCCTTAGACTATGACCCCTGGTTCTGGACTCCCCCACCATCGGGAACATCCTTCCTGCATCTACCCTGTCAAGTCCTGTTAGAATTTTATAGGTTTTTATGAGATCCCCCCCTCACTTTTCTGAACTCTAGCGAATATAAACCTAACCAACTCGATCTCTCCTCATACTTCAGTCCTGCCATTCCAGGAATCAGTCTGGTAAACCTTCGCTGCACTCCCGCTATAGCAAAAACATCCTTCCTCAGATAAGGAGACCAAAACTTCATACAATATTCCAGGTGTGGCCCTGTATAATTGCAGCAAGACATCCCTGCTCCTGTACTCGAATCCTCTCACTATGAAGGCCAACATACCATTTGCCCTTTTTACTGCCTGTTGGACTTGCATTCTTTGCTGTTTTTTATATTCTGTCCAATCTTCTGACCTACCTCCCATCTTTGCGCAATTATAGGCTTTTTCTTTAAGTTTGATACTGTCATTAACTGTTTTAATTAACCACGGATGGCGGGTCCCACCCTTGGAATTTTTCTTTCTCGTTGAAATGTATTTATTCTGTGTATTCAGAAATATCCCCTCAAATGTCTGCCACTGCATCTCTATTGACCGATCCCTTAATCTGATTTGCCAGTTCACTTCAACTAGCTCTGCTTTCATGCCCTCATAATTGCTTTTATTTAAGTTTGAAATACCAGTCATGGAGCCACTCTTTTCTTCCTCAAACTGAATATAAAATTCAATCATATTATGATCGCTGCTATCTAGGGGCACCTTAACTATGAGGTCATTAATTCTATCTCATTGCACAATACCAGGTCTCTATAGCCTGCTCTCTGGTTGGCTCCAGAACGTATTGTTCCAAGAAATTATCTCAAACATTCCATGTACTCCTCATCTAGGCTACCTCTGCCCATCTGATTTTTCCAGTCTATCTGTAGATTAAAATCCCCCATAATTACCACTGTATCTTTCTGACAAGCTGCCATTATTTCTTCCTTTATACCCTGTCCTACAGTGTGGTTAATGTTAGGTGGCCTGTACACCACTCCCACAAGTGACTTCTTGCCTTTATGATCTCTCATCTCTACCCAAACTGCTTCTACATCCTGGTCTCCTGAACTTAGGTCATCCATTTCATTGTGCTAATTCCATCATTAATTAACAGAGCTACCCCTCCTCCTTTTCCTAGCTTCCTGTCCTTCCTAAATGCCATGTATCCTTCAATATTCGGGTCCCAATCTATGTCATCCTTCAGCCATGTCTCTGTAATGGCTATTAGATCGTACTTATTTATTGCTATTTGCGCTCTCAGTTCATCTGTTTTGTTTCGAATGCTACGTGCATTCAGATACTGATCCTTTAGTTGTATCCTTTTATTATTTTTGTAACCTCTGGCCTGATCTGTTTATTTACTCTTAGATTTGTACGCTCTGTCCCTTCCTGTCACAGTCTATCACTTCCCATATTAATACCATTCTCTCTTGCCTTGTCTCTACTCTTTGATTTACCATATCTTCCCAAATTTGATCCGTCGTCCCCACTATTCAGTTTTATACCCTCCCGACTTCCCTTGTTATGCGGCTCGCTAGAACACCAGCCCCAGCAAGGTTTGGGTGTAGACCGTTCCAATGGTACAGCCAGCACTTTCACCAGTACTGTTGCCAGTGCTCCACGACCTGGAATCCACTTCTACAACACCAGTCTTTGAGCCATGCATTAATTTCTCTAATCTTATTTGTCCTGTGCCAATTTGCATGTGGCTCAGGTAATAATCCAGAGATTATTACCTTCGAGGTTCTGCTTCTTAATTTGGCGCCTAGTTCTTCATACTGACTATACAGAACCTCTTCCCTTGTCCTTCCTATATCATTGGTACCTACATGAACCACGATGAATGGATCCACCCCATCCCACTGTAAGTTCCTCTCCAGCCCTGAGCAGATGTCCCAAACCCTGGCACCGGGCAGGCAACACAGCCGTCTGGTCTCTCACTCTTTGCTGCAGAGAACAGTGTCAATCCCCCTAACTATACTGATCCCTACTACCACTCCATTCCTTTTTTCTCCCTCCACTTGAATGGATTCCTGTACCATGGTGCCATGGTCCGGTTGCTCATCCACCCTGCAGCCCCCACTCTCATCCAAACAAGCTGAAAGAACCACAAACCTGTTGGACAATCACCAAAGGCTAAGGCTCCTGCACTCCTGCCCTCTGGATCCCCTTACCTGTCTCAGCTGCAGCCACACTCTCCTGTCCCTGACCACTGACCAAATCAGAAGACCCTATCCTAAGGGGTGTGACCGCCTCCTGGTACAAAATGCCCAGATAATTTTCTCCCTCCCTAATGTGTCGTGGTGTCTGCAGCTCAGACTCCAGTTCACTGACTGTGACCCGAAGCTCTTCGAGCCACAAAACTTACTGCAGACGTGTTTGCCCTGGATCACACTAGTATCCAGGAGCTCCCAAATGCTTGTTAAAAGACGGTTATGTAACTCCTATGAACTTTTGTTATCTTTGCACAGGTGTGACAGGCTGCCATAATATTATGTGCAAGCTTGTAATCTTCTGTTATTTGTAAGGTCAGCAGGATTGATGATTTAGACTTTGGAATCAAAACCACCATTTCTAAATTTGTGGACAACACCAAATTGGCAGGGTGGGAATAGTCAATACTGAGGATGACTGCAACAACTTACAGAAAGACATTAATAAACTAGTAGAGTGGGCAAATAATTGGCAAATGAATTTCAACATAGGTAATTGTGAGGGATTATATTTTGGTAAGAAAAGTAAGGAGATCACATATTGCTTGGAAAATAAGAACCTAATTGGGGTAGAGAAGCGAAGGGACCTGGGAGTACAGATACACAAATGACTAAAAGTAGCAATGCAAGTTAATAAGACTATAAAAAAGCAAATTAATTCTAATTAGATTAGAACATTACAGCGCAGTACAGGCCCTTCGGCCCTCGATGTTGCGCCGACCTGTGAAACCATCTGACCTACACTATTCCATTTTCATCCATATGTCTATCCAATTCTAGACGGATAGAATTGAAAAGTAGAGAAGTTAGACTAAACTTGTATCGAACCTTGGTTAAACCATACTTGGAGTACTGTGCATAGTGTCATGATCCTGTCATTTTTTTTCTCTCCGGGAAATATTGGTGTGTCTTTAAGGCAGCAAAGGATCAGTACTGCTTTAAGAACAAGCAGGCCTCAGGAGTTACCAAGAAGGTGCATTTTGGTTGCCGTTGGACACAACCATACAGAAAGGGAACCGACCAGCTTTAAAGGGTGCATCCTGGTTGCCTTGGTTACAGCCATTCAAGACTGAGCATCGAGAGATACATTTGTTACAATTTAATTTTGAACTGGTTTATAGTGGAAAAATAGGCTGTTCTAACAGAGGACACAGACATACAGCAGTGTGTTAGCACCTGAAAGGAGTGCTCTCAGACCATTTAAACTGAAGGAAGAGAATTTAGACTGTTTATTTATTATTCTCTCTCAAATTCTAAAAAGTCAAGCCAAAACAGAGATCTCTGAGAATTTAAACTGAAGGCAGGGAAGTTAGACTATGACAGTCTTTTATCCCTCAAAAATTCTAAAGCCAAATTGATTCATTAAAAAGTGTTTGCAAGTTGTCAATTGTAAAAATTCATTCCTGGAGAAGGAAAGCAACAATTTTGTCTTCTGGATTAGACTACGGATGTTCTACTGATGAAGAACCTTTTTAATCCCCATCGGACATCTGCGAGGACTTCAAGCAACTTTGGGCTGTTTCACATCTGGCAGGAGCGTAAATTTGCAAGGGCTCAAATTTTTTCTATTTTAAATGTTGTTTATATCTTCATAGTGTTTAAGAATTTAGTTTTTCTAATGAAACAGTTAATTTGTTGATTGAAAGACACCTGGTTTGGTTAGCCTCATTTGGGGGTTAGATGGTACAATTTGGCTGGGTCTTTCTTTAATTTGGAAAGTTTAAAATGATATGTTAGGCGATCTGTGGAGGGACGGGATTGAATTAACAGTGTGTTTCTCCCACCACAATCAGAATCGTATATTTTGTTTGGATGCTTTGACTGGAGCGGTCGGTTGTAACAATAATTCTGTTCACCATATTATAAAAAGGATATGGAAGCACAGGAGAGGGTGCAAAAAAGATTTACAAAGATGAAACTAGAACTACGAGGTTACTACTATCAGGTATGGATGAGCAGGCTGGGCCTCTCTTCACTTGAAAAGAAAAGACTGAGGGGTGACCTAATGGAGGTCTTTAAAATTATGAAAGGTTTTGATAGAGTAAATACAGAGAGAGTGTTTCCACTTATAGGGAAGAGTAAAACTAGAGGCCATCAATATAAGATGGTCACCAAGAAATCAAATGGGGAATTCAGAAGAAACCTTTTTTACCCAGAGAGTGGTGAGAATGTGGAACTCACTACCACAGGGAGTAGTTGAGATGAATATAATATATACATTTAAAGGGAATCTAGGTAAGCATATGAGGGAGAAGGGACGAGAGCAGCGTTGTCTAACATATGGCCCACGGGCCAGGATCTGGCCCATCAAACGATTCCATCCGGCCCACGGATGTAAACTGTTCCCGGGCCGTTCCTCATCCTCACCATGACTGGAATTGAGAAATTTCTCTTTGTCAGAACTGGCTTTTAAACTATTGTGCTGCAAATTTCACAGGTTGCAGAGAGTGGAACGCTCTTACGTTCTTTTAAAAGTCAGCTCTTTTAAAAAAGATCGTTGTCAGTTTCACAGGTGACAGCCGCTGTCATCAGGAACAGCAGTTTCCCAACAGACTCGGGATTTTCTGGTAGATTCTGACTTTTTTCCAATCCCTGGCTCAATCCCCGTAGACCTGTAAGTCTATTTCTCTCAGATGGCTATCCAATTTCCTCTTGAAGTCATTGATCATCTCCACTTGCACCACCCTTGTGGGTGAGCTCCAGGTAATTACCACCCACTGCATAAAAGAAGTGCTTCCTTATATTCCCCCTGCATCTTTTGCACAAAACTTTGAATCTGTGTCCCTTAGTCTTGGGGGGGGGGGGGGGAGGGAAGAGAGAATGCGAAACACACACAGAGCGTGGGGAGAGGGAGAAGAGAGATCAAGGTGTCTCCTGAAAGGCGGACATCTATCCAGAATACTCTGCATCGCTACATCAAGTGTGCGGCAGATATTGACTACTTATGCAAGCAAAAGCAATGCCAATTATGTCACTAAATCAGTTTTCAATATACAAGGAAGTAAGTCAATAAATTAGTCTTCTCATTTAAGGCTTCTTCACAAAAATGCACATTTGTTGTTTTTATTTGTAAGATACATTTTTAATGCTTTTATCTTTCGACATTTGCTCACCAGCCCCCTGGGCTGAGCAAAAATCACAATGCGGCCTTCCGCCCAAAAAAGTTGGACAACCCTAGACTAGAGGGTTATGCTCATTGAATTAGATAAGGAATGATGGAAGGATGCTCAGATGGAGCATGAATGCTGGCATGGACTAGTTGAGCCGAATGGCCTGTTTCTGTTCTGTATATTTGATATATGCTTCACTTCCAAAAAGCAGAATAATTTATTTTAACCACTAATATTAAGCTGCAGAACTACTTACTGTTCACATTATTAGAGTCATTTATTTGACCAAAGGAATCTGTGAGATATTCATCAATCATACTTTATTTGGGGGAACCTACAGTGAATGCCAAATCAATAGATTCAAAAAGGCATTTGACAAATCTATATTGCTGGAATATGTTGAAAGGTTTAAGTTTAAAATGAAGAAAAATTGTGCCAACTGGTGTTTAATGATTAGGGTTGTACCTGCTATTGAAAGGAGCTGCAGTTAATGCTGGCGCGTGATTTTTTTGTTGTTGGAGACACAGATGGTTGGAGGATATCAAAGAACCCTTGTCTTTTCAGATGCTGCTGCTGGCTCTTTTGCAGGAAATACAGTTGAGGAATGTTGCCTGTTTTAGTTGCCAAATGTTCTCCTCATGGTTGAATTGTACATTCTGCTTGCAATGAAGAAGCCTGAAGAGTTAATGCTGTGTCTCTTTTTTTGCAAGTCAGCTGGGAATCTGATAATGCATGGAATCTATCACCATGCTTATGACACTCTAAGTCAGGCTACTGAGAAATATGACCCCCTCTTATTTTATTTGACCAATATAGAGTGCACACACTTTCCCCATAGAAACATATCCCACTTAGCCAAATCAGAGAGTTTTGGTGCAGTTTGCCAGAGCCAAGACTTAGGAACTTTGAAGTGTGCACAGTTGGAATTTACCAGCTAAAACTTTATAACTTTGGTAAGCCTTCCACTTTTTACAATGCTAGAACCACTCTACCCATTGAGACATTAGCTTGCAGGATTACCTGAAGCTAAGAGTGAAGATTCTTGATCCCCAATGACAACCAGCAGGCACAGTTCAGAATTTAAGATGATGATGAGGAAGAATTTCTTCTCTCAGAGGGTCATTAATCTTTGAAATTTCTGCCCTAGGGAGCAGAGGAGGCACGGTCATTGAATATATTCAAGGCTGAGTTAGATTTTTGATCTACAGGGGAATCGAGGGTTATGGGAAGGGCAGGCAGGAAAATGGAGTTCAGGCCACTATCAGATCAGCCATGATCTTATTGATTTGCGGAGCAGGCACGATGTGCCAAATAGCCTATTCCTGCTCCTATTTCTTACGTTCTTATATAAGTCTACCCCTCCAAGTTTGTCATTGTGACAGTGCCTTGGATTACTGCAGACCTGCCCAGTTCAGGCTCTGGATTACCAGATTGACTTGGTTCTGAGTTTCCATTTTCAGGTGCTGTCCCAGAAGATACATATAGTGAAGTTAAGGAATCGGGTGAATCACAAAGGACATGTGAGAAGGAACAAGTGAAGGTGGCAGCAGAGGATCAAGCAAGAACTTGATGCCATCAGTGACCTCCTTTACTTTCAGAAATATAGCAGTGCGATGAAACTGGTGAAAGGAACTGAAAGTGCTTGCAGTGAAGGGAGATCAACGTGCTGAATGATGCATAACTCAGGTGTCTGGTACATGTTGGGCATCACATTGGATGATAATGCAGGCGATCCTGCATTAAGCAAAAGGGAACTAAGCTAGAAAATTTGAGATTGCTGTATTCTTTGCTGCCACTGAAAACAATCTCTAATACAAGTACCTTAGAAAGCATAAGAGCTTGCATAATAATTTATCTAATTTATTTTTGTTTCAGTTGCATAATTTCAATTTCCTCACAACTGAATGACTGACTACTTCTTTGTTCACTATGGCATTCAAGACAAAATCACGGAAATTTAAATCATTGGATTCTAATGCCATACTTGGGGCAACCTCACCAGGTAAGGAAAATTAAGGAAATCACCTATGCAAGCTTCAAACTGACTGATACCTGTATTATCAGTTAAGCTCATGTCATACTGAAAATATCTGTGCATTTATGAGAAGGAAAAATGACATAATCAGCCTCAGGTTCAGTGTTGAGACATGAAAGGAGCAGTGTTCCTTGATTTCAAAAAGTCTAATTTTTAAAAAAGTATCATATATTTAGAAACAAATTTAGGAATTGAGTAGTACTCGGGGACACCAATTTGCACCTGAATAGAGCATGCATACTGCAGCTGTGTATTCCTGCCCACCTGAAACCTGATTATTCTTATCAGGCAACACATGGTACAGTGCCAGATACAATAAGCTCACTATCCATTCTTCCAGTCTAGTTGACCTGGAGACAGGATAGAATGAGGTAGTCTTGACTGCAAGAAGGAATTGATTCTCTTGTTGCAATAATTAAAAGATACTTTCATAGTTGCTTCAGGGATAAATAAATCTACATCAAATTTGCAGTGGAAAAATAATATATGCAGCTCCTTTCATAGTATTTTGTAGCCAATTTATAACTTTTATGCCATTTTTGTTGCAAAATGTAGTTTATAATGTATATCGATAGCTAGCCAAGGCCTTGCATTTAAAAAAAATAAGCTACTTTCAACAGGAGGATGACCAATCTGATGGACCTGTGAATAAATTCACTGCCAAAGCATGAATGTATTGTATTCTGACACCTGGAAAGTTTCTTGTGTAACATTTCATAACTCACTGTCTATATAGGGGAAAAATTTGTTTCTATTATATTGTCAGAGCTGTTATTTTTTCACTGATCAAATGATCTCTGCCATGTGTTATATGTGACTATGTGCTGGTGCTGCTGTTCAGTGTTCAACAACCCTTTATGGCATTGATAAGGCTTTTCTCATTAACAAATTCGCCTTCTCGCATATAAAACAGCTCTGTTTATAATGTAGTACTGGCAGCTGGCAGGAGAAAGCAAGGGCCCGAGAAAAATTTGCCTTTTCCTGCCCAATTATCCAAAAGCCCTCCCACTCTCGACCATAAAATAACGTCAGTACTGATATTGGTGGAGAAACATGTGAGGAGAGAAGAGAAAGCTCTTTGCAAATCATGTTTTTGCTTACAGCTGTCTTCGTATAGCCTCACAGTGGATGAGAAAGGGAAGTCAAAAGTCAATAACACAACAAAAACTGGGTGTCCTTTAAGCCAGCTATTTTTGATTTGTGACATTTATGGCTTCAGCCATTATCAGCCTCCCTTTTTGTTGCAGTCAATGAGGATCAATTTGTAGCTCCAGTAGTATATTTACATACACTAACTTCAGTTAGGACATAGTGCTCTCACTTGTGCTGGGTTGAATAATATAATCTATAGTATTAGTTTGACATCACCATTAATTTGGGAGTGGAGAATGAGGATTTATGTGGGGTAAAAATCATGCAGTAAAGTCACTTGAAATTCCTCTCTCTGCCATCTTAATGGAAATGTTAGACCAAGGTTGTCCAACCTTTTTGCATGGGGGGGACACATTACAATTTTTGTCTTGCATAGGAGGCCAATGAGACAATTTTAGAAAGATAAAGGCATTAAAAGTTTATCTTACTATTAATCAAAACAACAACAAATGTGCATTTTTGTGAAGAAGCTTTAAATGAGAATGTTGGACACTGATTTAGTGAGATACCTGCCATTTTTTTGCTTGCACAAGTAGTCAATGTTTTCCCGCACACTTGTAGCAATGCCAAGTATTCTGGATAGATGTCCCTCTGTCAGGAGTGATCTTGATCACTCTCTCTCCCTCTCTCAGGAGTGATCTTGATCACTCTCTCTCCCTCTCTCTATCTGTCACGCTCTCAGTGTTGCCCCCCTCTCTCTCTCTGTGTTGCCCCCCTCTCTCTCTCTGTGTTGCCCCCCTCTCTCTCTCTGTGTTGCCCCCCTCTCTCTCTCTGTGTTGCCCCCCTCTCTCAGTGTTGCCCCCCTCTCTCTCTCTCAGTTTTGCCCCCCTCCCTCTCTCTGTGTTTGCCCCCTCTCTCTGTTGCCCTCTCTCTCTCTCTCTGTTGCCCTCTCTCTCTCTCTCAGTGTTGCCCTCCTCTCTCTCTCTCAGTGTTGCCCTCCTCTCTCTCTCTGTGTTGCCCTCCTCTCTCTCTCTCAGTGTTGCCCTCCTCTCTCTCTCTCAGTGTTGCCCTCCTCTCTCTCTCTGTGTTGCCCTCCTCTCTCTCTCTCTGTGTTGCCCTCCTCTCTCTCTCTGTGTTGCCCTCCTCTCTCTCTCTGTGTTGCCCCCTCTCTCTCTGTGTTGCCCCCTCTCTCTCTGTGTTGCCCCCTCTCTCTCTGTGTTGCCCCCCTCTCTCTCTGTGTTGCCCCCCTCTCTCTCTGTGTTGCCCCCCTCTCTCTCTGTGTTGCCCCCCTCTCTCTCTGTGTTGCCCCCCTCTCTCTCTCTCAGTTTTGCCCCCCTCCCTCCCTCTCTCTCTGTGTTTGCCCCCTCTCTCTGTTGCCCTCTCTCTCTCTCTCTGTTGCCCTCTCTCTCTCTCTCTGTTGCCCTCTCTCTCTCTCTCTGTTGCCCTCTCTCTCTGTCTTGGTGTTGCCCCCCTCTGTCTCGGTGTTGCCCCCCTCTGTCTCGGTGTTGCCCCCCTCTGTCTCGGTGTTGCCCCCCTCTGTCTCGGTGTTGCCCCCCTCTGTCTCGGTGTTGCCCCCCTCTGTCTCGGTGTTGTCCCCCCCTCTCTCGCTCTGTGTTGTCCCCCCCTCTCTCGCTCTGTGTTGTCCCCCCCTCTCTCGCTCTGTGTTGTCCCCCCCTCTCTCGCTCTGTGTTGTCCCCCCCTCTCTCGCTCTGTGTTGTCCCCCCCTCTCTCGCTCTGTGTTGTCCCCCCCTCTCTCGCTCTGTGTTGCCCCCCCCCTCTCTCGCTCTGTGTTGCCCCCCCCCTCTCTCGCTCTGTGTTGCCCCCCCCCTCTCTCGCTCTGTGTTGCCCCCCCCCTCTCTCGCTCTGTGTTGCCCCCCCCCCTCTCGCTCTGTGTTGCCCCCCCCTCTCTCGCTCTGTGTTGCCCCCCCTCTCTCGCTCTGTGTTGCCCCCCCCTCTCTCGCTCTGTGTTGCCCCCCCCTCTCTCGCTGTGTTGCCCCCCCCTCTCTCGCTCTGTGTTGCCCCCCCCTCTCTCGCTCTGTGTTGCCCCCCCCTCTCTCGCTCTGTGTTTCCCCCCCTCTCTCTTTCTGTGGCCCTCTCTCTCTCTCTCTTTCCTCCTTTGTCCCCTTCTTTCCCTCTTTCTCTCTCTGCTCACTCACGCTCTCTCGTTCTCGCTCACTCACGCTCTCTCGTTCTCTCTCTCTCTCTCTCGTTCTCTGTCCCCCCCCTCTCGTTCTCTGTCCCCCCCCTCTCGTTCTCTGTCCCCCCCCTCTCGTTCTCTGTCCCCCCCCTCTCGTTCTCTGTCCCCCTCTCTCTCTCTGTCCCCCTGTCTCCCTCGAACAGTTACAGGGAGCAGGAGTGTGCAGCATAGCTTTATGATTGGTCAGTTTGTTTTTCCACAGTTTCAGCCCCTTGGCTTAGCAAGAATCTATCTACCTCTGCCTTAAAAATATTCAAAGACTCTGTTTCTACTGCCTTTTGAGGAAGAGAATTCCAAAGACTCATGACCCTCTGAGAGAAAGAATTTCTCCTCATCTCTGTCCCAAAAGGGCGACCCCTTATTTTTAAACAGTGACCCCCAGTTCCAGATTCTCCCACAAGGGGAAACATCCTTTCCACATCCACCGTGTCAAGGCTCCCCCAGAATCCTATATGTTTCAACCAAGTCGCCTCCTACTCTTCTAAATTCCATCGGATACAAGCCTAGCCTGTCCAATCTTTCCTCGTAAGACAGCCCCTCCATTCCAGGTATTAGTCTAGTAAACCTTCTCGGTACTGCCTCCAAGACGATGAGAAATTTCCCATTTCTGAAATACATCCGCGGGCTTAATGAAAACCTTTGGCGGCCGGATCCTGGCCCGCGGGTCGTAAGTTGGACAACCCTGTGCTAGACTAACAGCTTCTAGGTTTATTTGCATCTGAATGTGAGGACGTGTGCCCCCAGTGATGGTTTACCTCTTATAGGTCCCCTTAATCAGCCAGGTTGACCAGTTAGTTATCATTATGCCCAGAAGTGCTGTAGTCCTACTTGGATCAGATATTGGATAACTGAGTCTAGATAGAGATTTCATTTAGGTCTAGTCTTTCTATGGAAGGCATACCACCTTTGAGCCCACTAGATATCAAAGAGTTACTCCTTACGTTTTTAAAGGGGTACAAATAATAAACAGTAAATTAAAGGAAACAACAAACTAAATCAGAATATTGTCTTTAGTGATGAGCATGTACTCCAGTCTCTCCGGCGCCCATCGATCATGGAGGGCCTCAAGCATACTGGTGGACTCTGCGTGCACCCTTTCCAGGGACTCTGTGTCAAGGCTAAGGTTGACATCAAAATGCCCAAGTACTGGTGTGCATCAACAATTTGGATAAATGCCTCATGTATCTTCCAATCAATACCTTTTTGAGATCTGTTTTTGATCACGCATAGCTAAAATACTATAATTGGGGCATCCATCTTCATAACCTACCAATTTAGCCCAGTGCATTTCATAGCATTGAGCAAGGAGCATCTAACGTTGCAATGATTTTTTTGGATCTTGTTCATTCCCTTCATTTCTTTTAATTCTTTCATGGGATGTGAGCATCACTGGCCATCCCGAATTGCCCTTGAACTGAGTGGCTTGCTAGGCCATTTCAGAGGGCAGTTAAGAGTCAACCACATTGCTGTGGGTCTGGAGTTACATGTAGGCCAGACCAGGTAAGGATGGCAGATTTCCTTCCCTAAAGGACATTAGTGAACCAGATGGATTTTTACCACAGTCGATGGTAGTTTCATAGCACTGTTACTGAGAGTAGCTTTCCATTCCAGATTTTTTTATTAATTAATTGAATTTAAATTCCACCATGATGGGATTTGAACCTGTGTTCCCAGAGTATTAGCCTGGGCCTCAGGATTATGAGTCCAGTGACATTGCGACTACACCACCATCTGCCCTATATTTGTTTGGCCTGTTTTGTGGCTTTCATAATGAGCCCTTTAGATGGCATTAAAGATCCCGTGACACTGCTTGAGGAAGCGTGGTGATGTTTTCTGCAATGCTTCATACATCCCTCCCACAATCAACATTAAGATCTTTCTGAGAATGGTGATAAGGGGTTATATAACTGCAAGTTTCTTTTTAGAAGAAGCAATCCAATTCAAATAAACTTACCATATTAAATAAGTGCACCTGGACTGAATTTTATGTAGAATATTGTCCAATTCAATATTTTTTCACTATTTGAACAGCTAATCAGTATCTTGTCCGCCTGATGGAGGACAAAAAGGAACTGTCTTTCAAAAGGCCAACAGAGGATAGAATGAAATTGGTGTTTCAGGTATTAGACGACCTCTTGCCACACACGGGCATGTTGACCAGAGTACTGAAACTCATCAGGGATGAACTCTATGGTAAGAAGAAGAATGATAGTAATACATGCTTGCTACAACTATGTAAATATTATTTGGAGAAAGCTGCCAATCAATATTGATTTATTTTTCACTTTAGTAATTTTAGCAGTGGGGATTATTTGGTGAAAAGGTGAAAACAGGCATTAAGTGGGTGCTGTGCTAATAAGACACACCTGTTTGAAAGTTTGGTTTTAAGCATGCAAATTTGGTCCTCATTGGTGATTACCATAATTTGAACTTAACTGAAGGTGCTAAATCAGACACCTGGAGGTTTAGCACTCGAGCGTTGATTAGACACAATTTTCATGGAGCAGTGTATGTGGACTCCACACACCTACTTCTACTGAAGGTGTGGAGTGTGCTGGCTGGTACACAGTGGCAGGTTTCACATTGGCTCAAGGACTGAGTGAGAGGGTGCACAGCTTCTCAGACACAACACTGGAGGTCCAGACCAGGATGGATGTCCTGTACCCACAAGAGGGAAGAGCCCACCTCGCCCTCCTGTATTTCCTGTCCCTCTCTCCTGCAGCAGCTAGTAGCATAGTGTCTGGCATCAAGTCCTCCTCCCATTCCTCCTGCAGACCAAGATGCACCTGGCAAGATGCTGATGGCCAAGCACTCACTTTCTCCTAGTTACTCGTATAAGCTAGAGTAGCACAACACTCATTGATTTTAGGTGAAATCTTAAGGGAGTTTCCAGAATAAACGTTAAGAGTGTTGGTGAAATCTTGACAAGGTGTGCCAGAAAGTCTCCCGATGTGTTTCAAAAGTCCTCTTCAAACCTCTAGCAGGAAGTGAACAGTAAAAGCACCTGGAAACCTCTGCAATGATTCATTTACTCCCAATCAGCTGATTGATGTTAGAGGAGGGCGCTATTTTACCAAAATGCTGTGCAGCCTCCTTAATGAGCACTTCACTTTATAGACCAATCAGTCCCTTAACGATCCTCTGGATGGCAGTTTCTAGTGGAAGCTTTAACTCCTTTACCAAGATGGCTTCTTGTGCTAAATGCAGACTAAACTGGCATTTCAGCTTAAAACTGCATCTTGTCCACCTGGGAGGCTCTTTAGCAACAACAACTTGTATTTATTAACCTAAAATATTTGTGGAAAATCATCCGTGTGTATTTTATACGACTCCTTGATGTGATTATATTCTTGATATTAATGTATTTCAGTTGAGTGTCACATTAACTTTTCACTGGTAAATGTTGGGTTAGATTTTCTCGGTAAATTAGTCAGCAGCTTTCAAAAATATGTTGTCTTAATGTGATATCTTGTAGATGGAGTATATAGTTCCCAAATTACTGGGAGTTCGGCACCAGAATCTGGAATAGCTGATGCAATCACACGAGCACCATACTTCAGCTTGCTTGATCAATTACAGGAAAAACGGTTAGTGATAATAGACTAATGAATCTTTGTTTTGCATATTACAGTTAGCATGACCTAGATAATTATTTCATTAACAAAAATTATAACCCTTGAGCTGCAATTTACAGGGATTATTTCTGGCCATTTAGAAGTGCAAAAGCACTATAAACGGCTGTAGTTGCCATTAGAAAAGTAAGACTGTGTTGGCCACACATAAAAATGTCAGTCTTTATTTTTCTTGCTCTTGAACAATATTGCTGGAAATGTATGCTGTTTTATATACTGTGAAATGTAGTTAAAAATAGGTTTGATATCTGTTTACAGTATATTTTCAACAGGTGGTTCAAGTGAAATGTTTAAACTAGGTTCTGTTAGTGATATTAACACAGTGTTTTTATAATAACATATTCAAAATTATATGGAAATATAGACCATGTAGATGAACATATTACTGGATGCAAGATGCTTCAGGGATAAGTGCTCACACTGACCATAATATTGCAGCTTTAAATCTCAAATCTAACATTTGGAGATTAATTACATCACTTGTCAATTCATCTTCTGGACAAATCTGATATTCAATTTGACATTCATGCATCTTTAGCTTTCTTAGTTAAGTTGGTCTCCTATCTCTGAGGACTGAATCTTCTGTGTCTGCCACTGATAACCATCAAATAAATTACTTGCCCTCTCCCCCCACAAAACACTTACCTTGTCCACCTGACCTTCCCCCCACCAACAAAGTGCATAAACTTTAATGTAAAACCCTTCCCACCATCCTCTACACCAATGATGTAACTTTGACCCCTTTCCCTCCTCTCCCCCCGCCTCACTGCACTGAGAAACTTGTCTCCTCCCCCTTCCCACCAGTGTGGCGCCTCGTTTCCCTGGATGGGCATCTGAAGGCCAGCGGCATGAAGATCGCACCGGGACAGACGGTGGGAACATAAGTGTAATTAATTCATTAATTATAATTTATTTAAATTGCTCCCATCGCCAAGCAGCAGGGGGCCACCATGTGGCCTCGCTGTTGCTGGCAATATCAGGCCAGGCCCTCCTGGTGCAGGATGCGTGGCGCCTCTCTCCCAGAGGCATCTTCAGGGCCTGCCCCCGCCACAGATCCTGACGCCTGGGGGAGAACTAAATCGAGCCCTGAATTACAGGTTGAATACTGGAGAGCCACATGCTTTTTCCAATTATAACAATTAATGGTCAAGTTCTACTTCCCAGACATCATTTTGTCAGTGATTGTGCTACTGCAGAGGAGTCCTTCATTTCACTAGTCTCACCTGGATTGCACTGCAGATTGAAGATGTGGAAGGACTGTAGCTAACTCACTATGCCAGACAGTTTTCTGCTTTTTGTTATTCAGTACTTGAGCTTTGTTTATTGGGAAAACTGTTATATTTCTGTAGTATGATTAGGTTTATAAGAGTGATCATTCTAATTTTGTAGAGTTAGATGTTAACACGTGGATGATTTGATTTCATTTTGGTGGACATTTTTTGTTGATGTATCAATTAACCTTTTAAAAATAAGAGTTGGGCCATTGCTTCATAGCATGCATATCCCATTTAATGAATCTGGGGCCATGTGGCTGAGAATGTTATGGGAAATATCTTGAAGGGATGTTAGTGAATAGAAAACAAAAAGGTGATAAATGTTGATACTATTTAACAAAAAATGAATTGTTTCAAGGGAGTATCACTTGTGAGGCTTATTAGTGAGCTGTTCTGACTAGAGAGAGTGTTTCAAGGTACTTACTAATTAATTGGATTGCCTGCAGGGAGTGCCCACCCTGTTTAATGTACCATATATAACAACAACTTGCATTTATGTAGTTACTTTAATGTAGGAAAACCTCCCAAGGGGCTTCACAGGAATGTAATCAGTTAAAAGTTGACACTGAGCCAAAGAGGGAGATACTCGGAGGGGGTAACTAAAAGTTTGGTCAAAGAAGTAAATTTTGAGGAGGGTCTTAAAGGAGGAGAGAGTGAGTCAGAGAAGTGGAGGGGTTTAGCGAGGGAACTCCACAGCTTATATGCTCAGTGTTTAAGATGAACCCCACCTAAATCTCCTGCCAAAAAAATACATGACCTGCATATATGGCCTGCATAAAAACCTCCAAGTGCCACAATGTTCATTTTAGTTGGTGTCCATAAATACATTTACTCTGTTTGTTTCTTATTTCACAGTGTACTATTGCTGTAAACTCTTTTTCTGCTTGGCGGTTCTACTACTGATATTTAAATAATTCTTTCTCCCAGTCTCAATCTTTGCATCAGCTGCTGATATTAATTCATCGGCCCCTATGTCTGTGCTAATTTGAATACCCTGGGTGGTTGTCTGAGCCACCGGGGTGTATCTTGCGTATCTGACTTTTTTTTCTGCCTGCCAAAGGAGGCTGGAAATCCTGGAGGAATAAGCTGTATCTTGTGGGTGAAAGGGGTATGCTGGGACTCCCTCAAAATGAAAGCAAAACTGCCCCCTCACTCCTTTTTGGTCAGCTGAAGGACTGCAGATTTCCAGCTTGCCTTCTTTACAAGCAGTATAAAGTATGAGCTCAGTAGTCTCTTCAATTAACATTATCTTTTTTTCCTTCTACCTGGAGGATAGGACAGGTCTTCTTTATGAGCTTCTCGATAACTTGACAGGAGCTTAGCTCCTGTTGGATGAAGTTGTCCTGCAAGTTTTTCTGCATCTCTGAGATGCTGTTTCATGTTCATTGTGGCAGATCTTTCAAGAACTGGTAAAACCTGATAAATTATGGCAGGTTTGCTCAAATGTCAGTTGAAACTGGAATGTTTTTGAGCTTGTGAGCCTTTGAGTTGGGGGTCCAAACTGCCTGCAGGTTAGCCCAGGACCCAAATGAATTTAAGGTTTATTTGTGAGGTAAAGGATTAAAGATAGTGTTAACTAAAGTTAATCTCCAATTCAAGCTTCTGACAGCAAGTCTTTTACATTCTGACAGGTATCGGATTCCTTATATTAAATTAGATTATAATTTGAAAGGTCCAAACTTCCAAATGCCTCAAATTTATTTTCATATTCATATTTCTAACCATATTCTCAAAGAACATGAGATAAATCCCAACCATGAACTTCCTACTAACGACACATAACAATATGAAACTGTTCTTGTTGAAAGAGTGGAGCAACATATGCAGTTTAGGAAAATAATTTGAGATTTTAAAAAAAATATTGCATCTTAAAGGATTTATAAATACTTCAAAAAGTGTCATGTTTACACAACCACACTATGCCAATGATGGAGAGGGTGGATTTTGAGTAACATGGCAGGGGCAACATTCAAGCAAAGTGCTCTGTACTGCACGGCAGCTGCATCCATCCAAGAGAGTGGTGAATATTCCATCTCACTTGTAGCTGGCGGAGAGATCAGTACCCAGTCTCTACTCTGCTGTTGTAATCATAGTTGATATGGCTACTCCAGTTCAGCTTCTGGTTGATGGACATGCTCAGGATGTTGGTGGAGAATTCAGCAATGGTGATTTCATTGAAGGTCAAGGGGAGATGACTGGACTTTCTCTTGTTCGAGGTGGTCAATAGCTGGCACTTGTATGGTGTGAATGTTATGTCCCATTTATCAGCCTAAGCCTGAATGATATCCTGGTCCTGTTGGAGGCCGACATGGGCTGCTTCATTATCGGAGGATATATAAATGGAGTTAACATTGTGGAATCATATGTGAACAGGTCCACTCCTGATCTTACAATGTTTGGGCCAAGGAAGCTTAGAACCATATACCTGCTAATGGCTCACTCTAACAATTATGTTCTTCAGGACTCACCCAGTTTTCTCAAGGTTTTTTAGTGGTGGATATTGATGCACCCCAACCAGATTACATTTTGTCCTCTTGCTTCCTTCAGATCATCTTGCAAATGTCATTCATTCACCATGGAGGACTACAGATTTGTCAGTTGATGGGACCCTGGGTGGTGATCAACAGGTTTCCTTGACTTTGTTTGGCCTGAAGTCATGAGACTTCATTGGGTAAGGAGTTGAGGATTCTTTGGGTCACTCACAGCCAACTGCATCTCTTATTGCCCCCACTTTAGTGGGTGTGTCATCCCAGTTGAATATGATTGATGTGATCTGATGACAACATGATCGGGCTTTTGCTTGACTGGTTTGTGGGATAATTCTCCCACCCTGGGTACTACCCCCCCAGATGTTAGTGAGGCAAACTTTGCAGGAATGACTGGACTAAGATTGCATAGCCTTACCCTGATGCAATGCATGGGTGTTGCTCTTTTAAAAATTTGTTCTTGAGATGTAAATGTTGCTGGCAAAGCCAGCATTTATTGCCCATTCCTAATTGCCCGTAAGAAGGTGGTGGTGAGCTGACCTCTTGAACCGCTGTACACCCACAGTGCTGGGAAGGGAGTTCCAGGATTTTGACCCAGCGACAGTGAAGGAACGGCAATATAGTTCTAAGTCAGGATGGTGTGTGACTTGGAGGAGAACTTGGAGATTGTGGAGTTCCCATGCGTCTGCTGCTCTTGTCTTTCTAGGTGGTTGAGGTGGTGGGTTAAGTTGCTGAGGAAAGAGTCTTGGCGAGTTGCTGCACTACATCTTGTAGATGGTACACACTGCTGCTGCTGTATACCGAAGGTGGAAGGAGTGAATGTTTAAGGTGGTGCATGGGGTGCTGATCAAGTGGCCTGCTTTGTCTTGGAGGGTATCGAGCTTCTTGAGTGTTGCAGCTGTACTCATCCAGGCAAGTGGAGAGTATTCCATCACACTCCTGATTGTGCCTTGTAGATGGTGGACAGGCTTTGGGGAGTCCAGAGATGAGTTACTCGCTGCAGAATTCCCAGCCTCTGACCTACTCTGGTAGCCACAGTATCTATATGGCTTGTTCAGTTAAGTTTCTGACCAATCGTAACCCCCATGGTGTTGATGGTGGGGGATTCAACGATGGTAATGTCGTTGAATGTTAAGGGGTGTTGGTTAGATTCTCTCTTGTTGGAGATGGTCATTGTCTGGCACTTGTCTGGCATTTGTGTGGCACAATGTTGCTTGCCACTTATCAGTCCAAGCCTGAATGTTGCCCAAAGTCTTGCTGCATGCTGGCACAGACTACCTCACTATCTGAGGAGTTGTGATTGTACTTAACACTGTGCAATCATCAGCGAACATCCCCACTTCTGACCTTATAATAAAGGGAATGTCATTAATGAAGATGGTTGGGCCTAAGACACTGCCTTGAGGAACTCCTGCAACAATGTCCTGGGGCTGAGATGATTGGCCTCTAACAACCTCAACCATCTTCCTTTGTGCAAGGTATGACTCCAACCAGTGGAGATTTTCCCCTCGATTCTCATTGACTTCAATTTTGCTAGGGCTCCTTTGTGCCACACTCGGTAAAAAGCTGCCTTGATGTCAAAGGCAGTCACTCTCACCTCACCTCTTGAGTTCAGCTCTTTAGTCCATGTTTGGACCAAGGCTGTAATGCGGTCTGGAGCCAAGTGCCCCTGGCAGAACCAAAACTGAGCAGCACAGCGCAGGTTGTTGTTGAGTAATTGCTGCTTGATGGCACTGTCGAAGACACCTTCCATCACTTTACTGATAATTGAGAGTAGACTGATGGGGCAGAAATTGGCCTATTTGGATCTGTCCTGCTTTTTGCGGATAGAACATACCTGGGCAATTTTCCACATTGTCGGTTAGATGTCAGTGTTGTAGCTACATGGGGCAGCTTGGCTAAGGAGTGCAGCTAGTTCTGGAGCACAAATATTCAGCACTACAGTCGGGATGGTGCTTCCCCATCTCTGTGCTACTCTCCACCTCACTGGAAGTGTCAAACTCTCAGAGCATAGACCCATAGCCAAATGAAGCCTCCAGTGTGATGAGCCACTCAAGAACCTTGTCCTGCCTCCAGTGGCTGCTCTGGACCTGGGAGACATCCTTTCACTAACAGCACTTAAGTTTGAACTCACCCTTTGCAGTGCCAACAAGCCTGAAGCCCTCGCGTCTTCAACACACAGCCTGTCTCAACAGAAAGCTGCAGACACTGCCTGCCACTTCCTACACCACTGAGTTGCCACTCAAATCTCGTCTTTTTTGAGAAGGAAAGATGCTGAGCCTCTGAGAAACCTGTGCGCCCTTCACAAAGTCGCAAAAAACTCACAAAATTCTAGACAATTGGCTGTTTAACAGCCTTAATTACCTGCCTACTGCTGATATGTCAGCCATTGATGTGTTGCGTGCCCAATCTCATGAAATTGCTTATTGGCGGGTTGATGTTGGGGTGCTGTCCTAACATGGTCCCATTGCCATTTTACTGCCCATCCCCCTTCTCTGTTCCCACTGCTGCAGGGCTGGTAAAATTCTGCCCTATGTTTCTATACTACCTCAGATAATAGAAGGAAATTCTCTTTCTTTGATAGTTGTGTAGACCTTAAATTAATTTAATTTGCACAATCTTAGCACAATTCTAATCGGTATGAGTCCATCGCACAAAGGTGTCCTAGAAGGGTACCCATTTATACTATATTGGCAATCTTGCTTTGAAAACCTATAGGAAAGCTGTCTGCAAAATGAAATGTCACATACAGTGTGAAATGTGGCTAAATGGACTGCTGGCCAGTCTACCTAAATTTTTTCCACGTGCCTTGGATGCACTTACTGTAAGTAGAAATATTAGAGGGTGTCCATTTTTCCTCCAGTGTCCTTGAAGAGCAAATAATACAATTAAATTAAACAGGAACCAGAGCCTTTCCCGCTGAAGTGTCAAAATTGCCATTAAATGTCCTGTTCATTAGATGTTCAGGCGATTGGGGTTTCTAATATAAATATTTTGAGCAAGCTTCTATTTAAACATACACTGTTGATCTATTAGCATTCTATCTATATACAATTAATACCTTTTTAAACGAGATTAAAAGTTTTTGACAACTTTTGAAATCCATCTATATTAATATCCAGTGGCTGTTACACATGGAAAAATACAATTAATAGCAATTACACACTTTAGTAGAGAAGCTCAGCAATTGTATTATATAATTCGTCACACACTGTACATTTCAAGAATTTACTTGAAAGTGTACATTCTGAAACTTTAAATGAGTTAATGATAAAATCATTTAACGTCAATGCAAATCTTAATGCAAAATAATTTCTTTATTGTTTGCAGAAATGAAGAGGTAGAGGCAGTCTGTACTGAACTGAATGATTTAAGAGAGATGTAAGTGTACATTGCTGTACTTAACTGTTTACTCACCTAAACTTGTCCATGAACAAAAGCTGTTATGACCAACTGCTCCACTCAAAGCCCCCAATCAAAATATACGAATCTGATTGTGGTGGGAGAGACGCACTGATAATTCAATCCTGTTGCTCCACAGATCGCCTAACAATCAACAAATTAACTCTTTAATTTGAAGAACTAAATTCTTAAACACTGTGAATATATAAACAACATTTAAAATAGAAAAAAATAGAATCCTTGCAAATTTACAGTCCAATGTTGCTTGAAGTCCTCACAGGATGTTGCTTTCCTTCTCCAGCGAATTTCAATAATTAACAACTTGCAAACGCTTTCAACAGAATCAATCTGACTTTAGAGTTTTTGAGGGATAAAAGATTGTCACAATCCAACTTCCCTTTCTTCAATTTAAATTACCAGAGATCTCTGTCTTGGCTTGACTTTTTAGAATTTTGAGAGATAATAATTAAACAGACTAAATTCCTATTCCTTCAGTTTAAATGGTTGAGAGCTCTTTTTCAGGTGTCTGAACACTACAGCTGTGTCTCTGTGTCCTCCGCGTCTGTGTGTTCTGTTAGGACAAATTGTCTCACTAAAAGCCAGTTCAAGCTGAATTGTAACAAATGTATCGCATCAGGCTCACTCCCAGTGGCTATATCTATGGTAACGAGAATGCACCCTTTGAATCACAGTCTCCAAATGGCTGCTTCTAAGGCAACGAAAATGCACCTTCCTGTAATTCCTAAGGCTTGCCGGCTCTTAAAGCAATACTGATCCCTTGCAAGCCTTAAAGGCAAACCGCATATTCTGAAAAAAAAACTACAGGACCATGACAAAGCATAGTAGGGAAACTGATTCTTTTCGAAAGACACTTCAATTTGTGAGCATGGTGCTTGACTGGGAAGGCAAGGCTTGATCAAAATATCACTTTACCTTTAAAACATTCATTATTGTCCTCTTTTAAGCTGACATTTTGGACAGTTTTATTTTTCTTCTCATATTTCTGATTTTTTTTATCTTACAAGCGGCACTTCACCATGCTGCCTCTTTCAGATGGCAGTGTGAATCATTTTGACTGTAAGCTTATTCACATTCCAGCATGATTTGATTTGAAATATTGTGAGTTAATAATGAATGCTCAAACTTATAGTTGAGAACAATTTCAGTTGGCCTGATCTTTGAAGAAAAACAATGGAAATGTGACTGTAATTGAATTATTTATATGACTGTATTTCAATTATTTTATTATTTGCTAGTTTAGTTGTGGTTGGAGTTGTGGAGAGGTGCAAAACCAGTACCTTGCAGTCTAGTGATAGGTCTTTGTTCCTAACTTACCTAGTGGAGAGATAACAGTATAGTAATGAATACTTCTCCACCTAATCTTCTTTCTTTGACATTCTTGTTGTCAAAAAGTTGCAGTACTAGTAAAATCATAGAAAAATTACGGCACAGAAGGAGGCCATTCAGCCCATCGTGTCTGTACCGGCCAAAAAAACTAGCCACCCAATCTAATCCCACCTTCCAGCACTTGGTCCATAGCCTTGCAGGTTACAGCACTTCAGGTGCATGTCCAGGTACCTTTTAAAATAATTGAGGGTTTCTGCCTCCATCACCATTCCTGGCAGTGAATTCCAGGCACCCACCAACCTCTGCGTGAAACAGTTTTTCCTCATGTCCCCTCTAATCCTTCTGCAAATCACTTTAAATCTGTGCCCCCTGATAATTGACCTCTCAGCTGGGAGAAACAGGTCCTTCCTATCTACTCTATCTAGGCCCTTCATAACCTTGTATACCTCAATTAAATCACCCTGAAGTTGAAAACTGGTACTAGACTAGCTTGTTTATAACTCTATACATAGTAAGCTTTCGGAGCTATTGTCCTAGGTAGCTAGCAAACTTAACTTCACAAAAGTTTTTTTTTCCTTTTTTGCCATGCTACTAAATTTATTCATATTCTGGTCAGTATGCTATGCATTGCCAAAATCTGAAAAAGCTTTAAAATGGAACTCTCATAACTGCAATGATTTGAGTTATTCTTTTGTGATGAATCCACTTCAATAATAATCATATTTCCTAACTCACAGTATTATGATGTCAGGGTAATGAATTTCATTCTATATTGTATGTGCATTTCTAAGAAGGTTTGTTTCATTACATAATGAAGTAATTCCGTATAACTTTAACATTTCTCAGAACATTATATATGTGCTTCATTATGTAATGTGAGTTTGATGCATGTGCCTGCGAAATTAAATGTTTCAAATTCCATAGTTACATAATTGTTGCCCTCTTCCCTTTGTAACAAGAAGCAGTTAAAATGTTCCAAGCCATTATTGTTATACTCCAGAAAGCTTGTTGTTGAACTAATATGCTGGAGCCAATCTTTACTCAGTCTTGTATTTATTTTACAAAGTAAAAAGATTACAAACATGCAGCTCCTCACTCAAACTTTCGCCCAGTTTCAGAAAGTGTCTCCTTATTTATACTCAAGTAAGACCCTAATTAACACTGTCCACCAACATATAATTAAACACAATTAACAGATTCCCTTTTTTTAAATAAAACTTAGATTTTAACATGCTCAAAGAACATTTCAAAAGAAATCAAAATAAATTCCATGTTCTGTACAAAGCATTACATTGTGAGATACTGCTCCTCTGGAACCCCCAACAATTTCTTTGTACAAGCATTTCTTTTTGTAAAACACTCAAAAAATTGATGACTTGCATGTACCCATTTAATTTTGGAGATGTCCTTTCTCTCCAGCATTTGTTTCAATATGGCGCGGTGAATCTGTAACCATTTTTCTGCTCACACTTTTTATTGATTTTACATTATCCCACAAGGAATGATTATATACATAACATTCAATGGGTATCTAATCTTCAATCCGCCCCTTGTGTAGAATCTCACCTAAAATATTTGACAAATAGAACCCCATATCCAATGCCTCCATTAGAACCAGTGTTTTCGCAGCTAACATACTTTTAACAGCCCTTTTTATTTTCTTAGCTTCCCAAGCTGTTGGACAACATTTCCCATTTTCACCCATTTAAAATATTATGAAATCAGCTGCACTCGAATACCCATTAACAAGATTAGCAGGTGAAGCATCACTAAAAATGACTAGTTTCATATTCTTTGGGTCACTTAAGGTTGGGAACTTAGTACGCATTTCTCCAGATTCAATGTTTTAATGTTTATTTGCCCTTAAAATGTTCTCAGCTTTTGAGTGTTGTATTGTAGTACTTAACTCCAACACATCATAACAAGCATCAGGCCTAGTCTGAGTGCACAATCAGTTTAATTGGCCAATCAAGCTTCACAATTGCTCTGACTTTTCTTTAGACATATCGGGCTGAATTTTACACCGCCCAGCAGGTCTGATGGTGGCGTGGGGGTGGCGTAAAATTGAGCGGGAGGCTCTGGGAGGCCTTCCTGCCCTGCTTCCACCTCCGGTCAACTTTATGGCAGTCGAGTGGGTGGGGGGGGGGGGGGGGGAAACGTCCCACCCGCCTGAGGCCAATGAAGGCCCTTAAGCGGCCACTTAAGGGCCCTTGCCCACCTCCACTGTTTTACCTGTGGCAAGTGGGTGTGTTGGGGACGTGAAAGGCCGCTCAGTGATAGCTGCCGGCCTTTCCCCGCACCGGGGCGGATGTCATGGCAGTTGGGCACAGGGTGCCTGATTGAGGGCTGCTCCGCCTCCCAATCCACCCCCGTGACCCAAGACTTATACGTTGGTGGCGAAGTCCCATCCACCTATTTCTGGATGACCTAGCACGATTAACCGGGATGGGAGTCTCTAAATCAGATTGTTGATTTAAACTTATTCTCGAACTACTCTGCTTAATGTCTAAACCAATATATTTAAAAGTCCCACAAGTCTGACTCCCAATCTTAAATTCTACTCTTAATCTTATCAGTAACACATTTTCTCAAATTCTGCAGTACCACCCCATAAGAAATCATCAATGTGCATCATGAAGATGCCTGAAAGGTTCCCTTTATGATCCCAATTAAAATATTGCGGGATCTGTGTTTAGTTGGACACAACCAATTTTCAGCAAAACTGATCTCACCGAGAAATACCACACCTGGAAGCATTAATAAGTGCATAGATGCATTTGTTTAGTTTCCATAATTTTCCTTCTGCATCTGCTGCTTCTTTAAGCAGTTTCCGAAACACTTCTGCCTGAAAAGTATCACCCTGCAGAAATGCAGCTTTTATGCTTTTATGATCTACACTCCCATGAATAAGTGGCCAAAAGAGCAAAAAAGATTTTCAAGATTATGTTTCCAGCTGTGGGAGAGTCCACTCTAACATCTGTATCACCCAGTCGCTCCTCAAAACCCCTCACAACTAGCCTCGCTTTAGCCTTATAGGTCCCATCTGCAAACACTTTTTCAGTACAAATCCATCTATGTGACAAAGCTGGCTGTCTCTTATTTGGTACCTCAGAAGAAACACCAAACCCTCTACAACTCTAACTCCTTCTGTTTTGCCTCTCACTAATTTATCCTCAAGTTTATTGGCAGCCACCAAAACTTCATGGTCATGAGGACTTCTGCTTCCAGCTCTATTGTGAGACTGTTCTTCAGCCTTTATTTCATTGTGTAATCAATTTAAACTATGCGTCCACTAGCACTTTGATGTCTTTCGGGACTACTGCTGTAAGATCTCCCTCTCATAAGATCTGTCTCTCACACTATCGGAGGCTCTTTCTCCAGTATGTGATTATTTCCTGACGCAAGAGTCACTTCCAATATTAGAACTTGCACTGTGCTTTCTCACTGTCCACTCTTTGACTGCATTCTGCCAGTCCATGGACCTCGCTTCTTGGCCATAATCCTGAACATTCAACCAATACTTAAACATTCCAGTAGATTTTCCTCCATGTCTCTCAATTGATGCATCCCTCCACTCACTAGACCCCTTTGGAACATATGTCACTCGGGTACCTACTCGGGGCAATTTGCTTTGCATGTGATAGCTGTAGCCTGTGTGTCGTGGTTGCTCACATTACCACTATCCAACCCTTGATCTACTGTATTCTGTTCCTCAGGACCTTCATCACAAAACACAGAAGGAAAGGGGCACCTTGTACCTCAAATGCTCACATCAGCTGCTCAGATTTATCAGAGATTTTGTAATCAATCCTGAATAAACATGAGGAATGAACATTAACAGTTTGATTTCCATGTTTGATAGCTGCTGTCTAGCTATCACAACCTATTACCTTAGCAGGGCCTTTCCATTCCCTATGACCCTCTCTTCTATAATACACCAAATCTCCTGAATTAAATTCTGTCACAGATGGCCTTATACGATGCCTCAGAGGTTTCCGAATTTTCTCAGAGACGTGAGCCTTGACGAAAGCCCATCTCCCTGCAAGTAAAGCATTCAAATGTGCAGAAAAAATTGTACTAATTGTAGCACATTCTAGAGCAGGAGGACTGTCATACAGCACAGAAGGCAACTAGGGATTTCATCCATAGACCGATTGATAGGGACTCATAGAGTCATGGAGTCATAGTCATAGAGTTATACAGCACAGAAACAGACCCTTCAGCCCACCGTGTCTGTGCCAGCCATCAAGCCTATCTATTCTAATCTCATTTTCCAGCACTTGGCCTGTAGCCTTGTATGCTATGGTATTTTAAGTGCTCATCTAAATACTTCTGAAATGTTGTGAGGGTTCCTGCCTCTACCACCCCTTCACACAGTGTGTTCCAGATTCCAACCACCCTCTGGGTGAAATTTTTTTTCTCAAATCCCCTCTAAACTTCCTGCCCTTTACCTTAAATCTATGCTCCCTGGTTATTGACACCTCCGCTAAGGGAAAAAGCTTCTTCCTATCTACCCTATCTATGCCCCTCATAATTTTGTATACCTCAATCAGGTCCCCCATCAGCCCTCTCTCCTTTAAGGAAAATAACCCTAGTCTATCCAGTCTCTCTTCATAGCTGAAATGCTCCAGCACAGGCAACATCCTGGTGAATCTCCTCTGCACCCTCTCCAGTGCAATCACATCCTTCCTATAGTGTGGCGACCAGAACTGTACACAGTACTCCAGCTGTGGCCTAACTTGCATTTTGTACAGCACATTCATAACCTCCCTGCTTTTTTATTCTATGCCTCGGCTAATAAAGGCAAGTATCACATATGCCTTCCTAACCACCTTATCTACTTGTGCTACTGCCTTCACTGACCTATGGACGAGTACACCAAGGTCCCTCTGACCCTCTACTTCCAATGGTTCTACCATCCATTGTATATTCCCTTGCCTTGTTAGTTCTCCCAAAATGCATCACCTCACACTTCTCAGGATTAAATTCCATTTGCCACTGCTCTATCCATCTTACCAGCCCATGTATATCGTCCTGTAATCCAAGGCTTTCTTCCTCACTATTTACAACACCACCATTTACAAAACCTTACTTAAAACCTCCAGCTCCACACACAGATTGCCACTTTGGTCCTTAATTGGCCCTACTCTTTCCCTGGTTATCCACTTGCCCTTAATATACTTATAAAATGCCTTGGGATGTTCCTTTATCTTGCCCGCCAGTGTTTTTTCATGCCCCCGCTTCGCTCTCCCAATTACTTCTTTAAGTACCCCACTACACTTTCTATACTCCTCTAGGGCCTCTTCTGTTTTCAGCCCTCTGAATCTGCCATAAGCCTCCTTTTTTTTTCCTTATCCAATCCTCTATATCCTTTGACATCCAGGGTTCCCTGGACTTGTTGGTCCTACCTTTCACCTTTACCGGAACATGTTGGCCCTGAACTCTCTCTATTTCCTTTTTGAATGACTCCCACTGGTCTGATGTAAACTTTCCTACAAGTATACCCTCCAACCATCTGAAGCAAATTCCTTGCATGAACTGCCCATGCCAGGGCAGTTGTCAACTTGCAGTTTGGTTGATCAGCTAAAATTTTATGCAGCATTGCATCAATCACCGCCTGATTCCTTTCACAGAGCCCATTGCTGAAAGGACTTTCAACTGCAGTATTCATGACCATAATGTTTACGTTTTCACATGTGTCTCTGAACTCGTCATCGGCAAATTCCCCTCCATTATTAATCAGAAACTTAGCCGTTACCCCACATCCCGTCCCTGTCCATTTCTCCATGATGTTATCTATAATCACACTTTGGTTCTTGCCATGTATCATTGTAGAAAGACTAAATCTGGTTGCCAAGTATATAAAATGTAGAATGAAAATATTTCTTTCTTTTTTCTATACCTTTAAATCCATGACAACTATCTCGTTAAAGTCACATGTCAATGGAAGGCTTACAATAGGACATGACAGCGTCCTCCGATACTGTTTTCAGATTTCACATTAATCTCTTCTATTATCTGCATATATTCTTCATCAATCATACCTGCATCCTTTAACAGGGTTTTTAATCTTGGACAAGAAGGGTGAGCAAATTTTCTGTGTAACTTTAAGCTAATTTGCTTTTTTTCTCTCTGATTCCTATCACCTGATGCCATTAATATTTCTCTAATGCTCTCACTAGAAATATCAGGTTTTGCTAAGGGGATACAATAATGCCCTGACTGGGTAAACTGCAAATCCACCGACTGTACAAAAACAAGTGCTTTATCATGCTCCGTATCAAGTTTCATTTATGCCTTTTCGTATAAGGTTTACTCAACAGTAAAGGTATCACAATACAACAGTACTGATAAAGTGGCTTACTCCAGCTATTTTACATGGATTTACAGCTCTCTTTAGTGACTTCAGTGTGTTGTCATAGTCAAACCTAAAGCAAGTAGTTCTTTTATACTCCTTAACCTTCCGTCAATCCTCTCTTCTGAGTGAATCCAGATAACATTTTAAACAATCTGCTTCACATACTGTTGATGTGCAAGCAATATCTAGCACAGCACAGTTGAACGAATCTGCGACAAACACATTCATCAAAGGACTAATGCCTTGTGATTAGTACAATTCATTCAGATTCATCATTATCTTCCTCTTCTGCCTCAGAATTCTCTGTCATGTGTCATTTCAAGGACCCTGCCTCTCCACTTTGGGAAGTTAATTGCATAACGATACTTCGAGTCACACCTGAAACACCTATTAACTGTCTCTTGGGCATTCCTGGAATTCATTTGCCTATTATTGTTGTTCCAATTCTGTCTCCTGCAGTAAAAGGCAGACCTGCTAAAGGTGCTTTCATCCTCATTCCTCCAGTCTTTAACCTTTCGATTGTACTGGTGCCTGTGTCCAGTATCTGGACCCTTTCGAAATCAAGCAATCATTGTGTCCTGCATTCTTTGTGTCACCGCAGAATGTCTCATTCGTTCCACCAATGCTGCAGGAAATGACTGTTTCCCCAGAATTTTTTTTAAGGCAGCAGACATCTGATCCAAAACGGAGGGTTGGATTTTGTTGAGCTCCCGATGTCAGGCTCCGTGGCGAGGGGCGGGGCCGGAAGCTTGCAACAGCCTGCCACGGAGCCTGATGCCGGGATTCCCGGGCCCGATCTTCCTGGCGGCGTGAGGCTCTGTGGTGGCCCACCCCCACCACTTAGCAACAGGACCAAACTTTAAATATTGAAATAAAGGACATGAATAAATCAACAAATCATTTACCATGATCTTACTGGCTGTCCACGATCCTCGATGGGCAGCAGTTGTGCCTTCACTATCCCGTCCAGGGAAAGCTGGCGCTACCGTGGTGGGAAAGGGGGAAACTTAGGATTTTTAGTGTAGTTGAGGTGGAGGGAGAAATGGCGTCAACTCTGCATTTTTAGTGTGGGAGGAGAAGAGGTGACCTCAGCACTTTGTGCAGTTGGAGGGGGTGGGGGGAGAGGTCAACTATTCAATTTGTGTTTTGTGGGGGGGAACGGGGCTAGCAATTATTTTTTGTGTATTGTGGGGGGTAACGGGTCATACATTTGTGTATAATGTAGTTGGGGGGGGGGGGTCGTTGAACTTTGTACTCTCTATACAGGTTTGACAGCTCTTTAAAAATGGCGCCAGTGCCTGGGTTGGGGCAGCTGACACCATTGCCGGTGTCGCAGAGCCCACCCCCGCCATGTGGTTGGGCGGGGGGACCACCCTGCGTATGGAAATGAACCGCCGCATGCTAAATTGCGGCGGCTTGGCGGCACGGCCTCCAATTTATTCGCTCGCCGTCGCTCCCGATGGAGGGAGAATAAAATTCAGCCAGAACTGAACCCCATTTAGAACCAGGAGCCTGTCCATCTGCGATACCCTAGCACAATCTAGCAACCTAAATGCTAGCAGTGAACCAGGGATCTCCAAATTGAATTTCCTCAGTCTTCTATACAGTCCGTTAAAGTCCATAAAAATTCCTCCATTGAATAACCATCTGTTTTCCGAAATCTATCAAAGTTTGACTGTGCCTCATATGCATTTAATAAATAATTTTTCTTGTAAATCTCATCCAAGAATTCTAACAGAAGATCCAAACCTTCATCAGTATCCAACTCACGAGCATCTGTCCACAAAATACTTCTAATTTTACTTTTGGTAGGAAGTGACAATGCAAAGGCCATATCTTGTTTCCTCTTTGGTAAGGATGTAACCCATGTTCATATATCCATTTCATTCTTCTAATGCTCATATGGTTCAGACTCAGATTATCGGAGGGTAATCATACCCTGACCATTTACACTTGCTTTCTGCCATTTTCCACAATAGCACTAGATTTTAGTTTTGTATGTAAATTGTTTTTTAGGCAACCATCCTCTGCTACTACGTTATACTCCAGAAAGCTTATTGTTGAAGGATTATGCTGGAGACAATCTTTATTCAGTCTTGCATTTATTTTACAAAGTAAAAAGATTACAAACATGCAGCTCCTCACTCAAAACTTCAACCAGTGTCACTGAGTGTCTCCTTATATATACTCAAGTAAGACCCTAATTAACATGCTCCACCAGCATATTATGAAGGACAATTAACAATTATCACGCATTGCTCTGATTTTAAGTGAAATTTGAGTACAGAGAACCATATTGGAGATAACATGAGAAAGAAATACATACAGAATTATGATAAAGCGGTTTTGCATAATATTTTTATGTCATGGGGAAATTTATGCAGGTCTCCATCTGAAAGGTCCTTATTGATTAAAAAAAAATGCTCCAAAAGAGGCACCAATACAAAAAATAGAAGTCATAAAATGCACTTATGGCATGCCAACTGTGAAAATTATCTTCTTGGCTTTTTGTGCATCCATTAAGAGAACATGAGCAGTTGGAGTAAATCGTTATCATACAATTGCCGTGCTTTCCATGTGTTGAAAGGTTATAATTGATGCTTTTGTGGGCCTCATGCTTGACATACGCCTATTTGAGTAGCACAGTCTGCAGTAAGTATGAGCGCAGATGCAAAATGCTGGAATAGCAGTCCTCTCCTGCTGCAGTCAGTTATCCTGCCTACCTCTCCTTTGCCTTAAATAAGGTGCATCTGAAACATCATAGCCGTGTAAATGAAATGTAATAGAGATCATATGGCATCACCAGTACCTGCAACCAGCTCCCTGCCTCTCCACTAGTTGTGGATCAGAAGCTATGCCAGCGGGTAAGAAACAGAATGCAGGATTTCAGGCTGCAGAATTTATACAGTGTTTTGGTTAAGAAAGTTAGAGACTTTTGTGGAGTTTTTTTAACTTTCAGTAAGAAATTATTGTTGTGGTCAGCAGAAAACATCTGAAAAATTTGGAAACTATTTCTTGGGAAAGCCATTAGTCCCCATTGAGTACCTTTTGGTCTGCTACTCTACGTTGCTCAAGAGGATGAAGAATATTTAGACAACATATGAGTAGGAAGGCAGCTACTTAATGGTATCTGTGTTCAAAGGTTTACTGGATCCAGGGAATATTTTTTTAAAGGCTTACTTTTACCAGGTCGGAGAGAAGGGAGCATGGAGGAGGATCTTGTGTCACAATCCAAGGCAAGAATGTCCCTTTCTGTAGCAGCAAAGTCACCACTGCTTTGAATGTCTTTTATTTAGTCCATTCCAGGCTAACTGGTGACTTCCTGAACATCTGGAAGTTATCAGTGTAGTGGAGCTTAGAGCAGATGACATATGCCCTACGCACATAGGACAATACATTCTTAAAGCTTTCTCTGGAGGCCAGGAATGTCCAGCCTAGAGCTCTTCAATTCGACTAGACATTGAAATTCCCCAGATTGCATTGGGCTCCTCTGGGTGAAGTGTCCCATATATTAATAGGAAGTATTATTCAATCATTGTTCATTTGGTGTGAAACAATTGATACTGTATAATGCAATTGACTGCCAGACATCCAGGTAGCTCGACTGGTGAAGTAGTCATTTCCACCTCCACCCTCCTTTTTGCAGATGCAAATAAAGTCCAAGGCTGGTTCCTTGGAAATCACTGCTGCCTTGGATCATCCTAGACACCCTTAAAAAAACGATATAACAACCTCCATGTCTTCACAGGGGCCAGCACTGAGAGCACAATTGGTATTTTGAAGAAACACCTTTTGATGTTTAGGCAAGTTAGGGACCATGCTACAGGGCCAGCCTAGAGAATTCTCCTGCATTATTGTTGTTGTTGTTGCATCCTTCACAACTTAGCAATACAGAGATGGATCATTCTTCAAGACCAATGAAAGGATGCCCAGAATTAGTTATCAGATGCCCAAGAGGTAAATGACCAGGATACAGAGAAGAAGGAGGAGAAAAGACTCCTGCATGAAATATTGGCAGGAGCATTCACAATCTGTGATACTCTGATTGTAAAAACTTTCTCAAGAGACTTCCACAAAACTATCATATTCACTCTCCAAAGGGGCTTTGAATTTGTTCTTACCATCACAGTGTTTTTTGACTGACTAGTTGCTGAATAATGTGATCCCCTAGCTATCCTGGTGCTTCCTCATAGTGAAGGCCTTGTGTCAGGGTCATGTTTGGTGCATTTTCACAAGTGGCTCTTTGAATTGTTAAGCCTGTGCATAAAACTGGCAATGTGGATTGTCCGCATAATATAGAAACTGCTTGATCTTTCAATTTTGGAGGTGGCCATTTAGCGTCACAAAGAGATACAGCACTGAAACAGGCCCTTCAGCCCACCAAGTCTGTGCCGACCAACAACCACCCATTTATACTAATCCTACATTAATCCCATATTCCTTACCACATCCCCACCATTCTCCTACCACCTACCTACCTACACTCGGGGCAACTTACAATGGCCAATTTACCTATCACTCTGCAAGTCTTTGGCTGTGGGAGGAAACCGGAGCACCCGGCGAAAACCCACGCGGTCACAGGGAGAACTTGCAAACTCCACACACACACAGGCAGTACCCAGAACCAAACCCGGGTCGCTGGAGCTGTGAGGCTGCGGTGCTAACCACTGCGCCACTATGCCACCACTGTACAGTATTTAAAGGGATCCTCAGCTGCTCTCGGGTAAAATACTAGAAAGTTTTGTGAGACATTTTGTTTCTATTACATTGTGTTTTTTGACTACTTAGAACACTTTAAAGTCCTTATAAATTTTTCTGAACTCTTAAGGGAGCTTTTGGCACTGCACTTTTTTCATCATGTCGGTCCAATTCCACTTTGACAGGAATAAGAAGAAGAGGGGACTAGAGGTGTTGGGAGAGCGAACAGAAGGAGGCATGCTCACAGGAATTTTATCCTTCCAAACAGTATATAAACCCAGAATAACATGCGTGCCGTTCACTGAGGAGCAGTGCATAAGGAGGCTCTGCTTCTCTAGAGAGGCTATCGCAATGTTGTGTCAACTCTTGTAACAAGAACGCCAACCAACTGCCATAGCTAGCACTCTTGCTTCTCCTGCCCTACAAGGAATCCACAAATATTTAAAACATACTTACCTTGGCTTCTTCTGTCCACTCTGCTGAATACCACCATATATTGCTGGTGCATTTGGCAATGGCCTTCCATGATGTTCAGTACATGGCAAAAGTGAGCCTGTCTTGCTTACCAGTACTTCATGTATTGTTTCACCTACAGAACTCTGCACTTGATTGAAAAAGCGGAAAGAAATGAAATTATCCTTGAATGTTTGAAATGAGTTACCATTCAACTGACTGCTTTTTACAATTTGGGGAATGATGCCCTTGATTGGTCAGGAATGCTGTCATGCTTTATAAACAGCATGGCCTAGATTTTACTGCCATAATAATGGTGAGTTTACTGCGCATACCAATTATTTACATGAAAATCATCTAGCAACTTACGGCGAATTGCCATATGTTGCTGAACGCTTTGCATTAGTGTTGCAAAAACAGCAGCTCACCCTCAAACTCCCCATCAGTTTCAAGAAATTTGCCATTAATTACGAGCTGCAGCAAGTTAGGGCTAGTACTTAACAGCATAACATCTTTTTAATGACGAGATTTATGATCTTGTAATGTCACTTAATCTCTCTGGCCAAGATAGAGAACAATTGAAACTGTGAAGTATCCTATAGATAGTAAATTGTTCTTAGAAAATTTTAAAACATAAATTTAAAAAATATTATTCTTAACTTTGCTTACTGTCTCTTTTTCACTCACTTAATCCATTTTTTCTTCTCTTTGGGGGGAATTTTAACCAAAAGAAATGAGCCTCATTGTTGTTGAGCTTTTTGCATTTAACTGTGGTTGGCAGGTAACCCAGGCAGCTACATCCAGGTGAGGGCTTGTTGGATCCAGACGGTGAGTGCCTTTACGCCTACCTCCTAGGTCCTGTGTGCATGCCTGAACAACACATGTGATCAGGCAGCACCACCTCCATCGCCCCTCCCCATCCCTTCCACCATTGAATCTTGCAGCACAGAAGGAGGCCATTTGGCCCATCGTGCCTGTGCTGGATCTTTGAAAGAGCTATCCAATTAGTCCCATTTCCCAGCTTTTTCCTCACAACCTTGCACCAGACCATTTTTTCCTGAAAGACGATGGATTAATGAGACTACGTTTAGCAGTTGATTGTGCCATGTCGTACAGAAAAGCTGAAGTAAGAGATGGGGTATCAGCCAGTTAAAGTGAAGGAAGTGGTTTTAGAGTTGTGCATGTAAATAATTACCATTATGGGAATTTGGTAGTCATGGAGCAAACTGCCATGTAAGAGGCCCCTTTAATCAGTGTGCATTGTGCAGGGTGAGTTGCTCATGTATCCCTTGAAGAGGGAGGGTGTATATTGTGCTGGTGCCCAGGATGGGCAAGGAAGCAAAGGAAGTGTCCAATGTGCAAACTGCCTTGCCCTCTAATCCAAAGGCTGTTGCCTACTCTTTCTAGGTGGCACGAATGATATTTCTAGGAGGCACATCCAGGAGGCTGTGTCTCTTGAAACCTCCATCAGGGCTTAAAGATCTATTTTGGTAAAGTTCTGTGTTCTTCTCCTCCAGCTTGACACCATGCCCTGCTGCCTTGTCTGGCTACTTGGTGTAGGTGCTCCTGCTGTATTAATTTTGAAATTTATGATGAAAAGATTTATGAGACATCTGAAGTTGAGGAGAGAGTCAAGTGATTGTGCCAGGCACTATACCTCCCGACCTGGTCTAATACTGAAATGTGCAAGCTGAATTGCCTTTTTAAAGTTTACACTCCAGTTTCCATGCATTCCAGCTGTTTACACCTGCTTTACATGGGATGCATGCCAATGACTATCCCAATGGATAGGCAGATTATCTTACCCAGGAAATTCTTGTGTAGCTACCTCTCCTGGCAGCGGCAGGTGCAATTTTTTTAAATTGGCATAACAGTGCCAGAATTCACCACGTGGAAATAGTCATTGTGGTAATATGCACAAATAATAGATATTTTTTCAGTTTGTTGCAGAAGGAACAAGACCAAATTAATTTGCAACATACAGTGGCTGAACTGAAAGAAAACAATAAAGTGCTAGAAGATCACATTATTTTCCTCAATGAGAAGGTGCATGAGAAAACTGAGGAGACCAAAAGGTAAATAATGAGATAGTTCTTCATATTGCAATGCATTGTCCATTGTCATGTTCTCGACAGTACCAGAGTTCATGTCACTTTGGCTTGCTAATTACATTTCAATTTGGTTGATTTTTCAACTTTGATGTTTTATGCTTGTGGAAGAGGCAGAGACCAAATAGCTTCTCATATATCTGGGAAACAGATTTCTGCTAGACTGAAAGAGTTTCTGATTTTGCGATAATGATCAGTTTATTACATGAATAATTTCAGGAGTAGTCACATTTGCAAAGTATGGATTTGAAATAGTAAGTATGATAATGTCTTAAATTTTAATTATCATTCCAATGTTGATTGATCTTAGTGTGATGAAAATAAATTAATAGCAATAATTAAAGATGTCAGTAAATTTGACATTTGTAAAAGTGCAAAACCAAATGAAGAGATTCGTTTATACCTTAGATCCTAGCAGCCCAAAATTTATAATAAGTAGCTAAATATATATTTAGTTAATGAATAGATTATCTGCCTTGTTCATTTAACTGTTCTCTGAACTATGATTATGTCAAAATATTTTGCATCTGAAAAACTGAAATTAACATGACAGGATGGTCTATTTAAAAAACCCTTTTGCAACATAATTTATTCAGTGTATAGTCATTTATAATTTAAAACCTTGTTATTTATAGTTCATCACTTCAGAATGAAACTGTATTTCTGTTTATATTTCTTTTATACATGTTTAAATTTTTACAAACATTCCATTTATTTCTGTTGAGTATCCTTTCTTATTTTCAGACATTTAAAAAAAGTATTTAATTAATGCCACATTAGACTACATAACCTGCATGCTGAAAGGTGAGCGGGATATGCAGACTAACAATACAAGTTGGTCTAAGTTGTTACAAATCACAGCATACATGTTCATTTGAGTTATGCCTTTTATTTTTTGGTTAATATTTCACCAACAAATAATAAATGAAAAGTTATTTAGCGCAGTTTTGTATCAGTTACGTCAACAGTAAAATGGTACCTTAATACAGAATTGAGCGAAGGCAGTCCTCCAACACTTCTTGTAACCACATGAATTTTGGCTATAGAGTAAAGTGGTTAAGAAGTAGTTATACACATGGGAAAGGAAGATATTCCTGAGGAAGAGGAAGAGCCCCGTAGCTGTAAGGGAGAGACGAGAATGGTATGGAGAAAGATAGAGAGAGAGATATACAATAGAAGAACTGAGTGGAATACTGAGGGATATTTGGATAAACTGGAATTTGAGGAGTGGGATTTGACACCTGTGCTGGTGTTTTCTGGGATGTGATTGTTGGGACATGTGACATAGTTGCATTTTGAGAAAGCTCCTGTTGGGACTATAAGCAGTGACATTTTATCTAATGAAAATAAACTTTTGAGAGAATACACACAAATCTATAAGACACGAACTCTGTTCTGTAAATGTAACAATTTAGTTTCTCTTGTTTAAGAACATAAGGCATAGGAGCAGGAGTAGGCCATTCCACCCTTCGAACCTGCTCTGCCATTCAATAAGATCATGGCTGATCTTTTACCTCAACTCCATTTGGCAGGCTTCATCATGACCATCAAGATCTACAGGAGGCGGTTGCAAAACAAGCCAGATGCTATGAGTTGACCATCACAGACCTAAAGGCAATGCTGCAGGCTACAAAGAGTCAAGTGGCCTCACTAAGTCAGTATAAGAAGGTCTATGAAGAGCTTCAAGAGGGTAAAGCATGCCTCCTTTATTTCTCCGTCAAAATTATTTTTATCAAAGGGAAAATCTTGACTATCCATTTACATTAGACAAGAAAAGTTTGAGGCAATAAATAAAACTTAAAGAAGGTGTTTGGCATAACAAAACCAAATCTACGAGCAGGGAAGAGTATAGGATTACTTTTTGCTGTGCTGGCATTGCTGGCTTCCAGGTGTTCACCTTTGATCTGGCTTCAGGCAAGAATTTTTGAAGAGGCTTTTGATGACTTTTGACATAATCTGTGGCAGATCTCAAACATTTGGAGACTCCAAAGTGTGGCTAAAAATGTTAATGTATATTTTCCATACAAAAAATGATTGATTTACTAGAAAAGTATAAACGAGGATTTCTTTTATTGAGTGAACTTTTGAGGACCACACTAACATTTTGCAACAGAAATCAAAAATCAAAGCACTTAAAGCCTTGCTGTGCACTGAAAACACACATCCAACAATGTTACTTAAAAGACATTTCACCATTCAAACAGCTATTTGTGTTCCATATAGTGTGAGCACCCTTAAAGTACTGCTTAGTGTAAAAATAATTTCACCTGATATTTAAAGTTCTGTAGTTTTCAGGATATTTAAATAAACACATAATCCAGTGGAGATTCCAGCAAATAGTTATGTTCAGTAAACATTGTGACCACACATTATTCCTTGTATTGCAAAATAACAGAAATACATATTGTTCTCTATTGTTAATGAATTTCTAATGAAACTGCTGAAATTCACAGCTCTGAAGTACATGATTTGTGAGAATATATTTTGTTAATGGAAAAATGTAGCAAATACAATTCAGGAGTGATCCTTTAACATTTTCCAAGCAACTGAATGAGTATAACTGCCAATGCTTGTTAATCCAGCTGTGAATGTGCAGTATTTGATGCAAATGGCTGAATGGCAACTAACTTAATGATGAGGCCCTGCGACTGTTGGCAAATTCTGTAATGAAACAATGAAAGCCCTTTTTTGGTGGGGACAACAGCCCCCAAAAATGCAAAGAAGACATCAAGTGGGGCAGTCTTTCTTTTCTTTCTTTCAGTATGACATTGAGAGAGCAAATACAATATAGGACTTCATTGGGTAACCAAAATAATTAAATAATTTTGTGAACGTGATGGCATTACATGAATATCACCAATAAAGTAGCAGTGCAAGACATAATAGTCATAGAGTCATTTACGACATAGAAGGAGGCCATTTGGCCCATGAAGTCCATGCCGGCTCTCTGCAGAGCAATCCAGTCAGTCCCACTACCTTGCTCCATCCCCATACCCTTCAAGTGCCGATCCAATTTCCTTTTGAAATCTCTACTTCCACCGCCCTTGTGGGCAGCGAGTTCCAGGTCATTACCACTCGCTGAGTAAAAAAAGTTCTCTCTCACATTCCCCTTGCATCTCTTGCCCAAAACCTTTTCCCCCTAGTCCTTGTACCATCAGTTAATGGGAAGTTTTCCCTTGTCTATCTTATCCAAGCCTGTCATAATCTTGTACACCTCTATCTCCCCTCAATATCCTTTGCTCCAGGGAGAACGACCCCAGCGTTTCCAACCTAACCTTATAACTAAAATCCCCATCCCTGGAACCATTCTGGTAAATCTCCTCTGTACCCTCTGAAAGAAGCTCATATCTTTCCTAAAGTGTGGTGACCAGAACTCGATACAATACTCTCGTTGGGGCGTAACCAGAGCTTTATAAAGGTTCAGCATAGCTTCCCTGCTTTTGTACTCTATGCCTCTATTTATGAAGCCCAAGATCCCATATGCTTTGCTAACCACTCTCACAATATGTCCTGCCACCTTCAAAGATCAATGCACATGCACCCCCAGGTCCCTCTGTTCTTGCACACTCTTTAAAATTGTGCCATTAATTCTATATTGCCTCACCTTATCCCTTCTGCCAAAATGTATCACCTCACACTTGGCTGTATTAAATTCTATCTGCCACTTGTCTGCCCATTCTGCCAGCTTATCTATGTCCTGTTGCAGGCGGTTCCTATCATCCTCAATGTTTGCAACTCTTCCAAGTTTGGTATCATCGACAAATTTTGAAATTCTACTCTGTATTCCAAGATCCAAGTCATTTATATATAGCAAAAAAAGCTGTGGTCCTAGCACTGAATCTTGGGGAACACCACGGTCTACCATCCTCCAGTCTGAAAAACAACCATTTACCACGACTGGCTGTTTTCTGTCCTTGAGCTAATTTTTTTACCCAATTGGACACTGACCCTCCTATACCATGAGCCTCAGTTTTGTTAACCAGCTTTTTATGCTTAATATTAGCACGAAGGAAAGACATAGTTCCAAAATGACCACTGATCTTTAACCATTTATTAATTTTGCTCTATTGTTTTGATGCATGCAATTCACTGGAGAGAGAGATTCATGGGACAAAAAAAAATTCCTGTCTCTCTCTCCCTCTCTCTCTTTCCCATCCTTTTCTACTATCCCTTTTCAATGTGTGCATTAAATCAGCAGTGCAAAATTAAAACAGTGCGACTGTTGGTAAAGTTGTAAATGTTGAAGGTATATACAGAAAATGCTGTGCTGAGACAAAGTAAGCTTTTAAGAGGGAAATGTTTGGGAGTTAGTATGTTGAAGGCACTGAGGCTGTTGAGATCATAATGGTGTGCACAACTACTGGTAATCATTTTGCAATGTCCTCTGTGAGTGCCTGGAAGTTGAAGTCATTGGTAACCTACACATTTAGAGACAAACCTCAACCCCAACTCCATGGTATACCTGTGCCTCCTTTTTTTTTAGTTTATTCTCAATATCTGGGCGTCATCCACATTTATTGCCCATCCCTAGCTGCCTTGAGAAATCCATTGATTTCACTTTGGAGATTTGTCCCTACACCATATTCTCTCTCCAATTTTGCATCTTCTTGAACCACTGGTAGCAGTTTTATACAACTGGCTGGCTCATCTTTTGTTGAGACTTGGGCAGAGAAATGGCAGGTGGAGTTTAATCCGGACAAATGTGAGGTAATGCATTTTGGAAGGTCTAATGCAGGTGGGAAGTATACAGTAAATGGCAGAACCCTTAGGAGTATTGACAGGCAGAGAGATCTGGGCGTACAAGTCCACAGGTCACTGAAAGTGGCAACGCAGGTGGATAAGGTAGTCAAGAAGGCATACGGCATGCTTGCCTTCATCGGTCGGGGCATAGAGTATAAAACTTGGCAAGTCATGCTGCAGCTGTACAGAACTTTAGTTAGGCCACACTTAGAATATTGCGTGCAATTCTGGTCGCCACACTACCAGAAGGACGTGGAGGCTTTGGAGAGGGTACAGAAGAGGTTTACCAGGATGTTGCCTGGTCTGGAGGGCATTAGCTATGAGGAGAGGTTGGATAAACTAGGATTGTTTTCACTGGAATGACTGAGGTGGAGGGGTGACATGATAGAGGTTTACAAAGTTATGAGCGGCATGGACAGAATGGATAGTCAGAAGCTTTTTCCCAGGGTGGAAGAGTCAGTTACTAGGGGACATAGGTTTAAGGTGAGAGGGGTAAAGTTTAGAGGGGATGTGCGAGGCAAGTTCTTTACACAGAGGGTGGTTTGTGCCTGGAACTTGCTGCTAGGGGAGATGGTGGAAGCAGGTACGATAATGACGTCTAAGAGGCATCTTGACAAATACATGAATAGGCTGGGAATAGAGGGATACGGTCCCCGGAAGTACAGAAGGTTTTAGTTTAGGCAGGCATCAAGATCGGCGCAGGCTTGGAGAGCCGAATGGCCTGTTCCTGTGCTGTACTGTTCTTTGTTCTTTGTATCAATATAGATAGTTGACTCTTTTGTACCCACTGCCTATGTAGCACCAGTTGTGAGTAGTGTGAAATCTGACCCTTTGTTGAGCTTACTAATTCCAGGTCTGACTGCGAGTGAAGTTTTTGATTTGACTCTGTAGAATCATAGAATCATACCATTCAGCCCATTGTGTCTGTGCTGGCCACCATAGAGCCATCCAGCCTAATCCCACTTTCCAGCTCTTTATCCATAGCCTTGCAGGTTACAGTACTTCAAGTGCATTTCCAAGTACTTTATAAATGTTATGAGGGCTTCTGCCTCTACCACTTTTGCAGGCACTGAGTTCCAGATTCCCATCACCCTCTGGGTAAAAATAAAATTCCCTTTGAATCCCTTCTAAACCTCATACCTCTTATCGTAAATCTGTGGCCCCTGTTTATGGACCTCTCAACCAAAGGGATTAGGACCTTCATCTTCACTCTATCTAGAACTTCATACTTTTATACACTTTAATTAGGTCTCCCTTCAGCCTCCTCTGTTCCAAAAAAACAATCATAGCCTATCCAATCTTTCCTCCTAACTAAAATTCTCCAGTCCAGGCAACATCCTCGTAAATATCCTCTGTACCCTCTCTAGTGCAATCACATCTTTCCTATAATGCAGTGACTAGAATTGCATGCAGTACTCCATCTGTGGCCTAACTATTTATACAATTCCAACTCCTAACTCCTATATTCTATGCCTTGGCTAATAAAGGCAAGTATCCCATTTGCCTTTTTGACTGCCTTATAGAACTGTCCAGCCACTTTCAGGGATCTCTGGACACACACTTCAAGGTCCCTCTATTCTTCTACACTTCTCAGTATCCTACCAGTTATTATATATTCCCTTGCCTTGTTAGCCTTCCCCAAATGCATTACCTCACACTTCTAAAGATTGAACTCCATTTGCCACCATTCCACTCACCTGACTAGTCCGTTGACATCTTCCTGCAGTCTACAGCTATCTTCTTCATTATCAACTGCATGGTCAATTTTTATATTGTCTGCAAACTTAATAATCATATCCTGCACTTTCAAGTCCAAATCATTGATATATACCACAAAAAGCAAGGGATCCCTGTGGAACCCGCTGGAAACAGACTTCCAGTCACAAAAACACCCATCAACTATTACCCTTTGCTTCCTGCCTCTGAGCCACTTTTGGATCCAACTTGCCGATTTGCTTTGGATCCTGTGGGCTTTTACTTTCATGACCAATCTGCCATGTGGGACCCTATAAAAAGTCTCGCTAAAATCCATATAGACTACATCAAATGCACTACCCTTATCAATCCTGCTTGTTGTTTCCTCAAAAAATCCAATTATTTTACTCAGACACGACCTTCCCTTAACAAATGTGTGCTGATTGTCTTTGATTAATCCATGACTTTCTGAGTGAAAATTTATCCTGTCCCTCAGAATTTTTTCCAATAATTTTCCCACCACTGAGGTTAGGCTGACTGGCCTGTAATTACTCAGTCTATCCCTTTCTCCCTTTTCAATAATGGTACAATGTTAGCTATCCTCTAGTCCTCTGGCACTACTCGTGTAGCCAGAGAGGATTGGAAAATGATGGTCAGAGCCTCCACTATTTTTTCTCTTGCTTCCCTTAACAGCCTGGGATACATTTCATCCAGGCCTGGGAATTTGGGATTTATCCACTTTCAAAGATGTTAAACCCCTTAATATTTCCTCTCTCACTATGTTAATTTCATCTAGTATTTCACACTGCTCCTCCCTGATTGCAATGTCTGTATCATCCTCTTTTGTGAAAACAGATGCAAAGTATTCATTAAGAACCATAGCATCATCCTCTGCCTCCACAGACAGGTTACCTTTCTGATCCCTAATAGGTTGTACTCTTTCTTTAGTTATCCTTTTGCTCTTTATGTATTTATAAAAACTGTTTAGGTTTTCATTGATTTTACTTGCAAATATTTTTTCATGCCCTCTCGTTGCTTTCCTAATTTCCTTCATAATTTCACCCCTACACTTTTTATATTCCTGTACGTTTTCTGCAGTATTGTGCTCTTGCTATCTGTCATAAGCTTTTCTTTTTTTCTTAATCCTCTCCATTAGGCCCCTTGATATCGAAGGGGAATCTCGATTTGATAGTCCCACCCTTTTTTTTTAAGGGAATATACTTGCTCTGAGCCCTTACTATCTCTTCCTTGAATACTTCCCACTGATCTGGCACTGATTTACCTTCAAGTAGCTGTTTCCAGTTCACTTTAGCTAAATCACATCTCAGCTTAGTAAAACCAGCTTTGCCCCAGTTGAGAACTTTTATTCCTGGTCTATCTTTGTTCTTTTCCATAACTACCCTAAATCTAACTAAATTATGATCACTTCTACCAAAGTACTCATGAACTGATACCCCTTCCACCTGCTTAGCTTCATTCCCTAACACTAGATCCAGAATTACTCCTTTTTGTTGGGCTTGCTACGTACTGGCAAAAAAAAGTTCTCCCGAATGTATTTTAAGAATTCTGCATTCTGTGTGCCTTTCACATTAATTCTATCTTAGTTAATTTAGGGTTGTTGAACCCCCGCCCCTCCCCCCCCCCCCCCCCCCCCCCCCCCCCCACTATTAGTATTGTTATTGGACTTCAGAGATTTGCCTACATATTTGCTCTTCTATCTCCCTCTGACTGTTTGGGTGGGGGGGGGGGGGGGGGGGGGGCGGTGCTATCGTACACTCCCAGTAGTGTGGTTTTCCCCTTTATGTTCTTCAGTTCAACCCATCTGGCCTCATTCCTACCCTTCTTTCAGCCATGTCTCAGTAACAGCTCTATCATACTCCCTCATGTCAATCTATGTTCTCAGCTCATCTACCTTATTCCCTAGACTTCTTGCATTGAAGTTGTCACATAGCACTACCAAACTCCATGGATACAGTCATTTACCACACAGGAGGAGGTCGTTCAGCCCATCAAGCTCATGCTAGCTGTCCACACAGCAATCCAGTCTGTCCCATTCCTCTGCTGTATCCCATAGCTCTGCAAGTTTATTTCCTTCAAGCATCCATCCAATTTCCTTTTGAAATCACTGATTGTCTCTGCCTTCACCATCCTTGTCGGCAGGAGTTCCAGGTCATTACCACTCGCTGCATAAAAAAGTTCTTTCTCACATTCCCACTGCATCTCTTCCCCAAAACCTTAAATCTGTGTCTCCTAGTCCTTTTACCAGGGCTGTGTTCTCGCACCCACACTTTTTGGGATTTTCTTCTCCCTGCTGCTTTCACATGCGTTCAAGTCCTCTGAAGAAGAAATTTTCCTCCACACAAGATCAGGGGGCAGGTTGTTCAACCTTGCCCGTCTAAGAGCGAAGTCCAAAGTATGGAAAGTCCTCATCAGGGAACTCCTCTTTGCTGACGATGCTGCTTTAACATCTCACATTGAAGAGTGCCTGCAGAGTCTCATCGACAGGTTTGCGGCTGCCTGCAATGAATTTGGCCTAACCATCAGCCTCAAGAAAACGAACATCATGGGGCAGGACGTCAGAAATGCTCCATCCATCAATATTGGCAACCATGCTCTGGAAGTGGTTCAAGAGTTCACCTACCTAGGCTCAACTATCAGCAGTAACCTGTCTCTAGATGCAGAAATCAACAAGCGCATGGGAAAGGCTTCCACTGCTATGTCCAGACTGGCCAAGAGAGTGTGGGAAAATGACGCACTGACACGGAACACAAAAGTCCGAGTGTATCAGGCCTGTGTCCTCAGTACCTTGCTCTGTGGCAGCGAGGCCTGGACAACGTATGTCAGCCAAGAGCGACGTCTCAATTCATTCCATCTTCGCTGCCTCCGGAGAATACTTGGCATCAGGTGGCAGGACCGTATCTCCAACACAGAAGTCCTCGAGGCGGCCAACATCCCCAGTTTATACACACTACTGAGTCAGCGGCGCTTGAGATGGCTTGGCCATGTGAGCCGCATGAAAGATGGCAGGATCCCCAAAGACACATTGTACAGCGAGCTCGCCACTGGTATCAGACCCACCGGCCGTCCTTGTCTCCGCTTTAAAAACGTCTGCAAACACGACATGAAATCCTGTGACATCGATCACAAGTCATGGGAGTCAGTTGCCAGCGTTTGCCAGAGCTGGCGGGCAGCCATAAAGACGGGGCTGAAGTGTGGCGAGTCGAAGAGACTTAGTAGTTGGCAGGAAAAAAGACAGAAGCGCAAGGGGAGAGCCAACTGTGTAACAGCCCCGACAAACAAATTTCTCTGAAACACCAGTGGAAGAGCCTGTCACTCTAGAATTGGCCTTTATAGCCACTCCAAGCGCTGCTTCACAAACCACTGACCACCTCCAGGCGCTTATCCATTGTCTCTCGAGATAAGGAGGCCAAAGAGAGTCCTTTTACCAACTGCTAATGGGAACAGTTTTTCTTTGTATACCTTATCGAACCGTGTCATAATCTTGTACTCCTCTATCAAATCTCCTTGCTACCTCCTTTAAGGATAATAAATCCAGCTTCTGCAACCTAACCTTGTAACCTTAAAATCTCTCATCCCTGGAACCATTTCGATAACCCTCCTCTGCACCCTCTCAAGGTCCCTTGCATCCTTCTTTAAGTGTAGTGACTAGAACCAACACAATCCTGTAGTGGTGGCCTAACCGGAGCTTTATAAAGGTTCAGCATAACTTCCCTGCTTTTGTACTCAATACCTCTATTTATGAAGTCCAAGGTCCAATGTGCTTTGCTGACCACTCTCTCAATATGTTCTGCCACCTTCAAGGATGTATGCACATGCACCTCCAGGTCTGTCTTGTCCCTGCACACCATTTAGAACTGTGCCATTAAGTCTATATGACCTTTCCCCATCCCTCTGCCAAAATGCATCACCTCACTCTTCTCTGTATAAATTCCATGTGCCACTTGTCTGCCCATTCTGCTAGCCTATCTATGTCCTGTTGCAGTTGATTGGTATCATCCTCCCTGTATGCCACACCTCCAAGGTTGGTATCATTGGCAAATTCTGAAAGGTTACTCTCTATTCCAATATCCAAGTCATTTATATATGTCAAAAAGCAGTGGTCAATCATACTGTGCACATGGTAATGTGGAGCATAGGAGATGGGGCTTTGCCATCCCAGGGCAGGTGTGCACCATCATCCAAAATGGTGGAAAACCATACCCTGGGTTGACAGACAGAGCGCAGCGTAGATACACCTGGTCAAGATCGGATGGGTCTGCCCGTTCCAGGATTGATTTCCTGTTTGTGTCCCATGCTGTCACGGTCAGGTCCACCGACGTCAAGCCGGTGTTCTTCTCTGACCATTGCCTCTTACTGGCTGATTGTCACTTACAGGATGACCAGCGGGTTGGCAGGTGGACATGGAAGCTCAATACTACACTGCTAACCGCAGAGAACGTTGAGGAACGCAAAAGGGATTACAAAGGTTGGAGAACCGTGAAATCCCTCTTTGAGTCTCCAGTTCACTGGTGGGAGGCGATCAAGGAGAACCATCAAGAGGTTCTTTATCTTCAAAGGTGTTCAGAGGGCGAGAGAGAGACAGTGGGAAATGTCCCACTCCAGTCGATGAGGATTGAGGTCAAGGAGGATCTCCAAGAGGTGAAGAGCTAGCAGACTTCGATCTTTGCCACAGAGGCCTCCAAGATCATCTTCCGGTCCAGAGTCCGCTCCATTGAGCAGGATGAGACGTGCTCGCGTTACTTCTTCCAAAAGGTACACAGATAGAGCTCTGTGATCAGCAGCCTGAAGGAGGAGGATGGCTCAGTAACGTCTTCGCAGTCCGACATACTAAGGATCAGTAAATCCTTTTATGCTGGGCTGTACGAGGTGAAGCCCGCGGACAGCACGGTTTTCCAGTCCTTTCTGTCATCCATCACGGAGGTCTTAGATGACAGTATGAGGGAGAGACTGGACAAAGCTCTAACTCTGGATGAGCTGACAAATGCCATCAGGTCCTTCGAGACGAGTAAAACTCCCAGAAGCGACGGCTTACCGGTTGAGTTGTTTTCGGCTCTTTGGGACTGGGTTGGCCCAGACTTGCAAGAAGTATGAGAATATGCTTCTGGCCGGCAGCAGGTCAGAATCCATGAGGAAAGGCATCATCACCCTCATCTACAAGCGGAAGGGGGAGAGAGCAGAAATCAGTAATTGGCGGCCCATCTCGCTGCTTAATGTTGACTACAAGATTCTGTCCAAAGTCATCGCCAGTGGGTCAAGTCTGCTCTGAAGTTGGTGATTCACCCTGACCAGACCTGCACTGTACCCGGCAGGAAGATCTCTGATAGTCTTGCACTATCCAGGGATACGATCGCCTATGTATGGGACAGTGGGGTGGACACCTGCCTCATCACCTTGGACCAGGAGAAGGCTTTTGACAGGATATCGCACACCTACATGATGGACGTGCTCTCCAAAATGGGGTTTGGGGAGGGAATCCGCAATTGGATCAAACTGCTCTTCACAAATATCTGTAGCGCTTCTCAATCAATGGGTGGGAATCAGAAAGTTTCCCGATCTAATCTGGAGTCAGACAGGGCTGTCCTCTCTCCCCTTTCTGAATCCATTAGAAAGGATGCGGGCATAAGAGGGGTGACAATCCCAGGCAGCGGAGGCAGTCAGGTAAAAACCTCCCTGTACATGGACGACGTCGACGTCTTCTGCTGGGATCCACTGTCCGTTCGCAGACTGATCAGCATCTGCGACCATTTCGAACTGGCCTCGGGAGCCAAAGTCAACCACTGCAAGAGTGAGGCCATGTTCTTTGGGAACTGGGCAGACCGATCCTTTGTCCCCTTCACGGTCAGGTCAGACTACCTGAAGGTGCTAGGGATATGGTTCAGAAGGGCTGGGGCTTTCCCCCAAACCTGGAAGGAGTGAGTAGGCAGGGTACACCATAAACTGAGCCCTGTGAAAGCAGTGACCTCTCTCTGTCATGGGAAAGAACCTGGTCATCAGGTGCAGGGTGCTCACGTTGTTGCTGTATGTGGCGTAGGTCTGGCCCATACCCCACACCTGCGCCGTGGCAGTCACCCGAGCAATTTTCCTCTTTATCTGAAGATCCAAAATGGACTGGGTCTGGAGGGACACGATGTTTAAACCTCTGGATAAGGGCGGGAAAAATGTACCCAATGTTGCCCTCATCCTGATGACCACTTTCGTGTGCGGCTGCATCAAGCTGTGCATAGAGCCCCAGTATGCAAACACCAAGTGTCACTATGTGTTGTGAAGGATGGGTCTAGTCACATTGCCGCTGAATGCTCCATCCAGTTGGACCGTGCTGTACCACCTATCCTTTGTGGGAAAGCTTCTGTGGGAAAACACCTTTGACCGCAAATCTATTGGGGAGTGGTCTGCACAGAATGTCCTCAAGGCCCTATGGGAAAAGGAGATGGTGGATCCAGTTGGATGGTTCCCCGAGCAGACTGCCAAAGTCATTTGGCAGAATGCCTCATCACCAGAACTTTCAAACAAGCACCAAGCATAGCTTGGCTGGTGGTGAGAAGGGCCCTCCCCGTCAGATCCTTCCTGCATACCCGGAGTCTCGCCCCCTCCACACGCTGCCCTCGAGGTGGCTGCGGTGGGGAAGAGACAGTTGCCCACCTCCTTCTGGAATGTGTCTTTGCAAAGCAGATGTGGAAAGAGATGCAGTGGTTTTTGTTGAGGTTCATCCCAAGCAGCTCTGTAACACAGGAGTCTGTGCTCTACGGGCTGTTCCCAGGGACGCACACCAAGATAAACATCAACTGCTGCTGGAGGACCATCAATTCGGTGAAAGACGCTATTTGGTCTGTCCAAAACTTGTTGGTCTTCCAGCGAAAAGAGTTGTCCACGACCGAGTGTTGCAGACTGGCACATTCCAAGGTCCAGGACTACGTGCTGAGGGAGGCACTAAAGCTTGGAGCAGCCGCTGCAAAGGCTCAATGGGGAAAGACCACAGTGTAAGGTCCTCCCACCAAAGTGAACTGAGGGGCTGAACCCATGGGAAACCCCTCGGGCTGTATACACCTAATATGGGTTTGCTGTACATGGCATGTAAAATGGAATGGAAGGGTTGTGAGGCAACTCAGTCCTGTATCGAAGAAAACTGATTGATTTTCTTTGCACTTTTTGGAATGCCAATTGGTGCTGTTTTGAACTGTTTTGTAATGCATTTTTTTTACAGATCTTTATGAACAAGGTATATTTTTGGGGAAAAAAAAGTTGGGTTGGTGGGGGTGGGAGATGGTTAGTTTCGCCATCTGATAGTTCATAGATCCTTGAAACAAGCCAGATACATAGGTATATTTTGATGACTGGGCAATCATCTTGCCTGAAGGTAGTGACTTCTATGTGCTGATCTTCCCCTTCTAGCACACTTTCAGGGTTGGATGCTGGCTTCTAATGTGCAATTGTCTTCCTCACATTTACCTTTACTGGAACCTTTCAATCTTATTTATAGACCTGCATTTTTCTAGGTCTCTGCTGTTGCTAGCACCCTGCATATCATGCTGTTTTATATTAATGCATGCAGCCAACAGCATGTTGAATCCCATGTTTACAGTCAGCTACAATGTCTTGCTCTGCAATTTCTATTTCACATGATTGTTACTTTTCTCTTTTAAATGCTCCAGAGGAGGAATTAGCAGAGTCTAACTGAACAACTCATAACAATTTGTGTCACATGCTCCTACAGTGGAAAGGTCCAGAATGGGTATACCAACTCCAAGAGTTCATTTGTGAGTTGTAGGAGGGAGCACTAGGTACAGCACAGAGGATGAGGCAGTGCAATTTAAATTGGAAGAGGTGGCCAGATTGCCAACTCGATGGTTCCTGTATCTGCTAACCACAGTACTGCACCAGTTAATATCCTGATAGAGGTTTACGAGGAGAAACGGGAAACAATCAGGAGTTTGAAAGGGCTGAACGTCTTGGCATATCCATTTATAGCTCAAGTTTCTTCAGGTCAGCCATCTACTTTCTCACCTCATTCCAGCCCCTTCAGATTGCGGACATCAATGTTGACGCGTTCAGAAATCTTGCCTGTCCCCCCACCTTATAACTGCTGTGCCAGGCACAGGAGGAGGAGATGGCCACCTGTTCCTTAAATGGTCGCCTGTCCTCCTTGTACTTCAAGTTGTGTTTTCAGCTATTAACTAATAAAATGTTTTTCTTTTGGTTTTCTACACTCCATATTATGTAAAATTGCAGAACTGAAAGTGGGTCTGGCTCCTATGCTCTGGGGTTTTAATAGGTATTTAGTGATGTTTATAGATGTTTGCCCTCATTATTGATCCTGCCACTTCATTGGATGGTCTGGTACATGAGTGTTATATTGCAGTTCAGCTAAAAAGTTAAAGATTGCATTTAGTAACAAACAGCAATTTTTGTTATATACCTACTATTCTTCATCTGCCCGTACTATATATTTTTATTGTAAAGATAGCATTGAATTCTTTCCCCTCCCTATTTATATGCTATTTATGACTCTGATGACACGTTTTTGAAGAGAATTTGTTTTTCATAGCCCAAGAATAATCAGTTGAGATTGCTCCATGAAGTCAGTTTTTCGTTATGGTGTCATTCCTTCTTATGGCCTTATAGTTACTAGGTACCAATTGTTACCACAGACCAATGGCATACATTGTTCAATAACATTTTTCCCATAAACCATCTTAATGCTCAATCAAATGCTATTATTCAAAAGCAACAACTACAGAATTGTCACATGATTATTATTGGCCAATGAGATTGCAAGAAAACAACACTGTCCTTTGACAACAATTGCCAAATAGACTTTCTAAAAAGAAATTATTATGCCTGATTGGGATTTCTGGGATTCTAGTTCTAGTCTCCAGCCAGTTCCGCAGTCTTCACAAGTACTGCACCAGTGTATAAGGATTTAGGGAGCACAGGCCATGATAAATCCCCAATGCTTTTCAATCCTTTCCATTGTTTAACACCTAGTCTCCAATAAATGCTGTGACTCACCTCCCTGCTAACAGTGCTAATGCATAAACTGGTGGTAAATCCAGAAGTAACTATCCCTTGAACCTGAAATCTGGGTCTCAAAGTCCATCGTACACTACTCCTTTGTGCTTTACACCAATGATTACTTTTTATTTTTGCTTTTCTTAATCAAATTTAAAAAAAAATGCTACAACCCTTCACAACAGTTATTGAGTTTGAGATTAGAATTGACTGCAATCTATAAATCTAAGGATTTGTTATATAAAAATGTAACACAAATGCTGGAAATATCACAGTACATTGACTAGAATCTGAAGGAGGAAAATAGGCTAACGTTTCAGGGTGTGACCATTCATCAGAACACCTATCTTATTTTGCAAAGGTTTCCAGTACCCCATGGAAATGAAGAAGAAAAGCTCATTATCAACAATTTTCACAAAAACTCCAAGGAACAGAAAGGCAGTTCAAACAACAAGTAAGGTATGTATTGTACATTTAATTTTAGTAGTAAAGGTAAAAAAAACTTTTTGTTTCGCTCAATGTTTCAGAATTATCAGTTGCTAAAATAATAGGTGATTTTGTAAGGTAAAATAAAATGAAGGGATGTGAATAATTAATTTTGAAGAATACGTGATTGATACAGTATATTGTCTTACTCTTGCAATAGTGCAGTTATAAGGCTCAAGCTGTAATGCATCTGTGTGTCTCATTAGTGTGAAAGCATTTCAACAGTGCACTGAACATTCATCAACAATGATTTATGCAGATACTCAATGGCAATTCATTGTGCAATTTATCCCACATGTTGGAGGACAAAGTAACTGAGGAGATTGTAGGTACAGTTCACAAATGAGATAAATTCTGAAAGTCCCATTTGCATCTTAGGGAAACAGTACTTATAGGAAGCTTAGGATCAGTGAATTTATTTTTATGTTTTTCAGGAATGCTATCTTTTAGCTCTGAATCAGGTTGAAATATAGTTGAGACTGATGAGATAAACATCACCTTTCTACCAATTGTAAGGTTTCCACATGAAATAATGTGGCCATTTGCAATCCACCTCCTGGTGGTTATAGATCCACAGAACATAACTATTTGTAATTTGCGACAAATTGGTATGAAATTGGTAATTCCACTCACAGGAGCCTGCTTGCCAAGTTGAAGAATCCACACGCGTTCTGTAAGCCAGGGGTTATCAACCTTTTTGCGTCTGTGGCCGCGCCCCCCCACCCCCCACCCCCTCCTGTGCTCTAAAAATTCCACGAGCTCCCAGTAAAACAACAACAAAACAAAGTATCTTTCTCTGTAAAAATTAGCTATGGAATTGAACAGTTACTTTTGTTTTACTTAACAAGAAACTAAATGGGACAGTGTTTGGTAAAAACATATGCCAATGTCCACAGCCAGCCTGAAATAAATTCGCTGGATCAGAGAGCGTACTCCTCGCGTGTGTGACTGAGTGCAAAGGCTTGATGGCAGCTTTGATCCTTCATCATAGCTTCTCAAGTTTAACTAATAAGGGCCAATTTTAACTTGGCCTATCTGGAAGTGGGGTGGTAGGGGCCCTAAAATAGCTGTACTGCACTTACCACCTCTTTCTTGCTCAGGTCCCACCTGCCACCTGTGGTGGTGTGCTGGAGTCCACCTGAATTAGGTGGGAGCCTCATTACTGCATGCAAATCATGGTCATATGAAACTAATAGGGCAAGAAAAATATCTTTCTTGAGGGAAAAAAATGTAAAACTTGAAAAGTTATAAAATCTATACTATACTGTTTTCTGGATTGATACCAAGGACAGATTTCCTCTTTGCACTTGGTGTAACAGAATTCTGAACCCATTCTTTCTTCATATGGTTCCATTATATGCAGCACACAGCTAAGATCTCTCCCCTACATATTGAAAACTTCTTCACCTTAATCCTCTTTGCCACCAGCCATAGCAGGAGGGTGGTTGACAATGTCCCAGCAGAGCTGCTTCTCCCAACACCTGATCCAACAGCTGGGGAGGGTGCGGGTGGCCAATAGTGAGTGATGGAGGGAGAGGAATGCAGAGCAGACTGGCTCCTAACGTGTGGTTCAGCTTCAACTGCACATCGTGGGGAGGAGGCAGTCTGGATCCAGTGAATGGAGCCTTCTCAAATGGCATGGGGATGGCGATGCCTCTTTCTCTCCCTCCTCCAGTGCCCCCCTCTGTATTGTGGACCCCTTGAAACTTACTCATGAACCCCCGGTTGAAAATTCTTGCTGTGAGCACTGAGAGTTGGAAAGTAAAGTTTTGTTCTGCACCGCTTCTCTACGTGACCTCTGATGTTTACTCTAGAGAAATAATTTTCTGACTTCATGCTACTTACCTGCCAGCACAATATATTGGAAAATATAAATATGATTTTCTGACCATTATAGTTGGAAATTGTGCACAGCGAGTACCTGAGTTTCCACTCTCCACTCATGTTTTTGGAGGGCAAGGCAAGGTAATACACCACCAGCATTAAATTGGGGAGACTTAGCCCTTATTTTCCTTGACAAACACAAAAAAGTGTCAATGTGGTTATTTTTGACTTTGTAATTTTTTTAAGAGTGACGTTGATTAAGAGACTCATTTTAATTGTTGCTCTGTACACTTTTTGTCCAGATTGCACATGTAGCATTGCATGCAATAAATTGTTGGCAGATCTGTGTACTTTTTTGTAACTTTGAGTTTTGAACTTCAGGGCATTGTTCGGAGAAAACTGATGATGTTTGTAATGTTTGCCTATATGTCTGGCTGCTGGGCACCCTTCTCCTTTGCAATCAGAACTAAAGGATTGTTTCACTTTATGGTTTTAACTTGATTGTATAACATCAGAACTCTGGAAGGAAATGGGCTGCTTGCCACGAAGATCTGGTTTGTTAAAGAGTTTGAGTTCATTAGAATCTAGATGGCAAATAAGGTTAAAATTGTGGCATAATGCAGAATTTATGTAATTGTGACATACAATAAATAAGGGTTGTCAAATGCAATGGAGCTTTTACATGACAATAAAGAGCAGATGTGCAGCTGTTTATTTACTTCTTTAAAAAAAATCTCATGTTTAGTTTTGAAATCTTTTGCCACCTTTAGATTTTTCAGTAGGGTCCGATGGACAGATTCCCATATCACAGCATATTTCATTGAGGAGGGGAGGACAATCTTTGCTCTGGATTGTTCTGCAACTAACTTGGTTCTCCAAAGTGATTGCCAGTAGGAGGCTTAGAACAAGCTAACTGTTAGACTTTCCCTGTTTCAAGCTGAGATTTTGTGCCTCAGTAAGGTGGTCCATCTAATAGTCTAAACATATATTATTGTAATTCGCCATCAACCAGTAGAAGCTGAGGCTGAGTGAGAGGCAGATGATCTCTTTGAAGGACAGGTTTCAAGATTCTAACATTAATCCACATGAAGAAGGCCATTCAGCTCACCTTATTTTAACTTTCTGGAAAGACCCTACAGTCCCTCATCACGACATCTACTTTTTCCAAACTATTTACTATCGTATATACTTCCAAAAGGTCTTCTCTAAGTTGCCTTCTTTCAAAGCTGAACTCAAATTTCTCCAATCTCTTCTCATTAGTCTATCCTCTGAATCTAGAGTTCAGCTCATGGTTCTTCGCTGAACTGTGTCGAGGGCCTTTGCGTCTCAATGAGCAGCAGTGGATATGGTACTAGAGGTGTGGTCTGACCAGAACACACTGCAGTTTTAACATGAAATTCTCTGATGTCTACTTCATTGTTCATCATTCTATTTGCCTTGTTGATTGGCAGTGGATATGTTGAGCATTGAGTCTAGAAATATGCCCAGACTCTCTTCCAACTTCACCATTAGCTATTTTGACACAGTTCAAGGACTATTTTTTATTCACTTTTTTTTGCCAATGTGTAGTACTTTATACTTGTCCATTGTTCTGTCCACTTGCACGTTATGCCCAATTAAGCTGAATTGTCGCCACATAATGAACTGCTTCCCTAGTTTGTTATCATTTGCAATTATGATTTGCATTGAGTTTCCGAATCCATTGGAGGTAATTTTGACTTTGGGCGACAATGTATAATGTGTGATATCGGATGAAAATGTAAATTAAAATCATGAGATGTATAACAGTCAGCTGGGGTGGGGGTGTTCTGAAATTGCCTATTTTATACTATCACCCCAAATTAAAATTACTGCCATTGTGTGGAACTAAAGCGTTTGAATTAGAAACTGTAGAGGTCCCAACACTGAACGCTACCTCCCATCTTGAAATAACTTATAACATGTATCTACTGCTTTTTACCCTTTATCCAAATTTCTTATCCATTCCCAAAGTTTGCCCTTAATCCCCAGTACTTTTAGCTTAACCAGCTAGCTTTTCATGAAAAATCATTTATCAAATGCTTTTTGGAAGTCTAGCTACACTGTGTCATTAGATTTTTACTGCCTATTTGGGATATGTCCTCAGAAAGGTCAGGATGCTTGGTAACTTATAATTTTCCCCTGTCATAGTGACTGCTGTTGACTAAATTATCCAACAAATAGTTTGCTTTATCCTGGAAGTACTTGGGCTGGTCTTTCCTCTGAAATGTTCCCATTCCCCTGCTGTAACTTGGCCCGAAACAGGATTTTTGCCCCATTTCTGATGAAGTTACAATCTTGAAATGGGAGCAGCTCCAAGGAAATTCTTGGCCCTAGTTTGCGATACTATTCTTCAGTGTCCTCTAAAGTTCTTGTAAGCTCTGAAGGCACGGAAATAAAACCTGTAAATACCATTCAATTACTCAGAATTCAGAGCAGGAATGCTTTATGAGTCAGTTAAATGATACAAGCGCCTTCCCATCACCAAACAAAACTTGACTGTCACAGCAATTTCTACAGTGGTATTCTTTCGATCTATTTTAAATATATCTGCCTGTGTTCTTTTACTTGTACTACAGCTATAAATGTGACCTGAGCCTTTTAGCAATGTGCTAAAACTCAGCATATGAGTACTTATAAAATGCTGAACAATAAAACTTGATCACAAAGCCTTTCAGCTACCTACTGTAGCTCTGAGCAAGAGCATAATATATCAGAGAAGTAGTCTGTTGGAATTTCTTTGACCATCTTAAATAAGAATCTTTCTTTCACTGCCAGCCAAAGGGCAAAACAACACTACTACCAATCTCTGTAACTGAAATAGTCATGAAACTGCAGCCCTCATGGGAAAACTCAGGGAAACAGCCCCAATCAATTTGAAATCAAGGTTACTCCATGCTTCAAGCCAAATTTACCTTTTCAAGAGGGTTGTTTGAGTGAATATTGTTTGCACAGCAAAGGATTCTCTTCAATCGTGCAATTGACATTTTAAATTATGTTGTCATTTTAAGGGTGTCATCTTTATTGGTAGAACAATAGAACATTTGAAAAGGATCTGACCACTAAGAGTAAACTGCTACATCCATGTAACTGATATTTTTTTCTTGTGAAACAGAAATGTATCTTGTCGAGAATGATTTAAAAGGTAAAAAGAAAGATAATCCCCCACGTCTTATTTTGACACTTCATTGTCTGAGGAATGAACCTGAAACCTACACTCCAGTACATCTGCTTTGATGTATTTCTTTTCTTACCCGGTTTGCTATCTTCTTTCTCTGGGTATGAAGGTTACTTTTATATTTATTCTGTAAACACTGTGAGAATTCTACAAATACAAAACATATGAAATTAACATTGATTTAGTGCCAATAGGGCATCTCTAATGTAACTTAAGCTCGTAAAGTCACAAATCCAGGATAATTGTACAGTTCAATCATTTGTCGCGATTAAAGCGAGTAAATATCAAAGGTGGTAGTTCAGCAACATTTAGTCAGTGAACTTTAATCGACATCAGAAAATTGAACTTAATCCTATACTTTAAATCATTTGAACGAAAGACCTTTGCACATTGGAAAGACAAGAATAAAAAAAATCAGGTTCTCTGTAATGTAATCTTTGCATTATTATTGGCAATTGCTGCGGCTGTATCTGTAAGGTTTTAACAGGATACAAATAACGAACCTGCTATTGTAAAAGTTACTAGAATCGTACAAGATCTGTTTAGCAGCTGCACCTATGTATGTTTCTTAAAATATGAATACAGAATGGCAGTCTGAATTTGCAGCAACTATTTTCTGTTTTGTGATGAGTTGATTTCAAGTCATGTATGCCTATGATTTTCCATTATTGGCAGGTTGTATGTGAGGCACTACTGGCAGTGCAAGGTTTTGCAAAATTTACCCTGTATTTAATATTTTAATTTTAATTAAAATAGATGACCAATCAAACAGTAGTCTTTTAGTGGTATCTTATACTACATATCAAGCGAGGGTATGAACAAAGTAAAACATTTGTAGATTTTTCCAAGAACAGCTTTGACTGTGTAGTTTACAGGTAATAGTCCTCTTTCACTTCAATCTCAAATTTAGCAATTTTAATTTGTTTAAAGTTCTTTGCATATCTGCTCTCTCTCTCTCTCTCTCTCGCACGTTCTCTCTCTCTCTCGCACGTTCTCTCTCTCTCTCTCTCGCACGTTCTCTCTCTCTCTCTCTCTCGCACGTTCTCTCTCTCTCTCTCTCTCGCACGTTCTCTCTCTCGCACGGTCTCTCTCTGTCTCTCTCTGTCTCTTATGTTAAAGGTACAGCATCCCATCCGGTTAGTATCTATAAATTTAATCTACGTGAGATTATGTGCCACTTGTGATAAAGATATATGGGGTTCAATGGTAACTATAAAAGTATGCTCTAAGAATTGTAAAGTATAAGTAACCTCTAAAGTTGGGTGGGATAACGTTTCCTCAGAGTGAAGGAACCCTGGCTTGGTTTGGATACCTGGTTCAATTAAATCTAAATGGAACTCTGTGCATAAAATAAGATCGATTGGAAATGGAACAAATTGCTGGAATTACACATGAAGCATCTGAAAGGCAGATTAATCCTTCAATTGAGACCCATTATCAGAAATTATATAGCTAAAATCAGATCCCATTTTAGGACTGATCAAAAAGGGAAAGGAAAAGCAAGATGTGGCGATAAGATGTGCACAAACGCTAACTACGATGCTAACTACGAGTGAGAACCATGCAGAATATAGAAAGTTCAGAGGGGAAGTGAAAAGGGAAATAAGAGGATCAAAGAGAGAGTACAAGAATAGACAAGGAAATAAGAGGCAATCTAAAAGTGTTCAATAGGCATATAAGTATAGATGGGTAATAAGAGGAGGGGTGGGGCCAATTAGGGACCAAAAAGGAAACCTACACATGAAGATAGAGGACATGGCTGAGGTATTAAATGAATACTTTGCATCTATCTTTACCAATGAAGTAACAATAAAAGAAGTAGTTGAGATACTGGATAGGCTAAAAATTGATAAAGAGGAGGTGCTGGAAAGGCTGGACACACTTATTGTAGATAAGCTGCCAGGTCTGGATGGGATGCATCATAGGTTGCTGAGGTAAGTATGGTTAGAAATTGCTGAGGTACTGGCCAAGAGCGAAGAGTTACAGCAGGCACTACCCTAAGCAATGGATTGTGCCAAATAAGATGCAAACTGAGGCCTCATCTGTCTATTCTGGTGGTTCAGGTGGACATAATTATGGCACTATGCTAAGAAGAACAAGAAGCTTAAAAGATTTATAGATTTAAAGTGATCGGTAGAAAAAATTAGAGCGCAGATGAGGAGATGAGAAAAACTTTTTCACCCAGAGGGTGGTGGGGGTCTGGAACTTGCTGCCTGAAAGGGTAGTTGAGGCAGAGATCCTCAACTTATTCAAAAGGTGTCTGGATATGCACCTCAAGTGCCGTAATCTGCAGGGCTACGGATCAAAGGCTGGAAGGTGGGATTAGAATAGGTGGATCATTTTTCGGCTGGCACAGACACGATGGGCCAAGTGGCCTCTTTCTGTGCCTTAAACTTTCTATGATTCTATGAGTTCTCATAGCCAACTTTCCTCCTTTAACCAACATCAGTAAAAAAAAAGATTGACTGATCATTCATCAGATTTGCTGTTTGTGGAATCTTACTATTCACAACTTGAGTGCTGTGTTTGTCTACATAACAATAATAACTGCACTTGATTGAGAAGTGCTTGGTCTCTCCGGAGGACATGATGAGGTATGGTATAACATATTCCATATAAACATAGATTCTTCGTCTTTCTTCCATTATCACAATGTACATGACGAAGCAGCACTGTCCACAAATACTCAATACTGATTGTCAATGTGTGCGACAAACAAGTTGCATTGTTGCATACCTGCACGCTGAAATGCAGAGCTGCAGGTGATAAAGAAGACCTTTGTGTTACTCGTATCTGCGCCCAGTTTTGGGTCTCTGCTTGTGTAATTGCTGTGAGCTTAATGCTCTCAGAGGCAGCAACCACTGTCACTAGTGTATGCCTTTATCATGGCACAGTACTTTCAGTGACATATGTGCCAACCAGTTCCACCTTTGCTACTCCATTTATTGCACTGCTGGAGTGTACCTCACCATTCTCATTGATCTGTTGAAGCATAGACATTGGGCATCTATGAGGTTTCAGAACTCTTTGCTCAAAGCTAGCTAACTACTGTCCAGTCGAGTTGACGCTGGGCATGACAGCATCTTGGAGTTTTGATTGCCAAAGCCTTACGCAGCAGTAGGAGCATTACTGAAAAATGCTGCTGCTGAGCCTATGGATTGTGTAAGGAAGGTCTGTGCTACAGTGGAATATGTTACACCAATGTGCTTTGTTGAATGATAATTTTCTTTAATCCACTGAGTGGAAATCTGAATTTATATTTTTTTAAAAAGACATTTTAAAAAGACTAGCTAAAAGGATGACTTTACTGGCAGCTTAAGATGGCTCCTTAATTTGCAACACTGCAATGCTTGCGAGGAGGGAGACGAAATATCTGCTCATGCCCCAGCAAGAACCAAGACCCAGGAAGTTTAAAGGAACTACATGTTCTTTTGAGCGAGAGTGAAATGCTGCTAACTGCTATTTTTGAATGACTGAATTCAGAGGTCCTGCCAAGCCCTTCCCAATCCGTGGTTATAAGCTTGTGTCTTTCTGCAGCAGAGAGAGAAGAAGCAACTGGACTCTGACACATGCAGACTCGAGTGGGGGGTCTCTCTCTCTCTCTCTCCATTCCAGCTTGAAAGCTTTCAAATCCCGCCTGTTAACTGACTACCTTTGCATACTACGGCTACAGTTAGAAACCCTGTTGGAGGAAATCATCCGTAACGCTGTCTCCAAGAGACCCACCGAACCAGTCATCTACCTCTTCAAATTAAAACCTCAGGACCTCTGAATTCAGCTGGAAGCCAGCCAAATCACCAAACCCCACAGACTGTATACCTTTTTTTTTCTATGGACTCTAACTCAACAAATCTACCTTTCCCCACTCTGTAACCAATTTATGTGTGTGTAAACCTCCAGAGAGTGTATGTGAGTGAAAGTTGACATGTTGTTTATTATTTTTATTAGTAAGGTTTAGGTGCAATAAAGTTAACCTCTTTCTTTGTTAACTCAAGAAAACCTGTTTGATTGGTTCTTTTTATGATCATAGCAAGTAAGTAATCAAACACCTACTGAATTGGTCCGTACGTCCACTTTAAGAAAGATTTAAGCTTGTTGTGGTCAAACAAGGAGAGCGAAAAGAGGGAAGTCCTTTGACCCCTCCTCACTTGACCGTAACAAATAATAGATCAATATTAGTGACATGTTTAAGTCACTAATGTTGCCATGTACTCAATGGCAGACTGCTCTGTGACAATTACTGCTGAGTCACATCACTGGTGGGAGATGATGGTATATATCTGAGTGTGAATTCATCCAAACCACGCACATCACCTTCTAATGTTGCATACAAAAAAAAATGACTCATCAATACAGTCTTGCTGCTGTAATGGATTGTCTGAAAACAGGCACAGTAAAATCTTTTATCATATACCTCAATAGGAGCAAACAGTGACTGCTTGAATGATAAACACATTCTCCTCTGCAGAGCATTCTCTGCTTCCTGGCAGACCCATTGTGTCAGCCTGCTCCTGCCCCACTGAACTTATTTCTTCCTATCTTGACTCTATCTTTTCTCCACTGGTCCTATCTTGACTCTATCTTTTCTCCACTGGTCCAGTCTCTTCCCACCTACAATCCGTGACTCTTCTGACGCCCTACGTCATTTTGACAATTTCAAGTTTCCTGGTCCCAACCGCCTCCTCTTCACGATGGACGTCCAATCGCTCTACAGCTCCATCTCCCACCAGGATGGTTGAAGGGCTCTCCGCTTCTTCCTTGAACAGAGGCCCAACCAGTCCCCATCCACCACCACCCTCCTGCGCCTGGCTGAACTTGTTCTCACATTGAACAACTTCTCCTTCAACTCCACTTACTTCCTTCAAGTAAAACGTGTTGCTATCGGTACCCGCATTGGTCCTAGTTATGCCTGTCTTTTTGTGGGATATATCGAGCATTCTTTGTTCCAGTCCTACTCAGGCCCCCTCCCCCAACTCTTTTTCCGGTACATTGATGACTGTATCGGTGCCGTTTCCTGCTCCCGCCCCGAACTGGAAAGCTTTATCAACTTTGCTTCCAATTTCCACCCTTCTCTCACCTTTATATGGTCCATCTCTGACACTTCCCTTCCCTTCCTCGACTTCTCTATCTCCATCTCTGGGGATAGGTTGTCTACTAATATCCATTATAAGCCCACCGGCTCCCACAGCTACCTGGACTACACTGCTTCACACCCTACCTCCTGTAAGGACTCCATTCCATTCTCCCAGTTTCTCCGTCTCCGACGCATCTGCTCTGATGATGCTACCTTCCATGACGGTGCTTCTGATATGACCTCCTTTTTCCTCAACCGAGGATTCCCCCCCCACTGTTGTTGACAGGGCCCTCAACCGTGTCTGGCCCATTTCCCGCACCTCTACCCTCAATCCTTCCCCTCCCTCCCAGAACCGTGATAGGGTTCCTCTTGTCCTCACTTTCCACCCCATCAGCCTCCCTATCCAAAGGATCATCCTCCGCCATTTCCGTCACCTCCAGCGTGATGCCACTACCAAACGCATCTTCCCCTCCCTTCCCCTGTCAGCATTCCGAAGGGAGCGTTCCCTCCGCGACACCCTGGTCCACTCCTCTATTACCCCCACCACCTCGTCCCCATCCCAAGGCACCTTCCCCTGCAATCGCAGGAGGTGTAATACCTGCCCATTTACCTCCTCTCTCCTCACTATCCCAGGCCCCAAACACTCCTTTCAGGTGAAGCAACGATTTACTTGTACTTCTTTCAATGTGGTATACTGTATTCGCTGCTCTCAATGTGGTCTCCTCTACATTGGGGAGACCAAACGCAGAGTGGGTGACCGATTTGCGGAACACCTCCGCTCAGTCCTCAAGCAGGACCCTGAGCTTCCGGTTGCTTGCTATTTCAACACTGCCCCCTGCCCTCATGCTCACATCTCTATCCTGGGCTTGCTGCAGTGTTCCAGTGAACATCAATGCAAGCTCGCGGAACAGCATCTCATTTACTGATTAGGCATACTACAGCCTGCCAGACTGAACATTGAGTTCAATAATTTCAGAGCATGACAGGCCCCCCCATTTTACTTTTATTTTTAGTTATTTTTTCTTTTTTACATTTTTTACAATTTTTTTTTTCAGTTTATTTCATTTCATCTTAGTTTGGTCAGTTTACATACCCACTGTTTTTTCTTTCATGTTTGTACTTGCTGCTGTTCAATCTTCAGTCCATTAACACCTTATCTGTATGAATGCTTTGTCTTTCAACACACCATTAACATATTGTTTGCCTTTGCTCCATGACCTTTTGGTCAGCTATGTGGCCTTGTCCAATCTACACCTTCTCCTTTGTTATCACTTGCCCCACCTCACTTGCTTATAACCTTTGACATTTCTAATATTTGCTGGTTCCGAAGAAGGGTTGCTGACCCGAAATGTTAACTCTGCTTCTCTTTTCACAGATGCTGCCAGACCCGCTGAGTGGTTCCAGCATTTCTTGTTTTTATTTCAGATTTCCAGCATCCGCAGTATTTTGCTTTTACATTCTCCTCTGCCTCTCCCCTCACTTCTACATCTACCCATTGCTACCCTGCTGCTCCGGTCATGGGCTTGACCCTTTTTCGGGTGTCTTTGTCTAGGGCATGCCTTCTGCTCCAAAGTCAGACCTGTGATCTTTCAGTTGGACATTACTTCATGAATGTTTATAAAAACAACTAAACCGATACTGCTAAGGACTGAAGGGAAACTAAAAAAGTAGCAATGCAAGTTAATAAGGTCATAAAAAAGGCAAATTAAGCACTGCGGTTCATTTCTAGAGAGAGAAAATCCAAAAGCAGGAAAGTTATGTTGAACTTGTAATGAACCTTGCTTAGATCACAATTAGAGTACTGTGCGTAGTTGTAGTCTCCATCTTCTAAATGGATATAAAGGTACTCAAGAGGGTGCAATAAAAATTCATAAGGATATTACCAGGACTGAGAGGGTATACTTATTAGGTTTCAAGTCAAGAAATAATTCCACTTTTGGGAAGATGAAAACTAGGGCCCATAAGTAGGACCAGTAAGGAATTCAGCAGAAATGACTTTACCCAAAGAGTTGTTAGAATGTAGAACTTGCTGCCACAGGAATAATTGAGGCAAATAGTATAAATGCATTTAAGGGGAAGCTAGTAATGCATATGAGAGAGAATGGAATAGAAGGATATGCTAACAGAGTTAGATGAAGAGGGATGGGAAGAGGCCTCTGTGGAGCGTAAACACTGGCATTGATCAGTTGGGCTGAATGGCCTGTTTTTGTGCTGTACATTCTATCTAAGTAACATTTTTTTCATTAGAGTTGATAAAATTCTATTGCACACTACACGTGCTCACCCTGCAGGATATGCTCAGCAAATTCATAGCTCTGGGCAAATATTTCAGCTCTAGGTTTTTTGAGAGAGGATGAAGCCCTCAATATTAATGAAAGTACTCAATGACTTAAAAGACCGCTTTATAGCAAGCTTCATGTTATTGTGAATCATGTATGTTTAATGTCTTATGTTACACACCTTGTTTAGTACATTCGATATTTCAGTTACTGAGGCAATTTTTCCCAAAAAGTATTTTGGATCAACATTTATACACACCAACCCCTCCCCCCACCCCCCCCCGTCAACTTCATAGAGTCATTGAGAGTCGTAGAGTCATTATGTCACAGAAGGGGGCCGTTCGGCTCATCAAGTCTGTGCCGGCTCTCTGTAGAGCAATCCAATCAGTCCCATTCCCCTGTTCTATCCCTGTAGTCCTGCAAGTTTATTCCCTCAAGTGCCCATCCAATTTCCTTTTGAAATCATTCATTGTCTCCGCTTCCACTACCCTCCCAGGCAGGTGTTCCAGGTCATTACCACTTGCTGTGTTAAAAAGAAAAGTTCTTCCTCAAATCCCCCCACATCTCTTGTTGAAAACTTTAAATCTGTGTCCCCCTTGTGCTTGTACCATCAGCTAATGGGACCAGCTTTTCTTTGTCTACTTTATCTGAACCTGTCGTAATCTTGCACACCTCTATCAAATCTCCCCTCAATCTCCTTTGCTCCAAGAAGAACAAACACAGCTTTTCCAACCCTAACCTTGTAGCTTAAATTCCTCATTCCTGGAACCACTTTGGTAAATCTCCTCTGCACCCTCTGAAGGACCCTCACATATTTCCTAAGGTGTGGTGACCAGAACTGGACACAGTACTGTAGTTGTGGCCTAACTAAAGCTTTGTGCAGGTTCAGCATAACTTCCCTGCTTTTGTACTCCATACCTCTATTTATGAAGCCCAAGATCCTGTAGTATGCTTTGCTAACTAATTTCTCAATATGTCCTGCCACCTTCAAAGATCTATGTACATGAAGCCCCAGGTTCTTATGTCCCTGTACACTCTTTAGAATTGTGCCATTTAGTCAGTATTGCGTCTTCCTACTTCTTTTGCCAAAATGCATCGCCTCACACTTCTCTGTATTCATCCTATCATTGGAGGCAACATAAAGCCCATAAGGACGAATTGAACCCTGCACACCTGGTAGGAACTGGGATGACAGGAATCTAAATTTGTTTATAATACCCTTTATAAAATAAAAGGCTTGATTTCACTTAAAAAAAACCTCCAAACATGTGTTCACTCAATTAACCCTTGAGCAGATGAATTTGTGACGCTAAGTTCCAATCAAGGGACTCTGCATTGTTCCACCTCTGGACTCTTGTACATCCCCGACTCCCTTCAACCAACTGGGGCTATGCATTGAAATCTCTGCAGTCGCCGACACTACCGCCCCCCACCCCACCTGCAACAACTGCTCCACCTCCCTCTGCTCTTTTAAGACCCTCCTTGAAACCCACCTCTTTGACCAAGCCTAACTCCTTCTTTGGCTCCGTATCAATATTTGTCTGATTACACTTCTGTAGAGCACCTTTTGGACATTTTCTGCCTTAAAGGCACTATATAAATGCAAGTTTTTGTTGCATCATCTCCTTAGTACTGCATGGAAATGTCAACCTAGGTTCTGTGCTCATCACTGGAGTGTGGTTTGACCCACAACTTTCTATCTTGGAGTCGAGAACATTGCAATAAAGCCAAATGGGTCTGAAAGACTTGCAGTACAATGCCATTGCAGTGGATAAATCATACAATGTAACTGAGATTGTACTGTTGTCTGCTTTACTCCATTTTCACAATAATGAAGCATTTATTGAAAAAAAAATTAACAATAGTGACTTTTTAAATTTTGTCTTTTTACTTTTTCATGGGTGTGAGTTTTGCTGGCAAAGCCAGCATTTGTTACCCATCGCTAATTGCCCTTGAGAAGCTGGTGGTGAGCTGCCTTTTGGAATTGCTGTAGTCCCATCTCGTTTAGGGACACTAAAGTTCTTTTAGGAAGGGAGTTCTAGGTTTTTGATCCAGCTGCAGTGAAGGAACAACAGTTCCAAGTCAGGATAGTGTGTGGCTTGGAGAGGAACCTGCAGGTGGTGGTGTGGCTATGCATCTGCTGGCCTTGTCCTTCTAGGTGGTAGAGGTTGTGGGTTTGGAAGGTGCTGTTGAAGGAGGCTTGGCGAGTTGCTGCAGTGCATCTTGTAGATGATACACACTGCTACCACTGTGTGCCGATGGTGGAGGGAGTGAATGTTTAATGTGGTATATGGGGTGCCGATCAGGCAAGCTGCTTTGTCCTACATGGTGTCGAACTTCTTGAGTGTTGTTGGAGCTGCACTCATCCAGGCAAGTGGTGAATATTCCATCACATTCTTGACTGTGCCTTGTAGATGGTAGACAGTCTTTGGGAAGTCAGGAGGTGAGTTACTCGCCACAAAATTCCCAGCCTCTGACCTGCTGTTGTAGCTAAAGTATTTATAGGCTGGTCCAGTTAAGTTTCTGGTCACTGGTAACCTCCAGGATGTTGATGATGGTGGTTCAGTGATGGTAATGCTGTTGAATGTCAAGGGGAGATGGTTAGATTCTCTCTTGTTGGAGCTGGTCATTGCCTGACACTTGTGTGGAGCACACAATTGCACACAAGGAACTTAGCAGAATTGGGATAACTGCTTGAACTCCTTGGACCAAGAACTCAGTTTCAAGATGATGGGGTTCCTTGGAGTTCCTGCAATGGTTCAGTGTGAGAACGGATTGATGGCCAAACTCAAAGAACAAAACCCCATTAGGATACCAATGTATCATCCATCAGTCTTAACTGAGTTGAAAGATCAATTGCAAATGTTGATAAAAATGGGCCAAAGTCATTTTCTGTAAGCTAGTTCTGTGAAAATAAAGCTATACTTGAGCATGGCGATCTTTTGATGCAAGATAGCCTTTTGTGCCAGATGACCAAGCAAAGGGTGTTTGTTGCGTCATCCATGGGCAATAAGGAAAGAATTCTCGGAAGAAATCTTATAGATTCCTTGGAGGAAGATTGTATAATGCTAAATCTTTTTTTCTAATCAGACATCATTAAATTCTTCCATGAGCTCAATCAGGACTTCTAGGAAAGGTGGCTATTCCTGTCTAAACAGTCTATAAGCTTGCAGAAGTCAGTTGCTTCAGACAGATATCACAACACTAGAATTGCTCCATTTCCAAATATGGACAGATCGCAATGGTAACAATGGAGAATCTTCACTTGGATTGTTTTTTTGGGTTCCTGTGCAGCCTATATAGAATTTCAATCATGTTTTGAGGATCGGTGAAATTCCTTTGTTTGTCCTTAACCAAATAGCTGCTGGAATCTGCAAGCCATGCAATCTTTTGTCTGAACTATGGTAAACTTCAACCGGTACTTAAATAAAAGCAAAATACTGCAGATGCTGGAAATCTGAAATAAAAACAAGAAATGCTGGAAATACTCAGCAGGTCTGGCAGCATCTGTGGAGAGAGAAGCAGTGTTAACGTTTCAGGTCAGTGACCCTTCTTCAGAACTAACAGATATTAGAAATATGAAAGGTTTTAAGCAAGGAAACTGGGGGTGGGGCAAGAGATAACAAAGGAGAAGGTGTAGATAGGTCAAGGTCACAGAGAATAACCAACCAGAAGGTCATGGAGCAAAGGCAAACAATATGTTAATGATGTGTTGAAAGACAAAGCATTAGTACAGATTGGGTGTTAATGGACTGAAAACTGAACAGCCACAAGCACAAACACTTCCTGACACTTCCTTTCTCTTCCTTAACTTCTCTGTCTCCATTTCTGGGGATAGGCTGTCTACTAATATCTATTATAAGCCCACCGACTCCCACAGCTACCTCGACTACACTTCTTCACACCCTGCCTCCTGTAAGGACTCCATTCCATTCTCCCAGTTCGTCCGTCTCCGACGCATCTGCTCTGATGATGCTACATTCCATGACAGCGCTTCTGATATGTCTTCCTTTTTCCTCAACCGAGGATTCCCGCCCACTGTGGTTGACAGGGCCCTCAACCGTGTCTGGCCCATTTCCCGCACCACTACCCTCACCCCTTCCCCTCCCTCCCAGAACTCTGACAGGGTTCCCCTTGTCCTCACTTTCCACGCCATCAGCCTCCCTATCCAAAGGATCATCCTCCACCATTTCTGCCACCTCCAGCGTGATGCCACTACCAAAGGCATCTTCCCCTCCCTTCCCCTGTCAGCATTCCAAAGGGATCGTTCCCTCCATGACACCTTGGTCCACTCCTCCATTACCCCCACCACCTCATCCCTTCCCACGGCACCTTCCCCTGCAATCGCAGGAGGTGTAATACCTGCCCATTTACCTCCTCTCTCCTCACTATCCCAGGCCCCTAACACTCCTTTCAGGTGAAGCAGTGATTTTCTTGTATTTCTTTCAATGTAGTATACTGTATTCGCTGCTCGCCATGTGGTCTCCTCTACATTGGGGAAACCCAACACAAACTGGGTGACCGCTTTGCGGAACACGTCTGCTCAGTCCGCAAGCAGGACCCCGAGCTTCCGGTTGCTGGCCATTTCAACACATTCCCCCTGCTCTCATTCTCACACCTTTGTCCTGGGATTACTGCAGTGTTCCAGTGAACATCAACGCAAGCTCGAGGAACAGCATCTCATTGACCGATTAGGCACACTACAGCCTGCCAGGCTGAACATAGAGTTCAATAATTTCAGAGCATGATGGGCCCCCCGTTTTACTTTTATTTTTAGCTCTATTTTCTTCTTTTTTTGTGTTTATTATATTTTATTTTATCTGAGTTTATTCAGTTTGCCTACCCACTTTTTCATGTTTGTACTTGTGGCTGTTCAGTTTTCAGTCCATTAACACCCAATCTGTACTAATGCTTTGTCTTTCAAAACACCATTAACATATTGATTGCCTTTGCTCCATGACCTCCTGGTCAGTTATTCTCTGTGACCTTGTCCTATCTACACCTCCTTTGTTATCTCTTGCCCCACCCTGGCTTTACTTGCTTAAAACCTTTCACATTTCTAAAATCTGCCAGTTCTGAAGAAGGGTCTCTGACCTGAAACGTTAACTCTGCTTCTCTCTCCACAGATGCTGCCAGACCTGCTGAGTATTTCCAGCATTTCTTGTTTTTATTTCAACAGGTACGTGTTCATTTAGAAACTAGTAATGTTTTGAAGCAGCAACAGGAGAGCACAGCAATTGAAGAATTCTTGAGAAAACTGGTAGAAAGAGACACAGTACCCAACTCCTGAAGCTTTTGTAATTGGCATATGTACGACGGATATTAGCAAATCTGCATTCAGTACCATCGGCAGGATTTTGGGTTTTGGGCCGGGACCCTGACATCAAGGTCAAATGGGGGTCCTGACCCCGCACTGTTGGGATCAGACACCCGGCAGTGATTTTCCCTGAATTGGTCAATTAGTTGCCAGAGGGCATGCTTGCTGTTCAATTAAGGATGGTGGCCTGGTTCTTAAAGCTGGAGGGCAAATAGGAGGACCTCCGGCATGGAAAGAGCTGCAGCCTGCCATTGCAGGTACGGGAGAGGGCACCTGCATCTTGAGGCACCCTCTCGATATTTAAAAATTTTGAATTAAGAAATGGCCACAGCTGCCGGGCAACCATTGTGGAGGGGGAACCTACGGCGGCAGCAGTAGGTGGGGAGGGCCTCAAAGCCTGCCTGATCTGCTGCTGGGAGACTGTTCCATGTTTGATTGGCAATCAGGTCAGTGAGGTCCCTAGCTGCCAGCAAGATAACTAAAAAGGTACAGGTACAGAATATAATTAGCATTGGGTGATGAGATTAGCCAAAAACAGCACTATCATTTGATAGGTCATGTGATTAGCATTGGTCAATGAGGCACAAACGCCAATTTGTTTTCTCATTATAGATTGTTCATTATTTAAGCACTAACCTGCTATGATATATGTCGTCCTGAGTTGTTCTGGCTTTTATTTGTAAGTAACAGTTGAAAGGAAAGCCTCTAAAATTAATTTTCCAAACATTCATGTATTATTGAAAAGGTCAATCACTATGCTTTCGTTGTTTATTTTTAATGTGTAGATGTAGTCCGTATAAATGTTAAAAATGACTTAGCATGAAATATGACAGTAATAACCTGTGGAAACATGCTGTTTGTTACAGCTTGCTATTGACTTTAGTGTGGTTCATAGAGATTCCTCTTGAAATCTGGCCTCAGGCTTCGGTAGAGATTGGCAGGGAAGCAAAGCATTAGCAATTAACAAGAAAAAAATGAAGTTTCTGTTAGAGCAAATTTCTCTGTGATGAAGACATTACTAATCTTATTCTCACATATTGCAATCCAAGGAAGCAGTTCCATGGTAAGGCTAGTTCCATGGCCAAATTCATCCTATTTACATTGCCAAACAGATTTACGACTTTGATATAACTATCCAAGTGTAAGATTTTATATTCATTTTGTTAGCTCATTTGCTGTGCATAATCCTGTGGTGTACTGATTTTTCTTTATATGTATCAGTTGAAAGCAATGCCAAACTGTATTGCTGGGCTTTATAGGCAGCCGAGGAATTCGATCCACACCCACAACCAGAATAAAATGACATACTGTCGCCAAGAGCCACCAGAAACCACTAGTTCCATTTGCTGCAAGTGCAAATTTATATATGGAGGCAGACAGAAAAGCTCTCCAGAGACAACACTATATAAATAGGATATTATTGTGTGCTTTGTATCATCTGGTAATACTATGTGGCTGCAATATGTTGAATTAATTTTGTGAAGTATGTCTATACAAAATAAACTAAATATGTAGTCTCTTTGATGCAATGCCACTAGTGGAATCAAAGTTCCTACCAACAACAACAAATTCTTTCACCATGCATTTTTGGTATATTAGCCAACCTAACCATTCCAATGAGAACACAGATATCTCACAGTTGCAACACACGAGTTATTAGGAACACAGGAAGACTTGGTAGAAAATGCTATAGTTTGCCAATGAGCATTTGAGATGTCTCACAGCTATTGCATGCTGTACAGCCCTGCTTCATAACTAATGTTTGGCAATGTATACAGAGGGTAGAAATTGGACCTTCCTGCACCTGTTAAATGTGTATAAATCAAGCACAGCCTGGCCCAATTTTGAGGACCAACATCCTGCGCCCCAGGAATGCCTGTAAAATGTCCGAAATTGGGTCAGGCCATTTTTCAGGCATCCTTGGCAGCTACGATAAATATTAGGTCCTTCATCTGCAGAATGACTGTTTTAGATCCCCAAACAGAAATTGGAAGAAATGAGCAGGTTAGGTGTCTTCTGGCTCCACTTAGGGGTCCTAATCAGTGGCTGCCAACCAAAGGTCAATTTTTTAATAACCAAAATTTTTTAAAGAACCTTCCTGTGAAGTCAGGAGGAGCAGGAATACATCCCAATTTCACAGTCCTGGTGATTGCCCCACCTTGCCCTCCTGCCACCCACCCCCACTTTGCTTTTAAACAGAAGGGATTAATTCTTATTTGCATTGTTTGAAGTTTGATGGAACGTTGTTTCATTTCTCTTCCACTGGGTAGTGTGATGTGCCATTTATTGTGGTATCCTTCTGTTATACCTTTACTGCCAAAGAGTTATTGTTAGTTGACTAGTTGCTGCTTAATATGTTTGCAATTATTCCATATTGTGTCTGGTTTCCATTGAAGATTTTGTTTTTTTTTAGTTCTGTTTGTTGACCAAATGCTGTTGCAGCTATTTGCCTACTTTCAATTTTGGTAAATCTCTTTACAATTTATTATCTCTGCATTCCATTTGGTTTTTGAAGTTTCTATATTGAGATATTTGGTTCAAACTTTTGTTTAAGTGATCATTTATTTTACTGGGAAGAAATCTGGGAATGATGGATTAAAGTTTACATCACAATCTTTTTGTAATTGCTGTATTGCATATGTCTGTATTTTTTAACTGTAATTACTTAATGCTCTGTTTAAATTTGATTGGTTTGTTGTGTAGTTGCTGTAGAAAGAGCATCAAGAAGCTGTTGTAAGAGGATAAGTGAGGACCTATGATATTGGTATTTGTGGGTTGTGTTTAACATCTTTTGAAAATTTGATGAATATTATGTGATGGAATAGTTGTGCTTTCTGTTTTAGTGGGGAATGATTCCAGTTCTTTAAAGTAAACATTAATGTTTATTACATCTCTAGCGTAAAGTTATCATTTCCATGGGACATTTAATGCGTTAGAATTTACTTTCAGCAATCAAAAGTAGTGTCATGAAAAGTGGCACTACACTGGTGTTACTGCACCACATAAGGACCAAAACCAGACTCAAAATTTAGAAACAAGGAAAATATATTAAGTAACTTAAGTACTTTTTTAATGTCTTGTGAACCTCTCAAATGCATCTGCTCTTCCACATTTAACCTTTTTATTGATGAGTTTAACACAAGGCAAATATAAGTCAGCCATACTTCTAGCCAAGGACGGTGTAAAGTCAAGAGATACAAAAGGCAGGAAGAAAATAATCAAGGCAGTTATATATCTTTATAATAAAATGTCCAGTATCTGCCATTTAGGTTGTGACCATCAAGCTGTTGGTCAGTTGTCTTCTTCCTCACTAGTGATTTTTTTTTTGGTAAGTCTCTGCTTTTCTAGTGGGTTTTTTCTACTTTTGTTATTCACCAATCATATAACACAAAATATTCTTCCACAATTTCAATCTTCTCCACAAGCACATTCCACCAGAAAAAATTCTGTTGAGAAAACAACTTACCTAACCACATTATAGCAAAAGAAAATTCAAGTCATGATTTGCAGAGCACCACCCACCAAAAGCAATAGGAAGAATAAACAGCCCTGTACATTTTATTTCATGATTAACATAGTGGGGAAATTTATAGGGGTTCAATAAAAGGTTATTGCATTATATATTAGCTACTGGAAGTATATAGTGTTCCAAAATTGATTTCATGACATCATCAAGATTTTACCTTGAGTTTCCAACATTGATTTTCTCATTACATGCGACTGTTCAGAAAAAAGATCATAAATCACTGCTGTCTGCAACAGACACAATGCTCATGAATTCTATACTTCACTCTACCTGAAGGGCTGATATAATATTGGCCTGCATTTTTTGGTCAGTGACGAAGCAATGGCACTTGCCACAGACCTCAAAGAAAGTGGCCCACAAAAATCTAACGATCTCTGTGGCGTTGATTTCACCGGTCCTGACATTCGTTTGAATCTGGCACCAAGTCAAGGGGATCAACAGGTATCCAGTGTTATGATCAGGTGAGGAAGGGTTGAATGGTTCTCCTCTTTTCCCTCTGCTTGTTTGATTGTAACAGGTTTACTTCTGTTTTGAAAGGATATACTTGCCAATTCAGTGAGTGTTTAACTGTTTACGCATTGTGATCCTAAAATAACCAATCTGACAGGTTTTCTTGATTTTAACAAAGACAGAGGTTAGTTTTATTATATACTTAAATTGCTCTAAGTAAAATAATGAAATACGCTTCAACTTACACACACACTCACTCTCTCTCTCTCTCTCTGAGTTCACACACGCACATAAAGAGATTGGGGGAAGGATAGATTGGTCAAGTTATAATCCAGAAAAATAAAAAGGGTATACAGTTTGTGAAGGTTGGTAATTCGTCTGGCTTCAGGCTGAACTCGGTGGTTTTATGACGTTCCCTCAGTAGTCCCGATGCTTCCGATTTAAAGAAAGAAGCGGCTGATTTGGCTGTTCTCATAGAGACAATACTGCTGGGTTGATTTCCTTCAAGGAGTCTTTGGCTGCAGCAGGGCCATCTCTGGGTGGTCACAGTCAGCAAACAGGGTTCAAAGGTTGCAAGGGTGGGGGTGGGGTGGTTGGAGAGAGAGGGTGGAAGGAAGTACTCCGCTCGGGTCTACTCACGTCAGCATCTCAGCTGCTTGTTTTCTAACTATAGAGAAAGCAGAAGCTTAAACACACATGACTGTCACCCAGTGATTCAAACATGGTCATTACTCATGTATTCCCCCTTGCAAACAAATCAGTTCATGTCTGGGAATTCCCCTCAAGTCACCTTTAGTCTCTGTTTTTAAAAGTTCTATATGAGTTTCCAGCGGTGGATTAAAAGTCATCATTTGACATAAAGCACATTTTTGTGACGCCAGCAACAGTGATGTCATCAAGCAGGGTAAGTAGCCAATTCCATTGAGGTATTCTCACAGCATCAAACCCCAGGAAGTAAAATCCTCTGATTATCCTTAATTTTTACTATATCATTTTTGAGAGTGAAATAAAGATTGGGACATACACATGAGATGAAGGTAGCAGCTGAAATATCATAAACTTAATTTATAAAAAACATGGATTTTTCTTTATCATAGTGGAGAAATTTGACACTCCACAAATATAGCATTAGTTTTCAGGGCAGGAGAGGTTGGTCAGCAGCAATAATAACTTTGTATACTGTTGAAAACCCAGTCGTATCTCATTCAACAAGTTGCAACTTTTTCAAGGGTTTTTACAGGAAGACTAATGGTGTAAAAAGGCAAAGTCAAGTCAGTTTAGTGATTTCTAGTTAATTGCAGTCTGGGGGAGTGGGGTACCTCGACACAGCATCCTATGGAGAAGCATATAATCACTGACAGCAACTTCTGGATTTCACATTTAATTGTGCATTAGTGGACTTCAGATGTTGCTGTCCATTTCAAAGAAATAATGATGGTGAACACTGATAGTTGCACTGTCATTACTACTGCAAAAACCAGAAACATTGCCTAGGTATCAGTTTTTGATCTTCAAGTGGTCTTATGCCAAGGTTTTTCTGTCTGTTTTGTTTTTGCCTTGCAGACTCATTTACTTTCATGTATTGAGGCTACAAAACAGCTTGAGCATCAGTTATTGCAAGTTCAGAACAGTGTCTTGGAAGGTCAGTCAGCCTCATACTATAAAAAATGCTTTTCAACACAGATAACCTTTATTCCACATCCCCTAACTTATTCAAAATGATCTTTTCCTTCTGAAGATATAAACAATGGCATCCAATATGGTTCTGTTAGCTCAACCCACATTATCCTGAATTTGCAATCCCAGTAGTTACCCTGGGATTGCTTCCAATCGTGCCCCTCCAATACTGACTGTGCCAGAGTTTGCAGGGTGAATGGGAAGGTGCCACACTTACCTGAGCCAGATGATTGGACGCTCCAGTTTGGGTGCATCTCCAGCACCCACCTGCCCATGTTAACGGGAAGCGGTGATATGTGCCAGAGATAGTGGTGGCCTTCCCAGGCACAGCACCCCAACCCTCCTCCCAACCACATCAATAGTCCACTCAGGCCCCTGAGCCACAGGCCAGATCTTACAATGTGATGGAACACGGGCTTAAAGCCACATCTTATAACTCCATGACATAGTGCATTCTTACAGTGAGTCTGTGTTTTAGTCACAATATTACATTGCCTCCTGCAGTCACAAGGGAAATATCATTCCTTTTAGTTCTTCAGGGGTCCAGACTATTGCCTGGCCTGGAATCAGCTTTGGGATCTATGCATGTTTGTAGAGGTCAGTATGCCTCACCTCACAAGGGTATACTAGCTGCTATTGCAATGTTGGGTCCCCTTCAAAGTCCGGAAGCATTAACTGCCAGCTTAGGGAGCCCTGCTCCGACACATCATTTGGTGCTGTTCTGCTGGAATTACGATAGAAACCCAGCAAAATATCCAAAACGTTTGTTAGCTAGCAGACGGTACACACCCAGTAGATTACCTGCTAACTATTAACATGCTCCCTGAAGAAAAGTTACTGGTCACTTGATCAGCACCTTTCTCAAATGTACAACCAAGATTAGCAATTTACACTGTGATGGGGCATGGGCTTAAAGCCACATCTTATAACTTCATGACATAGTACATTCTTTTAGTGAGTCTGTGTTTTAGTCACAATATTGCATTGCCTCCTGCTGTCACAGCAATTATTTACCTCACGGCATTCCCCAGAACTAAGTCAAAGATTGCTTCTTTCCTTGTTGGACTAGATATACAGATATCAGAACCAGACCTGGATGCAGTCCCAAAAGTGATTTCTTTATACATTACCAAATACATTACCTTTGTTCCAATATATCTTAGATAGTTCATTGTGCCAGTGGAAATCAGATAATTTCTATTCATTTTTAATTGGTGTTTTTCACAGATTTTGATTTATACTTGGAAAATCATAAGACTTGGTTCGCTTCCAGGAAGTTCCAGAATAACAGAGATGATTCTGCTTATTGTGTTGAGGAACTTGAAATACAAACTATAAATAAAGAAGTAAGCAGTTTCATGTTTTCGTGTTTTACCTTGAGGAGACTCTGTAGAAGTATGAGTTGCCTCTCTGTCTGCACTGTTATGCTGATTTGACCGTACCAGTTTGTTCAGGTTCTTATCCTGGTAAAGTGCCATGCAACAGGAAGAGGACTTGTTTTGTTTAATTCCCTTTCAGCTATGTTTTAATGTGCTGTTTTCTCCCTGCACAAATCTGTACCTTGTTAACAATAATCTCTAGAGCACAGTTATATGTTTCTGAAACCAGAATTTGTGAGTTTGAGAGCTCTATAATTTGAGAAAATAATCTTACAACTGAACTCAAATACCACAGATACTGATTAATTGAGCCAATATAAATATTGTTGTAGTAATAAATTTATATTCGATGTAAATAGGAACTCTGCATCATGGAAAGTTAAATCATGTCACCACTGAAATGCTACAAATTTAGGACAGATGTGTTAATTTAAGGGAGTGCAGCATGATGGGTGTATTTTTTAAAAATCGAATAGATCCGTAGAAAAATTACAGCACAGAAGGAGGCCATTCAGCCCACCATGTCAGTGCCGGCCGCAAAAACTAGCCACCCAATCTAATCCCACCTTCCAGCACCTGGTCCATAGCCTTGCAGGTCAGAGCACTTCAGGTGCATGTCCAGGTACCTTTTAAAAGAATTGAGGGTTTCTACCTCCACCACTGTTCCTGGCAGTGAATTCCAGACACCCACCACCCTCTGGTGAAAATGTTTTTTCTCATGTCCCCTCTAATCCTTCTACCAATCACCTTAAATCTGTGCCCCCTGGTAATTGATCTCTCCGCTAGAGAAAACAGGTCCTTCCTGTCTACTCTATCTAAGCCCCTCATAATTTTGTACACCTTCATTAAGTCACCTCTTAGCCTCCTCTGTTCTAAGGAAAGCAACCCTAGCCTATCCAATCTTTCCTCATTGCTACAACTTTCAAGTCCTGGCAACATTCTTGTAAATCTCCTCTGTACTCTCTCCAGAGCAATTATGTCCTTTCTGTAATGTGGTGACCAGAACTGTACGCAATATTCCAGCTGTGGCCTAACCAGCGTTTTATACAGTTCCAGCATTACATCCCTAATTTTGTATTCTATACCTTGACCAATAAAGGAAAGCATTCCACATGCCTTCTTCACCACTCTATCTACCTGTCCTGCCACCTTCATGGACCTGTGGACATGTATTCCAAGGTCTCTCACTTCTTCTACCCCTCTCAATATCCTCCTGTTTATTGTGTATTCCCTTGTTTTATTTGCCCTCCCGAAATACATTACCTCACACTTCTCTGGATTGAATTCCATTTGCCACTTTTCCGCCCACTCAACCAAACCATTGATATCTTTCTGGAGTCTACAGCTATCCTCTTCACTATCAACTACACGGCCAATTTTTGTGTCATCAGCAAATTTCCCAATCATGCCTCCCACATTTAAGTTCACTTCATTAATAGATACCACAAACAGCAAGGGACCCAACGCTGAGCCCTGTGGATCACCACAGGAAACAGCTTTCCATTCATAAAAACATCTGTCGATTACTGCCATTTGTTTCCTGTCCCTGAGCCAATTCTGAATCCAACCTGCCACATTCCCCTGTATCCCATGGGCTTTCATTTTAATGACCAGTTTGCCATGCGGGACCTTGTCAACTGCCTTACTAAAATCCATGTAGACCACATCCACTGCACTACCCTCATCAATCCTCCTTATTACTTCCTCAAAAATCTCAATTAAGCTAGTAAGATATGACCTTCCCCTAACAAAACAGGATTGGGCAAAGTCAGCATGGGTTTACAAAAGGGAAGTCATGCTTAACAAATCTACTGGAGTTTTTTGAGGATGTAACGAGTAGAATAGATAAGAGAGAACCAGTGGATGTGGTGTATTTGGATTTTCAGAAGTCTTTTGATAAGGTCCCACATAAGAGATAGGTGCACAAAATTAAAGCACATGGGTTTGGCGGTAATATACTGGCATGGATTGAGAATTGGCTGATAGACAGGAAAGAGAGTAGGAATAAACGGGTCTTTCTCCGGGTGGCAGGCAGTGACGAGTGGGGTACCGCAGGGATCAGTGCTTCGGCCCCAGATATTCACAATATATATTAATGACTTGGGTGAGGGTACTAAATATAACATTTCCAAGTTTTCAGATGACACAAAGCTTGGGGGGGCAGAGTGGGGGGGTGGAGGGTGGTGGATGTGAGCTGTGAGGAGGATGCAAAGAGGCTCCAGTGTGATTTGGACAAGTTGGGTGAGTGGGCAAATGCATGGCAGATGCAGTATAATGTGGATAAATGTGAGGTTATCCACTTTGGTTGTAAAAACAGAAAGGCAGATTATTATCTGAATGGTGATATATTAGGAAAGGGGGAGGTGCATCGAGACCTGGGTGTCCTTGTACACCAGTCACTGAAAGCAAGCATTCAGGTGCAGCAAGCAATTAGGAAGGCAAATGGTATGTTGGCCTTAATTGCAAGAGGATTTGAGTACAGGAGCAAGGATGTTTTACTGCAGTTATACAGGGCCTTGGTGAGACCAGATCTGGAGTATTGAGTGCAGTTTTGGTCTCCTTATCTTAGGAAGGATGTTCTTGCATTGGAGGGAGTGCAAAGAAGATTTACTAGGCTGATTCCTTGGATGGCAGGATTGACGTATGAGGAGAGATTTGGTCGACTAGGCCTATATTCACTAGACTTTAGAAGAATGAGAGGGCATCTCATAGAAACCTATAAAATTCTAACAGGACTAGACAGGCTAGATGCAGGGAGGATGTTCCCAGTGGCTGGGGAGTCCAGAACCAGGGGTCACAGTCTCAGGATACAGGGTATGACATTTAGAACCGAGATGAGAAATTTCTTCACTCAGAGAGTGGTGAACCTGTGGAATTCTCTACCTCAGAAGGCAGTGGAGGCCAAGTCATTAAATATATTCAAGAAGGAGGTAGATCTATTTCATAATGCCAAAGGGATCAAGGGATATGGGGAGAAAGTGGGAACAGAGTACTGAATTAGATGATCAGCCATGATCTTTTTTTGAATGACGGAGCAGGCCTGAAGGGATGAATGGCCTACTCCTGCTCCTATTTTCTATGTTTCTATGTTTCTAAATCCATCCCTGATTAATCCTTGCCTTTCGAAGTGGCAGTTTATCCTGTCCCTCAGAATTGATTCGAACAATTTACCCACCACCGAGGTCAGACTGACCGGCCTATAATAATTTGGCCTGTCCCTCGCACCCTTTTTAAACAATGGTACAATTCTCGCAGACCTCCAATCATCTGGTACCTTGCCTGTATCTAGTGAGCATTTGAAGATGATCCTCAGCACGTCCACTATTTCCTCCCTGGCTTCCTTTAACAACCTGGGATGTAATCCAGGTGAGAAGTAACTGTTAAAAAAGCCTGCATTTAATCTTAATCTGTGAGACCATCTGTAGTTGTAAATTGAGCAGAAACATTAGGAAAGGATAATATTTGTAAGATTTCAAACAGCATGATTGGAACCCTGTATATGCATGTTAAGCACTATTTGTTTTCAGTTTGCAGGGAAACAGCAGATCTTTCAGCAGTCAATGGCAGAAATTGTAACAGAGTTAGCTCTCATAAATCAACACAAAGAAAGTCTGCAACATCAGCTGAATGAGCAGGAGAAGTGTCTGCATCAGGTAGAGTGACTAGAAACAATTGATGTGAAATTTAATATATATGACAGTTATTTGCTCAGACATGTTGACTCAAATTATCGAAACAGATTAATACACTGTTCAAAACAAAACAGATAGAAATATGCACTTGGCTTATTTTAAATTTCAGATTCCACTTGAAAGCCAAGTTCACTGAAGCTGAACTCAAAACTCAAACCTTCTGGTATGTAAAATAAATTGGCAACGATTCTGTTCGATGCTCCCAAAGCGTAGTTGAAATAATTTAGCTTGGATATATATATCAAAATGAGGTGTAACCTGGTGAAGCTACAACACAGGACTATCTGCGTGCCAAACTGCAGAAGCAGCATGCAATAGACAGAGCTAAGCGATCCCATAACCAACGGATCAGATCTAAGCTCTGCAGTCCTGCCACATCCAACTGTGAATGGTGGTGAACAATTAAACAACTAACTGGGTGAGGTGGCTCCACAAATATCCCCTTCCTCAATGATTGGGGAGTCCAGCACATCAGTGCGAAAGATAAGGCTGAAGTATTTGCAACAATCTTCAGCCAGAAGTGCCGAGTTGATAACCCATCTCAGCCTCCTCCTGAAGTCCCCACCGTCACAAATGTCAGACTTCAGCCATTTCCATTCACTCCGCATGATATCAAGAAACGACTGAAGGCACTGGATACTACAAAGGCTATGGGGCCTGACAATATTCCTGCAATAGTACTGAAACCCTGTGCTCCAGAACTTGCTGCGCCCCTAGCCAAGCTGTTCCAGTACAGCTACAACACTGGCATCTACCCTGCAATGTGGAAAATTGCCCAGGTATGCCCTGTACATAAAAAGCAGGACAAGTCCAACCCGGCCAATTACCGCCCCATCAGCCTACTCTCAATCATCAGTAAAGTGATGGAAGGTGTCATCAACAGTGCCATCAAGCAGCACTTGCTTAGCAATAACCTGCTCAGTGATGCTCAGTTTGGGTTCCGCCAGGGCCACTCAGCTCCTGACCTCATTACAGCCTTGGTTCAAACATGGACAAAAGAGCTGAACTCAAGAGGTGAGGTGAGAGTGACTGCCCTTGACATCAAGGCAGCATTTGACCGAGTATGGCATCAAGGAGCCCTAGCAAAACTGAGGTCAATGGGAATCAGGGGAAAAACACTCCACTGGTTACAGTCATACCTAGTGCAAAGGAAGGTGGTTGTGGTTGTTGGTGGTCAATCATCTGAGCTCCAGGCCATCACTACAGGAGTTCCTCAGGGCAGTGTCCTAGGCCCAACCATCTTCAGCTCCTTCATCAATGACCTTCCTTCAATCATAAGGTCAGAAGTGGGGATGTTTGCTGATGAGTGCACAGTGTTCAGCACCAATCATGACTCCTGCTGAAGCAGTCCGTGCAGAAATGCAGCAAGACTTGGATAATATCCAGGCTTGGGCTGATAAGTGGCAAGTAACATTTGCGCCACACAAGTGCCAGGCAATGACCATCTCCAACAAGATAGAATCTAACCATCTCCCCTTGACATTCAATGGCATTACCATCGCTGAATCCCCCACTATCAACATCCTAGGGGCTACCATTGACCAGAAACTGAACTGGAGTAGCCATATAAATACCGTGGCTACAAGAGCAGGTCGGAGGCTAGGAATCCTGCGGCGAGTAACTCACTTCCTGACTCCCCAAAGCCTGCCCACCATCTACAAGGCACAAGTCAGCAGTGTGATGGAATCCTCTCCAATTGCCTGGATGGGTGCAGCTCCAACAACACTCAAGAAGCTCGACACCATCCAAGACAAAGCAGCCCGCTTGATTGGCACCCATCTACAAACTTTCACTCCCTCCACCACCGATGCACAGTGGCAGCAGTGTGTACCATCTACAAGATGCACTGTAGCAACGCAGCAAGGCTCCTTAGATACTACCTTCCAAACCCACGACCTCTACCAACTAGAAGGACAAAGGCAGCAAATACATGGGAACACCACCACCTGCAAGTTCCCCACTAAGTCACACACCATCCTGACTTGGAACTATATCGCCGTTCCTTCACTGTCGCTGGGTCAAAATCCTGGAACTCCCTTCCTAACAGCACTGTGGGTGTACCTACCCCACATGAACTGCAGTGGTTCAAGAAGGCAGCTCACCACCACCTTCTCAAGGGCAATTAGGGATGGGTAATAAATGCTGGCCTGGCCAGTGATGCCCACATCCATGAATGAATTAAAAAAAAGTGCAAAAAGTTCCACCAATGACCAACTGGAAATATCACTAGCACAGGCAAAAGCAAAATACTGCAGATAGAACATAGAACATAGAACAGTACAGCACAGCACAGGCCCTTCGGCCCACGATGTTGTGCCGAACCGTTAACCTACTCTAAGATCAAACTACCTACCTACCCTTCATTCTACTATCATCCATGTACCTATCCAAGAGTCGCTTAAATGTACCGAATGTATCTGCTTCTACTACCACCGCTGGCAGCGCATTCCACGCACCCACCACTCTCTGTGTAAAGAACCTACCTCTGACATCTCCCCGAAACCTTCCTCCAATCACCTTAAAATTATGCCCCCTGGTGATAGCCCTTTCAGCCCTGGGAAAAAGTCTCTGGCTATCCACTCTATCTATGCCTCTCATCATCTTGTACCCCTCTATCAAGTCACCTCTCATCCTTCTTCGTTCCAATGAGAAAAGCCCTAGCTCCCTCAACCTTTCTTCGTAAGACATGCTCTCCAGTCCAGGCAGCATCCTGGTAAATCTCCTCTGCACCCTCTCTAAAGCTTCCACATCCTTCCTATAATGAGGCGACCAGAACTAAACACACTATTCCAAGTGTGGTCTAACCAGGGCTTTATAGAGCTGCAGCATAACCTCGCGGCTCTTAAACTCAATCCCCCTGTTAATGAAAGCCAACACACCATACGCCTTCTTAACAACCCTATCAACTTGGGTGGCAACTTTGAGCGATCTATGGACATGGACCCCAAGATCCCTCTGTTCCTCCACACTACCAAGAATCCTGTCTTTAAGCCTGTATTCTGCATTCAAATTCGACCTTCCAAAATGAATCACTTCACACTTTTCCAGGTTGAACTCCATCTGCCACTTCTCAGCCCAGCTCTGCATCCTGTCAATGTCCCGTTGCAACCTACAACAGCCTTCCACACTATCCACAACTCCAGCAACCTTCGTGTCATCGTCAAACTTGCTAACCAAGCCTTCCACTTCCTCATCCAAGTCATTTATAAAAATCACAAAGAGCAGAGGTCCCAGAACAGATCCTTGTGGAACACCACTGGTCACCGAGCTCCATGCTGAATACTTACCATCTACTACCACCCTCTGTCTTCTATGGGCCAGCCAATTCTGTATCCAGACAGCCAACTTTCCCTGTATCCCATGCCTCCTTACTTTCTGAATGAGCCTACCATGGGGAACCTTATCAAACGCCTTGCTAAAATCCATATACACCACATCCACTGCTCTTCCTTCATCAATGTGTTTTGTCACATCTTCAAAGAATTCAATAAGGCTTGTGAGGCATGACCTGCCCCTCTCAAAGCCATGCTGACTATCTCTAATCAAACTATGCTTTTCCAAATAATCATAAATCCTGTCTCTCAGAATCCTCTTCTATAATTTTCCCACTACCGACGTAAGACTGACTGGTCTATAATTCCCAGGGTTATCCCTATTCCCTTTCTTGAACAAGGGAATAACATTTGCCACCCTCCAATCATCTGGTACTACTCCAGTGGACAGTGAGGACGCAAAGATCATCGCAAAAGGCGCGGCAATCTCTTCCCTCACTTCCCGTAATATCCTTGGGTATATCCCGTCTGGCCCCGGGGACCTATCTGTCCTCATGTCTTTCAAAATTTCCAGCACATCCTCCCTCTTAACATCAACCTGTTAGAGCATATCAGCCTGTTTCACGCTGTCCTCACAAACGACCAGGTCCCTCTCACTAGTGAATACTGAAGCAAAGTATTCATTTAGGACCTCCCCTACCTCCTCCGACTCCAGGCACAAGTTCCCTCCACTATCCCTGATCGGCCCTACCCTCACTCTGGCCATCCTCTTGTTCCTCACATAAGTGTAGAACGCCTTGGGATTTTCCTTAATCCTACCCGCCAAGACTTTTTCATGTCCCCTTCTAGCTCTCCTAAATCCATTCTTCAGTTCCTTCCTGGCTACCTTGTAACCCTCTAGAACCCTGTCTGATCCTTGCTTCCTCAACCTTAAGTAAGCTTCCTTCTTCCTCTTGACTAGCTGTTCCACATCTCTTGTCATCCAAGGTTCCTTCACCCTACCATCCCTTCCTTGCCTCATCGGGACAAACCTATCCAGCAGTCGCAGCAAGTGCTCCCTAAACAACCTCCACATTTCTGTCGTGCATTTCCCTGAGAACATCTGTTCCCAATTTATGCTCCCCAGTTCCTGCCTAATAGCATTGTAATTCCCCCTCCCCCAATTAAATATTTTCCCATCCCGTCTGCTCCTGTCCCTCTCCATGACTATAGTAAAGGTCAGGGAGTTGTGATCACTATCACCGAAATGCTCTCCCACCGAGAGATCTGCCACCTGGCCTGGTTCGTTGCCAAGCACCAAATCCAACATAGCCTGCCCTCCAGTTGGCCTATCTATATATTGAGTCAGGAAACCTTCCTGGACACACCTGACAAAAACTGCTCCATCCAAACTATTTGCACTAAGGAGGTTCCAATCAATATTAGGGAAGTTGAAGTCACCCATGACAACAACCCTGTTACTTCTGCACCTTTCCAAAATCTGCCTCCCAATCTGTTCCTCCATGTCTCTGTTGCTATTGGGGGGTCTATAGAAAACTCCCAATAAAGTGACTGCTCCTTTCCTGTTTCTGACTTCCACCCATAATGACTCAGTGGACAAACCCTCCTCGACGACCTCCCTTTCTGCAGCTGTAATACTATCCCTGATTAACAATGCCACTCCCCCACCTCTTTTACCTCCCTCCCTATTCCTTTTGAAACATCTAAACCCCGGAACATCCAACATCCATTCCTCCCCCAGATGCTGGAAATCTGAAATTAAAACAGAAAATGCTGAAAATACTCAGTAGGTCAGGCAACATCTGTGGAGAGAGAAAAGAAGTTAACATTTCAGGTCGATGATGTTTCGTCAGAACTGGAAAGAGTTAGAGATGCAATAGGTTTTAAGCAAGTACAGAGGTAGGGAAACGGGGAGGGGTAAGAACAAAAGGGAAGATCTGTGAAAGGATGGATGGCAGGAAAGATTAAATGATAAAAGGATTCATGTTGCAAGACAAAGGAGATGGTATTGGGATAAATAAGGAAACAAAGATGGGCTCACAGGAGGTGTAATTGGGAATGGTCGAATCATCACCAATGTCTGAAAAATTGGGGGCGGAGATTATAATAGGTTATTATCAGATGTTGGTGATGGTTCTGCCATCCCAATATACACCTTCTCTAGACCCATATAATAAAAGCAAAATACTGCTGATGCTGGAAATCTCAAATAAAAACAGAAAGTGCTGGAAATACTCAGCAGGTCAGGCAGCATCTGTGGAGAGAGAAGCAGAGTTAACGTTTCAGGTCTATGACCTTTCATCAGAACTGGAAAAGGTTAGAAAATAATTATGTTTTTAGCAAGTGAAGGAGGTGGGAGTGGCGTTTGGTGGGGAAGAGAACAAAGGGGAAGGTGCATGATAGGGCAAAGGGCAGGAGAGATTAAATAACAATGCTGTCATGGGATAAAGGCAAAGAGCATGTTAATGCTTGTGGTGAAAGACAAAGCATTAGTCCAGATAGAGTGTTAATGGCAGAACGATGAGCAGCTCTGTCCACATCAAAACAGGCACATGGTTAAAATATAATATAAAATAATTTTTAAAACTGGAAAAACGTAAAAAAAAGGCCAGTCATGGTCTGAAATTGTTGAACTCAATGTTGAATCCGCAAGGCTGTAGAGTTCCTAATCGAAAGATCAGGTACTTGTGAGCTTGCATTGATGTTCACTGGAACTCTGCAGTAGGCCAAGGACAGAAATGTGGGCATGAGAGCAGGGTGGGTTGTTGAAATGGCAAGCAACCGGCAGCTCGGGGTCATGCTTTCGGACTGAGCGGAGGTGTTCCACAAAGTGGTCACCTAATCTGCGTTTGGTCTCCCTAATGTAGAGGCGACTGCATTGTGAGCAGTACAGTATACTAAAGTGAAAGGAGTATAAGTTTTTTTTATATATTCGTTCATGGGATGTGGGTGTCGCTAGCTCGGCCAACATTTATTGCCCTTCCCTAACTGCCTTTGAGAAGGTGGTGGTTAGCTACCTTCTTGAACTGCTGCTGTTCATGTGGGGTAGGTACACCCACAGTGCTGTTAGGAAGGGAGTTCCAGGTCGTGGGTTTGGAAGGTGCTGTCGAAGGAGCCTTTGTGCGTTGCTGCAGTGCATCTTGTAGATGGTACACACTGCTGCCACTGTGGAGGGAGTGAATGTTTGTGGATGGGGGCGTGCCAAGCAAGCAGGCTGCTTTGTCCTGGATGGTGTCGAGCTTCTTGAGTGTTGTTGGAGCTGCACCCATCCAGCAAGTATTCCATCACACTCCTGACTTGTGCCTTGTAGATAGTGGACAGGCATTGGGGAGTCAGGAGGAGAGTTACTGGCCGCAGGATTCCTAGCCTCTGACCTGCTCTTATAGCCATGCTATTTATATAGCTACTGCAGTTCAGTTTCTGGTCAATGGTAACCCCCAGGATATTGACAGCAGGGGATTCAGCGATGGTAATGCCATTGAATGTCAAGGGGAGATGGTTAACTTCTCTCTTGTTGGAGATGATCATCGTTGCCTGGCACTTGTGTGGCAAAAATGTTACTTGCCACTTATCAGCCAAAGCCTGGATATTGTCCGGATCTTGCTGCATTTCTAAGTAAATCGTTGCTTCACCTGGAAGGAGTGTTTGGAGCCTTGGATGGTGAGGAGAGAGGAGGTAAAAGGGGTAGGTATTACAACTCCTGTGATTGAAGGGGAAGGTACCATGGGAAGGGAACAAGGTGTTGGGGCTGATGGAGGAGTGGACCAGGGTGTCACAAAGGGAACAATCCCTTTGGAATGCTGGCAGGGGAGGAGAAGGGAATAGGTGTTTGGTGGTGGCATCAGGTTGGAGGTGGTGGAAGTGGTGGAGGATGATCCTTTGGATGTGGAGGCTGGTGGGGTGGAAACTGAGGACAAGGGGAACCCTGTCGCGGTTCTGGGAGGGAGGGGAAAGGGTGTAGGCCCTGTCGATCACAGTGTGGGGGGAATCCTTGGTTCAGGAAAAAGGAAGACATGTCAGAAGCGCTGTCGTGGAAGGTTGCATCATCAGAACAGATGCGCGGAGACAGAGAAACTGGGAAAATGGGATGGAGTCCTTACAGAAAACAGGGTGTGAGGAAGTGTAGTCAAGGTAGCCGTGGCTTCTGATGAATATTCGTAGACAGCCTATCCCCATGCGGGTACCCATAGCAACACCTTTTATTTAAAGGAAGTGAGCAGAGTTGAAAGAGAAATTGTTCAATGTAAGAATAAGTTCAGCCAGGTGGAGGAGGGTGGTGGTGGTTGGGGGGACTGGTTGTGCCTCTGTTCAAGGAATAAGCGGAGAGTCATAAGATTGTCTTGGTGGGGGATGGAGGTGTAGAGAGATTGGACGTCCATAGTCAAGAGTAGGCGGTTAGGGCCAGGAAACTGGAAATTGTCGAAATTACATAGTGGTCAGAAGAGTCATGGATGTAGGTGGGAAGAGACTGGACAAGGGGAGAAAAGATAGATTCAAGATAGTTCCAGCATCTATGGAATCCTTTTCAGTTTTAAAACCCAAGTCCTCAAAAAAAGTTTAACAAAAAAAATGGAAGCACTCATAACACATCCACCCTTGGAAGAATGAAACACCATTTTTAAATGTGTTTCATTACAAAGTGTGGAACAAAAAAAGAAAAACTTTAAAACACATTTTCATACTCATACCCATTCACTCTTTACCTGTAACTAATACAGTTTTGCTTTGTACCATCTTTTCACTCAGATCACACAAAGCAAAGTTAGATTCTAGATAAAGCATCTGTAATTACATTGGGTTTGATTTTACAGGCCCCCACCCCCCCTACCATGTCGGAGATCGTGGAGGGGGTGGTGGGCCTGGAAATTAGCTCCGGGAGAGGCCCGCCACGGGCCATGTGCTGGGAAGGCCTGGCCCCATATTGCCTGCAGCAGCGAGGCCTCGTGGAGACCCCCTGCCGCTGAGCGACGGAGCATCATTTACATAATCAAAAAAATGCAAATTAATGAATTAAATACTTACCCACTTCTTCCGTTCGTTCCGGTGCCATATTGGTGGTGGTGGCTGCTGGCAGTTCTGTGCCTTCGGAACTCCATTCGCAGATCCGATGCAGGACGCTGATGGAGCGGGAGGAGCAGATAAGTATTTCAGTGCCGTGGAGGGAAGTGGGGTTAAACTAATCTGATTGGTGGAGGGGATGGTGGGAAGGGGTTAAGTTAAAAGTTTGTGAACTTTGAGGGGGGGGGAGAGATGATCAGGTACACAAGGTAAGTATTTTTGGTGGGGGAGAGGGCAAGGAATGAGTGTATGGTTATTGGGGGGGGTGAGAGAGGGGCTGGAAACATGTATTTAATTTAAAAAAATAAATGTTAATGCACTATCGCTTTAGAACTTCAAATTGTAATGTAGGACTTGCTGCCCTTTAAAAATGGCATTGGCACCTGATGCTGTTGCTGGGGATGGATGCCCGCCCCCTCCACATCAATGGGGGGTGGGCCCTGGCCATTTAGATGAGCTGCTGCATTTAATATCACGACGGCAACATAAAATTCAACCCTCAATGTGGATAATCTTTAAGTAATAAGTTTGGAATAGTAAACTCCATCGGAATAGTCTGGCATTCTGTTTTTTAAATTTTTCCACAAAGGCTAGGGGCATATGATCAATATATACCACTGTCTCTCTGTAGTCGTCGTGGACAAAGACTTCAAAATGCTTCAGAGCCAGTAATAAACCTAGGATTTCTTTTTCCACTGTTAAATACCTTTTTTGGTGTTGATTTAGCTTTTTGGAAAAATGGTCTTTCTCTACCTGATTCATCGTCTTATAATAGACCTGCACCGACCCCCAGGTCACTGGCATCAATCGCAACCTTGAAGGGCTTAGTGAAATTTGGAGCAATGAACATAATCAAAATGGCTTTCAACCTCTCAAAAGATGCTTGGCACTCCCCTGACTACACTAACTGAGTTTTCTTTTTTCGTAGCAAATCTGTCAGCTGAGCAGCTGCAGTACTAAAATTTGGTACAAACTTGCGGTAAAAACCACACATCCCCAAAAACTTCATGATTTCTCATTTGTCTTAGGGGTAGTGAACTCCACCAATGCTTGTACTTTCACTGTTCTTGGCAACACTTGTTCTTGCCCTACTATATGCTGAAGAAAGTTACTCGCTTTTGCCAATTCACTTTTGGAAAGGTTTATCACTAAATCAGCCGAATGTAATTTCTTAAACAGAGCTTCGAGTTGTTTCAAGTGGTCATTCCAAGTGTCACTGTATACCAGCATATCATCAAGGTAAACCACACTGTTGGGAACACTAGCTACCGCCTGGTTCATTAGTCTCTGAAAAGTGGCTAATTTAGCCCAAATGGCATCACTCGGCATTGGAAAAGACCATCTGGTGTGACAAAGGCCAATATTTCTTTAGCTCGGGGTGTTAAAGGAACCTGCCAGTATCCCTTTAACAAATTGAGTTTTGTAAAAAAAACATGTCACTGCCCACTCTGTCAATACAGTCTGCCAAGCGAGGAATCGGGTAGGAGTCTGTCTTTATTACTGCATTAACCTTTCTGTAGTCTATGAGGAGTCTAGTTGAACCAGCTGCTTTGATTGGGTTCAATTAGGTGGTTTTCCAGCATGTATTGGATTTCTGCTTTTACCTGGGCCTGTTTCTCTAGACTTAAGTGATAAGGATGCTGTTTTATCGGAAAGGATTCCCCTACGTCCACATCGTGCGTGGCTAAGGTTGTACATCCTGGCTTGGCCCTACAGTCTCTTTTAAATGCTGAGTAGCCTTGTTAGGTCTTCTTGTTGTTCTGTATCTAAATATGAAAGCATAGTTTCCAATCTGCCTAACAATTTAGTATTAGCTAACCGATAGTAGGAGGTTCAATTTGAGAATTGTCTAGGCCTCTTTCTGCCTCATCCTCACCATCCCTTTCATCCTTCACTGTCCCTACTACCTGACATACTTGTGCTTGCCTATCCTTCTCCCAGCGATGATATTGTTACAACATATTGATATGACACAGCCGATTCTTTTTCCGGTGATCTGGGGTGTCAATCAATAATTTACCAATTTTCTTGACCAGTTCATATGGATCATTGAACCATGCTTTCAATGGTTCACCCTGTAAAAGCAGTAATACTCATCCCCTGGTTGAAATGTTTGGGTTTTGGTATGCTTGTCTGCCCATTTCTTCATGGTTGTTTGGGAAGCTTTAAGGTGTTGCTGAGCTACTTGGCAAGCTCTCATGAGCCATTCCCAGAACACGTCTGCATAATCTATGAAAGAGAATTCATCCCTTTGTTCTAAAAACTTTTCTTTAATTAGTTTTAGAGGACCTCTTATATCATATGCATAAACTAATTCAAAAGGACTAAAACCAGTTGACTCAGTTGGTGAATCCCTAGTGGCAAACAAAAGAAATTCTAGCCCTTTATCCCACTCATGGGGATATTCATGACAGTATGCCCTTGGTCATTGTTTTGAGGATCTGATGGTACCTTTCTAAAGCTCCTTGTGGTGGTATGCTGAAGACCTTAACTGTGTTATTCACAAATTACCCGTAACTTGCTGAAAAATTTTAGACATATAATTGGAACCTTGATCCGACTGAATCGCAATCGGTAATCCATATCTAGTGAAGAACTGGGTTAACTTCTCTACCACTACCTTAGCAGAAATAGTTCTCAAGGGAATGGCCTCTGGAAACCGAGTAGCCGTATCCATGATAGTGAGTATATTTTGGTGTCCCGCTTTTGTTTTCGGTAAAGGTCCTACACAGTCTACCAACACCCTATTAAATGGTTCCCCAAAATGGGAATCAGAGGTGCTGGTTTTATGGCAGGTTGCAGTTTTCCCACATCTGGCATGTATGGTACGTTTTACAAAACTGCACCACGTCCATGGAAAGACCTCGCCAGTAAAAATGTTGACCTATACGTGATTGGGTCTTCCAGATCCGCACATGTCATGCTATAGGAATTTCATGTGCTATCCTTCATATTTCCCAGCGATATTTAGGCGATACCACTATCTGGTGAACAACCCTCCATTCTTCGTCCGCAGGTCTGTGAGGAGGTCTCCACTTCCTCATCAGAATCCCATTTTTAACATAGTGTCCTTCTGGAACTCCCTTTGCCTCAACTTCTATTTGAGCTGATTTTGCCACATTATTTAACACTGGATCGGCTTGCTGAGCCTTGATCAGAGAAGACATAGTAAACATTTCCTTTGGATTATCCAAATCCTCAAAGAAAGTTTCAGATATTTGACCATCTGTCTGTGGTGCCAGTTTGACCTCCAAGAATGGAATTTGTTTAGCCATTGCTCAAGTTGCTACACAAGAAGGAAAGATTCCTGGAAACTTTTCCTGCAACTGTCCTGTTTCTTTAACTTTACTTGGTCTTTCTGTGACTATTGGAGAAGCTACTACCTTTGCTCCGGCCAAATCACTCCCCAGGAGTAGGTCAACTCCGTCTACTGGCAAACTGTGGACAACTCCTACAGTTACCATTCCAGGCATTAGGTCACACTCTAGATGCATCCAATATAAGGGGCGGCACAGTGGCGCAGTGGTTAGCACCGCAGCCTCACAGTGCCAGCGACCCGGGTTCAATTCTGGGTACTGCCTGTGTGAAGTTTGCAAGTTCTCCCTGTGTCTGCGTGGGTTTCCTCCGGGTGCTCCGGTTTCCTCCCACATGCCAAAGACTTGCAGGTTGATAGGTTAATTGGCCATTATAAATTGCCCCTAGTATAGGTAGGTGGTAGGGAAATATAGGGACATGTGGGGATGTGGTAGGAATATGGGATTAGTATAAATGGGTGGTTGATGGTCGGCACAGACTCGGTGGGCCGAAGGGCCTGTTTCAGTGCTGTATCTCTAAACTAAACTAAACTAATAAAGGTATGGGTATATACTTCCTGCCAATACAATTCACTAGAGCCTTGGCATTCAGTGTGCTCTCTGGTGGAAAAGTTATGCCTTCCCGCAGCAAAAGAGTTTGGGTGACTCCTGTATCCCTCAGTGTAACTATAGGTTTACCTGCTTCACTTGAGAGATAAAGAGTTACTTTTCTTTTTGCCAAGAATTCCCTACAACTCTCAGGAATCTTATTCACCACTCCTGCACTCACCGTTTTTATACTTGGCATTACAGCTGCAGACAGAGCTACAGACTGATCTGTCATACTCTCGGTCAGGGTCCCTTTTTCTGCATTGGCTTTGTGTACCCCAATAAGCCCCATGGGTTTACCCTGCAACTTTCAGCATTCTGCAACTTGTAGCCATGGTAACACTTAGGCTTGCGAACCTCACTTCCACTCTCAGCACCTTTCTTTCTGGCCCAAGGAGGAGATCCTGGGGCGTTCCCGGCTGTCCCTTCTTGTCCCCGGGTACTTGTTTTCCTTTCACCCTCTCATCTTCTATCCTTCTCAGGTTTGTGGTGGTGACGGACAAAGAGTTTGGGCTTATAAACAAGTTCGTAATCATCAGCAGTTTCTGTTGCCTGGCTGCCTGTTGAAACTTTCTGGTTCTCTACATGGTTCTCACTAACAGAGGGCTTGAATTTTTAAATTCTTCTCGGAGAATTAATTCCCTAAGGCTCTCAAACCTGGTCTCTACCTTTAGTGTCTGCATCCAACAATCAAAATTAATTTGCTTTACCCTCTCAAATTCTATATAAGTCTGCCCAGACTGTCTCCAGAGGTTCTAAAATTTCTGCCGGTAAGCTTCAGGGAACAACTTATACGCAGTGAGAATAGCCTTTTTTGCCATCTCATCATCTGCAGAAGCCTCCTCAGAAAGTATAGCATAAACTTCATGAGCTCTGCCCATCAACCTGCTTTGCATAAGCAGTGTCCAGCTTTCCTTCAGCCACTTCATCTGTTTGGCTATCGTTTCAAAAGGAATGAAAAATGCCTCTATGTCCCTTTCCTCACACTTAGGGTGGGCTCTCCACTGGGCCCTGGGCCGGTGTCAGATCTTTCCCCACCAACATTTTCACTAGAGTCAAGACCACCCCTTCATCTTAGTTCCATCTTGTTTAATTCAAATTCCCTTCCCTCTCTTTCACTTTATCTTTGAGATTCAAGCTTAAGTTTTTTTTTCCAATTCTATTGCTTTTTCTTTTTCCTGTTGAAGCTTAAGTTTTTACATTTCTTGTTCTTGCTCAAGCTGCTTTATCTGTAAATGAATTTTAGCTAATCCAACTGCACTACCTTCTTCTTCTTCCAATTTCAAATGGTGTGCTATTACTTCAATTATGTCTGCTTTCTTAGCTCCTGGTTTTAACACTCACACCAACAGTTCTGTCAAATACTTCAGTTTAAACTTGGTTAAGTTTCCCAAATCACTCAGAGATACATCCTCCTTCCCCAGAAGCATTGCAGCAACTGATAAAGACATTCCTGGAGAGTAAACTTTAATCTACTGCACACGAAACCTGTATTTTTAAAAATTACTTTTCCTCCTTTTCAATTATTATAATCCCACAATGTCGTTGGCATTGGGTTATCCCGCAAAGAGCCCCCAATTACATGTTACGACTGAGGCAGGAGGAGTACACGGTATTTCGAGTTCTACTTATCCATATACTTATCTTTGCTCGAGTCGCTCTGAACAGGCTCCAGAAGCTGGCCGAGCGCGTCTACCCTGAGGCACAGTGTGGCTTTCGTGCAGAGAGATCGACTATTGACATGCTGTTCTCCCTTCGTCAGATACAGGAGAAATGCCGTGAACAACAGATGCCCCTCTACATTGCTTTCATTGATCTCACCAAAGCCTTTGACCTCGTCAGCAGACGTGGTCTCTTCAGACTACTAGAAAAGATCGGATGTCCACCAAAGCTGCTAAGTATCATCACCTCATTCCATGACAATATGAAAGGCACAATTCAACATGGTGGCTCCTCATCAGAGCCCTTTCCTATCCTGAGTGGTGTGAAACAGGGCTGTGTTCTCGCACCCACACTTTTTGGGATTTTCTTCTCCCTGCTGCTTTCACATGCGTTCAAATCCTCTGAAGAAGGAATTTTCCTCCACACAAGATCAGGGGGCAGGTTGTTCAACCTTGCCCGTCTAAGAGCGAAGTCCAAAGTACGGAAAGTCCTCATCAGAGAACTCCTCTTTGCTGACGATGCTGCTTTAACATCTCACACTGAAGAATGCCTGCAGAGTCTCATCGACAGGTTTGCGTCTGCCTGCAATGAATTTGGCCTAACCATCAGCCTCAAGAAAACGAACATCATGGGGCAGGATGTCAGAAATGCTCCATCCATCAATATTGGCGACCACGCTCTGGAAGTGGTTCAAGAGTTCACCTACCTAGGCTCAACTATCACCAGTAACCTGTCTCTAGATGCAGAAATCAACAAGCGCATGGGTAAGGCTTCCACTGCTATGTTCAGACTGGCCAAGAGAGTGTGGGAAAATGGCGCACTGACACGGAACACAAAAGTCCGAGTGTATCAGGCCTGTGTCCTCAGTACCTTGCTCTACGGCAGCGAGGCCTGGACAACGTATGCCAGCCAAGAGCGACGTCTCAATTCATTCCATCTTCGCTGCCTTCGGAGAATACTTGGCATCAGGTGGCAGGACTATATCTCCAACACAGAAGTCCTTGAAGCGGCCAACATCCCCAGCTTATACACACTACTGAGTCAGCGGCGCTTGAGATGGCTTGGCCATGTGAGCCGCATGGAAGATGGCAGGATCCCCAAAGACACATTGTACAGCGAGCTCGCCACTGGTATCAGACCCACCGGCCGTCCATGTCTCCGTTATAAAGACGTCTGCAAACGCGACATGAAATCGTGTGACATTGATCACAAGTCGTGGGAGTCAGTTGCCAGCATTCGCCAGAGCTGGCGGGCAGCCATAAAGACAGGGCTAAATTGTGGCGAGTCGAAGAGACTTAGTAGTTGGCAGGAAAAAAGACAGAGGCGCAAGGGGAGAGCCAACTGTGCAACAGCCCCAACAAACAAATTTCTCTGCAGCACCTGTGGAAGAGCCTGTCACTCCAGAATTGGCCTTTATAGCCACTCCAGGCGCTGCTTCACAAACCACTGACCACCTCCAGGCGCGTATCCATTGTCTCTCGAGATAAGGAGGCCCAAAAGAAAAGAAAGACTTATCCATAGGTCACAACATATATTTAAATGTTTACCCTTTACCCTTTAGGTAAGTATATGTAAATGCATTAATTTTATTAATTTGAATATGATGATTGTGGTCCCATTGCCGAGCAGCAGGGAGCTGCCACGGAGCCTTGCCGCCGGCCGGAGAATCGGACCAGGTCCTGCTGGCGTCCAGGTCTGTGGCGGGCCTCATCTGGAGCCATCATCAGGCCCCCTCACCCTGCCACGGATCTCGACATCGAGGGCTGCTTAAAATCCTGCCCAGTGATATGCCCATTGACATAGAAGTCTGCTGACCAAATTGCTTGTTTCGGATCATTGATTCGCCCAGAAAATATTTTGATTGTTCTGCTGCAGGAAGTTGCATAACTTCATTTACCTCTCTATTTGTAACTACTTTTCCTTCAGAGGTAGTCAAGATTTTATTTCGGCATATCTTACTGAAATGCCCTATTTTTCTGCAATAAAAGCATTCAGCTCTATTGGCAGGACATTGTTCACACCTGTGGGAAGTTTTTGCCCCACAGCGCTGGCAGGGTTTAAAGGTGTCTTGTGCTCTCCCCAACACCACCCGCCGCCCGCCCTCCCACCCCCAGTGTACCTTTTTTCCCGGTGCCTCTTGTTCAGCCCTCTGGTGAGGGAACGGAACAGTTGATGGAGGTTTCCTGTACCAAGGTCTTTCTTCACCTCGCAGGATTGGACTATTGTTCTTTCTGTCTTCAGCTTGCCTCACCAGTTGAACAGCTCTTTTTAGGGTGAGGTCTTCTTTAGACTGTAAAAGGTCTGATATGGAATCATCTGCAACACCGACAATAATACAATTTCTTATCAATTCCTCTTTAAGTTCTCTATACTCACATCCCTCTGTAAGTCTGTAAGGTATCGGCCGTTTCACCAGGTTTCTGGACCCTTTTATTGAATTTAGCTTGTCAAGAATCTTACTGCTGCGCAGATTGAAGTAGGAATCACAAGCGTTTAAGACTTCGTTGAATTTGGCTGATGGTTTTTCAATATGTTGTCTTGGTATTATATCATCAGCTGCAGCACCAATTAAATATAAAAATGTATTCACTTGCTCTATTTCAGACCTGCTGTCCAATTTCGATGCAATTATGTATCTGAGGAAGCTTTTCCTCCAGAGTACCCAGTTTTGAGTCTGATTGGATTTCTTATGACTTTTAAAACTCTCTGACACTCACAAATTTTGATCCATTTTGAAAATTTTATAGACATTTTAGAGTGTTCCCCTTTAAGAAACTTTTTTTTCTGGCTAGCTTGCTTTGATGGAGTGTAACAGGTGCTTGACAGTGTTCCCTGTTTGTTTTTATAGGCTTCTGCTTTCTTTCAGCAGTTCACTGAAATGTTTACACAGCTGCCTATTGGACTTGACAGCTGTTCAATAAACAGTTTCAGTTGCTTTTTTTTAAGCTAGAGTTTATTTATTTTGTTCAAGCTTGACTGCTTTAATGATTTTCTTTTCTTCAGCTTAGCTGCTTTAATGGAGATTCTGCTGTGTTCGGGAGTTTGCTGCACTTTTTGTCTTCACTATTGGACATTTTTTTCAGTTGGCATGCTTTTCAGGGTTTTCCTGTACTCTGCCCTCGTGTTCAGCCTGAGTGAGGGATTGGGTTTTCTCCATTTTTTTTCTGTCACTCACATGGAGCCTTTAGAAAATTAATTTTTTACGCTCTTCAAAGGCTTTCTTTAACCAGGATTTCTTGATCGTCAACACAATGACTCACCCGATCGCTTGCTTTTCAGCCACGTTTCCATTCTATGGAGCTTTTCTCCGTCTTCTACAGTATATAGTTTGTTTATTTTCATTAGCTATGTCTTTTAAAGTTTCTTCACTTCTGGTTGTAGGATGATTGTTGTTTCAAATTATCTTTTCTGGGTATAGGACTTTGATCCCAGTGCTGTTCACCATGTTATATATTTGGTTCTTTATGCTGCCATCATATAGAGTCTAGCCAGAGAGGTTCTTAGACTGTATTGTTTAAACATTAATCTTTATTGTATAGTAACAGTATACACTCCACACAATCCTGTCTCCTTTAAAAGCCACATTGTATATGTTCTCGAATCAAAAATTATAGGGTAGTTATAATGGGGGACTTTAATTATCCAAATATAGACTGGGATAATAGTAGTGTAAAGGGCAGTGAGGGGCAAGAGTTCCTAGAGTGAGTTCAGGAAAATTTTCTACAATAATATGTTACTAGTCCAACGAGAAAGGAGGCACTACTAGACCTGGTTCTTGAGAATGAGGTGGTCCAAGTGGATCAACTATCAGTAGGAGATAGTGATCATTGTATCATAAGGTTTAGGCTGACTATGGAAAAAGACAAAGAGCAATCCGGAGTAATAATAATTAACTGGGGTAAGGTAGACTTCAATGGGGTAAGAATGGAGCTGAGGTGAATAAATTGGAGTCAAAAACTGGCAGGAAAACCGGTAGATGAACAATGGGCTGCCTTCAAAGCACAGTCAAAGTATGTTCCCTCAAAGGGGAAAAGTAGAGCAAACAAATCCAGAGCTCCCTGGATGACAAAAGAGGTAGAGATGAAGATAAAGAAGAAAAAGTATGTTTATGACAGATGCCAGGTAGAAAATACTATTGAGAACCAGGCTGAATATAGAAGGTCCAGAGGGGAAGTGAATAAGCAAATAAGAGAAGCAAAGAGAGAGCATGAAAACAGACTGGCAGCTAGCATTAAGGGAAATACCAAAGTTTTCTATCGGCATATAAATAGTAAAAGGGTGGTGAAAGGAGGAGTGGGGCTGATTAGGGACCAGAAAGGGGATTTACACATTGAGGCAGAGGGCATAGCTGAGGTATTAAATGAATACTTTGCATCTGTCTTTAGCAAGGAAGAAGATACAACACAGGCAATGTTGAAAGAGGAGGTAAGTCAGACACTAGAGGGGTTTAAAATTGATAAAGAGAAAGTATTAGATAGGCTGTCTGTACTTAAAGTGGATAAAACACCAGGGCCGGATGAGATGCATCCAAGGATACTGAGGGAAGTGAGGGTGGAAATCTCAGAGGCACTGATCAAAATTTATCAGTCTTTCTTAGACTCAGGGGTAGTGCCAGAGGACTGGAGAATTGCAAATGTTACACCCTTGTTCAAAAAAGGGTGTAAAGATAAGCCTAGCAACTACAGGCCAGTCAGTTTAACTTCAGTGGTGGGAAAACTTCTAGAAAAAATAATTTGGGACAAAATTAATAGTCACATGGACAAATGTGAGTTAATTAAGGAAAGCCAGCATGGATTTCTTAAGGGAAAATCATGTTTAGCTAACGTCCTGGAGTTTTTTGAGGACGTAACGGCGAGGGTTAATGAGGGCAATGCTGTTGATGTGGTGCACATGGACTTTCAAAATGCATTTGATACAGTGCCACACAACAGACTTGTGAGCAAACCTGTAGCTCATGGAACAAAAGGGATGGTAGCAACATGGATATGAAATTGGCTGAGTGACAGGAAACAAAGAGTAGTGGTTAATGGATGTTTTGCGGGTTAGAGGAAGGTTTGTAATGGAGTTCCCCAGGGATCAGTGTTGGGACCCTTGCTTTTCCTGATATATATTAATGACCTAGACCTTGGTGTACAGGCACAATTTCAAAGTTTTCAAACTTGGAAACTTTGTGAACCGTGAGGAGGATAGTATAGAACTTCAAAAGGATATAGACAAGTTGGTGGAATGGGCAGGCAGGTGGCAGATGAAGTTCAATGCAGAGAAATGTGAGGTGATTCATTTTGGTAGGAAGAACATGGAGAGACAATATAGAATAAAGGGTACAATTCTAAAGGGGCTGCAGGAGCAGAGGGACCTAGGTGTATATGTGCATAAGGCATTGAAGGTGGCAGGACAGGTTGAGAGAGCAGTTAATAAAGCATACAGTATCCTGGGCTTTATTAATAGGGGCATAGAGTACAAGAGCAACAAAGTTATGTTGAACTTGTATAAGACACTAGTTCAGCCTCAGCTGGGGTATTGCATCCAATTCTGGGTGCCACACTTGAGGAAAGACATGAAGGCATTGGAGAAAATACAGAAAAGATTCATGAGAATCATAGAATCATAGAAAGTTTAAGGCACAGCAAGAGGCCACTTGGCCCATCGTGTCTGTGCTGGCCGAAAAATGATCCACCTATTCTAATCCCACCTTCCAGCATTTGGTCCGTAGCCCTGCAGATTACGCACTTGAGGTGCATATCCAGATTCCTTTTGAATGAGTTGAGGGTCTCTGCCTCAACTACCCTTTCAGGCAGTGAGTTCCAGACCCCCACCACTCTCTGGGTGAAAACGTTTTTCCTCATCTCCCCTCTAATTTTTCTACCAATCACTTTAAAGCTATGCCCCTTCATCACTGACCTCTTTGCTAAGGTGAATAGACCGTTCACCTTCACTCTATCTGGCCCCTCACAATTTTGTAGATCTCAATCAAATCTCCCCTTAGCCTTCTTTGTTCCAAGGTTAACAACCCCAGAATATCCAATCTTTCCTCTTAGCTGCATTTTTCCAGGGAGAATGGTTCTAGGGATGAAGAATTTCAGTTATGAAGATAGATTGGAGAAGTTAGGACTGTTTTCCTTGAAGAAAAAAAGGCTGAGAGGTGATTTGATAGAGGTATTCAAAATCATGAGTGTCTGGACAGAGTAGATAGAGAGAAACTGTTCCCACTCGTGAAAGGATCGAGAACAAGAGGGCACAGATTTAAAGTATTTGGTAAGAGAAGCAAAAGTGACATGAGGAAAAACTTTTTCACGCAGCGAGTGGTTAAGGTCTGGAATGCGCTGCCCGAGAACATGGTGGAGGCAGGTTCAATTGAAGCATTCAAATGGGAATTAGACAGTTATATGAAAAGGAAGAATGTGCAGGGTTACAGGGAGAAGGCAGGGGAATGGAACTGAGTGAGCTGCTCTTTCAGAGAGCCAGTGTGGACATGATGGGCCGAATGGCCTTCTTCTGCACTGTAACAATTCTGTGATTCTGTGAGTCTCTCCCACATGATCTCTTACCTCATCGTAGTGAGCGATAATCTTTACATTCTCTCAAAATTAACCCTTTAGATACCGTTATACTACAGTAACAACAGTGACTATATTTCAAAAGTAATAATGGGCTGTGTAGCACATTTAGGACAAATTGATGACATGAAAAGTGCTGTTTAAATGTAAATCCTTCCTTTCTTCTTCCTCCCAAAACCACCAAGAGGATGAACAGATGACCCATCGTGTCTGCAGTGCACCTCCTGAGCCAGCCATTATGAGTTATAGGAGAGCACCCCATGGTATCTTGCCTCTCTGCTTTGCTTCCCTCCATGTATTAGCTGAATCTCAGTAGTTATGCCACTTGCCACTTTTGTACCACTGCAATTTAGCAGAAACTATTTGATGTGTTGCAACAAAAAACTCAACCGTGAGAAAATACATATAAAAGTACTGAAATGCTTGTTAGAAATGATACTGAAATATGTTATAAAGCATTGTACTTGTCTGGAAATCTTAAAATACAAACACTACAAGTTTGCATATCTACAACAGCTAATATTTTATTGGTTTTCTTAATTCTGTACTACAGCTCACACCTTATTGTGCGAAAATGTATTTTAGTCCACCAGAGACTTCACAAAGTATAGTAACTTGTTTATAGGCAAGTAATGACTTGTACTTTCAGCTGTTTCTTGGTGAGGTTCTAGTAATTTATTCAAAACATCCTCAAATGTAACTGAAATGATGAAGATTTCATGACGGGGAAGGAGGCCACTTAAGACGTCCCTGCTGGGTGGAGAGAATCCTGTTCTAACATAGAGTGGAGAATAAGGCAACCTTTTGATGCGAAGGCTGAGAATAGGCCTCTTGCTGTCACAAAGAAACCAAGTGTGGCTTCAGTAAGTTTAATACTTCAAGCTGGTTATCTATTTGCTTTTTATTCAAAATATGTATTATCAGTCCATTATCTATTGCAAGATTATATACATGTGCTAATATTTCAGATATGATTATCTAAACGGTAGTAGTGTGAATGGAATAATTGGCACTGTTGGGAATTGACTCTCTAGAGACAGCTGCAGTGTTGAGGAAATTACATCGGAGACCAATAGTACAGAATAACACATAGTCATTCTGTAACCCTTAGGACAATATTTTAACAGTGCGGTCCTCAAAAGCAGGGCACTGCATGAAAAGAAAGTATGGAGCAATTCAGAAAAAACACACAATGTTACAGTTGTAACCTAAAGGACAATAGTTTTTCAAGTATAGTTTCCACACTCTACTAAAGTTCACAATTTATATTAACAATTTGGACTTTGGAATCAAAAACACAATTTCTAACTTTGTGGATGACACCAAATTGAGGGGGGATAGTTAATACTGAGTAGGACTGCAACAAGTTACAGGAGGACATTAATAAACTTGCAGAATGGGGAAATAATTGGCAAACAAAGTTCAACATGGATAAATGTGAGGTAGTACATTTTGGTAGGAAGAGTATGGAGGTCACATTACTTGGAAGGTGCAAGTCTAGATGGGGTACAGGAACAAAGCGATCTCGGAGTACAAATACACCAATCACTAAAAGTTGCGCCACATTTTAGCAAGGCCATAAAAAAAACAAACCAAGAATAGACTTTATTTCTAGCAGCATAGACTTGTAAAGTAGGGAGGTTATGCTACACCTGTACTGAACCTTGGTTAGACCACAATTAGTTCTGGTCGCTATATTATAGAAAGGACATAGAGGCAGGATGATAGTGGAATTGTGTGGCTATACATGTCCAGAAAGGATTAACAGGCTGGGTCTCTTTTCTTTTGAAAAAAGAAGGATGAGGGGTAACCTAATAGAGGTTTTTAAAATTAAGAAAAGTTTTGATCGTGTGGATACAGAGAGAATATTTCCCTTTGTGGGGAAGTGGATAACTAGAGGCCATCAATATAAGATAGTCAACAAGAAATCCAGTAAGGAATTCAGAAGAAACTTATTGACGCAGAGTGGTGAGAACATGAAATGCATTACCACAGGGAATGTTGAAGTGATAGTAAAGATGCATTTAAGGGGAAGCATATAAGGAAGAAGGGAATAGAGCTTTACGATGATGGATTTAAATGAGGAAAGATGGGAGGAGGCTTGAGGGAAGCATAAATACTGGCATGGACTGGTTGGGCCGAATGGCCTTGTTCTGTGCCATATATCCTATGTAATCCTTTGTGATTTGAGAATGGAGAGACCCACAGCTGGTAGGGCCATTGGTGTGGAGGGGTACCTCCTCCACTTGATTGGTATTGGCTCCAGCGTGCCCTTTCATTCTGGTGGCTCCTTCATTAGGGCATGAGGACTGCTGCTCTGATGGCCTCTCAGCCTGCCACTGGGAGGCCACCTCCAAGAAGCTGCCAGGCTCCACACTCAGCGTTGCCTTTGGAAAATGGCCCCTAAGTGGGGCTTTAATTGACTGCCCGTCTCTGTGAGTGGGCTACTGACTTGTTCTGATCTTGTTCCTGGGAAATTTTCCCGAGGTGCGAAGGCATCTGGGAGTCGTCCTGAAGCACCTTCCCCTATTTTCCCACTTCTCCCCTCACCTCCAAACCCATCTCAACAGGGCTGGGAAAATTCAGCCCAATAACTCATTGATGGCTGGAAGCAAAAGCCTTGAAATAATTTAAGAGCCTTTTGGATGTTGTGATGGGGATCACAAGTGTCTGGGGATGTATGAGCTAGTTCAATTCCATAAGCTTCCACATCTGAACTTATTGGGCTGGATTTTGCAGTCTGCGGTGAAGATATGGTGCTCACCACTGACTTCGAAGAAAGCTGCCCACAAAGATCTAGCAATCTCTGTGGGATGGATTTCCTCTTTCCCAACATCAGTTTATATCTGGCACCAGATCAAAGGGATCTCCAGGTGTCCAACAGCAGTGATGTCAGCAAGTAAGGTAAGCAGCCAGTCACATTGAAGTATTCTCACAGACAGCAAACCAGCAAGTTAAAAGCACTGACACCCGTCACTGCTAATTTAAATTTTCAAATAGCAAAATATTTGATTATGATTGGATTAAGATGGAAGCTAAAATATTATAAACAAACTTAAAAAATAAATTATGTCGAACTTTTTTTTTACCATAATGGCGAAATCTGACACTCCGCAAATATAAAATTAGCTTTTTAGGGCCAGGCAGGGTGTTCAGCAGTAATTATAAACTTAGTGCGTTGCTAAGAACCCAGTTACACCTCATTCAACAAGGTGTAACTTTCTCTAAGGCTTTTTACAGTGAGACTAACAGTGGAAGTTTTCATCAATTCACTGGTTGCTTAGGGATTGCACTCTGGGGGTAACTCAACAGTACACCTCATTGCGAAGCATAGAATCACTGATGATAACTTCTGGATTTCTGCGTTATTCTGCACATGTACAGACTCTTGATGTTGCTGTCGCTTTCAATGGAGTAATGGCGGCGAACACTAATAGTTTAGCTATCATTACCACCGCAAAATCAGGGCCATCTTTTCCTCCCAGAAGCTGATCACCTTATGTGTATTGCAAGCATTCTCTCTTTTTATAACAACAAAATTCTCTGCCACATGATCCACTTAGCTCCAATAGACATCACACAACCAGGAATAAGATGACAATAGTGCCGCAGGTGTGCAGCACCTTGAATAGGTCTTGAATCAAGAAAAATACCTACTTTTCAATCTTGAGTAGCCAGAAACATTCCATTCCTCTCAATGGAGAAAAGACTATTCTCCAGGCCTGTGTTTTGTGTCCTGTGACTGAAATGTATGACCCCTAGTGGCAGAATGAACAGTCCTTGATGCCTTCCACATAGCCAACACCTTCCTGTTGTCATAGATGTTTGTCTCCGAGTCCCTCTCATTGCAGCACTACCAAAGCCATATTAGAACTTTATGAACACTTATTACATAGTATCTATAGCACATAAACAGACCATTCGGTCCAACAGGTACATGATTTGTTTTCATCTTATTTGAATAGTTACTACTTTAGTAAAGGGGAAAAACAGTCTCTAGTGCATTGCTGGACATATAAGGTCCCGTCGAACTATTTGACAAAGAGAAATGGAGTTCTCCTGGTGTCCTGGCCAATATTTATTTCTCAACCAAAATCTCACATTATCTGATCATATCATATATTGCTGTTTGTGGGACCTTGCTGTGTGCAGATTGGCTGCTGTGTTTCATGACATTATAACATTGCAGCCAATGAAGTGCTTTTGAAGAGTAAAGTGCTTTGGGACATCCTGAGGTCATCAAAGGTGCCATATAAATGCAAGTTCTTTCTTTCTTTCTTGGCTGTATTTTCCATTGATGTCACAAATTTTCCTGGAAGAACACAATATCACAAGATCTTTAACTTGGGGTAGAAATTGTTATGCATAGTGCTCACTGTTCGGGCAGAAAATCAACCAAAAGCATACTAATTTAGCAGTGGGTAGGCCTGTGCTTAATCTGTGGATGGCAGACACTTGAAACAGCATTGGTTCCTTGAATATGTAGATAAAGGGCTCAACCCCTGTTGCAAACCTCTTTTCAAAATTTATTAACAATGAATGGGGCTCAGGATTCTTCAGTGACAAACAACAGGTAGGTGGAAAAAAACATTCCTGTGGAGCTGGAGGAACAGGGGTCCCTTCCTTGACTCCACAGGAGTTGGGTACTCCAAACCACACAGGGACTTAAGCACATAAAGAATGGGGGCAGTAGTAGACCATACAACCCCTCAAGCCTACTCTGCCATTTAATACAATCATGGCTGATCATGTGCCTCAACTCTACTTTCCCACCTGCTCTCATATCCCTAGATTCCCTGGGAGACCAAAAATCTGTCTATCTCAGCCTTAAATATGCTCAACGATGAAGCATCCACAACCCTCTTGGGTAGACAATTTCAAAGATTCACAACCCGCTGAGTGAAGGAATTTCTCCTCATCTCTGTCCCTTATCCTGAGACTGTGCCCCCATGTTCTAGATTCCCCAACTAGGGGAAACAGCCTCACAGTGTCTGCCCTCTCAAGCCCCTTCAGAATATGGTATATTTCAATGAGATCACCTCTCATTCTTTTAAACTCCAGAGAGTATAGGCCCAATTTACTTAGCCTCTCATTATAGGACAACCCCCTCATCCCAGGAATCAATCGAGTGAATCTAGACTTACCTGAGGGCTGCTGTCCCACAGTGATGTCTATGCTAAGGCACGCTTCCTGTGGAGGCACAGCCAGTAGCTGTAGCTCACACCGAGTATGCTGATAAGGCCCCGAGCACCAATTTCCATCTATCATTGGGCCTCTTGGCGTGGGCATGTGCTGTTCGCACAGTTGGTTCTGGGCCGAAAATGGGCCTGGATCACAATCTACTCCTTTGAGTTGTAGGAGTTCACACAGGAGCTTGAGTTGGCCTTCATGGAGGTAGCTAGCTATCATTACAACCCAGTATTCCAAGTGGTCTTGTTACCAGTATCAAAAACAAGACCAGTGAAATGTAATTTTAGCCATGCCATGAAAGTTGAGTACAAATTCATTGATGACTCAGTAATCTGACTCGGTACAGGAGTTCTATTCTCAGTGAGATAAGATAACAAATTAAGATGACAAACTATCCTTCCTTTACTTTCCTTCAACATTCAAAGGGGTAGATTTTGGTCCAGGCCCATTTTTGGCCCAGCTCCAATAAATATATAAAATCTTCCAGGGCAAAACTCCATTTAAATATGACTATCAACATAAGAACATAAGAACTAGGAGCAGGAGTAGGCAATTCAGCCCCTCGAGCCTGCTCTGCCATTTAATACGATCATGGCTGATGTCATCTCGGCCTCAACTCCACTTTCCTGCCCATTTACCATAACCCTTCAACCCTTTACTAATTAAAAATCTATCTCCTCCTTAAATTTACTCAATGTCCCGGCATCCACTGCGCTCTGGGGTAGTGAATTCCACAGACTCACGACCCTTTGAGAGAAGTAATTTCTCCTCATCTCTGTTTTAAATCTGCTACCCCTTATCCTAAAGCTATGACCTCTCGTTCTAGATAGCCCCACCAGAGGAAACATCCTCTCTACGTCTACTTTGTCAATACCCTTAATCATCTTATATACCTCAATTAGATCTCCTTTCATTCTTCTAAACTCTAGAGAGTAAAGGCCTAAACTGCTCAATCTGTCTTCATAAGACAAACCCCTCATCTCTGGAATCTACCTAATGAACCTCCTCTGAACTGCCTCCAGTGCAACTACATCTGTCCTCAAGTAAGGGGACCAAAACTGCAATACCCCAGGTGCAGTCTTACTAATGCCTTGTACAGTTGCAGCAACACTTCCCTACTTTTATACTCTATTCCTTTAGCAATAAATGCCAAAATTCCATTTGCTTTCCTTATTACCTGCTGCACCTGCATACTAGTTTTCTGCGATTCATGCACGAGTACACCCAGATCCCTCTGCACCGAAGCACTCTGAAGTTTCTCTCTATTTAGATAATTTGCCTTTCTATTCTTCTGACCAAAATGAATAACCTCACACTTATCCACATTAAACTCCATCTGCCAGATTTTGGTCCATTCACCTAACCTATCCATATCCATTTATAAATTTCTGATTTCTTTATTGCAACTTACTATCCCACCTATTTTAGTGTCATCTGCAAATTTGGCTATAGTACCTTCTATCCCTGCATCCAAGTCATTAATATAGATTGTAAATAGTTGGGGCCCGAGGACCGAACCCTGTGGCACCCCACTAGTTACATCTTGCCAACCAGAAAAGGACCCATTTATCCTGACTCTCTGTTTTCTGTTGTTTAGCTAATCCTCTATCCAAGCTAATAAATTGCCCCTAACCCCATTGAACTCACCTTGTGTATTAACCTTTTGTGCAGCACCTTATCAAATGCCTTCTGGAAGTCCAGATATACTACAACTACAGGATCCCCATTATCCACTTTACTTGTTACATCTTTGAAGAACTCTAGCAAATTAGTCAAACACGATTTACCCTTCATAAAGCCATGCTGATTCTGGTGGATTGCGTTTTGACTTTCTAAATGTCCTGTTATTACTTCCTTAATAATGAATTCTAACAATTTCCCAATGACAGATGTTAAACTAACTGGTCTATAGTTTCCTACTTTCTGCCTCCCTCCCTTTTTAAATAAGGGCATTATATTAGCATTTTTCCAATCCACTGGAAACTTTCCCACATCCAGGGAATTTTGGAATATTATAACCAACGGATCCACTATCTCTGCTGCCATTTCCTTTAAGACCCTAGGATGTAGGCCATCAGGCCCTGGGGACTTGTCTGCCTTCAATCCCAATAGTTTGCTCAGTACTTTTTCCCAAATGATGATGATTGTTCTATGTTCCAACCTTTCTATAACCTCTGCATTACCTGGTACTATTGGGATGGTACTAGTGTCCTCCACTGTGAAAACTGAGGCAAAATACTAATTTAGTGTCTCCGCCATTTCTGTGTTCCCTACTATTAACTTCCCAGTCTCATCCTCCAAGGGACCAACATTCACTTTAGCTATTCTCTTCCCTTTTATATACTTATAGAAGCTTTTGCCATCCGTTTTTATATTTTGCACTAGTTTTCTTTCATAAGTTACCTTTGCTCTTTTTATTACTTTTTTAGTAACCCTTTGTTGATCTTTAAAAGTTTCCCAATCTTCCAGCCTGCCACTGGCCTTTGCAATATGGTATGCCTTCGTTTTTGACTTTATGTTATCCTTAACTTCCTTGCTTAGCCATGGATTTTTTTCCTCCTCTTACAATCTTTCTTCCTCTCTGGAATATGTTTTAATTGGGAGAAATTGAATATCTCCTTAAACATCTGCCACTGCTCATCAACTGTCCTACCTTGTCATCTTCCTGCCCAGTCCACTAGGGCCAAATTTGTCCTCATGCCTATGTAATTACATTTGTTTAACTCCAGAACGCTAGTGTGGGTCTCCAGTTTCTCGCCCTCAAACTGAATTTGAAATTCTAGCATGCTATGATCACTCTTCCCTAGAGGATCCTTAACTATGAGATCATTAATTAATCCCACCTCATTAAATAATACCAAATCTAGAATAGCCTGCTCCCTGGTTGGTTCCACAACATATTGCTCCAAAAACAATCTCTAATACATTCAATGAACTCTCCCTCGAGGCTACCTTTGCCAATTTGATTAATCCAGTCTATATGCATATGAAAATCACCCATGATTATTGCTGTACCTTTCTTACAAGCCCCCAGTATTTCCTGGTTTATACTGTGCCCCACTGCGGAACTACTGTTTGGGGACCTATAGGTTACTCCCACCAGGGACTTCTTTCCCTTGCTATTTCTTATTTCTACCCAGACTGATTCTACGTCTTGATCTCCAGTGCCTATATCATTTCTCACTACAGCACTGATCTCTTCCTTTACTAACAAAGCTACACCACCTCCTTTTCCTTCCTGCCTATCCGTCTGAAATACTGAGTACCCTTGGATATTCAATTCTCAAACCTGGTTTCCCTGCAACCACGTCTCAGTAATTGCCACTAAATCAAACCCATTCGTCTCTATTTGCGCTGTTAACTCATTAATTTTATTCCGAATGCTTCATACATTCAGATACAAAGCCTCTAAGTTTGTTCTATTATCAAATTTCCCTACTCTTGTACAATTCCTTGGTGCAATATGACATTCACATGTTCTGTCCCTACCTTTTTTTTCTGGTAACAATCAGCCTCATCACTAACCTGCACTCCTTTAACTTTGACTTCCTAATTTTCCATGCAACTGAACCCTCCCCCCACCATTTAGTTCAAAGCTCTATCTACAGCCCTAGCTATGCGATTCGCCAGGACTCTGGTCCCAGCATGATTCAGGTGGAGCCCATCCCATCGGAACAGCTCCCTGCTTCCCCAGTACTGGTGCCAATGCCCCATGAATTCAAATCCATTTCTCCCACACCAGTCTTTGAGCCACACATTTACCTCTTTATTTTTATGGACCCTGTGCCAATTAGCTCGTGACTCAGGTAGTAATCCGGAGATTATTACCTTTTTGGTTCTGATTTTTAATTTAGCCCCTAGCTGCTCATATTCCCTCAGCAGAACCTCTATCCTCGTTCTATCTATATCATTGGCACCTACATGGACCACGACAACTGGATCTTCCCCCCCCCCCACCCCCCCAAAGTTCCTCTGCAGCCCAGATGAGATATCCTGAACCCTGGCACCAGGTAGGCAACACAGCCTTCAGGACTCTCAATCTTGGCCACAGAGAACAGTGTCTATGCCCGTAACTATACTATCCCCTATTACAACTACATTTCTCTTTTCTCACTCCACTTCAATGGCTCCCTGTACCACGTTGCTATGGTCAGTTTGCTCATCCTCCCTACAGTCCCTGCTCTCCCACACAGGGAGCAAGAATCTTGAACCTGTTGGACAAGGGCTGAGGCTCCTACAACACTACCTCTTGGATCCCTCTACCTGCCTCACTCATAGTCACACCCTCCTGTCCATGACCACTGGCTGAATTAAAGGTAGTTAATCTAAGGGGTGTGACTGTCTCCTGAAACACAGCGTCCAGGTAACTCTCCCCCTCCCTGATGTGTCACAGTGTCCAAAGCTCAGACTTCAACTCATCAACTCTGAGCCGGAGTTCCTCAAGCAGCCAACACTTGCTACAGATGTGGTCACTGGGAACCGCAATGGGGTCCACCAGCTCCCACATCATGCAGGTACAACACATCACCTGGCCCTGCATCGCTATATAACATCACCAACTCTTTTAAATAAGATTACAATGATTTGATCTGTCTTTCCATATCTTTTTTTATTGAATTATTTAACAACACAATGTATAAAGAGCATAATTGCACTGTAAAAAGATCATAAACAAATTAATCCTAATGACATAGTTTAACATGCAGTACACAGAACCCTTGCCTTGTACCATGTCAGCATATCTACTCCTTTCAATTAGATGAATACTGTGCTCATAGTAAATATGATTATCAAAGAAATTGCCCAGAATCTATATTAGGAATAAAAGATTTGTCACATGCCCTTACAGAAAAAGACTTGCATTGATATTGTACCTTATCATGTCTTTGAGAAACATCTGTTCTGAAAGTGCTTCCATTTTTTAATATTGTTTGAGGACTAATGTTTAAAAATTGTGGAAATGGATTCATTTGGAAAACTGAAGAGGTTTCATAGATGCTGGACTTCGTTTTTTTTTAAGTCACTGGAATGACTTTGAGACTTGGTTTAAAAAAACACTTACTGGAAGTCACATGTCTTCAGCTAAGTAAACAGCAAGAGCCTTGGTGACTAAGGGGAGTTGTTTACCAAGACGTGACTTGTCAAGATTTATGGTGGTCGAGAGTTGGTTTCGTTTTGGATATTGTTTTGTTTCAAGTGGGATTGCAGTTTGCTGAGAGAAGCACCCAGCTCAACCTTTTGCCACTTCTCTGAGAAACCCTGAGAATCTAGTGTGAGAAATTGAGAAACTGATGCCACATTTCTCCTGGAAAGCCCGCCAGACTAATCCTTGGTGCGCCTGAAGAGAACTGCTCCAAAAAGATCCCAGTAACAGCCATCTGCGTGTATTTGGGACACTAGAATAAAGGGACAGCTGATATCTTTCCATATCTTCTCCCTTTTCTTCAAGAATTAGAAAATATTTGACCAAGTTTTTTTTGTCTTTTTTGTAAAGAGATCTCTGCAGAGAATTTTCTTTTTTCTTTTAACTGGTGTGTGTGTGCACGTTGTCTAACCTAAAAGAGAACTTTCATAATTCGATCTGTATGTTAGTGCTTTGCATCGTTACTGGATAAGTCTTGTTTTATAATAAATTAATGTAACACATCTCAAAAACAAACAGCAAATTACTTTGAAAGACAGTCATCATTGCTCTGTTGGCAAATTAACAGCCATTTTTTTTACACTGCAAAATCCCAGAAACAGCAAAGACATGCATGACTAGTTAAGCTATTTTTCAGTTCTGTTGATTGGATTGAAAACCTGGTTCACAAGTCCAGAGAAACTCCCTGCTCTTTTTTTGAGCCAATTTTCTACACAGTTAGTTTCCAATCTCGGCTGTGCCATCATTACAGATGGTAAGCAAGAGCTTCATAGAGTGGTGGGGAGATGGAAGTTGATGGGAAAATTAACTCAGTGCACTGCCTAGTGGCTGGTTATGCAATAGTACTAGGCTATTTGACCACCAACACAGGAAGAATACAATGAGTGGGGAGAAAGGTTTTTTAAAAAAATTTTAAATTGTTTTTAAATAGTTCCTAGGTGATCTGGCAGCTTTTCTGCTTTCAACACCATTCCATTGATTCTGTGATATCTGTATCCCTGTGGGATTAATCAGTGCAAAAGTATCCATAGTAATGCTGTTGTGAAACTTGAGCAAGAGCATGCTATTTGCAACAATGCTTAACCAACAAGTGTATTTTGGTTGCAGTGGTTCTTTGGTCCTGTATATGTTTCTACTTGGTGAATTGTTATGCTCATTAAAGATGTCCATGTTGGCCAATTGGGCATTTAACACTTTGCTTCTCCAGTGTCAGTAAGTGTTCCAAGGCCCTGTGTGATCAATCTCATTTAATTCCATATCCTTTGGGAAAAAGAGAGGAGCCTTTTATTTGATCATTTGGACTGAATTGAAAGCCAGATAACAAATGATTGTTCAATAACTAGCTACTAATTATCACAACAATAAGACAAAGGCATCTCATTAGATTATCACCAAATTATCTCATACAGGAAACACCTGTGTGCTTTTCTACACTCATTATAGTTTTTAATCCAATAATCCAGAATTTCTGTTGGCATTTCAACAGCTAAATGCACTATTGCTCCAGAATGTTCAGTATATTTTCTGTGTATGCCTATGGTCAATATTTAAGCCATTGATAGCAGTAAAGTCTACACATTCATACCTTTATCCACAGAAAATAATATTTTCATAAATCGAATTAAGTAAACAGATTTACTACCCACAAAAATGATCTTTATGTTTCTTTAGAACAATTTCCAGAACACCTCAATGCTTTTTCACCATTGTCATGATCACTCATTTTTCTAATACCAAATATCAAGACACCGACCGCTGATAAATTTAAATGATATTGAAAGCTAGCATAAACATTTTGTTACCATAAATTCCTCTAAATAAGCATTATCCTTGAGCTGTCAGAAACTTGCCATAGCATGCTCAGAAGTATCATCACTTTGCTTGTACATGTACAAAATGCCGCTTTCCTTTCATGTGAAATTCAGGTAGAACTGATTTACAATTACATTTGCAAATGTTTGAGTGCTATTACAGCCTTCATAGCCTTGAGAGAGTATGTACATCAATTACCAAATAATTATAGACCATCTGCTTAATGTTTTACATTATACTAAGTTGATTACAACCATGGCTAAGACCTTCTGAAAGTGTAGGAAAGACAAGGGGCCAGAATGATCTGGCTGCGCTGAGACTGACAGCATTTTGGTTAAGTAGAGTGCCGGTCTCAGTAAGTTTTATTTTAAATTGCGAAGAATCCCAAAATGATACAGTGCAGAAGGAGGCCATTCGGCCCATCATGCCTGTGCCGGCTCTTTAAATGAGCTATCCAATTAGTCCCACTTTCAAGAAAACTAAAATGGAATCTTGCAACCTGTAGCATTCTAATAGGATTAATAGCTCAAAGAAAACATGTTTGTCATTTTTTGTTAATATCTTGATTCATTAAAGAGACATAATTGTTTGAATGGAGAGCTTTCAGTTGGGGTGAGTTTTGAGAAGAACCCGATTGGAAATTCTTCCGTACACAGCTATATTGGCTGCTGCAACAATTTCACAATGTCAAGGCATTTTATCTTCAGGATTTTTTATAAAACTAAAAAAAATGTCGTATTGGAATCCAGTGGCATTTTCACTACTTGCAGAATTCTTTGCCCTCATCACTATGCCCCTTTGAAACAGCAAGTAACTTTTTAAATTAAAATATTTTACATACCCTCTTAATGGTTTCTTTTGAAATAATTGCAGTGGTGCAGTGCCATTCACATTTTCTTCCATGCTGTATCTAGGGTCAATTACAATCACCAATACATTGGCAAGCCAATCGCATCAGTCCTTGTAAGGGGATACAGCCTGAAAAATAGGGTCAAACTACAGAAACGCACAACCATAGTTTTCTCAGTTACTGATGCATCAAGAAAGTGGCTCTGATGGTGATCCAGCAAAATCCAACTGTTCAGGACATTTCTATAGTGGGAGAAATGTGTTTTTTTCTTTTTGTAGACTGTTTTTCACATTGAGAGCAGTAAATAAACAATTGCACTTTGTACTACCAGTGCAGAAATAAAGTAATATGGCCCCTTTAAGGTCATCATTTTATAGAATAGTGGAGAAAGATTTTCCTTGAAATTGGGTTCTTCAAATTTTAGTGTACAAATATTAAATGCATTCACATGCAATTCCTTCATTTGCTATTTAACAAGGGAGTTAACCTGTTTTAACCAGGTTAGTACCTCCATTTCAATATTAAATAGAGAAATTTCACAAGAATGGATTAAGCGTTTGCGTCTAAAATTCCAAGCACCTAATTCAATTCAAAAGCTTTTCAGATAGGATGGCTGCACTCATCAGTAAATATATTTTCGGTAAAGAAAATCTGAACATACAAAAATTATTACAAAACTAAAGCAGAGAAATTGACTTGCTGAAAAACTATTCTGTTGCAATAGAAGAACAAACCATCAGGAACTGAAGATTTTTTTTTGTATTTGTCTCAGCATTTATTTTTGTAAAAGCAAAGATTCACAGTCAAGAATACCAGAGTACACTATCCAATTTAAATTGCCAATGCTGAAGTTCAGCCTGGAATTCAGTTTTACTGTATCTTAAACAGTTGCACAGATGTACATTCTTCTATAATTGTTTTTCATCCTTATTTGTTGAGATTTCTGACCTATTCATGATTCAGCATGCAAATTTTGAGAGCCCTCTGGGGATAGAAAACGCTCCATATTTTGGATCCATTTACAGAACACGAGGATTGCTTTGTTCACCTTGTGCAGAAGCCATTTATAGGTTTTGGCGCGTTTGAAGTTTGCACATGGAAATCACATTTGCATTTAATGTCCTCCAGATTACTTCCTTTTACTCGTGTTAAACACCTCTCTCAGTAGGGGCTAATTTGATGAGGTCATGCTGTGCCCTTTGACTCCAAGGTACTTTAAATGAAACCAGCTGACAGAAAAGTGAAGTTTTTCTTGGTTGTTCACAGAAATTGGATATTTGCAGATGTCTAGACAACTTCACTAAAAAATCTCAAAGGCAGTTTTTGCTGCTGATTGTGTATGTAACGCATGAAAATCCCAGTGGAAGTTCAAAAAGTACAAAATCGTCATCCTAAATTAATCAGCTTTCACCACCTAGTCAAAATAAAATCAACTGATCAAAGCGAAAATAACAAACAGTGTGAAAAATCAGTAACATCATATTGTGTCACATAAATCACCTACTTCACCAAGGACTTGTTTTGTTTCTCTTTTAAAGATTCCAAAATAGAATCTCTATAGGTTCTACTAATATTGACCCATAATTTCATGGAACTTTTAGACATAACTATGGCATAAGACCAAAGTTATGCCATTATTTTCCAAGGGAATTTGCGCAAAACTGGCGTACGCAATTTTTATGTTGAATCGTCATGACATGCGAATTTCCTCAATTGTTTGTACCGCTTCCAAGAAATGTCCCTGCCTCCCCACCACCGAAGGCGCCTGCCACTCATTTACATAGCGCTGACCCCATTCAAAAGACCTGCTCATGTGACTTTCCTAGGTTAATACTAATATGCTGGCATAGATAAGCATCCAAAAATGTAGGTGCAGCACAACCCAAAGTCTTACCAGCATAACTGAGATTTCTGGAGTTTGAAAGCGATTTTCTGACAGTCATCCAGCAAAATCCAACTAAGGACAAATCTCTAGTGATAGACATTTGTTTTTTCACTTTTTCGAGACTTCGCTTTTTCTATCACCAGCAGGAAAAGCAGTAATAACAATTAGCTTAGTGTAGTGATGATGTGTATGTGGACTTTTTAAAAGCATTTGTCAAAGCATCACAGAATCGTCTTGTCAGCAAAATTAAAGCCCGTGGGATTAAAGCAACAGTAGCAGCATAGATAGGCTAAGGAACAGAAGCAGAGATAGTGAAGAACAGTGGTTTTTCAGTTTGGATGAAAATATATATTGGTTTTCCCCAGGGGTTGGTGTTATATGAATGCACATAGCTTTTGGAACAAGATAGATGATTTGATGGTACAAGTAGAAATAAATGGATATGATTTGATAGCCATTACAGATATGTGGTTGCAAGGTGACCAAGGCTGGGAACTGAATATTCAGGGGTACTTAACATTTCAGAAGGATAGGCAGAAAGGAAAAGGGTAACTCTGCCAATAAAGGATGAGATCAGCACAGTAGTGAGAAGTGATCTTGGCTCATAAGATCAAGGGAATGAAGTCAGTGGTGGGAGTAGTCTATAGGCCCCCTAACTGTAGCTACACTGTAGGACAGAGTATGGATCAACGAATAATGAGGGGCTTGTAAGAAAGGTCCTACAATAATCATGGGCAACATTAATCTTCATATAAAATGGACAAATTAAATTGGCAAAGGTAACCTTGCGGACAAGTTCATAGAGTGTATTCGGGACAGTTTCTTAGAACAATACATTCTGGAACCAACCAGGGAACAGGCTGTTTTAGATCTGGTAATGTGTAATGAGACAGGATTAGTTAATGATCTCATTGTAAAGGATCTTCTATGGAAGAGTGATCATGATAGAATTTCACATTCAGTTTGAAGATGAGAAACTTGGGTCTGAAACTAGTGTCTTAAACTTAAATAAAGGCAATTATAAAGGTATGAAGACAGAATTGGCTAAAGTGGGCTGGGAAAATAGATTACTAGGTAAGACAGTAGATGAACATTTAAGGAGATATTTCATAATTCTCAACAAAGATATATTCCATTGAGAAAAAAAGACTCCATGAGAAGAATGAACCATCCGTGGAAAATTAGGAAATTAAGGATGGTACCAAATTGAAAGAAAAGTCATACAACGTTGTGAAGATTAATTGTAGGCAGAAGATTGGAAAAATGTTAGAAAACAGCAATGGATGACTTTACAAAAAGGGGAGAAAATAGATTATGAGAGTATTTACTATAAAAACAGACAGTAAGAGCTTCCACAAGCATGCAAAAGGGAAGAGAGTAGCTAAAGTAAACATCGGTCCCTTAGAGGATAAGGCTGGGGAAGTAAGAATGGGAAACTAGGAAATGACCGAGACATTGAACAAATATTTTGTATCTGTCTTCACAGTAGAAGACACTAAAAGCATCCCAATAATACAAAATCAAGGGGCAAAAGGGAGGGAAGAGCTTAAGGCAAACTTATGGCACTAACCTTCTGTTTATGACTTACCTTCCGGGAGTGGAGTGGACCTGAGGGGAGAACGCCGAGAGAGGAGCCCATAAATGGAGCCTGAGGATCGAGGCCCAGTCACTTACCTTCCGGGACCGGAGCAGAGAGCAGTCCAGGCGCGCGGAGTTTGAAAAAAAGTCAACAGTGACATCACAGGAAAACTGCAACGTGATTGGTTGGTGTGCAACAGCTGTTCGTGCCTGGAAATAGCTTTTAAAAAATCAGGGGGAAGTTCTTCATTTTTTAAACCTACCTTATAAGTGATAAGGTTAGCATTATGAAAGTGTGTTTTTTTTTAAATTAGTGTAATTTATTAAGGACTTTAGATTCTAGTGGGTAGTGTTTGGAGTAGAACAAGGTCCCTAGTGTAATCAGTATTTTTTTAAAGGGAGTAACTAATTAATCTAGAGGTAAATCATGGCAGGAGAGCTTGCACCCGGGATATGCTCCTCCTACACTATGTGGGAAATCAGGGACGCTTCCAGTGTCCCTGACGACCATGTGCAGCTACTGGTTACCCGCATTATGGAGCTGGAGCTACAGGTGGATTCACTGTGGAGCATCCGCGATGCTGAGGATGTCGTGGATAGCACGTTTAGCGAGGTGGTCACACCGCAGGTAATGGCTGCACAGGCAGGGTGACCACCAGGTGGAGTAGTAGGCACAGGCAGGTAGTGCATGAGTCCTCTGTGGCCATCCCCCTCTCAAACAGATATACTGCTTTGGATACTGTTGGGAGGGGGAATGGCCTCCAGCGGAGAGCAGCAGCAGCCAAGTTCGTGGCACCATGGATGGGTCTGCTGCACAGCAGGGGTGGGGGGTGGGGCAAAAAGACTGGCTGAGCCATAGTGATAGGAGATTCAATTGTATGGGGAACAGACAGGCGTTTCTGTGGCCACAAACGAGACTCCAGGATGGTATGTTACCTCCCTGGTGCTAGGGTCAAGGATGTCTTGGAGCAGCTGCAGGACATTCTGAAGGGGGAGGGTGAACAGCCAGTGGTTGTGGTACATGTCGGTACCAACGACATAGGTAGGATGAAGTCCTGCAAGATGAATTTAAAGAGTTAGGTGCTAAATTAAAAAGCAGGACTTCGAAGGTAATAATCTCAGGATTACTTCCTGTGCCACATATTAGTGAGTATAGGAACAGGAGAATAGACCAGATGAATGCGTGACTGGAGAAATGGTGCAGGAGGGAGGGATTTAGATTCCTGGGACATCGGGACCGGTTCTGGAGAAGCTGGGACCTGTACAAGCGGGACGGGTTACACCCAGGCAGGACTGGAACCAATGTCCTCACAGGGGTGTTTACCAGTGCTGTTGGGGAGGATTTAAACTAGAATGACAGGGGAATGGGAACCTGAGTGGGGAGACTGAGGAGGAGGAAACAAGGATAGAAACGAAAGACAGGAAACAAAAAGACAAAAGTGGAAGGCGTAGAAATCAAGGGCAAGAAACAAATAGGACCATGGTGCGAAATAATGCTAAGAGGACTAAGAATGTTAAAAAGACAGGCCTAAAGGAATTGTGTCTCAATGCGCAGAATACTCGCAATAAGGTAGGCGAATTAACCATGCAAATAGATGTAAATGGATACAATATAGTTGCGATTGCGGAGACATGACTGCAGGGTGACCAAGGGTGAACATCCAAGGGTATTCAATATTAAGGAAGGACAGGCAAAAAGGGAAAGGAGGTGGCGTAGTGTTGTTAGTAAAAGAGGAAATCAATACAATAGTGAGGAAGGATATTAGCTCAGAGAATCCTGATGTAGAATCTGTATGGGTGGAGCTAAGAAACTCCAAGGGGCAGAAAACATTGGTGGGGGTTGTATATAGACCCCCAAACAGCAGTGGTGATGTAGAGGATGGCATTAAACAGGAAATTAGAGACGCGTGCAATAAGGGTGCAACTGTAATTATGGGCGACTTTAATCTACATATAGATTGAACAAACCAAATTAGCAATAATACTGTAAAGGAGGAATTCCTGGAGTGCCTACGTGATGGTTTTTTGGACCAATACGTTGAACCAACTAGAGAACAGGCCATCCTAGACTGGGTGTTGTGTAATGAGAAAGGATTAGTTAACAATCTTGTTGTGTGGGGTCCCTTGGGGAAGAGCGACCATAACATGATAGAATTCTTCATTAAGATGGTGAGGTCCTGAATCTAAATAAAGGAAACTATGAAGGTTTGAGGAGCGAGTTGGCTATGATAGATTGGGAAACATTACTTAAAGGTTTGACAGTGGATAGGCAATGGCTAGCATTTAAAGAGCGCATGGATGAATGACAATTGTTCATTCTGTCTAGCGCAAAAATAAAACAGGAAGGGTGGCTCAACCGTAGCTTACAAAAGAAATTAGGGATAGTATTAGATCCAAGGAGGAGAAATATAAAATGGCCCGAACAATCAGCAAACCTGAGGATTGGGAGCAGTTTAGAATTCAGCAAAGGAGGACAAAGGGATTGATTAAGAAGGGGAAAATAGAGTATGAGAGTAAGCTTGCAGAGAACATAAAAACTGACTGTAAAACCTTCTATAGATATGTGAAGAGAAAAAGATTAGTGAAGACAAATGTGGGTCCCTTACAGTCAGAAATGGGGCAATTTATAATGGGGGACAAAGAAATGGCAGACCAATTAAATACATACTTTGGTTCTGTCTTCACAAAGGAGGACACAAATTACCTCCCAGAAATGTTGGGGAACATAGGGTCTAGTGAGAAGGAGGGACTGTATGAAATCAGTATTAGTAGGCAAATGGTGTTAGGGAAATTGATGGGATTGAAGGCCGATTAGTCCCAATGGCCTGATAATCTACGTCCCAGAGTACGTAAGGAAGTGGCCCGAGAAATAGTAGATGCATTGCCGATCATTTTTCAAAATTCCATAGACTCTGGAACAGTTCCAACAGATTGGAGGGTAGCTAATGTAACCCCAGTATTTAAAAAAGGAGGTAGAGAGAAAGCAGGGAACTATAGACCGGTTAGCCTGACATCAGTAGTGGGGAAAATGCTAGTGTCCATTATAAAAGATATAATAGCAGAGCACTTGGAAAACAATGACAGGATCGGAGAAAGTCAACATGGATTTACAAAAGGGAAATCATTCTTGACAAATCCACTGGAATTTTTTGAGGATGTAACTAATAGAATAGATAAGGGAGAACCAGTGGATGTGGTATATTTGGACTTTCAGAAGGCTTTCGATAAGGTCCCACATAAGAGATTAGTGTGCAAAATTACAGCTCATGGGATTGGGGGTAAGGTACTGACATGGATAGAGGACAGCTTGGCAGACAGGAAACAAAGAGTAGGAATAAATGGGTCTTTTTCCAACTGGCAGGCAGTGACTAGTGGGGTACTGCAGGGATCAGTGCTAGGACCCCAGCTATTTATAATATATATTAATGATTTAGATGAGGGAATTAAACGTAATATATCCAAGTTTGCAGACGACACAAAGCTGGGTGGGAGTGTGAGCTGTGATGAGGATGCAGAGAAGCTCCAGTGTGATTTGGATTGGTTGAGTGAGTAGGCAAATACATGGCAGATGCAGTATAATGTGGATAAATGTGAGGTTATCCGCTTTGGTGACAAAAACAGAAAGGCAGATTATTATCTGAATGGCGATAGATTGGGAAAGGGGGAAGTGCAGCGAGACCTGGGTGTCCTTGTGCACCCGTCGCTGAAAGCAAGCATGCAGGTGCAGCAGGCAGTTAAGAAGGCAAATGGTATGTTGGCCTTTATAGCGAGAGGATCCGCATACAGGAGTAAGGAAGTCTTGCTGCAATTATCTAAGGCCTTGGTGAGACCACATCTGGAGTATTGTGTGCCGTTTTGGTCTCCTTATCTGAGGAAGGATGCTCCTGCTATGGAGCAGTGCAGCGAAGGTTCACCAGACTGATTCCTGGGATGGCAGGGCTGACGTATGAAGAAAGATTGGGTCGATCAGGCTTGTATTTGCTAGAGTTTAGAAGAATGAGAGGGGATCACATGGAAAATACAACATTCTAACAGGACTGGACAGACTAGATGCAGGAAGGATGTTCCCGATGGTGGGGGAGTCCAGGACTAGGGGTCACAGTCTAAGGATAAGGGGTAAGCCATTTAAGACTGAGATGAGGAGAAAATTCTTCACCGAGAGATTGGTGAACCTGTGAAATTCTCTACCATGGAAAGCAGTTGAGGCCAAATCATTAAATATTTCAAGAAAGAGTTAGATATAGTTCTTCGGGTTAATGGGATCAAGGGATACGGGGAGAAAGCTGGAACAGGTTACTGAGTTTGGATGATCAGCCATGATCGTATTGAATGGCAGAGCAGGCTCGAAGGGCCGAATGGCATACTCCTGCTCCTATTTTTCTATGTTTCTAAAGGCTGGCAAATCCCCTGGACTTGATAGCCTGCATCTTAAGGTCATAAAAGATGTGGCTGCAGTGATAGTGAATGCATTAGTTGTAATCCTCCAAAATTCCCTAGATTTTGGAAAGGTCCCAGTAAATTGAAAAACCTGTATTCAAGAAAGGAGAGAGACAGAAAGCAGGAAACTATAGGCCAATTAGCTCAACATCTGTCATTGGGGAAAATGTTGGAGTCCATTATTAAGGAAGCAGTAGCAGGACATTTAGAAAATCAGAATACAATCAAGCAGAGACAACATGGTTTTATGAAAGGGAAAACATGTTTGACAAAATTATTAGAGCTCCTTGAGGATGTAACAAGCAGGGTGGATGTCGGCTGTCGCTCGATTCGAGGACTAGTCAGGTTCGCAGGTTTCTGTCATGGGCCTTCATCTGACTGTGTAGGCTGATTTTCAACCTGTAGATCTATGGACAAATGGAATGGGACATCCCAGGAGATAGTAGGATCCTGCATGCAGGATTTGCTTTGTTTCCTTTCATTCTCTGTCTCATCATTTAGGCATTGGGACTCAAAGTGTGATGCAGCTTGGTTGGCAAGTTGCCACCATTCTGAGCAGTTGGTAGCAAGTTCCTCCTTGTTGTTACGGTCAGTGTAGCTGCGCTTCAAGGAGAGTTTCAGAGTGTCTTTGAAGCATTTTCTTTGTCTTCCCCTGGAACGTTGGCCATTTGAGAGTTGTGAGAACAGGACCTGGCGGGGGGAGATGATTTTCAGCCATGTGCACACAATGGCCAGTCCATTGGAGTTGCTTTTGCAGGAGTTTTGCCTAAATGCTTGTGGATCTGGCTTCAAGAAGGGCACTTGCATTTGTTCTACAGTCCTCCCATTGAATCTGGAGGATGTGGTGGAGGCATTGCTGATGGAATTTCTCTAGCGCACTAATGTGTTGCTGATGCACTGTCCAGGTTTCGCTGCAGTACAGGAGACTGGTGATGACAACTGCTGTGTACACTAAGCCTTTTGTTGATTTGTAGAGGTCTTTGTTGTCAAATGCTCGCTGCTGTAATTTGTAGAAGGTTTAACTGGCACAGCTGATCCAGTGTTGGATCTCCTAGTCAATGATGGCCTTATGAGTGAGGTAACTAGCCAAGGTATGAGAAGTACTCAACGTATTCCAGAGTCTCTCCTTCAACATATATGGAAGGTGAAATATTTGGCTGATCAGGCATATGAGTTCTGTTTTGGCGACATTCTTGTACGCAGAATTGAAGAGATCAAGAGTGGCTTGCAAATCTGGTGTAGAGTGAGCAATGACACTGCAGTCATCCGTAAACTGTAGCTCATGTATATTTATGATGATCACTTTCGTTTTGGGACAGAGGTGACCGAGTTTCAAGAGCTTTCCATCGAGACGGTATGTAATACTGACATCAAAGGGCAGTTGATCTTTGATGAGGTGAATAGTCACCATCAGGTAGGTTGTGAATAGTATGGAGGCTATCACACAGCCTTGCTTGACCCCAGTCTGGATTTTGAAGGCTTATGTTTCAGATCTCCCACTCAAGACAGTTGCAGTCATGTCGCCATGAAGCACTTTCAGGATTGTGATGAAGTTTCTTGGACATCTGACTCGTTGGAGCACAATCCACAGAGTCTCACGATTTACTGAGTCAAATGCTTTGGTCAGGTTGATGAATGCAATGAAGAGTTCCTGATGTTGTTCCTGACAATTTTCTTGGATTTGGCTGGCAACAAAGACCATATCGGATGTTTCTCTGGAAGGCCTAAAGCCACACAGTGTCTCCAGGGGGATTTCCTTAGCCACAGGAAGTAGGCGATACAGGAGAATGTGTGTCAAAATTCTCCCTGCCATGGACAAGAGGGGAATGCCTCTATGGTTTTCACAGCATGATTTATCTCCCTTCTTGAAGGTAGGCCCAATTGTTGCATTCCTGAAGGTGGTGGTGGGGGGGGGGGTTCTGGGAGTGTATAGAGAGTTCTTTTTCCTCCCAAATTTGTAGGATGAGTACATGGGGTCTTGATGTGAGCAAAGATCTGCTGGCTTTGAAGACCTCAGCTGGAATACCATCAGGACCACAGACTTTGTTGTTTTTCATCTGTTTGCTTGCATGTTGTGGCTGTCCCATCGATGGGTGATTCACCCACGAATTCTGCCACAGGACACTGGGGGATAGCCTTGAGGGTATCAGCTACCATTGTGGATTCACAGTTGAGGAGTTGTTCAAAATGTTCCTTCCAGATTTTATGGATAACATTGTTATCTTTAAGAAGAGAAACGCCATCCTGTGAATGAAGGGGAATTTGTTCACTTGACCTCTGTGTATAGATGACCCTGGTGGCTTTAAAAAAGCTTTGCATGTCATGCTGATCAGAATACTGTTGGCTCTCTTGGGCTTTCTCTCCCCACCACATGTCTTTTATCTTCTGGATTTGTGTTTGAGCTGTTCATATGCTGCTTTTCTGAATTGTGACCTTGGGTTGTTCTGCCAGGCAGTGAAGGCTGCTCATTTTTTTTCCAGGAGGTCATATATTTCACCATCATTTTTGTCAAACCAATCTTTGTGATGGTGATGTCCAATTCCAGTGGTCTGGGCACAAGAGTCAAGTATAGCTGATTTTATTTGAACCTACTGTTCTGAAATAGAGTTGGATGTGTGAAGATTTTCCAGATTGTACTTGGAATTCCGCTTTTTGGTCGAATTTTTTAGGGCTGAGACATTGATCTTCTTCCTCTTGGGCATTTAGGTTTTGCGATTCTTGGTGCTAGGTGGATGTTCGTCACCAACGAACTAGTCAATGATCTGTCCCACAGGCGTCAGTCCCAAATCTGGATCGAGTGATACAGGCATCACTTGGATCTTTGACCTGAACAATGACATAATCCAGGAGGTGCCAATACTTTGATCTAGAATGCTTCAATGTTGTTTTATATTTATCCTTCTGGTGGATGAGGATGTTTGTTATAATGAAACCATACTGAGCACACTTTGTCAACAAGAGGATGCTATTTGCATTGGCTTTTCCCACCCCATTTTTTCCAGTGGTTCCGTTCCAGACTTTGAAGTCACAGCCAACCCTGGCATTAAGTTGTATCATGTGAGCTATCAAGACTCCAAATTGACATTGCTGCCCTCAGTGAGACCTGCCTTCCTGAGGAGGGACAGCTGAAGGAACAAGAAAGGGGATACACCTTCTATTGAAAAGGAAAGACTGATAGTGACCCTCATGTCCACTGAGTTGTCTTTGCCATCCAGAATAGGATTTTGGATGCACTGCCAGAACTCCCCAAATGTATAAATGAAAGAATCATGACATTTGACTTACAGCTCAGCCATAAACAATATGCCACCGTCATCAGCACTTATGCCTTGACCCTTGACTCCAATGAAAATGTTGAGGAAAAGTTCTACTCCGACCTTGTTGAAGTCCCCACTGCCATCTGAAAAGAAGAAAAAAAAATCATCCTTCTGGGGGATTTTAATACAGTATAGATAAAGGGAAACCAGTAGATAGAGTGTATTTGGATTTCCAAAAGACATTCAATAAGCTGCCACATAAATACACAAGATAACAGCCCATGGTGTTGGGGGGTAGTATATTAGCATGGATAGAGGATTGGCTAACGAATAGAAAACAGAGAGTCTGGTTAAATCGGTCATTTTCACATTGGCAAACTGTAACTAGCGGGGTAGCACAGGGATCGGTGCTGGGGCCTCAACAACTTACAATCTACATTAATGACTTAGATGAAGGGACCAAGTATAATGTTTCCAAATTTGCAGACAATACAAAGGTAGGTGGGAAAGCAAGTTGTGAGGAGGACACAAAGGCCGGGATTTTATGCTGGCAATGGGGGTCTCGATGTTCGAAAAAGGGGACCCGGAGAACCCCGCGTCACCTCTTCTCCTGAAGGTCTGCCAAATCTAGTGCCAATAAAGCACATACCTGGACAGCGGCGGGCCTTCCACAGGATCAAGGACTCCTTTGCCGGAAATCTGCTTTTGGAGAGCTGTTGGCCAATCAGAGGTCGGCATGCAGGTACGGCAAGTAATTAGGAAGGCAAATGGAATGTTGGCCTTTTTTGGAAGGGGGATGGAGTATAAAAGTAGAAAACTATAGTGTGTTGGTAAGCCGACTATTACGACCAAGGTTGGAGGAATGCACTGTCTTTCTCTAGTTCCACTACTCCACTGGTCACAACATATATTTAAATGTTTTACCCAGTTACCGATATGGGCAATTATATACTGTTGGATCCCATCGATTACAAGGAGAGACAAAGTCCGACCGTAACTTTTAGAAACTTTATTGCAGTATATGGTTGTTACATTGCAAGGTTACAAAAGAAACAAAAAACAAAACAAAGAACATGCAAAAGAACAAAGCAAAAGAAAGAAAAAAGAAAGAAACAAAGAACAAAGCAGAAGAGACAAGAGGGAAGAGAGAGAGCGAGAGAGAGACCTCACTACAGCGAGCCTTTCTTATAGTTATTCAAACAAAACTCGTAACGCCTCCCCTTTGTTTCTGAGTGGTTCACAAACCTCCGCAATTTCGTGTTGTCAGAGCCTGATTGGTATACTCGTTAGACTGACCATCAACAATGGGCGGCTAATAAGCTATCTGCAGTTGTCCTGTTAGCTTCTGCTTGTTATTGTTACAAGTTGATTCCACAGCTTCACAGTTATTTAATTAGCTTACTTTTAATCTGTTCTCACAGTCACTTTTACTCTGTTCCCACAGTCCCCCCTTTGATTCTTCAAATTCCTTTAAGAATCATTCCATCAATCCCGCCTTGGTGCCTTTAATGGTCTCTACTTGTCTAGAAACAGCCTTCAACACCATGAGGGGTTGCGCTCAATACGTTGCCCACTTGTGCTACAAAAGGAAACGGTGGGATCTCTGTAAAGCCATAAGCTTGAGTAAATTGGCTTCAATTAACTGTTTACAACAGCACTTAATAAGCAAAAACATAAAATACAAAGTTTATGATTATAACAAAAAAGATCAAACCCTGTACCATTGAGGTCCCTATTGAGCCCAACCACCCAGTTGCCCAACTCCATAAGGTGGGAGTTGGGGGTTGTTTGAGCTTTTCTACCTCCTTTCGGATGTGCTTCGCCAGATTAGAGATCTTTTCGGAGCTGTCTGGAATGTAGGTGCAGCATTCAGGCCCTATCAAGGCGCAAGTACCCCTCTTTGATCCTGCAAGGCGATGCCCAAGGGATCACACTCTCATGTCTATTAGGTAGTACACTTGTACAATTACAATTTCATTTTCAAAGCAAAAGCATAAGCAGTGTAATGTTAAAGAAAGCACAACTTAAGCATCACTACTACATAATCAATTGTACAAACATAATACAATTTCATTCTTAGAGTACATTGATCATTCATTAATTCATTTTAAGTATATATGAAAAGGTTATACAATTACCCTTTTATGACATAACTAATTGTCTCTCCTTTTATAGAGCAAGTTCGAACACTGATTGCCTTTTGGGTAGCTGTCCAAGCTGTATTCATACATCCTCTCACATCGCCTAATTAATTTCTTAAGTTGCCAAATTAAGTAGGTCACATATAACATCATGATACCCGAAACCACTATCAGGACATGGCAGATAATTCTAAACCAGGGGTGTATCTGCACGTTTGACCCCCAGTTCCATAAGTCCTCCCACCAGGTAGAATCATTTATCTCGTCAATCTCATCTTGTAGCATCTTCGACTGTTGTTCCAGATTGTAGTACACTACAGCAATGGCTTCTAACTGCTGTATCTCTTTACTCACGCGTGTGGGCAATGGCTGAATAGTATATTCATATTCCCGGAGTTAATTTGTCAAACCCTCCTTAATACTTTCTGTCTTTTGTTTTTGTATGACTACCAACTCCATCTCCCCCACTCTGGTTGGTATTTGTGGGTTGAAACAAAACATACTGTGGCTCACCGGACAAGTCCGGTTATGCCCATACTGGTACTCCTTCGTTGTGGTGGTTAAGCAATGTCTCCCCTTTCCCATATAGGCCACATGGGTTAGCCCTGACAATGTTTTCCTAGTCTCCATGGTGCAATTTACAGTGGCATTAAATCCACATTTTGATTCTGACGTTTTATATATAGGATGAGGACATATGACCACCTGGTTTTCCAGACTACACTCAATGTTGTTCCAACTACCTCTTTTCCAATTGCCATAACGTAGGGTAAAATATCATGGTATTTTATGTAATAAAAGCAAAATACTGCGGATGCTGGAAATCTGAAACAAAAACAAGAAATGCTGGAATCACTCAGCAGGTCTGGCAGCATCTGTGGAAAGAGAAGCAGAGTTAACGTTTCGGGTCAGTGACCCTTCTTCGGAACTGACAAATATTAGAAAATTCACAGATTATAAGCAAGTGAGGTGGGGGTGGGGCAAGAGATAACAAAGGAGAAGGTGCAGATTGGACCAGGCCACATAGCTGACCAAAAGGTCACGGAGCAAAGGCAAACAATATGTTAATGGTGTGTTGAAAGACAAAGCATTAGTACAGATTAGGTGTGAATACACTGAATATTGAACAGCAGCAAGTGCAAACCTGAAAAAAAACCTGAAAAAAACAGTGGGTAAGCAAACTGAACAAACTAAGATGAAATGAAATAAATGCAAAAAAAGATTGTAAAAAATGTAAAAAAGAATAAAAAAAAGGAAGAAAAAATAACTAAAAATGAAAGTAAAATGGGGGGCTGTCATGCTCTGAAATTATTGAACTCAATGTTCAGTCCGGCAGGCTGTAGTGTGCCTAATCGGTAGATGAGATGCTGTTCCTCGAGCTTGCGTTGATGTTCACTGGAACACTGCAGCAATCCCAGGACAGAGATGTGAGCATGAGAGCAGGGGGGAGTGTTGAAATGGCAAGCAACCGGAAGCTCAGGGTCCTGCTTGCGGACTGAGCGGAGATGTTCCGCAAAGCGGTCACCCAGTCTGCGCTTGGTCTCCCCAGTGTAGAGGAGACCACACTGTGAGCAGCGAATACAGTATACTACATTGAAAGAAGTTCAAGTAAATCGCTGCTTCACCTGAAAGGAGTGTTTGGGGCCTGGGATAGTGAGGAGAGAGGAGGTAAATGGGCAGGTAATACACCTGCAATTGCAGGTGAAGGTGCCCTGGGACGGGGACGAGGTGGTAGGGGTAATGGAGGAGTGGACCAGGGTGTCGCGGAGGGAACGATCCCTTCGGAATGCTGACAGGGGAAGGGAGGGGAAGATGCGACTGGTAGTGGCATCACGCTGGAGGTGGCGAAAATGGCGGAGGATGATCCTTTGGCTATGGAGGCTGGTGGGATGAAAAGTGAGGACAAGGAGAACCATGTCACGGTTCTGGGAGGGAGGGGAAGGGGTGAGGGCAGAGGTGCGGGGAATGGGTCGGACACGGTTGAGGGCCCTGTCAACCACAGTGGGGGGAAATCCTCGGTTGAGGAAAAAGGAGGTCATATCAGAAGCACCGTCATGGAAGGTAGCATCATCAGAGCAGATGCGTCGGAGACGGAGAAACTGGGAGAATGGAATGGAGTCCTTACAGGAGGTAGGGTGTGAAGAAGTGTAGTCGAGGTAGCTGTGGGAGTCAGTGGGCTTATAATGGATATTGGTAGACAACCTATCCCCAGAGATGGAGACAGAGAAGTCGAGGAAGGGAAAGGAAGTGTCAGAGATGGACCATGTAAAGGTGAGAGAAGGGTGGAAATTGGAAGCAAAGTTGATAAAGTTTTCTAGTTCGGGGCGGGGGCAGGAAACGGCACCGATACAGTCATCATGGTATTTTATGTGCTCCTTTCCCCTTATCACCCCTATATTTTCTACTTCATATAATTGCATTCCTAACTTATCTCTCAGAATTACAGGTATTCCCAACACTACTCCAATACTCATAGATCCTGTATTTACACACCCCTGACCTTTCCATACCTTAAGTTTTCTGAGTTGGCACCTGGTAATTTTATCATTCGTGTAACTAGCTAAGTCCTCCAACTGGGTGTCATTTATCCAAACTGGCACATGCCCCGCATCAATTTGCCTCCAATTTTCCTTTGTTTGTTCGAACATCCACGGACCATATGTACTACAAACACTTGCATTATTTGAAATGTCGTGGACCTCCTTTACCTTTTCTATGATATCATTAATAGTATGAGCATGACCTTCTAGTACTCTCACCAGTCCTGTCATTAGTTCAGTTGCTCTACATATAACAAATCACATTTTCTTCCATTCCCGGTATCTCTTTGCATACCAGGTGGTGTTTATTTCGGAGTCTGTCATTTGCTGTTGACTTTATATACCTTCAGTTGGGACCAGTGTTTCCATCGGCCCTTCCCTTTACCATTACTTTGTCTCCCACAACAGGCACCTTTGTCCGAAGAAGTTCCGAAGAAGGGTCACTGACCCGAAACGTTAACTCTGCTTCTCTTTCCACAGATGCTGCCAGACCTGCTGAGTGAATCCAGCATTTCTTGTTTTTGTTTCAGATTTCCAGCATCCGCAGTATTTTGCTTTTATTATATAAGGCACCTTTGTCTGTTCCTCTTTCATGTCTGTTTCTACAGAATCTCCTGCCTCAGCTCATACAGTTGCCTGCACAGCTCCTTCACAAATCCTCTCGTGGGTCCTACTTCCTCATTACCTGCTACGACATACCTTGGCAGTCTCATCACCCTTCCTGTCACCGTATTCATCAAATCCTTTCCTACTTTAGCTACACCACTCTGTCTCTTTTGTTCCTTTTTCAAAATATCCTTTACTAGCTGACTAAGAGTTCTAACTTTTTGGTCCACATTTTGCAAATCTATAGTATTGACAATTGAAGTTCCCGTATTAAGGACTGTGGTTGCGTCATTCACTAAACTACATTTTCGTCTCTTTCCCTTTATTATTCCCTCATCACCAAATTCTTGTCTTAGCAATTGTTACAGTAATACCTTGTACAACTCTTGGGTCTTCTCAGGGCACCAGTATCTGAGATATTCAATATTACCGGTACCAACTCAAGCTTTATATTATCATATACAATTTTATTAGTTTTTATTATCTCAAGTCCATTTTCTGGTCCTGCAGTTAAGGCAGGGCAAGGGAGACCAGTCATTTGTGGCTGCTGGGTCGTAACCTTACTCGTCGGTAATTCGGATGTCGGGGTAACCATGGGGGTTGGTGCTTCTTGTCCGTTTAATAAATTTTGAGTGCTGGTTTGATTGCTGGCCCCTTCCCTTGTACACCCCCCAATGATTTTGACACAAAAGGTCCCTGGAGGTCCTTTGCTGTCAAAACCTGACACACCTGGTAGATTAAATTGTCTACTAAAATAAAAGCAAAATACTGCAGATGCTGGAAATCTGAAACAAAAACAAGAAATGCTGGAAATACTCAGCAGATTAAATTGTCCACCAGGCACATAGTAGTTCTTTTTCAGGAGATTATATAAAGGGGCTGGCTTTAAGGCAAATCCATCAGTAAGGTTCCTGCGATACCCAACAAGGCCCAAAAATGGTCTTAGAGCTTTAATATCTTGCGGAAGGGGGAGTTCGAGGATAAAGATGCTGTGACATTTGATTTCTGCAATTAAGTTCTTAAATTCTTAAAACTGCTGGATCTCTTGCTTGGCATCAGTTCTCATATGGCCTTGGAATCTACCATCACCTGCTTAAAAAAGAATCCATTGTGGCTCTGCCCCTGAGCCCAATGGGTGAATTTGTCCAATTATATCTGTCAATTTAGAAAATTAAAATTTAATAATGTCCAATATGTATAAATTTTACTCTCAGCAATGCAAAAATTGTGTGGTGGATTAAATGGAAAAACAATAGCTGCAGCAGGGTTAATTTCTTTGTTTGTCTCCAAGGGGGCGGAGCAAAATATTCTCAGCTGCGTCATTTACGTAACCTTTTTTCTGATCAAAAAGAACTACTCCATTTAAAACTTTTTTTCAATCCTTTTGGTATCCTTAGGGTTTGAAAACAACAAAATCATTAGTAACATTATTCACTTCAAAGGAAAGCATCTCCATCAGGAAAGACGGCATTTTAGATTAAAGTCCAATTATTACCAAACTTTTATCATCTTTTGTAAGAGGTTCCTAATGCCAGGATTTTTATAACAAAGATGATTCCAAATTCCAATTCACTGCAATAAATATTTAAAAATCAAAACTGCCAATGTTATATGAACGAGTCTTATGTCCAGAACTGACGACTCCTCCAAACTTGACATAATAAACTTGAAAGTTCATTGTGGCCACAAATGAAATTTCCAGTTTTTCAACTTAACAGATCAGTTAACCTTAATAGTATAATTTAATTCAGACTTATTAACTTATAATACTCATTAATTACACACACAACAGAATAGCACGTGTTTTTTTTTTAAAGATAGGTAAATTACGTCATTTTTTCTTGTTCTTTCTTCAGGCGCCTTTTCAAATGACTGTAATAAAACCAAAAACTAAAGAAAAAGTTATTTAACATACTTACAACAAAAGACTTAACACCAACTTCTTAAACAAACTTTAAACAGACAGAATCTTTCCTATATCACCTTTGTTTATCCTTTCTCCCTTAAACCAATATCCAATTCCTGACATTTGCTACTTAAACACAGTCAATAAAACATGTCTTTAATTTAAACTTCAAAAAAACAAGAACAGATTTTAAACTGGAACTCCAACTAAAATAATGTTTTAGACTTCAAATTGGATTTTTGCCAGACATCTTCAGACCTTCAAGGCTGAAGCTTATCTCTTAGAAAATTGTTCATGGCCTTTTCACAGTTGCAGAACCAACTTTAAAAAATAAAACTTTAACTTAAAATATAATTCAAGTTTACATCCCATTCCTGGGTGCACAATCTTAAATTGAAATGAACACACTCAACAACCACTTTTCACCCTCATTCAATTCCAAACAACTTAATGGACTCATGCTTTCAACATTAAAGTCAGACAACAAAGAGTTAACAACAGTTCTACAGAACACAAGCTATACATCCCAGGGACATTCAATTCATTCATGGACGCTTCCAACATTCACACATTCAAATCAAAGACACAGTAACTTGTTTTTACTCTAAAACATAGTCTTTTATGTCACTCTGCCATAAACTTAGTCATGGAGCCCTCTGGCCTTTATCGGCCAGGTTGGCCCGATTAAAACACTCCATTGTATCGATTCGAGTAGAGAGGGGGGTCTCGAGCCGTGGGGCTTTTCAGCCAGGCTGGTGTATTACCCTCGAACACCGCCGATTAGACGTCTCAAGGGGATCTCGAGCCGAAGAAAAGTTCGGGATCGCGTGGTGGAGTACCGAAATCAGACAACAGCCAAGGACTTTTAAAGTAAAGAGTAGTCCTTACTTCCGGGGGCGCCGATATAAGTCCGAAGTCTAGGACTTCGGTTTTAATCCTCCTGCGATCCTGCCGACTACGCCAAGTTGTTGGATCCCATCGATTACAAGGAGAGACAAAATCCGACTGTAACTTTTAGAAACTTTATTGCAGTATATGGTTGTTACATTGCAAGGTTACAAAAGAAACAAAAAACAAAACAAAGAACATGCAAAAGAACAAAGCAAAAGAAAGAACGAAACAAAGAAGAAGAGAGAAGAGGGGAGAGAGGAGAGAGAGAGAGAGAGAACTTACTACAGCAAGCCTTTCTTATAGTTATTCAAACAAAACGCCCCCCCCCCCCCACCTTTGTTTCTGAGTGGTTCACAAACCTCCGCAATTTCGTGTTGTCAGAGCCTGATTGGTATACTCGTTAGACTGACCATCAACAATGGGCGGCTAATAAGCTATCTGCAGTTGTCCTGTTAGCTTCTGCTTGTTATTGTTACAAGTTGACTCCACAGCTTCACAGTTAGTTGATTAGCTTACTTTTAATCTGTTCTCATAGTCAATTTTACTCTGTTCCCACATATACTTTATATTAGTTTCAGAATAAAAAGCCGCAACCAGGTTTCTTTAATAAACAACAAAATTGTTGATTTATTATAAAACAAAACTTTTTCAATAAAGATGCAAAGCTTAATAACATGCAGTTTGAAATACACATACCAGTTAAAGAGAAAATAAAGAAAAATGAAAAAACTGCCTCTGCAAAGATCAACTTTAAAAAAAACATACTTTGGCCAAGTTATTGTCAATTCTTGAAGTAAAAGGATAAGATATGTAATGTTCCAAAAGGCTTTGGTCTGGTGTCCAGGTACACGTAGACGGCTGTCACTGGGATCTTTCTGGGATTGTTTTGTGCAGGAGACATCGAGAAGTAGTCTTGTAGGCTTTTTGGGAGAATTACTGCATGAGTGGTTTCAGCTATCACACTGGATTCTCAAAAGATTTTCCAAATCAGGTGGAAAAGGATGATTTGGGTGGCTTCTCTCTTAGCAGGATACACACCAACTGAACACCAAACAATCCAAAAACAAAAACAAAACTCCTGCCAGCCATAAATCCAGACATGCGACTTCTCTAAGTCCAAACAGTTCCATAGTCCATAAGGCTCCAGCTGTTTACTTAGCTTAAGACATGTGACTTCCAGTAAGTTTCTCTTTGAACAAAATCCCAAGTGTCCTTCCAGTGACCCTTTCAGAAAAAAACAAGTCCGGGCATCTTTTCAGGTATTTTCCACAGTCTTTTAAACACAAGTCCTCAAAAAAATTAATAATGGAAGCACCTTCATAACACTACACCTAGAGTACTGCATACAGTTTTGGTTTCCTTAGTTAAGGAGAGATATACTTGCATTGGAGGCAATTCAGAGAAGGTTCACTGGGTTGATTCATGGGATGAAGGGGTTGTCTTTTGTGGAAAGATTGAGTGGGTTGGGCCTATACTCATTGGAGTTTAGAAGAATGAGAGGTGATCTTATTGAAACATCTCAGATTCTGAGGCGGTTTGACGGGGTAGATGCTGAGAGGATGTTTCCCCACTGTGGGGAAATCTAGAACTAGGGGCATAGTTTCAGAATAAGGAGTCTCCCATTTAAGACAGAAATGAGGAGGAATTTCTTATCTCAGAGGGACATTAATCTTTGGAATTCTCTACCCCAGAGAGCTATGGAAGCTGAGCCATTGGATATATTCAAGGCTAAGATAGAGTTTTGAACTATCGTGTAGTCAAAGGGTATGGGGAACAAGCAGGAAAGTAGAGTTGAAGCCAAAATCTGATCAACCATGATCTTATTGAATGGTGAAGCAGGCCCGAGAGCCATATGGCCTACTCCTGCTCCTATCTCTAATGTTCTTATGACCACTGCTCTTGTTGATATCTATTGTATTAATGTCCTGGACCCTGGACTTGGGTATACAGGGCATAATTTCAAAATTTTAGATGACAAGCAATTCAGAAATGTAGTAAGCAATGTGGAGGATGGTAAACTGGTGCATTCTCCATGGCAACACCTCTACCAATCAGAGTTCACTTGCAAATCAATCAGCGCTCTCTTCTCATGCAGTATAAGTTGTTGTTTTCCCTTACATTGGTTATTCTTGTATATTGTCTGATGAGCAAAAGCTTCAACAACATGTCTCTATTTTCAGCAGTTCTCATATGTCTTTGTGTTTGGAAAAAAATACAAAATTCAAATAAGAGTTTGGGATGCGGTGTAAGTGAGTAGTAAGTGGCGGGGTGGGGCCTGTTAGGGACAAAGAGGGTGATATATGCTTAGAGGTGTAGGGCAAGTCTAGAATACTTAATGAGTACTTTGTATCAGTGTTTACGAAGGAAGAGGATGCTGACAAAATATTGGTAGAAGTAGAGATGGGGTAGAGGCAATGGATGAGTTGACTATTGATAGGCAGGATGTACTGGAAAGGCTGGCTATGCTGAAAGTGGATAAGTCGACTGGTCCAGATGTCTTGCATCCCAGGTTGTTGAAGGGAGTGGCTGTGGTGATGGAAGGGCTTGCCATAATCTTCTAATCTTCCCTAGATACAGGGAAGGTATCAGAAGATTGGAGAACGGCAAATGTGACGCCCTTAGTTAAGCGGGGGGGTGGGGGGGGCATCACTTAGCTCAGTCGGCTAGATGGTTGATACAGAAAGATATCAACAGCGTGGGTTCAATACCCATACTGGCTTTGGTAGTTCATGGAGACCTGCCTCCTCAGCTTGCCCTACACTTGAGGAGTGGTGACCCTCAAGCTATTGGCAGGCAAACCCCCCACCTGCCAAGCCTGACACACACATGATTTCGCCACATGAACATTAAAACTTAAAATTGCGAGCCCCTGACTGGAAAAAACATTTGCATAGTAACCAACAGTGTTGGAACAATGGAGACCTAGTTGTTGCTTCTCCAATACACAGAAGAAGTGGTCAGACCAGTTTTGGTCACATAACTGGCTAATTGTTGGAAGTTTTGAATTTGAACTCAGAAAGCCGTGTGCTCCCGGTTGGAACAGAACCTTCTCTCCAGTCCTGCCTGCCTCCATCTCTTTCTACGGAACTGAATCTTGTGAAAACACATGAACCTCAAAGAGAGAAAAGTCTCCTACATGAACAAGGTTTAAGAACATAAGAACTAGGAGCAGGAGTAGGCAATTCAGCCCCTCGAGCCTGCTCCGCCATTCAATACGATCATGGCTGATCTCATCTCGGCCTCAACTCCACTTTCCTGCCCGTTCTCCATAAGAAGAACACTGGACCTCGACAAACAGCAAGACTACCTATAATTAAGTGAGCTCGAAGCACAGTAAACAAGAAACTTTTCTGATATTGCCTCAAACCCCTCTCTACTATATTTTCCTCTCTTTTCTGTCCCTATTTGTATGTGTATATCGCATGTGCCTGCTAGCGTGGGCGTGTCGTATATCCGTAGGTGTCAACTGTATTAAAGTTTAAGTCTAAGTTTTAATAAATTTCACTTTTCTCCTGCAAACCTGAGAAAACCTGGTGTGTTGGTTTCTTTGCCTTATAGTTGGAAAGCCGTGAACAAGGATTCACAAAAGGGGGAGCTAAAAACACCGTGTGTTTAAAAATAAAACCCTGTTACAATAAGACCAGGTAAAGACAGCAAAAGACCCCTAGACACCTTTCTCACCTGGTCATAACACTATACATCACAAACTGTCTCTCTAATGAGGAGAGATGCCTACGGTCCTTTGAGACTATGGCTAGAGCAAAGCAATTCAAGAAGGGGTGTAAGGATGTTCCTAGTAACTACAGACACTTTGACATCTGTGGTGGGGAAGGTTTTAGAAACATTAATCAAGGAAAAAAAATCGTTCATTTGGAGAGCTTTGAATTAAATAGGAACAACGAGCACAGATTTGTAAAAGGCAATCGTGCTTGATTACTTGATATTTTTGATGAAGTGACAAAGAAGGTTGATGAAGGGAAAGCAATGAATGTTGAATGTATGGATTTCAAGAAAGCCTTTAACAAAAGACTGGTTAACGAAATTGAGGCTCACGCAATAGGAGGACCAGTGTCAGCTCAGAGGATTGTAGATAGTAGTGTTCCCCAAGATTCAGTGCTGGGACCCTGCATTTTTAATATATATAAATGGCTTGGCTATTGGAATACAGAGTAAAATTTCAAAGTTTGCCAATGATACCAATCTTAAAGATGTGGCAGACAGTGAGGATGATACCAATCAACTGCAACAGGACCTAGAAAGGCTAGCAGAATGGGCAGACAAGTGGCAGATGGAATTTAATACAGAGAAGTGTGAGGTGATGCATTTTCACGCTAGGGAGAGGCAATATAGACTAAATGATAGAGTTCTAAAGAGTGTGTAGGGCAGAGGGACATAGGGGTTCATGTGCATAGATCTTTGAAGGTGGCAGGACATATTGAGAAAGTAGTTACCAGAGCATATGGGATCTTGGGCTTCATAAATGGAGGTATTGAGTACAAAAGCAGGGACGTCATGCTGAACCTTTATAAAGCTCTGGTTAGGCCAAAACTAGTGTACTGTGTCCTGTTCTGGTCACCATGCTTTAGGAAGGATGTGAGGGCCCTTGAGAGGGTGCAGAGGAGATTTACCAGAATGGTTCCAGAAATGAGGGATTTTAGCTACAAGGTTAGGTTGGGGAAGCTGGTGTTGTTCTCCTTGGAATAAAGGAGATTGAGGTGAGACTTGATAGAGAGGTACAAGATTATGATAGGTTTGGCTAGGGTGAATAAAGAAAAGCTGTTCCCATTAGCTGATGGTACCAGGACTAGGGGATACAGATATAAGGTTTTGAGCAAGATTTGCAGGGGATTGTGAAGAAGAACTTTTTTTTATGCAACGTATGGTAATGATCTGGAACTCCCTGCCGCCGAGGGTGGTGGAAATGCAGACAATGAATGATTTCAAAAGGACGTTGGATGGGCATTTGAGGGAAGTAAATTTACAGGTTTACGGGGACGGAGCCAGGGAGTGGAACTAATTGGATTGCTCCACAGAGACCTGGCATGGTCTCGATGGGCCAAATGGACGCCTCCTGTGGCGTTATGAGTCTATGACTTCTGTAGTGCAGTACCAGATGTAACTGACCCACAAACATTGTGGAATTAGAGCAACATCCTTCTGCTCAGAGAAAGAAAGATAGCATCTATTGGGCTGCACACCCGGGATTGGCAACATGTATGTGGACACCAGTGTCCGTGACTGGTAATTTCAGGGATGAGAAATTTCCCATTGTCGCCTTCTTTCCGACCAGACTTTTAAAAAAAATATCGCACTGTCTGTTTCACAGTTGAATTGGAATTTCTAAGCTCAAATCTATATCTAATGCTGATTAACACTCCTTTCCATATTATTTTTATTTGTTCATGGGATGTGGGCATTGCTAGCTAGGCCAGCATTTATTGTCCATCCCTAATTGCCCTTGAGAAGGTGGTGGTGAGCTGCCTCCTTGAACTACTGCAGTACTTGGGACTGGCGGGTTCCGATTTTCTTTTTTAAAAGCCCACCGGAAAACCACGAAGCTTTCTGAAGTTCATAAACCGCTGTTCCCGCTCTCAGCAATGGTCAGAGGGTGGGGGACAGAGACGGTGGGGGGGGGGGGTGGGGGAGGGTGGGGGGTGAGGCAGAGAGACAGAGACAGAGACAGCGAGAGAGAGAAAAAGGGGGCACAGAGAGAGGGGTGGCAGAGAGAGAGAGAGAGATAGCATTAAATTGGCTATACACTTTATATACAGATTAATTGCCCCCATGTACGTGGCTGAGTCAATAATTTTGTTAAATATCTGTGGTGCAGCATGTCAGTGCCGATCCCTGCTGCACAGTAGAATATGCACAGAATATTTCTCTTTCTTTCCTGAATGTCTGACTCCTGTTGCAATGAATGGTATTCAGTCCTTCTAAAATTGATTACAGTTCATCTATTCACTTTATGCCCCAATATACGTTCATAATGGGACCTTGGCCTGCTGTCAGTCAGAAAAGGTATCTTCCACCGGTTCTATCAGGGGTGCTTCTGGCTAACTTCTCAGAACGCCACCCTGGATACAATTGCAAATTGCTGCTGGGATGTACCGAGGGTGCTAGGGTGAACAGATGAAATGGGAATTTTCTGGGCAGAAATCCAGTGTTCCTCACACAGCAACACACAACCACCCCCCACCCCTGTCCCTCCCCTCCTCCACCTACTGTTCCACCACAACAACACCGGAATTTCACACCATGGTAGAGGAATTTCTGATATTTTAATAGTGAGTGCTGATGTCATCATTAGAGGAACTGTAAAAGTTCCTTGTAAAAGTGATATTAACAAGCACAGTTGAACCAACGTGACTGTTGAATCATGTCAAATTAACGATTGTGCCTCTGACAATATTATTTTAGCTTCCTCACATGGTCATGCTTAATAATTCCTCTGAGCCAGCTCCTCATAATGATGTCATCAGTGTTCTGAATTTAAATAAAAATATTCACAAAACTTTGCAGAGTGATGGAGGTAATCATAAAGTTAATCCTGACTCTGTTACTGATTTTTAAAACTGTTGCTAATCATAAATCGTTAATTCATTATGAAAATATGTTTTTAGAAAGACTGTTGAAACAAAGCTTTTACACTTCATAGGAATGATGCTGAAGTTATTTGTAAGTATTTGCTAACTGATCGAACAGAAGGACAGCAGGCTTATGAACTTAATAGTCAAAGCATGTAAAAGCAAAAGGCCCAAACTAAGATTTTTCACAGCTTAAAATATTCCTTAATTTGCTTTCCACATTACTTGTTTGAAATGATACATCTTGCACGCCATCAAAAAGGCAGTGTAGTATAATTTCATTCAGACTTTTCCATGGTTCAAAAGAGTAGGCAGTTCAAAAATGTGAGGGGGAGAATTGGTTCACACCCATTTTCAGGTACATTATCAGGTGTGTGCATGCTGCATGCACCAGAAGAGGCCGGTCCTAGGTATACATAGAATTGGTCCCCTGTCCTCAAATTAATATTTTGGTGCTTCCAGAGGCAGCTTGCTGCTCTGGTTCCTTTCAATTTCAGATCACCTGCTTCATCAGCAGAGACTCTAAGGTAAGTTCAAGGGGTGGAAAAGTGGGTGGAGCCCAACAAAGGCCAACAGTGGCTCACAGTAATGCTAAGGAGCTGGGAGGAGCACTGCTGCTCTTCCTGACTCTACAGCAAGGGTTTTTGTTTGTAAACTTACCTTTTTGATGGCAACCTCCAGTGGTCCTTTTAAAGGCTACATATAGACTTGGTAATCATGAATAGAGCAGGCCCTTTTTTGTTTTACTAACGTGGGTTTCTCTGTTGCTTAGTTTGGAACCACTTAAGCAGGGTGATCAGAGTCTACAATGGCCACCCAAAAAAATCTGTAACATCTGTTTCTTTCAGACCTACTTTCATAAATGGTAAGTATTATTGTAAGTAAAGTTTTAAATGATCATGGAAGCCATACCAACCCATGGGCTATTAACTATTAAGGTACTATTTTTGAGATGTTGCTTGTTAATTTCTAAATCGTCTTGTGTAATGTTGCAAAATCTCTGACTTCTATAATAGAATGTATTCTTTGTAATTACACTGGCTAAAGATATGATGTGTTCAGGTCCAGTAGTATTCTAAGTGAAGCAGCATGTTTTGTAGCCTGAACTATAAGCTTAGCTTGGACAATAGTGCATGCAGTCATTATGTGTAGCTAATTGTTACAGGCAAAACTTTGCTGGATACAAGCAAGGAGCCTCACGAGGCACAAGCGCAGAATCAGAGCTACAATTATGTAGCTTTATCTTCAATTCATGCTTACATTTAGCAGAACTCTCCATCGGCATCAGAGTACAGCCTTGCAATTTTTGCCTTTATATCTCACGACAAAATTAATGGGAGCACAATAATGAGCAAGTGAACACATTGTAGGCTGGATCAAACATCTTAACTTATCTGTAAGAAGCAGGACTGACTATTCTAAATAATGGAAATGAAAGCTTTATGAGCTTGATGAAGTTATCCAATTGCTTATGTTCAATCAAAGGTTTTATAAGATCATAAAAATAGTGAAACAAGAAAATTCATTCAGCTCATCAAGTTTAATCCTCCCATTCCATGCACAACTTGTATTGTTGTGCTCTGTCCTCAACATATTTTCTGTCTTCTAAGAAGTTGTATAACTACAAGTGGAACTTCAATAAGATAAAACTGCAAAATCTTTCCCTAATCCCCCAAAAGAATTGAGCAAAATCTTCAGCATGTCTAACATTATAATCTACATTTAGTCTGAACATCTGCACTCCACAGATGACAATTCCATGGCTTCAGCAGGACTAAAACCATCACATATGTTGAACAACAATTTTTGCCTATATTTGTTCCTTTAGCCTCTAATTCTATTCTTAAGCAGATATTTGTCCTACTCCTTTTACAGGAATTAATTGACATCGCGTTAACTGGGAATCTATTCAATTTAGCTACTGTTCGGCAGGGAAATAATTTTTCCAATTTCTGGTCTTGCTTGAGGCTTGCAAAATTTTTATTCCTGTCCTTTGGTTGAGCTGCTAACATCCGCGTTAGATGTGCCATCCAGCAATTTAAAAACTTGAATTATATTACCCGCCCTCCGATACAAACATATTTCGCTCTGTGAATGTGTTAATAATATCCCCAAATCATTCTTCCCTCAATCTTGTTCAGTATATGTTATCAATGTTTCCTACCCAAAAATGTGTTCCTTATTCTAACTATGGGATTATTAATCAAACATACAGATTAAAATTACCTTACAATCAAATGCCTTTGAAATTCATCCAATGGTTATTAGTTTTATTGACAAGCACCTCCAATTGTCTAATACTGACATTGAATGGTCGATAATCACACTCAAATATTTTTTCCTTTTCCACTTTTTAAACTGACACCCTTACAGTGATGCATGGAACTTCAAACATATGAACCCAGTATGAACTACATTACATTTTTCAATATTCCTTTGTGCATCTCCCAATTTTTTCAGATCAATTATTATACAGTAATATTACATTGGTCACCTGTACATATTAGATTAGATTTTTTTTTTTAGATTAGATTTAGAGATACAGCACTGAAACAGGCCCTTCGGCCCACCGAGTCTGTGCCGACCATTAACCACCCATTTATGCTAATCCTACACAAATCCCATATTCCTACCGCATCCTCACCTGTCCCTATATTCCCCTACCACCTACCTATACTAGGGGCAATTTATAATGGCCAATTTACCTATCAACCTGCAAATCTTTTGGCTGTGGGAGGAAACCGGAGCACCCGGAGGAAACCCACGCAGACACAGGGAGAACTTGCAAACTCCACACAGGCAGTACCCAGAATTGAATCCGGGTCGCTGGAGCTGTGAGGCTGCAGTGCTAACCACTGCGCCACTGTGCCGCCCTGATTACTTAGTGCATCTGCAAATTTGATATTAATAGAAGTATCCTTCTTAAAATCCTTTTTGAATTATATAAATAGTAAGTGACTTGTACAGATCTCTGCTGAACACCAATAGTCATTGTCACTGTATAGAGATAGCCTTGTCCATTTCTCATCAACTTTTGTTTTCTATTGACAAACTAATTTTCAAAGTAGCTATGTAATATTTGCCATTAATTGCTTTATCTTTTCTAAAAGGCTCTGTTAAGGAAATGGTATCAAATGCCTGCTGAAAATCCAAGTAAATTATACCCACTGAACAGCCTTTGTCCACTAATTTAGTCACCTCCTCTAAGAGTTCCAGTACCTTTGCGAGGTGTAACCTACTATTTCTAAAATCATGATGACTGCTCCTCATGGCCTCCCTACTCTTGAGTTATAAAATTATAAGATTCCATGATCACTTGAATACTTCCCTTGCATTAATGTTAGGCTAACAAGTCTATAATACTCAAGCCATGTCTCACACTTTATTGAAAATAAGTAATTCAGAGTCTATTCCCCAATCCTTGCTACAACCCCTGTATTTTAAAAGCGCCATAAATATTAAGTAGAGTGTTGCCTATTTAGAGTCATAGACTCATTACAGCACATTGTCCCAGGCCCAACCATCTTCAGCTGCTTCATCAATGGCCTTCCCTTCATTATAAGATTAGAAGTGGGGATGGTTGCAGATGATTGCACCATTCGTGACTCCTCAGATACTGAAGCAGCCCATGTCTATATGCAGCAAAACCTGTCAACATCCAGGTGTGGGCTGATAAGTGGCAAGTAACATTCGCGCCACACAAGTGCTAGGCAATGACCATGTCAAACAAGAGAGAATCTAACCATCTCCCCTTAACGTTCAATGGCATTACCATCACCGAATCACCCACTATCAACATCCTGGGGGATTACCATTGATCAGAAACTGAACTGGATCAGCCACATAAATGCTGTGGCTACAAGAGCAGGTCAGAGGCTGGGAATTCTGCAGCGAGTGGCTCACCTCCTGACTCCCCAATGCCTGTCCGCCATCTACAAGGCACAAGTCAGGAGTGTGATGGAACACGCCATTTCATAGAAACATAGAAAATTGAAGCAGGAGTAGACCATTCGGCCATTCGGGCCTGCTCCAGCATTCAAAAAAGATCATGGCTGATCATCTAATTCAGTAGTCTGTTCCTGCTTTTTCCCCATATCCCTTGATCCCTTTGGCATTAAGAAATATATCTATCTCCTTCTTGAATATATTTAATGACTTGGCCTCCACTGCCTTCTGCAGTAGAGAATTCCACAGGTTCACCACCCTCTGAGTGAAGAAATTTCTCCTCATCTCGGTTCTAAATGGCATACCCCATATCCTGAGACTGTGACCCCTGGTTCTGGACTCCACAGCCATCAGGAACATCCTCCTTGCATCTAGCCTGTCTAGTCCGATTATAATTTTATAGGTTTCTATGAGATCCCCTATCATTCTTCTAAACTCTATAGGGCCTAGTCGACCCAATCTTTCCTCATACGTCAATCCTGCCATCCCAGGAATCAGCCTAGTAACTCTTCTTTGCACTCCCTCCATGGCAAGAACATCCTTCCTCAGACAAAGAGACCAAAACTGCACACAGTACTCCAGATGTGGTCTCACCAAGGCCCTGTATAACTGCAGTAGGACATTCTTGCTCCTGTACTCAAATCCTCTTGCAATGAAGGCCAACATACCATTTGCCTTCCTAATTGCTTGCTGCACCTGAATGCTTGCTTTCAGCGACTGGTGTACAAGGACACCAAGGTCTCATTGTACCTCCCCCTTTCCCAATCTATCACCATTCAGATAATAATCTGCCTTTCTGTTTTTACAACCAAAGTGGATAACTTCACATTTATCCACGTTATACTGCATCTGTCATGCATTTGCCCACTCACCCAACTTGTCCACATCACATTGGAGCCTCTTTGCATCCTCCTCACAGCTCACATTCCCCCCCCCCCCCCCCCCCCCAGCTTTGTGTCATCTGCAAACTTGGAAATGTTACATTTAGTTCCCTCAGCCAAGTCACTGATCCCTGCGGTACCCCACTAGTCACTGCCTGCCACCTGGAAAAAGACCAGTTTATTCCTGCTCTCTGCTTCCTGACTGTCAACCAATTCTCAATCCATGCCAGTATATTACCCCCAATCCCATGTGCTTTAACTTTGCACACTAACCTCTTATGTGGGACTGTATCAAAAGCCTTCTGAAAATCCAAATACACCACATCCACTGGTTCTCCCTTATTCTATTCTACTAGCTACATCCTCAAAAACTCCAGTAGATTTGTTAAGCATGATTTCCCTTTCGTAAACCCATGCTGACTTTGCCCAATCCCGTTTATGGTTTCCAGGTGTTCTGTTATCACATCCTTTATAATAGACTCTAGCATTTTTCCCACTACTGATGTAAGGCTAACTAGTCTGTAGTTCCCTGTTTTGTTCTCTCCCTCCTTTTTAAATAGTGGGATTACATTTGTACCCTACAATCTGTAAGAACTGCTCCAGAGTCTATAGAACTTTGGAAGATGACCATCAATGCATCTACTATTTCCAGGGCCACTTCCTTTAGTACTCTGGGATGTCGATTATCAGGCCCTGGGCATTTATCAGTCTTTAATCCCATTAATCATCTGCCATGGTGGGATTCAAAACCATGTGTCTTGAGGAATATCCTGGGTTACTAGTTCAGTGACCATACCACTATGCCACCATCTTCCCTGACCCTCTTCAATTTTGTTTACCCGCTTTTTATGTGGTACTTTGTCAAAGGCTTTCTTAAAATACATATAGACAACATTTTTCACTGAAAACTTTTAGAGTATATTTTATCTGATTTTGATACTTTGTAGACATATAAGGGTGACCACTGATGCTGCACTCCCAGCTTGAAAGGAGCACAGTTTGGAGATAGGCCCACAATACTGTAATACCAGTTCTTTGACTCGCGCTCCCTTTGAGTTTGTCTCCTGACTGGGAGCATGTTTGGTGTATTTACCCTAAGTGGTTTCAGTTTCTTTGTAATACCTGCTTTACTGACTTATATGATGATCTAAAAGTCCTATGTCAGTGTGACTGACATTTATTTACACCCTTTATTCATGAAGATTGATTTTAAAAATTTGCTACTTTCTGCTAGCTTATGATATCTCCACCCAGCATATTTAACAGTCCAATCTGGTCTTCACTACTCTGGCTAATTGTCACATAGACAAAAAATATTGGATCCTCCTTGTTGCTATTGAGTCCATTCCCTTGTCACTGACTCCAACCCTCTCCCTGGCTGAACCACACTGCTTGCAAACTTGGTGTCATATTTGACTGGGGGATGAGCTTTCAATTACACATCTGTGCCATCACTAAGACTGCCTATTTCCAGCTCTGCAGCATCATCCAACTCCACCCCTGCCTCAGTTCATCTGCTGCTGAATCCCTCATCCATGCTTTTGTTACCTCTATGCTTGACTATTCCAATGCACTCTGGGCCAGTCTCCCATCTTCCACCTCCATAAACTTAAGCTCAGCAAATACTTTTCTGCCTGTATCCTAAGTCATACCAAGTTCTGTTCACCCATCATCCCTGTGCTCGCTGACCTACATTGGCTTTTGGTTAAGCAATGTCTCAGTTTTAAAATTCTCACCCTTGTTTTCAGATTCTTCCATGGCTTTCCCCTTCATATCTCTATAACCTCTTCCAGCCCTACAACACTCTGAGATATCAACACTACTCCAATTCTGTCCTCTTGCACATCCCCAATTTTAATCTCTTCACTATTGGTGGCTGTGCCTTTACCTGCCTTCCCCTAACCTCTGCATTTCCCTCCCAAACATCTCTTTCGTCCTTTAAGGCACTCCTTAAAACCTACCTCTTTGACCAAGCTTTTGGTCACCTGCCCTCATATCTTTGATGTGGCTTGGCATCAACTTTTGTTTGATAATTGCTCCTGTGAAGCACCTTGGGATGCTTTGCTATGTCAATGGTGCTATATAAGTACAAGTTATTGTTAACTTTCCTATCTATTTTAATGGTTATATTAGTTATCTTCAAATGATTTTGCATGACTTTCATTCCTGATGTGGGACACGGCTCTGAAATTTTAGATAACTGGACAAAGTAAGTGCAGGCAAAGTGCTGATTTAACTTATGGAGATTAACATGAATTTATTTCCATGCATTTATATGAAGAAGTTAAGGATGCATAAATGGAATTTAGCCCATCAACTCACCCTGTTATTTAGGGTCCTTCCTCCTATTTTAAAATCAAACCCATATCACCCGATTTTTCTTTTCAATATTTCTTCTCTCCTTTCTCTGCTGATGGCTCATCAGCTAGAGTCAGAATCTTATTTTCAGCTGAGTCTGTATGCATTGTCACAAATGGCAATGTACTTGCTAAGTTAACAATTCTATAAGTGTGAAGAAATTACTTCTTGAGTTATCCATAATTAAAGGATTTGGCACAGAACCTTTGATGCAAAATCAATTGTGCTTTTTAGAGTACTGACATTAACTGCTTTAGCTTATGTTCTCCAGGAAACTATGCCAATACTTTACAGTGACATATAAATAATTGCACATATATTAAGAATACAAAATAAAGAATAAGATAAGAGTGCCAAATTGTTATCGTTTGATGTAATTGCTGGCATATTATACTTCAGAAAATAGAATGACAGACTGTTGATGTTTTCACAAATTTTCTCCATTTATTTAAGAACATTTTGGCCTGGATTTTGCTGTCAGCAGCCAAGAGATGGCGCTTGCCGATGACCTTAAAGAAAGCTGCCCACAAAAATTTAGTGGGTTCTGTGACATTGATTTTCTTGATGACAAAATCCCTTTCATTCTGGTGCCATCTATAGGGGATCTCTGGCATCCAGAAACAGTGAAGTCATCAAGCAGGCTAAGCAGCCAATCTGACTGAAGAATTCTCATTCAGCAAACCAGGAAGTAAAAAGCACCGATTATCATTCAGTTTTTCAGAGCGATAAAAAGATTCAGACATACACATGGGATTAAGATGGAAACTTACATTTCATAAACAATCTTTTATAAAAATTAAATAACTTTTATTATTTTAAACATCCTTTTTTATCATGGAACAAAGGAAATGACATCTGAGACTTCTAAAATTAGTTTTTCAGGGGCAGAGAGGTTGTTCATTAGTAATTATGATTTCATACACTGTGAAAAACTCAGTTACACCTCATTGAAAAAGTTAAGCCTTGTTGAATTGTTTTATAGAGAGAATAGTGTGTAAAAAGTTGGAGTCCACATCAAATCACTGATTCTGTGCTGATTGTATCTGCGAAGACTGCAGCAGCACACCCTGTGGAGGAACAGGGTATCACTAACTGCAACTTCCAGATTTCCGTGCTTGGCTGTTGTGGTTTTACACAATAATGACAGCGAGTGCTGACAGTTTCACTGTCATTGCACACAAAATCCAGGCCTTTGCTTTTAGGAATATTAACTTTTTTGTTTTAACATTTTGCAAAACATAAGACCTTTTAAAATTTAAATCAAATAAACCAACTGTGAAATAGGAATGAGAGATGACATTGATCTCATCTGTTTACAAACATTAATCTTCTTCTTTGGCCTCCTTGTCTCGAGAGACAATGGGTAAGTGTCTAGAGGTGGTCAGTGGTTTGTGAAGCTATGCCTGGAGTGGCTATAAAGGCTAATTCTAGAGTGACAGACTTTCCACAGGAGCTGCAGATTAATCATTAATCATTCTATCTTAATTTTGCAGCAATAGATGAAAGAGCGCGAATGTAACTATGTATATTAAATAAATTACGAAATGTGACCACCATTGGTTTTTCCTCTTTCCACTCCAGTATTAGACTTTAGCCCTATTCTCTACCATTCCCCCACCTTGCCAGTTGGCTTCCTTCTCTTTTTTACCATACTTTTTGTTCGTTACAACTCTTCCACTACTGTTTGGCATTTCTTTCTACCTGGGCAATCCCTTCATTAAAGGTGCATGGTAAATTGATACAAATTGTAATATTAAGTGACAAAATAAATACAACTATAAATGAACAAAAGACTAATACAGGAATGGGTAGTTCTGTAGTGACATAAGAGAGTGGAACCCAATCCACTCACCTTCAGAATATAGATTTCAACTGCAGTGTTTAGGGCATGTAATCTAGAAAATATTTCTGGGTTGGAGGAGCAATATCGGTATGCAAAGCACTTGCTGGGAAAAAAGTTGGGAGCTTCAATACAATATTGAAATGGTTATAATAGTATGCAAATCAGCACACACACAATTTCTCATTTTTTTAGGGAATGCTCTGTGATTTAACTATCACTGGTATAAATTGGGCAATGCAAGGAGGGCTGTTCTGCACTGGAAGATTTAAAGGGAGACTTGTGACTATGAATTTTGTTTCAAGTTAGTTTTGTAGGCTTTGGAGCAAGAGTTTTAACTTAGATGCTTAAATACTGTGGCTACAAAAGCAGGTCAGAGGCTGGGAATTCTGCAGTGAGTAACTCACCTCCTAACTCCCAAATGCCTGTCCACCATCTACAAGGCACAAGTCAGGAGTACGATGGAATACTCTTCACTTGCCTGGATGTGTGCAGCTTCGACAACACTCAAGAAGCGCGACACCATCCAGGACAAAGCAGCCCACTTGATCGGCACCCCATCCACAACCTTCAACATTCACTCCCTTTATCACCGACGCACAGTAGCACTAGTGTGTACCATCTTCAGGTGACTGCAGCATCTCACCAAGGCTCCTTCAACAGTACCTTCCAAACCCACGATCTCTACCACCTAGAAGGACAAGGGCAGCAGATGCATGGAACACTACCACCTGCAAATTTCCCTCCAAGCCACACACCATCCTGACTTGAAACTATATCACCGTTCCTTCATTGTCACTGGGTCAAAATCCTGGAACTCCCTCCCTATCAGCACTGTGGGTGTACCTACATCCCAAGGACTGCAGGGGTTCAAGAAGGCACCTCGCCACCACCTTCTCAAGGACAATTAGGAATGGGCAATAAATGCTGGCCTAGCCAGTGATGCCCACATCCCATGAATGAATAAAAAAAATCTTTTAGTTGCTATCATTACAATGCACATTATAGCATCTCTATATTTCTGTTATTGGAGATAGAAAAGGAGGAGGACAGAAAAAATGGCAGGTAAGTGAAACTTTACTGGGTGGACTCCTCACACGCAGTGTTACCCATGATAGGCGGAAGCAAATCCAACTGTCTGAGGAAAACTGGCTTTGTAGGACCCGCCTCACTTGAAAGATAGTGCAAAGGTAGTTCTGATGGTAACTAGCGTCCATACAACCTCCACAATAAGGCCATCACTTCCAGTACTTGTTAAGGTCACCACAGTCCTGAACTTCTATGCTTTTGACTCATTCCAAGTTGGCACAGAAGAGGTCAGCAACATCACTTATAGATGTACCAAGCAGGTGATTAATACTTTGTTTCCAGGATGAGCAATTTCATCACTTTCCCTATGAAGCAACATGCAGCAAAATGAGAGGGTGGTCCATTTTTTCCCACAATGTCAAGGACACCATTAACAATATCCATGTAGTCGTACAAGTGTCGGCACAGAATTCGTTTGTCTTCATGAACAGCAATGTCTTCCAATCAATGACATGTAGATCATCTGTGCAGATCAAAACAGAATCATGCAAGTGAAGGCCTGCTTCTCAGGCAGCAGTTATGATGCCTTTTTCAAGCTAGTTAGTAGCACTAGGCTTATTTGAATCACAAGGAATGACTGCAAGGTTCCTTCCTACAGGTCTAAAGTTACATTCCTGACCTTTGGTTCAAGACATCTTTAAGATAGCCATGAATAGCACCATAGAATGCATTCAGTAGGATCATCATTGATCACATAATAGCCCTGTTGAAGTAGTGCTTTAGAAGCTAGGACAGATCTGCAAGACAGTTTTGCCAAGATCTCCAACATCATCGTTGTGTGATGTGAACTGTACAATCGTTCCATCCAAAGAAGCATACCATGGAACAGATAAAGAAACAAGATCATGAACGTATCCTGCAGTAAATTAAATAAATATGAGCTTAATTTTCTCTTTAATGAGTCAGTATGACTGCTTGATGCCAAGAGTACAAGTGCCAGGCAATGATCATGTCCAACAAGAAAAAGTCTAACAACCATCCCTTGACATTCAATGGCATTACATTGTCAAATCCTCCACCATCACAATCCTGGCAGTCACCATTAACCATAAACATAGAAATCGGAAATAGGAGCAGGAGTAGGCCATTTGGCCTTTCGGGCCTGCTCCACCATTCAAAGAAGATCATGGCTGATTGTCTAATTCAGTACCCTGTTCCTGCTTTCTCCCCATACCCCTTGACCCCTTTGGCATTAAGAAATATATCTATCTCCTTCTTGAATATATTTCATGACTTGGCCTCCACTGCCTTCTGCAGTAGAGAATTCCACCCTCTTAGTGAAGAGATTTCTCCTCATTTCGGTTCTAAATGGCATTCCCCGTATCCTGAGACTATGACCCCTGGTTCTGGACTCCCCAGCTACTGGGAACTTCCTCCCTGCATCTAGCCTGTCTAGTCCTGTCAGAATTTTATAGGTTTCTATGAGATCCCCTATCATTCTTCTAAACTCTAGTGAATATAGGCCTCGTCGACCCAATCATTCCTCAAATGTCAATTCTGCCATCCCAGGAAAGCCTAGTAACTCTTCTTTGCACTCCCTCCATGGCAAGAACATTGTTCCTCAGATAAGGAGACTAAAACTGCACCTAATACTCCAGATGTGGTCTCACCAAGGCCCTGTATAACTGCAGTAAGACAACCTTGCTGCTGTACTCAAATCCTCTTGCAATGAAGGCCAACATACCATTCGCCTTCCTAACTGCTCGTTGCACCTGAATATTTTTTTTCAGCGACTGGCGTACAAGGACACCAAGGTCTCGTTGCACCTCCCCCTTTTCCAATCTATCACCATTCAGATAATAATCTGCCCTTCTGTTTTTACAACCAAAGTGGATAACCTCACATTTATATACGTTGTTCTGCATCTGCCATGCATTTGCCCACTCACCCAACTTGTCCAAATCACATTGGAGCCTCTTTGCATCCTCCTCACAGCTCACATTCCCCCCCCAGCTTTGTGTCGTCTGCAAACTTGGAAATGTTATGTTTAGTGCCCTCACCCAAGTCATTAATATATATTGTGAATAGCTGGGGCCCAAGCACTGATCCCTGCGGTACCCCACTAGTCACTGTCTTCCACCTGGAAAAAGACCTGTTCATTCCTACTCTCTGTTTCCTGTCTGTCAACCAATTCTCAATCCATGCCAGTATATTACCCCCAATCCCATGTGCTTTAATTTTGCACACTAACCACTTATCAAAAGCCTCCTGAAAATCCAAATACACCACATCCACTGGTTCTCCCTTATCTATTCTACTAATTACATCCACAAAAAACTCCAGTAGATTTGTTAAGCATGATTTCCCTTTCGTAAACCCATGCTGACTTTGTCCAATCCCGTTTGTGCTTTTCAGATGTTCTGCTATCATATCCTTTAGAATAAACTCTAGCATTTTCCCCACGACTGATGTAATGCTAACTGCTCTGTAATTCCCTGTTTTTTTCTCTCCCTCCTTTTATACATTTGCCACCATACAATCTGTAGGAACTGCTGCAGAGTCTATAGAATTTTGGAAGATGACCACCAATGCATCCATTATTTCCAGGGCCACTTCCTTTAGTACTCTGGGATGTAGATTATCAGGCCCTGGGGATTTGTCAGTCTTTAACCCCATTAATTTCCCAAGTACTTTTTTTAAACTAATACTGATTACCTTCAGTTCCTCCCTCTCATTAGACCCATGGTTCCCTAATATTTCTGGGAGGTTATTTGTGTCCTCCTTTGTGAAGACAGAACCAAAGTATGTGTTTAATTGTTCTGCCATTTCTTTGTTCCCCATTATAATTTACCCCGTTTCTGTCTGTAAGGGACCTACATTTGTCTTCACTAATCTTTTTCTCTTCACATATTTATAGAAGCTTTTACAGTCAGTTTTTATGTTCCCCGCACGTTTACTCTCATACTCTATTTTCTCCCGCTTAATCAACCTCTTTGTTCTCCTTTACTGAATTCTAAACTGCTCCCAATCCTCAAACTTGCTGCTTTTTCTGGCAATTTTATATGCCTCCTCTTTGGATCTAATCCCTAATTTCTTTTGTTAGCCACGGTTGAGCTACCTTTCCAGTTTTATTTTTGCGCCAGATAGGAATGAATAATTGTTGTAATTCATGCACACGTTCTTTAAATATTATCCATTGCCTATCCACTGTCAACTCTTTTAGTAAAGTTCCCCAATCAACCACGGCCAACTCGCACCTCATTCCTTTGTAGTTTCCTTTACTTAGGTTCATCTTAACTGAACAGCAGTTCAAGTAGGCGGCTCACCACCACCTTCTCAAGGGCAGTTTGGGCAATAAATGCTGGCCTTGCCAGTAACATTCACATTAATAAACTTAAAAATTTCCGACCTTAATCAGTGATACATTAGTTGACCCGATGAAACTATTAACATAGGTTGCACTAATCTCTAGGTTCTGTTTATTTTGTCTTGGATTTTTTTTAAATACCCAATATCACATAATCTTTTGGTGAACTACATATTAATTTAGACTGGGTGTAGACCACCATCTGCAATTTCCCCTCCAACTCACACTGCATCCCGACTTGGAACTATATTGCTGTTCTTTCACTGTCGCTGGGTCAAAATCCTGGAACTCCCTCCCTAACGGCACTGTGGGTGTACCCACACCATGAGGACTGCAGCGGTTCAATAAGGCAGCTCACCACCACCTTCTCCAGGGTAATTAAGGATGGGCAATAAATGCTGACCTTGCCGGTGATGCCCACATCCCATGAAAATTTTTTTTTTAAGTCCTTATATTCCTTACAAGGATGCTGTTGAACACAGTGTAGTATCATGCTTCACGATTGGGTCTAGCCTTCCTGATTGGGACCTGACCCTTCACATGGACCAGTAATCCCCTGATCTGTGCCCACTTTGCTGCAGCTGGAGCATCTCTGGTGACATCCCATGAAGCCTTATTCTGTGGAATACTGGATCTTAGGACTGTGGATATACAAGTAGCTGGGGTGGTTTCTGCCTGGTTGATTGGGAGGAATCAGAGTGCCTATACAAAAGCTTGTTCAGTCAACTGTTTTGTGGTCTTATACTCCTGCTCAAGCAACCAAGCGGCCATACCCTTAGATCATTTGGAACCGCTCCAGAAATTGATCCCTTAACATTAGGCTTTTATAATCTGTTACATTCTCCTTTTCTCGGCACAATTTTCCAGCTATCTTCTGGTTCTATGATTAATTCTTCAGCATTGCCATACAGAGCTTTTCGCAATTTCGTATCCTTTTGTTAAACTGCAGCATTTAAGAAGGCAATACTAAGCTAAACTGTTCTGCACGCTATCCTATAAATTAATCTGGTCACAAAGAAAAGAGTAGATTCCATGTCTTATTCTCTACATTCTTTTCTACTGTCACACTGGTTGAATCCAATTATTCAACATCTTTCATTTTTAACTTCCTGAAGTATCAAAATATCCTTCCCCCCCGACCCCCTCTTTCAACTTTGACTTGACATTAGGCCTGTGAAGGTGAAGCTTCTGTTCTGATCATAAGCTGGGGTAGGAGGGGTTGACACGGGCTGAGGGAGAAACTATTGTGAGAGTGATGCAATATTTGCAGGCTTCATTCCTCATTGCATGTCAACTTGGCAAGCAGCATGTAGAGAAGTTTAGAGGCATCACAATACCTGCAAAAGTTGGTGCAAAAACCATCAATTTCTCTGGTAAATTGTCTATGGCACATTGCATGTTTTTAGCTCTTCATATTGTTACTCATGATATTGCTTACCATGTATGTCAATTTAAATCAGAAGGCATTTGGAAATCTTCAAATATCTCCAAATTTCTCTTAACTCCCAACCTTTCTGGGAAATAGAACTCCACTTTTGCTGCATGAGGTATCTCCACGTAATGAAATCTACTCACCCGCCTCCTCCTACCAATGTAAACCTCTATCTCTGCGCCTCTCCTTGTCGACTAAGGCTGCAAACAACTGCCAAGAGCAGACTCATTTATGAGAAGCATGCAATGACCATTTCCTCAATTCTTTCGAACAGGTGGTATTTGAAGACCCCCCCCAACCCCCGCACCCCACCGCCACCACAACCACCGCCCAACCCAAGCTGAGGGCTAGGGATAGTTTAATGATTTTCTTTATTTTCAGTGTAACTATTCAGTCACCCACTCAATACCACCATTACATGCACCCAGGCACAATAATGTGTGACAAATTCTTACAAAGAAATCACAATAGATTAAATGAATGAAGTCTATTTGCCATAGTTTTTCCCAATGTAGATAAGTGTGAGGTCATCCATTTTAGACCTAAAATGGACAGATCAGAGTACTTTCTGAATGTTGAAAACCCAGGAACATTGGAGGTCCAAAGAGACTTGGGGCTCCATGTCATGGATAGGTTCAGAAAATAATCAAAAAGGTTGATGGAATGCTGGCCTTTATATCTAGAGGTCTAAAATGCAAGGGGATAGAAGTTATGTTACAGCTACACAAAGCCATGGTTAGACCACAGTGTGAGTACTGTGTTAATTTCTGGGTACCACATCTGAGGAAGGATATCTTGGCCTTGGAGGGTGTGCAGCATATTTTTTATCAGAATGATACCTAGACTCCAAGCGTTAAATTCAGAGGAGAGGTTACACAAACTAGGATTGTATTCCCTGGAATTTAGAAGGTTAAAGGATCATTTGATTAAAGTTTTCAAGATAGGGTAGATATAGAGAGAAACAATTTCTGCTGGTTGGGGAGTCCAGGCCTAAGGGATATAGTCTAAAAATTTGAGCCAAGCCTTTTAGGAGTGAAGTTAAGAAGCACTTCTACATACAAAGGTGGTAAAAGTTTTGAACTCTCTTCTGCAAATGGCAATTGATGCTAGGTTAACTGTTCATTTTAAATCTGAAATTGATAGATTTTTGTTAACCAAAGGTATTAAGGGATATGAGGCGAATGTGGGTGTATGGGCCAGGATCTTGTGTAGTCAGCGGGTCTCCCGGTGCCAGTCTGAAAAGGCCAATCAGAGGGCCGGGAGCTCAGCAGTATCGGCAATGCTACCGGGACTGGTGGCCACTGCCAGTACTGCAGAGGCCTTGGACCCAGGTCCAGTGCTGGAAGCCCGGACTTCAGATATGTGAGGCGAGCTTACCGGGGCCAATCCGGAAGGCCCCAGTATGCAGGGGTGGCCGTGAAGTCTGGGGGAGGGGGAGGTCATGCAAGTGGAGGTTTTGCTGGCCAAGCTCCTCCATGGGCCACAGATTGCACACAGAGGAGGGACCCCCCCACACTCCCCCAAGCCTGCAGGAGGCTGTCTCATTTTACAAGGTGCCCTGCCTGCATGGCGGAGGCATCCCCTGCCTCTGCTTAGATCCCAGCAGCAGCGGGAAGAGACCCTACTTAACGGCCTCAATTGGCCTCTGGGCAGGAAGGCCATTGTCGGCCTATCCTGCCCCTTGTAAAATTGCTTGGCTACGGGCCGGCAACGGTCCCTCCGCCCCTGCCAACTGTTTGATTCTATGGGCCCCCCACCCCCCGTCTCTGACCCCACCTCAGGGGCCCATAAAATCCAGCCCATGGAGTTAGGTTATAGATCAGCCATGATCTCATTGAATAGTGGAATAAGCTTGAGGGGCTAAATGGTCTACTCCAGTTCCAATGTTCCTATGAATCTAATTTTACATGTGATTTAACTGATGTAACATAGCTTTGTTTCCTTTTTTTTAGGAATAGAACAGGAACAGTGTTAACAGGCTAGTAACCCAGACCTCAAAGCAGTTAAGATTGTTCATTCCTACCTGTAAAACACCAGCAGACACACATATACCCCTGGGGGCTTATTATAGTGACAGTGATGAGGATGCACCAGTGCTGTGTTGACTCACAAAGCGTAAGTGTGCTGGATGAGTTGGTTATGAAGATCAATGAGGAATAGGACACTTCTGTCCAATGAGGAATAGGACACTTCTGTCCAAAAGATCAGTTTGCACCATCCCTCAGCTGAGGAACTCACAGGACCTGCTTTCAAAAAGATGCTTTCTGAGACTGCAAGTGCAATGTCAATAGCAGGCACTGTGGTCATCAACCTGGAACAGCTGAGTGGCAGTGTGAAGGAGTTCACAGACTGCATCTGTACTGGAATGATGCACACATCCTCGAGTGTGTGGCAACTACAAGGATATCTGTTGTAAGACCTCCACAAGCAGAGGCTGTCTCCTTTGGTTTCCAGATGCTGGCAGATTGGTTTGAGGCATGTGTCACCAAGGACTTTAAAGGTTGTATCATTCTAGTTATAAACTAGCAATGACTGACCACATGCTTGGTATCAGAAGTTGATTAAATGAGGATTTTAGTGCATCTAGACACACTGCTAGCCTTAAGGATGCTTAATGAATTCTAAATTCAGAAAGCAAAAGTGCAGGATTAAATGCAGGCAGCTGTTAAAGCCAGAAGGTGTTTAAGGGAATCAGAAAAAATAAATAAATGCCGAAGGATTATTTAGTTGCAACATAGAAGCCACAAGAGAAATACAATGTAGTCTAAACCATGACACGTGGCTACTGGCAGTGGAGTGTACCTATGACCACCCACTGTACAGGAACTTCACAAATACAGGCCTGAGGGACTTTTGCAAAGCCTGAAAGCAAACTGATCTTCTTAAGTGTTGAGTGATGCATCCATTTCTCCAGCCTTGTTGAAAATTGTAGGGATTTCCACTTGTGAGGTACCAGAGAATATAGGATTAAAACAGATAATCTATTTTTGAAATGAAAACTAGCTTCTAAATGTATTATAGTCATGTTCAGTGGTGGAAAATGATTTCCAATTCATATGTATACGATGGTCCATCATTTAGTGAAGTATCTTGGCCCTTTGTTATTGATAATTGGACATCAAGCTTACAGTACAGAAATACAGTTTTACTTGTTTAATTTCTTTCTAAATGATGAAAATTAATTAAAAAGCGATTCAATTTTACAGCACTAAAACTTCCATACAACTACTACTTCAGAGACTCTCAATAAAGGCTTTTCTGCATAGTCATTATTCATAATTTGCATATATAAATTAGACCAAATTAGTATAATTAATTTATAAATTGTCCTTCACATTTTCATGATAACAATCTTCAAGTTTTATAAATATGGGACTTGCAGTTCTGATTTGTTGGAAAATGTCTATTTTCAAATTATCTAGTATTGGCTAATTAGATGTAATTTACATTTTTAATTAATATGGTAACTCTTTTAGCATAATAATGTTCTCCAAGTTTCATATTTTGATTTAATGAAAACATGAAAGCTTCCGAAGATGATGTCACTTCTTTCGCCTTTGTGTTCTCTACCGTTTCATAAAGTTAATTAAATACATACAGGAATTAGAATGACAGATTCACTGTAGTTTAGTAGCTCCCTGCTTCATTTAACTGAGTCATTTGAAAATTTGTGCAGTTTTTCCGAGGAGCATTCGGGAGTTTGATGCCTGATTGTTCCTGTTACACGTCAGGTATAGAGAACTTGATAGAGCAGTGTGTGTGTGTGGACAATACTTGAATTCTACTCGGTACTCACACTGCTGTCTGTTAAGGGGAGAGCAGAGCTCTACACATGGGTATCTAAACCCATGCACAGAATTCTACTCACTGCCTGATGAAATTTCTGTTAGAAATCATCTGACTATTTTAAGAGTCTTTTCTGACATTTGCAATTTAGGACCCTAAAGGGCTTGTTCTGAACCTTGGTTTTAAAGTTTAAAACTGGCTGCAATATAAATCCTACGGCATCTCACGCCTAATATCAATTGATTCAGCTGTAATTAGATTGTAGTTATGTTTCTGTGAAATTCACAAATCTCATATAGATTGCATATCAGAAGAAATCCCCTTACCGTACATGTGTGCGCAAACACACCCACACACACATATACACGTCGATTTCTGGAATAAAATGTCATCAAAAGGTGAAAGGCCAACCCCTCTACAGTAGGATACCAGCAAGGTTGAAAGGAGTACGAGTAGGTGTAGAAGAGATGTGGAAATTCAAGAAGGAAAGGGAGCTGAGGGGACAGGAAGAGAGATTTTTTAAAAAGGGCCTAACAACCATGCTGTCAAAATTTGCAGTTAAGACTCGATTGGAGGGTGTAGCTAATAATTTGGAGGTCTGCACTAAAATACAGGAAGAGCAAGTTTGCAGAGTGTGTGGATGAATGGTAAACGAAATTCAATATAGTGAAGTGTGAAGTGGTTCATTTTGGTAGGAGGAATAAAGAGGCCACTTATTTCTTGGAAGGTAAGAAATTGGAAAAAGGAGCAAATAAATCTAGGAACACATAAATCAATAAATGTAGCAATGCAAGTGAACAAGGCCATAAAGAGTGCAAAGTACTGGAGTTAATTTCTAGAGGAATAAAATACAAAAGCAGGGAGGTGATGTTAAATTTACCGAGGACCTGGGTTAGACCATGCTTCGATAATTGTGAGCAGTTCTGGTCCCCATACTACAAAAAGGACATTGAAGCACTTGAGAAAGCACAGAACAGATTTAAAAGGATGCTACCAGAATTGAGAGGCTGCAACAATCAGGAAAGATTGAGCAGGCTGGGGCTTTTTTCTCTGGAAAAGGGAAGACTAACAGGAGACCTGGGAAAGGTCTTCAAAACGATGAAGGAGTTCAAGAGGATGGATGCAGTGAAACCAGTTAATATGTTTTGATGGTGTTGATTAGGGATCAATCTTGTCAAGAACCACAGGAAAACTCCCAGCTTTTCTTCGAATAGTGCTTTGATATCTAACTGAACAGACAGACAGGGTCTTGGGTTAAAAGGTCAAACCTGTAACAGTGCAACATTTCCTCAGCGCTACACTGAAGTGTTAATATATGTTACATGCACAGGACCTGAAATGGGGCCTGAACCTGCACTTTTCTGATCCAAAAGCAAAAGTACTGGCACTGAGTCAAACTGACTGAGGAATGTAAAGAGCCAAAACCTTTGAGATCCTGGGAAAGAACAAAGTAAAGAGGTTGAGTAATGATTCTTGAGTAATGTTTCTTGAGCCTAGATTTACATAACGTATGTAATTGTGGATGTAACTTCTGCCTGCTTGACAGACTCAGCGTTGATCTGAGTGAATTTCTGCAGTCAGCTTTATTTGAATATTTTAGTTAGTCTCACTTCAGTATTGCCATCTCCATTGGGAAGCTCACCAATGCTGGGGCGAGCAGTGGGAAGTTAGGGCTGCTGCAGGATTCCAATGTCTGCATCACCTTAAAACACCAGGCCAAACTCGAATTGCCAACATAACAGCTCCATTCACTAATGAAGCCAAATTGTAGCAATAACTATGCAGATCAATTGTCATGTGCCATTTCAACTTGGTTCAGTATTTCCTATCACATAGTAGTGCTGGATTTCTTTTTTATGCAGGTGTAATTTATGTCCAAATTTAGAAGCACTTCAGACATCCAGTGGAAATAATACCAGAAAATACAATGTTGTAAATATGGGGATGGATTAAAATGATGAGTCACTACCTGAAAATCAAGCACGATTCAGAGGAAAATCCTGCCTTTGATTTCAATACTGTTGAGATATAGGGAAGAGGAAAAGTGTGTAAGTTGGCATATCTTAGCTTAAAAGAAAGTTCTCAGGATCACTGACCATCATGTTGCTGATAAAACTGAAACGGACAAGAAAGATTGCAATATAGGTAGAGGTAGAGATTGGAGACTGTGGTTGAGAATTCTATCACCTATTAGAGAAAGAACTTGAGAGTGCAACAGGTGCTAGAAGAGCCTTTCCACATATGAGAACAGTATTCAAGACATGAATGAAGATATAGAGGATAAAGCATGTCGAGGAGAAAAGGAGGGTTTGTGAAAGGAGAGTCTTAGAGGCAGCTTGCTCAGTCAGGGTTTTATAGAAGTTCCATTTAAGATTAGAAATAAAAACAGAAAGTGCTGGAAATACTCAGCAGGTCTGGCAGCATCTGTGGAGAGAGGAACAGAGTTAACATTTTAGGTCTGTGGCCTTTCATCAGAACTTCATTGCAAGGAATGTTCGACATGCCGCACAAAAACACAGGCATAACTAGGAACCATGCGGGTACCCACAGCAACACCATTTATTTGAAGGACGTGAGTGGAGTTAAGGAGAAGTTGCTCAATGTGATAGGTTCAGCCAGGTAGAGGAGGTAAAAGTGGGCTGTCCGGGGTTGCAGGACTGTGAAGTGGGAAGCTGTAGAGGGAAGATCTCCAGAGGAGATGAGGTCAATGACAGTCTTGGAGACATTGGCTTGATGTTCGGCGGTGGGGTCATGGTCCAGGGAAAGGTAGGAAGAACTGTCTGAGAGTTAGCACTCAACCTCTGCAAGGTAGAGGTTAGTATGCCAGACAACAACAGCACCACCCTTGTCAGCAGGTTTGATCACAATGTAGGAGTTAGACCTGAGAGAATGGAGTGCAGCACGTTCAGAGGGAGACAGGTTAGAGTGAGTGAGGGGAGCATAGAAATTAAGACGGCTTATTTCACGCCAAGAATTCTCAATGAAAAGATCAAGAGCGGGTAAGAGGCCAGAGGGAGGGGTCCAGGTGGAGGGAGAATACTGGAGGCGGGTGAATGGGTCCACTGGTCGAGGGGAGGACTCCTGGCCAAAGAAGTAACCAGGAGGCTGAGGCGATGGAAGAAGAACTCAATGTCATGCCGAGCCTGAAATTCATTGAGGTGGGGGTATAAGGGGATAAAACTGAATCCTTTGCTAAGTACAGATCGTTCAGCGTCAGTGATGGGAAGGACACAGGGTATTGTGAATACACATCAAGGGGTGAGACAAGGAAAAGGGATGGGGTCAGAGGGAAGTGAAGGGTAAGAAAGATCTGGAGGGGCATTGGTCCACATGAGCTGCTGCAGCTTGCGTTCCTCAAAACCTGAAAGGAAGAGAAAAGCTTTTTTGTTAATGTGTCGGATAAGATGAAAGATGAAATGAAACTGCGGAGCAGGACAGCTTTGAGATAGGGTGAGTCAGTGCTTCTGGAGAGAGAGGTCAAGCGTGTACATGTGTCGGTGCTTGGCACTGAGTGTGGATCTCAGGATGCAGCAAGAACAGCAGTCCGTAGAATGTTGTATGTCTCGGAGATACCTGTAATCCTCGGTGGATTCGAAACACGAAGGATGGAACTTCAGTTGGAATCCACATGGAATGAGTCTGAGTCAGAGACAGTCGCTGAGGAAGGAGATGTGGCTGTGAAAATGAGTTCTGGTAGACACCTTATCAAACACCAGGAGGGAAATGGAAAGCCATGAAGGTGAGCAAGGTAAGAGATAAATGGAAATCCAGAGAGAAGAGCAGAACTTCTCCAAGGTAGGCATTCCTGGAAGAGAAGTGGCAGTGAATTAAATGCTAAAATAAAAGCAAAATACTGCGGGTGCTGGAAATCTGAAATAAAAACAGACCTGCTGAATGTTTTTACTTCAGATTTCCAGCATCCGCAGTATGTTGCTTTTATCCATTTAAGATTAGGGTAGTTTAATGTAAAAATGGTGATACATAGAGTAAAACTAAGGGTGTAGCCATCAAAATTAACAAATGGCAGTTGGGAGCAAGAATAAACAACTACGGGATAGATCTTTATCTTTATCACCTGAGCATTCAGCACTGCCTGGACAGTACACAGAATGAAAACAATGGAAGGAAAATTGGGTAGATTTGTAAGGTGTGTCTAAAACTCCCAGCCAGATTTTTCTTTCTGTGCTCTGCCCAAGTGACACTTAATGCTTAGGCAATATAAACAAAAGTATACTCCAATTGTGTTTGAAGAATTAGAAAAATTAAGATTTTCATTACTCCTTTGTGGAAATACCTGTAAAGACTTTAGAATGGTAATGGTTCTATTTTGAAGTTGTAGCGAGAAATCATCCTGTTGCATTAAGGCCATCTGCATATAGCTTGTAAAGAGGTGTAAGATCGTCTGAGTATTTTGTTGTACCTTTAGTCAAGATGTAACAGATTAACAGAAAACTCTTTGTGCCATACATATTTTACCCAAACATTTTTTGCCGAGCTCCCTTCTGAGATTCATGACCCATATGTACCCCCTCTTTCTAAGATAATAGTATTTTTACATGGCTAATCTTAATGTAGACATAGCTGATAACCCAGAATACCTGAGTAATTTTGACACGTCAGCTGTTTTAATTCTTCTCCCTTACACTAATATGAAGTTCAAAATCATTAAAAATCACTGGCCAAGAAATTCCTTGGATCTGTTCTCACTTCACTGGCTTTACTTTGCCGCAGGTGTGGCTGAAACCCCATTTACACTTGTTTTATAAACTGAAAGAAACATATTTAACCTAATGAGTATTGATAATACTTATAATCTAGAGTTGTTTGCAGGACAGGCCTGAGTTTTGGAGAGAGCAGAGTTGGGAATCAGCATGAGAGAGTTGAGGGGATTGCTACAGTGCCACCATTGGAGTAAATATGTATTGCAGGCATTACAAGCTAGTATGTTACAGCAAGCATTCTCCTCACAGCCCCTACACTCCCTACCCCAACAACCTCATTGCCCCCTTCTCCCCCCACTCACCCCCTCCCAACCTCAGTGTTTAGCAACCTCTCAAATACTGCTAGATCCTCGGGATGTGAAACAGTGTATTGACCCTTTGTCCATCTCCTCCCAGACAATCTGAGTGACTGTCCTGTGAGAAAGAAGTCCTTCATGACAAATACGCCAACCCTCCTTTGACCTACTTATTGAAGGAGAAACTGTAGATTTGCATCACTAAATGTCAGGGCTTTTTGTGGCTGCTGCATCATTGCTTTCCACTGATTAACTTGTTGCATGCAAAATGTTTGATGCCAATAAAATCACCTCCCCTTTAGCTCCCAGCTACATTCCCTTTAAGAGCTGTGTTGGATTTCCTGCCTCCCCATTGAGCCAGATCCGAGTTGCAGGTGCAATCCAGGGCAAGAGCTCACAGTGAATATATAATGAGGTTCACCTCGGAGGATTTGGCAAGGTCAACCATTTCTAATTTGTGTGAGTGCAAAGCTCACATTTTTTAACTGTCCCTTTTGAAATAATATTTGGAAAACAAGAAACTTAATAGATTTCTCACACCTTCTCTATCAAAGTAGTTCAGGTCAAGACAGCTCCAACAAAGTTTGTACTTGAGATTATCTAATCTTTTCTCTCTACACTTTCTAACATATTGCAAGGAAAGCAGCTGCCAGATCACAGCAATGTTCATCTGTATCCCAGCCAAGCTTCCTGTCAAATGTCACAAAGTTCCTGGTCACATGGGACACTGAGTCCCTGAACCAGTCAAAAATATGTGACTATTTCACCAAACCCCATGTGAGAAATAATGGAAATGGACCAACTGAAGTGATTCAAAGTCACATTTGTCTGTATGCAATTCTGTAAAATCCGGTTTTCTCTGAAGAAAACAGAAGAGGTGCAATTTAAAGCCCTGAATTTAACCTGTCAAAGCCCAACAAACTCGGGGGCAAGCAGAAGTGGGGGTTAAAGTCCTTGCAGTGACCTTATCACCCGATCCTCAAAGGCCTTGTGCTGCACGCCATTTTCTCAGGACGCATTTCAGCTAGTCAGCGATGTTTTCACACTGGGCAGGTGAAGGCTTCATTGACATTCAAACATTGAAGTCTGATGGTGTCTTTCAGACCCCAACTATATTTTAACATTGGATCAGTCATGTTTGACACTCAGTTCCAGCCTCATCAGCAGCATATGGCATGATGGAGCTACAGGCCTAGAAGAGGCCTGAAAAGGTAATCCATTTTTTAAGAAGAGTTTCCTTATGGGCCAGGCTGACCAGGAATGCTCCACCGGAACTAAGACGGAAACCAAGGCTCGGGGCTCCCCACCCGCAACCCCAACCAACCATCCTTCCCACCACTTAGCTGATTGGCAGGGACCATTCCATGTGTCCAGGCCTCCTGCTGCACTCGAAAAATTCCCACTTGCCAGATGTCATTGATGCTGGGTTTGAATGGGAGTAGGGACTGGTGTATCTAAAAGAGGCATGGGACTTAAAATTTTCTGGGCATCATGTCAGTGAGCCAGGACAAGCCTGGTGTTTGCCCTATCAGCCTCACGTATGCCCCTCTCTTCCCAGTTGAAATCGGGGATAAAATACGTAGTCTTTGATCATTTAGTACAATAGGTATCTGAGATGTCTAAGCTGCATATCATACAAATAAAAAAACAATGGAGGAGTAAGTTGAATGCTGTAATTCCATCATGGGGTTAAATGATTTTCTGGGCGACATGCCTGCAGTTTTCTGATACACAAGGAAAACATTTTTTACCCAACATTTTTGTATTACAAAATGCACTGCCTGAAACGGTAGTGAAAGCAGATTCAGTAGTAACTTTTGAAAGGAAATTGGATGACTACTTGAAGGGAAAGCATTTACAGGACTATAGGAAAAGAGCAGAAGTGTGGGATGAATTCAATAGTCCCAATAAAGAACCAGCACAGGCATGATGGGCCAAATGGTTTCCTTCTGTGTTACATTATTCTATGATTCCATAATTCTATGTTCCTGGGGTAGGTGAGGTACCCCATCACGTGTGAGACTCAAAACAAACACATTTGAACCTTCTGATGCAATTATTGATTACTTTATTTTGGTTATGGAATATAGTGGATTAGCTGAGCAACTACATATGCCTTAAGTTTCTAAACATTCTGATTATAAAGAAAAGTAGCAACATTAGTTCTTCTCTATTGTATTGTATTTTCTCTGGTGACGTATTATAAAATATTGTTGCAAGGTATCTATTGTATGTAGAATGATTTATTACCTTATTGACTAAGTTTAAATCAATGGTTTTTAATCTTTCTGTGTGGGAGACCCCCTGCAAACATAAAGACTCACTGGAACTCCCTTCTTACCATCCCTAGGATGGTGTTATAAAAAGTTGAGCTATTGTTGTAGAAACCAATCACATACAGAAACAGAAATATGACAAAAAATGTTTTGTCTGTATTAAAATTTTAACTTGTATTTCTAATTGCTGACAACAGTATATAAGGGGTTAAAATCCAAGGTCACACAGGATATTTCTGAAGGGAAATGCAATGAACTCAGAGAGCAGACCGGCTGGTATACTCCACAAGGTATGAATTGTTAAGGAAATCAGAGTACAGAGTCTAATGTCCCAATTGTGCCATTTGGCTGCAAATCTCACATTGCATGGAAAGCACTGTATACCATTGTCAAGGACTGATAATATATTTAGTACTGATGGGAAAAATACAGCCTTTTGTATCAGTATATTGTTGAAAGATACATCTGAGCCAACACTGTGACAGAAAACAGGCAATTTTCAGCTTTCCAGCCAGCTGAGAAGTTCTGTATGTTAAATTTGTGCCAGCCAGCCGAAGAGCTAGGCTAGTTCTGCAATTGCAGCATGCTTCACAGTGTAAGGAATGTGCTTCTGTTTTCAAGTCTATGTATAGATAGCAAGTGAGTTGGATCTTTAGTATTTTAAATACTGAGGAGGATAATGAAGTGTATGATTCACTGTTTTAAACTGCAGACTTAATTTAACTACTTAAGTTAAATAAGTCCTCTGGTTTAGACTGATAGAGTATATATTCAGTCCGATTTTAGAGAGTGGAATCTCATGGCAGCAGTAGCTGGTATAAAGTGTTAAGGTTCTCTGTTGTGGTCTCTCGGTATCACTATCAGTTGTTGGGCAGGAACAGGATTGCAGGAGACTTGAGATCCATTCACAGGAGTGGCCACTGGCCACAAATATCTAGCATAAAAATTGATAAACATGACCAGAAACAACATGTTGATAATGTACAAATACTGCACAGAATTATACAGAAACCTGATTTCTCTAATGACCTTGTAGAACCCCAGGGAGCATCTCAAATTTCTCTAGCATCCTCGTACCCCACTTTGAAATTCAATGCTAAAAATTACTTGTTATTTCAAAAGTCATGATATATCAGACATGAGTAGGTCAAATCTACTAATCTCCACGAGGGAGAATTTCCGAGGGGTTCTCATAATCTCTTTCTGTAACTTTGGCTGAAGATCAGCAAAGATTTTAACTGTTTACGCTGTTTCTCCAGGAATTTTGCCAATCACCTACTGGAGACCCCCATGGAAATTCCAGGCATATATTTTCATGAAATCAGGGTCTTTTCAGATTCATTATCAATTCTGTTCTTAAGCATAACATAAGTTTTGTCCACAGGTACCTGTTTGGATGCATTAGGATTGTGAGAATAGCACTAGGATTGATTTTTTTTTATACTTCATGGGATGTGGGTATCGCTGGCAAGGCCAGCATTTGTGCCCATCCTTAACTGCCCTTGTCAGTTACTGTAATTAATTTATTCATCTTCATGACATGCATTTTTGTCATGAAGAAATAATTACTAAGTAGCTAAAATCTAAATTTTAATTTTGTTGTTAAAGGGCACTTCATGTATTGACTCAGACCAGTAAGGAGAAAAGTTCCTTAGTCATTGCACAAAGAAAAGCTGGTGATGTAAGTGGAATTTTTGATGATTGATGAGAAGTAAAACCTTAGGATGTATGTTGGAATGAAAAGTGAAGAGTAGACTTCGGACGTTATGCTAGTAATCAAAATGAAGTTCATATTTGGAAGGATAAAAGCATTGGAAAGGCTTGGTGTGGCACATGTAATACTGGTGCCAACTGAGAATTCCCAAGGGCTGTGGTGTAAGGAAAGGATACAATAAAATAAGACAGCCTGCTCTTCGTACTTAGGTGTGGTTCACTGATGAAAACAAAGGCAACATAAAGTGCTTTTTGTCCATTGTGGTGCTTTTAGTGGTGTAGTGTATCGATCTGAGTACAAGCTTAGCCAGGTGATTTTTAACTGCAGGCCTCCCATTTCTTGTCTGAAAAATGTGCAGCCGGTAATTAACAACTGGGGGCATCTTGGCTGCATGTTGATACCGAAGGCCTGTCTGATGCAGTTTCTTGGTGGGCCTGTAAATGGGCAAAGCAAAGAATCAAAGAAACCGACTGCATAGAAAGGAGGCCATTCAGACGGGCTGAACATTTTTGAACATTCTGATGAAAGGTCACTGACCTGAACCGTTAACTTTGCTTCTCTCTCCACAGATACTGCCGGACCTGCTGAGTATTTCCAGCACTTTTTGGTTTTATTTCAGATTTCCAGCATCTGCAGTATTTTGCTTTTATATAGGTGGGAATGTAAGTTGTGCGGAGGATGCAATGAGGCTTCAAGGGAATTTAGACAGGCTAAGTGAGTGGGCAAGAATATGGCAAATGAAATTTAATGTGAAAAAATGTGAAGTTATCCACCTTGGTAGGAAAAAACAGAAATTCAGTGTATTTCTTAAAAGGTGAGAGATTGGAAAGTGTTGATATCCAAAGGGACCTGGGCGTCCTTGTTCATAAGTCACTGAAAGCTAGCAATTCGGAAGGTAAATGGTATGTTGGTCTTTATTGCAAGAGGATTTGAGTACAGGAGTAAAGAAGGTTTGCTGCAATTGTATAGAGCCTTGGTGAGACCGCATCTGGAGTATTGTGTACAGTTTTGGTTTCCTTATCTAAGGAAGGAAATACTTGCCCGAGAGGGAGTGCAACAAAGGTTCACCAGACTGATTCCTGGATGGTGGGATTGGGCTATGAGGAGAGATTGAGAAAACTGGGTCTGTATTCTCTAGAGTTTAGAAGAATGAGAGGTGATCTCATTGAAGCATACAAAATTCTTACAAGGCTCAACAGGGTTGATGCAGGAAGGATGTTTCCGCTGGCTGGAGAGTCTAGAACCAGAGGGCACAGTGTCAGAATAAGAGGTAGGACATTTAGGACTGAGATGAGGAGGAATTTCTTCACTCAGAGGGTGGTGAGTAAAAGCCTGCTACCCGACCCGAACCCGACAGGACCCAACGACATGTGTCGGGTTTGGGTTGGGTCGGGTCGCACTTCTGGGTCCGGCATTCAGGCTCAGGTCGGGTCGGGCCAGATCGGACACGCTCTATCACCACCTCAGGTAAGTGACTCTAATGTTAATTTACCTTTTGGACTTTGAAGGTGGTTTTGTTACAGTTGTTTTAAGCTTGTGCAGTTAAGAAACAAAGTGAAAAAGGGAAGATAGGTTAACTGATGGTCGGGTCGGGTTGGGCGTGGGATAAAATGGAAGGACTTGAGCCGGGTTGGGCTTGGGCTCGGATGGGGTTTTGTCAGGCTTAGGTCAGGTCTCATTTGCAGACCCAAGCAGGCCTTTAGTGGTGAGTCTTTGGAATTCTCTACCCCAGAGGGCTGTGGAGGCTCAGTTATTGAGTACATTCAAAACAGAGATTGACAGATTTCTAGATATTAAAGATATCAATGGATATGTGGGAAAATGGCCTTGAGGGAGAAGTTCAGCCATGATCTGGTTGAATGATGGAGCAGGCTCAAGGAACCGAATGGCCTATTTCTGCACCTATTTTCTATGTTCCTGTTTTCCTATATTCTTCTTGGAACAGAGGTTTTCCAACATTTTTTTCTTCATCAAGGTACTGAATCATACTCAGGTGTAGTTTTACAGACAAAAATGTCTGCGACACCTCATTCCAGTGGCTATATACCTGGTTATTATTAATATCCAGTGATTCTTAATAAAGTATTTGAACATGGGTACTATCACAGCCAAACAAGATGTATGTTTCTGGAAGGAGTCATTGAATAGAGGTTGCAAGTGGGAGTCCTGGTTGTTTTTTTCTCTTCTTTAGTCTTGGGTAGGTTGAGACCAATCATAATGTCTCCAGTGTTATTTGGCTTGAATCAATTGACTTAGCACAAAGTAGTGATTTGAATCTGGAATCTGAGCTACACCTCACATTGGCCATTTTGTCTGTATGTCAATGTGCTAGAATTCACTGGTATTTTACTGTTACTAATGGATCTCCCATAGCTTTGCGAATGGTCAGTTAGTTGTTGTGCTGTTGTGAGGTAGATTTTCTAATGCTAGGGAGAGGTGATGAAAAAAAATTGGAAAGAAACTTGTGTGACCTGTTCTCAGAGACAGTGAAGTAAAAGTTTTTATTGGTTCCCGGAAAATTTAAGTTTTTTATGAAAACGGGCACCTTGCATGTGTGTGTACAGGTTAGAAGCAAAGCTTTTATAGTCAGAGGAGGCATACCTATCCACACTGAGGAAGAGTAGCCCCATCTGGGTCAGGATAAAGTCCGAATGGTGTCTGCCAATGGTAGGCTAATTAGGGATTTTCCACCAACTCACAGAATGTCCACTGGGGTGAGTGGTTTCCAGAAGGTGCAATCATGGTTTCTTCGTTGGGGGTTGATGGGGGAGACAAAAGCTCCAGGCTGTGATCGGCAGTGGGGAGGGCAGGGGAATAAGGGACAGTGCCAACAGTGCTGGCCTCTCCCGGCCTACAGTTTAGTTAAAGTTGCAGTGTTGATGATGTCATTGGGCTGTGACTTTTGAATGTTAATTAGGCCTCCATCTGTCTTTTGCAGGAGCCTCGTCAATGGACAGTTTTGGGTTTGTAAAGACTTAAATGGAAGTGAAAGGGGTGGGTTGCTAGATCCTGATAATTTACCCATCTTCCTGACCCTCTCCCACCCATCGGGTGGGTTAAAATCAAGGTCATTGCTTGACCTACAGTAATTATGCAAGTGGTACCACAGGAGATCTGCTATTGTTGACAAACTTTGAAGCAATTTAACAATACTTATGCAATTTAAAATAATATTAATCCATATGTTAATTAAAACTAAACTTTTCTCTGATCTTTGGAATAAAAGCTTTGTATTATTCACTTCTCTTTTTTTTTCTTTGCATGGTAGTATTTATTTTATATTTCACATAATAGCAGACCAGCTTCCATAATGGTTCAGTGCATAAGTGCACAACTTGGTGTGCCATACGGGAGTGGCTTAACCGCACGGACTGCAGCAATTCAAGAAATGGGCAGTAAATTCTGCTCTTGACAGTGACACCCCTATCCTGACAATAAATTAAAAAAATTCAGACTGATTGCAGAATCATTCGTGGGTTTATATTGGAGAGGAGAGAAACAATTGGACCACTACAATTGCTCTCAAAGTCCCTGCGCTATAGAAAGGAAAAAGCAACAACATTTTCTGCTGTGTTATCTAGTCATTAGAATTGGCTTTTATACCCAGTGGTGAGATACCCTGAAAACACTCAGGGCACTAAATTGTATGTCCGCCAAAAACATGTGCAAGGATCGCGATGTGCGATTAACCTGCGCCTGTTCAATGAAATGCTGGCCAATTGAGTGCTGCCTGCTCATTTAATTTATTGCAGCTTGCAGCCAGAGCTAACAGTGCTGTTCATTGGTTGAATGCATCAGCTGGGAGTCCAAAATCGTAACTTGCTACCACCAATTAAAGCTAGCCTGCACTACTTAACGCTATTCTACATCTCTTAAAGGGAGATGCTTTTTGGCTGGAGCAGGTGCTGACTGTTGTGCAGGAAGTGAATCTGACATGTGAAACAATGAAGAATGGCACAACATGGGAGAGTGTGGGCTCAAAGTTTATCTGTACTGGAGGCTGTCATGAGTTTGTTTATGTTATCTTAAGCAACACAGTGAGGTATGTGGATTCCAGTTCCTTGAAGATCTCTGGACGGTTTATTAACAGCTAAATTAGTACATACAATGCAGAGCAAACAATATACAGAAGCTTAGTTTAGTTTAGTTTAGAGATACAGCACTGAAACAGGCCCTTCGGCTCACCGAGTCTGTGCCGACCAACAACCACCCATTTATACTAATCCTACACTAATCCCATATTCCTACCACATCCCCACCTGTCCCTATATTTCCCTACCACCTACCTATACTAGGGGCAATTTATAATGGCCAATTTACCTACCAACCTGCAAGTCTTTTGGCTTGTGGGAGGAAACCGGAGCACCCGGAGAAAACCCATGCAGACACAGGGAGAACTTGCAAACTCCACACAGGCAGTACCCAGAATTGAACCCGGGTCGCTGGAGCTGTGAGGCTGCGGTGCTAACCACTGCGCCACTGCTGTGAAGAGTGATTATGGCTTCTAGACACATGACTACATCCTGGTACTTAACTCATTAGCATACTGACAACTCTTCCAGATTTTGTTACAGTATACCCTTCTGGGGATGTGGATTTCGCCCTTGTTTGTTCTTGACTTGCAGATGTGTTGTCAATGTGTTAGTTGTTGTCCTTTTGTTCCGTCACACCCTCATCATCAGAGTATGTTCTTTCAAGTCCGCTGTGCACAGTTGGAGTATTGCATACTTTTCTTAATTGGCTTTAGTTCCTCCTCAACACTGCTCCGTTAGATGTTGTAACCTCGTAAGACTTAAGCTGACTGCATATTTTGGATACCTCTGCAGATAACCATGCTCTTATTGTAGCTTAAAAATTATTTTATTAACTCTGCGCTGTTCCCTCTTTAAGAAATTCTTTTTTTGAGGGAGCTGCTTTGACAGAGTATAACAGGTGCTTGACAATGTTCTCTTTTTGTTTCTCTTTCAGCACATTGCTTGTATGTTTACACTGCTGTTTGATAGGCAGTTCAAGCGTTTCCCCTTTGCTTTTTTTTGCTAGAGTTTATTTATCTTCTTCACACTTGACTGGTTTAATGATTTTTTTCAGCTTGACTGCTTTAATGGAGACTCTGGTGTGTTCAGGGGTTTCCTGTGCTTTTGTTCACTACCAACCTTTTTTTTCAGTTCGCGCGCTTTTCAGGGTTTTTCCCCTTTTTGTCTCTCGCTGATATGGAGCCTTTAGAAAATGAATTTTTTTAAACTCTTCAAAGTCTTTTTTTTAACCGGGATTTCTCGATCATTGCACAATGACATACCGATCGCTTGCTTTTCAGCCACACTTACATTGTATGGAACTTTTCTCAACCTTCTAAGGTATGTATCTTTCTTTCACTCTTTTCAGGTACTTGTTTTAATGTTTCGTCACTTGTTTGCTGTTTTACCCCTGGTCTTCAAGCTTATATCTCGTCTTTTCACCACCGCTGCCACCATATCATGAGTTTCTTTGTGTTATCTTAAGCAGCACAATGAGGTACGTGGATTCCAGTTCCTTGAAGATCTCTAGAAGGTTTATTAACAGCTAAACTAGTGCATTCAATACAGAGCAAACTATATACAGAACCTTTGTCCAGAGTGTTGCTATGCAGGTGACTATGGTTTCTAGTCACATGACTATATGCTAGTACTTAGCTCATTAGTATACTGAGTTCTTAAAGGGACATCACTCTTAAAGCAGTCATACCACTGAGGCCTTGGTGGAGGAGGTGGAAGGTAGGAGAGATGTCCTGTAATCGCATGGGGCCAGGAGGGCCCTCCATACACACGCTCAAAAGGCAGTGGGAGCAGACAGCAGTGGAGGTCAATGTCAGGAGTCAAGCTCGAGGACCTTGATGCAGTGCCGCACACGAGTGGTTGAGGTCAGTGATCAAATGCCGTAAGCCTACCAACTGTATCACTAGCCTCTGACACTTCTCAAATCACCACATCCACTTTACCCATCTACCAACAATCTTCATCAATCAGGATTCATACCTAGCATTCATCACCTAGCACTGCTGCAAGCCTTACACCCACAGCTCGCTTTTTGGGATGCCCATTGCTGAGGCTGTGGCCAGCGGTGGAGTTGCTCATACTTCACATTAATAGCTTCACCTCACTGTCTTACTTGGCATGGCTGCAAACCTTCTACTAGCATCTCACAACTTGTACACAATGCCAGCTGTTCAATTATGACAGCCATATGAGCTAAACAGATTGGACGACACTCACTGACACACTTCCCTGTCACTCTTGCAGAACAAGGTGACGCACAACCGGAATCAGAAGGAGCTAACCAGAAGAGGACAGGCACACTTTCATGTGGAAATTTTGCAGGCCATTGTTGGAACACCCCTTGCTCAGACTGTGGCTGAAACCATTCGGCGGCACAGTGGTTAGCACCACAGCCTCACAGCTCCAGCGACCTGGGTTCTGGGTACTGCTTGTGTGGAGTTTGCAAGTTCTCCCTGTGACCGCGTGGGTTTCCTCCGGGTGCTCTGGTTTCCTCCCACATGCCAAAGATTTGCGAGTTGATAGGTAAATTGTCCATTGTAAATTGCCCCTAGTGTAGGTAGGTGGTAGGAGTATTTGATAGAAGGTGGGGATGGGAGAGGGAAATGGGATTAATGTAGGATTAGTATAAATGGGTGGTTGATGGTCGGCATGGACTCGGTGGGCCGAAGGGCCTGTTTCGGTGCTGTCTCTCTCTAAGACTCTAAGACAGCGGTATCCTTTATTATCTAATCTTCCTTCTCACATTCCAATAACCCTCATCTCACATTCTCTTCTGATTTATAAGCTACAGATGATATAAGCATGCACCCCTTCCTGTTCCGCTCCCCCCCCAACCCCCCCGCACCACAACCTAATCCTTGTGCTTTTTTCCTTGTAGATACCCAAGAAGTGCAACCTAAGCAGGCAGAGGGGTTGCAACAAGAAGGGAGTGATGGTGAAGACACAGCAGTGTCACTTGATTCCACACTTCCATCCACCAACTCAGACATTGATGCTGTGTGTATCTTAGCAGATAGCTTAGAGGTGGGATCTGCATATGTGAAGACACCGGGCACTATCAGGCTACAGCCAAGGCAGGGGACAAGGATAGCACAGGTGCTAGCTCGCTGGAGGGTAAAGTTACACACAGATTCTGCTGGAGCGGACTCATGAGGACTTTGATGGGACAGCCTACAGAAGAACACTGATGGGTATGCACGGCAAAATGCCTGATGCATTGGGAAGCCTGTCAGAAAGTCTGCAGTCAATGTCAAGGAACATGGAGGAGTCTAGCACCAGTATGGCATTTGGTGTGATTCGCCCCAGAATTATATGTGTGCACTGCAGACACCATTTTGGAGCTGGAAGGGCACTTGTAGTGCCCCCCAAAAAATGACGAACAAGCCCAATTTCTTGCTCTCATTGTCTGTGTTTACATGTGAAGGAAAGACTCATTGCCAAGATGCCACAAGAGTTTCCACTACCCGCGCACCATACTCCAGAACAAGCCACGATCTTCAGGAATGTAGGGGAGTAACAGGGAGGGTAAAATACAGCTCAGCCCCAGTGTGTCAGTATAACCTAAAATGTACTTCTTGTGCAACTTCTGGAATCGTCTGTGACATATGGCCTTGTTTTATACTGTGCATCCTGTCTAATCATTATACTATATGGTTGGTGGTTTGGATTGTAGCATTTCACAAATATAAATTATTTGTGGCACCCATGAATTTCAACAAGCACATTACACAGAAATGGTTATTCATAGCAACACATTTATTTATTGTGCTGTGAAGATTTATGCTATGAAATTGTAACACTGAGCAATGTATGAAAGGAACATTGGTTTACCATTATCCGTGTGAATAGTGGAGGAATAGTATTGTAAATGCATTATATTATCAAAGTACTACTATATTTTAAAGAAAATTCTTCCTTACTGGGTGGTTTTAAGCCTGGTTTGATTGCATCTTTATTCACCACCTGGCAGAAGTCTGCAGGCAATTTTTGAAAACTGCGTCATGTCTACATTTAATTCAATACGGTCCTAATAAGTGGCTAAACTAGTGATTTTTAGACATAGTGCAGGTAACATTTTCTGCCAAAATAAAGAATGAAAGGTTTGGAGTGGCAGAATATTGGACCAAAAAGTACACAAGATTTAGCTATAAAAAAAATCAACACTTTGTCTAGCCATGCCAGAGTTGTTGGTTGGCTCGAAGATTTCTGTTCCTATATAAAGCACCTTTAGCATGGCAAGTTAGTCAAAGTTCACTTAATGGTTTAGTATGTGAGAGGAGTGGGCCACAGAGGTTTTGAAATTACAAATTTTCTTTGGAATATGAAAAACAGTGCAAAATAAGTAAAATGTGTAAGCCAGAACTTTTAACTGTAGCTATTTTGAAAAAGCAATTTAAATAAATGTTTTCTAGCTCATAAGAAATATACCTAGTTTTTTTCATAACTTTTGTCCAATTGCAAATATTTCTCACACCAGGGCGATGTTGCGCATTTTGGGAGCTACAATAGACAGCTCTGTACTTATGTGAGGGAAACACTTTACATTGTTCCTTCAATCTGTTTCTTCTTTAATTAATTTTTTAATGTTTGGCTCCGTTAAAATAAAAGTAGGAATGTTGCATTTGAAATAACTGGCTGGCTATTACATTCCTGTAATCAAGTAGTGATTGCACTGACATGTGACAGGTGGAAGAACATTATCTTTTTTTTTACTATGTTTGATAGGTTTATTTTTTCATTATTATGTTATATATATTTTTATATGCATATACATATGGAAAGTTCTCAATCTACTGAAACTTTATTTGGCTTTACTTTTTAAAATAACAAACTATTATTAATTTTCTTTTGTCCTTTTGTGTTTATATTGAGTGTTATTCTTAAAAAGAAGGCTGTCTTTTTTATTCATTCTTGGGATGTGGGCATCGCTGGCAAGGCCAGCATTTATTGCTCATTCCTAAGTACACTTGAGAAGGTGGTGCTGAGCCACTTTGATGAACCACTGAAGTCCATATGGTACACCCACAGTGCAGTTAGGAAGGGAGTTCCAGGATTTTGACCCAGCGGCGTTGAAGGAACTGCAATATATATGCAAGTCGGGATGGTGTGTGACTTGGAGGGGAACGTGCTGGTGATGGTGTTCCCATGTGCCGGCTGTCCTCGTCGTTCTGGGTGGTAGAGGTCGTGGGTTTGGAAGGTGCTGTCGAAGAAGCCTTGGCAAGTTGCTGCAGTGCATCATGGAGATGGTACGCACTGCTGCCACTCTGCACAAGTCATGGAGGTGATGGATGGTGTGCCAATCAAGTGGGCTGATGTCTCTGTATTTGTCTGTGATAGATAGAAACATAAAATTATTGCAGCACAGAAGGATGCCATTTAGCCCATTGTGTCCATTCCAGCTCTCTGCAAGAGCATCTCAGCTAGCTCCACTTCCCTGCACTTTCCCTGTAGCCCTGCAATTTCTTCTCTCTTCAGGTGCTTATTCAATTCCCTTCTGAAAGCCACAATTGAGTCTGCCTCCACTACACTCGCAGGCAATGCATTCCTGATCCTAATCACTCACTGTGTAAAAAAGTTTTTCCTCATATCCTCATGAGAAGAAAATGTCAGTGTCCCAATCACACACCAGTTATAGTTTTTGTTTTTCATACTGAGTTTTAAAAAACTTACTAAATTGACTGACAGAGTGAGATGAGAGAGACAGTGGGGGCCTTTTTCAGATATAACATCTGGGCAGTAACCTGGCCCAGCCATTGTTGGAATCAATGGGATGAGAATTGAGTGGGTTCCACGATGGGAGGACGATCTGCTCTGCCAGGTTAACTCCCAGGTGATGAAGTTGAAGATTCCACCTAGTGTCTTTGTTCATGTCATGCTCAGTTTTCAAAACAACAGTAGTTAAATTTTGAAGCCAACTAATTATCGCCACCTGCTTTTGTTGAAAGTTAGAAAAGGTCATTGTTAATGGCTTATATCTTGAGACAGAGGCTCTAATTCTTAACACATGTGCAATGTGGGGATGGGGGGTGGGGATGGAGGAGAGACTGCGAGAAAGACACCAAGAGACAAAGACCAATAGTTTCTCTTCTAATTCTAATTTGATTTTTATACATATATAAAAAGTCGAATGTTGAGAGAGAGGGAGAGTGAGGGGGAGAGAGAAGAGAAGGTGACTAAGCAAGAAGGAATTGATAGACAACAAGTGAATTGAGAGTGTGTGATGAGTTTGAGAGAATGAGGGGATTTGAGAGAGAGAATGAGAGGGTTAAGAGAGAAAGATGATGTTGAGAGAGCGATTTGTGGTGATGAAAGTCAGTGAGGGGAGTGTTGAGAGAGCGAGAAAGTTGACAGAGGAAATGACACTTAAAGGACAGAGTGGTGGTTGAAAGTGAGGGAAGCGTAGAGAGACAATGCAGAGAGAGAAGGAAGTTGTGAGAAAAGGGTTGACGGAAAAGGGCGTTATGAGAGAGAGAGATGGGGGTGTAGTTGTACATAGGCAGTTTCCATTATAATATGGACCTAAATTTTATAATTGAAAAACAAAAATAAAGACAGAATTCATGACTTTTAAATTGGGGACTGAATTATGTCCGTAAAGCCTGGTCCAGTTACACCCCTTGCCTCTAACACTGTTTTATATGGCAGTTGCATTTGTTCTTGACTCCTGGTGCGCAACACCACAGGACATTGATTAGTGACATATTAAAAAGTTTACATACACTTCCATTATAAATTGCCGTGTTTACATTAATAATAAAAACTGTTTAGATAAAAAGTGTCACATTGTAATTACAACCTCCCACCATTGATAGCACTGTACCAGCTCTGTCCAGCATCTCCCTGCTCCTCTACCTGTACTGCAGAGAAACCCCTATATGCCAAACAACATTACTTCTCTGCTTCCAAAATTGCCATATGCTTTGCTAATTAACTATAAATAATAATTTTAAAAAAGTATTGTTAAAAAAGTATTACTTTAAGATGGGGATTGCATTAATTCAACATGTCCTGGTTTAATTAGACACCACTTTCTAATCCTCTTCACCTGAAGACTACATTTAGTTTTGACTCCTATGTGCAACCCTACTGAATATTGTATGTTGTATAATATGTAATATATTCTATTTTTGCATTTATAATATTTAATATAAATTGCATAACTTTTCTGTTTTAATTTCTAATGCCTCACTAATATATCTGTCAGTATAGCATTTTCGTATAAACGTTGGAAAATATAATCCCCTTCATATAGAAATATGCTATTTTACACAAATATTTGTGCCTTTTGTTCATACTCTTCTTTAAGTCGTGCAACTGCTGGATTTTCAGCCAGCAATTGGAAGTACTTGTGCCTGCAATCACTCTTTGATGCATTCTTTGCATAGTTTGGGAGCAGCCTTTACCCATCATGGATTGTTTGAATTCCTCCATAACAGAGGTTGCCATTACGTACAGGACCTTGGTGGATTTTATTTTACAATTGTTGAGCCATTACACAGAAATATTGTACACTCTGCAGCTGCACTTATAAACTTTCTGAAATTTGTACCAGTTAAATGGCTCATTAGGTTTTTGAGAAGCATTAAAGCTTCATTCTAACAGGTGCATGGCGATTGGCTGCTAGTTTGTTATTACTGCCAACAGCATCACATTTTCAGGAAGTGTGCACTTCAAGACTGCAGATTAACCCAAGTTTCAAACCAAGATGAAAAATGAGCATTTTTCTCTTTTTTGACAAATTGGAAAATGTAGCCTTGAATATTTGAAAGGGTTTAATTTTTTTCAGATGAATAAGTAGTTTTGAAAAGGTTTACTATGACTTTTTAAATGAACCAGATTTTAATTTCCAGTATTACCTTGAGAAATATATTCCTCCTCAGTTTCATTAACCACAGAAATAATCTTACAATTCCTGTTCTAGTTTTAAAGAAGTCTGACTAAAACTCGAATGGCCTTCCACTGCTATTTGTAAACATGCCTGCTTTGCTACGGTGACCATGCAATGTCCCAGTCTACAGCATATATGTTCCTGCATGAATGATGACATATGCACAAATAGTACAAAGCGTGAGCAAACTGTTAGCTTTACCTTTACTTGATGCAGTGGGCTGAATTCTTTTTTGGGGGCAGAGTTCCAGTGGGGTGGGACTTCCTCTGACTCTACCCAAACCCCAGACATTTCTTTAAGAGAATTCTGGCTGAATTCCAGTTGCCAACGCCCAACCACAAAAGCTTGGCAGTGGGACAGAAGTTGCAGGTGCAGAAGATTCCCGAAGATTAGGGAATTGGCTGAGACCAAGGCCTACACAGGTTGGTGGGGGACCAGATTTGAGGCAGATGAATCTGCTGCAAAGCCTTTCCATTGGGAGACCATTACTTCCAATTCCTGGGACCTACCACCAACTTTCATGTGGCAGAACCTGGAAGTGCAGGTCACTAGGAATGTCAAGGAAAGTCTCCTGAGGATCCAGGTGCTGACCTTTGCTTCCATTTGCATGCAACGATTGGTGAAGTGGCAACTTGTGGTGGGCCCGGTGGGGGAGAAGGAGGTGGCAATCCAGTCTGGGGCAGGGGGCAATGGTAGACCTCACTGCTAGATTTTGCTTCTTCTCCCACCTACCCTTTATCAGCCTTGGACTAGTGGTAGCACCCCCACCTCTGTCAGAAGATCATGGATTTAAGCCTCATTGTAGAGACTTGAGCATATAATCCTGGCTGTCACTTTGGGGGGTGCCATCTCTCAGATAAGCCCTTAAACGCAAGCTCAGACTGCCGTTTCAGGTGGTCATCAGAGATCCCGTAGTACTGTTAGCAGAAGAGAAGGAAGCTCTGGCCAATATTTATCCTTCAAACAACATCACTAAAATGGATTATTTGGTCTTGTATGTTACTGTGGGACTATGCTGTGTGCAAATTGGCTGTTACATTTCCCTACATTACAACAGTGATTACAATTCAAAAAGTACTTCATTGGTTGTAAAGTGCATTGGGACATCCAATTGTCATGAAAGTGTCTAGCAAGAATGAGGAACTTAAAGATATCAGTGTAAATAAAGAAATAGTTCTGGCAAATTAATGGGACTAAGTGGTAACAAATGCCCTGGACCTGATGACCTGCATCCTAGGGTTTTAAAAGAGGTGGCTGCAAAGATAGTGGATACATTGGTTTTGATCTCACAGAATTCCTTAGATTCTAAAACAGTTCCCAAGGATTAGAAGGTGGCAAACATAACCCTGTTATTTAAGAAAGGAGGAAGAGAGAAAAAGGGGAACCAAAGGCCAGTTAACCTAACATCGCAAGGATCAGTTCTTGGGCCTCAGCTATTTACAATCTATGTTATTGAATTAGTTGAGAGGACTGAGTGTAACATATCCAAGTTTGTTGACAGTACAAAGTCAGGTGGGAAAGTAAGCAGTGAGAAGGATGCAAAGAGGATTCAGTAGGATATAGGCAGTTTAGATGAGTGGGCTAGAACATGGCAGATGGAATACAATCTGACGAAGTGTGAAGTTATCCACTTTCTCAGGAAAAATAAAAAAAGCAGAATGATTTTTGCATGATGAGAAACTGGGAAATGTTTGCATTCAGAGGGACCTGGATGTCCTTGTACATGAATTATAGAAATATAACAAGCGGGTACAGTAAACAGCTAGGAAGGCAAATGGTATGTTATCTTTTGTTAGAAAGGGATTGGAGTATAAGAGTAAAGACGTCACAATAATTATACAGGGCACTGGTGAGGCCACACTTGCAGTACTGTGTGCAGCTTTGGTCTCCTTACCTAAGGAAGGACATACCTGTCCGAGAGTGGGGTGCGGGGATGCAACAAAGGTTCTTTTTTTAAATTATATCAGTAGACTGGTTCCTGGGATGAGGGTATTGACCTATGAGGAGAGATTAAGTAGACCAGGCCTATATTCCCTGAAGTTTAGAGGAATGAGACATGATTTAATTGAAACATAGAAATTTCTTAAGAGTCTTGGCAGGTAAGTGCTGAGAAAATGTTTTCCCTAGCTGGGAAATCTAGAACACAGGATCACAGGCTCAGAATAAGGGGTGTCGGTCAATAGATTTTTGGGTGTTTAGGGAATTAGGAGATATACATATAGTGCGGGAAAATGGAGTTGAGGTAGAAGATCAGCCATGATCTTTTTTGAATGGCAGAGCAGGCTCGAAGGGCCAAATGATCTACTCCTGCTCCTATTCCTTATGTTCCAATATTCTTATAAATGCAATTCCTTTTCTTCCTATTTTGCGCAGGATCATGGAGGAGAATCTAGCCCAGTAAGTATGAAATACAGAAGCTGCCTTTAAAATTGTCGATTGTTGCGTAATGAAGTTAAAAATATTTCAAAATATAATGTATTATTGTACAATATTATTTGCTCTAAATGTTCATGCTTTTTTTAAACAATCTGCTTTTTCAATTACAAGTAATTTTATTTTTTTACTAGTAAAAGATCAGCACATAAATGAACTCTATTTCAATTGGTCCAGTGTTTTTTTTTGCTGTTTACTCAGTTACTTTTATATTGCACTAGTTAAAGAAAACATATGAACCCAAATATTGATTTTGCTTCTGACTGATACAATGTTTTCGTACTCACAAGCTTGGGCAATATCAATTCCTGAGGGTAAGGATAACATCCCATCGAATCTGACCAAAATTGATATTTGTACAGTATTGGTGAAATCCGAAGTTTAAAGAAAGTACATTATACATATATAAGCCCTCTGAATCTTACTGTTTTGTTTTAATCCGTATGTTATTATGATAGAATAAGGTGAACGCAGCCCATTCTGATTGGGTTCTGAGAAGTATTTATTTAAACTGTGACACTAAATCTCTTTTTGTTATTTTGATACTTAGTGCACATTAGTGCAATACAGGGATCATGAGAATGTTCTTGAAGTTTCCATCCCCAGAGTGCCATTACCAGCAATATTGCAAGAGTCATGCTGCAAATTTGTAGCACAGGCAGCGAATTACATCCAAAAATGTAGATAAAGAGCATATTTGCCATTTAGGTTTAGAGCTTAAAATTTATACTGCAATGCAGGTGATGAGAAGGAGGGAGGATTAATAACACAAACACTTTATCATGGGTGAGGTGTTCACTATCTCTTACTGGGGGCTGCATTCCACACTCATAAGTATGATGCAAAAAATTATTAATGTGCATATGTTTGTATGATTTTAATGGTAATAATTCAGTTTATGAAAGATGCTTTAATATTGTGTTTAGATGAGCACAACAGTCAAACTCAAACATACATATGACTTTGAGATCATTACTGATTCAAACGTGGAAGATGACTTTTGTTTTTGTCACTGGGATTTGCTAAATTACAGCTCTGCTGAGTATATACCAATGACAGAGGTGTCATGCACAAATCCAGCCTGAGGATTTACATTTCACCCCCAGAGTTTACTAAAGTCATCTAGTTCTGTAATGCATGTACCCAAGAGAATGGGCCAAATCTTGGTGAAGTGACGTGTTTCACAACGGACACTATTAATTAGACATTCCTGCACTCTTCAGCTCAAATATAATTTGTGCTGTAACTTGCTGGAAGTGGGAGCTGATAATGGCAAGCCTTGGGCAAAGGGCCTCTGGAACCATAGTCTACGATAAAACGAATTGCATATCTCCTTAACCAATGAGGTTTAAGGATTAACAAAGAAATAGAGAAGGAGGCTGAACTGGAGTCAAATCAGGTACAGAAAGAGAAATAAAGAGATGGTAAGAAGGATTGAATTAAGAGAGAGAAAAAAAGGGACAGAAAGAAAAAGTCAGAGGTTGCTTGGCATTGCATTAGCAACTAGCACATTATTACAAGAATAATTATGCTGTTAAGTATGAAGCCTAATTTTCTGCGACAAGTTTAATTATAGATTGTTTAAGTATCGATTGGGCAAATCAAATTAGTCACAATACCCTAGAGGAGGAATTCTTGGACTGTATACGGGATGGTTTTCTGGACCAATACGTTGAGGAACCAACGAGAGAACAGGCCATCCGAGACTGGGTATTGTGTAATGAGAGAGGAATAATGGACAATCTAGTGGTGCAAGACCCCTTGGGGACGAGCGACCATAATATGATAGAATTCTTCAAGATGGAGAGTGACATAGTTGATTCTGAGACAAGGGTCCTGAATCTTAGTAAAGGAAACTATGAAGGTATGAGGCGCAAGTTCGCCATGATGGATTGGGAAACGTTACTTAAAGGGATGATGGTGGATAGACAATGGCAAACTTTTAAAGAGCGCATGGATGAACTGCAACAATTGTTTATCCCTGTCTGGCGCAGAAGTAAAACGGGAAAGGTAGCCAAACCATGGCTTACAAGGAAAATTAGAGATAGCATTAGATCCAAGGAAGAGGCATATAAATTTTCCAGGACAAACAACAGACCTGAGGATTGGGAGCAGTTTAGAATTCAGCAAAGGAGGACCAAGGGATTGATTAAGAAGGGGAAAATAGAGTACGAGAGCAAGCTTGCGGGGAACATAAAAACTGATTGTAAAAGTTTGTATAGGTATGTGAAGAGAAAAAGATTAGTGAAGACAAATGTAGGTCCCTTACAGTCAGAAACAGGGGAATTTATTATGGGGAAATAAAGAAATGGCTGACCAACTAAATGCATACTTTGGTTCTGTCTTCACAAAGGAGGACACAAATATCATACCAGAAATGTTGGGGAACACAGGGCTTAGTGAGAGAGAGGAACTGAAAGAAATCAGTATTAGTAGAGAAATGGTGTTGGAGAAATTGATGGGATCAAAGCCCGATAAATCCCCATGGCCTGATGGTATGCATCCCAGAGTATTTAAGGAAGTGGCCCTAGAAATAGTGGATGCATTGGTGGTCATCTTCCAAGATTCTATAGACTCTGGAACAGTTCCTACAGATTGGAGGGTAGCTAATGTAACCCCACTATTTAAAAAGGGAGGTCGAGAGAAAGCATGGAATTATCGACCAGACAGCCTGACTTCGGTAGTGGGGAAAATTCTAGAGTCCATTATCAAAGATTTTATAGCAGAGCACTTAGAAAACAGTGGTAGAATCGGGCAGAGTCAGCATGGATTTACGAAAGGGAAATCATTCTTGACAAATCTACTAGAATTCTTCGAGGATGTAACTAGTAGAGTTGATGAGGGGCAGCCAGTGGATGTGGTTTATTTGGACTTTCCAGCTATTCACAATATACATTAATGATTTAGATGAGGGAACTAAATGTAATATCACCAAATTTGCAGATGACACAAAACTGGGTGGGAGGTTGAGTTGTGAGGAGGATGCAGAGAGGCTTCAGGGTGATTTGGACAAGTTGAGTGAGTGGACTAATGCATGGCAGATGCAATATAATGTGGATAAATGTGAGGTTATCCACTTTGGGAGCAAAAACAGGAAGGTAGATTATCATCTGACCGGCTGTAAACTGAGAGAGAGGAATATGCAGTGAGACCTGGGTGTTTTTGTACACCAGTCGCTGAAGGTAAGCATGCAGGTGCAACAGGCGGTAAAAAAGGCAAATGGTATGTTGGCCTTCATAGCGAGAGGTTTCGAGTACAGGAGCAGGGATGTCTTGCTGCAATTATACAGGGCCTTGGTGAGGCCACACTTGGAATATTGTGTGCATTTCTGGTCTCCTTACCTGAGGAAGGATGTTTTTGCTATAGAGGAAGTGCAGCGAAGGTTTTCCAGGCTGATTCCTGGGATGGTGGGACTGACGTATGAGGAGAGAATGAGTTGGTTAGGATTATATTCGCTGGAGTTCAGAAGAGTGAGGTGGGGATCTCATAGAAACCTATAAAATTCTAACAGGACTTGACAGGGTAGATGTAGGAAGGATGTTCCCGATGGTGGGGGAGTCCAGAACCAGGGGTCATAGTCTAAGGATACAGGGTAAACCTTTCAGGACTGAGATGAGGAGAAATTTCTTCACCCAGAGAGTGGTGAGCCTGTGGAATTCGTTACCACAGAAAGCAGTTGAGGCCAAAACATTGTATGTTTTCAAGAAGGAGTTAGGTATAGCTCTTGGGTCTAAAGGGATCAAAGGATATGGGGCGAAAGCAGGAACAGGCTACTGAGTTGGTGATCAACCATGATCATAATGAATGTTGGTGCAGGCTCGGAGGGCCGAATGGCCTACTCCTGCTACGATTTTCTATGTTTCTATGTAATTAATAATTAAGGTGCAAATCCAGCAAGTTCTTAAAAATAGTGGGGAATTTACTGCCGAGCTGCCATTTATGTGAGGCAAATGGAAGAGCAGCATCAATCGACCAGCAAGCTCTTGAGAATTTCAACTCACAGCATCTCTTTTCTTCACCTGAACTTGCTGGCTGATTTGCGCATTATTAACGGCCTGCGTCGTGAATACGTCATTCTATTTTACAGGATGATTTGGCTCAATATGTCTCCCAGGTACTGCATTAGTCACATATTTCATTACACATTACTTTGTATGTTCATAAGTTACAATACATAGAAGAAGCAGTTACAAGCCATTAAGGCTCTAGTCCAACACAAATAATCCCATCATACAAATATCAGGTGAATTCCACAGTTTAAACTGTGTCAGCACTAGCCGTGGGTCTGCTCTGTGTTTTACAGGAATACCTTATTATTTTGTAGCACTGTGCATATACAGTATATGTTACAAATATGTTGATTTGCTGTTGTATACCTGGTGCTTGTGTATTGCACAGTTGATGTCTGGAATGTGCTCCCCTTGGTGTCATTTTGTAGTAGTCTATGTATTTAGCGCAAGAATGAGAGGGAAGAGGCAATGAATTAGCTTGTATTGTGAATTTCTGTTGCATTTAGATTTTACTGGAGTAGGAATTTTTCTGCTTTAGGTTTATTTTTATTTCGACTGGGATTGTAAGATGCATTTCTGTCAGTGGGAGGCCGCTGAACTTTATGTGAAGTTATGTACATGGGACAATTTAATACTGAAAGCCTTTTTATGTAAGGGCTACAGGGTTACTTTACCATGTGACTGGCAGCAGGTTAGTTGTTCTTCCCTGGGTGATTCCCTGTGTAATATGTATAACATATGGAACAGCAGAGCATTTGTGCTCATATATTATTTTAGGAACCATATGTCCATGATAGAGAAGGTTCCAATGCTCCAAATGTTCAAGAAAGATAGGGAAGGAAGGAGAAGAGGAGGGGTAGCTACATTAATTAAGGAAAATGTTACAGTGCTGGAGAGAGAGGATGTCCTAGAGGGGTCACGGATCTATTTGGTTAGAGCTAAGGAACAAGAGGTACCATTACATTGCTGGAGCTTTTCTACAGACTCTCAACTAGTGGGAAGGATATGGAGGAACACATTTGCAAAGAAATTACAGAAAGGTGTAAGAATTAAGGAGTAGTTATAATGGGGGACTTTAATTATCCTAATATAGACTGGGATAGTAATAGTGTAGAGCAGAGAGGGGGGAGATTTTCTAGAGTGTGTTCAGAAGAATTTTTTGGATCAGTATGTTTCCAGTCCAACGAGGCAGGAAGCATTGCTGGATCTGGTTCTGGGGAATGAGTTGGGTCAAGTGAATCATGTGTCAGTAGGGGAACATTTAGGGGACAGTGATCATAGCATCATAAGGTTTAGGCTAGCTATAGAAAAGGAGAAGGAGCAATCCAGAGTAAAGATAATTAATTGTGGGAGGGCCAACTTCAATGATGTGAGAATGGATCTGGCCTAAGTAAATTGTAATCAAAGATTGGCAGGCAAAACTGTAACTGAACAATAGCCTTTCAAGAGGAGATAGTTCGGGCACAGTCAAGGTACATTCCTACGAGGGGGAAAGGTAGGATAAGCAAATCCAGAGACAATAGAGAGTAAGATGAAGCAAAAAAAGAGGCATATGACAAATGTCAGGTGGACAATACAATTGAGAACCTGGCTGAATATAGAAGGCTCAGAGGGGAAGTGAAAAAACAAATAAAAGAAGCAAAGAGAGTGTATGAGAAGAACCTCACAGCTAGCATAAAGGGGAATTTAAAAGTCTTCTATAGGCATATAAATAGTAAAAGGGTAATAACAGGAGGAGTGGGGCGATGAGGGACCTAAAAGTGGATTTACGCATGGAAGCAGTGGACATGGCTGAGGTACTAAATGAGTACTTGCATTTGTCTTTACCAAGGAAGAAGATGCTGCCTAGACACGATGGGCCAAGTAGCCTCTTTCTGTGCCTTAAACTTTCTATGATTCTATTCTATGAAAGAGGACGTAGTTGGCACACTGGATGGGCTAAAAATTGATAAAAAGGAGATATTAGACAGGGTGGTGCCAGAGGACTGGAAATTTGCAAATGATACACCCTTGTTCAAAAAAGGATGTAAGGATAAGCCCAGCAACGACAGACCAGTCATTTTAACCTTGGTGGTGGGAAAGCTGTTAGAAATAATAATTCGTAACAAAATTAATAGTCCTTGGACAAATGTGGATTAATTAAGGAAAGCCAGTACAGATTTGTTAAAGGCCAATTGTGTTTATCTAACTTAGAGTCATAGATAGATACAGCATCGAAACAGGCCCTTGAGCCCATGCTGACCATCAACCACCCATTTATACTAACCCTACATTAATCCCATTTTTCCTCTCACATCCCCACCTTCCCTGAATTCTCCTACCACCACTAGGGGCAATTTTTACAATGGCCAGTTTACCTATTAACCCACAAGTCTTTGGCATGTGGGAGAAAATAAGAGCACACCCACGCGGTCACAGGGAGAACTTGCAAACTCCGCACACAGTACCCAGAACCGAACCCAGGTCACTGGAGCTGTGAGGTTGCAGTGCTAACCACTACACCACTGTGCCACCCTAAACTTGTTTTGAGTTTTTTGATGAGGTAGCAGAGAGGGTTGATGAGGGTAATGTGGTTGATGTGGTGTACATGGACTTCCAAAAGGCCTTTGATAAAGTGTCACATAACAGTCTTGTCAGCAAAGTTAGAGCCTATGGAATAAAAGGGACTGTAGCAACATGGATATGAAATTGGCTGAATGACAGGAAACAGAGATTAGTTGTGAACAGTTGTTTTTCGGACTAGGGGTTCCTCAGGGCTCGGTGTTAGGATTCCTGCTTTTCTTGATACATATTAATGACCTAGACTTGGGTGTACAGAGCACAATTTCAAAATTGCGGATGGCACTAAACTTGAAAGTATTGTGAACTGTAGGGAGGAGAGTGATAGACCTCAAGAGGATATAGACAGGGTGGTGAAAATGGACTGACAAGTGACAGATGAAATTTAATGTAGAAAAGTGTGAAGTGATTCATTTCAGTAGAAAGAGTGAGGAGAGGCAATATAAATTAAAGACTACTATTCTAGAGGGGGTGCAGGAGCAGAGGGACCTGGGAGTATATGTGCACAGATTATTGAAAGTTGCAGGGCAGATTGAGAAAGTGGTTCATAAAGCATATGGGATCCTGGGCTTTATAAATAGGGGCATAGAGTACAAAAGAAAGGAAGTTATGATAAGCTTGTAAAAAAAACTGATTCATATTATGTCCCGTTCTGGGCACCACACTTTCAGAAGAATGTTAAGGCATTAGAAAGGGGGCAAAAAAGATTCACAGGAATGGTTCCAGGGATGAGGAACTTCAGTTATGTGGATAGATTGGAGAAACTGGGGCTGCTCTTCTTGGAGAAGAGAAGATTAAGAGGAGATTTGATAGAGGTGTTCAAAATCATGAGAGGCCTGGACAGAGTAAATAGGGTGAAACTGTTCCCATTGGCCGAAGGATCCAGAACCAGAGGACACTGATTTAAGGTGATTGGCAAAAGAAGCAACAGCGGCATGAGAAAAAACTTGTTTACACAGCGAGTAGTTAGGATTTGGAATTCTCTGCCTGAGAGTGTGGTGGAGGCAGATTCAATTGAGGCCTTCAAAAGAGAACTGGATAATTATCTGAAGAGAAAAAATTTGCAGGGCTACGGGGAACAGGCAGGAGAGTGGGTCTAGGCGAGTTGTTCTTGCAGAGAACTGGCATGGACATGACAGGCTGAATGGCCTCCTTCTGTGCTATAACCAGTCTATGATTCTATAACGGCTCAAAGCAACATCATACGATGCATCACATAACAATGACACTGTTTGTAAATCATCCAAACTATACCATCGAAGTCTGACAGAAAGGAGATAGGTAGCAATGGTTACTGTTGACCATTTCATCACATTTCTTCTCCACATTGAGCTTTGGGTGTTTTGTATTAGTAAAGCTCACCGCATATGGGAGGAGTGAACTAATGATGCAAAACAATGGATATACAACCTTGTGGAGTAGCATCATAGAAACAATGAATGTAAAAGGTACAACGTTATTGGAAAATAATCAGCACATTCTGAAGCTAAGCAAACAGTGCACTCCCATTTTGGAACTGTATTTGCTTTTTCTCTTTCTGGGCATGAAATTTTGGTGAAGGCTTACTTAGTGCCAGTTTATACCTCACCTTTGGCCTAAAAAGGGTTCAAAGCAAAAGCGTAAGTGAAAGGTATTGATGAAGGAATTACAAATATTTTCACTTGAAAATACAGCATATCAGTTTGTTCTGTCATTTTTATCCTAGCTGGGAATGTTTTGCTTCCAAAGCCAAAGGCATAAAAAGGGAATTAATATGCACATAGACACACAGTCTGATTTGACATTTTGGATGGGAACGGACCAGCTGGGACTGTCTACACCTGAACCATGCTGGGACCAGTGTTCTGGCAAGTCATATAATTAGGGCAGTAGAGATGTCTTTAAACTAAATTGTGGTGGTGAGGGATCAAGTGAGGGAAGGTGTGATCATTTAAAGAGAGAGAAGGCAAGAGAGCGAGATAGCAATAAGGATAATGATAATAAGAGTGTGGTAGGAAGGGACAGCGCATACAAACTCAAGAGTCAGCCAGCAGGTAAGACGAGAGGTTGGGAACTAACAGAGTGGGGGGAGAGTTTGGGAGAGGCGAGATTTAGAAATTCAAAGAGAAAAGCCAAGGCATTGGAACAGTATCGCATTGTGGGTAAAGAGAAGCAGAATGGGACAGGAAAGGATAGAGAGTTTAAGAAAAATTGTACATCAGCAAATCAGTTTATTGAAGGCAATAGAAGCAAAAATATGAAATTAAAGGTTTGTTATCTGAATGCGTGAAGCATCTGCAATAAGATAGATGAATTAATGGCACTATTAGAGGTACGTGATTTCGATCTAATCGCCATTACAGAGATATGGTTAGATGGTGATCAAGGTTGGGAAATAAATATTCCAGGGTACACAATATTTCAGAAAGACAGACAGAATAACAAAGGGGGAGGGGTAGCACTGATGGTAAAGGATGACATAAGGGCATTAGTGAGAAAGGTTCCGGCCTCAGGAGATCATGAAGTAGAATCAGTATGGTTGGAAATAAGGAATAGCAAGAATCAGAAAACACTGGTGGGAGAAATCTATAGGCCCCCTAATAGCAATTATACCATTGGACAGAGCATTAAACATAGAAACATAGAAAATAGGAGCAGGAGTGGGCCATTCGGCCCTTCGAGCCTGCTCCGCCATTCATTAAGATCATGGCTGATCATCCAACTCAGTAGCCTGTTCCCGCTTTTGCCCCATACCCTTTGATCCCTTTAGACCCAAGAGCTATATCTAACTCCTTTTTGAAAACATACAATGTTTTGGCCTCAATTGCTTTATGTGGTCGCGAATTCCACAGGCTCACCACCCTCTGGGTGAAGAAATTTCTCTTCATCTCAGTCCTGAAAGGTTTACCCCATATCCTTAGACTATGACCCCTGGTTCTGGACTCCTCCACCATCGGGAACATCCTTCCTGCATCTACCCTGTCAAGTCCTGTTAGAATTTTATAGGTTTCTATGAGATCCCCACCTCACTCTTCTGAACTCCAGGGAATATAACCCTAACCGACTCAATCTCTCCTCATACGTCAGTCCTGCCATCCCAGGAATCAGTCTGGTCCTTCGCTGCACTCCCTCTATAGCAAGAACATCCTTCCTCGGATAAGGAGACCAAAACTGCACACAATATTCCAAGTATGGCCTCACCAAGGCCCTGTATAATTGCAGCAAGACATCCCTGCTTCTGAACTCGAATCCTCTTGCTATGAAGGCCAACATACCATTTGTCTTTTTTACCGCCTGTTGCACCTGCATGCTTACCTTCAGCGACTGGTGTACGAGAACACCCAGGTCTCGCTGCATATTCCCCTCTCTCAGTTTATGGCCATTCAGATAATAATCTGCCTTCCTGTTTTTGCTACCAAAGTGGATAACCTCACATTTATCCACATTATACTGCATCTGCCATGCATTTGCCCACTCACTCAACTTGTCCAAATCACCCTGAAGCCTCTCTGCATCCTCCTCACAACTCACCCTCTGTTGGATCCCATCAGTTACAAAGAGAGACGAAGTCCGATCGTAACTTTTAGAAACTTTATTGCAGTACATGATTGTTACATTACAAGGATACAAAAAGAACAAAAAGGAAAACAAAAGAATATGCAAAATAACATGTGCTCACTACAACAAGCCTTTCTAATAGCTATTCAAACAAAACTAGTAACGACCCTCCCCCACCTTGTTTCTGAGCGGTTTGCAGACTTCTGTTATCAGTGCATGATTGGTTCATTCGTCCCAGCATTTTATTTTTGCATTTTATTTCAGTAGTTTCACATCCCCCCTCCTTGAACTGTGCACAGTGGCGCAGTGGTTAGCACCGCAGCCTCACAGCTCCAGCGACCCAGGTTCAATTCTGGGTACTGCCTGTGTGGAGTTTGCAAGTTCTCCCTGTGTCTGCGTGGGTTTCCTCCGGGTGCTCCGGTTTCCTCCCACATGCCAAAGACTTGCAGGTTGATAGGTAAATTGGCCATTATAAATTGCCCCTAGTATAGGTAGGTGGTAGGGAAATATAGGGACAGGTGGGGATGTGGTAGGAATATGGAATTAGTGTAGGATTAGTATAAATGGGTGGTTGATGGTCGGCACAGACTCGGTGGGCCGAAGGGCCTGTTTCAGTGCTGTATCTCTAAACATAAACATAAGCTGATTATCAAACAATAGGCTACTATTGAGCTATCTGCAGCTGTCCTGTTAGCTTCTGCTTGTTATTTTTTTTATAAAATTGGCTCCACAGCTCCACAGTTAGTTTGTTAGTTGATTAGCTTACTTTTGATCTGTCCCCACACCCTCCCACCCAGTTTTGTGTCATCTGCAAATTTGGTGATATTACATTTAGTTCCTTCATCTAAATCATTAATGTATATTGTGAATAGCTGGGGTCCTAGCACCGATCCCTGCGGTATCCCACTAGTCACTGCCTGCCATTCAGAAAAAGACCCATTTATCCCTACTCTTTGTTTCCTGTCCGCCAACCAATTTTCTATCCATCGCAATACTACCCCCCAATACCATGCGCTCTAATTTTACATGCTAATCTCTTATGTGGGACTTTGTCAAAAGCCTTCTGAAAGTCCAAATAAACCACATCCACTGGCTCCCCCTCATCAACTCTATTAGTTACATCCACGAAGAATTCGAGTAGATTTGTCAGGCATGATTTCCCTTTCATAAATCCATTCTGACTCTGTCCGATTCTACCACTGTTTTCTAATTGCTCTGCTATAAAATCTTTGATAATGGACTCTAGAATTTTCCCCACTACCGACGTCAGGCTGACTGGTCTATAATTCCCTGCTTTCTCTCTACCTCCCTTTTTAAATAGTGGGGTTACATTAGCTACCCTCCAATCTGTAGGAACTGTTCCAGAGTTAATAGAATCACTAGTTCATCCACTATTTCTAGGGCCACTTCCTTAAGTACTCTGGGATGCATACCATCAGGCCCTGGGGATTTATCGGCCTTCAATCCCATCAATTTCCCCAACACCATTTCTCTACTAATACCTACCTACTCACCTACCTAGGCTCAACTATCACCAGTAACCTGTCTCTAGATGCAGAAATCAACAAGCGCATGGGTAAGGCTTCCACTGCTATGTTCAGACTGGCCAAGAGAGTGTGGGAAAATGGCGCACTGACACGGAACACAAAAGTCCGAGTGTATCAGGCCTGTGTCCTCAGTACCTTGCTCTACGGCAGCGAGGCCTGGACAACGTATGCCAGCCAAGAGCGACGTCTCAATTCATTCCATCTTCGCTGCCTTCGGAGAATACTTGGCATCAGGTGGCAGGACTATATCTCCAACACAGAAGTCCTTGAAGCGGCCAACATCCCCAGCTTATACACACTACTGAGTCAGCGGCGCTTGAGATGGCTTGGCCATGTGAGCCGCATGGAAGATGGCAGGATCCCCAAAGACACATTGTACAGCGAGCTCGCCACTGGTATCAGACCCACCGGCCGTCCATGTCTCCGTTATAAAGACGTCTGCAAACGCGACATGAAATCGTGTGACATTGATCACAAGTCGTGGGAGTCAGTTGCCAGCATTCGCCAGAGCTGGCGGGCAGCCATAAAGACAGGGCTAAATTGTGGCGAGTCGAAGAGACTTAGTAGTTGGCAGGAAAAAAGACAGAGGCGCAAGGGGAGAGCCAACTGTGCAACAGCCCCAACAAACAAATTTCTCTGCAGCACCTGTGGAAGAGCCTGTCACTCCAGAATTGGCCTTTATAGCCACTCCAGGCGCTGCTTCACAAACCACTGACCACCTCCAGGCGCGTATCCATTGTCTCTCGAGATAAGGAGGCCCAAAAGAAAAGAACTGATTTCTTTCAATTCCTCTCTCTCACTCAGCCCTGTGTTCCCCAACATTTCTGTATGATATTTGTGTCCTCCTTTGTGAAGACAGAACCAAAGTATTCATTTAGTTGGTCAGCCATTTCTTTATTCCCCATAATAAATTCCCCTGTTATGACTGTAAGGGACCTACATTTGTCTTCACCAATCTTTTTCTCTTCACATACCTATAGAAACTTTTACAGTCAGTTTTTATGTTACCCGCAAGATTGCTCTCGTATTCTATTTTCCCCTTCTTAATCAATCCCTTGGTCCTCCTTTGCTAAATTCTAAACTGCTCCCAATCCTCAGGTCTGTTGTTTGTCCTGGAAAATATATATGCCTCTTCCTTGGATCTAATGCTATCTCTAATTTCCCTTGTAAGCCTTAGTTTGGCTACCTTTCCCGTTTTACTTTTGCGCCAGACAGGGATAAACAATTGTTGCAGTTCATCCATGCACTTTTTAAATGGTTGCCATTGCCTATCCACCGTCATCCCTTTAAGTAACGTTTCCCAATCCGTCATGGCCAACTTGCGCCTCATACCTTCGTAGTTTCCTTTACTAAAATTCAGGACCCTTGTCTCAGAATCAACTACGTAACTCTCCATCTTGAAGAATTCTATCATATTATGGTCGCTCGTCCCCAAGGGGTCTTGCACCATTAGATTGTCCATTATTCCTCTCTCATTACACAATACCCAGTTAGGATGGCCTGTTCTTTCGTTGGTTCCTCAATGTTTTGGTCCAGAAATCCATCCCCTATACAGTCCAAGAATTCCTCCTCTGCGTTATTGTGACTAATTTGATTTGCCCAATCTATATGCAGATTAAGGTCACCCATAATTACAGATGTTCCTTTATCGCATGCATCTCTAATTTCCTGTTTAATGCCATTCCCAACATCACCACTACAGTTTGGGGGTCTATATACAACCCCCACTAACGTTTTTTGCCCCTTAGTGTTTCTCAGCTCTACCCATACAGATTCCACATCGTCAGAGCTAATATCTTTCCTCACTATTGCGTTAATTTCCTCTTTAACCAGCAACGCAACTCCACCACCTATTGCTTTTTGAGGCGGCTGTTTGAGGGTAAATCAACATCTGACATGTAGGAGTCTTTCAAACGTCAGCTGATTAGAATCCAGGACCAGCATGTTCCTGTGAGGAAGAAGGATAAGTTTGGCAAGTTTCGGGAACCTTGGATAACGCAGGATATTGTGAGCCTAGTCAAAAAGAAAAAGGAAGCATTCGTAAGGGCTGGAAAGCTAGGAACAGATGAATCCCTTGAGGAACATAAAGACAGTAGGAAGGAACTTAAGCAAGGAGTCAGGAGGGCTAAAAGGGGTCATGAAAAGTCATTGGCAAACAGAATTAAGGAAAATCCCAAGGCTTTTTATACGTATATAAAGAGCAAGAGGGTAACCAGGGAAAGGGTTGGCCCACTCAAGGACAGAGAAGGGAATCTATGTGTGGAGCCAGAGGAAATGGGTGAGGTACTAAATGAGTACTTTGCATCAGTATTTACCAAAGAGAAGGACTTGGTGGATGATGAGCCTAGGGAAGGGAGTGTAGATAGTCTCAATCATCTCATTATCAAAAAGGAGAAGGTGTTGGGTGTCTTGCAAAGCATTAAGGTAGATAAGTCCCCAGGGCCTGATGGGATCTACCCCAGAATACTGAGGGAGGCAAGGGAAGAAATTGCTGGGGCCGTGACAGAAATCTTTGCATCCTCATTGGCTACAGGTGAGGTCCCTGAGGACTGGAGAATAGCCAATGTTGTTCCTTTGTTTAAGAAGGGTAACAAGGATAATCCAGGAAATTATAGGCCGGTGAGCCTTACGTCAGTGGTAGGGAAATTATTAGAGAGGATTCTTCGGGACAGGAATTACTCCCATTTGGAAACAAATGAACTTATTAGCGAGAGGCAGCATGGTTTTGTGAAGGGGAGGTCATGTCTCACTAATTTGATTGAGTTTTTTGAGGAAGTGACAAAGATGATTGATGAAGGAAGGGCAGTGGATGTTATCTATATGGACTTCAGTAAAGCCTTTGACAAGGTCCCTCATGGCAGACTGGTACAAAAGGTGAAGTCACATGGGATCAGAGGTGAGCTGGCAAGATGGATACAGAACTGGCTCAGTCATAGAAGACAGAGGGTAGCAGTGGAAGGGTGCTTTTCTGAATGGAGGGATGTGACTAGTGGTGTTCCGCAGGGATCAGTGCTGGGACCTTTGCTGTTTGTAGTATATATAAATGATTTGGAGGAAAATGTAGCTGGTCTGATTAGTAAGTTTGCGGACGACACAAAGGTTGGTGGAGTTGCGGATAGTGTTGAGGATTGTCAGAGGATACAGCAGGATATAGATCGGTTGGAGACTTGGGCGGAGAAATGGCAGAATGCGTTTAATCCGGACAAATGTGAGGTAATGCATTTTGGAAGGTCTAATGCAAGTGGGAAGTATACAGTAAATGGCAGAACCCTTAGGAGTATTGACAGGCAGAGAGATCTGGGCGTACAGGTCCACAGGTCACTGAAAGTGGCAACGCAGGTGGATAAGGTAGTCAAGAAGGCATATGGCATGCTTGTCTTCATCGGTCGGGGCATAGAGTATAAGAATTGGCAAGTCATGCTGCAGCTGTACAGAACTTTAGTTAGGCCACACTTAGAATATTGCGTGCAATTCTGGTCTCCACACTACCAGAAGGACGTGGAGGCTTTGGAGAGGGTACAGAAGAGGTTTACCAGGATGTTGCCTGGTCTGGAGGGCATAAGCTATGAGGAGAGGTTGGATAAACTCGGATTGTTTTCACTGGGACGACGGAGGTGGAGGGGTGACATTATAGAGGTTTACAAAGTTATGAGCAGCATGGACAGAGTGGATAGTCAGAAGCTTTTTCCCAGGGTGGAAGAGTCAGTTACTAGGGGACATAGGTTTAAGGTGAGAGGGGTAAAGTTTAGAGGGGATGTGCGAGGCAAGTTCTTTACACAGAGGGTGGTGAGTGCCTGGAACTTGCTGCCGGGGGAGGTGGTGGAAGCAGGTACGAGAGCGACGTTTAAGAGACATCTTGATAAATACATGAATAGGATGGGAATAGAGGGATACGGTCCCCGGAAGTGCAGAAGGTTTTAGTTTAGGCAGGCATCAAGATCGGCGCAGGCTTGGAGGGCCGAATGGCCTGTTCCTGTGCTGTACTGTTCTTTGTTCTTTGTCTGTCCTTCCTAAATACTGAATATCCCTGGATGTTCATTTCCCATCCCTGGTCACTTTGCAGCCATGTCTCCGTAATCCCGACTATATCATACCCGTTTACATCTATTTGCGCAATTAATTCATCCACTTCATTGCGAATGCTCCGCGTGTTAAGGCACAAAGCCTTAAGGCTTGACTTTTTAACATTACTTGTCCTCTTCCCACTATTTTTCACTGTGGCCCTGTTTGATTCTGGCCCTTAATTTCTCTGCCTATCACTTTTCTTATTCCCCTTACTGTCTTTTGCTCTTGTCGTTGATCCCCCCTCCTTGCAAAAGTTCCCACCCACCTGCAAGAAACAAGAAATTATTGGAGCCTGTAACAAAGGCAATATAATAATTGTGGGTGACATTAATTTTCCTATAGACTGGGACAATGAAATTGGCAGGAGTGGACTAGAAGATCAGTTTGTGGAATGTTTTCAGGACAGTTTCTTGGAGCAATACATTGTGGCGCCGACTAGGGATAAAGCTAGTTTGGATCTAGTATTGTGTAATTAAGCAGGGTTAATTAGCAATGTCAAAGTAAAAGATCCACTAGGAAACAGTGATCATAATACCATTGAATTCGTTGTTAAGTTTGAAAGTGACATGCTCCAATCACAAACAAGAATCTTAAACTTAAACAAAGCCAATTACATAGGCATGAGGGGAGAACTGGCTAAGGTAAATTGGGTAAATAGACTAAAAGGTATGGCATTAAATGAACAGTGGCAAACCTTTAAAGGAACAATTTTGTTCAACATGTTCAACAAAAATACATTCCTTTGAAAAACAAAAACTCAGCCAGAAAAACCCATCCAGCTTACAATGTTGCAAAAAAGAGTAGCAAGTCTGAGGATTGGGAGTGTTTTGGAAACCAGCAAAGGGCCACCAAAAATTTGATAAAAAAGGAAAAAATAGAATATGAGAGTAAACTAGCCAGTAATATAAAAACAGATTGTAATTGCTTTTATAGCTATATCAAAAGGAAGAGAGTAGCTAAAGTAAATGTTGGTCCCTTAGAGGCAGAAACAGGAGAAATTATCATGGGGAATGAGGAAATGGCAGAGGCATTGAACAAATATTTTGTGTCATGTCTTCACAGTAGAAGACACAAGTTCCATACCAGAAATAGACAGAAACCTAGGGGCTGAAAAGAACGAGGAAATTAAGGAACTTCATATCAACAGAGAAAAGGTATTGGAGAAACTTAAGGAACTAAAATCTGACAAATCCCCAGGACCTGATAGCCTACACCCTAGTGTTCTAAAAGAGATAGCTACAGAGATAGTGGATGCACTAGCTATGATTTTCCAAAATTCCTTAGATTCAGGAACAGTCCCATCATATTGGAAGTTGGCAAATGCTACACTGCTTTTCAAGAAAGGAGGGAGAGAGAAAACGGGGAACAACAGGCCAGTTAGCCTAACATCAGTCATCGGGAAAATGATGGAATCTATTATTAAGGAAGTCTTAACAAAACACTTAGAAAAGCACAATATGATTAGGACAAGTCAACATACTAAAAGGAAATCCTGTTTGACAAATTTATTTGAGTTTTTTGAGGATGGAACTAGTAGGGTAGATAAAGGGGAGCCAGTAAATGTAGTCTACCTGGATTTCCAAAAGGCATTTGATAAGATGCCACACAAAAGGTTAATAGACACGATAAGGGCTCATGGAGTTGGGCCTAATATATTAGCATGGGTAGAGGATTGGTTAACGGACAGGAAGCAACGAGTGGGCATAAACAGGGCATTTTAAAGTTGGCAGACATTGAATAGTGGAGTGCTGCAAGGATCAGTGCTGGGGCCTCAGCTATTTACAATCTATACTAATGACTTAAATGAAGAGACAGAGAGTAATATATCTAAGTTTGCTGATGATACAAAGGTAGGGTGAAAGATAAGCTGTGGGAGGACACAGAGAGGCTGCAAAGAGATATAGACAGGTTAAGTGAGTGGGCAACAAGATGGCAGATGGAGTATAATTTAGGGAAGTGTCAAGCCATACACCATCCTGACGTGGAACTATATTGTCGTTCCTTCACTGTCGCTGGGTCAAAATCCTGGAACTCCCTTCCTAACAGCACTGTTGGTGTACCTACCCCACATGGACTGCAGCAGTTCAAGAAGGCAGCTCACCACCACAATTAGGGATGGGCAATAAATGCTGGCCTAGCCTGCGACGCCCACATCCCATGAACGAATAAAAAAAAGTTATTCACTTTGGTCATAAGAATAGAAAAGCAAAATATTTTTTAAAAGGTGTGAAGAAGTGTCCATGTTCAAAAAGACTTGGGTGTGCTTGTACAAGGAGCTCAGAAAGTTAACATGCAGGTACAGCAAGCAATTAGGAAGGCAAATGGCATGTTGGCCTTTATTGCAAGGGGATTGGAGTACAGGAATAAGGAAGTATTGCCACAATTGTACAGGGTTTTGGTGAGACCACATCTGGAATACTGTGTGCAGTTTTGGTCTCCACTTTTAAGAAAGGATATACTTGCATTGGAGGCAGTGCAGCGAAGGTTCACTAGATTGGTCCCTGGGGTTGTCCTATGATGAGAGGCTAAGTAAATTGGGCCTGTATTCTCTGCAGTTTGGAAGAATGAGAGATGATCTGATTGAAACATATAAGATTATAAAGGGGCTGGATAGGGCAGATATTGAGAGATTATTTCCGCTGGTTGGGGAATCTAAAACACAGACGCACAATCTCAGGATAAGGGGCCGATCATTTAGGACTGAGATGAGGAGAAATTACTTCATTCAAAGGGTTGTGAATCTTTGGAATTCTCTACCCCAGAGGGTTGTGGATGCTCCATCATTGAATACATTTAAGGCTGGGATAGATAGATGGGTGGGAAAGTGGAGTTGAATCCTAAGATCAGCCAGGTTCGTTTTGAATGGTGGAGCATGCTCAATGGGCCATAAGGTCTACTCCTGCTCCTATTTCTTATGTTCTGACTTCCCGTTCTGGTGGCTCAAATTTTGCAGCCCAAGGCTCATTTTGAATCTGACCAGCAAGCTGCAGCAACTAACAGATGACACACTGGTTTTGTGTGACAGGAATGTCGGCCATCTGGGATGCCAGTGGCAGGATGCAGGTGGGTTAATAAAGCATACAGTATCCTAGGCTTCATTAATAGGGGCATAGAGTACACGAGCAAGGAGGTTATGTTAAACTTGTATAAGACACTAGGTCAGCCTCAGCTGGAGTATTGCGTCCAGTTCTGGGTGCCGCACTTTTGGAAAAATGTGAAGGCATTGGAGAGAGCGCAGAAAAGATTCACGAGAATAGTTCCGGGGCTGAGTTAGGACTGTTTTCCTCGGAGAAGAGAAGACTGAGAGGAGATTTGATAGATATATTCAAAATCATGAGGGGTCTGGACAGAGTGGATAGAGAAAAACTGTTTCCACTCGTGGAAGAATCAAGAATGAGAGGGCAGAATTTAAAGTGATTGGCAAAAGAAGCAAAAGGGACATGAGGAAAAACTTTTTCCCGCAGCGAGTGGTTAGGATCTGGAATGCATTGCCTGAAAGTGTGATGCAGGCAGGTTCAATCAAGGCATTCCAAAGGGAATTAGACTGTTATCTGAGAAGGAAGAATGTGCAGGGTTACAGGGAGAAGGTGGGGGAGTGGCATTAGGTGAATTGCTCATCAGAGAGCCAGTGCAGACACGATGGGCTGAATGGCCTCCTTCTGTGCTGTAATAATTTTGTGATTCTGTGGGTCCTGGATGCAGAGGCTAGGCTGGGGTTGGGGGCGGGGGCTGTGTGAGCCCAAGCCAGCAGAGGTCCTCAGTAATTTTGGGGAACCAAGAGGTGCATCCTTCTGGCTCCACAAAAATGCTAGTGTAAAAAAATGTTTGTGGGAATTTCTTGATCGGCCAGCATATAGTACCCATAGTGGAACGTGCAATCTAAAACATGGGTCACTGAAAATTCCAATCGGGTTCCTAATTATGTTACATGGACTCTTATATCCATGGATGAGGCCTACTACTTGCTTCATCTCAATGATGTTAAAGTCCTTAAACTTGACTGTAGCACTTTGATCACCTAAGAGCATTCCGCTGCAGTCTTTAATTCATATTTCAAGGCAATATTAATTGAGTATATGAATAGATCTATTCACTGTTCATCTTCAGTTTCATCCCCATTGTTAAGGTTCTCACTTCTTCCCTGTTGCTTCAAAAACTGTTTTGGCAATTATGCATACATGTCCATTACTTTACTTGCTATTTTCTCTGCCAATCACATTGGAGAGTTTGCTTCCAACTTCATCAGCATGGAAGTTCAATAATTATCTTCAGTTTCATTTTGTTTTTCTGTGGGTATGGTCAAAAAGCTCATGCTTGTGTAAATCACCAAGCAAAATAGTAGTCTGAACCATTACTATCTTCCAAGTCGCTCCTCACCTGCCAGGAATATTGCTTGTTCTCAAGAGGCTATCAACTCATATATTCTGTTATTATATTGCTATTTCCCATTTTATATCAAAATATTTAAATTATCTCAAATGGCTAGAACCATTAATTATAGCATCTGTCTCGCTCTCACTAAATTGCATCTCAGCTTGTTACTATATTCCGGAATACAATGCAACTGATGTTATATACTTTTATGATGCCATAATGGAGTAAAAATACATTGAACAATGAAAGGGGCAACTCCTGGAGATTAGGTCCAATATGCAGCTTTAGACATCAAGGAATTCATAGAAAGTACGCAGCTTTCTAGACTGAGAAATGTAATGATGCTCCAGTAATGCAATTAGTTTTATGCATATTTTTGCATAGTAACACTGGGCTGAAGTTAGTGCAGCTATTTGGAGCAGGAATGGAGGTGGGGGGGTGGGGGGGGCCCGCGGTGGTGGTGCAGAGAATTGCGTTGGAAGCATCCGCCCAGAAATGCGGCGTCGTGACGTCGGTTCCGGATTTACTTAGCAGCAGGAAAGCACCAAGGTGGCATCGCAACAGGAATGTAATTTAAATTGTAGAACACTTACTTTTAATACATTAGCATCTAACTCATTGCGATTCAATGGTGGGGGCTTGGGATAAAGTGGGCGGAGGGCAGTCCTCACGTGTCTTCGGATTGCTTACCATTTAAAGCTGGAGGCACCGAGGCAAGGCCTCAGTGCCGCGACGGGTAGCCAGCCATGACCAGCACCACATGGGGGAGAGGGGGGAGCAGAGGCCATTGTTGGCATACAGTGCTGTGTGCTCTGCAAGCGGGGGTCAGGCTCTCGGGTACTCTGTAAGCGGAGGTCGGGGTCTTGGATGGGAGCGCAGCTGAGCAGCGTCTCGGGTGGTCTGCAAGGTGCGGGGGTGGGTACTTGGGTTTGGGTGGCTGTATTGGGTGTCCGAACTGTTGGGTGAGATAGTTGGTTGCCCATACTGCTGGATGAGATCACGATGGGCTGGCTGCCCATGTGACGAGTGGGAATGGCACCCACCTCTGGGTCCACCGCTGGGACTCATGTAGGGCTCACTAGATCCAGCCCACTGTATCTGTCTGACCATTATTTATTTCAGCTGTAGCTCAGTTGGTAGCACTCTCGCCTCTGATTCACAAGGATATGGGTTGAAGATCCACTCCAGGGAGTTGAGCACAAAAATCAAAGCTGATGCTTCAGTATAGAACTTTCAGAGGTGCCGTCTTTCAGATGAGACGTTAAACTGAGGCCCCATCTGCCCTGCCCGATAGATATAAAAGATCCCACAGCATTATTTCGAATAAGAGTAAGGGAGTTAACCCATGTGTCCTGGACAATATTTGTTCTTCAATCACAAAAACAGATTACGTGGTCATTATCACATTGCTGTTTGTGGGAGCCTGCTATGCACAAATTGGCTGCCATGTTTCCTACATTACAACAGTAATTACACATCAAAAGTACTAATCAAACAGAGGCTGCTTCGGTGGATTAGGCATGTCCTCAGGATGGAGGGCGGTCATATATCCAAGGATCTTCTGTAAGGTGAGGTAGCTGGAGCCAGACGACCAGCGGGGTGCCCAATCTGCTTCAAGGATGCCTGCAAGCATGACGTGAATGCCCTAAACATTGACTATCACACCTGGGAGTCAATAGCTGACGGAAGAGGAAAATAATGACACCTCTTGTGGGCTGGTGTGCAACACCACCACGACCAGTGGCTACAGCGGCTTGGCAACAGGCGCCAATGCTGAAAACAACAACACAAAACGTCACCTGGCAGCTTCATGTGTGGTTCTTGCGGCAAAACATGCCTCTCAAGGATTGGCCTCCACAGCCATCAGCAAAAATACACGATATGAAGACACCCCATCAAAATATGTTATTTGCTGTGTGTCCGTCATCTCACATAGATGGAAGAACGCCAACATGATACACTTCAAAAGTATTTTGTTGGCTATAAAGCACTTGGGACATCCTGTGGTTGTGAAAGTCATTATATAAATGCAAGTCTGTCTGTCTGCATGGTCCCAGCACACACACATGCGGCAATATAAAATTGAAAGGAAATAAAAATTGCTTTAAAAATATTGTCATTTGCATCATATTAGTAATTTATTAGAAACACATATTGACTTTTTTAAATCTTTAAAATTACAGACAATGGGTAGCCCAATATCTTATTAGCTACCAGTCATTCTTTAAATGGTGACTGGTAATGAATTATGAAACAATAATTTGCAAAATCTTGGAACTTTTATTAATTCATGAAAGGAAATTGGTCTAAAAGTGATGTTTAAATTGAGTTAAATCTTAATAAAGACTAAAAGAGTTTCTGCAGTGCACTTTGATATTGTAATCCCAAGCACAGATGCTAAATTTTGCCTACCTGAAACTCATTATTAATTAACTCTTTTTTAATATAGGTTGGATTTGCTCATTTGGAAAAAGTAGAATTATCCCTATTGATGTCGATCTATAATGCAGGTGGTTTGAATTTCACTAACCAGAGAGTTTAATCTTGCAGTTTGTGCAAAGCTAATCAAATCTTCGATAACAGATGTGAAGATCCCAGTGTCAGTATGCATGTTTGGATCCTTATTCTAATCAAATTACCCAGACGCATGATAAGTTAACACCGATCATCATGCTGGTGGAAATTTAGATTACTCACAGCCTGCCCATTCCCTTTGTTTTAATAACAACCACAGTCTATGTTTTCACACATTAAAGCAGAAATTGTGATGGTACCTGAATAATTAAAGAGTTGTCTATGGTGTGTGAATCTGATCAATGTCACTGGCAAGGAAACGTGACCACAGCTGTGCTTTAAAAGTGCTCCCTGCAATGTTTTTGCAGTGTGCTGGAAAAACAATACTTACTCTGTTCACTTTACTCCTTTCTGACCTTGCTGCAGGCAGCAGTGTCACCAGCTGCACTGGTTAACATGGTCACCTTTGGGTTTTTGAAAAAAAAGGTTTGACAGGGGATGAAACGCATTTCATATAAACTTGCATTTCCCGCAGGTGTAGCAGCTCTTGTTTGTGTGCCTTGTACTGTTTGTTTATTTAGCTTCCGAAGCAATTTGACTCATTCAGTTTGGCGTCTAAGACCTTCTGCTGGTTGCTTGATTCAGTGCCCTCTCCCCTCCATCCATTTTCCTTCATTTCATTTACTTTTTCATGCAGTCATTTAAAGAAATAGATGAGAGGATTTTGTTACTCCATTTCTTCCTGTCTGTCATGACCTTTGTTTTTTTTTTGACTTCCTTGGTCTAGTTTCAGTAAATAGTCATTGAGTGCCATGCCACCTGCTAAAGGTAGTTGAGAAATTAGCTTTTCCTGAAATTACCCTGACCAGTGACCTCTCCCAACCCACCCTAGGGTTTTCGAAGGCTGTTGCAGCTTTCTGTGTGGCCGCATTTACTGCTCAATTTCGATGCTGGCATTTAGCCTCTTAATTATTACTTGTCAGTTTAACTCAATAAAGCTTCAAGTAAGTAGAATTAGTATATTTTTTTTACATGCTTGTAGTGGATGTTCTGTTCTTTGCTGGACAAGACTATTAGCTACTTTCACCACCATTTCTCTGATTTCTTTGTTCTGAAAGGAAAGACAAGATGAAGAAAAATCTGTGAAATCTGCACCACATACCACACAAGCTCCTGTGTCAAAGGTCACTTCTGGAAGCTCAGGATTAGGAAGAGGTAAAATTATATTTTTATCCTTAAGCTTTGATTTCTTGAGTTAATGAAGAATTTTTTTTATTGGGTCTATGCCGCTAACAGGTGTTAGCCCTCAAGCACGGTCTCCAGGGCAGCCAGTCTATACAGCAACTTGAGGGCGATATAATTCATTGTAGCCTTGAACACATACAAATTGGTTGGGGAGACAACTCTTGAAGTTTTTTTTTCCAAGGCCAGATGACATGAGAACTTGAAATCAATGTCAGAAATCAAAGGAAAGTTTTAGACTGTCAAAATGTAAACTTATCAACAACCTCTTGACTTTTTAAAAAAAAAGAAGCTTTCTGTATCAGATTCCAATTCAGAGTCAGGTGGGAGGGACTCTGTCAGAAATTTGCAATAGAAAGCAGAAATTGAGAGTGCATCAAAAATCAGATGTAATGCAAACCAACCTTCATCTCACTTGTCACATCTGCTCTGCCTAATTTAATTTTGAAACCAGAGAGGGGAATAGGATCACAAAACAATGTGTAGATGATAATATTTCATTTTTAAAAATCCTGTCAAGGAAATTAACAGCTGCACATTGGGTTAAGTGCTCACACTAAAGCTGATTTGTATGAAACATGATGTATAATACAATGAAAAGAATATTTCAAAACCCAGATCTACAGAGTCCTATATAATAGTCCACTTTGAACCTTCTCACCTGATTCCATTGGTGGGATTAGCACAGTGGTTTTGTCTGTGAAGGATAGCTCGCAAGCAGGGGTGAAGATGTGAAAAATGCCAATAAGCCAGCAAAAACAGGGTGCCTTGGCATTAACTGTCTCATTATTTACAGATCTTAAGCAAGTCTATTACTTTGACATAAGGTTAGCATTCAATACTTCAGCTAGTCTGACACTATCCCCTTCTGTTTACATTTCAACTTAAATGTCTGATTGGTGCTTTTTCATCTGTTCTTCTTTACTATATCCTTTATAGAGATGCACTAAAGCATTTGTGTCATAGGTGATGTGGTTAAAAAATTGAGTTGGGGCAGGGTGGTAGATAGCACTCACTCTCATAGAACTTAGGCACGACAGGTTACAAAGTCATTTGTATTTTATTCACATGAGAAATAAAGAAAAAATCATGTTTCGGAAATGAGTAGATGCTCAGAATGGTAAAGAAGCTTTGCTTCATCCAAGAAAATAATGAAATTGTGACACCAGTGTAACTTGGAATCATTTTAATTCCCCCAAGTCTCAGAATTTCCTGGAAGAATGCAATGGTTTAATGATTACACCTTTGCATAACAATATGAATAAACTGAAAATATTGGGACAATAGCAATGTCGATGAATGAAGTTTTTAGATAAAGTGTATATGATCTTGGTGAAAAACCTTCAGGCCTTATATTTCATTGCTGACTTCTGCTTCATATAAGAGCATTCTAATAGATCCTAAAGCAATGCTGTTCATGAATATTTTAGCACAGTGTGTTCAACGTGGTCAGAATACAAGCACAAAATATTTTTAAGCTTTTCTGATAAAAATGTATTTCTCAGGTTTACAGTGTTGGTACAAAACCTGTTTCTGTCTCTAGGGGTGTGTGCTGCGCTGTGCAACAGAATCCTGATCCATCTCTGGCCAGAACTAAATAGCTACCTAAACCATTCCTTAAGTTACAAATGCAAATCATTTTTGTGCTAGATTATTAACACACCTACACCATGTTGAACAATGTCAACTATAGGGACTTTGTAGGCTCATCTGTGGAGGTACACAATAGGCAATGAGATTTGCAATGTACTGCTTAAAGAGGGAAGACCACATAAATAACCGTGAGACATGCTCTCCACTGTGCACCATATATATAAAACAGAGGAAATGCAATCATCACAACTTCTACTAAATTTATTGCAAACTTGCTTCAAATATCAAAATACATTGATGGCTATTAATTTTCTGACATTGCAAGGAAGACTTTGTCACAGTGGAGGTACTATTACTGCTCAGTAAATAGACGATCCCATATGTTTCAGAATGGAGGTGGAAAAAAATCTGTGGCTAAATGACCTCATAGCTCAAGTTACGAGTTCTGCAGGTTATTAACTCCATAAATCTTTTCCATATCCCACTCTGAAACAATTGGCATTCTGTTTGTACTCTTAATATTTATTGTATACTGAGTCTTTTAAATAAAACTTGAATGCAGAGACTATTTGCGTTAGTTACTTTCATAGACAGAACGACTGCAATGCGATGTGTTGTACAGTCTGGGATCATTGCTGGAAGTGCTAGACTGAATGAGGATCTCTTCATATTTGCTCGAATTGAGAAAATTGGGCAATAGGCAATGGCATATATTTATTGCAGGACACCCCCGTGGTTGAAATGAGTAGACGAAAAGATTAAATATATCAATGGATTTTTTTCCTGAGCTGGGACTGCATTTTTCAGTCATCTGTTTTTGGCTTCGTTTGTATAAGCCATTGATATACTTGTGGGTATTGTTGAGGGGGGAGTCTTTTGCGGCATGGAGCAGGTGTAGCTCAAACTGGAAGCTATGTCACTCGAGGAGGTGCAGGATTAAGTAATATAATGTGGAACCTGTTAATTTAACCTTGTGCTTTTAGATTCTATTTTTGCGGTTGCAAGTGATGCCAGTTAGCAGTTACCTCATTCATGCCCCACTCACAATGTGGGACCGGGAATATGACATAGGAAAGTTTTAGTTAGCATATCTTGTTCAATTGCCATGGAATTAAATTAAAAAATGTTGCTCACTAACTGCATTTCATCAGCACACCTGTGGTATAATATAATCTATCCAGATTGGTGCTGATGGAATATGATACTGGAAATATGTTCAAAGGCGTTTCAGTTGAAATATCACCACTGTGTCAAAAAAAGATTGGTCTGTAATATTCAAGGCTGCTGGTGTTCTGCAATTTGTTTTGGCAGATTTCAAAGCATCGCCAGCAATAATGAACGAATTGCATACATGGAAGAATGCACAGACATAATTATGCCCAGTTACAATTGCAACTTTAAATTTCTGGCTGCAGCATTTGTGTTGTAGTGCTGACATGCTAGACGCACAGGTTGAAAATTCAGTCTGCCCAAGCCTAGAATATAGGGGCAGAATGTGACATCTAATGCACTAGTGTTAACTGTTTATGTTTGCAATGCAGATAGGAGGCACCTCCTTGAAGTTATACTGTGCAATCATGGTGACTAACATCACCCCCTTTAAATTACAGTCAGGCTTACTCCGATATCAACACTATAACATAAGTGCAGAGTAAGACTCCTATTAAGGAAAATTAAAATGCAAGGAATGGAGGAAAATGTGACTAAGTACTTTAGGACACTGCCCTTTTATTTCTGGATTTGTGTCAAAATTAAGCACGGAAGAACAGAATGAAAGTCTCTGCTGGTTGCGAAGGTCCGAAGCTGAGTGATTTTGAGTGCACTTGTATCTAAAGCACAAAATTGTATAATTTAGTACTAAATTTGCAGTCTTTCTTTGAGTTATGGGAGATTAAAAAATATCCCATTGCTGCACAGTGTTATATCCAACCAGCGCTGATACTGGGTGCAAAATAATGGGGAAAGTGTTCTATTTTCTGCAGCACTACTATCCCTCAACTATATGAACACAATAAAGAGAATTTAAAGATTGAGAATGTAAAGAAAATGTGAGTTTAAATTTCATACAAACACATCGCAATATTATTATTTCATATCATTTAGGGGCTGTTGTGCTCTACTGAAGAGATTTTCTAAAGTAATTTCTACCAAGCACAATATTGGTGCAGCACAATTTGTGGAGGGCTGCTTTCGAGCTCAACTGGATGGCAAAAATATGAACTACGTGAAAATAAACAATAGCAAGAAATTTATATTGAAATATTTCCCTTTAAGCCACTCAACTATGCAATGATTTTAAATCTCCCCATTTCCAATTATGTACATGTTTCTTTTAACAAGAGCATTTTTTTATATTATATTTTGTTTGCATAATTGATTTTCATTTTCAAAACAATTTCTTAGCTAAGATTTTTATAAAAACTAGCTGGAACAATATTAGTATACATTATTAAACATTGTATTAAAGCCTCTCAAAACTCATCACTAGAAGGTTAAGATACTCCGCGTCATTTTTGTTGTCAGTCCCTCAAAATGAGGATGACGTCTGGCAGGGTTCATGATTTATGTGTTCTCAAGCCAATCCTGAAACCACAGATCTTTGAGCAGAGAAGACAAGTGTTGCCCTGAGGGAGGGGAGGTTCGTGAGCCAGGGTCCTGCCCTCTCTCCTTCCGCTTTTGACACATCTTCGCAGCGGAGTTTATTGCGGTCAGTTTCCAACTGTGTTGTGGCTTGTTGGATGGGGCCTTGTCACAGTCAGCGGCAAGTTCCTCCCATGCACTGATGTCAATTTCTCCCTTTTTCAATGAAGCTTCAGCGTGTCCTTAAAACGTTTTCTCTGTCCTCCTTGAGATTGAATGCCATCCTTAATTTGTGAAAAGAGTATCTGCTTCGGAAGCCAATTATTTGGCATGCGGTTGGAATGTCCAGACCAGAGGAGCTGATTTTGCATGGTCATGGTTGCGATGCTGGAGGAATTGGCTTTGGTGAGAATGCTGGAGTTTATTCGTGTCTTCCCACTTTATTTTGAGTATCCTGCAGAGACACTACTGGTGGAAAGTCTCCAGCGCCCAGAGGTGTCTTTGGTAGGTGACCCAAGTCTCGCTGCCATAGAGAAGAGTGGTGACAAGAAAAACGTAGTAGACTAAAGCCTTTGTCCTCTTATGGAGATCACTGTTGTTGAAGACACAGTTATGCAATTAATACAATGGCCAGTTCAGGGATAAGCAGCAACATTTTGCACCACAGACATTTGGCAAAATTATTGACTCAGCCGTGCACATGGGGGCAATTAATCTGTATATAAAGTGTACAGCCAATCTAATGCCATCAAAACACAGTCCTATTTAAAACACATTTCTCCCTATAAATAAAGTAAACATCAATGGAGAGCAGCATTATTAGAAGCAGTATTAGCTAGCTATCAAGCAAAATAGTATGCAATGCCAATGCAGATTACTTTTGTTGACAGAATGGAGCTAGCTACACCATAACATTGGGTAGTAGATGGAACTTATCGGATGACCTCTTTGGATTCACATTGTGTCAGGAGTGCAAATTCATCCAATAAACCATAAAACTCAAGGAGAGGATTGTTATTGTGGTTATTGAGGCGACGCAGGAGAAAAAAAAGCAGCAATAGGAAAACGGACCATTTCTCACACTGCTGTTGTCACTACTTCGCCACCTGCTTGTAAAATGTGTCTGAAGACAGGGCAGCCAACAAAAGGGCAATGATCTCCAAATCAGGAGAATGTTATAGGATGAAGCAAATAGTACTTCAGAAGAGTCATGTAAAACAGAAAAGCAGAGTGGGACAGAAAGATTAACAGTAGGTAAGCCAAGACTAGTTTATTCAATTTGACAGGCTGTTAAACTAGGTCCTGGATTCTAAAATACAGAAACAACAGAATCTCTCATGGACAAAATGTCATTTGCTCACCAAAGCTAGCAACAAAATTAGATAAACACAATTACAAATAAAGAATGCCCTTCAGTTCCTCCTATAAAGTGATTCTCTTAAATACACTATGTCTATATTTCAGTCTATCATTGTCAATTTTGATTCAGCTCTGACAAGATAATTATCAACAAATAGCTTTTCTGCAACAAGTTGAGTGGTTGTTACTGCATGTATTATTTAATTACAAAATGATTAGTCACTATCTGTAAAATTTAACTCCAGACTAACCAATTTATGTCCAAGCCAAATCTCTTACCTGTTGGCAAAAGTGCACTTATAAGGTGATGTAATTAAATGATACTGTTACGACCAGGTGAGAAAGAGGTCCAGGGTTCCCTTTCAGCCTTCACCTGTTCTTACTGTAATTGGGTTTAATTTTAACCACACCGTGTTTTTAGCACCCCCTTGGTGAATCTTTGTTCACCGCTTTCCAATTATAAGGCAAAAAAACCAGCACAAACAGGCTATCTTAGGTTTAAAGAAGAAAAGTTGAAATTTATTAAAATTAAACTCTAATTTGGTTAATGCCTATGGATACATGCCACGCCCCACGCTAGGATGCATACAAGATACACACATGCAACTTGAGACAGAAAAGAGCAGAAGAAAAATAAAGTGGAAAGGTTTGAGACAATTACTGAAGAGTTGTTGTTATGGTTCTTTGAGCTCACTGTAGAGTGCTTGATTGTAGGTAGATTTTGCTTTTCATTGGGGCCCAATATTCTTCTTAAACCTTGTTCACTGTAGAGACTTTAGTCTCTTGGGGTTCATGTGTCTTCAGTGGATTCAGAGGTTTGTGAGAAAGAGATGGGAGCAGGCAGCAGAGATCTTCTCAGTCCAGGAGCAAACGGCTTTCTGCCCGAACTGTTTGTACAAATTCAAAAAACTCAGGTTGCCCAGCAGGTTAGTCAGGTGACTAGCTTGATTGACCATGTCCGTTTGTGTATTCGGCCATCTTAGCAGTCAGCCTGGAATGCGAACTCCCCCACCTTCAACGTCTGGTGATCAAAAGTCCATTGTGGGTTGAACGTGTCAGGGAATGGCTGCTTTGCCCTTCCAAACATTGTCTGTTAATATGCAAATGTCTTTCCAGCCATGGCTGATCTGTTTAACAAGTCCTTCTTCACTCCAGTAATGGCTTAAAATCAATGTTCATGATAAAATTAATGTAAAATTAATCTGCCTCATTTTTGGCAGGTGGGGGCCTAGCATGAAAATACAGACAACTTTCAAATGACATTAGCCACTCAGGTTATCTGCCCTCAACTGAATAGTAAATGATGCACATTCCAGTTACTGATCTTTGACATACTTGTAAAACTTGTCCTTTAGTCCAATTCACAGCAAAAAAAAAATCAGTTATTGACTGTTTCTGACATGGTCATTGAAACAGAATAAATTTTTACTATCTCTTTCCTGACAACTTTTAAAACTGAAAATGCAGCATGGATTTTGTTAAGGAATCATAGACAGTTCATCATAGATTAAGGTTTATTAAAGCTATCTGTTACATTGTATTTACTAACTACTGTATATGGGTCAGCAGCATCATGTTTTCACCAATATCACTCAGCCCCAATAGGAAATTGTATTCATGAGGATCATACAGTGCTGACCTCTGAAGATTCCTTGGATTTTCTTGCCTGTTTTTCCCCTCAATACAAGTTCTGGAACAATGTGATTCCAAATGGATAGCAGCAGAATTGTGACATTTATATAGAAATAAAAGTCCAGTAACTTCAACATGTCACTGAGCTTGTGTCCCTAGTGAAAGTAATATGCGCCAGAGCATATAAATCAAGACATTCCCAAAGTGACTTTTGCCATTTTAAAATGAGTTTACATAACACAAGCCTTTAAACTTGTGTTTTAAAATAACTGAGCTGCTAAGTTACTTTAAAACACAAGGTTAAAGGCTTGGCACATGGGCGTCCAACCTTTTTGCATGGGGGGGGGGGGGGGGGGGGCACATGACAATTTTTGTCTTACATAGGGGACCGGTGGGACAATTTCAGAAACATAAAGGTATTAAAAATTTATCTTACTATTAATCAAAACAAGAACAAATGTACATTTTTGTGAAGGAGTTTTAAATGAGAAGACTAATTTATTGACTTACTTTCTCATCATTATTTTGGACACTGATTTCATGAGATACCTGGCATTTTTTTTGCCTGCACAAGTTGTCAATGTCTGTCCACACACTTGTGTAGTGATGCGGTGCATTACGGATAGACGTCCATCTGTCAGGAGTGATCTTGACTGCTGTCTCTCCCTCCTCGCTCTCTATGTCTGTCTCTCCTCTTTCTCTTCACTCCCCATCCCTCTCTGTGTTCCCCCACCTGTGTTGTTCCCCCTACTCTGTGTTGTCCCCCCCCATGATGTTTCGCCCCTCTGTATTTCTCCCTCCCCGTCTCAGTGTTGCTCCCTCCCCTCTCTGTCCCTTGTCCCCTCCCTCTGGGTTGATCCCCCTGTGTTTCTTCCCCTGTGTCATCCCCCTCTCTGGTGTGCCCCCTCTGAGTACTCCCCCTCTCTGTGCCATCCTTGTGCTCTCTGTCCCCCCCCCCCCACTCTCTCTCTCTCTCTCTGTCTGTCCCCCCAACTCCCTCTCTTTGTCCCCCACCTCTCCCTCTCTCTCTCTCCCCCCCCCCCCCCACTCTCTCTGGCCCTCCCACTCTCTGTCTGCCCCCCCGCACCCCCTCTCTCCCCCACTCTCCCTCTCTCTCCCACTCTCCGTCACCCCCCCCCCCACTGTCTGTCAACCCCCCACTCACTCTCTCCCTGTCCCCCACCCTCTCCCTCCCCTGCTCTCTCTCTCCTCTCTCCCCCTCACTCTGTCCTCCCACTCTCACTCCACTCCAGTCTCTCTCTCCCCTCCACTCTCTCTCTCTCTCTCTCTCTCTCTCTCCCCCCACTCTCTCGCCCCCACACTCTCTCTCTCTGTCTCTCTCTGTACCCCCCCACTCTCTCTCTCTCTCTGTACCCCTTCCCATTCTCTCTCCCCTGCACTCTCTGTCTCTCCCTTGCACTTTCTCTCCCCCTCAATTTCTCCCCCGCACTCTCTCTCTCACGTCCCCACTCTTTCTCTCTACCTCCCCCCACTCTGTCTCTCCCCTCTCTCTCCCCACTCTCTCTCCCCACCACTCTCTCGCTCCTCCCCACATTCTCTCTCCCCCCACTCTCTCTGTACCTTGCCCTACTCTCTCTCTCTCTCCCCCTACTCTCCTTCTCTCCTCCACTCTCTCTCTCCCCCACTCTCTCTCACTGTAACCCCCACTCTCTCTCTCTGTACCCTTCCCACTTTCTCTCTCCCCCACTCTCTCTCTCCCCCACTCTCCCTCTCTCTGTACCCCCCCACTCTCTCTCTCCCCTGCACACGCTCTCTCTCCCCTCAACTCTCTCTCTGTACTCCCCCTCCACTCTCCCTCTCTCCCCCACTCTCTCCCTCACTCTCCCTCTCTCCCCCCTCTCCGTCACCCCCTCCACTCTCCATCAGCCCCCACTCTGTCTCTCCCTGTCCCCCACCCTCTCCCTCCCTGTCCCCACCCTCTCCCTCCCCAACTCTCTCTCTCCGTCTCCACTCTCACTTTCTGTACCTCCCCCCCAACTCTCTCTCCCCTGCACACTCTCTCTCTCTCCCCTGTGCTCTCTCTTCCCCGCACGTTCTCTCTTGCCCCACTCTCTCTCTGCATGTCCTCTCACTCTCTCTCACCCTCCACTCTCTCTCTCCCCACCACACTCTCCCCCCCACACTCTCCCTCCCACTCTCTCCCCCTGCAACACTCTCTCTGTACCTCCCCCCATTCTCTCTTCCCCCCCACTCTTTCTTTCCCCCACTCCCACTCTGTACCTCCCCCCCCACTCTCTCCCCCCACACTCTCTTCCCCCCCACTCTCTCTCCATCCCCCACTCTCTCTCTGTACCTCCCCTCATTCTCTCTCTCTCTCTCTCTCTCTCTCTCTGCCCTTCCCACTTTCTCTCTCACTGTTTCTGAGAGCATGAACAGCGCTTTTGAACTTTGGATAGCTTTGTGATTTTCCGGCAGACTTTAAAAAAAGCAGAACCCACCAAGAAACCTTGAATCTGTCCAGAAGTTCAGAAGTGCTGTTCTCCTTCAGCACCTGTCAACTATGAAACAGACACTTGCTTTATTTTAAAAAAAAAAGACATTCGGAAGAAGCCAATGGGAAATTTCTCATCTGTGAAATTGTTTACCACGGACACTGGTGTCCTTGTATGGACACGTTGCCGACCCATGGGCCATTTCCCATTGCGCAGAAGCACGTTGGGTGTTGACTCCCTGGATTAATGGACTCCTATCTTATCCCAATACAGCTGGGAGACTATGCACAAAATGGGCTGAATTTTATGGGCCCCGCCCCCCCGGAGACTGGTTCGAAGGTAAGGGTGCCCAAAGAATTGCGACAGGAGGTGAGGGCAAAGGGTTCATCGCCGTTTCGTCGCACCAGAGTTTAGTTAGGGGTGGGATAGGCCGACGCTGGCCTTCCCACCCAGAGGCTAATGTGGCCCTTAAATGGCCTATTACTGGTCACTTAAGGGCCTCAGTGCTGCCGGTGGTTAAATCCCAGTGGGCTTGGGGGTGGGGGGGTGGGTGGTGAGTGGTTGGTGGGCCCTCCACTGTCTGCAATCTGTGGCCTATGGAGGGCACCTGCTGACAAAAACTCCACCTACGGTAACCACCCACCACCCCCTGCACTGAACGTTCCCTGCCCCCCACTCCCCGGGGCCTGATCCCGCCTCACTCACCTGGGGCCTGAGCTTCAGCGCGAGGCCTGGGGCCAAAGCACTGCTGATACTACTGAGCTGCTGGCCCTGTGATTGTCCAGCAGCTGTTGGAGGTGGGTCCCTGTGTTTAAAGGGACGGGATCCCGCTACCGGGCAATGAATTGGCCTGCCGCCGTAGAAATGCAACTGGCAGGGCGGGGGTTGAGGGGGGGGGGCTCCAAATGGCCGAGGCAGGGCTTACCCCTGCCTTTTTGGTCCAGCACTGGAAGCTCTGCCGATGCCACAAAATTCAGCCCAATGTGTTCAAAGCTCATTAAGACCCCAGAGATGATTTTCAATTAAGACATTTCAGGGGAGGACAATGGGAAATGTAAAAACATTTGATCCGAGTTATCTTTCTCTTTAACATAGGCCCCCATTATTCATTGGCACTTTTTTTTTTGTTCTTCACCAGCCAAATCTCACAAGGGGACTTAAAATCTCATTAGCCAGCAACAATAAACAGGCAGCCGAGCCCTTCTATTGCCATTGGTTCCCATCATCAAGACCTCCAGTACATCATCTGTGCACCATCAAATTATATGAATCAGGTGGCTTCCTAGTATGTGTTGAGGTCAGCTGATTTGGATGCAGGGATAGCCAGTGGCTCTGGAGCAGTGATTTTGAACTATCAACCCTACAGTGCATCAGTAATATAAACTGTGAATTGGCACAATGAAACATTATTAGTTTTTCTAAAGCAACAACAGAGACTGCGGTGACACAGACACCTGTAATGGGTTACAGATCATGGTTTGCTGAACAGGTAGCCACATAAAACATTCTATCTTGAGCTTGACTCCACTTGTTCAAAGATTTAGAGCAATAACAACATGAACCTATGTTTCTAGCTCTATCCTGTGAAAATATTCTTCATTTTTATTTGGGTATGAGCCAAGTATAGAAGAACCATTTCATCTGCTTGTCTTTCTGACAGTCACAGTAACAAGTTAAGTGGTGTATGCTGAAAATGAAATGGGTGGTGCCAGTGTATTTTCCCTTTTTTCCCCTCAAACAAAATCCAAATATTGAGTAAGTTTATATCTATCTATTGAGCCAAGCGTTGCTGAAGTGACTGAAGGTGTGTTAGAATGCCTAAAGCAAAAGGCTTTGTTTTTACACATTCTTTATTGCCTCTGTAACCTGAGGAACTCCCGTTCACTGTGGATTGCAAGTAGTTCATTTTTGCTTTGTTTTAGCTTTGGATTTAAATCTCTCTCAAAAAGAAAATCCAATTGTGCTTATATAATATTGTAGCGAGCAGACTGTAATGTGATAAAATTGTTGAGCACTCCAGCATTGCTGATTGGTCCATGTATCACTTGTTAACCATGTGATACATGGACCAATCAGTGCATGCTTTATGTTACTTTAAAGGTATCGTTATATCAAAGGGCCTGTGTTAAGACTGATATCTGCTTAGAGTAATTCACGCTTGCCAGAATTAAGCCATACTACCAGACCTGCATCACTGTGTTGGGGGAAATGGAGTAAGCATCTGAATAACAGTTACATCTTAAGTTTAAAAAAAAAAGCTATTTTTTTGCAAAAATATACTTTAATCATAAAAATCTGTAAAAAAAATAAAAAACAGTTCTAAACATTTCAATTTTGATTTAAAAATAGCTGATGGACTGTGTGAGATCATTTTAAACTTTGCTTCTGACCACCTGCAGCTTGTGCAGAGCCAATGCCAACTAAGACCAAACTCCTCAAGCAACTCCCATACCACTTGCCTAAATTCAATTTGGGCAATTCCACACCCAAATTGCTCTCTATGAAGCCAAAAGCTGCTTTGCATTGATATAAATTGTGCAGCATATCTGTCTTATAGGATGCTTATGAAAAGCTTTTCTGTGGCGTTTTTCCATGCTCCAGCCTGTCTTGGGACAAGACCAGGTAATGGCCTCTGCTTAGTTGCTAGCTGACTTGAATTAGCAGGAAATAGTAACAAGCAGTTTCTCACACACCACACTTCTTCAGCCAATCGCAATTTCCATCTTAGTCCAAGGGGATAATAAAAATAGACACTAACAGATGTACCATATGCTTTAAATCATCATTTAATTAGGCAATAATAATGGAATGACAAACGGTACACAGATTGGGGTTTTACCACCCCAGGGATTGTTTTGGCATGAGGTGCAGCTGAGAGCTAAAACAATCGCTGACGTGGCAGAAGCCCAGATACACGTACCCCTAGTTGTTTATTATTTCCATTTGATCACTAGGTTTCTTCATCACATGAAAAAACAGTTTTAATGGAGCAAATGAATCAGAGTTCAAGCTGTAAATGACAATCATAGCAGCAGTGGGAAAGATACAGAAAGGAACTATTAAAATTCCAAATGTCAGCTCACAATGAGTACTACGATAGCCAGCCCCAGTGTGGCTACATTTTCAATATTGACCCAACAAAAGCATTTCATTGCAACGGCTACTGTGGTTGTAATTTAACTATAAAAGGATATTTATCGATTATTATTCTGCACTTACCTAGAACAACAGTTTGCCATGGTGCTCCTGGCCTAAAGAAGGAAGAATCAGACAATGTACCTAATCATGATTGCTGTCCAATGATTTCAACCACAAAGTGTGAGTGAGAGGGTCAGACTCGGCTGTAATGCCCCCTCCCCTCCCCCCACCATCCAGATCAAATATTCTGCCAAGACTCATGGCCACAGCTTAGAAAGGTACCGGAAAACCTCCTGTTATCCTGGAACCGTACCCCAGCAAGAATCAGTGGGTGGGACCTTCTATGATGTAGGTGTATCTCTGGGAAGAGAGATAGGGGTTCTAGCCCTTTGGAGGTTGTCTCCCCAGTCTCTCCTGGGGAGTTGTACCTGATTGGAGTAGGATTTTGTAGTGTTGCACCTCGAGGCCTCCCACACTCTGGAAATGCATGCTGCTTCTGTGCCACCTGCAAAAGTGGAAACATTTTTCTTTAAATTTTATGGCCTCCTCTTCACGCTGTGTGAGAGAACATTCTACTACTGCTGGCACACACCCTTACTCAATTTAAAGCTTTGGAAACCCACTATCTCTCTACTCCAGTGCTACAAGCCTGGGATATACACATCCCTTGCATCCAGCATTCAAACAACACTTTCAATTATTTCAATGTCCCCACCCATATCGGGCATACCAAATGAAATTGGCATTAAATGGAATGGGGGGGGGGGGGGGGGGGGGGAGGCAACAGGAAGCAAAATGGGACAGAAGGATGGAACAGAGCCATCAAAAATCATCTAGGTGCTAATAGGAAATCCAGGCAAGTGTCTTCAGGAAGTAAAAGAGTAATGGCAAAACATTTTTACTTGTTTGTCTGTATTATTCATTGTTTAGAAATGTTGCTATAAATTAAGGGCTATCTCAGTGTGAAATGATGCTGTACTGATATAATGTAATTTCAAAAAATGTAACACTTCCTTTCAGTTCAGTTTCTTATAACAAATGCGAATAAAAAAATGTTAGGGGATTGTAGGGAATAACAGTGGGCAAATGGTTAGCAGATACCACCTAGTGGACAGATAGGAATATTATCCACTTGCTGCAAAGAAAATGGGAGGGATATTCACAGTTGCGAAATGGATCACACAAAAGAACACCAGTCTTTGTACAATTTTCTGAATGGATTGTGTTTTAATTATCCTCAGGTTCAAGTCCTTCGATACTAAGTGGGTTGGAGAACCATGTGGATGAATCCCTACAAGAAGTTTTCTCAGATGCCTTTTCTGCAAATGAAATTGTGCTGAACAAGTATTCAGCCATGATTTATACCTCTTGCACTAGTGGGACTACGTATGAAGAAGTGAAGGAGGCCACGATGTGTTTGAGCTGTGCAGAGAAGGCAAGCTTGAAGTCAGTCATAAGAAAATGGTTTCAAGTCAGCATGCACATTATGTGCATCTGGGAAATGGTGTTTGTTCTGAAATAAGGAACATATGATTGGAGACTGAGTCTATCAAAAGGTTAAAAATGCTGGGTGAAGGGAGAGGATCTCTGGCATTCTTTTAAGACCCAGCTTCCAAGGCAGTATAATGACATTGTTTGCTGGCATTCTAAATTCACATGACACAAAGAATTGGCAACCCAAGGCTCCCCATGTGATGAATTGGCAATCTTACCTGCGTCATAGGAGGAAGGAAGAAATTACAGATCAGTTCACTTTGAAATAATGTCTTCCTCTTCTTGTGGCTGGCACATAACCAGCGTTAATAGGGTCTCCAATGGCTCTGCAGGGTGTAGTGCTGAGCTATACAGACCAAGACTTGATCTGAAGTCTCTAAATTAGTCAATCTCAGTCAGCTGTCTCTAGAGTAGGACAGGGAATATTGGGCTGGGCTGATGCTTCTAAACTTTATGGTGAACCCTGCTGGAAACTGGGCCTGTGTAGTCATCGGATGAGGGCATAAGTGATCGTTTACTTGTGCAGATTCATCTTGTCCTGGATCCCATGGTAAAATTGCCCACTCAAGACTCATTGTCTCAGCTCACACATGAAGAATGGCTGCTTGGTTACAATAACAGAGAACCATACTCAAAACACTAGTCAGTGCCCTTTTGGAAAAGGAAGGATAAGGGGAGAAAATTGCAGGGTAAGAAAAAAAATTGTTAGTGATCTGTCAGCCTGCCCACACTTTCAGCTGAGCAGCAGGACCAAAAATTAAAATAGCATTTAACAAACACCTATTAAACATTGGTTCTCAGACAGTAGATGAAACCTCTTCAGGCCAATTGTTCAGAAATAAGTGTGTCAATTTCAAATTCAGAGTAGGTTAGAAGACTTGCTGTACCTGCAGAATATACTTAATACCAGCCAAAAGAAATGCTCATTATTAGAGAAGCAGAGGTGCAAATATTTGATACAAACTCTACAATGTGAAATTATGCCTCATCCATTCATTTTGATGAAAAAGTTAGGGCGCTGGCATAATCCAGCGAGATTGATGATAAATATACTTTACTGAAACAAACTGGCAAACAGAAAACATGGTACGGCAAGACAAAGTGGTCAAAAATATGAGAAACTACACAAAACAAAGTCCTCCGACCTTACAAAGAATACCTGGAAATCATGAATGTTGAGAGCTTTGTTTTTTAAAACATACCTCAGAAGAGCTTAATTCTAGCACTAATGGCTATCCGCTGACTTAAACTTAATACTGGAAAAAAAGTGACCACAAAGACACCTGTAAACTTTAAGGATACTGAGGATATGTGGTAGGTCAGTCAGGAGGAATGTGCAGGATGAGTCCTTAAATTGTCTGCCATCCTTGGTTATCTGGACAATATGTGCAGAATTGGTACTCTCGTTCAAACATACCTCTGTTTCTCCCTGAGGGATTTTTCTTTGCTGACTGGTCTCTAAGTGTTGTTTTTGTTGACAAATACTTGTGTGGGCTGCTTTTAGGCATCATTTGCTCTGTATGGAAGCATGATGTTGTTTGCGTGGCAATATGAAGTGGATTTTTCCATGCTGGATTATTATAATGAGGCTGTCAATAAAATATGATTAAAGGTCATAGGATGGTTCCATGGTGCAGCCTACATCACAGCCCCATAGAGTTGTGCCCCCCAGTGGCAAAATATGGTAGAGTGGCACAATGGTGCAACCACATTAAAGCTGAAAGAGCCCTGGCACCCAGTGGTAGAATGTGGGCTAGTGCTCTTGATTCTAAACAGACTGAATTCACAATCTTGGCCTTGCTGCTGTAGGGTGGGGGTGGTGCGAGAAGTGGTGGAGGGGTGCGGATGGGAAGGCAGAGTCAATACTGGGTTGTGCCCACAGGAAAGGAGGGAAAAACAGAGACAGATGCCTCTCAGGATATCCTCTTGCACTTTGAGACCTGAGGCAGACCTCCTGCCCACCCTCAAAGCCGTGGTCAGTGCACAGCACAGGGAAAACAGGGGGGAAAATACCTTTTTAAACAAGTCTCAGTTTTTTCGTTCCCCGAAACCAAAGGTAAGATTGAATTCCATTTCATATTGGGAGTTACGGGTTTGCCATTTTGTAAATTACTGTTGAGTTTGGACATCTTCAGTGTTGCAGAGTTGCCCCTAATCAGGCACATCAAATGAAGGTTGAGCAGTTCCCCACATAATAAGAGAAAGAGGAAAGGGTGAAGAGAGAATCATTGCTGGTCTGCTTCCAGTTTTCTGACAATCAGCCCTATCAGCCTCGGAATGTCCCATATTGAGGGGTGTGAGAAGAGATGATCCTACAAAGAAGAGAAAATTATAATGCTTTAAAAGAGCACTAAATCAAATTTGTGCTGTCTCTGGCTTTTTTTTAGAAAAATGAATGCGTTATCCAGTATGTAGTTCGATACTGGCCTGTGCCTCATTTACCATGGTGCAATAGAGGGTTATTATTTTATTCTGTGTTGTGGTTTTTATAAAGGTTCATTAGACTATTTCTAATAGACTGAAAAGCAGGCACTAATTAAAGATAATTTACTATATTACTCTTAATGACTTGGAAAAAAGATTCTCAATCTAAATAAATCTTATGTTATTTAGATTGTAATGATAAATGTTTAAACATGTCATAACCTAATATTTTCCATGATTAGAAGAATATCAGGACATCATTGTTTGTGCTTGTGGGTCAAACGGTATGTTAATGTTTGTTAGATTTGACATGGGGCAATTATGACGTAGCCTCGCTTGAGTACGTCTTTGGCAAATTACAATTGATTTTACGCAACATTGTCGCAACTTTTGCCTCAAGTACATTGTGTTATCACTTAATCTTACGGAGGAAGTGCTTAACAGAAAACACGAGGTTTAGTAGAATTGGAGAAGAAACTTTGCCAAAGCGGACATGTATTAATCAGTGTCACAGGTGCTTATAATAGTCCATCTAATTACTTCATTACTTCCCTCCACTCTACAGACCAGCTTGTTCATACTGAACAGTGTAAAGTTCCATTACCAGTGCTTACTGTGATGATTTTAACCATTCTGGGAAATCTCTGCAGACCAGAACAAGTAGTTGCTTGTTCCTCTATTTCACTGGGGACTCCTATTTGTGCATTCAATCATGTTTAGTAAAATCATATCATAGACTAAATTGTTGATAAAGGGCATATTTTCTATGTTATATTGCCTGTTAAATACCACTAATATGTGTTTTGCCATTCATTCTTTAATATGCTTTTTTTTAAAGACGCTGATCTGTCCACACAAAATTGGTAACAACTGTGTGATTGCACTGCCCAAGAATTGCACCCACATTAAAATCAGCAGACCCAAAGCTCACATCATTACCATGGAGGCTAAGCTGTAAGTAGTCCCCTGGGGCTTGTTGTCCTAATGAATGCCAGACCACAAATTAATGAAGTTGCTTTGGAAAAACATTGTGATTTTTAGTCAATGAAGCATCAGTAAATCTGCCAGAACCAGGACAGCTGTTTATAGCTTGTTATGATGTCAATTTGTTTACAAATTAGATTTTCCTTTTTAAAACTTGGTGCTTAGCTGCCACTTCATGTCAGTCATTATGAGCTCAGGATGCTTTTTGATGTATGGAAAGCTGGGAGGGGGCTTATTGCCTGATGTCACCTGAGTCCTCAGACCCCAACCATGGAATCGCATGTAATTTGTTTTCACTGACCCATGCTTCTCAGTGGCAAAAATCTGTGGTTATCCTAATTGGTTCATGTCAGCCATGAAAAGCATAAGCCCCATCTGTCTTCCTTCTCAATGATATCTTTTTGTTCTTTGAAAAGATCCTGGTATCTGTTCTTTAGCAGAACAGAGCCTCTAAGACCTTGACTCAAGAGGGGTGAAAGCATATTGTTCCTTTGGAGTAAACAGCTATGAGATACAGAAATAAGTCAGGCATAATAAAGAGATAATATGCCCCAGGCAACCGAATAACTATATTAGCTCAGTGGACTCAATTAGGAGCTTTGAGTTTAATTCCTGGGCTAGACTTGTAACTCTGTCTTGGTCTAGGCTAACCTGTCCAGAGAAGTCATGGATAATTGGCTTTGGGATTCTTTCTGCTCTACTCAATTGCCCTCCCAATGGAAAGGCATTTATTACCATGTACAGCTTGGAACTTCTCTACACCATTGAAAACAGTAGTGCATATAAGAGGCTAACTCAGGTGGAAAATAATTACAAAAATGAAGTTTTAATATAGCAAAAAATCATGCATTTTTTGAATTAAATACAACTGTTAATGCTGATTTAATTTACTTGAAATATATTTCCAAACTTATTCACCTGACTGTCTTTCTACTGATTAGGCATGAACATTCAAATAATTGCAGACATCAGATTGGATTTGCGTCCAAAATATGGGTCCTCTGAATTTAAAACCCAACCGAATATTGAAATTGTCTTTCCCAGTTTGTTCAGGATTTAGACGTACATGAGAATAATTGCCCATGTTCTTCAGTATAGGTGAGACATATAGAAGACTATGTAGTAATGTCACTTATACCAGAAAGTTTGTGTAGGGTCTAGGTTTAACACTGCATACCTTCTCTCTACCAAGCTACCAGAGATCAGAGGTATGTGAGATGAAGTTCTGTCCTCCTACTCAGGACCGGATCAGGTTTAGCTGTGATAACCATGATGGGGTTGTAGCCTCCTGGCATTCACTGTGCTGGCTCACAATGAAGAGCTGAAAAGACATCAGAGAATTTCCACTGCCCATAGAACCATATTTCAGAAAAAAAAGATTAAGGAGATAAAATGAGAGGAGAAATTGTTGGTGAATTGGGTGGGGGGTGGGGGTGGGGTGGGGGGGGGGGTGGCGTGGAGGGTACTGTAAAGGGTTTGAAGACGAAAGCGAAAGCATTTTCTGTGGTATGCAACTGAAACTGATTATCATGGTCAGATAAGAGTGAAGAAATGTTTTTGAAGAAGCCCACAGATATAAGCCAGTGTGAAGAAATCAAAGAAAGGGATTTCAAATTCTAATCAGAAATACATGGAGCCAACTTTTAAAATGGTGAAGACGCTGTGATTGCAATGGAGCACTTAAAATTTAGAACATGGTAGCTGCTGAGAATTTTGTAAGCACAGAGCTGCAGTGTTATTTCTGTCGGACACTCTGAACTGGCACACTCGATTCAGTGACAAAATAGAAGATTTAAATATATATTTTGGAAGAAGTATCAGAAATAAAGGAAACTACTTCATTGCATAATAACTAATTCTTGCTATTTAGAACAAAATCTGCACCCACACTCACATTTTGAAAACAATGAGTTCTTTGTGGGGCTAGTAGAATTTTTCCAGTCCCAAATACCTCGGGGTTAATCAAGAAAGATTTTATAGGCAGTTCATCTTTCTGATGTTACTTACCCTCAATTTTTAAAATTACTCAGTTAATCGTTCTTTCTTTATGTTTTTGACACTACAAATTCTGCAGCAGCTGAATGGTCAGATTGGCAAACAGGTACTAGTATTACTGTTAAGTCTCCTGCCTCCATCAAGTCAGTGCCACACCAGAATTAGCCATCAGGGCCTTTTTTTTTAAATTCTGTCATCTGTCCCAGATTCCACCCAAGAAAATATGTGTGGAGAATCATGAGTGCAAATTCTGGTTGTGTCATTTTGTGACGCAGTGCAACGGCACACAAACAAAATAGCAGATGAGTTCCTCTGTGTTGCACTCTGGGGCCAGCTGAAAGGAAATGTATAGTGACTGTGACAGTACATGGGGATTCACTCTAAAACTACAATATGCTGAGTTACAGCAATGCACATATGAATCAAGTAAAAAGTTATAATGTCATGCCATAGATGTATCCTGGGATGAAGTTTGCTCTCCCATCTCACAAGTACACCAATGGATCATTTGTTTCTGTTTTCTAATTTTAGCGAAAATTCTATTTGAAAAAGAGTGGTGTAATATTGGTTTCCAGTATCACCAGAACCATGAAAGAAGCAAATAGTGTTTACTAGTTTACTGCTCAATGATGACTATACTGCAGTGAAACAGAGGAGAAGCCTGGAGGTGTAGATATATTAAATAAGATGCACTAAGTGTCAATTTATTTTATTGGCCTGAAATTCCTGCAGTCCCAGATTGCATTCTAAATTACAGGGACAGGGTCTGGCACAGGTGCATTGCACCACTATGGCCCAATAAAATCTTTATTATCAACTTAGGAAGAGCATTTTGGGTGTTGAATCTTCACCCTGCCCTGGCTGGGCCCTCACCAACCCTCAGTGTTGTTACTCCTTCATCTGTAAAACTTGTGCTTAACTCTGCTTCTTCCTCATCATCAGTCTGATCCCCTGTACAGTCTGTATCTGATTTGTATGTGAATGACGATCTTATAATGGCCTCTGTCAACCACTAGGGTCTACTTTTTCTGTGAAGAGACCAGATGGGATATTATGGGAAGTAGAATTTCCTCAGGATCTCCTCATCTCCTGCTGTGCCTTTGGTAGAAGTCCATCTGATTCTTGGTGAAACAACATAAATAACCATTTTACCAATTTACCCCATTTGTCTATTGTTCTACCAATCTTGTGCCAAATTCGGAGTAGCAGATTGGGAAAATCTCTGTGGAAATTCCACGGGTATAAGTACTTAAGAATACTTATCCCGTTTGGGTGTGGCATGGTTTTGTCATTACACGGGCTTGTGCAGAGTCGGTGTGCATGGATATTTCGCTGTAATATATTTGCAAATTGGGCAATAGATGATGAATGACATACAGACACACACACTAAACTGTGCAACTTCCCCATTTCCACATTTCCAATACTTTCTCAACCCTTCCTCCTGATTAAAGAATTAACTGCTGCTATATAGTTTTTGATAATACTGTTCACAAATTTGATGTGCTTCCTGTTTTGCTTCCTGCAGTACATTCCCTTTTCCATTATGCCATGTATAATATAATTTTCACAACCCTGCTAGTTTTAATTTTTTTTCTCTGCAGTTTTCTCTGCCAGTGATCTTCTGAAGGAGTGACTATTTGCTTTAGACCGGCTCTATGGCTCTGTGCGTCCTATGTGACTTACCCTAGTGATCTTGGCAGTGAATGCTGGCGGGCTGTTTGACTGCTGGGGCCTTCATAGCAGTGCCCAATTCTGTCTTCACCCGACATCCACACATGCACTTCCAGCAGAGGTTGCTACATAGCAATCTGGTATGGAAACCTGGATGATTTTCTCCTCCATGCCCTTGGATGCTGAGGCCACTTAGAACTACACCTGACCCAGCTGAGACCCGCATTCTTTGGGTCTGCATGGCTCAGGAACTCACCAGCTAAACTTGCTGAGCACTGGGGATAACTTCTTTTCATTTCCACCTTACTTTCTACCTCCCTGTTAACATGTCTTTGTGTTCCTATAAATCTCGAGGACATATGTCCTGCACTCTGTTTTAAAATAATGCTCATGCCGAACCATCATGCTTCTTTTTAAATTGACTTCTTCCAGATCTCCAATGAAATCTATTTCTTCAAAAGCTGCACGTTGCAGAATCATGCATTTTTAGCAGACATCTATTACAATGAAAAACAAGCATTTCTCCCATTTCCTGATAAAGTAGCAAGTTTAGTCCAATGCATACAAACTGCTCTGATGTCTGCATGTAACAAAAGAGAGAAAGGTGATTTTGCTAATAGCCTTGGGGCTCTGAGGAAAAAAATATGCAAAAGCAATGAGAATATTCTGCTGCAGCTAAGCAAAATAGAATCTGTCTTTATATTTTCTTAATCATAATCTATTTGTCTTTATCCTTGTTGGCCAGTCAAAAATGTTACAAAAACACAAATTCCATCAAATAAGATGACAGTTGCATTGTGAGAATGAAAGATTGTTTTTACAGCTCTGGGAAAAATACATTCTAGTGATCAAACAGAGTTTGACATTGATGATCCATTGAGGCCACCCAAATAATTAGCATTGTGTGTTTGAAAAATTTGAAGCATTCTACAATAGGCCTGTTTGAAAATGCTGTTGATCAATCACTGCCCCAGCACAATTGTTTATAGTTATGTTTTCCCTCTAGTAACATTTTAAACTGTTGTACAGACCTTCAGAATGGCGAGCAGTCAGTAAGCAAATATATGAATGTTCTACACTAACAGGGCAGTGCCCCCTTCCCCCCCACCATGTTACGGCAAATGGCATTCTACACAAATTGGTGGGTGATTTTCACATGATGGCTCTTGTTAGAATGGTTTATTACTTCCAGTTTAAAAACAGTAATTAGAGTCACCATTGTTCTGTGAAAGCTAAAAATTTCTAGCTGTAGGTTTGACTGAAATGTCAAAATTGCTATTTGTTTTTTGTAAAATTGCACTTAGAACCTTTTGGCTACTGATCTACTAGCTGGTGCTTTTACCTGCCAGTGAATGTATTTTTTATTGTCAGCTTTAACCATACAAGTAAAAAAAAAGCTTTTGCATACAATAGAGGATTAATCTTCTGATTGCAGAGCAGGTCAAGTGTGAGCCTTGCTTGCAGGTAGCAGGTGAACAGTTCTTATCCAATGTTCACGCAATAAGTCACAGGCAAGGTGTGCACTAGAGCAGGAAACAGTTTTATCATGTTTGATATTTAGCCTCTAGGCGTACAACTTGTGCCGAGGCGCCTTGTGGGAAAGAAGGAGTTAATTAAATTACCATATGTTTAGTTTGAATCCTCTCGTAGGCCTGTCAGGTAATAGACAACATGCCTGAACTTGAGGCAGGAAATCAACTGTGCATTAGCTGTGTTTTGTGGGGAGGCATATTACAATATGCAATTGAATTGGCAACTCTTTAGAGAATACAGAGATAGTTCCTATAGGTTTTGAAGCATTAGTTGATTGCATGGTGTTTCGATAGGTGAGATATTCTGGTGTGTAATAAGTGAAAAATTATTGTATGATATTAACCTGACATTAATTGATAGTCTGATTGACATGGAAAACACTAATGGATTTTGATGATTTAATAGGTATCCTGGACATCTGGAAAGACTAGCTTTATCAGTTTCTTTTTCTATTATTTGAATTCTTAAAGCTAACAACATTTGGCTGAATCAAGTTATCTTTTTCATTCCTTCCTTTCTCCCACAACTAAAGGCCAAAGGCAAGAGAGCATGTGCCTGTCCCTGATACAGAAACTGTCACATCACCTGAATCATCTTCCCTCAGTCAAATCATGGTGGATTCCACAAGTTCAGTCTCTGCAGATCAGGCTAACAAATCAAAAAGTGACACCGCACAACTACCAACAGCCCCTGGAGCTTGTAAACTCCAGCCGCCACAGGCAGAGAGCAGCTGGCAGAGGGAGGATAAAAATGCTCTGGTGAGTAAATCACTGTTAAATAGCAACAACGGATGTTTCAGCAATCAAATCTGCCAATAAGTAAATAATTATGGGTGAACACCTGGTTTTTGTACTGAAGAGTCCACCTGCCACAGGCACAGTTGACGCAAACCATGGTTTATAAAAGTTTACACACTTTCTGAACAAGCCTGAGACTCTTCTGTATGGATGTTAGAAATTTATAGTCATTGTATTGTCATGATGAATGCATTGTCTTTTCTTTTATATTAATCGGATTTAAAACAGTACGAAACTTTGCTTAGTGCCCATAGACTATATTGTTATTTGATGCAAAACATTTTGTATCACTTCATCAGTGACCCTTCAAATGGGGGTGAAAAACAAGTTTATTTGCATGCTCTTAATTTTTCAGACATTCTTTGTGTATGAGCCATGACACTGTGTATCAGCAGACTGTTCAACAATTGAAGGAATGACAGCCAATCCTAATCCTGTCCTCCATACACGCCAACACAAGTCCAGTTACTGGATAGAAATTAGAAGAAGAAATTTAGACTAACGTTTTCCCTTTCCTTGCCAGGGATATTGACTACCACCATCATCCCACATCCCCACCCCACCCCACCCTGTCCCCAGCTGTACTATTCCAACTGCTTCTGTGGCTGAGGTCAGTTAACTCATCTGATCAGAGATCAATCTGCTACCTTCTGGAATGTATGTGGCTTAGTACTACACCAGATACTGTCTTTCCCCACTGAACTATTGAGGGAGCTTCATTGCATGCTGCAGTAAATGTATGTTCCTTGAAGACAGTGTACAAATTTAATACCAAAGATAAAATAATGTTGTGGGTGTCCTGATTTAGTGAAGTTGAATTAAAACCCCTGTTGTGGTCCTCTACATTTAAAAATATGATTTATATTGTAATTAGCTAAATATTTAGGGGAATATATTTCAAAGTTTTTGCTTGACAGGAAAGTTATTTTCTGAGCACTTTTACTGAAGGTTCAGTGTGAAGGTCATTGAGGTTTTTCTCTTAATGTTCTAGAATAATTGTACACACTAATGTTCCTTAAAACTCAGCTATCTTCACGGGTCAATAGAGTTTCTTGTGTGTTACCAGAACAGTCACAATCAATCATGTCTGCTTTCTGAGATTCAGTCTTCCAAACAATACTGAATTTTCTATAATGTTTCAAGAGCTCAGTACTATATTGTCATATTTGTGCATGTCTGTTGTGCAGCATGTGGAAGTAGAGAAGGACAGAACGCAAGAGTTGAAATTAAGACGGTTTTGACAAATTCAGTGTTGTAATATTAATTCAGATGTGCAAAGAAATTATGAAAGTTCACTATGTGTGAATGTGTGTTTTAGAAGATAACAATGAATGATGTTCTTCTGTGGAGTTCTTGATGGTTTTGATATTGATTGCAGCCAATTTCATTCTGTCCTAGCAGCTGCAGATCGTGGTGAAGATAGATCTTATTTTCTTTGGAACAGAGCAGACTCTAAGATGACCTAATTGAAATTTTCTAGATTGTGACAAGAGTTTAACAGAGCTAATCTAGGAAAGTTGTTCAAGAGGGTGAAGAGTGGGAGTGTCAGCAGCAAAAGTTTAAAATAAATACAGTAGGATTAAATGAGGCTGACCTTTTTTCTACAAAAGGTAATTGACTTGTGGAACAGTTACCAGTGATGCCATTGCAGTAGACAATAGAAATTGATTTAAGAGGCAATTAGATCTGTTTCTGGAAACAAACTGAATTGAGGGACATTGTCAGAAGGGAGTTAGGTGAAGCTAAGGTCAATCAAACAGGGACAGGCTTGTTGGGACCTAAGTGGTCTTTTTCTGTCCCTCAATTCTGACATTTATGATGGTGGTATGAGGTCAGTGGTGGGTGTTACAGTGTTGATGGGAATTCTTATGGATAGGTGAAATCTATAAGCCTTTAGAGGGAGAGAGAAAAGGTGGAAATAAATGTAAAGAAACACATAAAGTAGGTGACATGAAAGAAGGAATAAAAAGATATCGTAAACCAGGGAAGGGTTATAGGTGTCTATACTGTTGAAGTAAAATGTCCACACAAGTACTAGTTTCTGAGGTGACGTTAGTCCCAACAAGCAATAATGCCCATGGACATTTTATCTTGCACCAGTCATTTTGAGGCCAGAAGGGACCATGTAAATTGGAATATAACTGGATAATGAAGGAGAAAGATATTGGAGTTGATTTAATTCAGGTTTAATTCTTCTTTAAAGTTTTAATGAGTTCTCCTTTAAACCTTATGTCATAAGCATTGACTCTATATACCCAGCAATACATCAGGCCCAGGTATGATTCATTTGTAATGCAAATCCTAGCTTGCATCAGAGGAATTTTTTTAATTGAATTATTTTTGCAGTTGGTTTTCTGGAACCTGTACAGATATAATGGATACTGTTAAATCATTATTACTTTTTGGAATTAGAAATGATTACTAGGGTAAATGCAGTGATCATCTAGTTTCAGCATTAAGCTACACTTGTAGCAAGCGCAGCCCCATTTTTGACATCCTCCCTTTGAGTGCCATTCAATGCTGGGAATGGGGATCACTGAATTGACTTAATTAAGTAGAGTAGGCAATTTAGGTGTACAATTAGCACACCTACACCACTTCAGTCTTGCACCTACTTATAGTGAGGCCGACAGACAGCATAAAAAAATTATTAAAGAGAATTCTACTTGGGATTTATCCCATTAATATTTTTTTCCCTTTCTTCAACTGGACAATGTGCTAGGAAATAATAAGCATTTCTACTTTGCACCTATTGATACCTTCAAGTACTTCTGGACAACGTAAACAATGAGCTGTATGGACTGCAGAACTCTACCTCCCTCATCTGCAGTACATCTTAAGCTGAGAAGAGCACTTCTAAATGTTTAAATGTGATCCTTCTGTTCCATGATGCTTCCTGTCCTTATGATCTCTCTGAACAAATTCTTTGCAGTTTATCCCACATCTCATAAACTGTTCCCTGATTGAGAAGACAGGCAGGCAGCAACATACTTCAGCGTTTCTGTCAACACCTCTCTTGAATTAAACAATAGAGGTGTATTGCTGAAAATAGAGACATGTGGTCGAAGCTTTTCTTCTTGCACTCATCAGGACAATCTGCAAGAATACCAATGTAAGGGAAAACAACAACTTTATGCTGTATGAGAAGAGAGTGCTGATTGGTTGGCAAGTGAACTCTGATTGGTAGAGGTGTTGCCATGGCGAATGCACCAGTTTATGGTGACTGACAGTTAACTACCAAGCTTTGTTTGAAATTTAAACCAGGCAGCTGATTAAGCTACTCTATCTATGATCATCCATCTTTTATAGTATCCATCCAATATTCATTCCACAATGCTCAGTTAGGCAATTGACAGTAATGTTAATGTTAATACAAATTGGGCAAGTAGACTCTTGACACCAGATATTCTGATTTTGAAAATTGAAATGAATCTCCAGCATAGTGGGGTTTCCACTCACCAGCATTTCCAGTCACAAGGCAGATGTTCCAACCTTAGTTCACGGGGGTTTCTATGGGTTAAATGACAGAAATTATGTCAGATTTCCACCTTGCAATAGGATTAAAATTTGCCCCTTCATATATGGGCAAACGGAATATATATCATTCCATCACTTCTGGAAGAAAATAGGAGAGGCTTAAAAAAAAGAAGTGGCAGAACTCAGCCCCAACCCATTTCCCACCTCTGCTTGCCCAAAAGAAAAATCAGTGGAGGAAGGACAAGAAATCCTAATCTTGCATTTCATCATGAAAGGAGGGAATATATTTGAATTTAGAGCTAACCTTGCAATGTATAGCAGGAGTTAATTTCTCTGTGTTTAGATAGTGGAATTAATTTGAAATTTCACATCTGAGCTGAAGTTTCTGTTCTGTCAGGTAAAATTTACTATTTCAATTTTTCTGCAAAAATCATATTACACAATGACATAATTTTTTGAATATTTTCCAAATAATGTTCCTCTTTTAGTAACATAAGGTATTTAATAACTTAAAATCTGCATTTTTGAATTAAAAATCTCTTTTTGATATCAGTGCCATAAAACCATGGTCTAGGTGGGCCCTGCAGATATCCAAGCTTCTTTAATATAAAAGAAAATACCCGTAAAATAGCTCATTTCAATTTGAGCCTGAATCTGCTGTGCCTGATATTTACAGGATCTGTTCTATGTCCCTACAATGAACCTGGCAGACCATGACTTTGCATCAATGAATATTGCAGAGATCTTAGTGCAGGCCCAAGTGTTGCCAGAGCTTCTCCACGATGTTTGTAGTATTATAGGTAGATAACTAATTCTAATTGAAATATAAAAATAATTATACACAACGGTATAAACAGAATGCTCAATGGAGAAATGTGGATTACTGAATTTATTTCACTTGTGGGCAAGGCCTTAATAACTCATCTGTAAATTTTACACTGGGGAATTATCAAATCTAACTCACTAGTGGAATAAATTCTGTATTCCACAGTTCCCTATTGAGTGGCCTATATTTATAGCACAGCTGCAAATTTACATCTGTTTTGAATTTTCAGCTATTTTCAGTAAAAAATTCAAAAAGATATGTGGAGTGGGTAATATTTTTCATATAAACTGTTACATCAAGCTTGTTTTAAAAGAAAACGATTGCGTATATGGCACTTGCTCCCAAAGGGTTGCTATCCAGGATATGAAAGAATGCATTCGAGACAGAACCATTGTGAATCCTCATTGACAGGATCTGGATATATCAGCTGGGCAGCTGCCTGGAGAACTTTGGAGAATTGGATCTTAATCTAAGAAAATTATATTAAAATGCAATAATCTCTTTTGTCAGATAGGAAACTTTTTTTTAAACGTTAGATGAAAGGTGAGTAATTGCATGAGAAGTACTTTCCTTCACTTACTTTTTACTATGCTCTGATTCCAGTTTAGAATTGAAAGAAAAAAAACTCTGAATATTGAAATTCAGTTGCAGTACAATACAAGGGATATAAATGGAAAATACAAAGCTCCTGCCATTTACTGGGACAAAGAAAATTGTTAGAGTATCTCTATCATAAACAATTTTCCCAAAGTAATCACACATGTGATGATATTTATAAAATCAATGAATACACTCTCCCTTTCCCCTTGTTGCATTCACCTCCACCTGATTGAAAATAAAAACAGAAAGAGCTAGAAATACTCAGCAGGTCAGGCAGCATCTGTGGAGAGAGACGCAGAGTTAACGTTTCAGGCCTATGACCTTTCATCAGAACTACCTGATTCAGTCTGCTAACAAGGGTCTTCAGTCTTGGTTCGAAGCTGTGTCATATAGAGCTACATCTGCTCCTGAAACGACAATAAAAATAAATGCACAGATTATTCTGCTGTAAAAGCTGCATTCAAATGTTTTCAGCTTTAAAAAGAAAGACTTGCATTTATACAGCACTTTTCACTACCCCAGGATGCCCCAAAGTGCTTTACAGCCAATTATGTATTTTTGAAGCGTAGCCACAGTTGTAGGAAACGTAGCAACCAATTTGTGCACAGCAAGCTCCCACAAACAGCAATGTGATAATGACCAGATAATCTCTTTTTATGATGTTGATTGTGAAACAAATAATGGCCAGGGCACCAGGGATAACTCCCCTTCACTTTTTCAAAATAGTGCAATGGGATGTTTTACGCCCACCTGAGAGAGCAGACAAAGCATCAGTTTAACATCTCAATCAAAAGATGGAACCTCTGAAAATGCATCACTTCCTCAGTACAATTTGATTCCTGGGATGAAGGGGTTGTCTTATGAGGAAAGGTTGAGCAAGTTGGGCCTATATTCATTGGAGTTTAGAAGAATCTTATTGAATCATGTAAGATTCTGAGGAGGCTTGACAGGGTAGATGCTGAATGTTGCCCCTCTTGGGGGAGTCTGGAACTGGGGGCACAGTTTTAAAATAGGGGATCTCCCAGTTAAGATGGAGATGAAGAAGAATATCTTCTCTCAGAGGGTTGTTAATCTTTGGAATTCTCCACCCCAGAGAGCAGTAGAGGCTGGGTCATTAAATATATTCAAGGCTTAGCTAGACAGAGTTTTGATCCACAAGCGAGTCAAGGGTTATGGAGGGCAGGCAGGAAAGTGGAGTTGAGACCATGATAAGATAAGCCATGATCATATTGAATGGTGGAGCAGGCTCAAGGGGCCTTTTGCACTGGAGTGTCAGCCTAAATTTTTGTGCTCAAGCCTGTGGACCTGAACCCACAACTTTCTGACTCAGAAGTAAGAGTGCTATCATCAAGCCATGATTGACATGATATAAGAAGGGACTTCATATTCTATCCAATTAAAGAGAACTTTCGGACTGATATCAAGAAAAGTTTCTCCACTGAGGCGGGGGTGAAATTCTTCTACGCCAGTAGCACAAAACAGGCTCAGAATGAATCACCAGCCCGTTTTACAGTGCGCTCAGTCAATGGAAAGGAAATGCAGGTGTGGTGTAAAACGGATTGCTGATTCACTACTGCACTACTGGTAAAGATCAATTTTACCCCCAAAGGTATAGAATGGATTTCTGGGTTGAATAATGGAGGCAATAGCTTTGGAATTATTTAAGGAGGTAGTGTGGAGACTGCAGCATCTTTCTGGATGGAGGAACTAAAATAGGTGAAAGGGCCTATCTCATTCATTTTTAGTTTGTTATCTTACGAGATGAATGCAGAATTTTTACAAAAACTGCTTCAAATCTGCCCACTTTAAGGAAAGAAAAACCTATCTTTCACTGCTTCAAATTCCTACTGTAGACTACAAGGACTGGATTCTATGTTGCCGCCGCCGAGTAAGGTGGCGGCCATAAAAGTCGGCAGGCCACACACGCGGGTTTCACTCCGCGGAGCTTCCGTTATCTTATACACGGCGGCTCATTAACATGGGGGCTAGATTTTATAGGGGCCTCAACTTTGGGATCCATGGCAGGGTGGAGGGGGAGCTGCGGTCTGCACCGGGCATGTTAATGAGCCGCCGCATATAAGATTGCGGCAGTTCCATGGAGTGAAACCCATGCGTACGGGCCGTCATCTTTTATGGAAAGAAAAACCTATCTTTCACTGCTTCAAATTCCTACTGTAGACTACAAGGACTGGATTCTATGTTGCCGCCCCGATGACGTGGAGGAGGCGGGCGAGCCGTCCCCGCCAGTGGCGTCCGCCGCCACTGTGCAGGCATTGGTGCCATTTTTAAAGGGCTTAGAGCCCTTACTAACAGTTTAAATTATTAAACAGACAGTGCATTTGAACTTATTAAAAATAATTGCAGAAATATTCCCAGCCTCTCTTGCATCTTCCCACAATAGCATTACGTCATTCTTGCCCTTCCCCACCCCCCCCACGGAAATACTTACCTTGAATATATAATCTTCCCCCTCCCACCCCCCACAAAATTCAGAACCTTTTACCTTTACCCCTTCCCATCACCCCCTATACCAATCAAGTAAGTTTGACCTCGCTCTCCCGTCACCACACTGATAAACTTACCTCGTTCCCCCTCCCCACAGGTGTTGCACCTCGTTTCCCTGGACGGGGATCTGAAGGCCGGCCACCAGGATGAAGATTGTGGTGGCAATAAGTTAATTATTTTACATACATAAATTGAAGTCCCATCACCGAGCAGCGGGGGGCCGCCACGAGGCCTCGCCGCACCCGGCAACATCGGGACAGGCCCTGCCGGCGTCGAGCTCCATGGCGATCCTCATCCGGGGCAATCTTCATGCCCCCCGCCACGGATCGATGTCAAGGCCCCTATAAAATCCAGCCCCAAATGTCCAGCTAATGGAATATATGCTTTTAAATTACATTGAGCAAATATTAGTGTATGAATTAGGTTATCTGCTCTTTAATAGAAATATTAACCCATTTTTTTAAACTGGTTAATGTCAGTGTTATTTTTTTTCTTATGAACAGCAATGTTTGTGTGCTAATATTCAAATGTTGTAATTTCAAGACTTGGGAATATATCTTGTTTATTTATACATGTTGAGTTTTCAGTTAAAACATTACTCTGCTGCCATAATTCACTGGTGAGAGATTTTTTTGTTTCAGCTAGGAGTCGAGGTCAGGCAGCTCACATGACATTATCCAAGAATGGGAGCTTATTTTGTTATCTATGATAAAGCTTATCAGCTTGAGTCAGTTATTAAAATCTCTCCACAGTTGTTTCATGTATTTATTGAATAAATTGCCATCATAAGAAAAGCAATGGAACAAGGTTAATACAAATCTTTACAGCATTACATTTTTCTAACAAGAAATTAGCAAAATACAAAATAGTTGCTTGGTAGTACAAAATTTCAGTATTGCCGAGAAAAGAGACATGCTATTGAAGCTTTTTGTCTTGCACTCATACGCAAGAATGCCAAATTTCAGAGGGAGCAACAATTTATACTGCATGAGAAGAGGTGTGGATTGGTTGGCAAGTTGACTGATTGGTTGAGGCATTGCCATGGAGAATGCACCAGGGAACAATTATCCCCCATGCTTTTGTTTAATTCAAAAAGGGCTCCACGCCTGGACATGTTTCTTATGCCTGCAGAGGACAGGTTCCTGCATATGAATGTATGCAGCGTCTAACGAGCATTAGTGAACTACATTGTAAGCCCGACTGATAATCTTAAATTGGTTGTTAGTGTAATTCTTAGCACACTCGGGATTGTTCAGTAAGTGCTGTCCAATCGCGGAATCACAACTAATGTTAAACATTATGTTCTGAGTTTTGTAAGTACGGGTTGGTTGAGTACAGTGAGTAGTCTGCCAATTGTGAATAGCTGAAGGGTCCTGCTGTTTAATATGATCAACCATTCGTTGGGACATATGGCCTACGTACCTGGCATTGCACCAGCACTGGAATTCATATACCACATTACGGAACATCGTTTTGGCTTGACAGCAGCACCCTGTCAGTGGAAAATACCATATGTTTTGTGACTGCATAGTAGCAGTGTGAAACACCCAGCTTTACCTGTTGCTGTAATTTTTGAGATACATTACTCTTCCAGGGTATTTGAGGTAGACTAGGCACTTTTCAGGTCCGAAAGTGGCAGCCCATTCGTGAATATGCCCGCAACACAATGAGCAACGATCTGATTGGGGTAGCCATTATCCTGCAGAATAGCTTTGATGCACCCTATTTTGGTGTCAAACTTGCACGGTGAGCAAATGGCTGAGGCCCTATTTACGAGATTGCCGAGAAGGCCAATCTTGAAAGCATGTGGAGCTGTAGGAATCCCAACGCATATATTGACCAGTGAAGGTAGGCTTACGGTAGACAATAGTAGAGAACCCATTAGCGAATTTCTCAACTAGCACGTCGAGGTAAGGGAGCTCATTAGACTGCTCCATTTCAAAGGTAAATTGAGCATAGAATGGAGCACATGCCAGGTACATAGGCCATACATCCCAATGACTGGCGGATCATATCAAACAGCACGAGCCTTCGGCTCTTCACAATAGGTAGAGTACTAACCATACTCAACCTACCTGTACTTGCAAAACTCAGAACATAATGTCTAATGTTAGATGTGATTCTGCAATTGGACAGCACTTGCAGAACAATCCCAAGTGTGCTAAGAATTACACTAACAACAATTTAAGATTATCAATTGGGCTCGCAATGTGGCTCACTTATGCTTGCTAGAGCTACATATGTTCATACGTGGGAACCTATCCTCTGCAAGCAAAAGGAACATGTCCAGGCTTTGCGCCTTTTTTGAATTAAACAAAAACATGGGGACAATAGTTCCCTGGTACGTTCTCCATGGCAACATCTTGACCAATCGGTACCCTTTTCTCATGCAGTATAAATTGTTTCGCTCTTTGAAATTTGGCATTCTTGTGTCTGTCCTGATTAGTGCAAGACGAAAAGCTTCAACAGCATGTCTTTTTTTCAGTAATACTCAAAATATAAAATGTTAAATCAGTTAATTTTCTCATTAATCATTAATTTCATTAATGAAAAAAAGATTCTCTTGCTCCATTTGGGCTGCATATATTCTTACGTTCCAGTAACATTTGGTTCTTTGTGCAATTTAGTAACATTACCAGACATGAGCTTCATGAATGCAATTGAAGAAATGAGGTTGAAACATCAGCAAAGTTAAGCAATATGGAAACAATTTGATCACAGCAATCAAATTACAGGGAAAGGAATTTTTCGGCCAAGAGAAGTACAGCAGCATTATTTGACAGTTGAAGTACATAACCTCAGCCGTCTTTTAATGAACAGCTTATTTATGAAGGGGAGGGGGAAGATTCCTTCTTTTTTCAAATTTCTCTGCTCCTTTACCAGATAGGCTGAATTTTACCAGCCCCCCGACGACGGGGGTCGTGGTGGGTGGGGGGGGTTGGGAGGGGGCGCTGGGAAAATACCTCTGAGAGAGGCCCACCACGGGCCTCGATGCTGGGAAGGCCCCACCTCACAATACTGGTGGCAGCGGGGCCTCGTGACGGTGGCCCCACTGCTCGGCGGCAGCATCACTATTTACATATATTAATATACTATAATTAATGACTTAATTGCTGCCACAGCTGTCCTGCTGCGATATTCCAGCCAGTGGCTAGAACTCCCATGCCGCCGGATCTCCGTTTGGAGATCCAAGATGTGACACTGGTGGGGAGTGGGGAGGAGTGAATTTTTCAGGGCAGGAGGTGGGGAGGGGGAGTGGCAAAAATGAATGCGATTGGTTGACCAGATGGTGGGAAGGGGTTGAAGGTTAAAGGAAAGAAAGCTTGGGGGGGAAAGGTTGTGATCAAAAGAAAAGTTTTTTTGGGGGGGAGGGGAAAGGCCAATCAATAAAGTGTGCAGTCTTTGAGGGGGTGGGAGAGGGGATTGAAACTCTTGATAAACTTTACCTTTAATTTTTTTAGGTAAGGTAACTTTAAATATTTAAATTTAAATGAAGGGTTGGAAGCTCTTTAAAAATGGCGTCAGTGCAGTGGTGCCTGACGCCATTGCCGGGGACAGAGCAGCTGCCCTCTCTACGCCATTGGGGGCAGCGTTCTGTCCCCTCTATGTAAATGAGCTGCTGCGCAAAATATCGCACGGCTCAGTGGCGCACAAGTCGCGCGTACGCCGTGCCTTTTTTGCCAGAGCGGCAGCGAACTTTTAAAATTCAGGCCAATGTCTTTGGTCAAGTTTTTGGATTGGTAATGCCTGGTTCTTACAAATAACATGGGGGTTACTGATGAGAATACTGGGTGGAGATCTGTAATACCATATCTCGGCCGAATTTACCAAAGGGATGTCTGGAAACTGCTGCCTAAAACAGCAAAAATTTCACTGTAAAATTAAAATAAATTACTGTCATGTAATTCTGATGCACACACAATTTGGCGATGTTCATCTCTGCATTATACTGAGTAATTTATCTGCCCATATAAAATGTGCATCGAGGATTACTCGGGCATGATCTAAGACCAGATGTCCACGTTCATTTAGAGCCCAGTTAAAGATTTAATAATTAGGCCATTTTTCTGCTCCATTTTTCTTGTTTTTTTTCCTTTCATCTTCACTAATGTTTTCAGGAGTATTTGTGCCCCTTGTGCTGCTGTTTCATTTCCAACAGCTCCATTAGTACCATAATGGGTTCCCTCAGAATATTCCCTAAAGCTGTGCTTTTTGGAGGAAGAGAAGTGTCAACGGGTGGATGCCAGTTAGGTCAGACTGGACCAGAGGCCTCTGAACCCATCCACTAGTAACCCCACACATATATAATCAGAGGCTCACGCAACCTGTACTTATCAGAGGAGCAGTGCATGAGAAAGTTGCGAGTTACAAGGGACTCGTATGACAGTTATGTTTGTGCTCCGACCAGACCTACAGCCAACCCCTTCCACAGGCAGCAATGGCAACTCTACCTTCAGTTAGTGCAATCTCATACTACCCCATTTCACAGTGCACTTGTCAACTGAAACATTGATGGATTTTATTACAATATTTCTGATTTATTTTCACTAAATAAAAATGTAGTAATTTTATGCATAAATTGATCATTAAATGCAACATACACAAGAGATGATAAACTCCTACAGTTATTTATACAGATCAATAGTTGATTTCCTCATTTCAGACAGTGACTGGTGCATATTTTCTCAAGCTTTTATCCATGCTGCCAATTCCCAATACATTTCTATACTCCTTATTAAAACACTTTGGGCTAAAAATTTGTTTTCTCTCATTTTTGGGTGCTGGGGTCATGCATTGTGATCTTCCTGCTCCTGGTCCACTTGAGGCAGGCAGCACACAAACTTTGTGCTGCCTCGTCATTGGAAAGATAGTACCGCTCAGCTGAGTGCAACCTTTGCTGCTGGCTAGCCGAACATTCAACAGGGGGCCTAGCAGCGTGCATGGCTAGCACATGTTCCAGCTAGGCTGCAGCTCTTAAAGGCAAACTCAGGGCTAACATTCAGATGCACCTTCCGATCTTGCAAACTTCACATCAACGTAATCCGGCTATTTAGCTATGACAGGCACATTACTCAAACACAGTGCAACACAATCATTGACATTCTTCCCTCTCCCTTGCAGGACAAGGTCATGCACAATCTCAGGGAGCAGAGCGGAATTGGTGGAGGCCAGATACGTCTGCATCTCCTGAGCTCCACGGAGCAGATGGTACTCTGCATCATGGGGCCAGTCATGACAGAGCTCGTGGCATCCAGTGTCACCAAGAACATTGTGGATGATGGTATGTTTCTGCCTTATGCCCCTTCTCAACTCCCACCTCACCCTCATCCAGTTGTCTGGCATGAAGTGCAAGCTGCTGATGGTGTGACCATTGACCTCTTGTTTTTCACCTCACCCCCATCATGGCTGTGGATCTCAATGCTGAAAGGGGCATGCAGGCTTTCGTGGCAGTTCAACAACCTGTCTGCCAGTCCGTCTGGAGCAAGGAGGTCCCGGATCCTCCTCCTCTTCCATTTTCTCCTAATCTTCTCAAGGTGGCCTGCAGATGCCTGGTGGCAATGGCTGTGCCCTCATGATAGCAATGTTGCAGAGGATATAGCAGACCACTACGAACTTTGGTACACACTCCAAATAGTACTGTCGGGCTCCTACCGAGCAGTTTGGCATTGGAACCATTGCTTAAGTGCACTGATAGCTTGCTCCGCAATGTTTCTGGTGGTAGCATAGCTTTCATTGTACGTCTGTCGTCCTCGTGCTGTTGGGTGTTGCAGAGGAATCATCAGCCATATGTAGAGGCGTATCCCCTGTCTCCGAGCGGCCAACGTCTGGTTCTCTTTGGTGGTCCATAGACGGCAGGAACAGTAAACTGCCTCAGGATGAAGACATCGTGGCTAATGCCAGGATAGTGGGCATTCATCGACTTTATGGTTTGTGCATGGTAGCACACCAACTGCACATTAATGGAGTGGTAGCCCTTGCAGTTCCTGTACCTCTCCTCGTTGACCTTTGGGGCCTGTAGAACCATGTGCAGTCGATGGCTTCCTGCACCATTGGGAATCCCGCTACCCTGGCAAAGCCATGTGCCTGCACATCCTGCTTCTCTCTGCTTAGAGAGAAGATGATGAAATCACCTTTCCTTACATACAGGGCTTCCAACACCTCCTGGACGTAGCAATAGATGATGTACTGAGAGATGTTCACTATATCACCTGCTCTCGCCTGGAATGATCCAGTCACGTAAAAGTTTAAAGCGACAGTCACCTTGACAGCCACTGGCAGTGCCATCCTCATCCCTAGTTTGAGGCTGCAGGTCTTATTGAAAAAAAAATAAAGGGACATGTCCTTTATTCTATGGAAAGCCTGTGGTTCATGTCAGTAATTTTTCTTAGTATTTGCTTTCAAATATATATATTGAGTAAGTGCCTAGACAGACCCAGAAATTTTATTCATCTGGTACCTTTAGATTTTGTCAGCATGATTCTACTAATGTTGTGACATCATGTATTCATTGGCATGGTCTAACATCTAGTTCTATGTTGCCTATTAACTGTGGCATCGTATTTTCCAGCTTTACCAAAAGGAAAGGGCTGAACGCAGAAAGCTCTGTATCCATGTGACTGATCATGGCTGCTGATAAAATTCATTTTACTTACCAGTGTTGTACAGGCTTTGGTCTGATGGTGCTAAAGGAGCATCTGGGTGATAGCTTAATGGTGGCAACATGCCAGCTCACCATTGTTCCAAAGAAGGGTCACTGACCCGAAACGTTAACTCTGCTTCTCTCTCCACAGATGCTGCCAGACCTGCTGAGTGTTTCCAGCATTTTTTGTTTTTGTTATTATTGTAAAATCTTCTTCTTCTTCTTCTTTGGCCTCCTTGTCTCGAGAGGCAATGGGTAAGCGCCTGGAGGTGGTCAGTGGTTTGTGAAGCAGCGCCTGGAGTGGCTATAAAGGCCAATTCTAGAGTGACAGACTCTTCCACAGGTGCTGCAGAAAAAATTGTTTTTTGGGGCTGTTTCACAGTTGGCTCTCCCCTTGCGCTTCTGTCTTTTTTCCTGCCAACTGCTAAGTCTCTTCGACTCGCCACACTTTAGCCCCGCCTTTATGGCTGCCCGCCAGCTCTGGCGATCGCTGGCAACTGACTCCCACGACTTATGATCAATGTCACTGGACTTCATGTCGCGTTTGCAGACGTCTTTAAAGCGGAGACATGGACGGCCGGTGGGTCTGATACCAGTGGCGAGCTCGCTGTACAATGTGTCTTTGGGGATCCTGCCATCTTCCATACGGCATATTATTGTAAAATGGTACTTTCTATAATGTAGACCCCTACTGGACTGATGAGGTAAGGAACTTGAACATGAATTGTGCTGTTTGCAAATCTTTGCAAGTATTTGCAAACATTTTACAATCATCGGGGTAGGGGTGAAGACGGAGCAGCAGAGATTGGTTCTTTTCAATACCAATTCGCAATCCTTTCCAGTACAAGTGCACAGCAATGATGGTGGTCATCTCAAAGCAGTAGAACATATACAAATGGAGCTTTATATGCAAACCCCTGAGGTAAATAAGACGCAGGAACAGGAGTAGGCCATTTAGCCCCTCAAAATATATCATCTCAACTAATGTATTTACTTGCACTGCAGTACAGCATATTTCTGTCTGCACCAGGGATCATTCTGACACTAATACCAATAACAGGACTATCTTTATATCATAAAAGCAAAATACTGCGGATGCTGGAAATCTGAAACAAAAACAAGAAATGCTGGATTCACTCAGCAGGTCTGGCAGCATCTGTGGAAAGAGAAGCAGAGTTAACGTTTCGGGTCAGTGACCCTTCTTCGGAACCCGTTAACTCTGCTTCTCTTTCCACAGATGCTGCCAGACCTGCTGAGTGAATCCAGCATTTCTTGTTTTTGTTTCTATCTTTATATCAAATGGGAGCAATCTGGATTATGATATTGCAAAATTATTGTTTTGCTTACTCTTGACAGGATTTTCATATTGGCCAGACCTGGAGTTTCCAAGAATGATCACATTCAGTGATTTCACTGTACAGTAATTCCATCAGAGCACTCGTGTTGCGGAATAGAAGATAAGCTGGCATCTTGCCAGCGGCAGTCGTTGCCTCTGCCATGCGGGCAGAACACCTTGTAACACGAGGCACCCTTCTTGCGGGCTTGCGGGGGGGGGGTCCCTCCTTTGTGGGCAGTTTGTTGACCACGGAGGACCCCAACCAGGTACCACTTTACCCCCATGGGAGCCCCTTCCCCCAGGAGTGCACAACATCTCCCCGGCCCAACCTCACCAGGGCCTTCTGGGCTGGCCCCGGCAACCCCGCCTCACCTACCTCAGGTCCGGGGTATCCAGTGCTGGGCCTGGGTCTGAGTCTGAGGCCTCTGTAGTACCGGCAGTGGCCACTGCTGGTGGTACTGCCGATACTACTGAGTGTCAGCCCTCTGATTGGCCAACAGCTGTCAGAGGTGGGATTCCTGTCTTTAAAGGGACAGGGATCCAAGCTCATGAAACATAGAAGTTAAAAGACGGGAAGATTGCTCCGGGGGGGGGGGGGGACATGAAAGGCGAGGCAGCTTTCCCCCGCCTTTTCGGTGTAGCTGCAGGAGCCCCAGCTCCAACACAAAATCCAGCCCATAGTGTTTGAATATAATTAACCCCAATGTAACAGAGCTGAGATTAGGGGTAACTTCATTTTCCTGTGTATAACCATCATTGATGACAGCTCTGTTGTTACTGTTATTACTTCTTGCGACAATGCCTAGTTTTTTTAATTTTTAGGTCGGATGAAATGCAGGTACTGTGATTGGATTATTAGATGGCATTTTCTGCTCCTAAATAGCAATAACTTTTTTTTTTTAGCTCAACGAAACAATTTCACAAACACTTGTAATCTCTCAGTTAAAAACTAGAGAACTATGGATAAGATATATTACACAGGGGATGACTGCATAAAAGAAAAATTCCTCACAGAGAACAAATTCTTTACTGCAAAGACTAGCATTGCATTGACAAGGAAGCTCTGTCAGCAAACTTTTGTCTAATCTATTTAGTCAGAAATGACATTCAACTCACCAGTCAGGTATTTGATATTTAGTGGACCAAAACATTTCTCATAGCCTATGACAAGTTTCCTTGCAATAAACTTCATTAAAGGTAAGTAGGATTGATATGGTAATGCACAACATTGGTATACTAGGCTGCTATGTTATAGAATGCAGAACATGAGTTTATAACTCAGCTTCATTGTCAAGGGGAGATCGTAAAGCAGCTTTATATTGGAAAACCAGTTGTGCTTTAAGTGGATCTAATATGTTGGAGAATGCTCAGTTGTTTAAAAGTTACCATTGTAATTTAAAGGTACTGTGATGGAACTGCCACACTGTGGGGTGTAAGTCTGTACAGTACAGGACGGCAAGCAGAAAACTGCATTGCAGGCCTGTACTGTCAGGTGATCCCTCACTTTTGGAAAGGTAGCCAGTCTCTGGTCGAGCCCCAGAAATCAATCCAAGAGATGGTCTGTGGCTCCTCCAATACGATTAGTGGCACATTATTTAAATCACAAGGTTGCTGCTGTCATTGGCTGTAGCTGGGTAACCTGAAAGGGGCGTAAGTGAAAGCCAACGAAACAACATCAAAGGCCTCAAAGCAAGTTGCTTTCATGCAAACAAAAATTTTTAAATAGTATTAGTAAAAAAAAAAAATCACCATAACTTACAAATTGCTGTATTTTGCTCACTTGTAGAATAAGCTGGGGTATTGTGTATCCTTTACTTTGTGTTGTTAAATTATTGCCTCCAGTTAATATAGAATGAATCTGGCCAGTATAACTCCTCAGGCTACCTTCAGTTCCCTGTCCATTTCCAAACTGGATTCAACCTTTTTGGAACGCTGTTGTAAATATAATAAATGGAGAACAATGCTAGGCATTTATTGAGATAGGAATGACTGGTTAAATCAAAAGGTGAAGAAGTTAACCCAAATAAATGAATAAGTAATGGCTTCAATAACAACAGCAACTTGAAATTATATAGTGCCTTTAATGTCAGGGAATAGCAATAATAAAAAAGAACTGAGGTTCAAAAAAGATCAGTCGGGGGATACTCTTTCCCTTTATGCAATCCCCCTTCCCCAGAGGTGTGTGAAAAAAAATCTATTACCATTACAGAGATCTCAAATCAACAACTTCCAAAGTTGAGGTTACTAATTTCACAACCGCCCTCAGACCGGGGAGCTCCTCTGATGAAAACAGAAAATGCTAGAAATACTCAGCAGGTCAGGCAGCATCTGTGGAGAGAAAAACAGAGTTAGCGTTTCAGGTCGCTGACCCTTCATCAGAACTGGAAAAAGTTAGAAATGTAATAGGTTTTAAGTAGGTCAAATGGTTTTAAGTATAAAACCATTTTATACTTTTATAAGTATTTTAAGCTCCTCTATAAGCTTGGTTATGGGTGAATGAAACAGTGGTTTCAGAAAGAATCCTGGAAATCAGCATCTGCAGCAAATAAAAACAGAAAATGTTGGAGATACTCAGCAGGCCAGGCAGCATCTGTGTAGAGAGAAATAGTTAATGTTTCAGGTTCGATGACCTTTCATCAGAACTGGAAAATGTTACAGTAGCAGGCCTGGATGGCAAAATACCTCAGTACCTCTCAAGAAAATGAGGTGTTCCTGCTATTATTTTTCCCTACTTCTGAATTTAGACATCAATACTGAACCAATGATGAGAATTAAGTGAGCACTTTGTCCTTACCCGAAAAAATAAAGTTCTACTTAAATAACCATTTGTTTTGTCTGTCGAAGATCTACTGTTTAAAGCAACTGTATAACATAGGTTTTAAACACATGTTGTTGACGGGAAATGGTTTATTATGTTAAACAATTGACCTCTGGAAATAAGTCTGTTAGGCACAGTGAGAACTGTCAGGTCTTAATACTGCATATTGTATCATGCACATACACAGTTGTAGTCAAGGAGTTTAAATATATTGTTTTGACTGCTGCACAACTCTAAAGGACAAGGAATATTAACCTATAATATACACTGTATAATTTATTTCCTAGGACTCTACTGCCAAAAAAGACTTGTTAATGATCCCATTGCAGTTACACAATGCCTTGTACCTTGAGGTCCTACATCATAATTTATTTTATTTGTCTTTCGACTATATCACACTGCCATGAACAATTAAAAAATAGTTAATTTCTCTTCTAATATATGTCATGTATGTCTTATTTTGAAGAATAACATAGCTAACAGAGTTTAAGGTAATGATTCAATCTTGAGGCTGTACTGACATTCAGAAGCTGCTTGAGTTCCCTTGACAACAACAACATCTTGCATTTATATATTGCCTTTAACATAGTAAAATGCCCCAACGTGCTTCAGGGGCATTATCAAACAAAATTTGACTCCAAGTCACATAAGGAAATATTAGGTCAGATGACCAGAAGCTTGGTCAAAGAGGTAGGTTTCAAGGACTGTCTTAAAGGAGGAAAGTGAGATGGAAATCTTTAGGAAGGATATTCCAGAGCTTAGGGCTGAGGCAGCTAAAGGCACAGCTGCCAATGGTGGAGCAATTAAAATCAGGAATGCAAAAGAGGCTAGAATTGGAGGAGTGCAGATATCTTAGAGGGGTGTAGGGTTGGAGGAGGTTACAAAAATAGGGAGGGGCGAGGCTATCTGAAAATAAGGATGACAATTTAAAAACCCAGGCGTTGCTTAACTGGGAGCCAATGCAGGTCAGCGAACACAGGGTGACAGGTGAACCAGACTTGCTGCGAGTTAAAACATGGGCAGCAGAGTTTTGGATGAGCTTAAGTTTGTGGAGGGTGGAAGATGGGAGACTGGCCAGGAGTGGTATGTTGGAATAGTCAAGTCTAGAGGTAACAAAGGCATGGATGAGGATTTCACAGCAGATGCGCTGAGTCAGGGGAGTAGCTAAGCCATAAAGGCCTGTAAGGTTTTATGTTTAATCCACACGTTGTTAGTCCGTTGATCTTACCTTGGGTAGCAGTTGAGGTAATTTAGTTGTCCAATTGTCTACAGTACTTTTGATTCAGAAGAGGGAAAATTGGTCATTCCACATCTAATCAATGTCTGTTGATCCTTTACTAGGAATAAATATTTTTGCCAAGTGTGAGGACAAAATTAGGCTCTGCTGTGACTGCCCCATGCACGTCCCAATAGCTTGTCAATATGTATTTTCCATGGTACTGGAGGACAATTAGTGCCTGTGGAGCTGAATATCAGCAAGGAGTAGTGCCATCTATGGCTCAGTTGGTAGCACTCGCACTTCTATGTCAGAATGTTGTGGGCTCAAGTCCCACTCCAGGACTTTAACACAAAACTCAAGACTGACACTCCAGTGCTGCACAGTTGGAGGTGCCCTCTCAGGTTGATGTAAAAGATCCCATGACTCTATTTAAAAGAGGCAGGGGAGTTATCCCTAGTGTCCTGGACAATATTTATCCCTCAATCAACATCACAAAAACAGATTATCTGGTCATTATCGCATTACTGTTTGTGGGAGATTGCTGTGCGCACATTGGCTGCTGAGTTTCCTACTTCACTGGCTGTAAAGCACTTGAAGACATCCGGTGGTCAGGAAAGGCGCAAGTCGTCTCCTTCCTCATCAGGAGTCAGTGCCTTCAAGGGATAAAGTTTGGTGGAAACATTTTTAAAAATTCTTTCACAGGATGTGGGTGTCACTGGCTAGGCCATCATTTATTGCCCCTAATTGCCCTTGAGAAGGTGGTGGTGAGTCACCTTCTTGAACAGCTGCACACCATGTGGGATAGGTACACTCACAGTGCTGTTAGGAAGGGAGTTACAGGATTTGACCCAGCGACAGTGAAGGAACGGTGATATAGTTCCAAGTCAGGATAATGTGTGGCTTGGAGGGGAACTTGGGGAGTGGTGTTCCCATGCATCAGCTGTCCTTGTCCTTCTAGGTGGTAGAGGTCACGGGTTTGGAAAGTGCTGTTGAAGGAGCCTTAGTGAGTTGCTGCAGTGCATCTTGTAGATAGTACACACTGCTGTCACTGAGCATCGGTGGTGAGGGGAGTGAATGTTGAAGATGGTGGATACAATAAAGGGTGATTTGCTGTGGTAGTTATGAAGTTCAGTAATGAACTATAAAACAGTTGCTAAGTGAATGGTGTAGAGGCAGTAAACAGTGACTGATAGCAGTAACTCAAGTGATGTAAAATTCATAAATGAAAAACTTGAAATGTTGAAAATCTTAACAAAGGACAGAAGCTGGTAGAAGTGCATAGCAGATTGGTCAGCACCTGAAAGACAAAAGATAGTTTAACTTTCAATTGGACCCCTTATCAGAGGACTGAACACAAATCTGTTTTTTTGCTCTTTCTCAACCTGCTGTGTCTTTCCTGCATTTTTGGGAATAAGTTCAAGTTGTGCCAAAAACCAGTGCAAAATGGACAGAGTGACTGCAACAAGTGGTGTCAGTGAGATGTATGAGAAAAATTGGTATTTGTGCCTCATTTGTTTATGATTGTCAAGCTGCCAGTACTACTGTTTATTGGCAGCTCGCCAATTGTGGTAGGTGGAAGGGTGGGAAATCGTGGAAAGGGGATTCAGGGCAGCTTGCATCTCTTGAAGGTGAAGTGCCGTTTGCCTCTTTGAATCATTGTTGTCAGCCTTTGCTCTAAAGCTTGCAGATTCTCAGCCAATGCTTTAAAGCTACGATGGCTCGTAGAGGAAGAGGTGGGGTTTAAAGTGCTAAAAATCAGAATCCTGACACCAATCTGCCTCCAACTCGTGTACTTCTGGTTTTAACGGAGGCAGGACGGAGAGTCGGATGACCAACTGTCTTCAAGGAGGTGGGTTGATGCCTTAAATATTATTATAAGGCCATGAGCCACATAGAGTCATAGAGAGATACAGCACTGAAACAGGCCCTTTGGCCCATCAAGTCTGTGCCAACCAACAACCACCCATTTTATATACTAATCCTACATTACCTACCATATCCCCACCACCTACCTATATAGGGGCAATTTATAATGGCTAATTTACCTATCAACCTGCAAGTCTTTGGCTGTGGGAGGAAACCAGAGCACCTGGCAGAAATCCATGCAGTCGCAAGGAGAACTTGCAAACTCTGCACAGGCAGTACCCAGAACCGATCCCGGGTTGCTGGAGCTGTGAGGCTGCGGTGCTAACCACTGCACCACTTCTTGTTCAGCTTTTTTGAATTTAACTATGGACGCCTGGGTTTCCCAAGGTTTGGGAAGTGCAGCAGCTACACCCAGGTGGGGGCTGCTGGATCCAGGAGATGAGTGCCTTTACACCTACTTGCTGAGTCCAGCATGCTTGCCTGGGCATCTCCCACGATCATGCACCCATCCCTCTCCGTAACCCTCCCATTGATCTTCCCCATAAGGCCTCCAGCCTCCTCCCGAGGCCTTAAATCACCTCCATCCAGGTATCAAACCTACCTCCAATGCCAGTACCCATCCCCCAATCTCCAAATCCAAATCCAGCCCCCCAAGCCCACCAGCCCCCACCCCGACCATTCTGGAACCCTGGAATTGACACTCCTCCACTCCTGGAATTATTGGCACTCCTACAGATCGACCTCCTCCACCCCCAGCAAAATTGACCCACCCCCCAACCATGGCCTCCATTGGACTACACCATGCCTGACTGGAAGCCATGCCTGTCAGTTAGGATTCCGGGCAGTGAACCCTGTTGGTGATGTCACAATCACGCAGTGGGTTTAAAACTCTATGGTGTCTGGGGGAATCCTGACTTCCAGGTTCCACCGTTGTACTGGCTCCCCACCACCCCCCCTCCCCCACCACTGCTCCCCGGTGGGTCAAGTACAGTAAAATCCAGCCATAATTATTTGCACCTAAAAGATATTTGTTTCGGCAAAACACCTGAAGCCAGTGGTGCCCATGCCCATATTCCAGCATGAATCAGCACCTTCACAAGTGAATTGGGCACTGAAAAGAGCAAAGAAATTGGACTGCTCCGCAGCAGTTATACTGGCAGATAGAATGATGGTTTTCATCTGTTAAGTGGGTTTTGCAGAATTATCAGCAATTTCAAAAATGTCTTTAAATTGCCTTCATTCTAATTATTAGCTTTCTAATTAATCTTACTTGTTGCTTTTTCTGAAAGTGCCAAAAGCATTATATTAAATTCCTTGCCAAAACTCCTGGCTATATTGTATCATTTGTCATGAAAGAGGAAGATTTAGTGCTCAGATTTTCAAGTAACAGGACTTGGCGCAAAAAAGCTGTGGTCCAGACCCTGTAACAATATGTTATTAAAGCAGTTAAAACCAGCTGATAATCTCAATGATAATTTATATATAGAATTTAATAGAGAAAATACAGCACTTTAAAGAAAAATATGAAAATGTATTCTGTCGTGCTAAAAAAAAGTTTAAAAATTTATCAAACTCTTTATTACACTCAGAATCTGAACCTGTTAATATGATCTTTTAGGACTACAAGGCAAAGCAGCAATATGCCTGAATCCCCCTCCTCTAGTTGTATGCTACATATGTTTTAATCTACCTGTTAATTCTTTGACTAATTAGGGAGAATTTCAGCATGAGATTGTGAAAGTAGAAGGGACTAAGGTTAAAATAAAATCAGCACTTCTGCTTTCCCCTCCCACTTATGTTAGTGTGAAAGAACCTTTAAGAAACTCCCACACCATACGAATCCCTGACCCTCTGCAGGGAGGAGTGTTAACTATTATATCCAAACTTCACACCCTCAGATTGCATTAGAATGGCTTTGATTCCTTGATTTATGGTTTTCTTGTTTTTAAAGCATCCTTAATAACTTCTCATATTGTATAGCAGTGACATTAAGCAGCAGCATGTTCAAATTTGTTCCTATACTGAGGTTTAGAAAGGCAATTTACACTAATTATTGTTGTTCCAGCCCTACGCTTGTTAGCAGAGTGATCCTTCTTTGTAGGTTATTGTACTTACGAAATGTGAATGCATTAATGATGCTTGGGTTGCGGGGTGAGGGTGGGGAGGGGAGAAGAATTAATTGAGTAACAATAAAAAAAAATTCAGAAGTGCTTGAATTTATTTTTAAAAAGGCAATGATAATCTTGAAAATATTTGCACTTTTAACGAATAATTTATTTTAAGATGTCTCTCTTATTTTACAGGGAAATGATTTTACATCAATCTGGGATCGCTTCAGGAAATGTACACAACTCAAGCAAGGGCTGCCCAGAATAATCTCTCTGGTAATTTACTTCTTTGATTTGATGTTGACAAAACATATTTTTGCATATTGTTTTCCAACATTGGCGTTCATTATTATATTTTATCTGGACCACTTGCCACAGACCATTCAAACTCATTGCAGTGCAATTGGATGGATGGGTGAATACGGATAAGCAACAAAAAGAAAATAGACCGTAGGGTTAATGCCAGTGCCATTGAATTTTTCAAAACCACTCATCTGCATGATATTAGTGATACATAGTAATGCAAACAGATGTCTCCCTCATTAGATTGTCTTGCCAAGCACTCTAGGGACGTAGTACTGTGTATAGTTAGAGTTTAGCGGTGCACTGAGGTTAATTAAAAGGTGAATGCATGGGCCACAATCTGTCCCACACCAGTATTGCGATTCATAGAGTTCTGTGGGGGTAACAGCATGGTGAAAAGTAACATTTCCTGACCCACACAGAAATGTACCCAATTAAAACAAATGTATAAATAAACAAATGTTTATAGCTTCATGAAAAAGTTTCTTCTGTCACTCAAGTGCATTGAGTCTTTCTTATACATTGTGATAATCCATCCATTGATCAATTTTCTTTCTGCTCATTGGCTAGTGTTTAAGTCTTTGTGTTTTACCTCTTCCAATTTTGTTATATCATAATTATTTACCAATAATATTGTAAAAACCTACTCAGCAATTTCAATATTCTCCCAAATTACATTCCAGTAACAAAACTTTCTAGTTGTTCTTTCAACTCACCATGTACCTCTAAAAACAAAACGTATCTTGTAACAATGACACAGATTGTCCACCAAAACAATTACAAATTTACTCATAACCAACTGTACCTCACCTTTCCAAATGGTTTAACGTACACTGCTTGGCATCTGAACATCCTGGATACTGAGTTCACCGATGCCTCCAGATTTCACAATCCCCTCACCCAATCTGCTGTCTCCCCACATTCAGAGGCCTCATGACACTGGACCACATGTCTGACCCAGATCTAACTCCAATGCATATCTTCCTAGACTGCAATTCTCATGAGCCACTGCATCGTTTGGGCTCCAATACATGCCAAAATCAAATAACTGCACCATTAACTCCAGGACAGCTGGGCAGACGAGCTTACTCGCATAGTATGGAGTGGGAAGTTGACCTCACTGGATTCAGAAGGACCAGTTAATTAAAATAATTAACATGTGTTGCCTGCATGCTTTTCATAAGCATAGGGAATTCTGTGATTGCATGTGGGCAGGGAATAAAGGAGCAGCAACTCTTGAAAGGACTAAGGTTAAAAAGAAATCACAACTTCTGCACCTCTTTCCTATTTATGTCAGTGTCAAATAACCTGCAAGAAACTCCCACACCTGTTAATCCATGACCCTCAGCAGAGAGGAATATTAACTATTAATTCCAAACTTCATACAGTCAGATTGCATGAGAATGGCTTTGCTGCTCTGATTTATAGTTTCTAATTATCTGCTTGTTTTGCCTGATTGCTGCTAATACCATGAAATCCTACTAATGGCAAGTGGCAGAACTGCCCTCTTTGATGAGGAGATTCTGGATATTTTGCTGGACAGAGAAGGAAGGATATTCATATTTGAGGCATAGTGGAACTCTCCTCTGAGACCACCTGTGCAGCATAAAGATAATGTAGAAAGTGAATGTTGTCCCCAACATACATATGTTGTGAAAGCAGATAAGAAAGAAATTCTCTGGACTAGAGACAAGCTTGACTGAAGTATGCATACCACTGATAATGTGCCCTCAGTATGGTACAGCATCAACAATGAACCATGACACAAACCTCATATCGAACATTTCATGTCTGCAATTTTTTTTGTACATTGTGGCAACTAAAGAGACAGGCTTCTCTCACATAACTGTTGCATGTTGTCCCTTGCTCATTTTGGCTTCCCCTCCTCCTCCTCCTCCACCTCTTCTCCTTCCTCCTCTGCCAAAGCAGCAAGCTGACCCTCCTCTGACTGAAGTGTTTCCAATTAGGCCGGGTATAGCAGACACAGATCATTTTCAACAACTTCTCAGAGCTGTAGAGCACCTGATCTGTCCAGACAGTGAAAAGGTATTAATATGGGAAATGATTAACAGACTGTGACAGGAAGGGACAGAGCGTACAAATCTAAGAGTAAATGAACAGATAAGGCTAGAGAGTACAAAAATAATAAAAGGTCAAAACTAAAGGCTCTGTATCAGAATGCACGTAGCATTCGAAACATAAATAAGTACGATCTGAAAGCCATTACAGAGACATGACTGCAGGATGACATACATTGGGACCTGAATATTGAAGGGTACATTTAGGAAGGACAGGAAGCTAGGAAAAGGTGGAGGGATAGCTCTGTTAATTAATGATGACATTAGCGCAATAGAGAGAGATGAACTAAGTTCAGGAGACCAGGATGTAGAAGCAGTTTGGGTAGAGATGAGAAATCATAAAGGCAATAAGTCACTTGTGGGAGTGGTGTACAGGCCACCTAACATTAACCACACTGTAGAACAGGATATCAAGGAAGAAATAATGGCAGCTTGTCATAAAGGTACAGCAATACTAATGGGGGATTTTAACCTACATATAGACTGGAAAAATCCGATGGGCAGAGGTAGCCTAGATGAGGAGTACATAGAATGTTTTCGGGATAATTTCTTGGAACAATACGTTTTGGAGCCAACCAGACAGCAGGCTATACTAGACCTGGTATTGTGCAATGAGATAGGATTAATTAAAGACCTCATAGTTAAGGTGCCCCTAGATAGCAGCGATCATAATATGATTGAATTTTACATTCAGTTTGAGGGAGAGAAGAGTGGGTCCAAGACTAGTATTTTAAACTCAAATAAGGGCAATTATGAGAGCATGAAAGCAGAGCTAGCTAAAGTGAACTAGAAAATCAGGTTAAGGGATAGGTCAATAGAGATACAGTGGAAGACATTTAAGGGGATATTTCAGAATACACAGAATAGTTACATTTCAACGAGAAAGAAAAATTCCAAGGGTGGTACCCGCCATCCGTGGTTAACTAAAACAGTTAAAGTTAGTATCAAACTTAAAGAAAAAGCCTATAATTGCGCAAAGATGGGAGGCAGTTCAGAAGATTGGACAGAATATAAAAAACAGCAAAGAATGTCAAAAAGATTGATAAGGAAGGTAAAATTAGAGTACGAGAGAAAGCTAGCTAGAAATATAAACATACATACGTATATACGAACATATGAATTAGGAGCAGGAGTAGGCCACTTGGCCCTTCAAGCCTGCTCCGCCATTTAGTAAGTTCATGGCTGAACTGATTACTCCACATTTCCACCTACCCCCCGATAACCTTCCACCCCCTTGCTCATCACGAATCTGTTTACCTCTGCCTTAAAAATATTCAAAGATTCTGCTTCCACCGCCTTTTGAGGAGGAGAATTCCAAAGACTCACAACCCTTTGTCTCATTTCCCCTTATTTTTAAACAGTGACCCCTAGTCCTAGATTCTCCCACAAGGGAGAATCCTTTCCACATCCACCCTGTCAAGACCTCTCAGGATCTTATATGTTTCAATCAAAGTTACCTCTTACTCTTCTAAATTCCAGCGGATACAAGCCTAGCCTGTCCAATCTTTCCTCGTAAGACAGCGCGCCCATTCCAGGTACTAGTTTAGTAAACTTTCTCTGTACTGCCTCCAATGCATTTACATCCTTTCTTAAATAAGGAGACCAGTACAGTACACAGTACTCCAGATGTGGCCTCACTAATGCCCTATATAGCTGAAGCATAATCTCGGGTCTTAAAAGAAATGACCAGTGAGATAGTTGATGCGTTAATTTTAATTTTCCAAAATTCCCTAGATTCGGGGAAGGTTCATTAGATTGGAAAATAGTGAATGTTATTCAAAAAGGGGGGGGGCGCGGGGGGAAGAGTCAGAAACCAGGAAACTACAGGCCAGTTACCTTAACATCTGTTTTGGGGAAAATGTTCGAAGCTGTTATTAAAGACGTTTTAACAGGGCATTTAGAAAAATTCAAGGTAATCAGGCAGTGTCAACATGGATTTGTGAAAGGGAAATCATATTGAACCAAATTATTGGAGTTCTTTGAGGGAGTTACATGTGCTGTGGATAAAGGGGAACTGGTGGATGTATTGTACTTAGATTTCCAGAAGACATTTGATGAGGTGCCACATCAAAGGTTATTGTAGAAAATAAAAGCTCATGGTGTAGGGGATAACATATTGGCATGGATAGAAGATTGGCTAGCTAACAGGAAACAGAGAGTAGGCATAAATGGGTCATTTTCTGGTTGGCATGATGTAATGTGTGGTGTGCCACAGGGGTCTGTGTTGGGGCCTCAACATTTTACAATTTATATAAATGACATAGATGAAGGTATGGTTGCTAAATTTGCTGGTGACACCAAGATAGGTAGGAAAGTAACTTGTGAAGAGGACATAAGGGGGCTACAAAGGGATATAGATAGGTTAAGTAAGTGGGCAAAGACCAGGCAAATGGAGTATAATGTGGGAAAGTGGGAAATCGTCCACTTCGGCAGGAAGAATAAAAAAGAAGCATATTATCTAAATGGTGAGAGATTGCAGAGCTCTGAGATGCAGAGGGATATGGTTGTCCTAGTGCATGAATCGCAAAAGGTTAGTATGCAGGTACAGCACAGAATTAGGAAAGGTATTAGAATGTTATTGTTTATCACGAGGGGAATTGAATACAAAAGTAGGAAGATTATACTTCAGCTATACAGGGCATTGGTGCGACCACATCTGGAGTACTGTGTTTATTTAAGGAAGGATGTAAATGTGTTGGAGGCAGTACGGAGAAGGTTTACTAGACTAATACCTGGAATGGGCGGGCTGTCTTACGAGGAAAGATTGGACAGGCTAGGCTTGTATCTGCTGGAATTTAGAAGAGTAAGAGCTGACTTGATTGAAACATATAAGATCCTGAGGAGTCTTGACAGGGTGGATGTGGAAAGGATATTTCCACTTGTGGGAGAATCGAGAACTAGGGGTCACTGTTTAAAACTAAGGGGTCGCCCACTTAAGATAGAGATGAGGAGAAATTTTTTCTCTCAGAGGGTCGTGAGTCTTTGAAATTCTCTTCCTCAAAAGGCGGTGGAAGCAGAGTCTTTGAATATTTTTATGGCAGAGGTAGATAGATTCTTGATAAGCAATGGGGTGGAGGGTTATCCGGGGTAGGTGGAAATGTGGAGTAATCAGTTAAGCCATGAACTTATTGAATGGCGGAGCAGGCTCGAAGGGCCGACTGGTCTACTCCTGCTCCTAATTTGTATATTCGTATGAAATCTCTGTTTCAGCAGACCAATTGTATTCTCCAGCAAAAAATGGCGCAAGTCATGTACTTCCTTTCACTTCCTGTTTAAGGGGTTCCTTGGTATTAATGACAAGGATTGCAGAAGGTAGCCCTGGTTCCCAAGAAGCTATCTATTCAATATGCCTGTTCCTTGAAATAGGGCTGGGACAGTGGATTGCCATAGAATCCCCATCATTACAGATGCCAGACCTCAGCCAATTTGATTCACTCTGCGTGATATCAAGAAAGGATTGAAGGCACTGGATACTGCAAATGCTATGGGCCCTGACAATATTCCAGCAATAGTACTGAAGGCCTGTGCTCCAGAACTTGACGCGCCCGTAGCCAAGCTGTTCCAGTACAGCTACAACACTGGCATCTACCCTGCAATGTGGAAAATTGCCCAGGTATGTCCTGTACACAAGCAGAACAAGTCCAACCCGGCCAACTACTGCCCCTCAGCCTACTCTCAATTATCAGTAAAGTGATGGAAGGTGTCATCAACAGTGCCATCAAGCGCCAATTGCTTAGCAATAACCTGCTCAGTTACGCTCAGTTAGGGTTCCGCCAGGGCCACTCAGCTCCTGACCTCATTACGGCCTTGGTTCAAACATGGACAAAAGAGCTGAACCAAGAGGTGAGGTGAGAGTGACTGCCCTTGACATCAAGGCAGCATTTGACCAAGCATGGCATCAAGGAGCCTGAGCAAAACTGAGCTCAATGGGAATCGGGGCAAAACCCTCCACTGGCTGGAGTCATAACTAGCACAAAGGAAGATGGTTGTGGTTGTTGGAGGTCAATCATCTGAGCTCCAGGACATCACTGCAGGAGTTCCTCAGGGTAGTGTCCTCGGCCCAATCATCTTCAGCTGCTTCATCAATGACCTTCCTTAAGTCATAAGGTCAGAAGTGGGGATGTTCACTGATGATTGCACAATGTTCAGCACCATTCGTGACTCCTCAGATGCTGAAGTAGCCCGTGTAGAAATGCAGCAAGACCTGGACAATATCCAGGCTTGGGCTGATAAGTGGCAAGTAACATTCGCGCCACCCAAGTGCCAGGCAATGACCATCTCCAACAAGAGAGAATCGAACCATCTCCCCTTGACATTCAATGGCATTACCATTGCTGAATCCCCCACTAGCAAAATCCTAGGGGTTACCATTGACCAGAAACTGAACTGGAGTAGCCATATAAATACCGTGGCTACAAGAGCAGGTCAGAGGCTAGGAATTCTGAGGCAAGTAACTCACCTACTGATTCTCCAAAGCCTGTCCACCATCAACAAGGCACTAGTCAGGAGTGTGATAGAATACTCTTCACTTGCCTGGATGGGTGCAGCTCCAACAACACTCAAGAAGATCGATACCATCCAGGACAAAGCAGCCCACTTGATTGATACCCCATCCACAAACATTCACTTCCTCCACCACCAACGCACAGTGGCAGCAGTGTGTACCATCTACAAGATGCACTGCAGCAATGCACCAAGGTCCTTAGACAACACCTTCCAAACCCGCAACCTCTACCAACTAGAAGGACAAGGGCAGCAAATACATGGGAACACCACCACCTGCAAGTTCCCCTCCAAGTCACACACCATCCTGACTTGGAACTATATCGCCGTTCCTTCACTGTCGCTGGGTCAAAATCCTGGAACTTCCTAACAGCACTGTGGGTGTACCTACCCCAAATGGACTGCAGTGGTTCAAGAAGGCAGCTCACCACCACCTTCTCAAGGGCATTTAGGGATGGACAATAAATGCTGGCCTGGCCAACAACGCCCAAATCCCATGAATGAATTTTTAAAAAATGGAGGCGTTATGGCTCTTCTGGGTATCATGCAATCAACTAAATTAATATATTCCTGAGGTCCATCATAACTTGCACATTTATGGAATGAAAAGTTTTCCTCTTCATATATGCCAGGAGTTGTCAGTGATTGTGATGTCAAGTTGCATGCCATAAATGACTCCCACAAATTTTCAAGAAGTCTGGCACCCAGTGAAAGTGCTGCATCTTCTGCTGCTGTTCCTTTTTAGTGAGAAAACTGTCAAAGAAGACTTTTGTCACCTGCTTGGTGCATAAGTAGACAGAGGTCTGACTAATGTGACATTTGCTATCATGGGAACGGGAGTAGACCATTCAGCCTCTTGAGCCTGTTCTGCCATTCAATTAGAGGCGGCACAGTGGCGCAGTGGTTAGCACCGCAGCCTCACAGCTCCAGGGACCCGGGTTCAATTCCGGGTACTGCCTGTGTGGAGTTTGCAAGTTCTCCCTGTGTCTGCGTGGGTTTTCTCCGGGTGCTCCGGTTTCCTCCCACAAGCCAAAAGACTTGCAGGTTGATAGGTAAATTGGCCATTATAAATTGTCACTAGTATAGGTAGGTGGTAGGGAAATATAGGGACAGGTGGGGATGTTTGGTAGGAATATGGGATTAGTGTAGGATTAGTATAAATGGGTGGTTGATGTTCGGCACAGACTCGGTGGGCCGAAGGGCCTGTTTCAGTGCTGTATCTCTAATCAAATCTAATCTAGATCATGGTTGATGTCTATATTAACTCCATCCACCCATCTTTGTTCCATAACCCTTAATACTCTTGCCTAATTAAAATCTATCAATCTCAGTTTTGAAAGTTTCAATTGACCCCCAGCCTCTTTTTAGGGGAAAGACTTTGAGATTTCTGCTAGGCTTTGTGTGAAGAAGTGCTTTCTGACATCACACCTGAATGGCCAAGCTCTGATTTTCAGGTTATTTCCCCTTGTTTTAGACTCCCCCACCAGAGGAAATAGTTGCTCTCATCTACCCTAGAAACTGCTTTTATCATCTTAATTACCTCAATTAGGGAGGTGGTGGCGTAGTGGTATTGTCACTGGACTAGGGACCCAGGGTATTTCTCTGGCGACAAGGGTTTGAAACTCACCACAGTAGAAAGTGGAATTTGAATTCAATTAATAAATCTGGAATTAAAAGCTAGTCTAATGATGGCCATGAAAACCCATCTGGTATACAAATGTCCTTTAGGGAAGGAAATCTGCTGTCCTGGCCTACATGTGACTCCAGACCCACAGCAATGTGGTCGACTCTCAAATCCCTTTTGAAATGGCCTAGCAAGCTACTCAGATGTATCTAACTGCTAGGAAGTCAATAAAACAAAATGAAACCGGACAGACCACCCAGCATCGACCTAGGCACCGGAAACGACAATGGCAAACCCAGCCCTTTCAACCCTGCAAAGTCCTCTTTACTAACATCTGGGGGCTTGTGCCAAAGTTGGGAGAGCTGTCCCACAGACTAGTCAAGCAACAGCCTTACATAGTCATACGCATGGAATCATACCTTACAGACAATGTCATAGACACTGCCATCACCATCCCCAGGTATGTCCTGTCCCACCGGCAGGTCAGACCCAGCAGAGGTGGTGGCACAGTGATATACAGTTGGGAGGGTGTTGCCCTGGGAGTCCTCAACATCGACTCCGGGCCCCATGAAGTCTCATGGCATCAGATCAAACATGGGCAAGGAAACCTCCTACTGATTACCGCCTACCCTCAGCTGATGAATTAGTACTCCTCCATGTTGATCACCACTTGGAGGAAGTACTGAGGATGGCAAGGGCGCAGAATGTATTCTGGGTGGGGGACTTCAATGCCCATCACCAAGAGTGGCTCGGTAGCACCACTACTGACTGAGCTGGCTGGCCGAGTCCTAAAGCACATAGCTGCTAGACTGGGTCTGCGGCAGGTGGTGCGGGAACCAACAAGAGGGAAAAACATACTTGCCCTCGTCCTCACCAATCTGCCTGTTGTATTGGTAGGTGTGATCACCGCACAGTCCTTGTGGAGGCTAAGTCCTGCCTTCACATTGAGGATGCCCTCTATCGTGTTGTGTGGTACTACCACCGTGCTAAATGGGATAGATTTCGAACAGATCTAGCAATGCAAAACTGGGCATCCATGAGGCGCTGTGGACCATCAGCAGCAGTCGAATTACCATTGACCAGAAACTGATCTGGAGTCACCATATAAATACCATGGCTACAAGAGCAGGTCAGAGGCTAGGAATCCTGCGGCGAGTAACTCAGCTCCTGACTCCCCAGAACCTGTGCTCCATCTTCAAGGCACAAGTCAGGAGGGTGATGGAATACACTCTACTTGCCTGGATGGGTGCAGCTCCAACAACACTCAAGAAGCTCGACACCATCCAGGACAAAGCAGCCCACTTGATTGACACCCCATTCACAAACATTCACTCTTTCCACCACCGATGCACAGTGGTAACAGCATGTACCATCTACAAAGTGCACTGCAGCAACGCACCAAGGCTCCTTAGATAGCACCTTACAAACCCGTGACCTCTACCAACTAGAAGGACAAGGGCAGCAAATGCATGGGAACACCACCACCTGCAAGTTCCCCTCCAAATCACACACCACCCTGACTTCGAACCTATATCCCACTGTCGCTGGGTCAAAATCCTGGAACTCCCTTCCAAACAGCACAGTGGGTGTCCCTACCTCACATGGACTGCAGCGGTTCAAGAAGGCAGCTCACCACCACCTTCTCAAGAGCAATTAGGGATGGGCAATGAATGCTAGCCTAGACAGCGATGCCCACATCCCATGAACGAATAAAAAAAAATCAGCCATTAATTTCTGTATTCAAGGGAGTACAAGCCTAGCCTATGCAACCTTTATTCATAATTTAACCTTTATAGACCCTATCATTCTTTTTAATGTGTTGCACACCCTGCAAGGCCAATATATCCAAGGCCAACACATTGTGTTGCTATCTGTGCTGTTCCTATAATAATGGCCTTTTTGTGGAAACAGATTTACCTGCACTTTTTAAGAAATTATTTTCATTTTAAGGAACTATTCTCGTTTTTCATTTTAAAGTAATACTGACTGTCACTAGGACCATGAATTCTTAGATGTAGGTTCTTTTAGCTGTCAGCTGTATGATGGCAGTCAACGTGAGCAACTTAACTGCAGTGGCAGAAGAACTGGAGAGTAATTTATTGCTTTTTGCACCATTATTTATATGTAGCCCAACGACACCTTTATAGAGGATATAGGTCTGATTGCAAAAAGCAACATAATTGTTCAAGTCTTTAGTGAAGCAACTTGTAGAAGTGAGTGCAATTGAAATTACTCAGGTGTTTGGTATCAATTATTGACAACAATAATAATAACAACATATAGGACTGCAGATAAGATGCAGCAAGTCTTTGGTTACACTGGGCTGGATTTTGTTGAGTTCCCAATGTTGGGCTACGTGGTGGGTGGGGGTACTGAAAGATTGCATTGGCAGTGGCCCGCCACAGAGCCCGGGATTGTCAGGCCCAATCTTCCCAGCGGCAGCGAGGCTCCGTGGTGGCACCGCCCCCAACCCCCCACCCCCCTGCTGCTTCGTGAGGAATCCCAACTTTAAATATTTAAATAAAGGATAGGCATACATTTACATACTGTTAACACTGAGGTGGGAGGAGTGCACTGTCATTTCCAGTCCCACTTCTCTGCAGGTCACAACATATATTTTTTAAACTGTTTACATGTTACCGATTCGGTCAATCACACACTCTACTCTTTATCCAAGAATAAAATACGCCATCCAGGTTTCTTTAATAAACAACAAAATTATCACTTTATTATAAAACAAGACTTAACCAGTAACGAAGCAAAGCATTAACACACAGATTGAAATATGAAAGTTCCCTTTTTAAATTCCCCATACCCAACCTTGGCTCAACCACCTTCAGCTGCTTCATCAATGACCTTCAATCATAAGGTCAGAAGTGGAGATGTTCGCTAATGATTGCACAATGTTCAGCACCATTCGCGACTCCTCAGATACTGAAGCAGTCCATGTAGAAATGCAGCAAGACATGGACAATATCCAGGCTTAGGCTGATAAGTGCCACACAAGTGCCAGGCAATGACCATCTCCAACAAGAGAGAATCTAACCATCTCCCTGTGACATTCAATGGCATTACCATTGCTGAATCCCCCACTATCAACATCCTAGGGGTTACCATTGACCAGAAACTGGACTGGAGTAGCCATATAAATACCGTGGCTACAAGAGCAGGTCAGAGGCTAGGAATCCTGCAGCGAGTAACTCACCTCCTGATTCTCCAAAGCCTGTCCACCATCAACAAGGCACTAGTCAGGAGTGTGATGGAATACTTTCCACTTGCCTGAATGGGTGCAGCTGCAACAACACTCAAGAAGATCGATACCATCCAGGACAAAGCAGCCCACTTGATTGACACCCCATCCACAAACATTCACTTCCTCCACCACCAACGCACAGTGGCAGCAGTGTGTACCATCTACAAGATGCACTGCAGCAACGCACCAAGGCTACTCAGGTAGCACCTTCCAAACCCACAACCTCTACCAACTAGAAGGAAAGGGCAGCAAATGAACTGGAACACCACCAACTGCAAGTTCCCCTCCAAGTCAGACACCATCCTGACTTGGAACTATATCGACGTTCCTTCACCGTCGCTGGGTCAAAATCCTGGAGCTCCCTTCCTAATAGCACTGTGGGTGTACCTATCTCACATGGACTGCAGTGGTTCAAGAAGGCAGATCACCACCTTCTCAAGGGCAATTAGGACTGGGCAATAAATGCTGTTCTAACCAGCGATGCCCAAAACCCATGAAGGAATTCAAAAAAACAAACTCATGCACACACACTGAAAAAAATACAGAAATTCTCTCTGCAGACATCTGTTACAAAAAAAAAGACTAAAACGAATACTTTGGCCAAATACTTGCTAATTCGTGAAGAAAAATAAGATATGGAAAGATATCAGTTGTCCCTTTTTGGTCTGGTGTCCCAATTATGCGTAGACAGCTGTCACTGGGATCTTTCTAGAGCAGTTCTTTTCAGACGACGTTGAGGATCAGTTTGGCAAGCTTTTCAGGAGAAATGTAGCATCTGTTTCTCTATTCCTTACACTTGATTCTCAGGAAGTTCTCAAAGAGATGGAAGAGGGTGAGCTGATGGTGACTGCTCTCTTGGCTGGTTTTCTCCAACTGTCTTCAAAACAATTCACACCCCAAAACACTGTCCAAAGCGAAATCAAAAACAGTATCTCAAGAGTCAAGCCTCATGACCCCTATAAATCTTGACCTGTCACTTCTCTGTAAACATCTTCCCGAAAGTCACCAAATTTTCTGTTGTTTATTGCTTCTAAGCACATGGCTTCTAGCAAGTATAAAAACAAAAAGTGCTGGAAATACTCTGCAGGTCTGCCAGCATCTATGGAGAGAGAAGCAGAGTTAATGTTTCAGGTCTGTGACTTTTCATCATAACTGGTTCAGATGAGTTCTGATGAAAAGTTACAGACCTGAAATGTTAACTCTGCTTCGGTCTCTCCACAGATATTGCCAGATCTCCTGAGTATTTCCAGCACTTTTTGTTTTTATTTCAGATTTCCAGCATCTGTAGTATTTTGCTTTTACTGACTTCTAGCAAGACTGTTTTTAAACAACATCTCAGTGTCCTTTCAATGAACTATCAACAACTAAGCAAAGTCCAACTTCTATGAATTCTTTAGCCTTCCAATCAATCCATCTTCATAATTTAAATACAAGTCCTCAAAACATATACTTAACAAAAAATATAGAAGCACTTTCGTAACAATACTTTTCACAGCGAACTTACTGGCTGTCCGTGATCTTCCGTGTAGCGGCCGACACTCACGCGCCTTCACTTTACTGTCCAGGGAAAGCTAGCGCCACCAAAGTGGGAAAGGGGGTAACTTAGGATTGTTCGTGAAGTGGCTGGGGAAGCAACTCTGCATTTCAAGTCTGGGGGTTAGGAAGGGCTGACTCCTGCACTTTTTACAGTTGGTGGTGGGGAAAGTCAGATATTAAATGTGTGTTTTTTGGGGGGGAGGGGGAATGGGCAGCTATTTACTTTCTTTGGAGGGGAGGGGTATGGGCCAGAAATCAATTTACTGTGGAGTTGGGGGAGGTTGTGGTATGGGCTTCAACTGTGCAGGTCTTGAAGCCCTTTAAAAATGGCGCCAGCACCTGCACAGAGGCAGCTGGCGCCATTGCCAGCGTCACAGAGCCTGCCCCTGCCAATGTGATTTGGGGGGAGGGAGGCAGACCGCCATGAGTATATAGTTGAGCCACCACGTGCTAGTTCATGGTGGCACATGGCCCGCATGTGCGGGCCCCTATTTTGTTTTGCCCACCGCTGCTCTCGCAACATGAAAATAAAATTCAACCCACTGCATCACCACCAGCAGCAAGGTCTTCCAATTCCTACCCTATAATGTTAAAATTTAATATGAGTATTTGTCTACATATAATATGTACGTACACATTCTTCTTTGGCCTCCTTGTCTCGAGAGACAATGGGTAAGCACCTGGAGGTGGTCAGTGTTTTGTGGAGCAATGCCTGGAGTGGCTATAAAGGCCAATTCTAGAGTGACAAACTCTTCCACAGGTGCTGCAGATAAAATTGGTTGTCGGGGCTGTTACACAGTTGGCTCTCTCCTTGCGCTTCTGTCTTTTTTCCTGCCAACTGCTAAGTCTCTTCGACTCGCCACACTTTAGCCCCGGCTTTATGGCTGCCCGCCAGCTCTGGCGATCGCTGGCAACTGACTCCCACGACTTGTGATCAATGTCACAGGACTTCATGTCGCGTTTGCAGACGTCTTTAAAGCGGAGACAAGGACGGCCAGTGGGTCTGATACCAGTGACGAGCTCGCTGTACAATGTGTCCTTGGGGATCCTGCCGTCTTCCATGCGGCTCATGTACATATGCAGACATACATAATATGCCTAAACATAAAAAGTCTCTCTGCTTGTGCATGACAGGCACCAACATTCAAATTCAGTGCTTCCTTTCTATATAATAAAATGTTCAAGCCAGGCTCTTGCTCTGCCATACAGAACAGGATTGCTCTTTGGGCCAAAACTCTGAGAAACACTTCTTTCTCTGAGAGTGAAGTTATATTAATGATACTAGCTCAACTCCAGGAAAATTAAATCGGAATTTTGTGGAACAGTTGTTGATCAATTGGCTCAATAAAACGGTTTGATTCCTTTTTAATCAACCTTAATTCTACCCATTTGACTTCTTGCTTTGTCTCTGGATCTCCAAAAGACATCTCTAATTGCCCGATAAACTCATTTAAATTGTCCACCTCAATGGCTTCCTTGGTAATTTATTCTGTAAACATTTCACTCTGTAGAAAAGGTTCAACTGCATTTATTCTTTTGTAATTTTGAGCTTTGTCACTGGCATTTGCACTCTAGAGTCTCATCAATAATTTGCCTGAATTAACTTTGTTAATACCCTTCATCATATTGAATACTTCAATTAAGTCATCTCAGAATGAAAGAGATCAATCCTGACCACAATCCTTAGCTATTGAGACAGAATAGAACTGGTGGAAGTCAATATACAAGTCATCAAGTACTCTACAGCAGTGCACAATTAGGGCTGGATTTTGTGGAGGAGTCGGCGCTCCTGGCACTGGGCTGACATGGCGAGGGGAATCCCGTCTCGGCCTTTGCGTGCCCCTGTGAAGCGATCTTCTGGTGTTTTGAAGGTTAAGTGTCCCGTGCCGGGATCCCTGTTCCTTTAAAGACAAGGATCCCGCCTCAAGAGTTGCTGGCCAATCACTGCCGGGAACAGTGGCCACCGCCAGTATTGCAGAGGCCTTGCACCCAGGCCCAGTGCTGGAACCCCACACCTCAAGCAACTAAGGCAAGGTCACCGGGGCCAGTCCAGAAGGCCCTGGCGAGGGAGGTTGGGGCATGGTCATAAATCCCAGGGGGATGGGGGTCCTGGGCGGTGCAATGTTTCCTGGCCGGAGCCTTCAGTGGGCCACAGAGGAGGGACAACCCCCCCTCCACAAGCCTGCAGGGAGGGCACCTCGTTTTACAAGGTGCCCTTCCCACGTGGCGGAGGCAACCGCCGCCACTGGTTAGATCCCAGTGATGGCGGGAAGAGGCCCTTAGGGCCTCAAACGGCCTCTGGGCATGAAGGTCATAATCGGTCTGTTTCCCCCCCCTCACTGGCAAGATCGCTTGGTGACAGGGCAACAACGGGCCCTCTGCCCCTCTCCACCCGTCGTGATTTTATGTGCCCCCTTGCCTCAGGGGGCCCATAATATCAAGCCCTTACTTTCTGAAACACACACAGGAAAGAATAAACTTTCAGAAAAATCTCAATCAACATTGCGGTATGAAACTTGTCTTTCAGTAATTTAGTTCCACCTTTGTCTGAATTCTTTCGCTTCTTCCAAATATACTACTGATATGCACAAGTGTGACATGATCATAATGAGCACCTGAAAATATTTTAATAAGCAGATATGATCAATTGAGTCTTCTGTAGTCACGCACAAGAAAGTGTATTGATCTGGGAGCATAAAGGAGCTTTTCTATTCAGAAAAATTGAGAATATATTTTTATGAAATGATTATCAAATAGCAATATAAAGATATTGAGCAATGCCATCCTCCCAGTGACAGCAACATCCTCAGGGAGCATGAGCTGGAGAATCAGTGTAGTAGTGTTGTAGTTCCATTTCAACTTGTACTTTCATCAAGTGTGATTCCCCACTAATAGAGCACAGTTTTGCTGAATTTACCCTGTATTTATTTCAATACACTAGTGTTCTCCATTCACATTACTCTCCAATTAATCTGAAACTTACACCTTCATTTTACCTTTTCTGCTAAATTTGTAGAGACATAGAATACTTGCAGGACAGGAGGAGGCCATTCAGGTGGTTGTGTCTGTGCCAGCTCTCTGCATTAGCAACTCAGCCAGTTCCACTCCCCCACGCTCTCCCCGTGGCTCTGCAAATCTTTTCTCTTCAGGTGTTTATCCAATTTCCTTTTGAAAGCCACGATTGAATCTGCCTCCTCCACAAACTCAGGAAATGCATTGCAGATCCTAGCCACTCGCTGCATAAAAGAGTTTTACCTTATGTTGCCTTTGGTTCTTTTACCAATTAGCTGTAGTTGCTGTCCTCTAGTTCTTGACCCTTCCACCAATCGGAACAGTTTCTCTCTATCTACTCTGTCTAGGCCCCTCATAATTTTGAACACCTGTATCAAATCTCCTCTCCCGACACCATCGCTGGAGGGGTTACCCTTCCAATCACCAAGGCCTACTTGCCTGGCCCCAACACAGAAATAAGATTTTCTACTTTCCCCTTGCAGCCTCAGCAGCGGCCACCTCTATTGGTGGCATTGCCAAGGTGCAGAGCTGCTGACCCCCTGATTGGGCCGGCAGCTCGGAGAGGCAGGCTGCCATCGTTAATTGGACAGTGGTCCCAGCGGTGGCCAATTAAGAGGCAGCAGCCGATAAAATTGCTGCCGCGGTCCCACTGCTTTCCCACATGGGCTCGGGACCTGCATTGGGTCCCGACGTCGGGACTTCCGTCATGGCAGAAAAATCCTGGCCTGTATTCAAGTTGAGGCCGAATCAGTTATTCACGAGGTTCATTATAACTTCCTTGCTTTTGTACTCTATTTATTAAGCCCAGGATCCTGTATGTTATATTAACCATTTTTCAACCTGCTCTGCCACCTTCAACGATTTGTGCACATATATCCCCAGGTCCCTCTGCTCCTGCACCCCTTTTAGAATTGCATCTTTTATTTTATATTGCCTTTCCTCATTCCTCCTACCAAAATCTATTACTTCACACTTCTCTGCATTAAATTTCATCTGCCACGTGTCTGCCCATTCTAGCCTGTCTACGTCCTCTTTAAGTCTATCGCTTCCCTCCTCACAGTTCACTATACTTCCAAGTTTTTTGTCATCTGCAAATTCTGAAAATATGCCCTGTGCACCCAAGCCAGTGGTGCAGTGATTAGCACTGCAGCCTCACCGCTCCAGTGACCCTGGTTCAGTTCTGGGTACTGCCTGTGTGGAGTTTGCAAGTTCTCCCTGTGACCGCGTGGGTTTCCACTGGGTGCTCCGGTTCCCTCCCACAGCCAAAAACTTGCAGATTGATAGGTAAATTGGCCATGGTAAATTGCCCCTAGTGTAGTTTGGTGGTAGGAGAATTGAGGGAAGGTGGGGATGTGGTAGGGAATGTAGGATTAGTATAAGTGGGTGGTTGTTGGTTGGCATAGACTCGGTGGGCTGAAGGGCCTGTTTCAGTGCTGTATCTCTCTATGACTCTAAAAAAGCAGTTGTCCTAGTACTGGCCCTAGGGCACCCCACTATATAACTTCCTCCAGTTGACAAAACAACTGTTCACCACTACTCTCTGTTTCTGTTTTCTGTCACTCAGCCAACTTTATATCCAAGCGGTCACTGTCCCTATTATTCCATGGACTTCAACTTTGCTGGTAAACCTATTATGGGGCACTTTATCAAAGACTTTTTGGAAGTCCATGTACACCACATCAACCACATTACCATCATTAATCCTTTCTGTTATCTCATCAAAAAATTCAATCAGGTTAGTTAAACAAGATTGCATTTACCAAAATAAAAGCAAAATACTGCGGATGCTGGAAATCTGAAACAAAAACAAGAAATGCTGGAATCACTCAGCAGGTCTGGCAGCATCTGTGGAAAGAGAAGCAGAGTTAACGTTTCGGGTCAGTGACCCTTCTTCGGAACTCCGAAGAAGGGTCATTGACCCGAAACGTTAACTCTGCTTCTCTTTCCACAGATGCTGCCAGACCTGCTGAGTGATTCCAGCATTTCTTGTTTTTGTTGCATTTACCAACTCTGTGCTGGCTTTCCTTCATATATCCACCCTTGTCCAAGTGAATGTTAATTTTTCCCTGGATAATCATTTCTAAAAGTTTTCCGACCACTGAGATTGGCCTGTAGTTGTTGGGTTTATACTTACACCTTTTTTGTAACAAGGGTGTAACATTTGCAATTCTTCGACCCATGTATCTCAGGAGGATTAGAAGATTGTGGCTAGTACCTCTGTAATTTCCACTCTTACTTCCCTCAGGATCCTCAGATGCATCCCATCCAGTCCTGGTGATTTATCAATTTTAGCTACAACCAGACTTTCAAATACCTCCTCTATATCAATTCTTAACCCAGCCAGTATCTCAACTACCTCCTCTTTCATTATAACTTTGGTAGTATCTTCTTCCTTGGTAAAGACAGATGCAAAATACTCACTTAGTGCCTCAGCCATGCCCTCTGCTTCCATGCATAGATCCTCTTTTTGGTTCCTAATTGGTCCTGCTCCTCCTTTTACCATCCTTTTACTATTTATATGCCTATAGAAGACTTTTGAATTCCCTTTTATGTTACCTGCCAGTCTCTTCTTATACTCGATCTTTGCCTCTCTTATTTCCTTTTTCACATCCCCTCTGAACTTTCTATATTCAACCTGGTCTCACTTGTATTATCAACCTGATATCTGCCATACGCATCCTTTATTCTGCTTCACCTTACTCTCTATCTCTTTCATCATCCAGGAAGCTCTGGCTTTGGTTGCCCGACCTTACCCCATCGTGGGAATGTACCTCGACTGCATCTGAATCCATCTTTTCTTTAAAGGCAGCCCATTGTTCATTGTTCCCTAAATGGTCCCCTACTGACACTTGATCCACTTGACCCACCTCATTTCCCAGAATCAGATCCAGCAAAGCCTCCTTTCTGTTGGGCCAGAAACATACTGATAGAGAAAATTCTCCTGAGTACACTTCAGAAAATCTTCCCCCTTGCTGACCTTTACATTATGAATATCCCTGCCTATATTAGGATAGAGTCCCCCAATATCACTACTCTATAATTTTTGCACCTCTCGAATTTCCCTGCAAATTTGCTCCTATGTATCTTTCCCACTAGTTGGTGGCCTAAAGAATACACCCATTGGTGTAATGGCACCTCTATTGTTTCTTAACTCTAACCAAACAAGTTCTGTCCTTGACCCCTCCAGGACATCCTCTCTTTCCAGCACTGTAATATTCTCCATAATCTAAACTGCCCCCTCCTCATTTCTTTCATTCCCTGTCTTTCCTGAACATCTTGTATTCAGGAATATTTAGTCCTGCCCTTTTTTGAGCCAGTATGACAACTTATAGGGAATTAATAATTATAAAGGTATACATTACTGCCAGCAATAACAGACAAATACTGAATGCATTCATATGATGTTCTGCCTGCAATTTTAACAGTGGTGTTAATCAACTTATTTTAAATCAGTTAACACCACTGTTAAAGTACAGATGGAGAAGTGTCAAACAAATGCATTAAATGTTCATTGTTACTGCCAACTGTAATTTCTGGCTTATAAAATTGTATCAGTCAGTAATGGCACAGCTCATACTATGAAGCTATCGGTTTCTGGTCTGTGTTGAGTATGCTGATCTCAGCCAAAGCAGCAGTTTGCTCACTATGATTGACATTAGCATTCAATGACTAGGGAAGGGAAAAATTGGAGTTCCTACTTCTGACAGCTGTCCAGTGACCTCTTCTGGAAATTCCGGGTGTGAACTTCGGATGTGAACACACCAATGTGACGCTTTCCCTATAGAACATCCTGGCCACATTCACTGAAGGGATTCACGCATAAAGTATTGCAAGAGTGTGACGTTTTAATGGCTGGTTTTACAAATATGTACTCACATTTGAGAGTGAGAGTGCTTTACTCACGATATTGGAAAATGATGGGTAACCCATCTGCAAGTGTCCAAAAAGTGCTCCTGCTGAGTGAGGTTCCCTGACCATAGTGATCACACTCACCATGCATAAAAAAAAGCTCTGGTTACCAGCCTCCAGATATCAGTGAAGATTAAAGTCAGAAAAGGAGATAACTTTTCAAGCATCTCCTAACATTAAAAATTCTGAGTTTAAAGTTGAAATGAACCACCTGAGAAGTTTCTTCTGCACATGCTACAATGATACTATGATGAATGGGAAGCTAAAGCAGAGCAAGATCAACACAAGCAGATGGTCTCACACCAGCTAGAAAAACACTGAATCAAATTGACTTTAGCACAGTTATATTGAAATTCTTCTTTGGCCTCCTTGTCTCGAGAGACAATGGGTAAGCGCCTGGAGGTGGTCAGTGGTTTGTGGAGCAGCGCCTGGAGTGGCTATAAAGGCCAATTCTAGAGTGACAAACTCTTCCACAGGTGCTGCAGAAAAATTTGTTTGTCGGGGCTGTTACACAGTTGGCTCTCCCCTTGTGCTTCTGTCTTTTTTCCTGCCAACTGCTAAGTCTCTTCGACTCGCCACACTTTAGCCCCGCCTTTATGGCTGCCCGCCAGCTCTGGCGATCGCTGGCAACTGACTCCCACGACTTGTGATCAATGTCACAGGACTTCATGTCGCGTTTGCAGACGTCTTTAAAGCGAAGACATGGACGGCCAGTGGGTCTGATACCAGTGGCGAGCTCGCTGTACAATGTGTCCTTGGGGATCCTGCCATTTTCCATGCGGCTCACATGGCCAAGCCATCTCAAGCGCCGCTGACTCAGTAGTGTGTATAAGCTGGGAAGGGGAAGGGGAAGGGGGGAATGAGGGTGCAGGTAATAAACCATTGAAATTATATATATATGTATATATATAGCTCACTTCATGCTGGGACAAGACCAAATCAGCAGCCATCTCTTCCCCACTCCACCCGGAAGTTCTTGGGTAACTTATTTCTGGGCAAGGACAATATACATTACTCGAGTAGGTAAACAAAGACTGCATATACTTCCTCCATGGCCCGGGACAAAGCACTGTTAAACAGTTTCAATTGTAGACTCCAAACTAGCTACCACTAAAGACAGTAAGTCATCTAGCGGAACTTCAAGTGATAATGTAAGCCTATCCAAGGAGTGTGTAGGAGATCATCAGTCCATCTTAGGTTAAGAAAGGGATCAAATTAACCGCTGATATCTGAGTACTAGAAACAAAAAATCCTGGAGTATTTACTTCAGATACTGCGAGCTTTATAGATATAATTATGTATTATTTCAAATGTAGCCGAAGAAAGTTTATTACTCAATAAAGTCAAAGTTTTATTACCATCCGGTAACATACAGTTGACTCTAAATATACTACAAACAGATGGCTTTTACTAGAAGCAAACTGCAATACAAAAGAATGTCATCTCATGATGGGCTTACAGTAATTCAGTAAATGTTTACGTTACACGTAAACAGTCACATTGGGCACATCTTTCAAATTGGAGACCCCAGAGATGGTGCTGCTTTATTAGGACTTAAGTACAATCATTTCTCTATGGTGGCTATTATAACAACAACAACTTGCATTTATATAGCACCTTTAATGTAATAAAATGTCCCAAGGCACTCCCCAAGGGGCATTATGGAACACCAAGCCACACATTAGTAGTTATTAGACCTCTGCTTTGCTCCAAATAAATCCAGTTGAAGTGACTTGTTTTGCCGTGCAGTAGCTAATTGTGAGAATTCAAATTTATTGCTCTGTATTACATTCCACTTATATGTGTTGTGCTGCTAATGCCATTTAGAGCTATAGAAGCAGTAATAAAAGGGGTGAGTTTCAACTTCTGGGAACCCATTTCTCACCTGAAAAATTGTTGATTGGCATTTGAAAATTGGAGAGGGGACATCTTGGACACTCCATTCAGGCCCAAGGCTTACCTGATGTAATTTTCAGGGGGCCTGTAAATAGGCAAGCAAGCCCACCTGCCTGAAACAGAAAAAGGTTATTTGCATATGTAAATTGGAGTCCTACACCGTTTGTAGGATCCTGATTTCAATTTTCAGATACAAATGGGTGAGTGTGTTGACTCTGCCTATTTCCACCAGTCAAAAAAATGTGCTTGGAATTTTTTTTTTTGTGGACCCCAAGAGTAGCAGGAGTGGTCCTCCAAGGTTCCCGTAAAAATTCCAGCTCATCTGAGCCCCTGCCCAGGATCAACACCCTCCCCAACCTGATCTGAGCTGGTCTGCAGGCTCCCTCAGCATGGAATTTCCTGCCCTTCCACAACTAATGAGATGCATCAGGGTGTCCATTTGGCACCAGAGCTTCCTGGAGGCATGGGCCTTGGGCCAGCACCAACAGGCAGACAGTGCAGCTGCTGTGCTGACCTATAGAATCATAGAATGGTTACAGCACAGAAAGTGGCCATTCGGTCCATTGTATCCATGCCGACCTTGCGCCGTTTCTGGCGTAAGTCGAAGATCACCCGCCAACATGCATTAATTTTCTAAAAGTGGGAAAAATGTTTCGAAAATTTTGTTTCCCATCTAACTCATTACACTTGTATTTTTCTATTTTGTTTCTTGTTACAGAATCGCTGTCAGTCTATAATTGAACACCTTGCAGCCAATCTTGTGTGGAAAGATGAAACCAAACTAATCAGCGAACCAGCTCTTTCTGTCCAGGTACTGATCTGTGGGAAAAATAAATTCTTCAGGAAAATGGTATACATGTTAGCGCTATGTAGAAATACATATACTTCAGTTCACTGTGGTTAAAATGCATACCTATAAAAATTATCAGCAGTTCATGTTGGGTGAGGACAACATCGAACTTGACTCTGATGTGTTCTTTTAGTTAAGTAGCCTACCAGCCTTCAATATCTAGCCTTCCAAATGCGCATTTTGGTGAGGTGTTGGAGAATAGACTGTAACTGGGGAATTCTACCTCAGCATGAATCATGGGGCAGCGGTGGCATAGTGTTAATGTCACTGGACTAGTAATCCAGAGCCCTAGACGAATGACCAAGGGCATGCGTTCAAATCCCACCATGGCAGATGGTGGAATTAAATTGAATTCAATTAATCAATCTGGAATTTTAAAAAAAGAAGCTAGACCATGAAGCCATTGTCAATTGTTGTAAAAACCCATCTGGTTCATTAATGTCGTTTCGGGAAGAAAATCTGCTGTCCTGACTTGGTCTGACTGTAGACCCACAGCAATGTGGTTGACTCTTAAATGGCCTAACAAGCCATTCAGTTATAGCAGACTACTACAAAGCCTAAGAAAAGGAATGAATCCTTGCTACTACTTGGGACTTGTGCCAAAATTGGGAAAGCTGTCCCATAGACTAGTCAAGCAACAGTCTGACATAGTCATACTCACGGATTCATACCTTTCAGACAATGACCCTGTCCCACTGGCAGGTCAGACCCACCAGAGGTGGGGGTACAGTGGTAGACAGTCAGAAGGGAGTTGCCCTGGGAGTCCTCAACATTGACTCCAGACCCTATGGAGTCACATGGCATCAGGTCAAACATGGGCAAGGAAACCTCTTTCTGATTACCACCTACTGCCCCCCCCCCACCCACCCCCTGTCAGCTGATGAATCAGTGCTTTTCCATGTTGAACACCACTTGGAAGAAGCACCACTACTGACTGAGCTAGCCGAGACCTAAAGGACCCAGCTGCTAGACTGGGTCTGTGGCAGGTGGTGAGGGAACCAACAAGAGGGGAAAACATACTTGATCTCGGCCCCACCAATCTACCTGTCACAGATGCATCTGTCCATGACAGTATTGGTAGGAGCGACCACCGCACAGTCCTTTTGGAGACGTAGTCACATCTTAACAGAGGGTACCCACCATCATGTTGTGTGGCACTATCACCATGCTAAATGGGATAGATTCTGAACAGATCTAGCAACACAAAACTGGGCATCCATGAGGTGTTGTGGAACATCAGCAGCAGCAGAATTGTATTCAACGACAATATGTAACCTCATGGCCCAGCATATCCCCCACTCTACTATTACCATCAAGCTGGGGGACTAACCCTGGTTCAATGAAGAGTGCAAGAGGGCATGCCAGGAGCAGCACCAGGCATACCTCAAAATGAAGAGTCAGCCTGGTGAAGCTACAACATAGGACTACATGCATGCCAAACAGCAGAAACAGCATGCAACAGACAGGGCTAAGCTCTGCAGCCCTGCCACACACAGTCGTTAATGGTAGTGGACAATTAAACAGCTAAGAGGAGGAGGAAGCTCCACAAAAATCCCCATCCTCAACAATGCAATGCAAAAGACAAGGCTGAAGCATTTACATCCATCTTCAGCCAGAGGTGCCGGGTGGCTGATCCATCTCTGCCTCCTCCTGAGGTTCCTAGCATCACAGATGTCAGTCTTCAGCCAATCCAACTCACTCTACATGATATCAAGAAACAGCTGAAGGCACTGGACACTGCAAAGGCTATGGGCCCTGACAACATTCTGGCAATTGTACTGAAGACTTGTGCTCCAGATCTAGCCACGCCTCTAGCCAACTGTTCCAGTACAGCTACAACACTGGCATCTACCCGGCAATGTGGAAAAATGCCCAGTTATGTCCTGTACACAAAAAGCAGGACAAATCCAACCAGGCCAATTACCACCCTATCAGTCTATTCCCGATCATCAGCAAAGTGATGGAAGATTTCGTTGACAGTACTTCAAGCGGCACTTGCTTAGCAATAACCTGCTCAGTGATGCTCAGTTTGGGTTCCGCCAGGGCCACTCAGCTCCTGACCTCATTACAGCCTTGGTCCAAACATGGACAAAAGAGCTGAACTCCAGAGGTGAGGTGAGAGTGACTGCCCTTGATATCAAGGCAGCATTTGGCCGAGTATAGCATCAAGGAGCCCTAGCAAAACTGAGGTCAATGGGAATCGGGGGAAAACTGTTTGCTGGCTGGAGTCATAACTAGCACAAAGGAAGATGGTTGTGGTTATTGGAGGTCAATCATCTGAGCTCCAGGACATCACTGCAGGGGTTCCTCAGGGTAGTGTCCTCAGCCCAACCATCTTCAGCTGCTTCATCAATGACCTTCCCTCCATCATGAGGTCAGATGTGGGGATGTTCGCTGATGATCGCACAATGTTCAGCACCATTCGTGATCCCTCAGATACTGAAGGAGCTCATGTTCATATGCAGAAACACCTGGACAATGTCCAGGCTTGGGCTGATACGTTCCAAGTAACATTTGCGCCACTCGAGTGCCAGGCTATGACCAACTCAAACAAGAAAGAATCTAACCATCTCTCCTTGACTTCAATGGCATTACCATTGCTGAATCCCCCACTATCAACATCCTGTGGGTCACCATTGACCAGAAACTGAACTGGACCAACCACATAAATGCTGTGGCTACAAGAGCAGGTCAGAGGCTGGGAATTCTGCGGTAAGTAACTCACTTCCTGTCTCCCCAATGCCTGTCCACCATCTACAAGGCACAAGTCAGGAGTGTGATGGAATACTCTCCGTTTTCCTGGATGGTTGCAGCTCCAACAACACTCAAGAAGCTCGACACCATCCAGGACAAAGCAGCACGCTTGATTGGCACCCCATCCACCACCTTCAATATTCACTCCCTCCACCACTGAGGCACAGTGGCAGTAGTATGTACCATCTACAAGATGCACTGCAGCAAGTCACCAAGGCTCTTTCGACAGCATCTTCCAAACCCATGACCTCCACCAACTAGAAGGACAAGGGCAGCAGATGCATGGGAACACCACCACCTGCAAGTTCCCCTCCTAGCCACACACGATCCTGACTTGGAACTATATCGCTGCTCCTTCACTGTTGCTGGGTGAAAAGCCTGGAACCCCCCTCCAAACAGCACTCTGTGTACCTACTGCAGCAGTTCAAGAAGGTAGCTCACCCCCTCCTTCTCAAGGGCAATTAGGGATGGGCAATAAATGCTGGCCTGGCCAGCAACACCCATACATCCTCCGAATGAATTAAAAAAGACTTCAGGAGAGGAGCAGAGAAAATTAGAGAAGAATTTAGAATAAAAACTTAGCTGCAATGTTTAACTCAATTTATTGAATATGTGGGCAGTTTGAAGATTCCATGTCTGATTAAAATAAACAAATGTATTCATAAATATAATTCACCACGGGTTTGCTAGCCATAAGTTATTGGCAACTGTCTAACACCCATGATACTCACCCTTACAGTTTGTAGAGTGTGAATTCTAATTTGTTGGTGTTAAGATGCTTGGGTAAAATTAGTCCTTGTGACAAAGTGTGTGTTACTAAATAAGTGTTTATCACATGAGAGTTGCATTTGAGCTTCAAGGCCAAATAGACAAACAGTCATATTTTGGATTTTGACAAATTATTAATAGCATTTATAATTATTGGAAATGTATGTTGCAGTTAATAGGAAATATTTTGATTGTTTAAAATAGGTTCATTAATTAGACAATAAGTTGTGTATGTAACTAACTAGAAAATGGAAGAATTCTGCTTGCTCCTATCAGATTTGTTGGGATTTATTTCCATTCAAAAGCTAATCAATCGTACAACACCCTATTTTATTCACTAATGTTACCCATAATTAGGGGCAATAGACATAAGATGCATTTGTAATTTTTTTTTAAAATCAGCATCATCTCTCTTGAGGAAAACAATGTCTTAATTCAGCAAGACTTAATTATAAGGCAGTCAGCAATCACAGCACAGAGCACAAGACAACGAATATAGTGATCACACAATTCTTTTAGAAGAGTGTTGTGGCTAGGTTCATTTTTAATGAGGATAATGTAAACCTTGTTCCTCTGAAGGAAACTGAAAAAAAACAGCTGCTAACAGTTCATTTAGTCACCCCAACCTAAATCATTTGCAGGGATGGATAGTAAGCCTATTGCTTCTGTGAGTCTGCCACATGCTGCTTTGAATATGAAGCAGGACTGCAGGTAGATGGGATTTTGAAGCTTCAGTTTTAGTCAAGCTGGCCACTATGCAAAATTCGAGTCCTAGTATGGTAGCAACAGTGCTACCTGAAACATAACTGTTATTCTGCTGCTAGGTTCTAAAAAAGTTCCAGATTCAAACACTGTGGGGCTAATATTAAAGCTACTTATAATACAGCTTTATCATTGCAATATTAACCAAACTAAAACAATTACTTCAAATGATATTAAATGGGAATAACTTTTCAACACCTTACTTCAGCTGGCTCTGCCCCCTTTTGCTATCCATTTTTCCGTCTTCCCTATTTCCTTGATGCCTTTTTTTATTTATCATCTTTTCCTTTGCCTATTTCCTAACCAGTACATTCTATTTTAACTATTGCAGAATTTCTCCATCTTATTTAACTGTTTTTCTCTTCCTCTTTATCTTGGATCTCACTGTCTATTTACCTTGTCAAAATTTAGGTTCTGATTGAAAACCAGCTAAAAAGGCCATATTTTGCAGCTAATTCACCAAAATTCTAAAGATTGACATGTCTAAGTACAAGTGGTGCCTTCCTATATGTCAAACCGGGAGGGGATATATTTCAGGGCAGGTTACCTTTCAACCCAATTGTGTTCGAATTAGCTGAGTTGTGCACAGAATGTCGAGGGTTAATATTAAATTTTTTTTAAAATGTCGCCATTTAGCAGATTGGTGATGGTGGAAGCACAGTTTTAATGACTTTAATTAAAACAAACCATTCCTCCAAATTATTCTAGGAGTTGCAAATTCAAGTCTTCAAAAGATACTGGAGAAGAAATTTGTTTGCATAGTGCCACTCCTTGTACTACATTGCCTGTAGATGCACCCATCCCTTTCTCTTTAGACACCTCTTCACATCCCCATCTGACCATCTACCACTGACACTCACCCTCATCTTATTGCAAAGTCACACCTATCCCTCACAGAGACTGTCCACAAATGTTGTTCATCCATCCACTCGGTACATTTCATTACTCCCACTCACAGGTTTCCTCTTTCACTTCTTGCAGGTAAAGAAAGCACAGAACACTATATTAAATTTATAGCCTAACTAGTTAAACTCAGTAGGACAATTTCAATCTGGGTAAGTATAACAGTAAGAAAATTAGTATTAAGAGTATTAGCATAGAGCAGGTCCAGAGGCATTAATTAAAATTAATAGTTTATATAAGGTGGTAGATTTTAAAGAGGAAATAAAGATTTTTTCTTAGATCATGGATGGACAGCTGAGACCTGTTGTTTGCAATTCCTGTGCCATGTGGGAACTTCAAGACACTTCATGTGTCTTGGAGGACCACGTGTGTAGGAAGTGTCTCCAGCTGCTTAAGCTCAAGCTCAGGATTTCCGAGTTTGAGGGGCAGCTGGAGTCACTGCGGAGCATCAGGGAAGATGAGCATTTCTTGGAACATACGTTACAGGATCAGGCTATCCCAAAGGCGGTGAGAGTTCAGGATAGTAGATGGGTGGCCATCCGGAAGAGTAGAAAGACAGGAAGTGCAGGAATCTTCAGGGTATGTGCCACTCTCAAATTGATACTTGGCATTGGAGACTGCTGGCAGTGACAACACCTTGAAGGAGTGCAGTCCAGACCAAGGCCCCAAAGGACAAGGGACTGCACAGGAGGGAACGGCAAAGAGTAGAAATTTAATTGTTATAGGAAATTCCATAGTTAGGGAGTCAGACAAACATTTCTGTAACTGCCATCGTGAGTCCTGCATGGTGTGTTGCCTCCCTGGTGCCAGGGCAAAGGACATCACAGAGAGGGTGCAGGATATTCTGCAGGGAGAAGGGAGTAAGCCAAAAGTTGTGGTACACGCCGGTACCAACGACATAGAGAGAGCAGGTATTGAGGTCCTATGGTCATATTTTGAGGAGCTAGGGAGGAAGTTAAAAAGTGGAACGTCGATGGTAATAATCTCTGGATTATTCCCAGTACCACGCACTAGCGAGAGTAGAAAAAGGAAGAGAGGGAGGCTCAATGCGTGGCTTGAGGGAGGGCTTCAGATTCTTGGGACATTGGGACCAGTTCTGGGGCAGGAGGCACCTACTCAAAAGGGACAGGTTGTACCTCAACAGGACTGGGACCAATGTCCTTGCAGGGAGGTTCACTAGTGTGGTTGTGGAGGGTTTAATCTAAATTAGCAGGGAGCTGGGCACCAGCATATAGAAGTAGAAAAGAGGAATAAAGTACATAAAGGAGTGAAACTGTTAGATAGCATCATGTTAGATAACAGCAGACTAAGAAGGACTACGAGAAATACAAAGACATGTTTACAATGCATGTATGTAAACACACAAAGTGTGGTGAATAAGGTTGGTGAGCTACAAGCACAAATAACCATGTGAGAATATAATGTAGTGGCAATACAGAAAAGTGACTTAAAAATGGTGAGGACTAGGTGCTTAATATTCAGGAATACAAAATGTTCAGAAAAGATAGGGAAGGAAAAACTGGAGGTGGGGTGGCAGTACGGATTAAGGAAGACTTAGTAGTGTTGGAAAAACAGGATGTCCTTGAGGGGGCAAAGACAGAATCCATTTGGTTAGAGTTAAGAAGCAGAAAGGCTAGGAACATGCTACTGGCGGTATTCTATAGGCCTCCAAATAATGAGAGAGAGATAGAGGAGCAAATCTGCAGGGAAATCACAGAAATGTGCAATAACTATAGAGGGGTGATTTTAATTACCCAAATATTGATTGGGATAGTGTTAGAGTAAAGAGTAAGGAGCGGGAGGAATTTCTGAAATGCGTTCAAGAGAACTTTCTTGACCAGTATGTTCTCTGTCCAATTAGGAAGGAGGCATTGCTGGATCTGATGCTGGGGAATGAGCTGGGCCAAGTGGACCAAGTGTCTGGCGGGGAACACTTGGGTAAGAGTGATCATGGTATCATAAGATTTAGATTAGTAATGGAGAAGAGCAAGGAACAATTTAAATTCGAACTTCTAAGAGGGCTAACTTCAATGGGATGAGAGGGGATCCAGCCAGGGTAAAATGGAACCACAGACTGACAAGGAAAACTGTAACTGAGCAATGGGTGTTCTTTAAGGAGGAGATGCTTCAGGTACAGGCTAGGTACATTCCAACAAGGGTGAAAGGTAAGGGAACAAAAGCCCTCCTTGGAGGATAGGGGAGATAGAAAATATGATGAAACAAAAGAAGAGGGTGTATGATGCATGTCAGGTGAATTCTTCAAGTGAGAACCAGGTCAAATGTGCTAAGTTGAGAGGGGAAGTGAAGAGCTAAATCAGATAGGCAAAGAGAGAATGAGAATATAATGGCAATTAACATAAAAGGGAATCTTTTACTGGCATGTAAATAGTAAGCAGGTGGTAAGAGGCAGGGTAGGTCCCATTAGGGACAATGTGAATGATATATGCTGAGAAGCGTAGGGCAAGGCTGGAATACTTAATGAGTATTTTGTATCAGTGTTTACTAAGGAAGAGGACATTGACAAAATATTGGTAAAAGAGGAGATAATAGAGGTAATGGATGGGGTGAAAATTGATAGGCAGGATGTACTGGAAAACATAGAAACATAGAAAATAGGAGCAGGAGTAGGCCATTTTGCCCTTCGAGCCTGCTCCGCCATTCATTATGATCATGGCTGATCATCCAACTCAGTAGCCTGTTCCCGCTTTCACCCCATACGCTTTGATCCCTTTAGACCCAAGAGCTATATCTAACTCCTTCTTGAAAAACATACAATGTTTTGGCCCGCACTGCTTTCTGTGGTAGTGAATTCCACAGGCTCACCACTCTCTGGGTGAAGAAATTTCTCCTCATCTCAGTCCTGAAAGGTTTACCCCATATCCTTAGACTATGACCCCTGGTTCTGGACTCCCCCACCATCGGGAGCATCCTTCCTGCATCTACCCTGTCAAGTCCTATTAGAATTTTATAGGTTTCTTAAAACCTCCTCCTCACTGTTCTAAACTCCAGCGAATATAATCCTAACCGACTCAATCTCTCCTCATACGTCAGTCCCACCATCCCAGGAATCAGTCTGGTAAACCTTTGCTGCACTCCCTCTATAGCAAGAACATCCTTGCTCAGATAACGAGACCAAAACTGCACACAATATTCCAGGTGTGGCCTCACCAAGGCCCTGTATACTTGCAGCAAGACATCCCTGCTTCTGAACTTGAATCCTCTTGCTATGAAGGCCAACATACCATTTGCCTTTTTTACCACCTGTTGCACCTGCATGCTTATCTTCAGCGACTGGTGTACGAGAACACCCAGGTCTCACTGCATATTCCCCTCTCTCAGTTTAAAGCCATTCAGATAATAATCTGCCTTCCTGTTTTTGCTACCACTTCCTTAAGTACTCTGGGATGCATACCATCAGGCCCTGGGGATTTATCGGCCTTCAATCCCATCAATTTCCCCAACACCATTTCTCTACTAATACTGATTTCTTTCATTTCCTCTCTCTCACTAATCCCTGTGTTTCCCAACATTTCTGGTATGATATTTGTGTCCTCCTTTGTGAAGACAGAACCAAAGTATGCATTTAGTTGGTCAGCCATTTCTTTATTCCCCATAATAAATTCCCCTGTTTCTGACTGTAAGGACCTAGATTTGTCTTCACCAATCTTTTTCTCTTCACATACCTATAGAAACTTTTACAGTCAGTTTTTATGTTCCCTGCAAGCTTGCTCTCATACTCTAAGCTTGCTCTCATACTCTGAAAAGCTAGCTATGCGTAGAGTGGTAAGTCAACTGCTCCAGATGGCTTGCATCCTAGGTTGCTAAAGGAAGTGGGAGTGGAGGTAGCGGAAGGGCTTGCCGTAATCTTCCAATCTTCCCTTGGTACCAGAGGATTGGACAGTGGCAAATGTGACACCCTTATTCAAGAAGGGGTGTAAGGACATTCCTACTAACTACAGGCCAGTCATTTTAACATCAATGGTGGGTAAGGTTTTAGAAATAATAATCAAGTAAAAACATCAACACACACTTGGAGAGGTTCAAGTTAATTATGGATAGACAACTCGGATTTGTAAAAGGTGGATCATGCTTGACTAATCCAATTGATTTTTTTGATGAAGTAACAGGGACAGCTGTTGAAGGGAAAGCAATGAATGTTGTCTGTATGTATTTTAAGAAAGTGTTTGACAAAATACCACATAAAAGGCTAGGTAACAAAATTAAGGCTCATGGAATAGGAGGGTCAGTGTCAGCTTGGATAAAAAATTGGCTGAAGGACAGAAAACAGAGAATCGTGGTAAATGGTTGTTTTGCAGACTAGAGGATGGCAGATCGTGGTGTTCTCCAAGGGTCAGTGCTGGGACCACTGTTTTTTCTGACATATATATGCCTGGCAAGTGGACTTCCCCCTTGTGATGAATGGTATGACGAGAGGTAAAGAAGTGCAATGAGTCGTTGTGAAGGGATGAATTGTCAATTGTGGGACTGCATTTTGCTGGGGATTGTGGAGGATGGGGGCCACATGGGATCTGCACTGATTTTTTGCCAATCATTTGTTCAGCCCCCTCAAATATTGCTATCCTGTTGCCTTGATTTCCCTGGCAAATTCCATAACGCCCAGGAAACCCACATACACACAATAAATTTGAAATCCAGTTAAAACAGCTGTAGTGAGCTCTTTGCATATTATAATTCTAACCTGCCTCTCCCACAGAGATTTCCTGCGCACAGCCAATTGCACTGAATTTAAAGACGGATGCTGGCTTCCTGATGTGCTGTCAATTTCAGCCCTTTTAGCTGGCTACCCATTCCCAAATCCATTCACTTTTTCAGGTTAAATTCCATCCACCCCCTCCAATGTTTCAGCTAGATATCCGTTCATCACACTGGTAAACCTTGCTCTATATAAAGCTATGAAATGGATGTTGTGGGTGACCTGTCTATGTGATTTGAATGGTGTGAGGGGAAAGCTCTTCCTGCTGCTGTTCCTGTTCTTACTCCTGTGAGGTGTCGCAGTTGAGAACCCTTCAGTGAAGGGAGCACAAGGAATTACATGAGTAATGAGGAATATGTTAATATCGCTGCACAGTCTTTGTAGTATACACTGAATGAATATCTTTCCTTAAAGGCCTGGATGCTGAGATACTTGCCACAGAAGTACTATTTTAGAATACTGCACACACGTAGCCATGTACATGCCCATCTTGCAGGACAAAAACCCCCATTGACATCTTCCATCAACCCAGTTAGCTACTTACAGCATAACCATTAATTTGCACCAAGGCAAATTTTCACTTCCCACAAGCAGAAATTGCATCTCTGACGTACATTTTTAAGGATGCAACTTTATTGATACATTTATCAGAGGAACTTTAGCCCCATGTGCTTTATTTATCCTCAGCTCTTACCCTTTGCATTCCAGCAATCAGTCAGCAAGAAACTATGGGGTAAACATTCCGCAGTTCTCCCACTTTCCCATCGTAACTTTTTAAAATTCATTCATGGGATGTGGGCGTCGCTGGCTAGGCCAGCATTTATTGCCCATCCATAATTGCCCTTGAGAAGGTGGTGGTGAGCTGCCTTCTTGAACCACTGAAGTCCATGTGAGGTAGATACATCCACAGTGCTGTTAGGAAGGGAGTTCCAGGATTTTGACCCAGTGACAGTAAAGGATCGGCGATATAGTTCCAAGTCAGGATGGTGTGTGACTTGGAGGGGAACTTGCAGGTGGTGTTCCCATGCATTTGCTGCCCTTGTCCTTCTAGTTGGTCGACGTCACGGGTTTGGAAGGTCTAAGGAGCCTTGGTGCATTGCTGCAGTGCATCTTGTAGATGATGGACAGGCTTTGGGGAGACAGGAAGTGAGTTACTCGGCACAGGATTCCTAGCCTCTGACCTGCTCTTGTAGCCATGGTATTTATATGGCTACTCCAGTTCAGTTTCTGGTCAATGGTAGTCCCTAGGATGTCGATAGTGGGGGATTCAGCGATGGTAATGACATTGAATGTCAAGGGGAGATGGTTAGATTCTCTCTTGTTGGAGATGGTCATTGCCTGGCACTTGTGTGGCACGAATGTTACTTGCCACTTATCAGCCCAAGCCTGGATATCGTCCATGTCTTGCTGCATTTCTTTGGCAGAAACCCCAGAGGAACTGCTTTTTATGCCATTTCTCCAAATTTTCCACCGATCTTCTGCTGAAGTCAAGGTGGGAGATAGGGACAACCCTCGCAAAAATTCTATATTCTTCATAGCATAGAAATAAATCATTTGGCTCATCAAGACTGCAGTAGTGCTTTGTTCCACAGACCATTTATGTCTAATCCCACTTTTTACTTCACATAATCGTTATTATTCTTTTCCAAGCAACTCTGAAATTCCCTTTTGGAAGACTTTATGGTTTCTGTTTTCAACAGTTTTTCGCAAAGTATTTCACATTCTAACTATCCTCTGTGCAAAGACGTTTTTTTCTAACCGTTGGCATTTATTGCAAGGGAAATCGAGTATAAAAGTAGGGAGTACTGTGTATAGTTTTGATCTCCTTATTTGAACTGTGTTAGAAGCAGTTCAGAGAAGGTTCACTCGACTCATTCTGGGGATGAAGGGCTTATCTTATGAAGAAAGGTTGAACAGGTTGTGCCTTTACCCACTGGAGTTCAGAAGAATGAAAGGTGATCTTCTTGAAACATTTAAGATCCTGAGGGAACTTGATAGAGAGGATACCGGGAGGATATTTCTTCCTGTGGGGGAGACTAGAACTAGGGGACACTGTTTAAGAATAAGAGGTCTCCGTTCTAAGATGGCGATGAGGAGAACTTTTTTTCTCTCAGAGGGTCGTTCGTCTGTGGAATTCTCTTCCCCAGAAAGCAGTGGAGACTGGGTCTTTGAACTTATTCAAGGCTGAGTTAGGTTTTTGATAGACAAGGGAGTCAAGGATTATGGTGGGGCAGACATGAAGGTGGAGTTGAGACCACAACCAGATCAGCGATGATCTTATTAATGGTGGAGCAGGTTTAAAGAGCCAAATGGCCTACTCCTGATCCTAAGTCCTATGTTCCTATGTTCATATGTTCCTAACCTCCCTTTAGTTCTTTTTCTGATTATCTTATATATATGCCATTTCATCACCATCTTACCAACCAGTGGACCAATTTGTCACTAGTTACCTTATTGTAACCATGCTTGATGACTTCTATCAGGGAACCCCTTGATCATCATAGCAGAGAAGTTCCACAGGGTTTAGATTAGATTAGAGATACAGCACTGAAACAGGCCCTTCGGCCCACCGGGTCTGTGCCGACCATCAACCACCCATTTATACTAATCCTATACTAATTCCATATTCTTACCACATCCCCACCTGTCCCTATATTTCCCTACCACCTACCTATACTAGGGGCAATTTATAATGTCCAATTAACCTATCAACCAGCAAGTCTTTGGCATGTGGGAGGAAACCGGAGCACCCGGAGGAAACCCACGCAGACACAGGGAGAACTTGCAAACTCCACACAGGCAGTACCCAGAATTGAACCCGGATCGCTGGAGCTGTGGTGCTAACCACTGCGCCACTGTGCCGCCCTATTCTCCTGATCTTCTACTGTAACTTTAGCAACATCCACTTTTATTCATTTACACCATTTCTCTGAGGTTCTGCTGATCTTCCACCGGAGAACCACAGCAAAAATTCTAGAAGCTAGTGTTAAAGCCCTAACGTTTTAAGGCTGTCTTTATAACTGTAACTCTCATCCCTGGTAACATCCTAGTGAAGCTAAGATGGATCTCGTAACATGATTATGTTTTATAAATTGTGATTTTAAAAGTTTAATATGGAGGTCAGGTGACCTCACCTCCCCTCAGTTAAAGAACAAAACAGAAGTCTTTGTTACCAGGACAACAGAGAACACAGATCAAAGACATTCTTTTGAAAACAGAGACTGCAGCGATAACACCTGAAGAACATAAATTTTGCTCTCCCAGACGTTCGTGCCATAAAATAAGGAGACAGTAATTCGGAAGATGGAAATGGGGGAGACGGTGGCATCGTGGTAATTTCACTGAACTAGTAATCCAGAGACCCAGGATAATGCCCCTGGGGACATTGGTTCGAATCCCACCATGGCAGCTGGTGGAATTAAAATTCAATTAATTAATTTAAAAAATTAAAAATCTGGAATTGAAAGCTAGTCTCAGTAATGGTGCCATGAAACAATCATCGATTGTCGTAAAAACCCATCTAGTTCACTAATGTCCTTTAGGGAAGAAAATTGCCATCCTTACTTGGTCTGGCCTACATGTGACTCCAGAGCCACAGCAACGTGGTTGACTCTTAACTGCCCTCTGAAATGGCCTAGCAAGCCACTCAGTTGTCAAAGGCAATTAGGGAGGGGCAACAAATGCTGGCTTTTTCACATCCCACAAAAGAACAAAAAACACAGGCAACTGTTAATACCTGAGAACAATGAAGGGCTCAAGTGGCTCTGTGAAACCAAACGTTTGGACTCTGCCTTTTGGAACAGTACAATATGCTATTGACTTTTGATTCCAGATAAATTAAACATATTTTCTGAAGGCAGACAGACTGTAAGAAGAGAACTTGGCAGTTGCAGTTTCACAGCAGGCGATAAGAAAGGAAGACAACCAGCAGTGGCAGCTCAAGAGAGAGAGAGAGAGAGGGAACACTTGCTCTCAGAAGCCATATACAGCGAAACTGGGAAGAGTTTGGGACTTTTAAACGCAAAGGATTTCACCATCAAAAAGTACTGTGTAATATATAAGAGTGGTGTTAGGTTTTAATAAGTAAGGAAAATAACTTTCTTTGTAATTTGGGGGTATCAGCTACTTACAAAGTACCATTCTGTTAATTGGGGATTTCTTTTAGTTTAGTTGTTATATTAAAAGTCTTAACAAATGAAATCTTGTCATGCAATTCTTGAAATGTGTCTGGGGGTTCATATCTTGTATTTTCTTTCCATGTTAACAATCTCACTGAGGTCGTAACAGTATCCTTTCTATGATGTACACAACAGCAGCCTAATGAAAATCTTAAACAAGTTCAACATCACTTCTTGCTTTTGTATTTGACCTATGTTGGCTCTCGCTGGAGGATAAACATCAACACAGTTTGGTTAGATCAAATAGCCTGTTAATGTGTTATAATTTCTTTATAATCCATAATCATGCCCCTCACCTCCATCATACACCTAAACTCTCCATTTGTCTTACTTTGGGCTCTTGTATATTTCTCCCTCCCTTTGCTTCACTGTTGGCAGTCATGCCTTCAGCTACCTTGGCCCCTTGCTCTGAAGTTCCCTCCCTAAACTCCACAACCTTCCTCTCCTCCTTTAAAACTTTCCTTAAAATCCACCTCTTTGACGAAACATTTCCCCCCAAACATTGTTCTTTGATTCAAAGTCCATTCTTCTAATGACATTTCTGTTAAACATTTTGAAACATTTTTTGACATTAAATGGTAGTTGTTATTTGCATTCTTTGTCTCCAGATACAGCACCTATGATTGTCCTTTTACTGTGCTGCCATCTGTAATTAGCTCAGCTCCATTTGAAATTTCGTCATTTCAGTTGTAATTCTTTTCCCCATTCTTACTTTCAAAACATATTGTTTCACATTTATCCCTTGACTTTAGTGTAAAAACTTAAACAACTTCACAATAGTGCATGAAGGAGGCAGAAGTGTTAGCCTATTCCTGTATATCTAAGAAATAGTAATAGAACAGAGAAATCAGTGGAATGTGGTATATTTATTAAATATACAACAAAGAGCAGTGCAGTGGTTAGCACCGCAGCCTCACACCTCCTCACATCTCCTGGGGGATGAATTGGTTCCCAATGGGAGTCCTTCGTAAGCCACATATTGCCCATGGAAGAGGGACACGTCCAAGTCCGCGGGGAGGGCGCCTCCTTTTATAAGGCATCCTCCCCATGCGGCGGAAGGACCCCCCACCGCTGGTGGTAAAATCCCAGCAGCGGCAGGAAGAGGCCCTTAATAGGCCACTTAAAGGCCTCGATTTGCCTCTGGGTGGGAAGGCCATCGTTGGCCTCTCCCGCCCCTGGAATTTCGCTGAGCGATGGGGAGGTGATGGGCCCTCTGACTCATTGCTTCCCCCACCATCCGCTGCGACTCCGTGTCCCCCCTCCTCCGATCCCACCTGGCGGGGGCCTATAAATTCCCAGCCATAAACACAATAACTGCGTGGCCTGGCATGTCCTTCACCATTAAGCCAAGGGGCCAACCCTGGCTCAATGAGGAGTGGAGGAAACCATGCCAGCAGCAGCAATAGCAAGTATGCCTAAAAATGAGGTGAACCTGGTGAATCTACAACACAAGACAAAATGCTAAACAACAGAAGCAGCATGCTATAGACAGAGCTCAGCAATCCCACAACCAACAGATCAGATGAAAGCTCTGCAGTCCTGGCACATCCAGTCATGAATGGTCATGGGCAATTAAAGAACTAACTTCAGCCTCAGGACATCATTGCAGCAGTTCCTCAGGGTAGTGTCCTAGGCCTAACCATCTTCAGCTGCTTCATCAATGAGTTTCCTTCCCCCCATCGTAAGATCTGAAGTGGGAATATTCGCTGATGATTCACAGTGTTCAGTCCCATTTGGAACTGCTCAGATGATGGAGCAGTCCATGCCCACAAGGAACAATACCTGGACTACATTCAGGTCTGAGCTGATAAGTGGCAATTAACATTTGTGCCACACAAGTGCCAGGCAATGTCCATCTCCAATATGAGAGAATCTAACCATTTTCCTTTGACATTCAACAGCATTACCATTGCTGAATCCCCCACCATCAACACTCTGGCGGTTACCATTGGCCAGCTGCTAGATTGGGTATGTGGCAGGTGGTGAGGGAACCAACAAAAGGGAAAAACATACTTGAATTCGTCCTCACCAATCAGCCTGCTGAAGATGCATCTGTCCATGACAGTATTGGTAGGAGTGACCACCACACAGTTCTTGTAGAGACGACGTTCTGCCTTCACATTGAGGATGCCCTCCATCGCGTTGTGTGGCACTACCACCGTGCTAAGTGGTCAATGGTAACCCCTAGGATGTTGATAGTGGGGGATTCAGCGATGGTAATGCCATTGAATGTCAAAGGGAGATGTTTAGATTCTCTCTTGTTGGAGATGGTCATTGCCTGGCATTTGTGTGGCACAAATGTTACTTGCCACTTATCAGCCCAAGCCTGAATATTGTCCAGGTCTTGTTGCATTTCTACATGGACTGCTTCAGTATCTGAGGAGTTACGAATGGTGCTGAACATTGTGCAATCATCAGCAAACATCCCCCTTCTGACCTTATGATTGAAGGAAGGTCATTGAAGATGGTTGGGCCTAGGACACTACCCTGAGGAACTTCTGCAGTGATGTCCTGGAGCTGAGATGATTGACCTCCAACAACCACAACCATCGTCCTTTGCACAAGGTATGATTCCAACCAGCGGAGAGTTTTCCCCCTGATTCCCATTGACCAGTTTTGCTCGGGCTCCTTGATGCCATACTCGGTCAAATGCTGCCTTGATGTTAAGGGCAGTCACTCTCACTTCACCTCTTGAGTTCAGCTCTTTTGTCCATGTTTGAACCAAGGCTGTATTGAGGTCAGGAGCTGAGTGGCCCCGGCGGAACCAAAACTGAGCGTCACTGAGCAGGTTATTGCTAAGCAAGTGCCGCTTGATAGCACTGTCGATGACACCTTCCACATTGAGGGGACCCAGCACATGAGTGCGAAAAATAAGGCTGAAACATTTGAAACAATCTTCAGCCAGAAGTGCTGAGTTGATGATCCATTTTGGCCTCCTCCTGCAGTCCCCAGCATCACAGACGCCAGACTTCAGACAATTCGATTCACCCCACCTGATACCAAGAAATGACTGAAAGCACTGGATACTGCAAAGGCTATGGGCCCTGACAATATTCCGGCGATGGTACTGAAGACCTGTGCTCCAGAACTTGCCACGCCCCTAGCCAAGCTGTTCCAGTACAGCTACAACACTGGCATCGACCCAGCAATGTGGAAAATTGCCCAGGTATGTCCTGTACACAAAAGCAGGACAAGTTCAACCAGGCCAATTACCACCCAATCAGTCTACTCTCAATCATCAGTAAAGGCAGCATGTGACCTAATATGGCATCAAGGAGCCCGAGCAAAATGGAAGTTAGTGGGAATCAGAGGGAAAACTCTCTGCTGGTTAGATTCATACCTAGCGCAAAGGAAGATGGCTGTGGTTGTTGGAGGTCAATCATCTGAGCTCCAGGACATCACTGCAGGAGTTCCTCAGGGTAGTGTCCTAGGCCCAACCATCTTCAGCTGCTTCATCAATGACCTTCCTTCAATCATAAGGTCAGAAGTGGGGATGTTTGCTGATGATTGCACAATGTTCAGCACCTGTAACTCCTCAGATACTGAAGCAGTCCGTGTAGAAATGCAGCAAGACCTAAACAATATTCAGGCTTGGGCTGATAAATGGGAAGTAACATTCGCGCCACACAACTGCCAGGCAATGACCATCTCCAACAAGAGAGAATCTAAACATCTCCCCTTGACATTCAATGGCATTACCATTGCTGAATCCCCCACTATCAACATCCTAGGGGTTACCATTGACCAAAAACAGAACTGGAGTAGCCATATAAATTCCTTGGCTACAAGAGCAGGTCAGAAGCTAGGAATCCCGTGACGAGTAACTCACTTCCTGACTCCCCAAAGCCTATCCAACATCTACAAGGCACAAGTCAGGAGTATGATGGAATACTCTCCACTTGCCTGGATGGCTGCAGCTCCAACAACACTCAAGAAGCTCGACGCGATCCAGGACAAAGCAGCCTGCTTGATTGGTACCCCATCCACAAACATTCACTCCCTCCACCACCAACGCACAGTGGCAGCAGTGTGTACCATCTACAAGATGCACTGCAGCAATGCACCAAGGCTCCTTAGACAGCACCTTCCAAACCTGTGACCTCTACCAACTACAAGGGAAGCAAATGCATGGGATCAGCACCACCTGCAAGTTCCCCTCCAAGTCACACATGATCCTGACTTGGAACTATATCGCTGTTCCTTCACTGTCGCTGGGTCAAATTCCTGGAACTCCCTTCCTAACAGCACTGTGGGTGTACCTACCCAACATGGACTGCAGCGGTTCAAGAAGGCAGCTCACCACCACCTTCTCAAGGGCAGTTAGGTATGTGCAATAATTGCTGGCCTAACCAACGATGCCCACATCCCATGAATGAATTAAAGAAAAGAAACTTAATTGGACCAGCCATATAAATACAGTGGCTACAAAAGCAGGTCCGAGGCTGTGAACGCTGCAGCGAGTAACTCACCTCCTGACTCCCCAAAACCTGTCCACTATCTACAAGGCACAAGTCACTAATGTCACCACTTACTGCGCACATGCCTGGATGACTGCAGCTCCAACAACACTCAAGAAGCTCAACACCATCCAGGACAAAGCAGTCCGCTTGATTGGCACCCCATCCACTACCTTAAACATTCACTTCCTCCACCATTGGTGCACAGTGGCAGTAGTGTCTACCATTTGCAAGATGCACCACAGCAACTCACCAAGGCTCCTTCGACAGCACATTCCAAATGTGCAACCTCTACGACCTAAAAGAACAAGGGCAGCAGATGCTTGGGAACACCTACACCTGCAAGTTGCCCTCCAAGTCACACACCATCCTGACTTGGAAATATATCACCATTCCTTCACTGTCGCCGAGTTAAAAACCTGGAACTCCCTCCCTAACAGCACTCTGTACCTACACTTCAAGGACTGTAGCGATTCAAGAAGGCAGCTCACCACCACCTTCTCAAGGGCAATTAGGGTTGGGCAATAAGTGCTGGTCTTGCCAGCAACACCCACATCTCATGAACGAATAAAAAAGGTTTCATGATAGATACTTTCATATTGGTTTATAACTCAGTTACCTGAAGAGAGTCAGTAGCAGCGTACCTGTGTGGAGCCTACCAGGGAGAGACTAAATCCAGATCCAGGCTCGGGGCCTTCCACTGACCTGTAGAGAGTAATGAGTGCCGGTGGCAGCGGTGGACCTGCGAAGAGACAGCGTGCTCTGTGCGGCAGAGTTTGAGAAAAAGAGAAAAAAAAAATCAAGCCATGGCGTCCTGGAAATGCGGTGAGTTGATTGGCTAGTGAGTATTTGCTGCTTAGGAACTCAGTCTAAACAACTGGGAGTTTAAAAAAGTTAAAAATATTAAAAGTACTAATCACAAGTAACAAGGGGTAGTTGGTGAGTCTTGTCTTTTATTTTTAAAATAGGGTTTATTACTATTGGTGAAGTTATTACTACTACTGTTAGCGTTTTAGTATTGGTAGGTTATATTAATAGTGGTAAGGTAGATTAGTATTGGTAGCTTCGTATTAGCAGTAGTAAGGTTATTATTACTATTGGTAGGGTTATTAGTATTCGGAATAGCAAGGTTTATTAGTAGCAGGGTTTCTTTGTAGTACTGAGATTTATTATCTAATACAGAAAGGCAGGGCTGCTGCAACCTCAGGAGTGCACATCGTGTGCTGTATGGGAACTTCAGGACACTTCTCGGGTCCTGGATAACCATATGTGCAGTAAGCGCCGTCAGTTGCAGCAGCTTGAACTCTGGGTTGCAGAACTTGAGCAGCAGCTAGCATCACTGCAGCACATCCGTGAGGATGAGAGCTTCATGGATAGTACTTTATAGATGTGGTCACCCCACAGCTTAAGAGTGTGCAGCCAGAGAGGGAATAGTTGACCACCAGACAATCAAGAACAAACAGACAGGTAGTACAGGAGACCCCTGAGTGCATCTCACTCGCCAACGTGTATTCAGTTGAATACTGAGGAAAGTGATGGTTCATCTGGGGAGTCCAGCCAGAGGCAAGGCCATGGCAGCACAGGTGACTCAGCTGCACAGGGGGACACAAAGACTAGGAATTGATAGTGATAGTAGATTCAATAGTCAGGGGAGCAGACAGACATTTCTGTGGCCGCAGACGTGAATCTGGGATGGTATGTTGCCTCCCTGGTTCTAGGATCAAGGATATCACCGAATGGCTGCAGAGCCCTCTGAGGGGGGAGGGTGAACAACCAGCAGTCATGGTCCACATTGATACCAACGACATGGATAGGAAGAGGGATGTGGTCCTGCAGAAAGCGTTTAGTGAGCTAGGTAAGAAATTAGCAAGCAGGACCTCAAAAGTAGCAATCTCTGGATTACTCCCAGTACCACGCGCAAGTGAGTATAGAAATAGGAGGACAGTACAGGTGAATGCGTGGCTGGAAAGATGGTGCAGGAAGGAGGGCTTTAGATTCCTGGGACACTGGGAACAGTTCTGGAGAATGCGGGACCTGAACAGAGCTGGGACAAATTTCCTTGTGGGGCAATTTGCCAGTGCTATTGGGGAGGGTTTAACCTAACTTGGCAGGGGTGTGTGAACCAGGAGGAAATATCAGAGAGGAATACCAAGCTGCACAGAATACTGTGGGAGATAAATAGCACTAGAGTAGAGAATAGTAAATTAGGTGGGGTCAGAGTAAGTGAGAAAGTAATGAAGTCTAAATCAGGGTTACTGTGCATGTGTGTTAATGCACAGAGTGTTGTTAATAAGACTGGTGAGTTACAGGCGAAGATGGACATGTGGAAATATGATGTTGTGGCTATAACAGAGACCTGGCTCAAAGAATGGCAAGACTGGTATTGAATATTCCTGGATACAAGGTGTTCAGGAAAGATAGGGAAGGGAAAAAAGGGGGAGGGGTGGCAGTATTGATTAAGGAGAGCATTGCCGTGCTGGAAAAAAAGGATGTCCCAGAGGGGTCGAGGACAGAAACAATTTGGCTAGAGCTAAGGAACACAAAAGGTGCAGTTACATTGCTCTGTGTTGTCTATAGGCCACCAACTTGTGGGAAGGATGTGGAGGAACAAATTTTCACAGAAATTACAGAGAGCTGCAAAAATAGGGTAGTTATAATGGGGGACTTTATTTATACAAACATAGACTGGAATAGTAGTAGTGTAAAGGCCAGTGATAGGCAAGAGTTCCTAGAGTGTGTTCAGGAAAATCTTCTACAGCAGTATGTTTCTAGTCCAATGAGAAAGGAGGCACTGCTAGACCTGGTTCTTGGGAATGAGGTGGGCCAAGTGAATAAAGTATCAGTAGGAGAACACTTAGGCGACAGTAATCATGGTATCATAAGGTTTAGGCTGACTATGGAAAAGGACAAAGAACAATCCAGAGTAAAAAATTATTAACTGGGGGAAAACCAACTTCAATGGGGTAAGAACGGAACTGGGACGAATAAATTGGAGTCAAAGGTTGGCAGGAAAAACGGTAGCTGAATAATGGGCTGCCTTCAAAAAAGAGATAGTTCGGGCACAGTCAAGGTAAGTTCCCTCGAAGGGGAAAGGTCGGGTAAACAAATCCAGAGCTCCCTGGATGACAAAAGGGATAGAGATTAAGATAAAGAAGAAAAGGTGTGCTTATGACAGATGCCAGGTAGAAAATACTATTGAGAACCAGGCTGAATATAGAAGGTCCAGAGGGGAAGTGAAAAAGCAAATAAGAGAAGCAAAGAGAGAGCATGAAAAGAGACTGGCAGCTAACATAAAAGGGAATCACAAAATTTTCTATAGACATATAAATAATAAAAGGGTGGTAAAAGGAGGAGTTGGGCCGATTAAGGACCATAAAAGGGATTTACACATGGAGGCATAGGGCATACTGAGGTATTAAATTAATACTTTGCATCTGTCCTTACCAGGGCAGAAGATGCAACACAGGCAATAGTGGAAGAGGAAGTAATTCGGACACTAGAAGGGTTTAAAATTGATAAGGAGGATGTATTAGATAGGCTGTCTGTACTTAAAGTGGATAAAACACCAGGGCCGGATGAGATGCATCCAAGGATAGTAAGGGAAATGAGGGTGAAAATCGTGGAGGCACTGGCCATAACTTTTCAGTCTTCCTTAGACTTGGGGTGATGCCAGAGGAGTGGAGAATTGCAAAAGTTACACCCTTGTTCAAAAAATGGTGTAAAGATAAGCCAGCAGCTACAGGCCAGTCAGTTTCACGTGGGTGGTGGGGAAACTTCTAGAAAGAATAATTTGGGGAAAAATTAATAGTCACATGGACAAATGCAGGTTAATTAAAGAAAGCCAGCATATTTAACTAACTTGCTAGGGTTTTTTGAGGAGGTAACAGAGAAGTTTAAGGAGGACCATGCAGTTGATGTGGTGTAAATGGACTTTCAAAAGGTATTTGATATATTGCCACACAACAGACTTGTGAGCAAAGTTATAGCTCATGAAATAAAAAAGACGGTAGCAACATGGATACAAAATTGGCCAAGTGACAGGAAACAAAGAGTAGTGGTTAATGGATGTTTTTCGAGCTAGAGGAAGGTTTGTATTGGAGTTCCCCAGGGATCAGTGTTGGCACCCTTCCTTTTCCTGATATATATTAATGACCTACACCTTGGTCTACAGGGCACAATTTCAAAGTTTACGGATCATGCAAAACTTGGAAGCATTGTGAACTGTGAAGAGGATTGTGTAGAACTGCAAAAGGACATAGACAAGTTGGTGGAATGAGCGGATAGGTGACAGATGAAGTTCAGTGCAGAGAAATGTGAAGTAATTCATTTTGGTAGGAAGAACATGGAGGGACAATATGAAATAAAGGGTACATTCCAAAGTGGGTGCAGGAGCAGAAGGACCTAGGTCTATATGTGTATAAGTCATTGAAGGTGGCAGGACAGGTTGAGAGAGCAGTTAATAAAGCATATAATATCTTGGGCTTTTTTAACAGGGGCATAGAGTACAAGAGCAAGGAAGTTATGTTGAACTTATATAAGACACTAGTTCGGTCTCAGCTGGAATATTGCATCCAGTTCTGGGCGCTGCACTTTAGGAAAGATGTGAGGCACTGGAGAGAATACAGAAAAGATTCACAAGAATGGTTCCAGGGATGAGGAACTTCAGTTATGAAGATAGATTGGATAAGTTAGGACTGTTTTCCTTGGAGAAGGGAAGGCGAAGAGGTGATTTGCTACAGGTATTCAAAATCAGGAGGGGTCTGGAGAGAGTAGATAGAGAGAAACAGTTCCCTCTCGTGAAAGGTTCGAGAATGAGAGGGCAAAGATTTAAAGTAATGGGAAGCAAAAGTGACATGAGGAAAACCTTTTTCATGCAGCAAGTGGTTAAGGGCTGGAATGCCGTGCCTGAGAGTGTGGTAGAGGCAGATTCATTTGAAGCATTCAAAAGGGATTAGAAAGATATATAAAAAGGAAGAAAATGCAGGGTTACAGGGAATGGCACTAAGTAAATTGCTCTTTCGCAGAGCCAGTGCGGACACGATGGGCCAAATGGCCTCCTTCTGCACTGTAAAAGTTCTGTGATTCTATGAATTCCAAACGTATTGTTCCCCTAATTTTGTCGTTCTGCAAGCCCTCTCCCCTTATCTTTGTGAACTGATCATTAAAGTGCCAGCATCAGACAAACTTTGTTGTTTGTTTAAGGTAATTAATCCATGTCCTCCTTTCCTGCTGTCTCAGTTGAAGTGGAAAGTACCATTCCTTTGCTTTAATCAAAGCAAGAACAAAATCTGCTATTCTGAATCTGGGACATAACAGCGTTCCCACTTTGCATATGAAGAAAAGGTTAGGTCTGCTTAATTAGTTGTAGTTGGTAATCAGTGTAATAACTCTGAAGTTGTTATAAGACATCTCTTTGTCCCAGTTTGCTAAGCTGATGGGGTATTCAAGACCCTTTTTTCTTGTCAGTAAATAGCCTTCAACTATTTACATAAACAGTTATTTCTTTTTTTGTGGCTTTTACTGTACAGTGCAAGGATCACTCTATTGCTTAATCATGTGCGTGTATTTTTTTTTAAACAAGGGGAGGAGAAATTCATGAATTTTTAAAGAGATTTAACTCTAATTAAATCTCTTCTATCTGATGGGATATGAGCTAAAAGCTTAAGTACTAGTTTTCTACAAAAGGGATTAATACATTCCCCATTGTTAGGATTACAACATCAGAAGCAAAAAAAGGGAAAGGACGAGAAAGGCACAAGTATTTATCATGATTATTGTTTTAGATAATTTGTGTAACTTTTTCTCTTGTTAAGCAGCTAATTTACAATACTAGGTTGAAACTATAATCAGGTACCAAAGTATAGGCTGAGAATTTGTCTGAGATATTATCAGATAGTTGCTTAAAGCATTCATGACAAATTACTTTGTCAACTATTTTAGTGTAGGTGCTAATCTGTTTCAATTAAATGGGTTAGCACCTCTGTTAAAATAGCAAACAGTGACATTTGATATGAAAGGATTAAGCTAAAATAATGTCACACAATGTAATTGCTGATCTTACATTGTTACTAGCTAAGGACAATTGTTAGCAGTGTGAATCAAATGTGAAAATCCTTCAATTCCATATTATGCTGCATTTATGTTTCCCGAACCTCAACTGATTGTTTATTGAAAGTAGAATACCCCAGTGGTTGGAGATGTAAGTAATGATTGGAAGGTAATATAAAATGAAGATTTAATTGATCAAGTGATTTACAGACATCCAATAGAGCAGAGAAACCATTTACCCATTCAATTGGATCATTAGCAGAGACACCAAATAAAGATGAGTTGCATCCCTGGAGGGATCAAAGGAGTGTTGAAAGTTGAAGAGAATGAAAATTCACATTACTAGGATAAACATGTTCAAGAAAAAACAGGCACACAGCACTTATCTGCCTCTCAGAGACTGTTGGATGCTTTGAAGCACTTAAAAAGTGGCTAAAGGGAGAGAAACATGAACCATCTCCTGGTGTTCAAGTGGTGTTTTCAGTCAGTATTGCGTTCAACAACAACAACAATTTATATTTATATAGCACCTGTAATGTAATAAAACACCCAAGGCGCTTCACAGGTGCATTGTAAAACAAAATATAACACTGAGCCACATAAAAAGATAGTAGGTCAGGTCGCCAAAAGCTTGGTCAAAGAGGTAGGTTTTAAGATGTGTCTTAAAGAGGACAGTGAGGTAGAGAAGCGGAGAAGTGTAGGGAAGGAATTCCTGAGTTTAGGGCCTAGGCAGCCGAAGGTGTGGTCACATAAAAATGTTGCAGGTTTTTTGGAAAAGCTGCAAATACGATGATTGCATCAAACACAACAAAGGAAAGGACCCTTAAGGAACCCTACTATTTTGAATCTGTGTTGAAAGTGAAGGTTTCTTCTATGTAACACCATGTGATAGGTATCCTGTTCCTATGGATTAACCACTTTCCTCAATTAGAAGCTTAATACTACATGGGAAGGGGATACTTTCATAGTGCTCCCTTTCATTATGTCTGACCTTGGGTGGCCATGTTCCCTTGTTTGTCTTATTTATATTTTTATCATGGAGATCAGAGAAGTTTTAGTGGGCTGCTATCCTAAATGCTTATTGGAAAAAATATAAAGATAATAAAAACTCCAACTTAAATATGGGTAAGCAGTTTTATTTTTAGTCTTTTGGTAGTACAGAACTTTAGTACTGCTGAAAATAGAGACATGTTCTCGAATCTTTTCATCTTGCACTCAGCAGGACAATCCACAAGAATACCAATGCAAGGGAAAACAACTTTATACTGTATGAGAAGAGAGTGCTGATTGGTTGGCAAGTGAACTCTGATTGGTAGAGGCATTGCCATGGAGAATGCACCAGTTAAGTTGACTGACAGTTAACTGCCAGACTTTGTTTGAAATTTAAACCAGGCAGTTTGACTCTGATTGCCCTGAGGAATGAACTAGCGAATGGTTGTCACATATTTTGTTTAGCTGAACCAGGTGCAATGTTTGTCCATATTCTATCTGTCTGCAAAGAACAGGGCCCTGTGTATTAATATTTGTAGCTTCTGGTACCCGCAAATGCACCACACTGAGAGCTCTACTGACATTCTTAAATTGGTTGTCAGCATAATTCTTAGTACACTGAGCATTACTTAGCAAATGTTGTTCAATCACAGAATCACATCTAATGTTTGACACTGTGTTTTGCGTTTTGCAAGTATGGGCTGGTTGGGTATGGCCTGTACCTTGCCCGTTGCGAACAGCAGAAGGAACATGTTGTTTGATACGATCCACCAGTCTTTGGAACATACAACCTATATACCTAGCATCACACTGGCATTGAAATACACATATCACATTACTTATTTGTGTCATAGGAGGATGTCTCTTTGGCTTGACAACAGCATCCTGTTAGTGGCGAACAGCACACATGTTGCTACTGCATAGCAGCGTGGAACAGCTAGCTTCACCTGTTGCTCAAATTTTTGGGATACATTTAAATTTCAAACAAAGCTTGGCAGTTAACTGTTAGTCACTGTTAACTGGTGCATTCTCCATGGCAATGCCTCGACCAATCAGAGTTCACTTTCCAACCAATCAGCACTCTCTTCTCATACAGTATAAAGTGGTTGCTTTTCCTTACATTGGTATTCTTGGGGATGGTCCTGATGAGTGCAAGATGAAAAGCTTCGACAACATGTCTCTATTTTCAGTTTTATTTTTGTTAAATTACAATGTTCAACTGTCTCTTTCATTGATGTGAATTTTCATAGCATGTTTCATAACTGTAAGCTTCATTGTTACAGGATGCCCTTGTTGCACTCTTTACCGATTACTATGTTGTAGAAGACATCAGAAACTTGTCACTCTTTAATTTTCTGAGTTCTGTGGAGAAATATGCATCAACAAACAGGGTAAGGCCCCCAAAAATGCTTGTTATAAATACCTTTCAGTTGGGTGCAGATAAAATACTTTGAAGTAGTTTAACTTGAGTATGTATCAAATTATTCCTGTAACTACTCTGTTTTTGGAAGGATATAAAAGGATCTATAGTCTGATAAGGTATCATCAGTCATTTTCTTTCTACAAGACTTACATAAATATATATATATACATAATTTGCACTCTTTTTAGCTGAATAATGGGCATAAAGATATGCATTGCTTAAAATGGATTGGCCGAAGTAGCCATATTTTAATCAATGGATATTTTTATGTGCACTTTTCAGTTGGATGGGTTCCAAAGCATCTATCTATCCATCTATAAAAGTTTTCCATCTAGCAAGTATCTATCACACTGTGGTTGACACATCTGTTTCAGATACAAAGCAAACGTACAAATACATTTTAAAAAGAATGAAAGCTTGCAATTTCCTGCAATAGGATTTTGTAGGCTTCAAAGCAGAAGTAGGTAAAATCAACGCAACGCACAGTTCTACTTTATTAGTAGGATAATACATATGTGATATTACGTGGTATAATTATCCAGTCATTATAAAATAGTGATTCATGTCTTCATACTTGCCATGAGCAGATCTGTGAACTTTACAAAGATATATTGGGTGATGGAGAGAAATCCTTTCCACCAGACGTAATAATAACAGTGGAGCAGTTTCCTATTGAAAACAAGTTGTGTAGAAAGCCTGCTTTTCCCTCCAATGTTTCCAGATTCATTATTTTTGATGTGTGTTTTCCCTCACTGTCCTTTTGTAATCTGCGAATTTCAGTCCATCCAATTTCTGTTCTGTGTTCACAGCTGATTGCCGTATTTGGCCATATTTTGTGTGGGAATCTGGATGCCGTGGTGTTACGTTACATTGTTTTGATGGCCGAGCTGGTGAACTGTGTCTCCTGGCAGTTTGTTAGTGATTTCCAGATGTTTGTCTCTGTAATTTACTCTTTACAGGTAAGCTACCAACTTAATTTTAGAAGATTCTGCATGTGCAAAGAAAAACAAAAAAGAAGCACATTTAGGGTTGCTTCACTTATAGTAGTCCCAGAATCAGTTGATTGATTGCAATAATAACAGTCAGCCTGGTAAGCTGTGAGGTCTTCAAAGGATTCAGTAGAGATCAACTTCACGCAAAATCACTCATTAAAGGCCATCAGTTGTATAAAATCTGTGTGCTTATAGTAATAGAATAGATATTCCTGGGTTCAAAACAAAGCTGTGCTAAAACAGAGCAGTGAGTTTTGTACTCAGCACTTTCCAGCTGGGCCCAATCTGACAGCTTTTCCCAAGATTGACCCTAATTAAATATGTAGATGACTTCCCTGCCCCATTCTGGGAGAATGAGTTTGCAGTTCACCCCTAGTCTACGCAGACCACTTTCTCCCAGGCTTTCTTTTGTACAACTTCAACCATGAAATATTGCAGTTGTAGCACTTCAAAACCTACCCTCATTACTAAGTTGAACTTGGTGGTAGCTAGTCACAAGGTGCGGGGAACTACACACACTAACTCTGCGAATATTAGAGGAACGTGGCCACTTGAAGGGGAAACGCTTTTATATCAAATTACATAGAATATATAGCACAGAAGCAGGTCATTCAGCCCAACCAGTCCATGTCGTCATTTATGCTCCACTTGTGCCTCCTCCTATCCTTCCTCAGCATAACGTTTTATTCCCTTCTTCATCGTATGCTTATCTAGCTTCTCCATAAATGCATCTATGCTATTCACCTAAACCATTCCCTGTGGTAGTACGTTCCACATTCTCTGGGTAAAGAGATTTGCTGCGAATTCCCTATTTGATTTTTGGTGACTATCTTATATTAATGCCCTCTTGTCCACAACTGGAAACACTCTCTCTGTGTCTGCACATTCATAATTTTGAAGACCTCAGCCTTCCCTTTTCAAGAGAAAAGAGACCCGGGCTGTTCATTCTTTCCTGATAGGTATAACCTCACAGTTCAGGTATCATCCTTGTAACTCTTTTTTGCACCCTCTCCAATGCCTAGAACCATAGAACCGCAGAAAAATTACAGCACAGAAAGAGGCCATTCAGCCCGTCGTGTCTGTGCCAGCCAAACAAACTAGCCACCATATCTGATCCCACCTTCCAGCACCTGGTCCTTAGTCTTGCGGGTTACAGCACTTCAGGTGCATGTCCAGGTACCTTTTAAAAGAATTGAGTGTTTCTGCCTCCATCACCATTCCTGGCAGTGAATTCCAGCCACCCACCATCCTCTGGGTGAAAAAGTTTTTCCTCATGTCCCCGATAATCCTTCTACCAATCACCTTAAATCTGTGCCTTTGGTAATTGACCTCTCCGCTAGGGGAAACAGGCCCTTCCTGTCTACTCTATCTAGGCCCCTCATAATTTTGTACCCTTCAATTAAGTCACCTCTCAGCCTCCTGTGTTCTAGGTAAAACAACCCTAGCCTATCCAATCTTTCCTCATAGCCACAACTTTCAAGCCCTAGTAACATTTTGTAAATCTCCCCTGTGCTCTCTCCAGAGCAACTATGTCCTTTCTGTAATGTGGTGACCAGAACTGTACCCAATACTCCAGCAGTGGCCGAACCAGCGTTTTATACAGTTCCAGCATTACATCCCTGCTTTAGTATTCTATACCTCGGCCAATAAAGGAAAGCATTCCATATGCCTTCTTCATCACTTTGTCTACCTGTCCTGCCACCTTCAAGGACCTGTGGACGTGCACTGCAAGGTATCTCACTCCTTCTGCCCCTCTCAGTATCTTCCTGTTTATTGAGTATTCCCTCACTTTATTTGCCCTCCCCAGATGAAATACCTTCTCTGGATTGAATTCTATTTGCCACTTTTCCGTCCACTCAACCAAACCATTGATATAATTCTGGAGTCTACGGCTGTCCTCTTCACTATCAACTACACGGCCAATTTTTGTGTCATCAGAAAATTTCCCAATCATGCCTCCCACATTTAAGTCCAAATCATTAATATATATCACAAACAGCATATCCTTTTATCCTTTTTATAATATGACGACTAGAAATGTACACAGTACTACAGGTGTGGTCTCATCAAGGTTCAATACTAGTTTAACATAACCTCTACCTTGCAGAAGCTCAGCGCCAACTCTCAGACACTTCTTCCTACCTCCCCCTGGACCATGACCCCACCCCGAACATCAAGCTACTGTCCACAGGACTGTCACTGACCTCATCTCCTCCGGAGATCTTCCCTCTACAGTTTCCTACCTCATAGTCCCGCAACCACAGACAGCCTGCTTCTATCTCCTTCCTAAAATCCACAAACAGGACTGTCCTGGTGGACCCATCCTTTTAGCCTGTTCCTGTCCCACTGAACTTATTTCTTCCTATCTTGACTCTATCTTTTCTCCACCGGTCCAGTCTCTTCCCACCTACATGGGTGAGTCTTCTGACACCCTATGTCATTTTGACAATTTCCAGTTTCCTGGCCCTAACCGCCTCCTCTACACTATGGACGTCCAATCTCTCTACACCTCCATCCCCCACCAGGAGGGTTTGAGGGCACTCTGCTTTTTCCTTGAACAGAGGCCCAGCCAGTCCCCATCCACCACCACCCTCCTCCGCCTGGCTGAACTTGTTCTCACATTGAACAACTTCTCCTTCAACTCCACTCACTTCCTGCAAGTAAAAGGTGTTACTATGGGTACCCGCATGGGTCCTAGTTATGCCTGTCTTTTTGTGGGATATGTCGAACATTCCTTGTTCCAGTCCTACTCAGGCCCCCTTCCCTAACTCTTTTTCTGGTGCATTGATGACTGTATCGGTGCCATTTCCTGCTCCCGCCCCGAACTGGAAAACTTCATCAACTTTGCTTCCCATTTCCACCTTTATCTCACCTTGACATGGTCCATCTCTGACGCTTCCCTTCCATTCCTCGACTTCTCTATCTCCATCTCTGGGGCTAGGCTGTCCACTAATATTCATTATAAGTCCACCGACTCCCACAGCTACCTCGACTACACTTCTTCACACGTTGCCTGCTGTAAGGACTTCATTATATTCTCCCAGTTTCTCCGTCTCCGACGCATCTGCTCTGATGATGCAACCTTCCACAACAGCGCTTCTGATATGTCTTCCCTTTTCCTCAACCGAGGATTCCCTGCCACTGTGGTTGGCAGGGTCTTCAATCATGTCTGGCACATTTCCCGCACTTCAGCCCTCACCCCTTCCCCTCCCTCCCAGAACCACGACAGGGTTCTCCTTGTCCTCACTTTCCACCCCACCAGCCTCCACATCCAGAGGATCATCCTCAACCATTTCTACCATATCCAGCGTGATGCCACCATCAAACGCATCTTCCCCTCCCTTCCCCTCCTCTGTCAGCATGCCGAAGGGATTGTTCCCTCCACGACACCCTGGTCCACTCCTCCATTACCCCCAACACCTCGTCCCCTTCCCACGAAATCACAGGAGGTGTAATACCTGCCCTTTTACCTCCTCTCTAAGGCTCACTATCCAAGGCTCCAAACACTCCTTGCAGGTGAAGCAGCCATTTACTTGTACTGCCTTCAGTTTAGTATACTGTATTCGCTGCTCACAATGAGGTCTCCTCTACAATGGGGAGACCAAATGCAGATTGGGTGACTGCTTTGTGGAACACCTCCGCTCAGCCTGAAAGCATGACCCTGAGCTTCCGGTTGCTTCCCATTTCAACACTCCCCCCTGCTCTCTGTCTTTGACCTGCTCCAGTGTTCCAGTGAACATCAATGCAAGCTCGAGGAGCAGCACCTGATCTTTTGTTTAGGCACTCTACAGCTTTTCAGACTGAACATTGAGTTCAATAACTTAAGAGCATGACTAGCCTTTTTTAATATTTTATTTTTTAAGCATGTGCCTGCTTTTCATGTAGTCAGAGCTGCTCATTATTTTGCTTTTCACAGTCTCTCTGGACTAATGCTTTGTCTTTCACCACAAGCATTAACACACGCTTTGCCTTTGTCCCAGGATAGCTTTGTTATTTAATCTCCCTCTGCCCTATCAAACACCTTCCCCTTTGTTCTCTCCCCCAACCCCCCTCCCCTTCACTTGCTTAAAACCTAATTCTTTTCTAACCTTTGCCAGTTCAGATGAAAGGTCACAGACCTGAAACATTAACTTTGCTTCTCTCTCCACAGATGCTGCCAGACCTGCTGAGTATTTCCAGCACTTTTTGTTTATATTTAACATAACTTCTCTACTTTTCAATTCTATCCCCCTAGAAATAAACCTTAGTGCTTGATTTGCCTTTTTATGGCCAGATGAACGTGCATTACCACTTTTAGTGATTTGTGTATTTGTACTCCCTGATGCCTTTGCTTCTCTATCCCATTTAGATTCATATTCTCCAAGTAATAGGTGACACCCTTACATTTTTTTACTAAAAATTTAAGACCTCACAATTATGTGTTGAAATTCATTTGGCAATTATATGCAAATTTGTTAATGCATTCTTGTAATTTGTTGCAGTCCTCCTCAGTGTTCCCCCACCTCCTGGGGCAGAATTCTTAAAGTGCATGCAGGAGAGCTTTTTTGAGCCAGCACGTAGAAAATCCTACAAGAGAAGGGGCGGTGCTGGACCTAACCTTAGGGAATGAAACTGGACAAGTGGTAGAAGTGTCAGTGGGGGAACATTTCGGGGATAGTGAACATAACTCTAAGATTTGAGGTAGTTATGGAAAAGGACAAATATGGACTGGAAATAAAGGTACTGAATTGGGGGAAGGTCGATTTCAATATGATAAAACAGGATCTGGCCAAAGTGGACTGGGAGCAGCTACTTGTAGGAAAGTCTATATCAGAGCAGTGGGAGACATTCAAAAAGGAAATAGTGAGAGTTCAGGGCCAACATGTTCCCGTAAAGGTGAAAGGTAGGACCAACAAGTCCAGGGAACCCTGGATGCCAAGGGATAAAGAGGATATCAGAAAAAAAGAAGGCTTATGGCAGATTCAGAGTGCTGAAAACAGTGGAGGCCCTAGAGGAGTATAGAAGGTGTAGTGGGTACTTAAAAAAGTAATTCGGAGAGCGAAGAGGGGGCATGAAAAACACTGGCAGGCAAGATAAAGGAAAATCCCAAGGCATTTTATAAGTATATTAAGGACCAGAGGATAACCCAGGGAAAGAGTAGGGCCCATTAGGGACCAAAGTGGCAATCTGTGTGTGGAGCCGGAGGACGTAGATGAGGTTTTAAATGATTACTTTTCATCTGTGTTCACTATGGAGAAGGATGGTGTCGGTTATGAGATTGGGGAGAGGGATTATGATATACTTGAACAAATTCGCATTGAAAGGGAGGAGGTATTAGCAGTTTTAGCGGGCTTAAAAGTGGATAAATCCCCAGGCCCAGATGAGGCCGTTATGTGAGGCAAGGGAGGAGATTGCAGGGGCTCTGACACAAATTTTCAAATCTTTTCTGGCCACAGGAGAGGTGCCAGAGGACTGGAGGACAGCGAATGTGGTACCATTATTCAAGAAGGGTAGCAGGGATAAACCAGGTAATTACAGGCCAGTGACTCTAACGTCAGTGGTAGGGAAACTATTGGAAAAAGTTGCCACTTGGAGAGGCAGGGATTAATCAAGGATAGTCAACATGGCTTTGTCGGGGGAGATCTAACAAACAAGTCTAACAAATTTGATTGAATTTTTCGAGGAGGTGACTCGGTGTGTAGATGAGGGTAAAGCAGTTGATGTAGTCAACATGGACTTCTGTAAGGCCTTTGATAAGGTCCCGCATGGGAGATTGGTCAAGAAGGTAAGAGCCCATGGGATCCAGGGCAATTTGGCAAATGGGATCTAAAATTGGCTTAGTGGCAGGAGGCAGAGGGTAATGGTCGATGGTTGTTTTTCTAATTGGAAGCCTGTGATCAGTGGTGTACTGCAGGGATAGGTGCTGGGACCCTTGCTGTTTGTAGTGTACATTAATGATTTAGACGTGAATATAGGAGGTATGATCAGTAAGTTCGCAGATGACACAAAAATTGGTGGTGTCGTAAATAGTGAGGAGGAACAACTTAGATTACAGGACGAGATAGTTGGGCAGAGCAGTGGCAAATGGAATTTAATCCTGAGAAGGGTGAGGTGATGCATTTTGGGAGGGCTAATAAGGCAAGGGAATTTTACAATGGATGATAGGACCCCAGGAAGTACAGACGGTCAGAGGGACCTTGGTGTACTTGTCCCATAGATCACAGAAGGCAGCAGCACAGGTAGATAAGGTGGTTAAGAAGGCATATGGGATACTTGCCTTTATTAGCCGAGGCATAGAATATAAGAGCAGGGAGGTTATGATGGAGCTGTATAAAATGCTAGTTAGGCCACAGCTGGAGTAATGTGTACAGTTCTGGTCGCCACACTATAGGAAGGATGTGATTGCACTGGAGAGGGTGCAGAGAAGATTCACCAGGATGTTGCCTGGGCTGGAGCAATTCAGCTATGAAGAGAGACTGGATAGGCTAGAGTTGTTTTCCTTAGAGCAGAGAAGGCTGAGGGGAGACCTGATTGAGGTACACAAAATTATGAGGGGCATAGATAGGGTAGATAGGAAGAATCTTTTTCCCTTAGCGGAGGGCTCAATAACCAGGGGGCATTGATTTAAGGTAAGGGGCAGGAGGTTTAGAGGGGATTTGAGGAAAACCTTTTTCATCCAGAGAGTGGTTGGAATCTGGAACACACTGCCTGAAGGGGTGGTAGAGGCAGGAACCCTCATAACATTTAAGAAGTATTTAGATGATCACTTGAAATGCCATCGCATAAAAGGCTATGGGCCAAGTGCTGGAAAATAGGATTAGAATAGATAGGTGCTTGATGGCCGGCACGGACACGATGGGCCGAAGGGCCTATTTCTGTGCTGTATAACTCTATGACTCCCTCGCCCTGCCCCCAATTTGGTGACATTATAAAATTTAGAAATTTTGTTTTTGATTCCAAAGTCTAAATCATTAACATAAATTGTGAACAACAGTGGTCCCAGCACTAATCCTTTTGGGATCCCACTTTCCACCTTCTGCTACGTAGAATGGCTACCCTTTACCCCTGCTCTCTGCTTCCTGTCTTGCAAACAATCCACTCAGCTACTTATCTTCTGATTCTGCATGCTCTGACATTATTCATTTTGTCTATAATGTAGCACCTTATCAATTGCCTTTTGGAAATCTAGATTAATTACATTTACTGCTTTACCCTTGTCTACTGTCTCTGTTACCTCTTCAAAGAATTCAATGAGGTTGGTCAAGCAAAACTCTCCCTTCTCCGGATAACTCTTCATTATTATATTTTTGGTTTCTAGGTGCTTTTCTGTTTTCTCCTTCAGTAGGAATTCCATTATCTTCCTTACCACTGACGTTAACTGGTCCATAGTTCTCTGGAAATGTTCTATCTCCCTTCTTAAATATAGGTATAATATTAGCTATCCACCAGTTCTCTGGCACTACAGCGTTTTCTACTGAATTATTAAATATATGTAATGTATGTCTTCTCTAGATCCTTTTGAAATTCCTGGATACAACCTGTCTGGACCAGGCGTTTTATCCTCTTTGAGTTTGATTATTTTATTTAATAATTCTCTTAATTTAAATGTAGTAATATCATTTCTAATCTCATCTTCCAATGTCATGTCCACCTGATCTGTCTCCCTGGTAAATATTGAAGCAGAGTATAATATTTCTTCCTTTTTGCTGTTGCTGCCTTTGATTTTATTCTGTTCATCCCTTAGTGGCCCTATTCCCATCCTGACTTTCCTCTTCTTATTTATGTGCCTTTTATATTCCTTGATAATTTCATTGCATAGTTCCTCTTTGCTTTCCTAATTGTTTTTTTTTTGCTTTTCTAGTAATCTCTTCATATTCTCCCTTGTTGTGTTCTCTCCTGCTGTCCCTGTACTGAGTATAGGTCTCTTTCCTTACACTTAATTTTTCCCTCATAGAGTCATAGAGTTATACAGCACAGAAACAGGCCCTTCGGCCCATCGTGTCCGTGCCGGCCATCAAGCACCTATCTATTCTAATCCCATTTTCCAGCACTGGGCCCATAGCCTTTAATGCTATAGCGTTTCAAGTGATCATCTAAATACTTCTTAAATGTTGTGAGGGTTCCTGTCTGTACTGTCCTACCACCCCTATGTCTTTATTCATCCATGGTGTCTGTTTGTTCTTACTTTTTAGTGGAGTATATTTTTCATGGACTCTGTTGAACACCATTTTAAATGTTTCCCAATGCTGTTCCACATCATTATTTGCCAATTTTGTTCTCCTGAGCTCTATTCTTAGCCCCTCAAAATCAGCTTTTCTCCAATCTACTACCCTGGTCTTTGTCATGCTTATGTCCTACTCAGTACTATCCGAAAGCATATTATATTATGGTCACTACTGCTTAGATGTTTCCCTACATTTACTTCTCTTATCTGCTCTGGTTCATTCCCCATTATTAGATGCAGTAGCAAATCCTTTTTAGGGATTCGTACATATTGGTTTGTAGGAACTCCATTCCCTTATCCTTTTTGCCTGCTTCTGGCCAATTAATTTTGGAGTAGTTGAGACCTCCCATGATTATTATTCTATTTTATTTTACTAATTTACCTAATTTGTTTGCATATTTCTTCCTTCACCTCCCTTTATTATTTTTTTATCTCTATCTATATGTATTCTACTTCTGCTTTATGGATCGCTGTCACTTTTTTTCTTATGATGTTATCTCCAATAAGTACAGCTACTCCACTGCTCCTTTTTATATTTCCTAAATATATAGCCTGCAATGCTTAATTTCCAGTTCTGATTTTTCTGTAGCATTGTCTCAGTAATCCCTACTATATCTGGCTCCTCGTATCATATTATTGCCACCAGTTTCCCTGTTTTATTACGGACACTCTGTGCATTGCTGTACAGACATTTTAACTCTCTTTTAATAAAAGTTCCGTCCTCATTATTTGTTACTATCTTTTTACTCTCCTGTTCTATAACTCTATTTACTCTGTAGCCACTTAGCTTAGTCTGTCCTATGCTCTTCTTCAAAAGCAAAATACGGTAGATGCTGGAAATCTGAAATAAAAACAGAAATGCTGGAAATCTCAGCAGAGAAACAGAGTTAATGGACTGGATTTTTGTTCCAGGATCCCAATCCAGAGCCTGAGCTGAATTCCGGTTTGGGAATGCCAATGGAGGGACGCTGGAACCGATTATCGAGGAGGCAGCCAATTAATTAGACACTTCTGGGAACCCTGTCCTATTAAGGATGGTGGACGGGCTCCCGAGGCTGGAGGGTCAAAGGAGGCCCTCCAGCACTGGAAGATCAGCAACCCCACCATCGGAGGTGGGAGCTGCCAATGTCGGTAGGGGAGAGAGAGAGAGAGTGTCTCAAGATGGAGGCACCCTCTGAAGACTTTTTGAAAAGGTAAAATAAAAAGCGGCCACAGCTGCTGGACAATTATTGTGGAGGGGGACACCCTCCACAGGGCGACCTGTGGCCGCAGCTTTGGCCACCTCGCAATTGCAGCCACGGTGGTTGTAGAGGGAATGATTAAAAATGGTAGATTGAGTGCTGGTCCCTTGGTCTGCCATCGGGAGACCACCTCCATTCATTGGCCGGGATTCAACCTCAGTAGGGGGCTTGACTGCTGATTGTAAAATGCCAGTCAGTGTCTGGAAGGCCCCTAATAGGCCCATTAAGAGGCATAATTGACTACCTGCCACTTACGGGCAGGTAGCCTTCCAACCAGCACCACCCGCATCCCCCCTCACCAACCCAGCCTCTTTGAAAATGGCCCCAATGTGGGAACATGCCGGCAAGCCACCACACCCACCGGCAGCGGGAAAATGTGGGCCTGCCCACCTCTGATCCAATCTCCGCAGCCCTTCCTAAATCTGGCCCAATGCTTCAGGTCTGTGACCAGCTCTGATGAAAAGTCAAAGACCTGAAACATTAACTCTGTTTCTCTCTCCACAGATGCTGCTAGACCTGCTGAGTGTTTTCAGCATTTTCCATTTTTATTATTGTGCTCTCCATTCCTGTTTTGTTTATATTCAGGCTTGTTTCACTTCTTATAGACCCCTTTCCCATCTTCCTAGTTTAAAACGTTTGCCACCTCCCTCTTTACCCTTTCTTCTAGGACACTGGCCCCATTCCAGTTTCAGGGGGAGCCCATCCCATCAGTACAGCTTCTTCCTGTCCCAATACTGGTGCGAGTGTCCCACGAAAAGAAACCCCTCTTTCCCACACTAGCCCTTTAGTCACATGTTAATTCTCCTGACCTGTCTGTCTCTATGCCAATTTGCATGTGGCTCGGCAATAATCCAGAGATTATTACCCTTGAGGTTCTGCACTTTAATTTAGCTCCTAACTCCTGATAAACCATCAACAGGACCTCATTGCTCTTTCTATTGTCGGTTATTCCGACATGGGCCAATGCAACTGGATTTTCCCCCTCCCCTGCCAAATTCCCCTCCAGTCGCCTTGAGATGTCCTTACCCTGTCACCAAGTAGGCAGCACACCCTTTGGGACTCTCGTTTGTGAATGCAAAAGATGCTATCTATTTTAGTAGTCTTCAAACAGGTTGCAGGTATTTTAAATGGATATTTCAACCTTTTAAAGACTGTGGCTGTCAAAGGCCAGTGGCTGGGACAAAAGATATGGAGGCAGGAAACAGGATTTGTGAGCAAGTGGATAGAGTGACATAGCATCGAGACTCCTGCTTGATGTTTGGCGAAGTGGAAGTGTTGCTGCATGAGGTGTGTAAGTGGAGGGCTGCCCTGTTTTCCAGAGGACCTTCCCCAGAGGACAGCAGTGCTCATGCCTGGAAGGAGATGAGGTTAAAAAAAATGGAGGCAGTGGTGGCCTTTGGCTATCCCTGGCAGTGCTGTCCTATTGTACAGCAGCTAATGCATGGATCTGTAATGGTTCCATGTCTGTAGGGCCAATTCCTCATTGTTATTGTTGGACAAATATGCCAGGATCTGTAGATATAGTTGGTGTTATAATGGTGGGTGTGAGCAGTCTACCTTTGGTGCCTGCTGATCTTGCCAATATTTCATTTTTTACGCTTTCAACCTTGAAATCCTGCCTCTAGGACTCTTCAGAACCAACCTCATCACAAAATGGATCTTGATTTGCTTCCCACCAAATGGTTTGGTGATATCTTCTTTCTCTCTGAGCTCCTATGAAAGTTTTTATTGTAGGAAATCCTATTTCATTTTGTATCGATATTCAGCTCTTTCTGCTCTGCAAACATCATGTAATTATTTGAATTAAAGTCAGTTTTCCAGAGAATTAGTGGAAAATACTTTGCCAAACTCTACATGGCAAAACTGAGGTCATTTGGGAGCAGGGAGAGGGTGGGTGTCAAAGGTGCAAACCTCCAAGTGGCTGGAGTTCTTATCTGACACAAAGGAAGATGGTTGTGGTTGTTGAAGGACAGCCATCCCAACCCCAGGGCATCACTGCAGGAGTTTCTTAGAAAAACACAATTGCCTCAACTATCTTTATCTGCTTCATCAATGCCCTTTCCTCCATCATAAGGTTAAGAGTGTGTTGTTTGCTCATTGATTCCAGTGCTCGGCTGCATTCACAACTCTGTTGATGAAGCAACCCATGTAAGCCTACAGTAGGACCTGGATTATATCCAGGCTTGAGCTGACAAATCCAGGCAGTATTCATGCCACAGAAATGCCAAGTAGTGATCATGTCGAACAAGAGAAATCCCAACCATTTCCCCTTGACTTTCAGTAGCACCAATATTGCCAAGCCCTCACCATCAAAACCTTATGGTGTCATGAGAAGCTGAAGTGGGCCAGCCAAATAAAGACCATATCTACAGCAGCAGGGTAGATGCTGGGTACTAAGTTTTGTTTGGCTCACCTCCTAACTTCTTAAAGCCTCTCCTCCAGGATGAATGCAGCTGCAACAGTACTTAAGAAGCTTGACGCTATTCATTTGATCGGTGCCCCCTCTACTGCATTCAATATCTCACCCCTCCATGACCAGCACACTGTGTACAATGCATTATGAAATATGTATGGTCCATAGGATTCAGCAACTCACTGGAATGATTTAGCAACATCTCCCTCCCCTGTGACCTTGACCACCAATAAAGATAACAACGGCAATGAACTGGGAACATCCTCACTTCCATGTTCCCCTCCAAGTTACAAACACTCTATCCTGATTTGAGCATAAATATATAAACAAAGAACAAAGAACAGTACAGCACAGGAACAGGCCATTCGGCCCTCCAAGCCTGCGCCGATCTTGATGCCTGCCTGAACTAAAACCTTCTGCACTTCCGCGGACTGTATCCCTCTATTCCCATCCTATTCATGTATTTGTTAAGATGCCTCTTAAACGTCGCTACCGTACCTGCTTCCACCACCTCCCCCAGCAGCAAGTTCCAGGCACTCACCACCCTCTGTGTAAAGAACTTGCCTCGCACATCCCCTCTAAACTTTGCCCCTCTCACCTTAAACCTATGTTCCCTAGTAACTGACTCTTCATATATCGTATATCCCTATTTCATCATAATTGCTGGGTCAACGTCCTGTTATTTTCGATCTAGTACATTGTGGGAGTACCATCACTGCAAGAACTGCAGCCGTTTAAGGAGAAGGCCCACCACTGATAAGGACAACAATAGCAATGAACTGGGAATATCTTACCTTATTGAGGCAACTGGAGATGGGTAATAAATGTGGCCATGCCAGCATTACCCACATCCCAATAGGAAATTATTAAAAATGTTTGAACAAAAGAAAAAAACTGCTTGCAAAATTGAAAGAAAAGGTTTTCATAAAAATGCTAGCAAAAATGAATTACAGAAGGCTGGATTATAAATGTTTCTGCAAAGCTACAAACAAAATAAGCAATAACAAAAAGAACTGAACTCTTCAAAAGCTCAGTTGCTTAAGGAACTTCCCTTTCAAATGGGAGAAGTGAGTTCCCAGCTCAACCCCAGCATAAGCAGGTAGAAAATAGCATCCTCATTTGAGTGGATTATAATATATCTCAATCATAATCTCCAAGCCCCCACCATTTGTTTTGTTCCACTGGCCTCAGGACCACAAAATGTACCCTAATTAGAAGGAGGTGCAGGGGCAAAACTATCAATTTATTTAATTTTATAATTACCATTGAAAAGCAAAGTCTTGTATTATAAACTTTTCTTAACTGATAATGATGTGGAACTTATAATTTGGTTAATATATATCTTTGTGGATGATTAAATGGCCCAGTGGGTTAGTACACAGTCTTGTCACAACTAGGGCATGGCTTTTAAGTTAGTCTGCTTGGATTGAATGAGAATGGCCTCTGTCTGTGCTAAGCATCCCTAAGTGAAATTAATTTGTGCAATTCCCACCTGTTCCTGGTGGCATGGCTCTGAAGCACAAAATTGCCCAAATTCAAACAAATTGGCAATAAATCGTCAATCTTAAATTGGGACCCCAGTATAGGAAGTGGGAAAAGAAACCTACTAAATCAGGTGTGGTTTTGTCCTGAGTTCCTAACATGGACATCATTCACATAGATAAGTACAAAATATTCTCACAAAAAATGGAACACTTCAATCTTCATAGTAAACATAGCTAATTGAGCTGAAATGTTAAACAGAGGGATTCTGATGTATGGTATTGAAAGTAACATAGTGAGAGATGTCAGTGCTCAGAAATGCAACACTTTCCTACTTTTAATTGACAGTCTCAGCAAGAAACACTTGCAAATCAGGTGAAGGGCAAATTTAGGACAGACATGAGGTAGTGGTCCGCATCTGGCATGGATTGCTGCTGGCCTCACCTAAAAATGACAAGGTCATATAATAGGATGCTGGTTGGAATTCTGGAAAGATGAGCTTAAATCATCTGAACCTATTTTGTGAGGTTACCATGTCTGAAACTGAGTGCAAAACACAGCTGGCAGCATCCAAGTTATGCTGTCAGCTGCAGCTATCAAGAATTATCTTTCTGCTTATGTGCTCGCAAGTATGCATTGCTATATGGAAGCTATTTGTTAACTTTAGGAGTGATGTCAAAGTTTTCCTCACCCTGCCCTAAACAAGCCTGAATCATTTTAATGAGGTGTCAGCACGAATACACATGCTGCTTGTGCCCAATTAAACAGGCCCATGCAGTGCGCAGCCCTCCCCATAATGGGGGAAAACAAATTTCTAGGCCAAAGTATTTACTTGAACTTCTCCAGAAATTCTTAATTATCAGAAAATATCAGTTAGGTTGGAGACTTTGAGTAAATTGCAATGATAAAACACTATAATAAATATTAATGGTTATATAATTTGAAAGCATCTGGAGATTCTGGGTAGATTAAGTATTTCTGAGTGTGATGGTGGACTCATGCTATGGTATTATTGGCAGGTTTGTTGTTTAAAGCTTGGAGGTTATTGAATAGGCTGCTTTTAACAGTCATACAAAAGCAAAACACTGTGGTTACTGGATATCTGAAATAAAATCAGAAAATGCTGGAAATACTCAGCAGGTTATGGAGCATCTGTGGAGAGTTGACGTTTCAGGTTGATGCCCTTTCATCAGAACAGTGTTTCATTCACTGCCACTTCTCTTCCAGGAATGCTCACCTTGAAGAAGTTCTACTCTTCTCTCTGACAGGATTTCCATTTGTCTCTTTTATTTTCTCAGTTCTGGTGAAAGCTCATCAACCTTAAACATTAACTCTGTTTCTCTCTCCACAGATGCTTCCAGACCTGCTGATTATTTCCAGCACTGTCTGTTTTAATTTCTGCTTTTAACAGTGTTCACTCTTTGATGCCATTTTATGTTTCTTCCAGATCAGCAAAACGATATCACTTGTACAAGAGTAGAAATGTACAGGGGTGTCAAAAAATTAATTACATCAGGTTTCTTCATTACTTCAGCTGAAATTTAAACTCAAACTTCAAACAGACTCATCAATAACACATATCATACCTCTAAGCTACAATTTTATACACTGCCCTGTACTGCTCTTTTCAAACTGTCAGTTATGTAGACAGGATACAGCACAGGGGTAGCATTATGAAGACTTTGACCAGTGCATCATTTGTAAATTAACAAGTAAGTTTAGTTAACTGGTGATGATATTCTTTACTTTTCACCTGGACAGTTTTTGGACATTGGCATTGAAAAGGCAGGATGACCCACATCAAACTTTATACTCATTAATGTCACACTGGGCTGACCTCATCAGATTTCATGAGGTCAGCCTCCTTAGGTATGCACAGTGAGTTCTATGCCCTGATCAGCCTGCCAATGTGTTGCAAATGCATTGGCATACAGCAAAACAGAGTCCCCTGTGAAAGTATAGGCATGGCTGTGCTACTTGAAAGTAGATGAACAATTGCCGGACTGCTGTACACTCTTCCACTGTGAAATGCATCAAGCTTGCAGTGAAGTATTGTAAGCTGCTTGGTAAGGCAACATTGTAAGCTTAGCAAATTGTGAAGACATTTGCCAAGGTAACCTTTGGAGACCAAAAATGTCTTCCTGACCTTCTCTCAGATTTTGTTCACATCCAATCTGCTCTGGTGCAGTGTATGAAGACCAGCAAATTTCAGATTTTTTGTTTGATATAAAGAGAAGGGTTGTTTGCCCTGTTATCAGACAAGAGATATCAGAAAGCAGGATAGCAGAATGCACATCATTGTGCTGTGCACTGATTAACAGAGACAACCTAACTGCTATTAAAGGGCATTGATGCAGGGAATCAGTAATCCATATGACCTCAATTTTATTAGTGCATTTGTGAAAAGCAGTCATTCTTATCATCCTTGTGTACTTCATTAAAGTGCTACAGTGATCAGGACTCCCCCCCCCCCCCCCCCCCCCCAAGACTGGTCTGGTAGATCATTCTTCATGAGATAAAGCTGCCTTTGAGTTAACTTTCTCATTGCCAAAGTAACAAACTCTTGTTTCTTCACATCATGAGTTTCTAGCTGTTGGGGAGCATATTTTTCTGCAGAGTGATCTACTTGTTCTTGGAAAGGGCTTTAACTTTGCATATACACCATTTCTCCTAATTTGCTCTGTTCCTTGAGCAGGAGAACACAAGGTCTGTTTACAGCAGCCCTGGCAGCATTCCAGCAATATTATCTGGGCAGCCACAGGAGCAGGCCAGGAGCAGTACCAACCATACCTAAAAATGAGTTGCCAGCCTAGTGAAGCTACAACAAAGGACTATGTGAATGCTAAACAGTGGAAGCTGCATGCTATAGCCAGAGCTAAGTGATTCCACAACCGATGGATCAGGTCAAAGCTCTGCAGTCCTGCCACATCCAGTCATAAATGTTTTTTTTATTTATTTATTCATGGGATGTGGGCATCGCTGGCCAGGCTAGCATTTATTGCCCATCCGTAATTGCCCTTGAGAAGGTGGTGGTGAGCAGCCTTCTTGAACCGCTGCAGTCCATGTGTGTAAAGTATACCCACAGTGTCGTTAGGAAGGGAGTTCCAGGATTTTGACCCAACGACAGTGAAGGAATGGCGATTTAGTTCCAAGTCTGGATGGTGTGTGACTTGGAAGGGAACTTGCAGGTGGTGGTGTTCCCATGCATTTGCTGCCCTTGTCCTTCTAGTTGGTAGAGGTCACGGGTTTGGAAGGTGCTGTCTAAGGAGCCTTGGTGCGTTGCTGCAGTGCATCTTGTAGATGGTACACACTGCTGCCACTGTGCATCGGTGTTGGAGGGAGTGAATGTTTGTGCATGGGGGTGTGCTGCTCAGAAACACCTTGATCGACCACCATCACTGCCATCCCTCTCTAGAATTTAACTTACTGGTCGCGTGTTTTTAAGCAAGAAATGAGCAACCAGCAGTTGGAAAGCACCCCATAGTGATCAGAAATAACCTTACCCACTATGTTCACATTGTAGTGAAAACATAGAAGATGATATTCACTAACCCACCAGCTTATTTAGCCTTGGTGTTGCTTTTGCTTTGGTCATTTAGACATTGTATAAGTATTGACTATTATTTTCCCTCTCCCAACCACTTATAGGATGATGAAATGGAGACAATGGTGATGGGATATCTGGGCTTCAATGAGAAACATGTTTCAAAAACACTAGTGATGGAATATATTCTGAATCTCATCTTAACAAATTCTGAACCATTGTTTGAAGAGGTAAGGACATAACAGACATGTCAGAAACACCACGGATCTGTGAACGATCTGCAGCACCATTGTGATTGCAAGGAATATATATATTCATGATTTCACCACATGCAACAACCACAAGGAATTTTATTCCCCAGTTTTGTAAATCTGGTGGCACATTGTGTGTAGATGATCAAGCAGTTTTATGCATTCTTTACGTGTTAGCAGTGCATTCTAAATCTGTTTGCTTCTCGGCAAAAAAATATTTATAATCAAAATTATTCTGCAACTTTGCCTAATGTTCTTGAATCTTCTGGCTTGTTATTTGCTTATATATTTCAAATTTAACTGATAAAATGTAAAAACTATGTGTGTTATCACCACACTTTAATATTAAAAGTAGAATGTTCCTCCTATGTCACAGCCCCTTTCACTTAGTGAGTTTTGTATGAAGTACTTGTAGCACATTGCCAGTCTGAGTGGGTAATATATGGACTGCACCTAAAAATGGAGAAAACACATAATCACCTAGTTATGAAAAAGGCCGATAGATCAAGAATTTAAGATTAGGGAAAGGCCTATTTTACTAAGCTGAGATGTGATTTGCCAAAACTGGATTGAAAATAGCTACTTGAAGGTAAATCAATGTCAGAGCAGTGGGAAGCATTCAAGGAGGAGATAAAGAGGGTTGAGAACAAAATGTTCCCACAAAGAAAAAGGGTGGGACTCCCAGATGTAGATGCGCCAGGATCTCGAGGAGCATCCAAAGTAGGACAAGGCAAAAAACAACAACTTGTATTCATATAGCACCTTTACCATAATACCACAGAGGCATTATAAAATAAAATATGACACTGAACCACATAAGGAAATACTAGGACAGATGAACAAAAGCTTAGTCAAAGAGGTAGGTTTTAAAGAATGGCTTAAAGGAGGAACGAGAGGTAAAGAGGTGGAGAGGTTTAGGGAGGGAATTCCAGAGCTTAGGGCCTAGGCAGCTGAAGGCACAGCCACTAATGGTGGAGCCAGATACCAGAGCTCAATCCTGCAGAAAGTCTAGGGTTAAAATTAGAAGGAAATTGAGAAAGCAAAGAGAGGGAATAAAAAGATATTGGCAAGTAAAATCAAGGCAAACACAAAGATGTTTTATAAATACATTAAGAGCAACAGGATAACTAAGGAAAGATTAGGGCCAATTCGGGACCAAAAAGGTGCCTTACATGTGGAGGCAGAAGACGTGGGCATGGTTCTTTATTTTGTATCTGGGACGTTGCAGACGTTATAGTTAAGGAGGAAGAGAGTGAAATATTCAATGGTAGAAACATAGAGAGGAAATATTAAAGAGTTTAGTATCTTTGAAAGTGGATAAATTGCCAGGCCCAGGTGAAATGTATCCAGGCTGCTAAGAGAAGCAAGGGAGGTTCTGACCATCATTTTCCAATTCTCTCTGGCTACATGTGTGGTGCTGGAGGACTGATAACACTGTTTAAAAAGGGAGGAAGGGATAGATTGAATTATTACAGGTTACTTAGCCGAACCTCAGTGGTGGGGAAATTATTGGAAAAAATTCTGAGGGGTAGTATAAATTGTCATTTAGAAAGGCACAGATTAATCAAGGGCAGTCAGCATGGATTTGTTCAGGGAAGATCGTGTTTGATTAACTTGATTGAGTTTTTTGAGGAGGTAACAAGGAGGATTGATGAAGGCAACTTGTTTGATGTAGTCTACATGGATTTTAGCAAGGCTTTTGGCCCACGTGGAAGACTGGTCATGCAAATAAGAACACATGGGATCCTAGGACAAGGGGCAAGTTGAATCCAAAATTGTATTAGTGGCAGGAAGCAAAGGGTAATGGTCGATGGGTATTTTTGTGACAGGAAGACTATTCCAAGTGATGTTCTGCAGGGCTCAATACTAGGTCCCTTGCTTTTCATGGTATGAATCAATGATTTAGACTTAAATGTAGGGCATATAATTAAGAACTTTGCAGATGATACAAAAATTGGCTGTGTGGTTGATTGTGAGGAAGAAAGCTGCAGATTGCAGGAAGAAATCAACAGACAGGTAAGGTGAGCAGAAAAGTGGTAACTGGAATTCAATCCGGAGAAGTGTGAAGTAATGCATTTGGGGAAGGCAAGCAAAACAAGGGAATACACAAGTGGCAGGATACGGAGATGTGCAGAGCCATAGAGTCATTATGGCACAGAAGGAGGCCATTCAGCCCATCGAGTCCACACCGGCTCTTCGTAGAGCAATCCAGTCAGTCCTATTCCTCTATTCCGGTAGCCCTCCATCTTTTTCCCTCAAGTGTCCCTCCAATTTCCTTTTGAAATCATTCATCGTCTCTGCTTCCACCACCCTTGTAAGCAGCGTGTTCCAGGTCATTAACCCTACTCACTGCATAAAAAGTTCTTCCTCACATTCCTTCCAAATCCCTTGCCAAAAACCTGAACTCTGTGTCCCCTAGTTCTTGTTGCATCAGCTAACAGGAACAGCTTTTCTTTATTTACCTTATTTAAAGCTGTCATAATCTTGTACACCTCCATCAGATCTTCCTTTAACCCTCTCTGCTCCAAGGTGAACAACCCCAGCTTCTCCTACTTTAGCTTGTAGCTTAAAAGCCCTCATCCCTGGAACCATTCAGGTAAATCTCCTCCGCAACCTCTCAAGGACCCTCACATCCTTCCTAAATGGTGAACAGAATTGGATGCAATACTCTAGTTGTGGCCTAACCTAAGCTTTATAAAGGTTCAGCATAACTTCCCTGCTTTTGTACTCAGTATCTCTGTTTACAAAGCCCAAGATCCCATATGCTTTACTAACCACTCTCTCAATATTTCCTTCCATCTTCAAAGATCTATGGTCATGAACCCCCAGGTCCCTCTGTCCCTACACACTCTTTAGAACTGTGCCACTAAGTCTCTATTGCATCTCCCTATCACTTCTGCAAAATGCATCAGGAACAGAGGGACCTTGGAGTGCATGTCCACAGATCCCTGATGGAAACTGGACAGGTGAATATAAGGTGGTTAAGAAGGCAAATGGAATATTTTCCTTTATGTGCCGAGGCATAGATACTAGAGCGGGGAGGATATGCTAAAACCGTATGAAACACTAGTTACCATTCTGGTCAGCGCATTACAGGAAGGATGTGATCGCACCAGAGAGCGGACAGAGGAGATTTATGAGGATGTTGCCAAGACTGGAGAATTTTAGCCATGAGGAAAGATTGGATAGTCTGGAGTTGTTTTTTTTGGTAACAGAGGGGATTGAGGGGAGATTTAATTAAGGTTTATAAAATTTATGAGCGGCCTAGATAGAATGGATAGGAAGGACCTATTTCCCTTAGTAGAAAGGTCAATAACCAGGTGGCATAGATTTAAAGTAATTGGTAGAAGGATTAAAGGGGAGTTGAGGAGAATTTTTTTTCACCCAAAGGGTGATGGGGGTCTGGAACTCTCTGCCAGAAAGGATGGTAGAGGCAGAAACCCTAATCCCGTTTAAAAAATACTTGGATAGGACGAAGCGCTGTAACCTACAGGACTACGGACCAAGAGCTGGAAAGTGGGATTAGGCTGGATAACTCTATTCGACCTGCAGAGACACAATAGGCCAAATGGCTTCCTTCTGTGCTGTAAATTTTCTTTGTTTCTATTTATAGTGAATGCTGCTGCCTCAGCTACATTATATGTTCACCCCTATACTGTCTGCACAATCTCTCTGGTTCAATATCATGCTCATCCTTTCTCCGTTATTCAGCCAGATCAATTACATACCTCTGTTGCCCTGACTCAATGGCCTGATCATCCCTGCATTGGCTAGTATTTAGTTCTTCATTTAACTGCTGTCAAATCAATAGCAACGAAACAGAGCTTCTCAATGCTGGTTTATCTACTAGTGTTTCAGTTGCTAATGAGAAAAGTTGTTTTTCAAAAACAGGTAGCTGTGGTGAATCAATAGTACAGTTTGGAAATGTCATTAAAAAGAAACAGGTAAGGGAGCAAGACTCCAGATTGTATTGGTTCAAACAGCTCTCAATGCAAATGTTTCTCAGTTGTCTGTCATTACTCCTTGTTGCAGTAATCCCTTATATCACACTAATGGGTTACCACAAGTTGACTGATAATGTAAGTATGAAGTTAGATGACAATTTGGTGCAGTTTTATTTATACTCTAATAATTCAGTTCTACTGTGTAGATTGTGTGGATGTGATACAATTTCAATTTGCCAGTGACACAAAATGTGACATAATCTGAATGTGAAGTTGGCACATTTCACATCTGGGCTGAGAGGTAAATGTTGGCCAGGACATTTCCCCTGCTCTTCTTTAAATGGTGCCATGGAATCTTCTACACCCACCTGAAAGGGTGGAGGGGCCTTGTTTTAACAGCTTATCCAAAAGCCTGCACCTCTAACAGTGCAGAACTCACTCATTACTGCATTGGAGTGTCAGCCTACATTATATACTTAGGTGTCTTGAACTTATGACTTTCCTCACTCAGTTAAAAGTACCACCGCTGAACCAGGGCTGACATCTAATGTTCAATTGTCTCTTCACTAACATTAAAATTAAGGCAGCAGTTGGACTCTTGTGAGGAGAAGTCTATGCAGGTGAGCTTGTACACATGTTTTAAACTATTTTCCTTCATTTGAGAGTGTTGCAGAGCCAGCAATGTAAATTGGCTCTGCCAGATTAGCATCAGTCTAAGCAGGTATATGGCTCAAAAGACTGCTACAAGTGGTCTAACCACCATTAATGATTTATGTAAATAGAATTAGTTGGCTCAGGGAAAATTTCAGTTTTTAGAAGGAGGAAGGAAAAAATATGTGTAAAAAAAATTACAAATTTAACAAAGAATCATCGGAAGTGTGGCTGGCAGATTCCAAAGGTCAGGCAGGGCAAAGGATTACGAAGAGCCTATCTTAACAGCTAAGCTACCAGACCACCCCAGATTGTTTTGTTCAGCTTGGTTTAATAATTAGTTCAGGCATTATCGAAGAATTTCAGAACATTCAGAAAGAGCATAGATTCCAAAGCCAACACAGTTCACATTGGAACAAAAAAAAAACACAGATTAAATGCCACTTAAGCAGTTTTAACACCTTCACTGAATAGAGTGATTTTTGTTTTACTTTTGCACTTTAAGCACTAATGGGATTTAATTATTCTTTGAATGTTACCTGTATGCTCCTCAGTGTGAAGCCAATCTCCGACAGCATTCTGGGACTGAGCCTGATTATCTAACGAGCACAGAATTTGCCCTGGCCTTTGAAAAAATAGCTCCACAGTGCAATGCAAAAGTGAGCCAGGTCTTGGTTGAACAGTCCATTGCTGCTAAGCAAAGTGCCTCTGTTTCTCTATCAAGTGCAGCACGTATCCTACAAAATGAATTTTCAGCTATCTTGCAACTTGTAATAGCTAAGTAATAAAATAACAGCCTGTGCTGGATTGTTAACTTTACAAATCTTTCAACTTTACATGTGTCTTTCAGGGAAGAAAAATAGAGCAGTTCAATGAGGAATGTTAATTGGTCTCAATTCTCAATATGAAGATATTTGACTGCCAACTTCCTAAGCATTGTCTTGTAAATGGGTTTTTGGTGTTCAGATTAATTAATATACAACCGTCTTACTATTGGGAAATATTTCTTAATTATGACAACCTGGAAGCTCGTGGGTTTTCTTAAATGATATGGCAGGAAACTCTGTAGTCCAATTTGAAATATATGTATATTTTGAGAAATATGTCAATGTCCTTTTACAACAAAACCTAGAAAAACCAGAATGTTTAAAAAAAAAAATAAATAAATATTAAATAATAATTTCATGACAACAGCTAAAATTTGAGAGCAGGTCACTGAATGAATTAACTGAACAGCTATGAAGAGAGACTGGATAGGCTGGGGTTGTTTTCCTTAGAGCAGAGAAGGGGGGACCTGATTGAGGTATACAAAATTATGAGGGGCATTGATAGGTTAGATAGGAAGAAACTTTTTCCCTTAGCGGAGGGGTCAATAACCAGGGGGCATAGATTTAGGGTAAGGGGCAGGAGGTTTAGAGAGGATTTGAGGAAACATTTTTTCACCTAGAGGGTGGTTGAAATCTGGAACACACTGCCTGAAGTGGTGGTAGAGGCAGGAACCCTCATAACATTTAAGAAGTATTTAGATGAGCACTTGAAACGCCAAAGCATAAAAGGCTACGGGCCAAGTGCTGGAAAATGGGATTAGAATAGATAGGTGCTTGATGGCCGAAGGGCCTGTTTCTGTGCTGTATAACTCTATGACTCTATTACTCTGTAACAGTGAGAATTGCTTGGCTATTTGATAGCATGGAGCATCACAGCAAAGCCCCGGATTCTGGTCTCACCTGAGACTCACTGACACATTTTTCAGTAAGGGGGGAGGTGGCATAGTGGTAATGTCACAGGGCTAGAAATCCAGAGGCCCAGGCTAATCTCTGGGGACACAATTTCAAGTCGCACTATGGCAGCTGGTGGAATTGAAGTTCAATTAATAAATCCGGAATTATAAGAGTTAGTCTCAATATTGGTGACCGTGAAACCATTGTTGATCAGTGTAAAAACCCATCTGGTTTACTAATGTCCTTTAGGGAAGGAAATCTGCCGTCCTTACCTGGTTTGGCCTATGTGTGACTCCAAACCCATAGCAATGTGGTTGACTATTAATTAAAACCTCTGAAATGGCCTAGCAAGCCACTCACTTGTACCAAACTGCTAGAGAAAAGTCTAAAAGGAATGAGACTGGACAGACCACCCAGCATTGAACTAGGCACTGGAAACGACAATGGCACACCCAGCCCTGTTGACTCTGCAAAGTCCTCCTGACTAACATCTGGGGCTTGTGCCAAAATTGGGAGAGCTGTCCCACAGTCTAGTCAAGCAACTGCCTGACATAGCCATACTCACCAAATCATACCTTACAGACAATACCCCAGACACCACCATCACCATCCCTGGGTATGTCTTGTCCCACTGACAGGACAGACCCAGCAGAGATGGAGGCACAGTGGTATACAGTCAGGAGGGAGTTGCCCTCGGAATCCTCAACAGTGACTCCAGACCCCATGAAGTCTCATGGCATCAGGTCAAACATGAGCAAGGAAACCTCCTACTGATTACCACCTACCACCACCCCGCAGCTGATGAATCAGTACTTCTACATGTTGAACACCACTTGGAAGAAGCACCGAGGGTGGCAAGGGCACAGAATGTACTCTGGATGGGGGACTTCAATGTTCATCACCAAGAGAGGCTCGGTAGCACCACAACTGAGTGAGCTGGCTGAGTCCTACATCCGAAAGAAGACTTAAGAGCCACACACCATCACTGTTATACACTTTAGCCTATCTCCTGTCATGATGTCAAGGGACTGATGGCAGAATAATAAAATGGGGGCTTTCGTACAGATGCAGAGAAGCTGTTGCGCCATTGCTCATCTTGTAAGTTGATGAATTCAAGTAGTTGTAAATAAGCTCAATATAGATGATTTAGGATTCTTCATGTTATAAATCCAGTTTAATGCTGATCTCTGATTATGGTTCTCTCAAAAGTGTACCTGAAAATTCTTGATTTAGATTCCTTAAATATTCATTCACAACCGAAACTATCTCAGATTCAATACAAACATTGCCACCTCAGACTGAAAGAGCATACGGATAGAGTGTTGTAGATGGAAACATTGTAAAGGTGCAGTAGGGAATACTTTTATGGAGTCGGTATTTATAGTACCAACTAGGAAAAGCTAAGTCACTCACATTTAGCTTGTGCATGAAGGCAAAAGTGTGCTTCAACTGTAGAGATCAAAAGTAAACTTCAACAGCTGAATTTTTGGGCCCTGCCAATGTCGGGAAAGGAGATGGACGGGGCCTGAAAATTACAAGGCTGGGTAGCATGCCAGCTTCCCAACCCTGTTCCCGACCTCAGCCATTTTGGCTGACACGGTTCAGGGCCCAGGAAGGCCGCCCACCCCCATGAGGCGGGCAGGCAATTAGGCTCGTTAAGAGTCTTTGTTGAGCAGGGATAAACGAAGGTCGACTGGTATTTTCCAGTCGGCCTCCAGTTTCCCAATATGACAGGGCCCAGATCAACTGACTGGAGGTGGGCACCCAACGGCAGGCCGTGGTGCCAGCACTCCTGGAAGACCTCCCTGCCTGCCTGGGTGGGAGTGCAGCCAAAAACCACCCTGTAGTGAGGTTCCCTCCCCCACCATCGCTCACAGCGGTGGCCTGGCTGCTTTTTTTTTAACATGAATGTTTTTAAAAAATCTGAGAGGACACCTTCTTGTTGAAGCTCCCTCCCAGTTACTTACCTTGAACTACAACTGAGAGATTCTTTGAAGCTGAAAGGTCTTTGATTGGTCTCCAGCTTTGACAGCCTGCCCGCTACCTTTATTTGGACAGGGAACCTGTCTCCATGCCAATTAAGGTCCCACCCAGGTGGAAAATCTTGACTTTGATCAGTTTCCCACCAGAGGCGGGTTAGGGTCCCAAAAACAGTCCCGACTCCTGTTTCCCACCTCCGTGGGGAAAACTCCAAGTGTTGGAAAGCTGAAGTGAAATATTGGAAATGCTGAAAATACACAGTGGGTTAGTGATTATTTGTAGAAGAAACATAAGTTAGCACCAAAACTAACATGGTAAGGCTAGAGAAGCCCTGGAGAGAGCAACTGGTACACATCAAGATTTCGGATATGGCCATTACTTTCACAAGAGGCAGCTAATGTGTTCCCCTTGTTCCTGACTTTGATGATTATGTGTACATGACCAAGAATAGCATGCTTCAATCCACTGGCTTCCTTTATAAGTACATATTTAAAATGGTAGAATGCTTGTATTCCTTTTATTGGCGTACGTTTAATTTTCTTAACATGGCTTACCAGAGATTACAGCATACTTAATGCTGCTACAGCAAGTACATCTGCATAAACAATGTCTTCAGACTGTACCAGGTAAGAGAAGGAGCAGTTTACCTTTGGCAGGTAGGAGACATGATTGTGTCAAATGCATTTTAATTTTTAAATTTCTCCCCTTCTCTTCAGAAGTTATTTGGGGTAATTTTGCCTTTGGACAATATTGATTCAGCCGTCCATTATACCGTTCTCCAAAATGTCAATGAAAATGGGGAGCAAGGTATAATTGGCGGCTGAGTAAATACTGTCCATTTTACACTATCACCAAAAGTCAAAATTACTATTGAATATTATTGAGGTACAATTTCACAGATGCTGACAGCTATCCAGTATCTCAAAATTCTTTGTGATTTTAGACATTAAATATCAGCAAGCTATTTAACCACAAAAGGGCATCGCCGTCAATTACCATATTATTGGCACCCATGTGCATTTTCTAGCCAGCTCCTAGATAATATGAACTGAGAATACCCTTGGTAAGTTACAATGAGCAAAGAGAACAGCACAGAAGTCACTCTGAGAAACTATTAGACTGCATTGTCAAAGTACAAAGAAAATTAGAAATACATGCCAGATTTCACCCAGTGAGGAGCTGTATTTCATCTTAACGGCAAAAAAGAAACTAGACTGTCAAACAGAATCAATTCTTATAGTTTAGAAATATACCAAAGAGCCAGTAATACATAGGAAACCGTAAGGCAGTGGCTATAATGGGAGATTTACATTGGCCTGAAGGTGGTCCAGTTGTAAAATAAAATAGACATTGCTCTGCTGTATGCACTGAACTGCTGATCTCAGCTGGAGTATTAAATTTGGCCTCAGTCCACCCAGACTAGATAGAAGAACAACTATTATGCAGGGATCCCATGTGATATTTATGTTTTACACAGGTTCGATGCAGTTGCATGCCTCATATGGAGTTAACAGTTAACTTGTTTTTAGTTTTCATAATGAGCTGTCACAATACTCTTGTTTGCAAGAGTGATTCACCACCATATGCTTATAGCTCACAGAGATTCATTGCCACACTTTCTCACCAAGATATGCTGTGATATTCCTGACTGGTCATTGGGATTTCACATAGCACTTTTACGTTTTACATTGACTCTCCGTAATTCCCTCAATTCTGAGATCTACTGTCAGCCCAGAGATGTATTCTTGACATCAATTTCCTAAGAAAAGCAGAACAGTTTACCACCATTCATAAACAACTTAGAGTTGTCACCTTTTGCTTTGTGCTATTTCTTAGTTTTGGAGCTGACTGTGCAGGTCAGAGAAAAATCTCTTAAAGTGATAACACAGTTTTCATCTTTATGATTTATGTTAATTTACACTGTAATTAATTTTGTTAATCTATGTATATGGGGTTGTGGGGGAGAGGGAGAATAGTTCCTAAGGCTAAAACTAATGTGCATAATAAAGCATTCCAAGAATTAAATATATATTAACATAGCATTACCAATTAATATTTATGCATTTCCAGCCTTCATTCAATATTGAGATTTCTCACTGACCAAACATCTGATGACCTGTGATGAGAAAAGAGCAGTCAAGAGTTCAAGGAAGGTGTCCTAAAACTGGATTGTTCACCATCTTCTGAGTCAGGCTTTTCCCTTTTCAACCCTTTAGTAGAATGTCATTTAGTGATTTCAAATAGGTTGGATGATAAAATAGTTTCATGGACTGTGGTACTGGCTTCTGGTAAATATTTTCCCTCTTTATTGCTTAAATTTGGAGTGAATGAAGGGAGAGATAGAGTTGTAAATGGATTTTTATGCAGTGCATTCATGAATAAGATAATTTTATGTCTTATAAATGTTTGTCAGATGGCTTAAATTTTTATCTAATGTTAATACCAATTAATACAAGCAATTCTTTGTTATAAGTCACTTCCATATATTATAGCATATTGTAGAACCAGCACTGTTTATCTCCCTACAGAGTTATCATTGGAGTCAACCATTGAGGTTGTACCAGAAGATGGAACTCTCATTACCATGTCCAGGTTGAAACTACTGGCCAATAACATAGCCAGGTAGAGTATTTTTAAACTGTGTAGCATGGCAGCATTATAATTAAGTCCATATCTCAGTAGTTAATATTGTTATGGACCTAAATTAATGCAGAGAAACTGAAAATAATGTTGTCAATGACTAAATCATAATAAGGCTTAATGTTAAATAGTCAGAGAGTCACTTTTCTCATCCACCCAGCATGGCCTCCCTCCATCCTCGCTCTAGGATAGTTTGAGCCACAATTGGATGGGTGAGCTTATTACATCTGTAACTGGATCGCCAACTGCCTAGTAAGTGGGCCTAGGTTGCAACGGAGGGTGTGTCACACAGAGTTGCAATCTGTTCAGACCACGAAAAGAATTCTGGCCCTGCTAGAGTAGCATAAGTGCTACTTTATTTTGAATCAGATGGTTTTTTGTTGATTGCCTTTTATTTGTCATATTATTAGTGGTAGATTCACAACAATATGGATTCCAACACTAATAATGTTAATTCTGGAAAATCATTAATATTCCATTGGAACTTCAAAGTTTGTTCAAGATTTCTTGGAAGATGCTGGTATTGCAATCAATAGGTGTGTAATTAGAACATGGATTTCTTTCACATCTGAAAGCATTCAAAAGCAGCCCTCACCGCATCAATTCCTTAGACCAAATATTCAGTGATTTTTTTTCTACTAAGTCCACATAGATCAGGAAGCTGTAATTAGTTTTTAAGAAAACAAATTTTTCCTGTTTATAGCTATTTTATAGAACCATTTTCTCTCCGTGGTTGATCAGTAATCATAAATGAAACTTGCCTCCTACAGTCCAGAAAGTTACTTTTCTGATGATCTACCCTAGTCAATACTGAGGATTAATATTCATCCTACTTGTAGTAATTTGTTTGCTGGATTAAACATTGTCATCTGCTAAACCACCACTCTTTGAGTTGGTAGATATTAAACACAGACCTGAATTTTTACAGCTAATATATTTATTTGCAATTAAATAGTGAACAGAAACACAAAAATTCAATAAGTCCTGAATGGGTCAATTGTTCTCTGTAAGAATGACATCTAAAGAAACTTTGCAATTTCTTTTTATACCTTTTTAAAAATTCATTTGTGGGATGTGAATGTCATTAGCAGGCCAGCATTTATTGCCCATCCCTAATTTCCCTTGAGAAGGTGTTGGTGAGCCACCTTCTTGAAGCGCTGCAGTCTGTGTGGTGTAGGTACACACACAATGCTGTTTTGGTATCAGCAAATGTAGCACCTGTGAATAAGATAAATTCTAAAAGAAATACCCGAACAGTTTAAATTACAAGTTTTTGACTCTCTTAGTTAGAGTCATAGAGTTTTACAGCAGAGAAACAGGCCCTTCGGCCCAACACGCCTGCGCCGACCATCAAGCACCTGTCCTAACTAATCCCATTTCCGCGCAAATGGTCCATAGCCTTGTATGTTCTTCTAAATACTTCTTGAATGTTGTGAGTGTTCCTGCCTCTACCACCTCTTCAGGTGCTGTGTTCCAGATTCCAACCACCCTCTGGGTGAAAATTTTTTCCTCAACTCCCCTCTAAACCTTCTGTCCCTTACCTTAAATCTATGCCCCTTAGTTATTGATCCCTCCACTAAGGGAAAAAGTTTCTTCCTATCTATGCTATCAATGCCCCTTATAATTTTGTATACCTCAATCAGGTCTCCCCTCAGCCTTCTCCGCTCCAAGAAAAACAACACCAACCTATCCATCGGTCTTCATAACTGAAATGCTCCAGCCCAGGCAACATCCTAGTGAATCTCCTCTGCACCCTCTCCATTGCAATCACATCCTTCCTACAGTGTGGTGACCAGAACTGCATGCAGTACTCCAGCTGTGGCCTAACCAGCGTTTTATACAGCTCCATCATAACCTCCCTGCTCTTATATTCTTTGCCTTGGCTAATAAAAACAAGTATCCCATATGCCTTCCTAACCACCTTATCTACCTGTGCTGCTGCCTTCAGTGATCTATGGACAAGCACCCCAAGTTCCCTCTGACCCTCTGTACTCCCGAGGGTCCTACCATTCATTGTATATTCCCTTGCCTTGTTGGTCCTCCCAAAATGCATCACCTCACACTTCTCAGGGTTAAACTTCATTTGCCAGTGCTCTGCCCATCTATATCATCCTGTAGTCTAAGGCTTTCCTCCTCGCTATTTACGACACCACCAATTTTCGTGTCATCTGCGAACCTACTGATCATACCTCCTATATTCACGTCTAAATCATTAATGTACACTACAACCAGTAAGGGTCCCAGCACCAATCCCTGCGGTACCCCACTGGTCACAGGCTTCCATTCACAAAAACAACCCTTGACCATCATCCTCTGCCTCCTTCCACGAAGCCAATTTTGGATCCAATTTGTCAAATTACCCCGGATCCCATAGCTTTTACTTTCTTAACCAATCTCCCATGTGGGACCTTATCAAAAGCCTTACTGAAGTCCATCTAGACTACATCAACTGCTTTACCCTCATCTACACATCTAGTTACCACCTCGAAAAATTCAATCAAATTTTTTAGATACAATCTCCCCCTGACAAAGCTATGCTGACTATCCCTGATTAATCCCTGCCTCTCCAAGTGGAGATTAATCCTGTCTCTCAGAATTTTTTCCAATAATTTCCCTACCACTGTTGTTGGACTCACTGACCTGTAATTACCTGGTTTATCCCTGCTACCCATCTTGAATAATGGCACCACATTCACTGTCCTCCAATCCTCTGGTACCTCTCCCGTGGCCAGAGAGGATCTGAAAATTTGTGTCAGAGCCCCTGTTATCTCCTCCCTTGCCTCACATAGCAGCCTGGGATACATCTCATCTGGGCCTGGGGATTTATCCACCTTTAAACCTGCTAATACAGACAATACTTCCTCCTTAACAAGGCTAATTTGATTAAGTATATCACAATCCCCCTCCCTGATCACTACACCTACATCGTCCCGCTCCATAGAGAACACAGATGAAAAGTAATTGTTCAAAACCTCCCCTATCTCCTCCGGCTCCACACACAGATGCCTCTATGATCCCTAATGGGCCCCACTTTTTCCCTGGTTATCCTCTAGCCCCGAACATACTTATAAAATGCCTTGGGATTTTCCTTTATCTTGTCTGCCAGTGATTTTTCATGCCCTCTCTTCGCTCTCCTAATTACTTTTTTAAGTACTCCCCTACACTTTCTATACTCCACTAGTGCCTCCACTGTTTTCAGCACTCTGAATTTGCCATACGTCTCCTTTTTTTTCCTTATCCAATCCTCTATATCCCTTGACATCCAGGGTTCCCTTGACCTGTTGATCCCACTCTTCACCTTTACAGGAACATGCTGCACCTGAACCCTCACAATTTCCCTTCTCAGTGACTCCCACTGGTCTGATGTAGACTTTCCTATAAGAAGCTGCTGCCAGTTCACTTTGGCCATATCCTGTTTTATCATAATGAAATCTGCCTTCCCCCTGTTCAGTACTCTTATTTCCGGTCCCTCTATGTCCTTTTCCATAACAACCTTAAATCTTACAGAGTTGTGATCACTATCCCTGAAATGCTCCCCCACTGCCACTTCTACCACTTGTCCGGCTTCATTCCCTAGGATTAGGTCTAGTACTGCCCCTCCTCTTGTAGGACTCTCTACGTGCTTAATTCTTTTGAAGTGAAATATTCAGATGAACTTAACAATGTTACATTGAAATTTACAACTGATAATACTATATACAAATTAAATATATTATGCAAGTGTAGATTAGGACTGGATTCACACTGTATATTTGGAAAATATGTTCCTGCCTTCAGAAATCCAAACATCATGAACCCCCATTCAGTCCACCAAACAACTTTGATCAATTGATTGAAAAACACCATCTGCTCTATAACTTAAATATAAAAAAATCTGTGAAAGAAAAATATAAAGACTTGCATTTATATGGCGCATTTCACAATCTCAGGATGTCCCAAAATGCTTTACAGCTAATGAAGCACTTTATGAAGTGTAGTCACTTACGTAATGTAGGAAAGACAGTTAGGGAAGACCGTTTAACATTTTAATTTCATTTTAGGAGCAAGAAGATACAATTGGCATACGCCCACACAATCTAACAGAAAGAGGACTCTGCACTGGTCAAATGGTTCAATCTACTAACTTCAGGAAGGAATAGATTTTTACAAAATCAGGACTTCTGGATACCTCTTATGAAGATGCCTGTATTTTGAAACTTATATATCCATCAAATACTTTGACCTTTAATTCCATGTAAACAGAGGACTAGGATTCAGTTGCTTGACCGTAATTTTTTTGTGTTCAATTTATGCCAACACAAAATCCAGGCACAATCCCCACCACTTATACTTTCTATGCTTACGAAGAACTGCCACGTATATTGGACAAATAGCACTAGCTATTTGCTGCTACTATAAGAGTTGATTACACAGGCACCATTTATAACATATTCAGCATGCTTTCAGGCAGCTTTTCCTACCTCGTTAACCCCCTGTACAGTATTTAACAATGTACAATGTTCAGTTTAATTCCCAAAGAGGACTCCAGGAGGCATTAATGCTGCAGGCTGGGATTTTATGTGCCCCCCTGAGGCGGGGAGCATGGAGTATCGCAACGGGTGGATGGTAGGGCGGAGGGACTGTGGCCAAGCGATCTTCCCGGGGGCGGAATAGGCTGACGACAGCCTTCCCACCCAGAGGCCAATTGAAGCCCTTAATTGAAGGCCAATCAAGGGCCTGGTCCCACCACGGCTGGCATCTTACCAGTGGCGGGGGTGCCTCTGCCGTGCGGGGAAGATGCCTTGCAACATGAGGCACCCTCCCTGCGGGCTTGTGTGGTGGGGGTGGGCCTCGTCCATGGGAAATTTGTGGCCTTCTGAGGACCCCCACTGGGAATAACTTTACCCTCCTGTTACCCTCTCCCCCTGGACTTCACAAGTAATCCCCACACTCTCCCCTCGTCGGGGCATTCTGGACTGGCCCTGGTGACCCCGCCTCACCTACCTCTTGTCTGGAGTTCCAAAACTGGGCCTGAGGCCGTGGCCTCTGCAGTACCAACGGTGGCCACCGCTCCTGGTGGTGCTGCCGATACTGCTGAGCTGCTGGTTCTCTGATTAGTCAGCAGCTCATGGAGGCGGGATCCCAGTCTTTAAAGGGACTGAGATCCCGGCTCGTGAATCTTTAATTGAAAAACACCGGAGGATCGTTCCGGGGCGGCTGCGAAAAGGCAGACCCTGCCTTTTCGGCTCGGCGCCGGGAGCCCTGCCTCCTACACAAAATCCAGCCTGCGATGTGTCTCTCTCACAATTTTCTCTGTGCTGGCAAATTCGCATTTGCTGCTTCTCTAGGTCAGTACGGGAACACAATGGAAGCTCCTTCTGACATCAATCGGTATTTTAATGACCAGTAGAGCATGTAGGGTTCACAGCAGTGGGAATTGGGGTTACTATCCACCAATAACACCGGCACACTTGCTAGAAGTGGTGGGGAGTATATAACAAGAGGTTAAATTTAAGTCTTCCATCCTCTGCTGATACTGATAAACTTTGCCCTATAGGAAGCTCCCTGGGATTTGGCAATTTGCCAGTTGCTAGCCCAACTTGTTAGCACTGTTGATATTATACAGTCCCACATAAAAATATCTAATTATTTTGCTAATGTCATAGAGTCATAGTAATAGAGAGATAGAGCACTGAAACAGGCCCTTCGGCCCTCCGAGTCTGTGCCGACCAACAACCACCCATATGTTTTGAGTAGTAGAATGATTAAAGATAATTTTCTACATTCAACGATAGCACTGTTAAATAGTGTCTTTAATTACATGTAGGAAAGCATACCGTGCGTTATTAAGATGAAATCCTTTATAATATCAAGCTTTTCTTCAGCAAACACCTTTGATTTTAAGGAGCATTGACTGTATATATCTTTTCCATGAAGAACTCCTGATGTAAGTGATGCTTAATTAATAATTAAGTAATCACTATACCTCAGAAGACTAAAGCAATTCAAGTCTTCCATTCTCAATTATTTCTGTATTAGCACTGATTTATAAGGATCTCTAAATAAATATCTGCATCAGCTGAATGCCCTACCAGCCACAATATTTAGTATTCAGAGTGAATAGGACAAACTATGACATGATTAATTTTCATTAGAATGAAAAATGTTAAATATACTCTTACTGATAAATGAAATGTCATTTCAAAAGGTCACTTAAACCAAATTAGACTGAAGATCAAACCTATCTGCCAATGTATAACATTATTTTGAGATCCATTTATCCACCTTTATGTTGAAAGCTCTGATAATTATAGGTTATTCCAACGTTCCATCATGGCTTTATTTTAAAAGCTGTTTCAGACTGCGAAAGAAATGAAGCTCAAACAATTGGATAAGGTAAAAGCAACCATCTCTCAGTTTAGCAAGGACATTTTTTTTTTAAGTACACGTGGTCTGTATTTTCAGGTCCCCCACCCAGCATAGATGCCGAGCAATGACCTGATGCACCATTGCCAATGTTGCTCTGGTCGTGGTGATGCTCCCTCCACTGGACTCACTGCTAGGTGGCTGGTGAGGACCCTGCAGTCAGACTGTAGGCCCATTTAAAGTGCTGTTTGAGGTACTATGACAATCATTGGTGCCCGATTGTCATTTTTGGCCAGAACCAGGGGGAAGCATGTGCACATTCACACTCTCACCAGTATTAGCTGGTTTCTTGGCCAAAGGTAGGTCCCGCTTCATTATTGTTGGGCTAAGAGAAGCAGGAATGTTCCTCTAGGCTCCACAAAACTAGCCTGGGCTGCTGCCTCTCCAGCTCCCCTACCACCCCTTCAACGATTAGGGCCTCCCCTTCCTACAACCTTTCCTCCAGCCCAGAGGTGCTGGGCTGCCTAATATTGTGGCAATTCAGTTTTGACAGGCTGTGCCATGGTGCTTGATGTCTGACTGCAGCTTGCCAGCCCAATTTTAATATGGCCCAGCCCTCAAATTCAACCATGTCTCACACTAGAACTACCAGGCATGACTTTTCCTCTGTCTGTTATTTTAACAGGGATACAGAGGGGAATTTTAACCAGTGGGGAGGGGGGATTTTAAAATTGAGCATTCCACCTTACTAGCCTGTTCCTGCTGGATCCCACCGACCACCATTTTAACTGCTCACTGCAGTTAGGTGGCTGAGGTGCCCACTGGAAGTAGGCAGAAGTGTCATTAACTTATGAAAATTGAGCTGTTATTACATCACTGGGACTGGGTTGTACTTCAACTTGGACCTGAACAGGAAAGTTGCTGTGGCTCTCCCTCCAGATGAATACCGATCAGCAGCTGTTGTTAATTGTATATCAATTGTTTAATTATATGCAGGTGGAGGTGTTACTGGGATCTTGAGCACATATGAGAAGATTCTTACTGAGACTGGTAGAGGGTTCGAGTGAGGAGATACATGTTTGTAATCCTTTTACTTTGTACAATAAATGTGAAACTGAGTAAAGATAGGCTCCAGTGTTATCCTTCCACAACAAGCCTTCTGGAGTTTAACATGATGGCAGAGGATGGTTGTCTCAAACTGAAGGTTGGAAACTAGGTTGTTTTTTTTTTTTTACATAGAAAACTAAAATCTCACAGGCTATTGTGGAAAATATGGCAGAAAGCAAGTGTAAATTGTCATGGAATGATTACCCTCCAATGTTCTCTGAGTCTGAACCACATGACCAGTGGAAGAATGAAGTGGATATGTGGATACAGGTTACATCTCTACCAAAGAGGAAACAAGGTATGGTCTTGGCGTTGTCATTTCCTAGCAAAAGTAAAATCAGAAGTAAAGTGTTTTGTGAACTGGATGCTTGTCAGTTGGATACTGATGAAGGGTTGGATCTTCTGTTAGAAATCATGGATGAAATTTACAAGAAAGATGACCTATTGAATGTACATGAGGCATTGTCAGACTTTGATAGATTTCGGAAAACATAATTATTCAATGGAGGAAACTATCATGGCCTTTAACAGACTGTGTAGAAGATTGAGGAAATTCAATTTGGAGATCCCTGTTTTAGTGCTAGCATTTAAATTGTTAGATTGTGCTAGGGTGTCGCATATGGACAGGCTCCTGGTTCTAACTGGGGTTTGGTTCTTGGAAAATGACTCCCTGTTAGATCAGATGTCTGCTGCCTTAAAGAAATTCCTGGAGAAACAGTCATTTCCTGCAGCTCTGGTAGTACAGACAGGGCATTCTGCGGTGACACAAAGAATGGAAGACTCAATGTTTACTGGATTTTGAAATGGTCCAGATACGGGACACAGGCATAAGTACAATGGAATAGTCAAAGACAGGAGGAATGAGGATGAAAGCACCTTTAGCAGGTCTGGTTATTTCAGCAGAAGACAGAATTGGAACAGCAATAATAGGTGAATGAATCCCATGAATGCCCAAGGAACAGTTGTTAGGTGCTTCAGGTGTGACTCAAAGTATCATTATGCAATGAACTGCCCAAAGTGAAGGGATAGAGTCCTCAAAATAACACAGAACGCAGGAATTCTGAGGCACAAGAGGGAAGATACTGATGAATCTTAACAAATTGTAATAATCACAAGGAGTTTTTAGTCTTGTGATGAATGTGTTAGTTGCAGATTCATTCAACTGTGCTGTATTGGATTGTGTTTGCACATGAACAGTATGTAGAACAGATTGGTTACAATGTTATCTGGATTCACTCAGTAGTGAGGATCGGCACAAGCTTATGGGGTATAAAAGCACTACCAGCTTTAGGTTTGGTGATGAAATCACATTGAAGTCACTGAAGAGAGTAGTAATGCCATGTAAAATAGCTGGAGTAAGCCACTTTATCAGTACTGATGTCTCTAGTGAACTACCTTTACTGTTGAATAAACCTTTAATAAAAAAGGCACAAATGAAATTTGATATGGAGCATGATAAGGCAATTGGTGTTGGAAAGTTAGTGAATTTGCAGTTTCGAGTCAGAGTGGTAAAGAAGTATTAATGGCATCAGGTGATAAGAATCAGAGAGATAAAAAGCAAATTGTCTTAAAGTTAAACAGACAATTTTCTCACCCTTAATGTCAAAGATTAAAATTCCTGTTAAAGGATGTAGGTGTGATTGATGAAGAGTATACAAGGATAATAGAAGAGATGAGTGAAAAGTGTGAAGGCTGTACAAAGTATCAGATGATGCCATCATGTCTTATTGTCAGCCTTCCATTGGCACATGACTTTAATGAGGTAGTTGCCATGGATTTAAAGGTACGGAACAAAGGCAAGAATAATTTCATTCTACATTTTATAGACCTAGCAACTAGATTTAGTCTTTCTACAATAAATAGCAAGGACAAAAGGGTGATTATAGATAAAATCATGGAGAAATGAATAGGGACTGGACTTGGCGCACCAGCTAAGTTTCTGACTGATAATGGAGGGGAATTTGCTAATGACGAGTACAGAGACATGTGTGAAAATATGAATATTATGGTTATGAATACTGCAGCTGAAAGTCCTTTCAGCAATGGACTCTGTGAAAGGAATCACACAGTGATTGATAAAATGCTGCAAATGTCTGAGCTGACCAACCAAACTGCAAGTTGACAACCGTCCTGGCATGGGGCAGTTCATGCAAAGAATTTGTTTCAGATGGTTGGAGGATATAGTCCCTATCAATTGGGTCTATGGGCAGAATCCCAAATTGCCTTCTGTATTGTGTGATAGTCCTCCTCCTCTAGAAGGTACTACAATTACTTCTATTTTTTTTCTGCTCATTTTAATGCTTTACATGCAGGGAGATGGGCTTTCATCAAGGCTGAGGACTCTGAGAAAATTTGGAAAGCTCTGAGACATCGTATATGGCCATCTGAGGCGGAATTTAATTCAGGATATTTGCTGTATTATAAAAGAGAGGGTCATAGGGAATGGAAGGGCCCTGATAAGGTAATAGGTTGTGATGGTAACACAATAGTTATCAAACATGGAAATCAAACTGTTAAGGTTCATTCCTCACAATTAATTGGGATAGATTACAAAATCTCAGAATCTAAGTGGCTGAGAGAGGGAAATGAGGCATCTTGTACCTCAAATAATCATGTGTTTTGTGATGAAGGTTCAGAGGAATAGAATGAGGTAGATCAAGGGTTGGATAGTAATGTAAGCGATCATGATGCTCAAGAAAAAGCTATTGCATCCAAAGGACAATTGCTCTGAGTAGGTACTCGGGTGACATGTATTCCAGAGGAGTCTAATAAATGGAGGGATGCAACAATTGTGGGACGTGCAGGAAAATCTACTAGCAAGTTTAAATATTGGTTGAATGTTCAAGATGATGGCCGAGAAGCAAGGTCCATGGACTCGCAGAATGGAGTGAAAGAGTTGAGAGTAAGAAAGAGCAGAGCAAGTTCTAATAGTGGGTTTGGAAGAGACTCGCATAGGAAACAATCCTGTACTGGTGAAAGAGCCTTTGATAGTGTGTGAGGGAGATCTTATAGCAGTAGTTCTGAAAGTCATCACAGTGCTAATAGAGGCCATAATTTGAATAGATTCGACATGAAATGAAGGCTAGAAATCAATCTTGGAATAGAACTAGAAGCAGAAGTCCTCATGGCCATAAAGTTTTAGTGGCTGCCAATAAACTTGGGGATAAACTAATAAGAGATGCAAAACATAAGGAATTAGAGAGTTGGAGAGAGTTTGGTGTTAATTCTGAGGTATCAGATAGGGGCCTTGTCACATAAATGGATTTGTACGAAAAAAAGTCCTTCCCAATGGGACTTACAAGGCTAAAATGAGACTAGTTACGAGGGGTTTTGAAGAGCGACTGGTGATACTGATGTTAGAGTGGACTTTCTCACAGCTCTTTTGGCCACATATTCATGGGAGTGTGGATCCACTGACATAAAAGCTGTATTTCTGCAGGGAGATACTTTTCAGAGAGAAGTGCATCTGAAACCACCTAAAGAGGCAGCAGACACAGAAGGAAAGCTATGGAAACTGAACAAATGCATCTATGGCCTTAATGATGCTTCCAGGGTGTGGTATTTCTCGGTGAGATACATTTTGTTGAAAATGAGTTGTGTTCCACTAAAAGCAGATCCTGCAATGTTTTATTAGTATCATAAAGGGAAACTTTCAGGCATCTTCGTGATGAACGCTGATGATTTCTTATGCTGCAGATTAAGAAATATATTAATAAGATTAGGGCAGAATTTAAGATTGGGAGTCAGCCTTGTGGGGCCTTTAAATATATTGGTTTAGATATTAAGCAGACTAAGTCTGGAATAACTTTAAATCAACAATCCTATCCCATTCCTGTTAATCGTGCTAGGTTATCTTAGAGAGATGATGATACTCCTAAAGCGGAGACTGAGCAGTTGCGAAGCTTGATTGGTTAATTAAATTGGTTGTGCACTCAGACCAGACCTGATGCTAGTCTTGATGTGCTGGGGCTAAGTTTAGTTTAGTCTGTGCCGACCATCAACTGTGCCACCGAGTCTGAGCCGACCATCAACCACCCATTTATACTAATCCTACACTGATCCCATATTCCTACCAAACATCCCCACCTGTCCCTATATTTCCCTACCACCTACCTATACTAGTGGCAATTTATAATGGCCAATTTACCTACCAACCTGCAAGTCTTTTGGCTTGTTTGGCTAAGTTGAGAATGTTTTAAGGGCAAATAAAACATTTAAAAAAAAATAAATCTGGAGCAATGTATACTGAAGTTCCCATCTTTAGGTGACCCAAAGAACAAGAATCTAATCATTTTTAATGAGGCTTCACATGCTAATCTTCCTGATGGGTATTTGAGTGCATCTGGTTTCATAATATGTCTGATGGGCGAAGATGGGAAATGTTGTCCTTTAGCTTGGGAAGCTAAGAAAATAAAAAAGGGTAATTGAAAACACTTTAGCTGTGGAAACACTGGGTCATATGGAGGCGGTGGATGTGGGGTTCTATATGTCAAATATTTTAGGTAAAATTCTTAACAAGGGACATACTCAAGATAGGATACCCACTGAATGTTATGTGGATAATTGTTCTTTGTGAGACAATGTACGCTCTACAAAAAAGTGTCAGTGAGAAAAGACCCCACTGGATTGAAAGAAATGCTGGAGAGAAAGGAAATCTCCAAACTTAAATTGGTAGATGCAAGTCATTAGCTATCTGATTATTTCACAAAAAGAAATGCTAGTACAAAGAAATTGTTAGGGGTGCTAGAGTAGGTGCATCTCACAATGTAATACTTTTGTACCTAATAGAAATTTTTGATTTATTTTGAAATGTTCTTTGAGCATAATATGGAATTTATTTTGAAATATTTGAGTGTATTAATCTAATTTTTATCAAAGAATGAAGGGAATCTGTTAATTGTGTATCAATTGTTTGTTTATATGCAGGTGGAGGGTGTTAACTGGGGCACTTATAAGGAGACTCTTACTGAGACTGGTGGAGGGTTTGAGTGAGGAGCTACATGCTTGTAATCATTTTATTCTGTACAATAAATGTGAAACTGAGTAAAGATAGGGTCCAGCATTATCCTTCCACAACAAGCTATCTGGAATTTAACAGCAGCCATGAGGATGAAGTGGTTTTCCAAGGTAGTGAAATTTTTCCTTCTGGGACCTGGAGGGTAAGTAGTTGCCTCCTCTGCTCTGGACTCCACAAAGCCCTCCCAAAACTCCATTGCGTGACCTGTTACCTTCCTTTGGTGCCAGACAGCAGCCTCTGCTCACCCAAGCTTCTGCTCCCATCTGTTGGTCAATTGCTGCTTTCTGCCAGTATTGGGCCAGCATACAGATAAGGTCCGGGCATTGAAATACCCTGAGCCTCAAACTTCGGCCTACATATACACTCACACTGCTGAGCACATTGAGAATGTAGGCTGCCACGTCAATCAGCAATTTCCAGCACAACTACATAATATTATGCAGGTGAATCATATCATTATGCAACTTGCAACCTCCTATCACACTCTGACATAAACATTGTTGGAGATGCTAGATTAGAACAGCTGTACCTTGTGGCTGAAATGTCCCCTTATTTGCCAATACAGAATCTTGTAACAAGATCCAGCAACAGTAAACTGGATTCTTGTCACTTGGTGGATATCGTTCCAAGGTTGCAAATATTGACTTGCCTTTGCCAGAGGATTTGTGCTTCCCCACCTCAGCCCGCACTCCTCCCAGCGCTTCTACTGTGACCTCAGAAATGGTTATGTGCTGTGGAGCAAACAGAGTAGAGTAGGAAAATGGCAACTTATCTGAGCAGTCAAATAAAACAAAATATACTAAACTGTTAGGTACTTGCATGCATGATGTGATCTTATTGAATGGCGGCTTGCCTAATACATACAATACAGAGTGCATCCTTTTTTAAAACAGATTTTGCCATTCTACTTACTTTACATTTATGCACAGTGCTTTCCAAGCTACTTTTGCTGAATTAGGATAATGCATAGAATCATAGACTGTAATGTAAACTTACCAGATATCTGGGAACAACAGGTCAATGATTTACCTTCCTGTGTAATCAATTGTTTTGGCAAAGTTAGACATTATATTTGAATCTTGACAACTGGTTTATGATTGGATGTCTTACCACCAGTGGAAATTGAACACACTGATACACAGAAATTAGGTATGTTATGCTCAAGTGGTAAGTATAACCCTGTCACTGCCATGATTGTTTCCAAACAGCCTTGATATCGTCAACTTGGATTATCAACCTCTGGAATCTCTGCACTTGACAATCTGAATATTGCCTTCCGTGTTCTTTTCACTAATTATAAATAAGCTCTCTCGCACATTCTCACATACACAACTTTAATGGGCTATCAAACATATCAAGCTTTTTCATTCTAATTTTTGGTTACTAACAACAGTTCTAAATCTCAGAAAACATTCCCTAGCATTAACCCAGGGCCAACTAGTACTTGAGGGTGTCGAGATCTAAAATCTTTCACAGGGTGTGGGTGTTGAGAGATTTATACTATTGTACTGAACAATCATTTCATACTGATAATTATGGATATGTGATTACTAATGTATGTTTACCCAGGCACTTCATATTTAAATTAATCATTCTTTAATGCTTCAATGTATCTGTGTACCCACGTTATTTTAGTTGTCAGGTCTGGCAGCATCTGTGGAAAGAGAAGCAGAGTTAACGTTTCGGGTCAGTGACCCTTCTTCGGAACGTTAACTCTGCTTCTCTTTCCACAGATGCTGCCAGACCTGCTGAGTGATTCCAGCATTTCTTGTTTTCGTTTCAGATTTCCAGCATCCGCAGTATTTTGCTTTTATTTTAGTTGTCGCTTGTTTCAGGAAATGAGTCATAAGTAAGTTCCAATATAAGTGGCAGTATCTGTCAAATATTTTATTCCAACACACTACACAGTTTAATAACAAAGGTGCATTACACACCTGCAAATACAAAGCCTCTGGCACTCTTTGGAAATGTTTCCCTCTTCCTTTCTGGTCACAATATTCAGCCTCTGTATTGCCTGATGTTTCTAGCACTTGATAATTTGCCTGATGGTTGCTTTAACCTTGTTGTTTCTTGCCCCAACCACCTGTGAGAATAACAAGGATCAAAATCTCAACCTATGTATATGGGTGGCACCATTTCCATTGTAATAAAGCACCTATGTAGGGACATCTTGTTTTGCTACATATAATTATTTCCTATTTCCTGTTATTATTGTCAAAATAGACAATTGCTGTTCATGGCTGAAGCCTCATCAAAAATATGACAGGTGCCTGTTTACATTTATTTTATCAATTATGGTCTCTTGAAGTAATTTCTAAAGACTAATCTAGCTGGGGTGGAAGAAAGTTTCAATTATTGACAGCCTAGGAAGTATGTACCAATTTCCTTTGTGATCTAGTAGGGGAGTGATGTGCTCCTTTTTCCTGGCAATGTTGATAAGCTCATTGTTCTAAAGAACATATAAGTATCTCACTTTCATGATATCTGAGTATGTTACCTAGTGATGTACGTTAGATATTCTGATTCACGTCCTGATGTAGTAGGATAGATTGCAGCGAACATTGCACTTACTAGTTTACACAAAGGTCAGACTAATTAAATATTCATAGCGAGAGCCTGCCCAGGATTGGAGCACACAGTGGGAATTCATGAGAGGATTTCCTGCATGGCAGTACTTCTTAAAGGGCTGCTGCTGCTATTTTCTGTTGGCAGCCAAAAAATGTTACAGAAGTTTTTGGTATTTCGTTCAACAACACAGAGGAAAAGGTTATAGCACTAGAGGCACTGCTAGAGCAAGTCCAAGAAGGGAAGGGCATCCTAGCTGGGGCAGATAGCCATATGCACTATGTGGCATCAGGTATCTGAACAGATCAAGCCCAATATCTAAAAGAATTGAGGTGAGATTGTAAAAAATAGATTCATACCCTCAGGAAAATTACCAAGGTAAGACTACCCAGTATTTGCCTAGGCAAGGTAAATGGTCAAAATATGCACGCCACAAACAGTTTCTTTACAACCTGTTACAACTTGTCTGAGGTTACATACGAAGCACCCAAAAAACATTACAGCTCCTTCACAGATCCACATGCAGGTACACATTGCTGCTAATGAACCTTTACAGTGATATCTGTTTTGACTTTCTCAATATAACTTCCAGTAACCTAGAATTTACAAAAACAGGTTGAAATTGCTGAAAATACTCTCAAAGACAACAGGTAAAATAAGTTATCCTGAGGTTTGGGATGAGCTATTTGTTGCCTAAACTTGAAGCTCATTGATGCTAGAGATATCGGTGATGGGAAATGGAAAATGCCCCCATTTTTGTAGCTAGTGTGGACATCAAGTACCCTTAGATCAATTACGGTGCAAGTTACAGTGTTGCACACTATAACTATAAATTGGTGCCTGATTGCAGATTAAAGTTGCATTCATGGCATAAAAGCAGCATCAGCTTGAATCCAAAAACCCTTTACACCATTACTAGTCATAGTATAAAGGGAACCTTTGATACAAGGCTCTCTATACTACGCTGACAATACAGTTTGAACCTAACCTCAGAAGAATAACCTTCCATAATGGTGTCATCTTAATTTCACAACCTGGCTATCCTTGTGATCTGCTCTAATCAAAATTACTAATTGATATCAAATTATGGTTAGTGTTTCCTGGTAGGCAGTCTTTGTGGATAGTTTCATACACCAGGAACTTAAAACAACTCAAACCTTCAATATTTGACATTTAAGGGCCAACTTTCCAAATTCACACTCCCAGCCTGCCCCATTGGAAACTCATTTTGAAAATCCTCACATGCCCCAGCCACAATATTCCGACCATTTAAATTAATAGTTTCAAACCTGTGCGCCCTCTCCTGAGTTTCCAGTAAGGTAAGGTAGATGAGGCTTCTTGCCAGGAGAACAAAATGAGAAAATAATCCCTTTCCATTCAGTAAAGAAGTGAAACTTTAATTCTACCAGTAGGGACTGGATTCAAGTGCAGGTACTGGAAATGAAAGGATAGTGCTCTACCCATAGCAAAAAAATCTCTGATAATGCTATTTGAAATTCATCAATCTTCTTTAATACTGTCAGCCTTTAATTAATGGTGCATTCTTGTACATTTTTCTTTTTGGTGTCTGTTTAGAAGCTACATGAATTAACCCCCTGAAGAACTAGGAAATATTTATTTGTTTAACAATCTACTTTAGAAAATTCCATCTCTATTGATCCACACACATTCTAAAATTTTCTCTGCTTTTTACATAACACAGCCCATCGTGCTGTCCATCTGTTGTTGGTCCAAAGAAGAAAAAAATACACTTTACTCCAATCATTTCTTACCAAGAATTTGGAGACTGAGTCCTACTGCTTACACTTAACCAGTAGTGTTATTGTGTCTGTTCATTAATGCATTATGTATCTTCATAGTGCTGGCAGAGTATCTGTGAGGTATACTGTATAAGATGTTGCATATTCTAATACTTCTAACTGACCAAGTCAATTTGTACAGAGAAGCAGAATAATTGTGAAATGCTTGATCATTAACGTCCTGTGCAGAACTTTTATGATTAATAGAGGCTGTTTGAGGGAGGGAGAGTGCCAGGCTGGTCCTTGGGCACATCAAGAATGCACTGTGAATATAAATCTGGTTATCTATTCCTGGTCAGCAGCTTGACCTAAAAATATTGCGTCGATTCTACGAATCAGGAGATTAACCAACCATAGTTTGGTTCAACAGGATCATAGAAGGGAGTCAACTGCTGAGTTTTTGATTATCATTTTTTAAAAATCCAAATTGTTTCCTCCTCCAAGGGCTGGTTACAAACATCGCATTCTGCTAGGACCTGTGGTAACACTGCTCCATAACTCCCTGATAGAAAATATGATTGTTTTGAACTTTTATCTGCAACCCCACCCCCTCCCATTGTTGACAAGTCCTCTATCGTGCACCTGGCCATGGACTGACAAAACATGTCAAAGATCTGGCTGGCTGATTGAGTGACTGATGGCTCAGGGGCATAAATTAGTGACTTATCGATCAAGATGCAAGTGCTCAATTTAATACAATAATTCCTTGTCTAATTGTGATCTGATTTTATTCTCATGTACATATGATGTATTGATATATTTCAGAAGGAAAAAAAACTTTGAATAGTCAGATATGTCCTTTTTAAAAATGGAAAGATCTGGTGTAGGCCATGGCCTACCATTGATTTTATATACTCTACTTATGGTGATGCCTATGGGTGTGCTACAAATTGTAATAACTTGGAAGAACAATAATTAAAGATTTTACTTTAGCCTGTTTGAACTGGTTCGTTGATATGCCCTAAAACGTGAATATAAATTGATTGACACTTCTGTTTAGTAACAAGTTAGAAAATGCAGTACGTGCAACTTTGCAGAACAGTTTAAAGAGAGCTGGAAGTCTAGTGTTGATTAGCCCAGTCTTCAAAACCGAAACATCTGGAGACCTGAATGCACCTGAGGGAAAGTTTGAGTGTTCATGCTATTACTGGTCATAATTCATATCTGTTTTTGAGGTTTTAGTAAAAGAGCTTTCATCAATTTATGCCACAAAACTGACAGTGCACCGTTAACATCCTGGGTCTGTGCTTGTGCATGCTGGAAAAGTCTTTCAATCATTTCTGTGGTTGAAGATTAAGTTACATATAGGGGACAATGTTGGGTAGGAAAGAAGATCCGGCACTTCCGTAAATTTACAGATGATCAAATTTATCGAATGCTAATCAAGTACTGGATAACATTTTCAGAAAAGTTTGTTTATACAAAATGCTAATCAACAGCTCAAAAGCATTGAAATAATTAATAAATCTACACAATGTATAGACATTTATAATTAGTTCTTACTGGGCAAAAAACATAGATGGAACTGAATATTTTAGAGTTGAAACATAGAGCTAATTAAACATTTTGCTTAATGGCTTTTATTGTTTCTTTCGCTGAAATACATTGTATGAAAAAGTAAAATACTGTTTTGCAGTACACACCCACAAATAAATGTGCTCTGTCTAGTTCAGCGTGAATTCCTTCATAGGACTGTTTCAACCCTCTGGCAACAGTGACTTCAGCACGCAAAGGTTGTAATACTTTGAGAGTGGTAATTAGTTTAATTACATGACATATAACATGCTATTGCAACCTTTTTGGGGTTATTGCCTTTTGTTACAATGCCAATCTATTTAAAGAAGTAATAAAATGACTGCTGTGCAAAACCTTAGCTAACATTTTAATGGAAATATGCTTGTTTACATAAAGGACTAGTGGATAATAGGTAAAATATAATAAAGAAATTCAAATGGGCAACATTAATTTGATGTTTACTATCTTTTGTCAATGTTTTACATGGGGATTTATTTTTGGAGTGTAATGATTATTGTTATGTAGGCAATGGAGGCAGCACTAGCAATGTCCCACATACAACAACACCACACCTTGGGAAGGGTGTGAAGGTATTGGAGAGGGTGCAGAAAAGATTTACAAGAATCGTTCCGGGGATGAGAGACATCAATTGTGAGGATAGATTGGAGAAGCTGGGGCTGTTTTCCTTAGCAAAGAGAAAATTAAGTGGAGATTTGTAAGTGTTGTTCAAAATCATGAGGGGTCTGGACAGAGTAGATTGAGAGAAACTGTTCCCACTGGTGGAAGGGTCGAGAACCAGAGGGCACCGATTTAAGGTGATTGGCAAAAGAACCAAAGGTGACATGAGGAAAAACTTTTTCACACAGTGAGTGATTAGGATCTGGAATGTACTGCCTGAGAGTGTGGTGGAGGCAGGTTCAATCATGGCTTTCAAAAGGGAATTGGATAATTATCTAAAGAAAAAAAAAATTGCACGGCTACGGAGAAAGGGCGGGGGAGTGGAACTAGCTGAGTTGCTCTTTAGAGAGCTGGCACGAACAAGATGGGCCGAATGGCCTCCTTCTGTGCTGTAACCATTCTACGATTCTATTCTATAATAGTGGGATGAATGACCGGTTAATCTGTTTTTTTGGCATTATTTGTTGAGAGAAGACTGTTGTTCGGTTAAGCAGAAAAATCCTTGCTCTTCAAACGATATAAAAGTCTGAGACAAATGGACATTAAAACAGGCTACGAAAAGTGGATGGATGTTATTGTTTCCTATTTATATTCACTTAGAATATAGGAAACAATTTAAAAAGATTTACAACCAAAGCCCTGTAACTATTATTCTCTGAAAATAATCTTTTCCACACACAATTCCACTGAGAAGTAACTTAGGTCAACATTTGAAAAGCTGATTTAGCTACTATATGAACCCGACTGCAGTTTGGTTTGACATCCATTTCTGACAAGGACCCCAGGTAACCCAAGATTACCAGATGAGGTGAAATGGAATCTACCCTATGGCATTAGTACAGGCAGTATCTTTTTGACCTCCTGCTACAAATGGCTTATAACTTATCATCTCAGGAAGCTCAACCTTTCAGCTGCTTCATTTCTATCAACTTGAGAAAATGCACAGCTGATTAGGGATAATACCGATTTTTCAAACAGTGACAGATATCATCTTTTAGCTTTATTGAAAATCAACATAAATGAGAAATCAAGTGAACATCCTTTGTATTGATGGAATATCGAGCGCCCATTGACCTTAGATCCAGATCTTAACTATTTTTAGCTTTGTATTTGCTTCGTGATTTTTAAAAAATTTCTTCATGGGTTGGGAGCATTGCTAACATGGCCAGCATTTAGTGCCCCTTCCTAATTGGCCTTGAGAAGGTAATGGTGAGCCGACTTCTTGAACTGCTGTAGTCTGTGTAGCTACACCCACTGTGCTGTTAGGGAAAGAATTTCAGGGTTTTGACCCAGGATAGTCTGCGACTTGGAAGGGGTCTTGCAGGAGGTGGTCTTCCTATATGCTTGCTGCCCTTGTCCTTCTAGGCAGTAGAAGTTGCCGGTTTGCAAGGTGCTGTTGTAGGAACTTTGGGACTTTCTGCAGTACATCTTGTAGCCACAGTGTGTTGGTGGTGGAGGAAGTGAATATTTAAGGTGATGGATGCTTGCCAATCAAGTGGACAGCTTTGTCCTGGATGGTGTTGAGCTCCTTGAGTGCTGTTGGAGCTGCACTCATCCAGGCAAGTGGGAGTATTCCATCATACTCCTGACTTGTGCCTTGTAGATGTTGGACAGGCTTTTGGTAGTCAGGAAATGAGTTAGTCACCACAGAATCCCCAGCCTCTGACCTGCTTTTGTATCCACAGTAGTTATGTAGCTTGTCCAGTTAAGTTTATGGTCAATGGTAACCTCCAAAATTTTGATGGTGGAGGATTCAGCAATGGTAATGTATTTGAATGTCAAGGGGAGATGATTAGATTCTCTCGTTGGGGATGGTCATTTCCTGTCATTTGACAGTTATCAGCCCAAGCCTGAATTTTGTCAAGTCTTGCTGCATGCAGACACGGAATGTTTCATTATCTGAGGGGTTGCGAATGGAATGGCCCACCGTGAAATCATCAGTGAACATCCCCATTTCTGGCCTTATGATGAAGGAAATGTCAGTGACGAAGCAGCTGAAGATGGCTGGGTCTAGGACACGGCCCCGAGGAGCTCCTACCATCATGTCCTGGGGCTGAGATGATTGGCCTCAAACAACCACAAACTTCCTTTGTGGGGAGTATGGCTCCAGGACTGTACTGAAGTGTCAGCCTAGATCAAATGCTCAGGTGTGAGAACGGAAATTGAATCCATTCAGAAATAAGTTGATAAAATACAATCATCAAAATGCTTATCATAGAGGGATGTGAATGGGCTAGATTATACAACTTCTATGATTACTAATTTATATTTGTGATCCAGAGAAATGCAAAGTGTTGCGTAATCATTTCAAAAATGTTGCTGAAATTAAAACTCTCCATAATAAAAAGAATGGAAATTGATGGCGTATAATATCAAATGCCACAAAAATACCCAACTATCTAAAAGGAAGTCCCTTTGTTCACTGATTTTGGTACTTCCTCCAATACATAGTATTCTAATTAAATAATTAAACGATTTTTTAAATGCTGCTAATAAATAATGATGCCAAGAACCCAATAGTATGTAGCTCGATACACATTGTCAAAAAGGGTGGAAGACCTTTAATATCAAATAGATATACATTGCTCATATTGCTCCTGCTACACTCATACAGAGTTAATAGTTTGCCTATGATGCAATCATTCCAGCGCAGAAATACATGAATAAAGATAAACCTGTGCAAGTGAAAAACTAATGTATTTTTTCTTCATTTAAAACATTTTTGTTCAAGTTTTAGCAACTAATATTAGTTAACGGGTATAAGTGTACAATAGAATGAATCAAAATATGACATGGCAGTTCAGAAAAATGCCTCACCAAAAATATCACATGCATGATTTGAGTACTGATGTATTGTATGCTTGCACCCACTCATTTTTTAAACTTATTACACTGGAAAATATAGATTTGATTCCAAGGTCATGCAGGTTTGGGGTAGTCCCTTGCCAGCAGTGCATGCAACTGACGGAATCAGATCAGGCCTCTGTGCAGATGCCACTGAACTCCTGATTCTCAGGGAGCAAAGGTTTTGAAGATTTGGAGGCAGCACTGGCCTCATTTAATATATAAATTGGCACTTTGGAATCCTAAAGCAGTCTTGCAGTGCAGCTATTGATTCACTGGGCAAGGAATGCGCTGCCTGGGAGTGTGGTACAGGCAGATTCAACTGAAGCATTCAAAAGGGAATTAGAAAGATATATGAAAAGGAAGAACGTGCAGGGTTACAGGGAATGGCACTAAATGAATTGCTCTTTCGGAGAGCCAGTGTGGACACGATGGGCCAAATGCCCTCCTTCTGCACTGCAACAGTTCTGTGCTTCTTCCTCAGTTCACAGAATTTGACAGTGTTCACAATTAGCTTTATCCTGCCTAGCTTGGTGTACACTGCCTTTATTTGGAGGATTTCCCTTTGCTGATAAATTGCCACTTTCCTTGAGGCCATCTCCTACAATAAAACCTCTAGATTGTCTTAGTTGAGATAGGGGGAACATTATTCTATTTCATTATTCAGCATCCAAACAAAATTGCTTTAAGAGTCGAACACATGCTTTGCATGTGACTAATGTTATTTAAAGAGATTATTTAAATTATCAATATTGCCCCCAATCCATGGAATCTGATGGGATGAGGCTACCACTAAACTAATGCAAGTTAACGCATGAGCACTGGGCACTCAGGCCGTTTTTTGGTTCAGTTAGGCATTATGTGTTATCCCTATCTTCTCTATTCAAAAATTGTGATAGAGAAGCAAGAATAAATATTATGTTCTATTAAATAGTCCATAAAACAGTGCGTTGGATAAAATTCCTAAGTAGAGGGGTAGGGGTGGGTGTTTAAACATTGGCTCTCAGGAAAGAAAGTTTCCTTTTTGTGATTTCTCATTATCGAGGAATCCCTTGTCTCAGAATACAATGGAAATTCTTCCAAAGAGTATCTACCTTAGTTAGGATGGAGTATGCTAATATTATGAGGGAGATTTGATAAATCATTCTGTTCAATGTTTTCAGTCCCTTTTTGTAAGATTGTATGTTTTCCATCATGCTTATTTGTTGTGGCAACTGCTCGCCAAGAGACAAAAGGTTTTTACTAAAAATATCCTGTACCTGTTGGAACAGGAGGTGGAGGAGAGTCAACTGATAAATAATTAGCAATTCCTTACTGCCAACGTACTTGTCACGCAACCCTAGGCACTTCAAATCTCTTCAAATTTAGGATGAAAGGACTAAGAGTTTTCTACCTGTCATTTGTGGACAAGACTGCTATTGTTGGCACTGACACATGATAAAATATAGTGCTCCAAATTACTCCTGCAATATCCTTTGAAATGTTGCTTTGAGACTAATAGAATTACATAGAATTTACAGCACAAAAACTGGCCATAAGGCTCAACTGCCGGTGTTTATGATTCACATGAGCCTCCTCCCACTCTATTTCATCTAATCTGATTAGCATATCCTTCTATTCCTTTCTCCCTCATGGACTTAACTAAATGATCAAATCCAGTTCAAACTTAGCTCAGCCAAAAGGGAGAAAGGTCTCTCATTTGGATCACTGGCCATTTACCTCTGGGCCTGGCTTCTAGTCCAATTCAGAGAGACAGCATGGTCTGTGAAGTGGGACCATCTACAAATACAAAGTCACCTCATACTCTCGCACACGTGGCACCAATTGAACAACTCACACAATGAAGATCATCAAGGCAGTCTGTTTAGGAAATAGCAGGGCTGATCTTCTGTGACTAATAACTGAGTGGCCTCTGCCCTGTTCATTGTCTGCTCATGCCTGCGCAGATGAAGTTGAAAATGCACTGAGTAGGTGGGCACTAATAATATATTAATCAGATAATCTTCTGGAGGCTATCTCACAACCTTATTACTCTGCTGTCAAGAATTTCTTTTGGAGTCCTCCCAATTGGCTGCCATTACTTTGGTAGAAACCCCAGAATGACATCTCAACAAATCTTCCGCCAAGGTTACAGCAGCTGATCAGGAGAACCCCTGAGGAAATTCCCATTTTGCATCTATAGTAGGAATGTTAGCCTTTGATTTCATTCTGCTTATTTTGAAATTCCAGCTCTTTGACTCCCCGGTATAAGAACTAGCCACCAAATAATCACCACATTCCCGTCCCTGTCTTAAGGAACGTCAAATTGGTGGCTGTTGATAGTGGTTACTTGGTGATGATGTAAATTTTGAGCTGCTTTTGTATCATGAAGTGTGTCAGCCATAACTAACAATTGATCCATCACCTCTGACACTAATTTCCGTGCCACGACAATGTAACACACAAGCGACCAGAGACTGGAGTCAAGCAAGGTTCCTTGTTGCAAGCTAACCAAGGAGGCCAAAGCCAAAGAGTGAAAACACCACAACAGCAACCAAATCATTTCCCTGAAGCAGTATCTGGGAAGATAAAATGCGAGAAAGGCACAAAAAGAAAGGTTCATCAACGAAAAATTTGTCTGAGGAAAGAGGTTATTTAATGCCCACTAACAACAAAATAGTATTGTGATTGCTAATTGCTTCTGTAGATCTTTCAGAAAATGCCACTGTTATGGTTTGGGCTTCTTGCCAAAACTTTTTCTCTTTGTTTATGGCTGGCAGCGATCTGCAGAAGCAGACACAATGTCATACATACTGAAACCTGCATCCTTGTAAAGTGTTGTACAAGAATTAAAACTCAGGTTTAACAGCAACTTCTGTTTGCTGGAGGATCTGACACCAGGAAAAAGGGGAGGGAGGGTTTAATTGATAGCTGGAAGATGCATTTACATTTTATTCCTTTGACTTTCCATGTGGAAAAATATGCACAATTTTTCTTTCCAGAATGATGGACTTTTCATGGTGGGGAAGAAGGGAAGGGAAACAGAAGGGGCAGGAGAGACACTTTTTGGGAGAGAGACAATATTTTTATATTTAAGTAAAATATATTTTATATTATTCCTATCATCTTACATTGGGTTGGCTATCTGGGAATAAACTGAGGAGGAAATTATCAACATAGGAATATTTCCCCCCCTCTTCTTTCAACCCAAATAACCTTCTTGGAAGAGATTGGATTCTTAAATGTCAACTGTACAACTTTTTGAGGGCTTCCCTTGACAAATCACAGCTAATGTATTGCTGATAAATAGAAACATTTGTGTTTGGTAATGTTGAGAGGATTGCCTCCAAATAATGGTGACACCATTGTCATCCAAGGACTTATTTTATTTTGGCCTATAAAGTGGCTGTGACTGTGGTCAGATGTTCCTTGACTATCTTGAAGTCCTTCACCCCTACTCATTTTTAACAATTCCAGATTCACTCCATCAATTAATTATCTGGGTTTTGTTTCATAATCAATTAATGGAGATCAAAAATTCGATAGATGACAAATAACTGTCATATCTTCCGATTAATACAATTTAGTTTTAGTGGAAGGTGTCGTCGAAACTGCTATCAAGCAGCACTTGCTTGGCAATAACTTGCTCACTGACACTCAGTTTGGGTTCTGCCAGGGCCACTCAGCTCCTGACCTCATTACAGCCTTGGTTCAAACATGGACAAAAGAGCTGAACTCAAGAGGTGAGGTGAGAGTGACTGCCCTTGACATCAAGGCAGCATTTGACTGAGTATGGCATCAATGAGCGCTAGCAGAACTGAAGTCAATGGGAATCGGGGAAAACTTGCCGCTGTTTAAGTCATAGTTAACGCAAAGAAAGATGGTTGTGGTTGTTGCAGGTCAATCATCTCAGCTCCAGGACATCACTGCAGGAGTTCCTCAGGGTAGTGTCCTAGGCCCAACCATCTTCAGCTGCTTCATCAATGACCTTCCTTCAATCATAAGGTCAAAAGTGGGGATGTTCGCTGATGATTGCACAATGTTCAGCACCATTCGCGACCCCTCAGTTACTGAAGCAGTCAGTGTAGAAATACAGCAAGACCTGGACAATATCCAGGCTTGGGCTGATAAGTGGCAAGTAACATTCATGCCACACAAGTGCCAGGCAATGACCATCTCAAACAAGAGAGAATCTAACCATCTCCCCTTGACATTCAATGGGACTACTATCACTGAATCCCCCACAATCAACATCCTGGGAGTTAGCATTGATCAGAACCTGAACTGGAGCAGCCATATAAATACCGCGGCTACAAGAGCAGGTCAGAGGCTAGGAATCCTGCAGTGAGTAACTCACTTCCTGACTCCCCAAAGCCTGTCCACCATCTACAAGGCACAAGTCAGGAGTATGATGAAATACTCTCCACTTGCCTGGGTGGGTGCAGCACCAACACTCAAGAAGCTCAACACCATCCAGGACAAAGCAGCCCGCTTGATTGGCACCCCATCCACAAACATTCACTCCCTCCACCACCGACGCACAGTGGCAGCAGTGTGTACCATCTACAAGATGCACTGCAGCAACGCACGAAGGCTCCTTAGACAGCACCTTCCAAACCTGTGACCTATATCAACTAGAAGGACAAGAGCAGCAAATGCATGGGAACACCACCAGCTGCAAGTTCCCCTCCAAGTCACACACCATCCTGACTTGGAACTATATCATCGTTCCTTCACTGTTGCTGGGTCAAAATCCTGGAACTCCCTATCAGCACTGTGGGTGTACCGACAACACATGGACTGCAGCGGTTCAAGAAGGCAGCTCACCTCCACCTTCTCAAGGGCAATTAGGGATGAGCAATAAATGCTGTCCCAGCCAGCAACACCCATATCCCATGAATGAATTTAAAAAAACATAATGAAGCATAGTTTATTTAAAGAATCAGACCTTAGAATGTCCAGCACACATCATAGGTATATACAACTAAAAACATTTCATAAATAGTAATGTGTTGGCAGCAATGTAATTCAGTATAATCTTTGGTGAGTATGCTACAAGAAATTATATTGGCTAATGACTAGGACTGTAGTTCAGGGACCTTTGCTCCTAGAACAAGCTCTGATAATTTTCTACAAAAAAGCCTTTGTTTAGGTTATGATGTTGTTCACTGTCATTGATAGTAAACACTGTGTTTGTGACCCTTCATTTGAAGAACAGCAAGTTCTAAACCTTAACTGTGAGTAGTATCACCATGTGATACAATGAACTGCTTTTACAATTGGACCAATTTCAGAAATTGACAGAGAATGCTCATTATGTACGGAAGGTATTGTTTAACTTTTGAAATGCAGCATGCGACAACTTTATACTGCTGAAATTGTTTCTTGCAAAGATATGGGAAATTAATGGGCTGAATTTTATCAACGTGCCGCACATCACGGCAACACGCTTTGAAGTTGGTGGCCTTCAGGCACAGATGTGCCGTTGCTGAGCCCCCGCATTATTTCGCGCTGTGGTTCATTTAAACGGAGGGGGCAGAGCAACCACCCCCGATGATGTAGAGGGGGCGACCGCACTGTCCCCAGCAGCAGCGTCCAGTGCCATTGCACAGGTGCCATTTTTAAAGGGCTTCAAGCTCTTAGGAAAAAATTGAATTTGTAAAGTTACATTTCTGTGCACTCTCTTTATAAAAATAATTAAAAGATGGAGGCCCTTTCACAACCCCTCCCGATGTTTTTTTTTAATTGGCCTATATCTCGAAAATTTACTTTATTCCCAATCTGAACTTCCCTACCTCCCAACCTTGTCATATTTGCCCTTCAACCCCTTTCCACCATCCCCAAAGCTAATAAAAAGTGTTTTCCCGCTCCCCCCCACCTCACCCTGATAATTTCACTCCTGCCCCCTCCTCATCAGTGTCTCGCCTTGAAGACCCAAACGGGGATCGGAAGGCACGGGACTTCCGGCCATAGGCCAGAATATCAGCGTGCGACGGCCGCCTGGTCCAGGTAAGTTAATTAACATTTTTTTGCATGTTTTAGTAGGCAAATGAAGGCCCCGCCACTTGGCAGTGGGGATGTGGGGGCCGCACCGAGGCCTCGCCGCAGCTGGTAAGAAGCGGCGGGACCTTCTCAGAGGTGGGGGTCATGGCGGGCCTCTCCTGGAAGAATTTTCCAGGCCCCCCCCCCGCCATGACCCCCAAGCCCAATGTGTTCAACAAATGTTTCCTTTAGTTTAATATTCCTATTCAGAATTGTGTTAATAAGTTTCTGTACATTTTCTCATGATTTAATTTTAGAATGACTTATGATAGAGCAAATAAAGTCTGTTCATTACAATTTTGAAAGACAATGGTAATGTGACACAATACACACGACTTGTTTAGATAACAGTGTACCTGTCATCACACTGCTGATGCACGTTGGCACAAGTCTTATGTTGTGACTGGCTGATGATTACACAAGGTCAAAACAGTGACCATGGTAGAAGTAACTTCTGTCATTTGCAATAATATTCTCAATGAACAACAACTGAGATTGCCCAGTAAGTTACAGGAGTGACTAATGCGCATATTATTACAAATAAAGTCAAAGATTGAGGATGTTATTGCAAAAAAGCAGCAAGGAAAAATATTTTTAGTAATGCTTCTAAATTTGTGATCATTTATTTTTGCAAGATCCTTTTTACATTTACCGAATATTAATGATGGCATTTGTTAGACAGAAGTGTTTTTTTAACCTGATAGCTAGATCTAATGCTGTGGTATTGTAGCTGCGGGTCATACCTGCAAATATATTTGCATCAATTATTTCACTAATATGCAACCCCTTGTGGCATAAACAGCAAAACAGCATCTGGTCAACTAACTTAAAAAAAAAGGATGAGTCTTTTTCAAGCACTTGCGAACAGCCTAACAGGCAGTAGGTAATTGGACAGAATTTCCAAGCATTATCAACAAGATCTATTGTGTTATGCTGGAGACCTCCTGCTCTAATTCCTAGATTGGAGTGTGCCTGCAGTTGAACAATAAATTGCTGGCATATTGTGCTAAACTCAAAAGAATTCAAAACACTGAAAGGTGGGAGAGGAATAGATAAGTTGGAGTAAAGAAAGTAGAGCAAAAATATAGAAATATTAACCATTAAAGTGTCACCATTGAGATAAATTACAATCGAATAGCTTGGTGGACAATAATCTTCAAGCCATCTGAAGTGGAATCCCCATGCAGACAGCTACATAAGAAAGCAGATAAATACGTGAATTATCTAATGTCCCTGAATATGTCAATCTAAGTATAAATGATTTACATACTCAAATAAAACTATAATCAGGCTATGCCTGAACTACGCATGGCAAATTTGGCATTTTTGATTAAACAGGTGAAAACAAAGGAACTGGAGGAAATTTAGAAAAGGGCAGTCACAATAACGGTGAAATCAAATCACCCAATAATGTTAGCAAAGCATAGCCTGCACAGCCTGACAACAAAGCGTGAAGGTCTGTGCAAATTTTTTTTCCAAGGAAATAGTAAATCTTGACCATAGGCTACACCACTTATTAGTAAAATGAACAAACCATGGCTATAATCGGAGGAAATCTAGGAAATGAAAAACCCCTTTAGCAACTACTTAAAGGTTCCAAAGCTGCTTAATTCCACGGTGTCTGAGACCATTTCAATCATGCTGATTCGTTTTTTAACTCATTCGCTTACTAATAAAAATAAACCCATTAAATTTTGGTTGAAGTAAAGGTTCGATGCATGATTTTCTCATTAGCTGTTCAGCACTTGCTTTGCTCTTTGGGTGTTCTGCTCAGTGGGCTGCTAAACAATACTAATACAGAAGGTTGCATGAACATCATAAATTATTAGAGATAGTACAGATTTATGCTTACATTTCAAATTTATATCTTGTTATTAATATATCATTTTTAATCATGTGTCACAGGTTTAGTATGGTAGGATATTTGCAAGGAGTCTAATTTGGGTTTTCAGGGAGAGGCAAGTATCATGCACACTGGAAATGCGATGATACAACAATCATGGACTAACTCTGAAGAGTTATGAAAAATGGACTTTGCCTTTAAAAAATGAACCTTTATTTTAAAAAGTGCACAATGGTCCAAAATGGCAACTGAAGCAAAGGGGATTGGCCTTTTGTGAATTAAAACAGTCTGACAAAGACAAAGGACAAATCTTCAAAGCCAAAAGGTGTTAATGGAACCCACCTTACACTTATCCTAAAAACATTCCAGAATTGAATATCTTCGTCTGAAAAAAAGGAGGTGTGAAGTAGCCATGTCCTGGGCCATTGTGGAATCATCATGGGGAAGAGAGGAGAATGTCTCCTGCCAGGAGGTGAGAGGTGACACAGTTTTACCTTAAAAAAAAAGACAGCCAGAGAGAGGGAGAGAGAGAGAGAGAGAGAGAGAGAGAGCAGGACTGACCTAGAAGATGAAGCTACTTGTAACAGCTCGAGTTCCAGCCAAGACAGGAAGCACAGTGACCTGCTGAAAAAGTCCAGCATCTCCATTATGCAGCAGTAAGAGCTAGAAGTAACCCACCATCTTCAACGGAACCTTCAATTAAGAGAGAAATCTACAATCATCTCAGGTCTGCATCCATCTAGAACTTGATTCTCAAGAGAATTCAACAAGTTTATGGTAAACTTGCACCCCCCCCAAAAAAAAAAACCTTTCTCTTTCCCTTTTCCATCTGCTACTTGTGTGTGTGCGCGTGAGCGAATGCGTGAGTGAATGTGGTTGCAACAATTTTGGGATATGGCGTATTGATCAAGAAACAATTGATTTTCTGTTTTTTAAAACCTACAAGAAAACCTGTTGCTGTTGGTTTATTTGAGAAATAAAACAGCAAGGGGCTAAACTCCAATACACTTGCTGCTGTCAAGTAGGGAGTTGAACAGGGGAAAACACCCATGTCACACCACGTGGCCATAACACAATATACTTCAACAGAGGTACAGCAGTCAATCCAGGGCCGTCTAGTACAATTCCCAGGGGTCAGTATAGAGTGACACAACCAGGGGACTAAAAGCAGGCCTCTTGCTCACTCTCAGGGCAAAGGTTTATTAGATTGTAGGGGAGAAATTAAAGGAGGGGCAAAACAATTCAAAAATCATCAAATAAATACAGTATTATGCAGTACCTAGTACTTTGATATAGATGAAATGTAGGCATTTGCTGAAGATTGAGCAACTACAGTATTTGCTAAAGTTTTTTTTTGTATGAAGCTTTAATGTAAAGCTGGTAGAGCAATCTACATTTGTGCTTGGTTCAACAATATGAACAATGCAGACAGGAATATTACTGCCCTTTGTTGTGTATGCTCAATTAATGAATATTAAGTATTTATTTTGCGCCTGCATCTGGTTAAGAATAGCAACTTGAATTTAAATAGCACCCGTAACATAATAAAACATCCCAAGGTGCTTCACAGGAGTCAAGGAGAGTCCCTTGAAGAACTCTTAGGCAAATCTCTGCTAAATTGCTGTCAATTCAGCTCACAATTCTACCTTCCTTTCTCAAGGAAAGGGGTGGCACAGTGGTTAGCACCACAGCCTCACAGCTCCAGCGACCCGGGTTCAATTCTGGGTACTGCCTGTGTGGAGTTTGCGAGTTCTCCCTGTGTCTGCGTGGGTTTCCTCCGGGTGCTCCGGTTTCCTCCCACAGCCAAAAGACTTGCAGGTTGATAGGTAAATTGGCCATTATAAATTGCCCCTAGAATAGCTAGGTGGTAGGGGAATATAGGGACAGGTGAGGATGTGGTAGGAATATGGGGTTAGTGTAGGATTAGTACAAAATGGGTGGTTAATGGTCGGCACAGATTCGGTGGGCTGAAGGGCCTGTTTCAGTGCTGTATCTCTAAATCTAAAAAAAAATCTAAATCAATATTCTTTGTAGGAAATCTTTTGGGAAACATTTAAATGATCTTTGGCTCCTTTACTACCACCGTCTGTGACATGCCTATTTGATGTAAAATCTCTTCACACACCTGTCTCATATCTGCAAATCTGTACATTTAACCCTTTAATTTCAGAGTTTCCATGACATGTGACAAACGTTAGCTTCCAATTTCTAATAATCTACATATTTCAAACATATTATATTGACATGCCCTTGTATCTTTGCTTTCTGCATGATAATATATTGATGCATTTGCTTCAATCTGTTTATATTTGATGCAATCTGTTATAATACAAAATAAATGGCATTATTTAAAACATTGGCTTAACAGATTAGGAATTCACACTGCTAAACACACAATATTTGAATTGTTGAAAGTTATAGATCACTGTCTGAATCTTAACATTGTAACATTGGTTATGCTTAGAACAAGAAATTACACCACCTTTTAAGATTAGCCACACCAAACATGTTTCCTAGAATCTTGTGAGCTGCAATTGCACCACCAACACTATGCTAACTTGGAAATGTACTTTTAATGTGCTCAGTTCTGAAAGTGCAGCCCTGTGTAATAGAACACTTGCATAACGTATCAACAAAGAAGGACATTTGGCCCAACAGAAAGCTGTAATAAACAGCAATTAATTGCCAATTTGTCACAGTGGCACAGGAGTGTTATTAACTTGCTGTCAGAATTGTTACTTGAACATTGATTGTCAGTACCTATGGTCAGATCAGTAAGGTAAATTATTCATAGAAGAAAAAGATTTTAGTTGAATTACTCATTCGGAGAGCCGGTGAGCTGAATGGCCTCCCTCTGCACTGTAACAATTCTGTGACTCTGTGAAGTCAAATGCTTTAATTTTTAAGGAGATTCTCAATCAGCTGTCGGCATACTGAATTTGATTTTAAAAAAAGAGAATGTTTTTGCTGGTTTTTCCAACCCCAAAAATGTTTACAGGTCTGATGCAGAAACAAAGAAACATTTGCTCCCTGACAGTCAGAAAGACAGGCAATTCCCACCATCTGTGCAGAGCAGAACTGTGCCATCAGGCTCTCTACAAAAGCTTATAATCCATTCATTAAACAATATTTTCAGAGTGATTATAAAAATACATGTCTGAGCAAAAGGCCTGTAAATATAATTGTATTTGTTCCTTCTAAGGATGAAAATAGATACATTTCTGGACAAAGTGTCTAGGGTGCTGTACTGATTTTAGGTCTTCTGTTTTGTACCTTCCTATTGCTAATCAAGTGTCACGTTTCACTTCAAAATACTTAGCAGTCACACACAATTTGTCGTATGATGAAACCATGCAGAATTACATTGCTATGGAAACTGAATTAAAAATATTCATATACATGCCATTGTAAATGTCACACCTAATTTCTTTACACTTTTCTTATGACTATGAAGAAATCTATACAATAAACATGGAATCTTAGGCTTGCAGTGAGTAAATGGAACACATTGCCACAGTTATGAGGGTAATGGACACCAATAGGCGCTCAAGTAAAGAAATGTTCACAGATATTGTAACAGAAAATTATAGCCTAGAACAGTAAAAATCCTGTAAAACTGTAGCCCTCAAAAGGAAATTGGATAAATATCTGAATGAGAGAAAATTGTAGGCAGACGGGGAAAGAGCAGGGGAGTGGGACTAACTGAATGCTCTTCAAAAGAGCCAGCAGAGATTTGATGGACTGAATGGCCTCATCCTGTGCTGTACTATTGTATGAGTCTATGAAATGGCACTGTATGTGATATTATTGCACAAACAATTTGCTATTCCATTATGGAGTGACTAGGAACTCTCTTTAGCCCAGGAATGCTGAGACTAATTCAAAACAAAAACAAGAAATGCTGGATTCACTCAGCAGGTCTGGCAGCATCTGTGGAAAGAGAAGCAGAGTTAACGTTTCGGGTCACTGCTCACAGTGTGGTCTCCTCTACATTGGGGAGACCAAGCGCAGACTGGGTGACCGCTTTGCGGAACATCTCCGCTCAGTCCGCAAGCAGGACCCTGAGCTTCCGGTTGCTTGCCATTTCAACACTCCCCCCTGCTCTCATGCTCACATCTCTGTCCTGGGATTGCTGCAGTGTTCCAGTGAACATCAACGCAAGCTCGAGGAACAGCATCTCATCTACCGATTAGGCACACTACAGCCTGCCGGACTGAACATTGAGTTCAATAATTTCAGAGCATGACAGCCCCCCACTTTACTTTCATTTTTAGTCATTTTTAGTTATTTTTTCTTCCTTTTTTTTTTGCATTCCTTTTTACATTTTTTGCATTTATTTCATTTCATCTTAGTTTGTTCAGTTTGCTTACCCACTGTTTTTTTCAGGTTGTTTTTCTTCAGGTTTGCACTTGCTGATGTTCTATATTCAGTATATTCACACCTAATCTGTACTAATGCTTTGTCTTTCAAAACACCATTAACATATTGTTTGCCTTTGCTCCGTGACCTTTTGGTCAGCTATGTGGCCTGGTCCAATCTGCACCTTCTCCTTTGTTATCTCTTGCCCAACCCCCACCTCACTTGTTTATAATCTGTGACTTTTCTAATATTTGTCAGTTCCGAAGAAGGGTCACTGACCCGAAACGTTAACTCTGCTTCTCTTTCCACAGATGCTGCCAGACCTGCTGAATGAATCCAGCATTTCTTGTTTTTGTTTCAGATTTCCAGCATCCGCAGTATTTTGCTTTTATTATGCTGAGACTAATTGCTGTGCTTTGCTGCGATCTCTGCCTGAATGGCTCAGCTGCACAACTGTACAAACAGAGGGACACAACTTTATTTTCATATCGTCAAGGACGTGCACAAGACTAGCTCCAATGCCATCATCATGATACACTCCTCATTGTTCGAGTATGTCCAAGCTGCAAATGTTTTATCGGCTTCTGTGGGTTCTCTCATGACTGAAAAGTCCGATGCGGGATCTGCACTGACGTCCACAGAACTGGCAGTTCATATTGTCATTGTTGGTGCTTGGGGGAACTTCTGCAGCTGCAATACCTCTGGCCTTCCACGTCAGACGTTGCGGGTTTAGTGTAGATGGTCCTCGAAATATGCTGAACCGGATTGCAGTGCTTGCCTCCAAGTGGGCTGGTCGCCTGCAGTGTTTTCCCAAGAGAAGTGATCTGCAATGCAAAAGTTTGTAATGCTGTTTTTTTTAGGATGGCCTTATATCATTTGTACTGACCACCTTGAGGTTGTTTGCCCCGAGACAGTTCCCCACAAAGGATCTGCTTGGGGATTCTGTAAACATCCAGGTGGGAGACGTGGCTTGCCCATCGAAGTTGAATTTTCTGGAGGGTAGTCTCCATGCTTTTGAGCCCAGCAAGATGAAGGACCTCATCGTTTGTGATTTTGTCATGCCATCGAAATGTCATGGTGGACCTTAGGTGTCTTTGGTGGAAGCGCTGCAGATCTTTGATGAGGTGCCTATAGCAGACCCAGGATTCTTTAACACACAGCAGGGTGGTAAGGACAATTGCCTGGTAGAGTTTGAGTTTGATTTTAATCTTTAGATTAGATTAGATTAGAGATACAGCACTGAAACAGGCCCTTCGGCCCACCGAGTCTGTGCTGAACATCAACCACCCATTTATACTAATCCTACACTAATCCCATATTCCTACCAAACATCCCCACCTGTTCCTATATTTCCCTACCACCTACCTATACTAGTGACAATTTATAATGGCCAATTTACCTATCAACCTGCAAGTCTTTTGGCTTGTGGGAGGAAACCGGAGCACCCGGAGAAAACCCACGCAGACACAGGGAGAACTTGCAAACTCCACACAGGCAGTACCCGGAATCGAACCCGGGTCCCTGGAGCTGTGAGGCTGCGGTGCTAACCACTGCGCCACTGTGCTGCTTCCAGACACGATCATGGAGTTGGTCATAGGCAGAACTTGCTTCCTGCATGCGTGCACTGATATCTTCATCAATAGTGGCATCCCTAAACAGCACACTACCAAGTTTTGAGAATTTTTCAACAGCTTTGAGACTGATGCAATCAATGGTTACACCTGGTGCTTCAGAGCTTGTGCCTGGTGCTGGCTGAAACATAACCTCGGTCTTGGAGATACTGATTTGGAGACCAAAGTTTTTGGCAGCACTTGAGGATTTGTTTGCCATAGTCTGGATGTCTTCCTTGGTGTGAGCAGCTTCAGTCATTTGCATACAGAAGCTCTCGGATTCCTCCTCTGGGACACTGGAGGCAAGCAGTCTGGAGAAATTGAAGAGCTTCCCTGAACGGAACCTAATGGTGCTGCCTGCAGGCATGTCTCTGGTGGCTCCATAAGCGTTGCAGCAAAAAAGAGGTTGAAGAGTTGGGGAGCCACGGCACATCCTTGCTTTACGCTGCTGGTTACCACAAAGGCATCTGACATCTCACGTCCAACCATGCCATCATGCAATACGCACAGGATTTTGACAAACTTGTTCAGACATCCTACTTGGAGACCAAGTGCCATAGAACAGGTCGACTCAAACTATCAGAAGCTTTAGTTAGGTCTATGAAAGGCATTTATAAACCCTGATATTACTCTCTGCACTTTTCTTGTAGTTGTCTTGCTACAAACATTATATCAGCTGTCCTATGGTTAGCCCTAAAACCATACTAATTCCAGGCAGCTATCATCTGCGAGGCTGTCTAGTGGATGGTTCAACAGGACCATTGTGAGGATCTTTCCTGTGATTGAGAGAAGACTTATTTCTCAATAGTTGCCGCATACAATTTTGGATCCTTTTCGCTTCCAGATGCTGACTATGTTGGCATCCTTGAGGTCCTGTGGAACTTTTTCCTGATCCCAGATACTCTTGAAGTTTGTTAACAAGATCTGTACTATTACACTTCCAAATCTCTGCTGGAATGCCGTCTGGGCCAGGGACTTCAACTTGTTTGGTTGATTTGATTGCCTTTATCACCTCTTCAGTGGAAGGAGGAAGAGACAGGCTCTCTTTCTCAGGCAACTCCTCAATTTGATGCAGAGAATCTGCTGAAATGTGGGAGCGTCTGTTGAGGAGCTCGGTGAAGTGCTCATGTCACCTTTCCATTCCAGCTACCTTATCAGTGATTTGTTCATTTCCATCAGCTGTTAGGTTAGGAGCAAAGGTTGTGGTGGGTAGGCCATATACAGTCTTCAGCACATTGTAGGAACATGGATCATGCCTCTCAGCTCATCAGCTTTTGCATCGTAAATCGTAACATCATAAATTAACTTGCCAGACACAGCCAAAAGATTGATGCCAAGCTCCTCAAGAACCCTACTATTGCCTTAGACTTTGCTACACAAATTGATACCGCTCTGCAGTTTGATCTTCCTCCGCCAAGTGATGTAGAAGATTAAAGGAAACAGCTCTGTGATCAGATCTTCAAGACTTCAGTAAACGTCCTGCTAACACTGAAAACATCTCCCATTTTCTCAAACAGAAACAGCTCGCACATGCAAGTCTGCTAGCAGCCCCACAGTCAACAACCAAGCATCAAGCCTATAAAAATACTAAACACAAGGTCCAGCATGCGTTAAGAGAAATACAGAACGACAGGTGGAATGCAAAAGCTGATGAGCTGCAACATCTAGCTGAGAGGCATGATCCATGTTTTTACAATGCTCCAATATACACATAGCCTGTCACTCCAGAATTGGCCTTTATAGCCACTCCAGGCGCTGCTTCACAAACCACTGACCACCTCCAGGCGCGTATCCATTGTCTCTCGAGATAAGGAGGCCCAAAAGAATATACACTGCACACTGGCTCAATTATAGTAACTGCCAATACAATGTCTTTTTTGATTAATCCACCTTATAAATGCGACACAAACAAAAAAGGATTTAAGTATATTAAATTATGTAATTGCAACGGAATAACCTGCTCACTTGCCAATTAAAAATTATGATAAAAGTAATTTTAAGCATAAGGCTGCACAAACAATACACTAAAACATATTGTTCAGCTATTTCTGAAGTTGGTTATGTCTCCAGAACCCCTCTATTAAGAGTATAAAATATTCCCACTTTTTTTTAAACTGTATTATCCATCCTCAGTTGCTGTTGGTTAAAAATATAACTGAGTATACCTGTGCTAGTCTTAGGCCCCAACCCCCACCACCCCAAACAGTGCAGCTCAGTTTTTGTCTATATTCCAAGTTTTTAACTGATGCGGCACTGCCACAGAAAATCGGGCCAAAATCAATGTCCATCAGAGTTGATTAGAGATATTGTAGGTATAGGTATGGGGATCTGCTGTTTCTGAAGCTTAAGAAGCTCCATCCAATGGCAGATGTGAGAAGCTGCATCCATAACTGGTGACAGATAGCTTTGTAATGAGAAAATCCAATCGCAATGCCTGGACAGAATGATGATGTCTTAAGAAGGACTGAATGACATACATAGCAAATGCATTATAGATCAGCATGACTGTAGGTGGACTAGGCATCTTAGAAATTTGATCCTAGAAGAAAATTCAGCTTATCGATGAGGAGAATCACTGCGTGCAATTAGAAAAAGTGGTAAATTATCTTCCGATGAAGTTTTCCTCCTATCTCTGGAAAGAAATCCAATTGAGTGGTAATCAGAGGAGGCCAACCAGAACTCATACTATCTGTAAAATCATGCACCTTCAAGCATAGACTTCAGTAGCAGCAGAGGTGGCTCAGGTGACTGAGTATCCTCCCTTTGTGCTGGGTAGGCAGTGGCATAGTGGCATTGTCACTGGACTAGTAACTCAGAGACCTTGAGTATTCGAGTTAACGTTTCGGGTCAGTGACCCTTCTTCGGAACTGTTCCGAAGAAGGGTCACTGACCCGAAACGTTAACTCTGCTTCTCTTTCCACAGATGCTGCCAGACCTGCTGAGTGAATCCAGCATTTCTTGTTTTTGTTTCAGATTTCCAGCATCCGCAGTATTTTGCTTTTATGACCTTGAGTATTCCCCTGGGGACATGGGTTCAAATCCCACCATGGCAGAAGGTGGAATTTGAATTCAATTAATAAAAAAACATCTGGAATTAAAATGCTAGTCTAATGATGGCCATGAAATGATTGTTGCTCAAACCCATCTGGTCCACTAATATCCTTTATGAACATATGAATTAGGAGCAGGAGTAGGCCCTTCGAGCCTGCTCCACCATTCAATAAATTCACGGCTGAACTGATTATTCCACATTCCCACCTACCCCCGATAACCTTCCACCCACTTGCTTATCAGGAATCTATCTACCTCTGCCTTAAAAATATTCAAAGACTCTGCTTCCACTGCCTTTTGAGGAAGAGAATTCCAAAGACTCACGTCCCTCTAAGAAAGAATTCTCATCTCTGACCTAAATGGAAAAACCCTTATTTTTAAACAGTGACCCCTGGTTCTAGATTCTCCCACAAGGGGAATATCCTTTCCACATCCACCCTGTCAAGACCTCTCAGGATCTTATGTTTCAATCAGCTCACCTCTTAGTCTTCTAAATTCCAGTGGATACAAGCCTAGCCTGTCCAACCTTTCCTCATAAGACAGCCCGCTCATTCAGGTATTAGTTTAGTCAACCTTCTCTGTACTGCCTCCAACGCATTTACAACCTTAAATAAGGAGACCAGTACTGTACACAGTACTCCAGATGTGATCTCACCAATGCCCTGTATAGCTGAAGCATAACCTCCCTGCTTTTGTATTCGATTCCTCTCGCGATAAACGATAACATTTTATTAGCTTTCCTAATTACATGCTGTACCTGCGTGCTAACCTTTTGTGATTCATGCACCATGACACTCAGATCCCTCTGCAACTCAGAGCTCTGCAATCTCTCACCATTTAGATAGAGCCATAGAGTCGTACAGCATAGAAACAGGCCCTTCGGCCCACCGCGTCCATGTCGACCATAATGCCTATCTATACTAATCCCACCAGCCTGCATTAATTCCATATCCCTCTATGCCTTGCTCATTCAAGTACCTGTCCAGATGCCTCTTAATTGTTGCTACTGTTCCTGCCTCCACCACCTCCTCAGGCAGCTCATTCCAGATACCCACTATTCTTTGTGTGAAAAATTTACCCCTCTGATCCCCTTTAAACCTCCTCCCTCTCATCTTAAATCTATGCCCTCTAGTTTTAGTCACCCCTACCATGGGAAACAGACTCTGGCTATCTACCCTATCTATGCCTCTCATAATTTTATATACCTCTATCATGTCCCCTTCGCTCCAGGGAAAACAGACCCAGCCTATCCAATCTCTCTGTATAACTCAAGCCCTCCAAACCAGGCAACATCCTTGTGAATCTTTTCTGCACCCTCTCTAGCTTAATCACATCTTTCCTGTAGTGCGATGACCAGAACTGCACACAGTACTCCAAATGTGGCCTCACCAGATAATATGTTTTTTTTATTCTTCCTGCCAAAATGGACAATTTCCCACTTTCCCACATTATACTCCATTTGCCAGGTCTTTGCCCACTCACTTAACCTATCTATATCCCTTTGTAGCCTCCTTATGTCCTCTTCACAAGTTACTTTAGGGAAGGAAATCTGCTGTCCTTACCTGGTCTGGCCTACATGTGACACCAGACCCACAGCAATGTGGTTAACTCTTAAAATGCCCTCTAAAATGGCCGAGCAAGCCACTCAGTTGTACCTAACCGCTAAAAGGTCGATAAGGAATGAAACCGGATGGACCATCCGGCATCGACCTAGGCACCAGAAATGACAACAAACACCACCCTGTCGACCCTGCAATGTCCTCCTTACTAACATCTGGGGGCTTGTGCCAAAGTTGGTAGAGCTGTCCCACAGACTAGTCAAGCAGCAGCCTGACATTGTCATGTACGATTTGGTGAGTATGACTATGTCCCAGACACGACCATCACTATCCCTGGGTATGTCCTTTCCCACCGGCAGGATAGACCCAGTGGAGGTGGCGGCACAGTGGTATACAGTTGGGAGGGAGATGCCCTGGGGGTCCTCAGCATCAACTCCGGACCCCATGAAGTCTCATGGCATCAGGTCAAACATGGTCAAGGAAACCTGCCGATTACCATCTACTGCACACCCCACCCGCCTCAGTTGATGAATCAGTACTCCTCCATGTTGAACAGCACTTGGAGGAAGCACTGAGGGTGGCAAGGGTGCAGAATGTACTCTGGGTGGGGGACTTCGATGTCCATTACCAAGAGTGGCTCGGTCGAACCACGGTTGGCAGAGTCCTAAAGGACAGAGCTGCTGGACGGGATCTGCAGCAGGTGGTAAGGGATAAACAAACTTGACCTCATCCTCACCAATCTGTCTGCTACAGATGCATCTATACATAACAGTATTGATAGGAGTGACCATTGCACAGTCCTTGTGGAGACTAAGTCCTGTCTTCAAATTGAGGATACCTTCCATTGTGTTGTGTGGCACTACCACCGTGCTAAACGGGATAGATTTCAAATAGATCTAGCAATGCAAAACTGGGCATCCCTGAGGTAAAGGCCTGCTACCCGACCCGACCCCAACAGGACCAGATGACATGGGTCGGGTTCGGGTTGGGTTGGGTCACTCTTCCGGGTCCGCTTTTCGGGCTTGGGTCGGGTCGGATACACATAGCAAGTATTGCATTTCGCTCTGCTGTTAAGTGCTAAAATTTGAAAAACCTACCTGAGCTGGGAGTCCGGGGCGTCAAGGAGGGAAACTCTGAGTTTGTGCAGTGAGCGAGTGAGCGTTTCTGTGAACTCATCGTGCTCATGCTGCAGTTTCCTGCAGATTTGGAATGGGAAGGTAAGTAAAGTGAACATTCTGGTGGTCGGGTCGGGAAAAAATGGAGGGACTCGGCTGGGTCGGGCTCAGGTCCGATGTGATTCTATCGGGTTCAGGTCGGGTTATTTTTCCTGACCTGACCAGGCCTTTACCATGAGGCCCTGTGGACCATCAGCAGCAGCAGAATTGTACTCAACCACAAACCGTAACCTTATTGCCTGGCATATCCCCCACTCTAACATTACCGTCAAGCCGGGGGATCAACCCTGGTTCAATGAAGAGTGCAGGAGGGCATGCCAGGAGCAGCACCAGGCATATCTCAAAATGAGGTGTCAACCTGGTGAAGCTACAACCCAGGACTATCTGCATGCCAAACAGCGTAAGCAGCATACGATAGACAGAGCTAAGCGATCCCACAACCAACGGATCAGATCTAAGCTCCACAGTCCTGCCACAGAGTTGTGAACGGTGATCGTCAATTAAATAACTAACTGGAGGAGGTGGCTCCACAAATATTCCCATCCTCAATGATGGGGAAGCCCAGCACATCAGTGCGAAAGATAAGGCTGAACCATTTGCAGCAATCTTCAGCCAGAAGAGCCGAGTGGATGATCCATCTTGGCCTCCTCCTGAAGTCCCTGGCATCACAGATGCCAGACTTCAGCCAATTCGATTCACTCCGCGTGATATCAGGAAATGACCGAAGGCACTGGATACTGCAAAGGCTATGGGCCTTGACAATATTCCGGCAATAGTACTGAAGACCTGTGCTCCAGAACTTGCTGCGCCCCTCGCCAAGCTGTTCCAGTAGAGCTACAATACTGGCATCTACCCGGCAATGTGGAAAATTGCCCAGGTATGTCCTGTACACAAAAAGCAAGACAAATCCGACGAGGCCAATTACTGCCCCATCAGTCTACATTCGGTCATCAGAAAAGTGTTGGAAGGTGTCATTGACAGTGCTATCAAGCGGCACTTGCCTAGCAATAACCAACTCAGTGACGCTCAGTTTGGGCTCCACCAGGGCCACTCAACTCCTGACATTACAGCCTTGGTTCAAACATGGACAAAAGAGCTGAAATCAAGAGGTGAGGTGAGAGTGACTGCCCTTGACATCAATGCAGCATCTGACCAAGTATGGCATCCAGGAGTCCTAGCAAAACTGAGGTCAATGGGAATCAGGGGGAAAACTCTCTGCTGGTTGGAGTCGTACCTAGCGCAAAGGTTGTGGTTGTTGGAGGTCAATCATCTCAGCTCCAGGACATCACTGCAGGAGTTCCTCAAGGTAGTGTCCTAGGCCCAACCATCTTCAGCTGCTTCATCAATGACCTTCCCTCCATCATAAGAAGTGGGGATGTTTGCTGATGATTGCACAATGTTCAGCACCATTCGCGACCCCTCAGATACTGAAGCAGTCCGTGTAGAAATGCAGCAAGACCTGGACAATATCCGGGTTTGGGCTGATAAGTGGCAAGTAACATTCGCGCCACACAAGTGCCAGGCAATGACCATCTCCAACAAAAGAAAATCTAAACATCTCCCCTTGACATTCAATGGCATTACCATCGCTGAAACCCCACTATCAACATCCTGGGGGGGGTTACCATTAACCAGAAAATGAACTGGAGTAGCCATATAAATACCGTGGCTACTAGAACAGGTCACAGGCTAGGAATCCTACAGCGAGTAACTCACCACCCGACTCCCCAAAGCCTCTCGTCCATCTACAAGGCACAAGAGAGGAGTGCTATGGAAAACTTGCCTGGATAGGTGCAGCTCCAACAACACTTAAGAAGTGCGACACCACCCAGGACAAAGCAGCCTGCTTGATTGGCACCCCGTCCACAAACATTCAGTCTCTCCACCACCGAAACACATTGGCAGCAGTGAGTACTGTCTACAAGATGCACTGCAGGAACTCACTAAGGCTCCTTCGATAGCACCTTCCAAACCCACGACCTGTACCACATAGAAGGACAAGGGCAGCAGATGCATGGGAACACCACCACCTGCAAATTCCCTCCAAGCCACACACCATCCTGACTTCGAACTATATTGCCGTTCCTTCACCGTCTTTAGGTCAAAATCCTGGAACTCCCGTCCTAACAGCACTGTGGGTGTACCTACCCCACATGGACTGCAGCGGTTCAAGAAGGCAGCTCACCACCACCTTCTCAAGGGCATTTAGGAATGGGCAATAAATGATGGCCTAACCAGCGATGCCCACATCCCATGAAACAAATAATAAAAAAAAAACTTATATTGTTCTAAAGTTATTTGAACTAAAGACATTTTAGCACAACGTCCAAATCAAGAATTTATTAAGATTGCCTCTTTATGACCAATGAAGCGGAAGGAAAGCCTTCATAGATGTGGCTTGGTATCACATCTTGTTTTATAATGTGAAATGCCTTATACATTTTATATAAATTCAAGTTATTGCTGTATTGTCATAGAATGATAGTACAAAAGGAGGCCAGTCTGCCATTGTGCCTGTGCTGGCTCTTTGCCACTCCTTTGCTCTTTCCTCACAGCCCTACAAATTCTTCATCTTCAAGGATCTATCCAATTTCCTTGTGGAAGTTATTATTGAATATGCTTCCATCACCCTTTCAGGCACTCCAGATCATAACAACTCACTGTGTAAAAAAAACTCTTCATCTCATCTCTGGTTCTTTGTCAATTACCTTTAATCTATGTTGTCTGATTCCGGATCCTTCTGCCACTGGAAACAATTTCTCCTTATTTACTCTAACAAAGCCCTTCATGATTTTGAACACCTCCACTAAATCACTTCACTTTCTCTGCTCCAAGGAGAACAATTCCAGCTTCTCTAGTCCCACCATGTAACTGAAGTCTCTTATTCCTGGTGTCATTCTAGTAAATCTCCCCGAATCCTCTCTAAGGCCTTGACATTCTTTCTAAAGTATGGTGCCTAGAATTGGACACAACATCCAGGTGAGGCCTAATCAGTGATTTATAAATATGTAACATAATTTCCTTGTTTTTGTACTCTATTCCTTTGTCTATAAAGCTAAGTATCCTGTATGCCTTTTTAATAGCCTTCTCAACATGTCCTGTTACCTTCAGACCTCTTGGTTCCTGAACCCACTTTTAAATTGGACCATTTAGTTTTTATTGCCTCTCCTCGTTCTTCCTACTGAAATAAATCACTTCAAACTTCTCAGTGTTAAGTTTCATCTGGAATGTGTCTGCCCATTTCACCAGCCTATGTCTTTCTGAAGTCTGTTACTATCTGCTTCACTGTTTACTACATTTCTGAGTTATGCGTTATCTGCAAACTTTGCAATCCTGCTCTGCATACCCAGGTCCAGGTTAATAAAATAAATCAAAAAGAGCAGTGATCCTAATACCGACCCCTGGGGACCACCACCCCATCCTTCTCTCCAGTCTGAAAAACGACTGTTCACCACCACTCTCTGCTTACTGTCCCTTAGCCAATTTAAGATTCATGCACTATTGCTAATGTCCCTTTAATCCCATGGGCTTCAATGTTGCAAACAAGTTTATTATGTGGTACTTTATCAAACACCGTTAACCCTCTCCATTATTTCACTATGCCTTTAGTATATTCGTGCTGGCTATCATTTATTAAACCATAAATAAAAGCAAAATACTGCAGACGCTGGAAATCTGAAATAAAAACAAAAAATGCTGGAAATACACAGCAGGTCTGCCAGCATCTGTGATGATATTATTTATTAAACCATGTTTTACAAGTGATATTTAATGTTATCTTTGATTATTGGCCTGAATTTTGTTGTAATACTAACAGTGAGGTGATCAGTACTTCAGATTGCCAGCATCTGCAATATTTTGCTTTTATTTTAGTGTTTAATTCACTGCCACTTCTCTTCCAGGAATGCTGACCTTGAAGTTCTGCTCTTCTCTCCAACAGGATTTTCGTTTGTCTCTTTTACCTTGTTCACCTCCATTGCTTTCCATTTCCCTCCTGGTGTTTGATAAAGTGTCTACCAAAACTCGTTTTTACAGCCACATCTCCTTCCTTAGTGACTGTCTCTGGCTCCGACTTATTCCATGTTTTGAATCCAACCAGGATTGCAGGTATCTCCGAGAAATACAACGTTCATTGGACTGCTGTTCTCACTGCATCCTGAGATCCACACTCAGTGCCATGCACCGCCACATGTACACATTGGACCTCTCTCTCCAGAAGCACTGCCTCACCTTATCTCCAAGCTGTTCTACTCCGCAGTTTCATTTCATCCTTCGTCTTATCCAACGCATTAACAAAAAACCTTTTTTCTTCCTTTCAGGTGTTAAGGAATGCAAACTCCAGCAGCTGATGGGGATTAAAGCCCCTCCAGATCCTTCTTCCCCTTCACATCCCTCTGACCCCACCCCTTCTGATATGACCCCTTGCCATGTATTCATGATACCCTCTGACCTTCCCCTCACTGACGCTGGCCGTTCTGTACTCAGCAAAGGACTCCGTTTTATTCCCTTACACTCCCACCACAATGAATTTCATGCTCGGCCTGATGTTGAGCTCTTCTTCCAGCGCCTTCGCCTCCACCCCCCGACCAGCAGACCCATTCACCTGCCTCCAGCATTCTCCCCCCACCTGGACACCTCCCTCTGGCCGATTACCCACTCTGGATCTTTTCATTGAAAACTGTAAGTGAGACATCGGCCATCTCAATTTCTCTGCCCCCTTCACTCATTCTAACCTGCCTCCCTCTGAACTTGCTGCACTCTGTTCTCTCAGGTTTAACCCTAACATTATCAAACCTGGAGACAAGGGTGGTGCTGTTGTTGTCTCCCTCTACCTTGCAGAGGCTCAGCGCCAACTCTCAGACACTTCTTCCTACCTCGCCCTGGACCATGACTCCACCACCGAACATAAAGCTACTGTCCACAGGACTATCGCTGACCTCATCTCCTCAGGAGATCTTCCCTCTACAGCTTCCAACCTCATAGTCCTGCAACCCCAGACAGCCTGCTTCTACCTCCTTCCCAAAATCCACAAACAGGATTGTCCCGGCAGACCCATTGTTTCAGCCTGTTCCTACCCCACTGAACTTACTTCTTCCTATCTTGACTATCTTTTCTCCGCTGGTCCAGTCTCTTTCCACTTACATCCGTGACTCTTCTGATGCCCCAAGTCATTTTGACAATTTCCAGTTTCCTGGCCCTAACCGCCTCCTCTTCACTATGGACGTCCAATCTCTCTAAACCTCCATCCCCCACCAGGACGGTTTGATGGCTCTCTGCTTCTTCCTCGAATAGAAGCCGAGCCAGTCCCCATCCCCAACCACCCTCCTCTGCTTGGCTGAACTTGTTCTCACATTGAACAACTTCTCCTTCAACTCCACTCACTTCCTTCAAGTAAAAGGTGTTGCTATGGGTACCCACATGGGTCCTAGTTATGCCTGTCTTTTTGTGGGATATGTTGAACATTCCTTGTTCCAGTCCTACTCAGGCTCCCTCCCCCAACTCTTTTTCCGGTACATTGATGACTGTATCGGTGCCATTTCCTGCTCCCGCCCCGAACTGGAAAACTTTATCAACTTTGCTTCTAATTTCCACCCTTCTCTCACCTTTACATGGTCCATCTCTGACACTTCCCTTCCCTTCCTCGACTTCTCTGTCTCCATCTCTGGGGATAGGCTGTCTACTAATATTCATTATAAGCCCACCGACGCCCACAGTTACCTCGACTACACTTCTTCACACCCTATCTCCTGTAAGGACTCCATTCCATTCTCACAGTTTCTCCGTCTCCGACACACCTGCTCTGATGATGCAACCTTCCACGACAGTGCTTCCGATATCTCTTCCTTTTTCCTCAAGCGAGGATTCCCCCCTCCACTGTGGTTGACAGGGCCTTCAACTGTGCCTGGCCCATTTCCCGCACCTCTACCCTCACAACTTCCCCTCCCTCCCAGAACAACAGGCTTCCCCTCCTCCTCACTTTCCACCCCACCAGCCTCCACATCCAAAGGATCATCCTCCGCCATTTCCGCCACCTCTAGCAAGATGCCACGACCAAACGCATCTTCCCCTCCCCTCCCGTCAGCATCCCGAAAGGATAGTTCCCTCGTGACACCCTGGTCTACTCCTTCATTACCCCCAACATCTCGTCCCCTTCCCACGCAATCACAGGTGTAATACCTGCACTTTTACCCCCTCTCTGCTCACTATCCAGGGCCTCAAACACTCCTTTCAGGTGAAGCAGTGATTTACTTGTACTTCTTTCACTGTAGTATACTTTATTCACTGTCCATATTGTGGTCTCCTCTACACTGGGGAGACCGAACGAAGATTGGGTGACCGCTTTGCGGAAAACTTCTGCTCAGTCCGAAAGCATGACCCCGAGCTTCCCGTTGTTTGCCATTTCAACACACCCCCTGCTCTCATGCCCACGCATCTGTCCTGGGCTTGCTGCAGTGTTCCGGTGAATATCAACGCAAGCTCGAGGAACAGCATCTCATTTACAGTTACAGACTGCCGGACTGAACATTTAGTTCAATAATTTCCGAGCGTGACGGGCCCCCCTTTTGATTTTCAGTCATTTTTTTTCTTTTTCTCTTTTTATTTTATTTTAATTTAGTTTGTTTCATTGTTCATTTTTCTTGACCTATGTCTGCCCACTGTTTTTTTCATGTTTGTGCTTTGGGCCAGGGTTGTTCATTTTTCTGTCCATTAACACCCTCTCTGCACTAACACTTTTATTTTCAACACACCATTAACATACTGTTTGCCTTTGCTCCATGACCTTCTGGTCAGTCATTCTCTGTGACCCAGTCCTATCAACACCTGCCCTTTTGTTATCACTTGCCCCACCCCCACTTTATTTGCTTAAAAACTATTACATTTCTAACTGTTACCATTTCTGATGAAGGGTCATTGACCTGAAACATTAACTCTGCTTCTCTCTCCACAGATACTGCCAAAGAACAAAGAACAAACAACAGTACAGCACAGGAACAGGCCATTCGGCCCTCCAAGCCTGCGCCGATCTTGATGCCTGCCTAAACTAAAACCTTCTGCACTTCCGGGGACCGTATCCCTCTATTCCCGTCCTATTCATGTATTTATCAAGATGCCTCTTAAACATCATTATCGTACCTGCTTCCACCACCTGCCCTGGCAGCAAGTTCCAGGCACTCACCACCCTCTGTGTAAAGAACTTTCCTCACACATCCCCTCTAAACTTTGCCCCTCGCACCGTAAACCTATGTCCCCTAGTAACTGACTCTTCCAACCTGGGAAAAAGCTTCTGACCATCCATTCTGTCCATGCCGCTCATAACTTTGCAATCCTCTATCATGTCACCCCTCCACCTCCGTCGTTCCAGTGAAAACAATCCATGTTTATCCAACCTCTCCTCATAGCTAATACCCTCCAGACCAGGCAACATCCTGGTAAGCCTCTTCTGTGCCCTCTCCAAAGCCTCCACGTCCTTCTGGTAGTGTGGCGACCAGAATTGCACGCAAAATTCTCAGTGTGGCCTAAGTAAAGTTCTGTACAGCTGCAGCATGACTTGCCAATTTTTATACACTATGCCCCGACCAATGAAGGCAAGCATGCCATATGCCTTCTTGACTACCTTATCCACCTGCGTTGCTACTTTCAGTGACCTGTGGACCTGTACGCTCAGATCTCTCTGCCTGTCAATACTCCTAAGGGTTCTGCCATTTACTGTATACTTCCCACCTGTATTAGATCTTCCAAAATGCATTACCTCACATTTGTCTGGATTAAACTCCATCTGCCATTTCTCCGCCCAAGTCTCCAACTGATCTATATCCTGCTGTATCCTCTGACAATCCTCATGACTATCCGCAACTCCACCGACCTTTGTGTCGTCCGCAAATTTACTAATCAGACCAGCTACATTTTCCTCCAAATCATTTATATATACTACAAACAGCAAAGGTCCCAGCACTGATCCCTGCGGAACACTAGTCACATCCCGCCATTCAGAAAAGCACCCTTCCACTGCTACCCTGTCTTCTATGACAGAGCCAGTTCTGTATCCATCTTGCCAGCTCACCTCTGATCCCGTGTGACTTCACCTTTTGTACTAGTCTGCCATGAGGGACCTTGTCAAAGGCTTTACTGAAATCCATATAGATAACATCCACTGCCCTTCCTTCATCAATCATCTTGGTCACTTCCTCAAAAAACTCAATCAAATTAGTGAGACACAACCTCCCCTTCACAAAACTATGCTGCCTCTCGCTAATAAGTTTGTTTGTTTCTAAATGGGAGTAAATCCTGTCCCGAAGAATCCTCTCTAATAATTTCCCTACCACTGATGTAAGGCTCACCAGCCTATAATTTCCTGGATTATCCTTGCCACCCTTCTTAAACAAAGGAACAACATTGGCTATTCTCCAGTCCTCTGGGACCTCACCTGTAGCCAATGAGGATGCAAAAGTTTCTGTCAAGGCCCCAGCAATTTCATCCCTTGCCTCCCTTAGTAGTCTGGGGTAGATCCCATCAGGCCCTGGGGACTTATCTACCTTAATGCTTTGCAAGACACCCAACACCTCCTCCTTTTTGATAATGAGATGACTGAGACTATCTACACTCCCTTCCCTAGGCTCATCATCCACCAAGTCCTTCTCTTTGGTGAATACTGATGCAAAGTACTCATTTAGTACCTCGCCCATTTCCTCTGGCTCCACACATAGATTCCCTTCTCTGTCCTTGAGTGGGCCAACCCTTTCCCTAGTTACCCTCTTGCTCTTTCTATACGTATAAAAAGCCTTGGGATTATCCATAATCCTGTTTGCCAATGACTTTTCATGACCCCTTTTAGCCCTCCTGACTCCTTGCTTAAGTTCCTTCCTACTGTCTTTATATTCCTCAAGGGATTCGTCTGTTCCTAGCCTTCCAGCCCTTACGAATGCTTCCTTTTTCTTTTTGACTAGGCTCACAATATCCCGCGTTATCCAAGCTTCCCAAAACTTGCCAAACTTATCCTTCTTCCTCACAGGAACATGCTGGTCCTGGATTCTAATCAACTGACGTTTGAAAGACTCCCAATGTCAGATGTTGATTTACCCTCAAACAGTCGCCCCCAATCTAAATTCTTCAGTTCCTGCCTAATATTGTTATAATTCGCCTTCCCCCAATTTAGCACCTTCACCCGAGGACTACTCTTATCCTTATCCACAAGTACCTTAAAACTTATGGAATTATGGTCACTGCTTCCGAAATGCTCCCCCACTGAAACTTTGACCACCTGGCCGGGCTCATTCCCCAATACTAGGTCCAGTACGGCCCCATCCCTAGTTGGACTATCTACATACTGTTTCAAGAAGCCCTCCTGGATGTTCCTCACAAATTCTGCCCCATCCAAGCCCCTAGCACTAAGTGAGTCCCAGTCAATATAGGGGATGTTAAAATCACCCACCACTACAACCCTGTTACCTTTACATCTTTCCAAAATCTGTCTACATATCTGCTCCTTTACCTCCCGCTGGCTGTTGGGAGGCCTGTAGAAAACCCCCAACATCGTGACTGCACCCTTCCTATTCCTGAGCTCCATCCATATTGCCTCGCTGCATGACCCCTCCGCGGTGTCCTCCCGCAGTACAGCTGTGATATTCTCCTTAACAAGTAATGCAACTCCCCCACCCCTTTTACATCCCCCTCTATCCCGCCTGAAGCTTCTGAATCCTGGAACATTTAGCTGCCAATCCTGTCCTTCCCTCAACCAAGTCTCTGTAATAGCAACAACATCATAGTTCCAAGCTCTAAGTTCATCTGCCTTACCTGTTATACTTCTCGCATTGAAACAAATGCACTTCAGCCCACCAGTCCCGCTGTGCTCCACAACATCTCCCTGCCTGCTCTTCCTCTTAGTTTTACTGGCTTTATTTACTAGTTCCCCCTCATTTATTTCACTTGCTGTCCTACTGCTCTGGTTCCCACCCCCCTGCCACACTAGTTTAAACCCTCCCGAGTGACGCTAGCAAACCTCGCAGCCAGGATATTTGTGCCCCTCCAGTTTAGATGCAACCTGTCCTTCTTGTACAGGTCCCATCTGTCCCTGAAGAGATCCCAGTGGTCCAGATATCTGAAACCCTCTCTTCTACACCAGCTGTTCAGCCACGTGTTTAACTGCACTATCCTCCTATTTCTAGCCTCACTGGCATGTGGCACAGGGAGTAATCCCAAGATTACAATCCTAGAGGTCCTGTCTTTTAACTTTCTACCTAACTCCCTAAACTCCCCCTGCAGGACCTCATCACTCTTCCTGCCTATGTCATTGGTACCGATGTGTACCACAACATCTGGCAGTGCACCCTCCCCCTTCAGAATGCCCCCTGTCCGTTCAGAGACATCCTTGACCCTGGCACCAGGGAGGTAACATACCATCCTGGAGTCTCTTTCACATCCACAGAAGCGCCTATCTGTGCCCCGACTATAGAGTCCCCTATAACTATTGCTCTTCTGCGCTTTGTCCCTCCCTGCTGAACAACAGTGCCAGCCATGGTGCCACTGCTCTGGCTGCTGCTGTTTTCCCCTGATAAGCCATCCCCCCCAACAGTATCCAAAACAGTATACTTGTTAGACCTGCTGCGTATCAGTACTCACCATTGTTATGGGGTAAATTGGACAGTAACTTCTGGTGTGTGCAAATGTACAGTTAAATGCAGAAATTCATAAGTTGCTGTCAGAGATACCCTTCTCCTTCACTGGGTGTGTTGTTGCAGTCCTTGCCACGAGGCTCAGCATTGAAATGACTGCAACAGTGAACTTGCTGTACTTGCTACCAGTTCTGCACTAAGGACTGCTAAAAAGTTCGGCCTGGTGCATCCAGGAACAAGTGAGTTTTTAATAGCCTGTTAACTGATAATTACTGAACAACTACTCTGGAGCTGAAAAATTAAACTTATAAGTGTGGAGTCTCATTTCATAAGAAAATTAGTGCTGGATATTTCAGAAAAGTTTTTTTATAACTTTTTTTTTATAGAGGCAGAGTCACTTATGGCATAGGAGGCGGCCATTCGGTCCATGCCAGCTCTCTGCAGCGCAATCCAGTCAGTCCCACTCCCCTGCTCGATCCCTCTTTTATTTCTCTCCCTTAATCCCATCTTATTTCCCTATCTGTATATCACCTCCTGTCCATCATTTAAATTTAAGTTATACTTCCTGTCTTAAACCACACACACACACTATATATATCTTTGTTTCTTGGGATGCCAGCATTTATTGACCATGAGAAGGTGGTGGTCAGCTGCCTTCTTGAACCACTGCAATCCATGTGTGTAGGTGCATCCACTGTGCTATTAGGAAGGGAGTTCGAGGATTTTGACCTCGTGATAGCGAAGGAATGGCAATAGAGTTGCAAGTCAGGATGGTGTGACTTGGAGGGGAACTTGCAGGTGGTGGTGTTCCCACGCATTTGCTGCCCTTGTCCTCTACGTGGTAGAGGTTGTGGGTTTGGAAGATGCTGCCTGAGTAGCCTTAGTGCGTTGCTGCAGTGCATCGTGTAGATGGTACACACTGATGCCACTGTGCATTGGTGTTGGAGAGAGTGAATGTTTGTGGATGGGGTGCCAATCAAGCAGATGGTGTTGCACTTTGAGTGTTATTGGAGCTGCACCCATCCAGGCATGTGGACAGTATTCCAGCACACGCCTGACTTGTGCCTTGTAGATGGACAAGAGGCTTTGGGGAGTCAGGAGGTGAGTTACTCGCTGCAGGATTCCTAGCCTCTGACCTGCTCCAGTTCAGTTTCTAGTCAATGGTAACCCTCAGGATGTTGATAGTGGGGGATTCAACAATCGTAATATCATTGAATGTCAAGAGGAGATGGTTAGATCCTTTCTTGTTGGAGATGGTCATTGCCTGGCACTTTCGTGCCACATATCAGCCCAAGCCTGGATATTGTCCAGGTCCTGCTGTATTTCTACACGGAATGCTTCAGTATCTAGGAGTTGCGAATGTTGTTGAACATTGTGCAATCATCAGCAAACATCCCCACTTCTGACCTTATGATTGAAGCAAGGTCATTGATGAAGCAGCTGAAGATGGTTGGGCCTAGGATACTCCCCTGAGGAACTCCTACACTGATGTCCTGGAGCTGAGATGATTGACCTCCAACAATCACAACCATCTTCCTTTGCGTGAGGTACAATTCCAACCAGCAGAGAGTTTTCTCAAATTCCCATTGACTCCAGTTTTGCTAGGGTTCCTTGATGCCATACTCAGTCAAATGCTGCCTTGATGTCAAGGGCAGTCACTCTCACCTCACTTCTTGCGTTCAGCTCTTTTGTCCATGTTTGAGCCAAGGCTGTAATGAGGTCAGGAGCTGAGTGGCCCTGGCTCTGTGTAGCTCAGTGAGGATTCTTCAATGTCAGGTTGGCTCAGTTGTAGGACTTTCATCTTGGAGGCAAAAGAGCAAGTACCATTCCTGAACTGAGCAAGTGCTGCATTGTCAGAGGCCCTGTTCTTTTGGATGAGATTTTAAACAGATTCAGACTTGTTAAAAATCCCATACTATTTGAAATAATCTAGGGAATTTTCTACGTGTGTAAGAGAAATGCAGTAATTCAGGAAAGTTGTCTAAAATCTATGATAATAAGCACAGAATGAAGAACCTAGCAGTTTACTTACATGTAAAATGAGGTTAGCTCCTCAACTGGTGTTCTATTGTTAAATCTGTATACTTTATAGGTGATTGAACTGCAGAAAAGTTAGATATAACAATCAAATAGCCCTGAAATTGGTTAACAGAAAGCTTGAATTGTCATTTGGTAATAAACTGATAGTTATGCTTTATAATTTCACACATTTCTGCTTTTGTTCCCAGAATGTGGCTGAGACACAGAACCAGACGTTCAATAAGACGTGCTTTTCACATCACCAGTCACCATCCAGTCTAAATGGGGGCAGGGGGAATTGTTTGAAGAAAATGTTAGAAAGATCCCTAGGACTGGATACACATCATCACCAGCAATGAGATTCTCTGCACTTTTTACAACCTCAGTTGAATAATTAATCAAGTTTTGAAGAGACCTTTGTTTTTTTTTCATTTCACAGTTAAATGTTTTATGCTAGAAAGTGTTTTGACAGTTTATCCCATGCCAGTTACTAACAAAATCACCTGTCCTGCAAATGTTTATTAAAGTGCAGTCTGACTGGATGACTAACACAGCATTCGATGCAGGACTTGTTATTATAAAATGTTTGAATCTAGGATTGTAATTATCATGCAATCATGTTAATTTATCTTTAGAAGTGAGACATGTCAGCACTGGCAACAAGGTTAAAAAATATTCCCACAGCAAAAATCCATTCTTACAGGTTATGTAGGAGAAAATGCAAAGGCCGATATGTGATTTTACACAGTGCTTCATTTCTTTGGCTTCTTAGCTCCCTGCTTGGTTAAGAGAACCAGCACTATACTAATAGCCATGGGTGTAGAGCCTGATAGGGTGAGGAATGACAAAGCTGAAATGTTCTGTGGTAATACAAGAATGTCCTAATGGTTAAACCCGGTACACATTATGTGAACATTAAAAATACATGCTCACTTTAGAAGTGTTAATAAAAGAAACAGACAACATATTTTATAGCTGGTTCAGAAGGGCCTTTAGGATTTCATTTGAAATCAATATGAATGTGTCTTCTTTTTCCAGGATTAAATGACATATTTATTGCAGTATCCACTTGTGAACATAAATTATTGCTTATTTTCTGTGGTAATACAGCAAGCTGTCAGCATTGTAAAAGAAATGCAGTCCTATGCTGAGAAACTAGAAATAGCCTGAGGTATATATAAGAGCATGTAATTCTACATGTAATTCAGCACAGACTGTATTCTAAACTGCAGTTTAAATAAAACTGTTGGTATAATCATATTTTTAAATTAGTTAGCAAGTTGTCTTACCCTGCAGTACCTGAAATAGTAAATCAGTGGAACAACCTTTGTACTAAAATGCATCAACAAACATACATGACGTTCAGGATACTTTTACTAACATCTCACTATTCAAGGAAATGTGTAATTTTACCAGTGGTATCAGTACTTTAGGTATTCTGTACACCTCAATGTGAATCACCCAATCAGAAAATTTAACATGCATATTACTAATGAGAATAGGTAATCTACATAAAAGGTAGTCAAAGTTCTGTAAGAAATATCTAGTAATTAAGCTGCAATTTTCATACTTTGATCATTATCTGTCATGGAGTCTGTACCCTTGAACCTTCAATGTTATCTTTTATGTGAAATAAAATCTAATGTAAAACCATTTTTTGAGAGTTATTTCATGAATATAATTTAAAAAGTATAACTTAACAAACTAGACACTGGTTTTGCACATTATCTCTGGTTATTTTGCAAGTTTGAACACCATAACCCATGAACTACATAACAATTAGGCTCTGATCACTTCTAAATATTAGTCTGGCTTCAACAGGTGAAGTCTACTTTATCCTTGACTAATAATTATGAAGTTGCTTTTTCACAAACTTCTTTACTATTTATATGGTCATGAACAAAGGAAACAGTGACAGAATTTCAAATGACCACTGTGGTTTTATGTGGTTGCCCCCAGAACAGAACACACCACCCGTAGAGCACAGGAAGTGACGAGACTTCCTAATATTAAGATTACCAGGTCTTTTGTTATCTGACAAAAATGGAATGTGTAATCCTTTCAAATAGATCCCTCCAGTAAAAAAACACTTATCGAAAACTTTGTCATCCCATTTTCTCCCATTCTAAATGCCCTGCAGGTGGCTCACAAACAGACATCATCCTCCAGGAAGCCACAAACCCCATTCATAGCTGCCACCAAGCCTGATGTTTGATAACCATCAAGGCGGCTGTGTCATTTAGAAAATGATAGACAACTCTCCCAATTGGAACTTTCCCTTCAGCATAGCATCTGGTCAAGAAATGAGAACAATTCTCTGCTTCTCACCATCCCCAAGTAAGGCAGGCATGAATGGGATGGTAAACATCTAAATTTAAAGTTGAGTCAAATGCACTAATTGGAAGTTTCACAAGCTTTAGCAATTTAAAAAAAAAGCTATAGTGTTAACTGGCTAGACTGACAATCATAGTGATCACAGGCAGTGTTGCTCCTAAGCTGCATGGGAACGTGGCCTCACATCAATCCCAAACATACCGCACAGGCGACAAACAGGATGTAAGCAACCAATGTTTCCTTTAAGATGCGCATGCGTAAGGCCACGCAGCAACTTTACAGGAACTGTGCAGTGCAACAGGCTGAACACAACAAAGGAAAATTAGAAGGAACATTGATCATAGACCATTGAAGGTGTTATGTTAGCAGTTAAGGTGACTGAAAAACTAGATAGTAAAATTTGGGACATTAAAGCACAGTTGGCAATGGATTCCTGTGTCACCAACCTTTAACTAAAATGCTAGAGTCCACAAATAAGGAAGAAATAGCAGGACATTTAGAAAAATATAATGCAATCAAACAGAGCCAACATGGTTTTATGAAAGGGAAATCATGTTTGACAAATTTAAGAGTTCTCTGAGGATATAACAAGCAGAGTGGATAAAGGGGAACCGGTAGATATAGTCTATTTGGATTTTTAGAAGGCATTCGATAAGGTGCCACATAAAAGGTTATTGCACAAAATAAGAGCTCAGGGTATTGGGAGTAATGTGTTGGCATGGATTGAGGATTGGCTAACACACAGAAGGCAGAGAGTCGGGATCAATGGGTCTTTTTCAGGGTGGAAAGTCATAACTAGTGGGGTGCCACAAGGATCGGTCCTAGGGCCTCAACTATTTACTATCTATATCAATGACTTGGAGGAAGGGACAGAGTGTAGTGTATCCAAATTTGCTGACGATACAAAAATAGGTGGGAAGGCATGTTGTGATGAGGACACAAAGAATCTGCAAAGGGATATAGATAGGTTAAGTGAGTGGACAAAAACTTGGCAGATGGAGTTCAATGTGGGAAAGTGTGAGGTAATCCACTTTGGTAGGAAGAATAAAAAGGCAGATTATTTAGATGGACAAAGACTAAAAAATACTACAGTACAGAGGGATCTGGGTGTTCTTGTACATGAAACACAAAAAGTTAGCATTCAGGTGCAGCAAGTATTAGGAAGGCAAATGGAATTTTGGCCTTTATTGCTAGGGGATTAGAGTTTAAAAATAGGGAAGTCTTGTTACAACTGTACAGGGTATTGGTGAGGTCACACCTGGAGAACTGCATACAGTTTTGGCCCCCATATTTAAAGAAGGATATACTTGCATCAGAGGCAGTTCAGAAAAGGTTCACTAGGCTGATTCCTGGGATGAAGGGGTTGTCTTATCAAGAATGGCTAAACAGGTTAGGTCTTTATTCATTGGAGTTTAGAAGAAAGAGAGGTGATCTTATTGAAACATATCAGATTTTAAGGGGGCTTGACAGGGTAGATATTGAGAATATGTTTCCACTGGTGGGGGAATCTTGAACTAGGGGACATAGTTACAGAATAAGGGGGCACACATTTAAAACTGAGATGCAAAGGAATTTCTTCTCTCAGAGGGTGGTGAATCTCTGGAATTCTCTACCTCAGACATGTCGACGCTAGGTCACTAAATGTATTTAAGGAGGAGGTAGATAGATTTTTTGACATCTTGGGGAGTCGCGAGATATGCGGAGCAGGCATGAAAGAGGAGTTGAGGCCTGGAACAAAACAGCCATGATCTTATTGACTGGCGAGACAGGCTTGAGGGGCTGAATGGCCTACTCCTGCTCCTATTTCTTGTGTTCTTATGTTCTAACCCGCATATGCAAGTACGAAGATTTGGGGTGTAGCTCATATTTTGATGTATATCCAGTAGAGTCTTGAATAACAAGTAACCAAAACATTCTATACTTGAGAGCGCAAATGTTGGCCAGAACTTTATCATACCACAACTTTCAACCTGATTGGAATGATGTGTTGTACCAAGAATACAAACTCAACAATTCTAAGGAGATAGGCTCCAACAGAGGGACGCTGTGTGGACTGGAGACCCTAAAATCAGATTAAATTACATCTTCAGGTGAAGTCTATGTGTAGTAGCTTTTCGAACCAGCAAGTGCAACTGGTTGGCACCATTGAATAGCACATTCTCAGTGGTATCAAACCCAGCTTTTGATTAATAGATGGAAGCCTTCCCTCTCTGAAAGGAATCTTGTGAAGAGAAAGTGGGGGAAATCAACCCCTTTTTTGCTGTTTCACAGACACAGCACCAAGCTATCCATGAACTGGCACTAAATTAGCAATATCAGAAAGATTATAAAGAACTTGCATTTATATAGCACCTTTCACATCCCCAAAGCAATTCTCAGCCAATTAATTACTTTTGCAGTTTACGCAAATGTGGCAGCCAATTTGCACACAACAGCCCACAAACAGCAATGAGATAAATCACTAAAGGTATTAGTTAAGGGATAAATATTGGCCAGGACACCTAGAGAACTCTCTGCTCTTCTTAGATAGTGCCATGGGATCTGTTATGTCTACCAGAACATCTTGCCTTTGGCTTAACATTTCATGTGAGAGATAGCACCTCTGACAATGCAGCTCTCACTCACTACTGCAATGAAGTGTCAGCCTAGATTACATGCTCAAGCCCTGAAGTGGGGTTATAAGGATAGTTGTTGTAGAAAAAGTGAAAATTCACGGTGGATATGCTTGCTGTGCTCTTCTAAGCTTGGGGTTAGGGTAAAGTTGTTGTAACACACTACAAGGAACTTTATTTGTGGCCAACACAATGTCAAAAATGGGAAAATATTCCATCCCATTTGCATCAACATCCATCACCTTAATAAATACAAAATTTATGTTGAACACTTCAACAAAGGTTGCTGGAGTTGTGGATAGTGTGGAAGGCTGCTGTAGGTTGCAACGGGACATTGACAGGATGCAGAGCTGGGCTGAGAAGTGGCAGATGGAGTTCAACCTGGAAAAGTGTGAAGTGATTCATTTTGGAAGGTCGAATTTGAATGCGGAATACAGGCTTAAAGACAGGATTCTTGGTAGTGTGGAGGAACAGAGGGATCTTGGGGTCCATGTCCATAGATCGCTCAAAGTTGCCACCCAAGTTGATAGGGTTGTTAAGAAGGCGTACGGTGTGTTGGCTTTCATTAACAGGGGGATTGAGTTTAAGAGCCGCGAGGTTATGCTGCAGCTCTATAAGGCCCTGTTCGACCACACTTGGAATATTGTGTTCAGTTCTGGTCGCCTCATTAAAGGAAGGATGTGGAAGCTTTAGAGAGGGTGCAGAGGAGATTTACCAGGATGCTGCCTGGACTGGAGGGCATGTCCTACGAAGAAAGATTGAGGGAGCTAGGGCTTTTCTCATTGGAGCGAAGAAGGTTGAGAGGTGACTTGATAGAGGGGTACAAGATGATGAGAGGCATAGATAGAGTGGATAGTCAGAGACTTTTTCCCAGGGTGGAAAGGGCTATCGCCAGGGGGCATAATTTTAGGGTGATTGGAGGAAGGTTTCGGGGAGATGTCAGAGGTAGGTTCTTTACACAGAGAGTGGTGGGTGCGTGGAATGCGCTGCCAGCGGTGGTAGTAGAAGCAGATACATTAGGGGCATTTAAGCGACTCTTGGATAGGTACATGGATGATAGTAGAATGAAGGGTAGGTAGTTACTTAGATCTTGAGTAGGTTAAAGGTTCGGCACAACATCGTGGGCCGAAGGGCCTGTACTGTGCTGTTCTATGTTTTATAAATGCAATTGTAACAGAAACAGATGTTGGGCAATTAAGAAACTTACATGATTTATCTTGATCAGATATTAAATCCTTAACTGCTTTAGTGTTAATAGAATAAACTTAAGATGCATAAAGTTACTAGTTTTTACTAATTATATTTGCATAGTGACATTATACACATCCTCTTTCGTTATATTGTTGCTAGTTTAGTAAAGTACTTACACGATATAGTTTCACATATAAACTGTTGCTTCTAACTTAAAAGCAGAAATATAGACAAAAATGATATCAAATTAACAAAATATGTTAATGTCACAAAAGATTATGAATTTTAACCAATCTTTATCCTGCTGAAATAGTGAACACAATCAACACGAACATATGACTAGCACTGGAGCAGTTAATTAATAAGAGTGTTTTATCCATACTTTGTCCTCCGGTCAGAAGGTTCTACTCCACAGTGACCCTCTGAGTGACTTGAATCCTCTCAATGACTTAAGTAGGGGCAGAGTCAGATAGAAGTAGCTTTCCTTTTCTTCTTTCAGCTAGAATGTCCATGATGTGGCAGTGCAGGAACAGATAAAACTCACCTCGCATGGACAAAAGATTCTGACTGTGAGTCTCAGGACTTGAACTTACAGCCTTCCGGTTGTAAATAAAGCACTCACAATATTTGAGCTTATGGGATGACAGAAGAAATCACTACTTTGTTGTCCATATTACTAAATTGTTCCACCAGAAGGTATAACAGGGCTTGTTAAAAGTTATTTATTGTGTGACAAAATCTTTTTTCAATCTCCTTGACTGTGTTCAAATTTTAGATGCTGAAGGCTAAATCATTCCCAAACAGTTAATGTGCAGTTATGAAAGCAGCAGGGCACAGCCATTGTTATGCTCTTGTAAAGTGCTTCCAGATGACTCTCTTGAGATTGGATTGAGAGTGCAAGTACAGGTCAAGTGATTCAGCAGAGAACCTTACTCTAATACATCTCAATGCCCACTTCATTTTCATACGGCGTCATGACATCACATATAGCCCATGTTGCTTTTTGTCTCCCATCTCCTCTTAGCTTCAAATCTGGATTGTATGAAAAAAAGATAAAATGTTAAATGATTTCATATTTTTTATGTGCATAGAGTGATCTGATGATCTTGGTTCATCGTGGTCTATTTGACATTAGTAATTTTTAAAATACTGTCCACACTTCACACCATCCATAACTGAGGAAACAGCCAACCCATCCCAGGTCTCTGAAAACCTCACTTGAAAACCAGCAGACATGAAGCTGCATGCGATTAGCCTAGGAATTCTTCCATTCCCTTCTTCACCTCTGCCCACTATGCACAAGCTTCTGACCTCTGCTCACCAAAGCAACGATAGCGGAGATTTGGAAGGCATGAGATGTGAATCATGGGTTAAAAAAAAAGCATCTTGCCACCCATGGTGCTGCACCATCACACCACCTATGATAAATGTTTTTTGTAGAACTGAAAAATATGAACAAGGCAAATATTTTATCAAGTTGTGACATCCTATGATTATCAATATGTTTTTCTGAAAAAGTTCTGAAGACACTGCAAATTGTGGTTTCTGGTTGCTGGTCTAGTCACTGATCTATGTGCAGTGTCTGCTGTGTAATTTATGATGTTAGTGCACTATTCCCATTGAATCCGCACCCATAATGTGCACAGCTGGCCTATAAACTGCTAGTGTGTCAAATTTCAATGTTTTTGCCTTGCACCAAAGCACTGTCATTTTCTTGGTTTGCTGTGTACATTGTAGGATGTACATTGTGGAAATAATGTAAGTGGGAACAAAATTTTTCCCAGGCAGTTTGCAGAGGTCACTGACAGGAATGGGTTTAGCAGGACAGGCACCAGAAAGTGAATGATATAAAGAGTTGGTGGATACACAGTTATGGCCTTTAATGGTGGCAATATACTGGAATGGTGCTTTATTATTGTAAACTGGTCATTCTGATTTTCACATAATGTTATGTTTTGGCGATTTTTGTTTCAAATTCATATGAGGTAAGTAGCACCTCAAGTTCTAAAAGTAACCACTTATTTCAGCTGTCTATTTCATTTTCAACATGCCCTTCTGGAGTGTGAACAGTAATGACTGCTCCCAATGCTTCTCACCCTGAAACTGCTCCATGATGGAGTTGCTATACTGCAGAGATTGGGTGTAAGCAAAGGGACACATTGGGGTGCATCTTCAATAGACTATTTGGTCTCTGCACAGGAATTTCACCATGAACTCCAATTTTCTCTCAGTCTTCTGCTGCCTACAGGCAATTTTTCAGCATGTTGGTTTGCTTGAGCTAACAGCCTGGCTGACAGCTAACAAAGCTCATAACATTGTTATGACCAGGTGAGAAATGTGTCAGGGGTCTTTTGCTGTCTTTACTTGGTTTTATTGTAACAGGGTTTAATTTTAAACACACTGTGTTTTGAGAATTCTTGTTCACAGCTTTCCAATCATAAGGCAACAAACAGGCTTTCTTTGTTTTAAAAAGGAAAAGTGAAATTTATTAAATTTACTTAAACTCTAATACAGTTCACGCCTACGGATATATGACACGCCCACGCTAGCATGGACATGCAATATACACATGCAGATAGGGAGAGAAAAGAGAAGATAGAGTGGAACAATTTGAGGCAATATCTTGTTACTGTGCTTTGCTCTCTGTATAGTCCTTTTGTAGGTAATTCTTGCATTTCGTTGGGGCGCAGTATTCTGCTTGAACCTTGTTCATGTTGGACAGTTTTCTCGCTTTGAGTTTCACGTGTTTTCACAAGATTCAGTTCCGTGGGAAGGATATAGGAGCAAGCAGACAGGAGATGCTGTGCTTCTTGCTTCAGCTCCTGGAGCACACGGCGTTCCGAGTTCAAATCTTTTGTTGGAAGTTCAAATCTCAACAGCCAGCTCGTCATGTGACTAAAACTGGTCTGACCACTTCTTCTGTGTATTGGGGAAGCAATGACTGGGTCCCTTTTGTTCCAACACTGCTAGTACTATGCAAATGTCCTTCCAGTCAGGGGCTTGCAATTTTAAGTTTTAATGTTCATGTGGCGAAATTATGTGTGCCTCAGTCTTGGCAGGTGGGGGGTTTGCCTGACACCTCCACACCAGGGGAATGAAATGCGATTTGAAGAAAAATGGCGCATTTCATTAGAGTTTGAGAGAAATACAAGATACAGCAAGAAAACCATGCATTTCTGTCATTCATCAATCTTAAAGCTTATTAAAACTGGTCTGTTATGGGTGCCAGGGCTGCTTTAATGTTCTCTTTTTTTCTCTCAGGAGAGTTAGTAGGGGCAGGTCTATCCTAAAGTCTGAGTCATCCAAAGACTTTATACTTCAGGGATGGGTGGTTCCCTTTTCCTCTGACTGTGGGAGAGGATTCTTTGTTACTCTTCCCTTTGTTCTCTGGGACACTCCTATGTACAAGTATTTGTGCAGATTTAACTGCATTCTCCTGAGACACTTTGACTTGGTGAGGCATCACCCTCACGGTTTCACTGCCCCCTAGAGGTCTCTCTTTGTCTCTGCAGATTCCTGTAAATGCGGTTAGCAACTCTGGTGGGGTGCTTCTGGAGTCTGCATTTACATAGAAGGATGTGGGGTCTAACTTTTCACATTTTTCGGGGTTGGTTGACTGGACGGTAGGAGTTTTCATCAAGGATTCTTCCTGGACTTCCTTTAACCTGCCCTCTTGGCCACTTTTCCCCCTTCTCTTTCTAAATTTTTGCCAGCCGTGTGCCTGCCTGTCCCAGTTTGTTCTTGGCGGGGATCCCTTATAGCTCACCAGCCCTCTGCTGAAGGGTCCTTCTAACACCGGTACAGGACACTGTAGGTTGGGGTTCCCCTCAACCTGGCACATGCGGCAACACCTGCAGTACTCCACCACATCTTTATGGAGTTTTGGCCAGTCAAACTGCTGTCTTATACGGACTTTGGTCTTTCGTATACCAGCATGTACAGCTACAGTAGTCTTGTTGGCCCTTCTTAATATTTCTCCCCAGTACCTTTGTGGCACCACTAACTGGTGAACTACTGTCCACTCCTTAGCCTCAGGTCTGTGAGGAGAACTCCATTTCCTCATCTGTACCTCATTCTTTAAATAGTAGCAATCAGGGACTCCCTCTGCTTCACTTTCACACTGGGCAGCCCGTGCTAACTCTCGCAATACTGGGTCGGCTCGCTAAGCCTCAGCTAGGGAGATTCCATTTAATTCATTCCCAGGGTCTCCCAACTTTCTAAAGAAAGTTTCGGACAGGCAGACCTCATGGTCATCTGCCTGCAGTGCCAATCCAGTCTCCTCTGGAGGAGCTGGTTTGATCATGGCCTGATCCACTACAAAGAACAAAGAAAATTACAGCACAGGAACAGGCCCTTCGGCCCTCCAAGCCTGCGCCGATCCAGATCCTCTATCTAAACATGACGCCTATTTTCTAAGGGTCTGTATCTCTTTACTTCCTGCTCATTCATGTATCTGTCTAGATACATCTTAAAAGACGCTATTGTGCCCGCGTCTACCACCTCCGCTGGCAACGCGTTCCAGGCACCCACCACCCTCTGCGTGAAGAACTTTCCACGCATATCCCCTTTCACTTTGAACTCATGACCCCTAGTAATTGAATCCCCCACTCTGGGAAAAAGCTTCTTGCTATCCAACCTGTCTATACCTCTCATGATTTTGTACACCTCAATCAGGTCCCCTGAGACCGTCTCCTGCTACCGCCCTATCTCTCTGACCTCCTGCAGTCTTTCTTTCACTACTGGGGGGCTACCACCTTCACCCCTGCCAGATCATTACCTAGGAGGTCAACCCTGTCCACAGGCAAACTAGGGACAATCCCTACAGTCACCAGTCCCGAAACTAGGTCGCACTCCAGGTGTACTGTTACAGGCATACACTGCCTTCCAATACCATTCATCACCATTTGTGTGTTCACAGCACTCTCTGGGGGAAAGGTCAGGCCTTTTTCCAGTAAAAATGATCTGGTGGCCCTGTGTCCCTGAGAATCACTATGGGCTTGCTTGCCTCACTCGAGGGATATGGGGTTACTTTCCCTTCAAATAAAAAAAACCCTGATAACCTTCAGGAATCCTTTTAACTTTTCCTGCACTTTTTTAATGTTCATGTGGCAAAATCATGTGTGCTTCAATCTTGGCGGGGTGGAGGGTGGGGGGGCGTTGCCTGAGAATCTTATTAAGTAAATGATAAAATTGGCTTCCATCCAGTGTGGTTTGACAAGTGAGTTGTAAAGCAAACAACTTAAGGGGCTACCTGGGATTTGCTACGACAAAAGCGAACTAGAAATCTTAACACTTTTTAACATAAGCATGGAAAATTTGAAATAACTTTTGTTCATCTAATTCTAAAACAAGTTGTAACATATTCTGCACATTATCAGATTTGATAATGATCGAGCTTTTCCTGTCAAAGTAACAGCTAAGTTAACAATAAAAGCAAAATACTGCGGATGCTGGAAATCTGAATTAAAAACAAGTAGTGCTGGAAATAGTCAGCAGGTCTGGCAGCATCTCTGGAGAGAGAAGCAGAGTTAACGTTTCAGGTCAGTGACCCTTCATCAGAACTGGCAAATATTAGAAATATAATAGGTTTTAAGGAAATAAAGTGGGGATGGGGCAAACAAACAACAAAAGAGGTGTTGCTAGGGCAAGGGCACAGAGAATAACTGACCAGAAGGCCATGGAGCAAAGGCAAATGGTATGTTAATGGTATGATGAAAGACAAAGCGTTAGTACAGAGAGGGTGTTAATTGACAGAAAAATGAACAGCCCTGGCCCAAAGCACAAACATGAAAAAAAAGTGGATAGGCACAGTAGAAACAAACTAAAATAAAACAAAACAAAAAATTAAAATAAAAAGGGGAGGCCCCCGTCATGCTCTGAAAAAGCTAGGCTAATGATACTGTTATTTATGTGCAAATGGTACAGCAACTTCAGACATAAGCAGGCATGTGGTTAAACTCAAATATCGAAGAGTTGCCCGACTCTGCCTTTAGTTTCACAAAAATGGCATCTCAATGGCTGGGACACTATTGAAATGAAGTTGAAATGGAGTGAAGTTGCCTTATTTGTGCTGTAGGTATGACGTAAACTCGCCATAGAAAGTTCAGTTCTGTCCATTCCAGTCTAAGTATCTTTTTTAACAGTATGATCAGCATTAATTACTGGCAAACAACCTCTCTGGCACTGAAAGTTAATGATTACAAGTTTGGAGTTTCATTTCTTGAGTTTAATTGTTGGTGATTTTCTAAATGTAAGATAGATTTTTTAAAAACTTTTCTTGTTATATTTTTCTCTCTCTCTCTCTCTCTTAATTCAATTTTTTTTCCTCTTTATTTCTTGTTCTGTGCCTGATTTGGCATTGAATTCACCCACTCTAATTTACACTTTCATTGTGGTCCTTGCGCTATTAATTTCACAGTCCTTCAATCTGATTGATTAAGCAGATACACAGCTGCCTGTCCTTTAACTCAGGTCCCAGATGCCTGGTTTCCCTCGCTGGATCGTTATCAGGTCGCAATTTCAGCAACTTTCCATACAAAAAAATTTAAAAACCTAATCATGCAAGGATAAGTTTAATTAATAACTGTTAGATTACCTGCTACAACAAATTATAGCTTAATATCCTCTTTTTGGGTAATACCCTACATATTTTGCAATCTTGGAATCCTGTACGACACTGAGCAGAGCTTCCGATCCCATAACCTCTCCACCTTGAGGGAACCGTTTATAATGTCACCTAAATTGGGGACCAGGAAGGGAAGTTGGGTAATCAACAGTTTAGTGGGCACAGGGTTGAGAGAGCAGGAGTTGGGTCTCATGGCCAAGATGAGCTCTGAGAAGGCATAAGGAAGTAGGAGAGAAGCTAAGAAAAATGTGGGTTCAAGGCTAAGATAGGGGTGAACCTTGTGGGAAGCTTGGTTTGGTGGACAAGGGGAAGGCGTGATGCGGCACAACCAGCTGAGCAGATGGTCTCAATTTTTGTGGCAAAGAAATTCACGAGCTCCTTGCATTTGTCACTGGGGATGAGAATGGAAGGGGCAGGAAGAAAGATTTATGGAGATGGTTAGTAGTGGAGCAAAGGAGCAGGGATTATCTTGCATTTCAAGATGATCCTGGAGTAGTGAGCTGTTTGGACAGGGGGTCCAACAATGCTTGATGTGGTCTAGGCAGATCTGGCAATGAATGGCAAAGCCAGTTGTGCATCAGATATGTTCAAGACTGCCCCTTGGACTTGAGGGAGCAAAGACAGGGGCTGTGCAGGGGCAACAAGTGGAGATTTAGGCAGAGATGAGGGAGTGATGACAGTTTGAGAAGTATCATGGCAAACGGAGGGCCTTAGGCTGAACAGTTGACAAAGTACAGTTGTAAGTGATGGGCAAGAATTATTTTTTCCAGAAGCAGAAGCAGTTGTAGGGCAATTGGAAGGGTGATGTGATTGTATTATAGATACAAGGAAATGATCAGAGATGGCCTTGTCTGTAATTGAGACAATACTACTTTTGTAGGATGGGATGTCTAGTTTGGCTGTCCATTTGATGGCCTCCTGTGAAGCTGAGTGGAGAAATGAGGTGCCTCTCGCAACACATCTTAGCAAGCAGGTTGATGTAATGTGTTCCATGGTCTGGGACTCATGGCCTCAATCAAACTTTAGGTCACCCCTCATCGTCCACTTATGGAGCAGGTGACTGGACTGTCCATGTCCAGTGCGGATTCAGTTGAGCGCTGTCCACTGTTTGAGGGAGGTGGAAGCCATAGATCTCTACTATTGGTCAGCGATGAGGTGTTGATTCTTTATACTGTATGTGTCTTTGGCCGTTAATAAATTGAAAGTGCAGACAGGTCTTACAATTGGTCATCCAGACAGAAAATGTGCCAAGTGTGTTACAGACTTTGTAAGTGATAATCCAAACTTAAATTGTGCTTAAAAATGTTCATTTTTGAGTGAAAATCACTCAAAATAAACTTTTATTCCTTTATCTTGTGTTTAAATGGTGATTGGATTGCAACTAAAATAGTTGCCTTAATAGTCCTGTAAAAGATTCTATTACAGTGAATTCTGCTAATTCTCACAAAAATATCAGGTAGATTTTCCATACAGAGACAGAGGAAGAAAAAGAAAACGAGGAGTTATCAGGTCCTTGACAGATAGTAGCATGAAGCAGGAATATCAAAGCAAAATACCATGGATGCTGGAAATCTGAAATAAAAACGGTTCTCTTGAAAGATCACAGACCTGAAACTTTAATTCTGTTTCTCTCTCCACAGATGTTGCCAGACCTGCTGAGTATTTACAGCATTTTCTGTTTTTATTATAGTAGCATGAAGCAGTGTTGATTTCAGTTCCCAATAACTAATAGTCAGAAGTGTTCAACGATAGTACTTGCAAAAGTGTGGCAAACACTGCCAACTTCGGCAGTCTCCTGCTCTTACCATATCCTAAGATGCGTCATGCATCATGCATTTTATCCAATTCAGAAATGGGTCAGCATATGTGAACATTGCTGGGAGATGAACCTAGGTCTTTCTTGTCTCAGTCTGATGCCCATACAAAAAAAAGTACATTCTTTTGAATAAATGATAGTATATTTGATCGTGTGAAAGGATTGTGGACTGAAGCAGCTATCATTTTCCTAAATAAATGTGAGCTGCAGCCCATAAATCCAAACAAACCTTGCCAGCTGAACCCAAATGCTATCTGAAAATCATAAAGGCAACTAACAATAAAAGAAACATTCCTGTTGTGTTGACTATTATTCAAATTCAACAGGAAGTACTTGCATTTAATTGGTAAAGAATGACTCACCCCCAAGCAAGTTGCTTCTTCTTTTGGGCCTGCTGAGAAGCTTCAGCCTCTTGTTTGGCTTTTGCAAAATCACGGCAATTGACAGCTTTGGCAATTTGCACACCCAACTATTGAAAGATCCAAGAATATGAGAAAAGTTAAACACAAAAAAAAGCATACAAAAATAAAATTAATTCCAATATCTCACATCTGCTTTCGTCTTTCCTAACAAAAGACCTTCTCTATGCAAACTGATACAGAAACAATTCCAACAAACATTTTTCTCCTCATGGACATAGAACAGTAAATCTTAAACTCATTCCTGGAGTTTTCACAATAAACCTCATCAAAAGACAAAAATTACAGAATATGCTTAATCCAAAAGTGAAATAAATTCATGCAAAAGTGCAAAATATACACAAAAATGAAACAGAATTACATGATAGCCAAAGGCACAGCACGTCAGACCATGTGACTGAAGATTCTGCAATCCTCCATGCCAACAAACATCTTGCTTTTGTGGTGGCTTGGGGGGTGGGGGAAGAGAAGAAAACCGCAACAACTTGAAAGCTGAGTGCAATCGTGAAACAATTTTTTAAAACCACAATGCAGAACAAGATCAGGTTGTTCAAACGAATGGCCTGCAGTCTTACATTTCAGTGGATTATGCCCCAGCCCTTGCTGACATTGTTCTACTCCACAAATATTTCTAACCACTCACTCTTCCTGACCATAGTGCAGTACCTTCCACATCTTTGCATTGATATTATTCAATTTAGCTTACATTTTGTTTCCTTCCTTTTGATTTGCTGCAAGCTGTATTTCGTTTTTTGTTCTTGGGATGTGGGCGCTCTGGCAAGATTTCACTTATTCCCTCCAGTTGAGCTAAGAGATGGTGGTGGCGTGGGGAGTTTTCTCCTAGAACTACTGTAGCCCTTGTGGTGATGATGGAGCTCCCACAATGATGCGAATAGAGGGTTTAAAGTACAGAGGTGCTGTGAAGTCATAATGTTCCCTGCTTTTGATGTACTCAACAAACCACCTGGAGTTAACTCAGTATTTTTCCTCTCCCCTGCCAATGGTTCTGACTCATACGATTACAAAGGCACAGGGTACCTACCAGTTAGCACATCTAAAAGGGCCACTCTTTATATTAGATTCAACAGGCCACTTGACCACAGAGGACGTTACAGCTGAGACAAAGGGAGATTTTAACTGACTCAAAACCTATTCACTTGCATGGAGTTAAAATCAGGTTCAAATTGTTCACAACCATCATGCACACACTTGCACTCTTCTAGCAGAGTCACTCTGAAGCAAGACTGCTTGCAGAGTTGTCCCTTCCTTGTGACAGTGGGATTGAAGCCAACTGCAGTGGCCCCAAATACCGCTCGCCTAAGTCATTACAAATTAGGGTTTAAACCTGGGTGGTGCATTTTCCAAACGAGCCATCAGGCAGTTATCATCTTGTCCTTTGGCAAATAGTTAAGCTCCAGCTCCTCATATTATGTCAACATCTGGCTTGACACCACCTCCAAACACATCTTTCCCTCTCCTTTCAGCATTCCAAAAGGGACTATTCCCCCTGCGACACCCTGGTCCACTCCTCAATCACCCCAACACCCCCTCTCCTTTCTACGGCACATTTGCATGCAAAGGCAGCAGATGCAACACTTGCTTTTTCATCTCCTATCTCATCGTCCTAGGCCCCAAACACTCCTTTCAGGTGTAACAGTAATTTACATGTACTTCTTTCAATTTAGTATACTGTATTTGCTGCTCACAATGTAGTCTTCTCTACATTGGGGAGACCAAACGCAGATTGTGTGATTGCTTTTCAGAACACTGCCATTCAGTTCCTAAGAAAGACCCCAAGCTTTCAGGTGCTTGTCATTTTAGTTCTGCACCTTGCTCTCACACTGTCTTCTCTCTCCTTGGTCTTTTGCAATGAAGCTCAATGTAAGCTAGAGGAACAACGCTTCATCTTTTGATTAGGCACTTTACAACCTTCCGGACTCAACAGTGAGTTCAACAATTTCAGACTGTAACCTCTACTTCCATGGTGTTTGCTCTTTCTTTTCAAGTTTTTGTTTTACTTATGTTTTTCTCTTGCTTTTGCTTTCGGAGGGCAGTTGTTCATGATTCAGCCATTTGCACCTTCTCTAGACACATCTTTTGTTTCCTCATTTGTCCCATTACCACTCCCTTTTGTCTTGCACCACCAACCTGGTCATCATTTAATCTCTCATGTCTTCCATCCTATCACAGACCTTCCCTATTGTTCTTTTTCACACCCTCCTTACACTTACTTAAAATCTATTACATTTCTAACTTTTCCCAGTTCTGATGAAAGGTCATTGTCCTGAAACGTTAACTGTTTCTCTCTCTACAGATGCTGCCTGATCTGAGTATTTCCAGCATTTTTTGAATTTCTTTAGATTGTGCGTCTGCAGACTCTACTTATAATCTTTTTCATCAATATACTTCTATATTTTCCCACTTTTCTCCTCAGGTCATGCACTGTACTCTGTAGACATGTGACCTAATCCTCAGTTTCTATCATTGGCACTCTTCAGCTTGATACTAGGCACATGAGATTTGCCTGGGGTAACTCTCTCTATAACTTGTGTGTAGGGAAGCACCTGGCTTGGCAGCTGTCTGAAAACCTAGTTAGTAAGAACTAATTGCAGGCACAAACCTGTTTACGCAACGCACAGTAATAATGACTGTGTCATGGAATTGCATGCTTCACCACTCCCATCTTTGTTTTGTTTCTTCTTGAAATGTGAGCATCATTGGCAAGGCCAACATTTATTACCCATCCCTAAATTACTTTGAGAAAGTGGTGGGAAGCCACCTTCTTGACTGTGGTGTAAGCACACTCACAATGCTGCTAGGGAGTTCCAGGATTTGACCCAACAACAGTGAAGGAATACAACATAGCTCCTAGTCAGGATGGTGTGTGACTTGGACGGGAACTTGCAGGTGGTGGTGTTCCCATGCCTCTGCTGCCCTTCTATGTGTTAAAGGCTGCGGGTTTGGAAGATGCTGTCAAAGGAGCCTTGCTGCAGTGCATCCTCTAGATGGTACACACTGCTGTCACAGTGCACTGGTGGTGCAGGGAGTGAATGTTTAAGGTGGTGGTTGGGGTGCCGATCAAGCGGACTGCTTTGGCTTGGGTGGTGTCGAGCTTCACGAGTGTTGTTGGAGCTGCACTCATCCAGGCAAGTGGAGAATATTCCATCGCATTACTGACTTGTGCCTAGTAGATGGTGGATAGGCTTTGAGGAGTCAGGTGTTACTCGCTGCTGAATTCCGAGCCTCTGACCTGCTCTTGCAACCACAGTATTTATATGGCTGGCCCAGTTAAGTTTCTGATCAATGGCAACCCCCAGAATGTTGATGGTGGGAGATTTAGCAATAGTAATGCCGTTGAATGTCAAGGCGAAATGGTTAGATTCTCTCTTGTTGGAGATGGTCACTGCCTGGCCACTTGTGTGGTGCGAATGTTACTTGCCCAAGCATTTATCAGTCCAAGCCCGAATGCTGTCCAGGTCTTGATGTGTGCAGGCATGGACTGGTTCAGTATCTGTTGCCTGCTCCAGCCTTATAACCCCTCCAGAACTGTTCATTCCTCTAATTGTGGCCTCTTGTACATCCACCCTCCCTTCACCCCTCTATTGGTGTCTGTGTCTTCAGCCAACAACACTCTGGAAGTCTCTCTTTGAAGCTCCCTGCCTCTTTCTATTATCAAGGCACTCCTTAAAACCCACCTCCTTGATCAAGCTTTTGATTACCCCTCCTAATAGTGCCTTCTTTTGCTTGGTATCCACTTTTGGCTGATTAGGCCCTTTATGCTGTGGGATTTTCTATTCATTATAGGCACTATATAGCTACAAATTGTTATTAATTTGCATGTAATTGTACTTTGTGGTCATATCACTAATTTTTACACTGTTACCAATAGGAATAGAACGCAAAGCCACCAGTTATAATTTATGAGTGACAGCATGGAGGAACATGAATGGGTAGCATCAGAATGCTACTGAAATAACTGATGTTGATGCTGGAAACAATTTGTTGTGAAGTTTACATATAAATGACTACACAATAGTGCAAAACTTGGTATTCCAATGCTATACCTACGATTTCCCGGGGATACTTTTTTTTTACCCCTTTCTTCCCATGCGGCAGTACTTTGTTTCCTCCTTCCCAATTGTAGTCAGTATGAGAACTCACCAAAGTGAGAAGTTACAAGGATATTCACATGCCAAACATGATTTAAGAAATGATCATCTAGGCTCATTTAAGAGCAATTATATAGACAAGCTGTTGAGGGCGATTGCCAAACCATAATACAGAAAGGATTGAACGCCTTCAGGAAAGGGGATAGGAGAAAACTAGAGAGGGGGAAAAGAAATAGTTCACATCTTTAGGCCATTTAGATATATTTTCCGAAATTGCAAAAGCAAATGCTTATGTCATGTCCATATAAAACATAACTGGTTTAATCGGCTATATATGCACTTAGATTATTAACATTAATGAAGATGATGTAAATGTACTGAGTTTGTTAGGCAATCAGTAATTCAGTATTATTTCCCTATTGATTCTTAATTACAAACAAAGATAATACAACCGCTCGTGCCAAAATAAGCTGAATTATTTAGGAAGTGTAATTAAAGTCCATTAGTTGAAAATAATGCTCTCAATCAAGATTTAGCATGACATGCTTCCTTGAGCCATCCCACTAAAAATTTGAGATTAGTGAGGGAAATATAGAATAAAGCGGGTCTATCTCTGCTAACCAAGGATCCTTTGTCTGTATATACTGAACTAGCTAACGAAAATAATTGCACAAGACAGAGACGGGTTTGCCAATAATGATTAGATAACATGCAAAGTTTTGCTATATGTATAATAATTTTAGCTCATCACCTGACACGAATTCAATTTTCAAATATAATATAAACCATATTCATCAAGTAGAAACCATGGTTTAAAAAATACAAATGTGAATGTACACCATGCTCATCCATAACATACCATACCATGTACATATGGCAATGTTATCTGACCCCTAGTAATTTCAAACAGTTACATGTTTACTCATAATAAACAGTTGGGTTGCAATCATGCTGCCCAATACATTTCCCAACGAGCACATTAAATTCTCTGCTCCATTGTTTTGACAGAGGCATTCATTGATTTTTGGGCTAAATCCCCTGTAAACCAGGCTAAGAAATGTTGACTACAAATAGCACATTGCGTGCTTTGCCAGCATTATGCCACTGGAAGAGCAGTGGAAAGCCCATTCCTACACTTCCAGTAAAGCAACACTGCAAAAACAGGAGCAGGGTCTGAAGAATTTCCAAGCCACTGACTTCCGATGAGATTGTAACAGAGCAGAACTAAAGCAGCATATTTGATGGAGCTGAAGTATTCTTGGTCACCAGGCTTATCCACACAATCAGTTATGCAAAATTATTGTTTCTTCGAAAGAAGGGGCACACATGGGACTTGAATCTCCAAAGGTCAGGGATGGGGGTGCTCAGCAGAAATAAAAAGGAACCTCTGCTTTAAAATGTTATCTGAAGCTTTCAAACACCAACTCACTCCCAGATATCCACTACCTTTCATGTTATCCATGGAAATTTACATGGACAAAAACACTGGACACGGGATGAAGCACACTCATGTCGGGCTCAACTGTATTTGGGGTTTTTGATGTGGACAAATGCACATTAACACAAAGGACAAAAGAAAAACACAGCACAGCAATTCCATAAAAGTTATAGCAATAATCTTTTTGGCGTTTTAATTTTGTATGTGAATTTAGAAAACATCAGTGAGGGAAATTTTCTGAATTACACCAGAGAACAATAAAAAGGTTAAAAAGAATGCCCAAGGATACTGACACGACATCTTCCCTGGGAGGAGACAGTGGCATAGTGGTAATGCCACTGGACTAGTAACCCGGAAACCCAGGCTACTGCTCTGGGGACATGGGTTTGAATCTCATCAGGGCAGATGATGAAATTTGAATTCAATTAATCTGGGAATTAAAAAGCTAATGGTGATCATGAAACCATTGTTGATTGTTGTAAAAACCCATCTGGTTCATTAATGCCCTTTAAGGAAGGAAATCTGCCATCCTTAGCTCCTTACATGTGACTCCAGACCCATAGCAATGTGGTTGACTCTTTTTTTAAAAAAAAATGCCCGAGCAAGCCACTCAGTTCAAGGGCAATTAGGGATAGGCAATAAATACTGGCCAAGCCAGTGATGCCCACATCCCACAAGTGAATAAACAAAATGCCACCATCATCACAAGTCAGACCCACATGCCTGCAATTCCCCACAGTCTGTCATTCAATAGGTGTGATATTTTTGTTAAAATTAAAGTCTACTTCTGTAGCTGTCTCTTCTAATGAGTTGCAATTTTTCTGTATACTTTATAACATTTCCCAAATCAGATATATAATTAAGGAACATCATTCCAGTGCTTAAGTACTGTCCCAGGGAACTGAGGATGTTGGCTGTTTGAAGGATGAAGACATATGGTGGCTCCTTCAGGTTGACTAAGCTAGCCTCAATTTCCCAGACTCGGGTCTTACGTATTGGAATTATCCTTTTGAGACCGGACAGGTTTACGTATAAAGATAGCAGTGGATGTACCTCAGGCTGGAAACTGTGCAAGTAATAAGAAGCACAAGATGACCTGTCAGGATATCCTTAACTGTACAGAGGTAGTTACATTCAACCATTCAGAACACAAGACTGCAGATATGTCAAACTAATAATTAAACAAAATGACTGTTCTGTAGTCCACTGAGATTTTTGATAGTAGAATTCAGCTTTGTAATTCCCTTTCTGACTTTACCACAGACCTAAAATAATAGAATGCAATTCCAATGTTTTCCTTGAAATATTCAGCTGCATTAGGATTTTAACATCTTATGATGTGATTTAAGCTACACTGATTTATCAGCACTCATTATAACATGCTGTTTTATTTCATAACCTATACATCTGTTTTATAAACATTGTTTCTGGGGACCGTACATTCTGCAGATTTGTTCATTCTTATCAGATGTTTCCCCTGGTTGGGGAGTCTAGAACTAGGGGACACAGTTTCAAAATAAGGGGGAAGCCACTCAGGACAGAGGATAAATTTCTTTACTCAGAGGGTTCCGAATCTTTGGAATACTCTACCCCAGAGGGCTGTGGAAGCTCAGTCATTGAGTATATTTAAAGCAGAGATTGACACATTTCTAATACAAATGACATAAGGTGATATGGGGATAGTGTGGGAAAAAGGCATTGAAGTGGATGATCAGCCATGATCATATTGAATGGTGGGGCAGGCTCGATGGGCTGAATGGCCTTCTCCTGTTCCTATATTCCTATGTAGAGATTTTGGTAAACAGTAAATGTTGCTATGCAGCCTGGGTGAAGCTGATGGTCAAGGTAATATTGTGTCTCATCATCATGCAGATCTAAAAGCTGCCACAGACAGCTTAGATGGGAATGGAGGGAGGGGAAGACAGAGTCTGAGCATGCAGTAAAAGAAATGAACTCCAAAGGCTTTTTATCACTGTATTTCAGGAACCAAGGGTGTAAAATGTTCTAATTTGGGTTATATTAAAAGCCATAAAAGGTCTTTCAAAAAGATTAATGGTACTTTCTTGGATTGAAGATAAGGGTTTTAGCTGGCTGGAAATACATGGCTTTTTCTGGGCCCTTGAGGCATTCATCTATACAGCCACTTGGAAGATTTGTAAAAGCATCTGCATAACCTGCAGCTAATGAACAGTAAAGATTTTTTCCAGCATTCCTCACAATTTAATATAAAATTATTAAATTCACCAGGGAAAAAAATACTACAAAAATGTTATCAGTAACTTAGGTTGGATTGGTGGCTTTTTTTAAAAAAAAACATTTTTGAAGTAGTAGCTCTACTGTGATTTGTGTATTAAATTGTGTTATCAGTTCAGTCTGTGGTTTCCTTGTCTTTACTGGAGCTCTGCATTAATGTCTATGCAAGTTACCTAGGAGACCAAACAGATCAAAGAGACAAAACTCCACTGTCTGATTAATCAGCCTACAAACAGCTTATTTTTTTTTGCCTTCATGCAAGTATGAAAATTAGATTCTGGGAATCGTACATTGTGCAGATTTGTTCATTCTTATCAGAACAAAGCATGCAGCAGCTTATTTCATGGATCACTGGCACAGTCGTCAATGCAACACTGAGCAGGTGACAGCTCTTCATTTCGTAGGTTGAACAAAATTAGTGAAATTCAGTGTAAATTAGCCTTTCATCTTGTAGGTAATATGGCAGATTTTCAATTTCCAGTGTCTGCGTGCTAAAAAGTCTAAAATGTTCTTCTTTTCCCCCCTCCCTCCAAACACATAGCCAGTCCCCATGTTTTCACATGTTCTTTATCTCAGCCCTTCCAAGTGAGAAAAAGCTTATTAGTTCGCTTTGAACTTCAATCGCATTTACAACAACAGTTTTATAAGCTAATTAGAAAAACAGATTAATTAATGAGTAACTAGTAATAAAATGGCAATCAGGAAGAAAGAAACAGAGGGTGCTAAGCTTCAACTACCACCAATTAATACCTAATTACAAACAAATTATATATGTATTTTGCTGTGGGCTTCAATTTACTGAAAAAATGGCTGCAATTAAAAAGAGAAAACATGTTGCTTAATTAAACTGCAAAAAATCAATAGTACAAAAAAAGGCTTTGCCTACCTCGGCAATTAGTAGAATACAATAAAACTAATTCTGTCGCTTGACTTTCTTAGCCCATTAATTGAAGCTCAATATCATGCTCCAGTAATTTAAGACCAAAAGCACAAGTCATAGTGTTTCTCCTGCTCAAAATGTGTTCCAAAAAAATCTACCCATTACACTTTTTTGCCTGATAAACCGAGAGCTCAATATCTTGAATTAATTGTTCACAATGTGATAAATCCATTACTTACTGGTCACCTTGAACTTGACTGAACTGGTCAAGTATAATGCATAGTTGCTTAATCTAGATACGAAACACAAAATTACCATGATCTAAATACAACCTTAATGGCATGTTTAAAAGAGCATTGCAGTGTGGTAAATGCAGAGAGTATCATTGCATCAATAGTTTTGTAAAAGCTTGAGTCAGTTAATGACTACTATCGCAAATGTTTTCAATGCATCATATATTACACAGAGAACACTTGCTTACAGTATGTAATACATTACTGCAGTGTTCAAAGTTACTTCCATATGTACAAAAGCAACAAAAAACCATATTATTCAAAACTTGCAAGCTGATCTCTTCAAGTATTAGGATGCTTTTAAATAAAATGAAACCAAATTAATTGCTTGATTGTTGAACTTAGCTGACAGAGGAGTACAAATATCATATAATTCTGCAACAGCTAAAAATGATAGATTGCCCTACAACATACTTGAAGACGGAGTATTTTGCATTAATTTTGAATAGTGAATTGAGGCTACCTCTTTGTTATACTCTTTAAACAAGATTCAGATTGTCATGTTCTAGATATATGGGAGAGCAGTGGCCTCCGACTGACAGGTGTAGACTATGAAACACAGTGTGTGGAGCCAGAAATAACTCACCTCCATTCCCTACTTTTCCTGGCAATAACAGAGCTCTGTGCATGTATACAAATACAAGAGTGCATGATTCTGCCAGCCAGCTAATTACATTTCAATGTTAAGAGAGTGTGGACAGGACTATGAGATCTCCCTTAACATTACAAAAGATTCAACATTTAAGATAAAAAGGTTCCCTGGTGAAGCCCTGGGAAATACATCAAATTTGGCTGAAGCCACATTAAACCCAGTGCAAAGTGCAAACAGCGCAAGACTACTCGAGGCTGCCTTACAGTTTGCTCAGGAGGCATATTGGAGACTTGACTCCTCAGTTGTGCAACTGCTTTTGCACACATTCAAAACTGGTTTGGAACCATGCAAAAAAGTCATTTAGGAATACAGAAACTTAACTGCTGAATCTGAGATAATTACAAGGAACCAATCAAAAAATAATTACATTTGGATATTTTCAATTGAACTTTTCTGGTCATTCTCGGCTTTCAAAGTCTCTGTCTCAATCATCATGAACATAAGAACATGCAAAATAGGAGCAGAGGTTGGTCACACACCCCTCAAACCTGTTCCACAATTCAATAAGATCATGGCTGATCTTCTACCTCAACTCCTTTCCGATCCTATCCCTATAACTCTTGTTTCACTTAGTGTCAAAAATCAATCTATCTTGAATATGTTTCTACAAATATACTCAATGACTGAGCATCTACAGCCTTCATGCATGTACAACACATGAATAGAATGGTGGGGCCTAACCCATTCAAAGCCCATACACTTGCAGAGCTAAAACCAAACCCTGGATTCCAAACAGTATTGAAACATATGGAGCTAGGGTTTCCACAATTGACAATCCAGGCGCTCAAATTGCGCTAGTAGTCCGAAGTGAAGATATGGTTCAAGTTTCTGCTCATGCTTATTTGCAAAATCACAAAGGTAAAATCTTCCACGAACCAGCACAATCGGGCAGCGATTTTTGAATGTAACTGTTTACTTACCCACATCAAAAAAATTCCTTGATATGTTTAAGGGTTGTAATCTGCTGGAGTTTTATTAATGCAGTTGAAAATGGGTTTATCACAAAAAATAAGCTTTTAAAAAAAAATAAGAATGTCTAGTGCACCACCTTATTTTAAATAACTGAAAATGACTTTAAAAAGCTATATCGAACTATTTACTTGTTTCATTGGTGTACAGTAGTCAGTTTCTTAAAATATCAATTTTTTTTAACACTTAAAAGCTTTTGAAAGGTGCCTTGTATCTAAAAAATAAAATAATTCTTTAGAGCCTCAAGAAAATTATGGGAGAAAATAGGTAGCAGGAAATTCAGCATTATACATTCTTTTATTGGTATACAATATTTCTGCAGATATTGTAACATTTTTGCTTGAAACTAAAACATATCTTTGTTATTGTTTAATTTCCATTTTTGCAAGTTTTAGTATTTGATCATGAAAATATTATATACTTCAACATTTTTTATGTTCTTTGAACATTCTTTGCTATTCATTTGGTTTGTTCTCACTTTCAAGCATTTTCTCAAATTATTTCTCTGACCACCATTATGAGCATTCATTAGAAGAATCTTTTGAATGTTGCTAGTTTCATTGTTTTTAACTAGGTGGCATGGTGGCAGGTGCTGCTGGAGGAAATTGTAATGAGGATGCATGTCTCATAAAACTGACTTTGATGGTTGCCGATAACACAGATGTCCCAGAGAATTGTCTAATAATACCCCTTTGGAAAGTGATGTGGCTATAATTATGTTCTCCATTAATTATTATGCAGTATAGTTGTGCATACACCAAGAAGATGTCAAACTTTGTACACATAGATAATCTGTAGTAGCATATAGTGCAACTGCTTTTACACAGTAAAACTCTGATGCAGAACTATGAGGACCACCTGACGTCCTCTGACCAAAAGGCAGTTATAGTAGAAAATGTCTAATCCAGTACAAAAGATCAAGGAATTTCAGGTATGAGTTATGGCCAGTGCAAATTGGGTATCCGCATCCTTTTGCACTGATTTAATAAACACTGCACTAAAAGATGGCCCTTCTACAAATCTTGCATCGCCCCCAGATTGAATGAATCATCATTGCGAGTTTCGACTAACTGTGCTCCTGCCCCACTGAATTGGGGTAAGTCTACACAGCACTGCTCATAAATGCATTCCTTCTCCCAGGCCTTTTATGTTTGTTATGGCGCTAGCCATAATAATGGCAAGATTTAAAAACTGTTGGAAATTATGTACAAGGTAGCAGTTGTAATCTTTCTTTTAGTAAACGACACCTTGGTTTGTGACCTGCATCAGCTTTTGATTGATGACATCGGCTGTCTGGGGACTGTCAGTTTAGTAACCATATCAGTGCACTGCTGACCAAGCACCATGGCTAACCAGGAATAATAAACCAATACAAATGCAAAGTACTGCGGATGCTGGGAATTTGAAATGAAAACAGAAAATGCTGGAAATACTCAGCAGGTCAGGCAACATCTGAGGAGAAAGAAACAGTTAATGGGTGGAATTTTCTCGACACTGTGATGGTGGGCTTGGAGGTGGGGTCCTGGAAAAATAGGAAGGAGTTGCGTTGGGATGGCTCCGATACAGTCCCGCTGCTGGTAAACTCTCCCTGCATGGACTGGGAATAGGATCGGCTGCCCGACTCTGTTGCAAATTAAGATGGTTAAGGCCCCAATTAGGGGCAATTTTGTGGCCTTGCTGATGGAACGGCACCCCCTACCACGTACGGATGCCACAGGTTCAATGGAGGTGGCCTCCTGCGACAGGCCGGGGAGACGTCGGAGCTGGAGGTTCCATGCCCCAAAGACAGGGCCACGACCCATTTCCTCCAGAGGGTTTCCCCTCCACTCCATGCGGCTTACCAGCTTCAGCCCTCAACTTTTCCATTTGGATCATGCCTCCAAGGACGCCTCATGTCGAGGCGCCCTTATGGTCCCCAATCTGCCTCAGCAGTGCTTATTTCTCCCAAGGGGGCTGCCGAGGTTCCAGAGCTGCCAGCCCTCTGATTGTCTGTTCGTGTCTACAACATCGGGAGTCCACCCACTGTCTTTAATAGGACGGTGAGCACAGAGGTAGCCAATCAGGAGGCTGCCTCCTGGAAAATTGCGCTGCCGCTCTCGCTGCCAGCAAGCATGGCCTCATTTGGTCTTGTCATCGGGGTCCAGAAGTCCAAGGGAAAATCCAGCCCAATGTTTCAGGTCCCGAAATGTTAACTGTTCCTCCCTCCACAGATGTTGCTTGGGCTGCTGAGTATTTCCAGCATTTCCTGTTTTAATTTTATAAAAGACCAATGTTTTCCTCAGTATGAGGAATACAATCCTTCACAACAGCATTTAAAGAGGAGCCAGGACCCCTCAAAAAAAAAAAAAACAACTTTCTTCCTTTTACCTGTTGAAAATCTGATCCAGAGTTGTGTATGCATCACCTCCGTGACATCAGCAAGCCATGCACAGCATACAACATGCAGGCTAATGTCACAAATGTGATCGATGCACATCTGATTTTTGTTATGCAAAACAATGGGATTTTTTTATTGATAATAATCAGAGAAGATTGATGAAGTTTACTCCTAGCATACGTTTATATCCTAAAGGGGTTTTAAGTTGATAAGGACTAATTTAGGATAAACTAGCAGAGACCTGCAAATCATTTGTGGTCAAATTAGTATCTTTATTGCAACAGTACTTCTTTAAATACAGACTTAAACAGAATCAAAACTTCTCACTCTGGAACAAGCTACATAAAACTTTCCATGTGTAACAACAGGCCAAGGAATACAAATTTTGTCTAGAGTATGGCCTTGTGACTTGTTTATAGTCATAGAATATGCAAGTCTAATTGGGAACTGTTTTCTCCCAAGTTAAAAAGGCAGGTTTAGATCAGATGGGCTCAACATTGCTTGAAAAATAAACATATTTCCTTGAAATTTGCCTGTTATAATACCAGCATCTATCATTGAAGAAAACAGCTTCCTAACTACCAATCTTGTTCCATGACAAAGTCCTTGTTTAGGATTCAAGTTTGAAAGCAACATTATAACTGCTCCTTCCTGAGTCTACGTTTGCGCATTAGCATACCCGTGGAGTTAGACTGTGCAGAAAATCTGGAGGGTATAGGCTGTTATCGTTATCTTCGTTAATAGAATTAACGCTGATGATTTCTTTTAATTCACCTGAGCGTTTCAATAAGTTGTATCAAATAATTGTCTTCACCATTTTGCCACACTTGACCAATTCCATCATCGCATTCCCCCCTCCCATGCCATTCCTTGCATCCCTCCAATGCCATCCCATCCCTCCCCTCATGGAAACAATCTATCCAGCCAGGTTAACTTTGTTGTTGGACACCCCTCACCATCTGCTGGTTTTGTTCTCCACCAACTCCCCCCACCCTGCTGCAGCCATTGGTGGCCGCACGTGTGTAAGATGCTCCAGTTCTCTGTGTCCCCCACATGCCTTCTCATGCACTGGGCACTGCCCACCAACAGACCTGTCCCTTAAACTGACCAATCAAAACAGTCTGGACAGAGTATTATTATTATTATAGGAAAAGATGGCCTGTACAGGAATTCAAGCCTAGTTAATCAGAAGATTTCTATTCAATTTCCAAACTGCTACTTTCTTAAACAATGAATTATCTGTGGGTCAATAACAAGCACTATAGTGCAAGCTGGTTTATCCACAAGCATGGAATCTACAATTATACATACAAGTCTGAAACCAATTAATATGTATCTAATTCATACCCTAAGCTACAATTTTTAAAAAAATATGATCAAAGCACACCACCGCTGTTTTTTCTACTTTTATGCAGCAAATTCTGTCAAGTTGACGGTTTTGATGAGCAGGTAACATAAAACATACCACATGCTAATATAGAACAAACGTGTGGCATCAAGGTCCAACATCAAATTGGTTGTCCGACATTTATGAAGTAAAGTGATTGAAAGGAAAATATTCATGTTCTGATGGAAGAATGTGCAGTCTACAACAATGATAACTTTCAGAAAATACAGGAGAATTAAACACATTTCATAATAGGGTCATGCTTATGGATGAGTTTTGAAATCAGGTATCGCTATTGCTAGCATATCCTCTGAGGCATTGCTCACAGTGAATCAGAGGATAATTGAACAGTTTAGCAGCGAGAATGCTTACAGGAAGTGCATGCTATATGCAAGAATTTTAATATAAAATTTCCCTCTATCATTATGAACAAAAAACCTAGCTCATAATATACATCTCTCTGACCTTAATCACATATGAAATTCCTCTTTATAATAATAATCAACTTAAAAGAAATCTAGTATTTTAGTGCTAACTCTATTTGCGTAATAGTTGGCATAGAATGAAAGAAACTTACAGCAAACAGCCATTCTGCCAAGACTCTCCTTTTTGTGATTGGAATTTGTATCTTTCTCCAAGTATTTAGGGTAAATTATGCTACCACTGTGGGGACCATTATGCTTGAATATGTTCAACTAGCATGTAAAAATCTTCCTCTATTTGTCAACAGGCCCGTTTATTATCCGCAGCTTTTGATCCTCTGTGTTGCTTGACGCTAAGAGTTTCTAACAGCTTTTAAAAGCTCTTTAGTGAAAATGTAAGGTTAATAACCCAATGCTAACGATGAACTTCCACTTGTAAAGATCTGGGTCTGTCCTGTTTCATTGAAAGAGTTATATTTAACATAACTAATTTATACCCAGCTGTAGTTAGAAAAGAGATGCAGTTTGTATTCAATTATTATTATTTTATATGAAAAAAGTTCACCATTAACTGATAATTTAATACTTTCAAATTACACAAAATCTATAAATTTACTTTGGCAGGTTGTTAAATGAGGTCAATATGTTTTATTGTAATCAAATTGTTGCCGTGGGCTAGAGCACTCACAGACAGTATGGCACCTTTGCAGAAACAGGAGTTATCTAAAACTACAAATCAAATGTGAAGTTTGAGTTTCAGCCAAACAAGAAATTTCAGATGAAGAGATTGCTTCAGGCCAATAGAAAACACTTCTGGTCTTAAAACATAGTCATGCAGGTAAGCTGCTGATTTCTCTGACAACTCAGTAAAAGCTAATCTCTTCCCAGCAGCAACCTTAAAATAGCACAGTATAGTTATTTATCTTTATCAGATATGAACTTATTAATGTTCAATTAAACTACCATTTTAACAATTGCTTACCAACATTGTTTAAGCAATGCAGTATTCAATTTACTTACCATTAATCAATGCATGTTCCCCACTCAACTACTTAATAACACTTGTGGGCAAAGGACAGGCATTGGGAGGAAAATGTTCAGTTAGGTGAACAGGGCAAGTACGATGGCTGCTACACCCCAACTTCAACATGATGAACGTTCTCTGAATTATGTGATGCAAATGGACTCTTCAATGACCATTTTTCATTGTAGGAAACGCTCTGAGCAGTAAGAAATCTATATTTAATTACAGTTGATGGCAGTCTCTTTAGCCACTGGGCTGCTTGATTTATTCAAATGTTACATTTGTAATCTAAAGCTTTAGTTAATTGTCAAGCTATCTTGAATCATAAGATCCTTACCTTAAGTAAGAACACTAAGTAAAACAGCACCATACCATTCTGAAAACGTACATCTCTTCCAATTGTTTTTTTTGTTAGAACACATTAATATAGGTTACATTCAAAGTGTAGTGTTTAAAATATGGCATATTACACACTGCACATTGTAACAGTAAACAAGTTTTATCATACGACTTATGTTGTAAACAATGCTGGAGCCTAATTCCAGGATAGCAGCTGTATTAGAAAGACTTGCATTTACATATCCATTAGCTCAGAACACCCCAAAATGCTTCACAGCCAATGAGTACTTTTGAAGTGTAATCACTGTTGCAATGTAGGAAACACAGCAGCCAATTTGCACACAAGCTTCCACAAACAGCAATGTGATAATGACCAGATAATATGTTTCAGTGGCATTGTTTGAGGGGTAAATGTCGGTCAGGGTACTATGGAGAACTCACCTGCTCTTACTTGAAATGGGATCTTTTACATTCATCTGAGGGGGAAAAAGGTTTAACGTCTCATCTGAAAGACTTCAGAGTGCAACACTGCATTTGGCTGCTTTGTCAGTACCTGGTGCGTTCCGGTTGTACTACAGCCTTGACAGTTACCCCTTTTTGGTTGGGATTCAGCAGACTAATGGTGCACAACTTGTGGCAGTGTTCCGAATGAGTCAGCTAGCCACCGGCAACAGGCCTGAAACAGGGAACAGATTACCAAGAATTTCTCCTACTTCACTCTCAGCTAGTTCATGATTTTCTCATAATAGATTACATTTTAAAGTTTGCAATGGGGTTCCTGTTGCCACCATAGGAATTGCAGCTACAAGCTACAGTTGAGTGGAAGCCCAAGAGCTTGCAATGATAGCATTTTTGACGTACGGAATATTTTTTTTAAAAAAGTGATATTTCTCCAGTTTTTACAAAGAGAATGGAGTATGGATTGCCCTCCAGTAGCTCACCCAAGTGGTCACTGTTCACATGCAAGATTTGACAGTTAATGTCAGCAGGTTCTTCAGTCATAAAAGAGCTAAGCATGACCCTGTCCCCACCTAAAATTTACAAATGCAGATTCCAAGCAAGGTCTACTGGATAGCAAACCGCAGTGGGAATCTCAGTTCTCCAGGGATGCTGATGCCAATTCTAGTACTTCTACAATCACTCTGCACTCAGCAACTTTAGCATAACTGTGGATCAAACATGGGCTCTTCCTAATTTGTATCACTCAGTAATTCACCAAACAAATTCACTGAGCCATCAGGGAGCCAAAAACAATAACTTTTAAATACTCTTATAAATTACAAACATTTCAAAAAGAAATGGAAACATCTTGGCATGTTAACAACTAAAGCAGTGAAGTGGATAATACAGAATGGTGACTATTTACCTTTGTAAAGAAAGAGTCGTATACTACATATAAAATCCAATGCAACACAGAGAATTGACAGCAATGATAAAGTGAACAGTGAATCAATAACCAAGCAATACAGCTGATATGTTCCTTTTTGGGACAAAAAAATCTAGGAAAGGTTTGACGAGGGGTTGATTTCCATCATTGCCCATTACTTAAACTCATTCGCTAGCACATGGGAACAAGTATTTCCAGTTCATCAATGGCTGGCTGCTCCATATTTTTCATTTGGGGGTGGAGGTGTCCGAAATCCACTAGAGTCAGATCCATGCTTCAACTACTTGTACTTATTGATGACTTTGTGCCTGTCTTCACTGAGGAAGATACAAGAAATTTCCCAGAATTACAGATCCAAGGGACTAGACAGAATGAGGAATTGAAGGAAATTAATATTAGTAAGAAGGTTGTATTGGAGAAATTAATGGGGCTGAAGGTTGGCAAGGCCCCGGGACCTGATATTCTACATCACAGAGTGTGAAAAAGGTAGCTGTGGAGATAGTGGATGCAGTGGTGATCATCTTCCAGAATTCTAGAGATTCTGGAATGGTTCCTGCAGATTGGAAGGTAGCAAATGTCACCCCAGTATCTAAGAAGGGGAGAGAGAAAACAAGGAACTACAGACCTGTTAGCCTACATCAGTAGTAAGGAAAATGCTAGAATCTATTCGAAAGGATGTGTTAAGTGGACACTTGGATAATAATGATCTGATTGGGCATAGTCAACATGGAGTTATGAATGGGAAATCATGTTTGACAAACTTGTTGGGAGTTCTTGGAGGATGTTACGAACAGAATTGATAAAGGGGAGTCGGCAGTATACTTGGATTTTCAGAAAGCTTTTGAGAAAGTCCCCCCACAGGAGGTTGGTTAGCAAAATTAAAGCACATGGGATAGGAGGTAATATACTGGCATGGATTAATGATTGGTTAACAGGCAGAAAACAGAGAGCAGGAACAAACGGGTCATTCTTACGTTGGCAGGCTGTGACTAGTGGGCACCGTAAGGATCATTACTTGGGGTCCCAGCTGTTCACAATATATATCAATGATTTGGATGTGGGGACCAAATGTAATATTTCCAAGTTTGCGGATAGCACAAAACTAGGTGGGAATGGGTGTTGTGAGGAAGATGCAAAGCAGCTTCAAGGGGTTTTGGACAGATTTAGTGAGTGAGCAAGAACATGGCAGATGGAGTATAGAAAAATGTGAGGTTATCCACTTTGGTAGGAGGAACATACATGCAGTGTATTTCTTAAATGGTCTTCTTCTTTGGCCTCCTTATCTCGAGAGACAATGGGTAAGCGCCTGGAGGTGGTCAGTGGTGTGTGGAGCAGCGCCTGGAGTGGCTATAAAGGCCAATTCTAGAGTGACAGGCTCTTCCACAAGTGCTGCAGAAAAATTTGTTTGTCGGGGCTGCTACACAGTTGGCTCTCCCCTTGCGCCTCTGTCTTTTTTCCTGCCAACTGCTAAGTCTCTTCGATGGTAAGCGATTAGAAAGTGGAGATGTCCAAAGGGTCAATAAGTCATTGAAAGCGAACATGCAGGTGCAGCAAGCAATTAGGAAGGCTAATAGTATGTTAACCTTTATCACAAGAGGATTTGAGTACAGGAGTAGTGAAGTCTTGCTTCAATTGTATAGAACCTTGGTTAGAGCACACCTGGAGTACTGTGTGCAGTACCTCAGGAAGGATATTATTGCCATAGATGGAATGCATTGAAGGTTCACCAGGCTTGTTCCCTGGATGGCAGGATTGTCCTGAGAAGAGAAATTGGGAAACTGGGCCTGTATTCTCTAGAGTTTCAAAGAATGAGAAGTGATCTCGCTGAAATCTACAAAATACCTGAAGAGATAGACAGGGTAGATGCAGGTAAAATGTTTCCCTGGTTCAGGAGTCTAGAACCAGGGGACACAATTTCAAAATAAGGGGGAAGCCACTTAGGACCGAGATGAGGAGAAATTTCTTCACTCAGAGGGTTCTGAATCTTTGGAATTCTCTACCCCAGAGGGCTGTGGAAGCTCAGTCATTATGTTTAAAGCAGAGATTGACAGATTTCTAAATACAAATGACATAAAGGGGACATGAGGATAGTGTGGGAAAAAGGCATTGAAGTGGATGATCAGCCATGATCATATTGAATGGCAGGGCAGGCTCAATTGGCTGAATGGCCTACTCTTGCTCCTATGTTCCTACGCTATCACATACAGCTGTAAGACGCAAGTGAAACCATTTGCAACAGCCATCGAAGTGACCAAATGCTCTGTGCTTGATGCCATCCAGAAACCCCCACTAACAGGTAGGGGACGTGACCATCCTATCAGACATGTGTTGGAAACTCCCTGGCAGCCAGCCTAGTGCCTACAGCAACTGCAGGTGCACAGAAATTCTCCTTTTCTTAAAATGCTGAGCCACTGAAGTCTACACCTCTGTCAGAGCTAGGGTGCGAGTTGACCTTCCTTGTTTTGCTCACTTGTGCTCGGTGAATTCCCTTCTTTCCTCAAGCTCACTAATTAAGTAATGTGGGATGGTGAATTCAATGCTGCTGCTGGCCAGGTCATAGCATACCTAAATGACCATTTAACCAAGTATGGCATCAAGGAGCCCTGGCAAAACTGGAGTCAATGGGAATCAGCGAGAAAACTCTCCAATGGTTGGAGTCATACCTCATGCAAAGGAAGATGGTTGTGGTTGTTGGAGGTCAATCATCTCAGTTCCAGGACGTCACTGCAGGAGTTCCTCAGGGTAGTGTCCTAGGCCCAACCACATTCAACTGCTTCATCAGTGACCTTCCTTCAAACTTAAGGTCAGAATTGGAGATATTCGCTGATGATTGCACAATGTTCAGCACCATTCACGACTCCTCAGATACTGAAGCAGTCTGTGTAGAAATGCAGAAAGACCTGGACAATACCCAGGCTTGGGTTGATAAGTGGCAAGTAACATTCGTGCCACACAGGTGCCAGGCAAACAAAATGGCATTATGATCACTGAATCCTCCACTATCAACATCCGGGGGTTACCATTGACCTGAAACTGAACTAGAGTAGTCATATAAATCCCGTGGCTACAAGAGCAGGTCAGAGGCTCGGAATCTTACGGCAAGTAACTCACCTCCCGACTCCCCAAAACCTGTCCATCATCTATACGGCACAAGTCAGGAGCATGATGGAATCATGCTCTGGATGGACGCAGCTCTAACAACACTCAAGAAGCTCAACACCATCCAGGACAAAGTAGCCTGTTTGATTGGCACCCGATCCACAAACATTCACTCCCTCCACTACCAACGCACAGTGGCTGCAGTGTGGATCACCTACAAGATGCACTTCAGCAACGCACCAAGGCTCCTTAGACAGCACCTTCCAAACCCACGACCTCTACCACCTAGAAGGACAAGGGCAGCAGTTGCATGGAAATACCACAACCTGCAAGTTCCCCTCCAAGTCACACACCATCCTGACTTGGAACTATATCACCAATCCTTCATTGTCGCTGGGTCAAAATCCTGGAACTCCCTTCCTAACTGCACTGTGGGTGTACCTACCCCACATGGACTGCAATGGTTCAAGAAGGCAGCTCACCACCACTTTCTCAAGAGCAATTAGGGATGGGCAATAAATGCTGTCCTAGCCAGCGTTGCCCACATTTCATGAATGAATAAAAAAAAGTGATGGTGCATCATCAAGGCTTTCATTAGCAGTCTGGCTGGAACCGTTATCCTCATTTTCTCACGGACCTAGAGTGGGGAAGGGTTAGGAGGCAAGCAATTGTTAGATCACTGGCAGCACTGTGGCATACCAGCTTGCCCTGTTCTTTAACTTAGTGATTCTGTGACTGAAAGAGTTAACTCAAAAGAGGTGGGAATGACCTTTCCAACAGACCTTCCTGTGACAGTCCTCTAACTTTGCAATCGCCAATGGTGACTGTTGTGTATATTTCTGTTTTGTCAATTAGGGTCATTTGGTTAAGTGTTTACAGCATGCTGGTCATTTCCTTCTGGTTATGTGCAAACTTATCCTGAAAGAAGAGTGGAGCCAGGTAAGTATGTGCCCTTGGCTTTCAAATCTCAGCATGTATAAGCCAGAATATGCATGATGACAAAAACAGTAGCAAGGCTGTCCCAGAGGGAGGAGTAGTTGTGAAGGCAGTGGCAGTCGATGGGGGCATCGAGTAAAAGCAGAAAGCAGGTAGAGTAAGTCTTTCCTGCTGATTCATGGATAACCATATGAAGCAGGGAAGGAAAGGATTGAGTATGCAGAAGCAAAGGTAGGATCCAGCATGTCTGTGCAGAATGAATGAGTGATGTGAAAGGAAGCTTTACCTTGGCACTCCTAGTAAGATCATTACATTTCTTTCCACACTGTAGCCTAGTCCTGGAGAAAATACTCCTTGCATTTGCATGTTGTCCAATCTCTTTCTTTGCCTATTCACCAACTTTCCTTCTACAGGGAAGAAGACTTCCCTCCTTTTATAAACTTGCTTCACTGGCATCTCCTTTGACTGAAACTGAAATACTTGGGGCCCTGGTAGAACTCTTCCTGCCGCCAGACAGTTTCCTGCAGCTCCACAGTGTTGCCGCCTTGCTTTAGCCACAACAAAAACCATCTCCCCTTGAAGCTGTATTAAAAATTCAAAATACAGAGGATATTGGAAATCTGAAAGTTTGATGACTACATGCAAAAGAAGGCAAGCCATAAAGCGGGCAGTAAAGCTGCCGACCCTTCTAGGCAACCATCAGCGAGACCTATGGCAGAGAAATGGGGGCAGGAAAGGAACGTATACACAAATCAACTGGCAGGGAAAAGTGACACGGTGTCACTCTTCAAAGTGACAACCCACACGGGTTGCTTGCCAGCTCCGGAGTGGAGGGGGGGGTGGGGCGGGGTGGTGATCCCTTGTTAAAAGGCACAATGCCTGAACAAGGGAACCGGCATTGGGAAGAGGGACCCTCTGAGAGCCGCCCTCCTGTCCTTGCTGTTAACCCCACAACACCCCCTCCCCCGCAGCTCCCACCGTGCAAAACTTCTCCCACCTTGACTCACTTGTGGCCTGGGTCCCTCGGCGATCCACGGGTACCAGTGGATGCATTATCAGCAGCAGCCACAGCCTCCACGGTGGCGCTACTCAGTAATAGGGCTGCCGACCTCTGATTGGGCAGCAGCTCGGAGAGCGGGACTTCTGTCACCGGTGTTCTTGATCCTGAGGAAGGCCCGCCACTGTCAATTTAAGTGCGTAATTGGCACTTGATTTGGTGGGCCTTCCCCAGAGGAGGCGATATGGGACTCTTAACTACCCGCTAAAGCACTGGCAAGACCTCCGTCGTCCAGGTAAAATCCCTCAAGAGTGTCTTTTTAATCAGCAGAATCCTCACAGACATGCAGACCATAAACCAGGAAGTGTCAATTCAAACATTTAATTAGTTGTAAAATTATGTACAGAAAGTAAAATGAGGGAAAAAAAGATGGATTGAGATATAAAAGACAAAAAAAGTATTAAAAATTATTTTTTTTAAACTTCCAAAAATTAAATTCTGGAGGAATGAGACTCCACATTTGTCTGCTAATTATCAGTTATAATTACATGGCTAGTAATCAATCATTTGTAAACTTGGCATGTTGCATCAACTATAATTCATTCCCATCTTTTCATAAATGTCAGTACTCAAATGCTTTATTGGTGTAAATGGATGAAGTATGGGAGGGGATTGTAGTGCCACCTACTTTTAAAAATGCTTTTCTATCTTCATTAAGAGCTCAGTTTTATATTTATTAAACTTGGCAGATAGAGCCTCTACTATTAGGGTTAATAAATACAACTTCTCTGTAAACAATTTAGGTTATTTCTAAACTTGATTGCAGAATATGAATTGTTGCCACCAGGGATAAAATTGCCATGTATTATGCTAATTAGAACCAATTTACATACAAACTTACAAATTAAAAAATTCTGTACAACACAAACCTCAATTCATATCTACGTTAACACTAGTTGAGCACCAGCGAAGAGGTTAGAACAAAAAAAACCTCATTATGTTAATTATTCCCAGTTTAGACTAAAATTTACATTCTGGTGAGCAGCCAACAGAAGGCCAATGGAGAATGACATTTTGATTGACAGTATGTACTGTTGCTGACATTCTGAAAGCAGAGCATGTCCATGCCAGCATTCAAAATAAGCAGGACTGAATTTCTCCCGCATGATTGAAGTAATTTATTTCCTCTTTAAATAAAGCATGGATGGTAACTTTTTGTCACAGTTCCAAGAAAAAAACAATGTCCATACTTTGTAAAGAAAGCAAAAATGATTCAATTGTGCTTATTGTGAATACTGGCAAATTAATGTACACCACCTTCAATATATGTCATCAGAGCACTTTCTGTTCATCGAAATATCACTCTTGGCTGTCGTTTGACCAAGGAGAACTTGCTATGAAACAGTCCTTTTTGGCACAGTGAAAATACCAATGCACGTTGGGTGCTGTATGGCTGGCACAGATACGATGGGCCGAAGGGCCTGTTTCTGTGCTGTATAACTCTATGACTCTATAACTATGACGTGAGGCACATCATGGGATACAACCTGCACCTTTAAGTACCGTGGTACAAACACTGGGTTTGATTCAGCCACAGTAATTATCAAGCTGCATTTGTGAATATTAATATCAATTAGCATGTCATATTTTACAGCGAGAATGATGGTATAGTGCTACAGCTACATCACTTCCAAGGTGCCATAATTGGCAACGCAGGGCAGAGTTTGAAACACCTCAGTAAAAACTGGCTGTTCCTCCAGCGTTCATTAATACTACTGTCCACTACTATACAATTTACCACAAAAATCCTGCATTGGAACGGAGGAAGGGAAATCCAGTTAATGGTTGTTGAAATTCATTAGTGTTGTGTACCATGATTCTGATGGAATTTAACCGTGAGGGAGAACCGAGTTTAATCTTACATCTGTGCAGCAGTCCATGAAGTATACCTAAAACTAACTCAATACTAATTCCTTAATAGTTACCAAAGGAGCTACAATAAGAGTTTGACAATACCCACACAACATTGAAGCACAGAAGGACGTCATTATCAAAAACTAGTGCCATTGTTGTACTCACTCCGCATAATCCTGTATATTCCACTGCTTCATATACCACTAAGTTAAAATTTCACTGAACTCCTAGATTACTGAAAATATTTTTCAGCTTTCAAAATGACCCACATGAAAATAATGTTCAGCATTTCCAATACACATTGCTGGAAGATTTAGATAGAGACATTTATAAAGCCAATGGCACATTTCTAAATTCAAGGAATCGTTCAAATAAACTAAGTTACAATTTTACTTCATTTTTTTCATTTGGCGGAGAAATGCTATTACAGTCCCTTTAAAAGGACAAGTACACTCCACATGTAAGAAACACCTACCACATCCATAATGAAAGAAAACTCGACTCACTGCCCGAGGCTGCAATATAATTTTTTTTTTAAAACAATTTCTAAACAAAGAATTGCAGAATCATAAAAATATATATTTTAGGTGGCTATAGTTTTAATGAAAATATTTTCCTTTTCTGCACTTCTACTGTATAGTAAATGTGAGGTGAAATCTTTGTGGGCAGGACCACAATGCAACTTTTGTCGAGACCCAAAACTGCAAGTCAAGTCAAGGATCTCACATGCTTGGCTGACACAGAGGGGTAGATTTGGACTTTTGAGTGGTCAACCAGCAACAGCCTGCCTTTACAGTAGTGAAGAGGCCACCACGATTTTGAAGCCCGAGTCTCATTTGAACTGACTGTGAGCTGTGTCCCAAAGCAGCTCGCCAACTGTGGGCCACAGGAATGTCAGCTGGCTGGGATTCTGGTGGCAGCTGCAGTTACGTGCTGGAGGAATTTCTCCAAATTTTCAGGGATTTTCTTTAGGTCTATTATATTATTTAGGCATAAAAGGGAGAAATTCTTTGCACTGATAGTACCTCACCAGAATCCCCACAATGATTCGCTGAGCCGTGCAAACTAGGGGGATTGCAAGGTTGACGCCCAGTCTATGCTGAATTTGCTGATCTCAAGCCACAGCAGCTACAACTGGCATTATTACCTGTGAGGCAGAAGGAAAAACTCTCCAGTGATTTCTTCTGGAATTGCAACTGCACGGGTGTCAGGGGAGCACAGGTACAGCTGTGGTACAGCTCTCTATGTTCAATTTGGTCTACTCACCATCTGGCTCAAGCATATAGAATGGGTGTCCAGGCAAAATACGAGTACCTGTGGCACAAAAGCCCAGCAAGGATCCACTGATCCAGATTTTGCAGTCAACGGTGAGCAAACAGAGCTCATCGTTCATTATGCTTACAGCAACCACAAAATTTTACTGGGCTTTTGCGTGGCATCTTACAGTAATTTGAGGTCCATTTCAGCATGCCACCCTCTATGGGGGATCTGGCACGTATTCGAGCAGGGCAAGCAACAGCGAGGCTCCTCAATCAATCAGATTGAAGACTCCTTAGAGAGAAGCAGTCTACAATCAGGAAGTATAAATTAGAATCTTGTAAAATCATGGACAGAAAGCAAAATAAAGCAAGGGAAAAGATGGGATTAAGAGAGAAATATAAAAGAGAAAGAAGTAGAAAAAATATTTATAAAATATCCAACAATAGTTAATATTTTAAGGAATGAGACTCCACATTTATAAAAGTAAATTTTCAGTGCCAGAGAGATCGTTAAAAATTCATTTACACTTGAATGCACCAGCCCTAACTTTTGCTGGACTGTTTACTGGGTAATTAGAGGGTAAGTAGTGCAACATCACGCCCTTTGTGCATTTTAATGCTGAGTCTCTGAGGTACCGATGTCATGAAGCTTCTGGAGGAGCAGGACAAATCAGACAGCAACTTCCTGATGTCTGCGTTAATCTGCCATATGCAGATGGTGGAAGTAGCTGTCAGACTTACTTCATAATAAAGGTGAGGTGACTGCTAACAGCCTCACTGTTATTCCTACTGCGTAATCTGAGCCAATGCCTTTAGAAAGGGAATATTGGTGGGAAAAAAATTAAAAAAGGAAAGCTCACCTGTAAGGAAGTGTTAAAAAAATAGACTCTTGGGCCAGAATTTTACCAGGTCTTTGGCAACGGACACGGAGGTGGGAAGGCTGGCAAAATGCTGCAGAAAGGCATCGGGGGGGGGGGGGTGCCCAATGTCTTCCTGCTGCCATGCTATTTTGCCAGCGGTGGTAAAGTTGGCAGATCAGCCACCTGGCAGGAGCCAAATTGAGTCACTTAAGTGGCCAATAAGGGCTTCTTCCCACCTCTGCAGGCATTTTGCCCACGTCATGGGGGGAGGTCACCGCCACTTGGGGAGACCGCCCAGAAACGGCAGCCTCCCAGTGAGGCGTGGTGGGGATGCCTCCTGTCTGGACACTCCATGGCCTATGGAGGAGCTGCTCAGTGGCAACGGCTGCCTCTGCGGCAATGGTGCCACCTGTGCCTCATGGCCACCCCTTCCCGCCCCGATTGCTAGGGCCTGCCTACTTAGCCCTGGCGTCCCTCTACCCCACTTGTCCCTCTTTGAGGGTGCCTTGGCCACTGAGGTGCCCTCTCTTTGCAACTCTAGCCTCAGCAATGGCCACCACTGGTGGTGCTGCTGAGCTGCCGACCCTCTGATTGGATCGGCAATTCTTGGGGGCGGACTGCCATCATTAATTGGGACGGCAGCCCGTGGCGGCCACCTAACTGGTCACTCTGGGAATATACCTCCCTGGGTCCAGTCACCAGCTGAAGCGGGGTCACCTCCCACTTTTGGCCCCAGTGGTGGGACTTCAGCTCTCATGGAAAAGTTCTGGCCTTCGTCTCCAAGAACGCCCTAAACAATTCCAATATTTGTCTATTTTGCAGAAAGTTTCAAGAATTATTAATTATCAAGATAAAATCTGCTAGCTTGTGTTTTAGCAGCTTACCTCAGAAACAGCTAGGCCGTCACTCAGCTTCTCTGCTTCATCTATATCCCTTGTAGCAATGGCCTTGTCAAGGTTTTTTTCTAGATTTGTCTGAAAGGGCAGTTTAATAAGTGAATTGCAAATAACAGCATGTAAAACTTCAGCCACCTGAGGCTACACTTGGTAATGCTTAAAAAAAACATATACACCAGAAAAGATTCTGAACAGCCAGTGACTAGTAAATAAAGCAGCATCAATTATTGTCAACTTGTCTTGCGCCTGTAACTACAACATTAATGATTTGTTTGTTACTGAAGTCCCAGGAAATTCCTTCCAATATTGCACTGTGATGCCTGCAGTGACATCTTCAGAGTTTCTATTTTCAAAGTGCAACATCCTCCTCTCCATCCAGCAATAGGTTCCATTTTAATAAATGAAACAGCAGAAATAAGTCAAAAGTTCATTTTTGCAAATAAAATGTGTCAGACAAATAGAATAATAAATCTGCAATGTCCTCACAGCATTCTCATGTCTGGATATTTCTTACCAGCCGTACTGTAATAGATCTGCATTACTGTGCAATACCTACAATGATGTTATATACGAAACAAGCAATATTTAACTGTACCAAGACAAGTCAATGTTCCCATACTTTAGTTTCAACAGTATTGCACGAGTCTGATCTACAGTTTATCATTTAGTATCCAGGATTTATTGTAAACGTCCAAGCAATTCTATGATTTAGTTATTCTACTTTTTCTACACGCACAAGATTCTTCTCATGACATTAGGAAGAAATGTAAATCATCACATAATAGCTGACATAAAATAATGTTTAAATGATAGTGTGATGGATGAATTTCTGCAATCTGCACTTTACTGAACTAGTTTTAACCTGTTCTGCATCAATTATATCATTCGCACACATCTATCTATTTAGTCCCTGCAGCGGATCCAATTTTATTTTTAAACAATGCCATTAAGGTATCATGAGGTGCTCTGATTAACACTGTCAATCTGTATTCAGGTCTTAAAAGTGTCTAAATATTGAACTCTGGTATGCAGCTATGTATTATTAAACTACCTTGCATAGGAAAGACTGCAAGTGGCTACAAGACAAAGCAGGGAGATGGCGAAATGTGAATGAACAGAAATGTGTTAACATGAAGAGAAAACTCCTTTAGCCAGAGTTTTCCTAGCCCATTTTTGATTAGGGTAAGCTCTCTATATATGTGTGCCTATATAGGTGTATGCCCCAGCATTTGAATGGCCAGAAACAGAACTGGAGACATTTTCATAAACCTTACTGTAAAATATGATGTACTGTGCAACAATCGTTATGGCAACAGCACTGCAAAAATATAACTCCCTCCCCAAAATTCATTATTTTCCAAAAAACATTTGGACAATAGCTTGTAAATTAGATTATGCTGATTTGTCCTACAATTAATCTTAAACTGAACAATGATTTTTATTTCACTATTGAGGATAAAATTCAAATTGTGCGGGCAATAAATGTGTAAAAAAAAAGGTACAAATCTTGTCTACAGATGGAGCGTGCAAGTCATGCAGCTGAATTCTGAAAATGTCTGGAAAAATTCTCCATGAGATCAACATTCCACAAAAGTCAAAATTAAACGGTTACTCTGCAGAAATCTGTTGCAATTACAGGTGATATATAACCTTTAGCTGTTGGGAAACACAATACATTTAACACTCACTTGTTTGCTAAATAAACTGGAACATAAGTAGCACAATAAACACAAAGATTTTTGCTTTAAAGTCAAACAATCACATTAACAACACTAGTAACTTGCATTTATATAGCACCTTTAACATAGTAAAACATCGCGAGGCACTTGACAAGAGCATTATCAATAAAAACATTTTTGACACTAAGCCACAGGAGGAGATATCAGGACAGCTTGGTCAAAGAGCTATATCTTAAAGGAGTATCTGAAAGGAAGAGAGAGGGATAGAGGGAAAGAAAGGTTAAGGAAGGAAATTCTAGAGCTTATGGCCAAGGCAGCTGAAAGCACAATTGTTAATGGTGGAGCAACTAAAATTAGGGATCAGCAGTAGGCCAGAATTGGAAGGCTGCAGAGATCTTGAAGGTTTGTATGGGTAGAGATAAGGAGGGCCAAGGCCACGGATGGATTTGAAAACAAGGATGAGGATTTTAAAATTGAGGCGTGGTCAGACCAGGAGCCAGTGTAGGTGAGCAAACAGATGGGTAATGGGTGAATGAGACTTGGCATGATTTAAGATTTGGGAAGCAAAGTTTGGATGAGCAGAAGTTTATGTAGGGTAGAAGATGGGAGCCCAGCCAGGAGAGCACTGGAATAGTCAAGTCTAGAGCTAACAGATGAGCTGGGGCAGGTTCGGATCTCCTTTGCTCCAAGAACAACTCCAACTTCTCCAACCTAAACTTGTAGCTAAAATCCGTGATCCCTGGAATCCTACTGGTAAATCTTCTCTGCACACTCTCATCCTTCCTCAAGCGTGGTGACAAGAACTGGACACAATATTCTAGTTGTGGCCTAACCAGAGCTTTGTAAAGGTTCAGCATAACCTCCCCGCTTTTGTACTCAGTGCCTCTATTTATGAAGCCAAGGATCCCAATATGCTTTGTTGACTACACTCTCAATATGTCCTGCCACCTTCAAAGATCTATGCACATGAAACCAGGTCCCTCTGTCCCTGTACTGTTCAGAACCGTACCATTTAGTCTATATGCCTCTCCCTATCCCTTTTGCCAAAACACATCACCTCACATATCTCTGTATTAAATTCCATCTGCTACTTGTCTGCCCATTCTGCTAGCCTATCTACGTCCTGTTGCAGTTGTGTAGTATCATCCTCACTGTCTGCCACACCTCCAAGTTTGCCATCAACAGATTTTGAAATTTTACTACGTATTCCAATATCCAACTCATTTGTGGTGTATATCACAAAAACAATGATCCTTGCAGTGAAACCTGGGGAACTCTGGGTGATGTTACAAAGGTGGAAGTAGGCAATCTTGCTGATGGAGTAGATACGCAGTTGGAAACTCATCTCGGGGTCAAACATAACACCAGAGTTGCGAACAATCTGGCTCAGCTTCAGACAGTTGCCAACATTGGAAATGATGGTCAGGGAACAGAGGTTGTGGCAGGGACCAAAGACAATGGCTTCAGTCTTTCAAATATTTGGTTGGAGGAAATTTCTGCTCATCCAATACTGAATAAGCAATGTGACAAATCAAAAACAGAGAAGGGGTCAACAGAGGTGGTGCTGAGATAGTGCTAAGTGTCATCAGTGTACATGTGGAATCCGATTGTGTTTTCGGATGATATCAAAGAGGGGCAGCATGTAGATGAGAAATAGGAGGGGGCCAAAAACAGATTGCTGGAGAACTCTAGAGGCAACGGTGCAGGAGTGGGAAGAGAAGCCATTGCAGGTGATTCTCTGGCTATGATTTGATAGATAAGAATGAAACCAGACATCAATCATTAATAATGAAACTGAAATTTATTGGTGCTTTTCAAATGATTTCCTTTATTGCTCACCTCCATCCTCCGCTCATTCCAACACAACCGACAATGAAGCCCTCATCCATATATTGGTTATCTTTTGGCTGAATTTCCCCTATGCTCTCCTCACTGGCCTGCTATTTATTTAGGAAGTCAGTCACTTGCCCTATCCTGTACTAAGCCCCATTTACCAATCATTCCTGTCCTCATCAACCCCCATGGGCTTGCCATCCCCCAAACACTGACTTTAAAATCCTTGTTGTCCAAAGATCCTACACTACATCACATCTAGAACCTCTACCAACCCTAAATGCCAGTTTGCACCCTCTGCTCGAGTTATGACAACCATGCATCCTTACCTCTTGCTACTCTACCAATTACTGAGTCTTCATCTATCATGGCTCGATTCTCCACATTGCATTGTCTCTCACCAGTCTCAAAACACAACTCCAGAACTTCTCCAATCACCCCTCATAACTCTTCATCCAGCTCTTGATTGCATTTTGAAATATTCCCTCCTTCTGTATGTTTTACTACATTGGAGGTGCTAAACAAGTGTAAGATTATGTTGTGACTGTTCTTGCATGGAATATTTCAAACAAGTTCTATGTCGACAATTCTGCTATTTTCTGCAGGTTAACATATAAAGTACAGGACAGTCTCATAGCATGTGAAGAATTAAAAGTTTATTCCAGGTTTTGGTCTCAGTAGGGGAGCATTTCGGGAACAGTGACCATAATTCCGTAAGTCTTAAGGTACTTGTGAATAAGGATAAGAGTAGTCCTCGGCTGAAGGTGCTAAACTGGGGGAAGGCTAATGATAACAATGTTAGGCAGGAACTGAAGAATTTAGAGGGTAACCAGAGAAAGGACTGGCCCACTCAAGGACAGAGGAGGGAATCTATGTGTGGAGCCAGAGGAAATGGGCGAGGTACTAAATGAGTACTTTGCATCAGTATTCACCCAAGAGAAGGACTTGGTGGATGATGAGCCTAGGGAAGGGAGTGTAGATAGTCTCAGTCATCTCATTATCAAAAAGGAGGTGGTGTTGGGTGTCTTGCAAAGCATTAAGGTAGATAAGTCCCCAGGGCCTGATGGGATCTACCCCAGAATACTGAGGGAGGCAAGGGAAGAAATTGCTGGGGCCTTGACAGAAATTTTTGCATCCTCATTGGCTACAGGTGAGGTCCCAGAGGACTGGAGAATAGCCAATGTTGTTCCTTTGTTTAAGAAGGGTAGCAAGGATAATCCAGGAAATTATAGGCCAGTGAGCCTTACGTCAGTGGTAGGGAAATTATTAGAGAGGATTCTTCGGGACAGGATTTACTCCCATTTGGAAACAAATGAACTTATTAGTGAGAGGCAGCATGGTTTTGTGAAGGGGAGGTCGTGTCTCACTAACTTGATTGAGTTTTTTGAGGAAGTGACAAAGATGATTGATGAAGGGCAGTGGATGTTGTCTATATGGACTTCAGTAAAGCTTTTGACAAGGTCCCTCATGGCAGACTGGTACAAAAGGTGAAGTCACACGGGATCAGAGGTGAGCTGGCAAGATGGATACAGAACTGGCTCGGTCATAGAAGACAGAGGGTAGCAGTGGAAGGGTGCTTTTCTGAATGGAGGGCTGTGACTAGCGGTGTTCCGAAGGGATCAGTGCTGGGACCTTTGCTCTTTGTAGTATATATAAATGATTTGGAGGAAAATGTAGCTGGTCTGATTAGTAAATTTGCGGACGACACAAAGGTTGGTGGAGTTGCGGATAGTGTTGAGGATTGTCAGAGGATACAGCAGGATATAGATCGGTTGGAGACTTGGGCGGAGAAATGGTAGATGGAGTTTAATCCAGACAAATGTGAGGTAATGCATTTTGGAAGATCTAATACAGGTGGGAAGTATACAGTAAATGGCAGAACCCTTAGGAGTATTGACAGGCAGAGAGATCTGGACGTACAGGTCCACAGGTCACTGAAAGTGGCAACACATGTGGATAAGGTAGTCAAGAAGGCATATGGCATGCTTGTCTTCATCGGTCGGGGCATAGAGTATAAAAATTGGCAAGTCATGTGCAGCTGTACAGAACCTTAGTTAGGCCACACTTAGAATATTGCATGCAATTCTGGTCGCCACACTACCAGAAGGACGTGGAGGCTTTGGAGAGGGTACAGAAGAGGTTTACCAGGATCTTGCCTGGTTTGGAGGGTATTAGCTATGAGGAGAGGTGGGAAAAACTCGGATTGTTTTCACTGGAATGACGGAGGTGGAGGGGCAGCATGATTTACAAAGTTATGAGTGGCATGGACAGAGTGGATAGGCAGAAGCTTTTTCCCGGGGTGGAAGAGTCAGTTACTAGGGGACATAGGTTTAAGGTGCGAGGGGCAAAGTTTAGAGGGGATGTGCGAGGCAAGTTCTTTACACAGAGGGTGGCGAGTGCCTGGAACTTGCTGCCGGGGGAGGTGGTGGAGGCAGGTACGATGGCGACGTTTAAGAGGCATCTTGACAAATACATGAATAGGATGGGAATAGAGGGATACGGTGCCCAGAAGTGCAGAAGGTTTTAGTTAGACAGGCATCAAGATCGGCGCAGGCTTGGAGGGCCGAATGGCCTGTTCCTGTGCTGTACTGTTCTTTGTTCTTATTTCATCTACTGCTGATTTCCTCCCTTTGTATTGTTTATCATTGTATTTCCCTGGGCCACTGTAGTAATTTTGATATCGAGAGAGCAGAAAAGTATTTAAGTAATAAGTTACCTCAAAAACCCAGAGTAGTTAAGCGACTGATCATATTACGCTGTTATGGCTCTCGATGCCAAAGAAGCTAATGGTGAGTTTAGAGTGCCCACTACAAACTGTCTGACTATAGTATGGGACAGTGAGAAATGACAAATCAAAATCATTCTGGGGAGAGTGGGGGGGGGGGGGGGGGGGGGGTGGGTGGGTGGAATAGCTGCAAGACAATATGTATCATTCTGTTCCACAAGACCAGCAATTAGTCTCTCCCACATTGTGGAGCTTTTCGTAGCATTTTAAAGCGAGTTGATTTATACCAGATTTAACCCACATTAGCTCTGAGAAAACAGTCTGAATGAGTGCTGCATTCCAACCTGCCAACTGATGCATGATAAGTTCCCTCCCTAAGGAAAAACCAACACAGTATTATTACTGGGTACACATCTTCTCAGCAATCCATAAACTTGCATTGGCAGAAGACCTGAGGCTAGGTGCTTTGTTGAGAGAGAGAGATGACATGGAAGTGAAGGGCTATAAAATGGGCAGGAGAGGTAAATTAAAAAAAGTTTGATTCAAACACATCTGCTCCCAATGTGTTCCACTGGTGATTAAATTCAATACATTTAAACATTTCATCATCATCATACATGCATAGATGAAACGGACAACTGCGGGAACAGTCACTTTCTCAGGCTGAACAAGATTCTGTAATCTTGCTATTCTGTTCAATCCTAAAATGAGCTTTGTATAGGACATCTGATTCGTCACCAAGACAGCTTACTTTCAACTCTACAACATTGCCTGCCTCCATCCTTCAGCTGCTGAAACCCTTACACATGCCTTTTCCAACTCCATACTCACTACTCTAATGCTCCCCCGCTGGCCTTCCAATCTCTATGCCCCAACATTCAAAAACAACTTACATTTATATAGCACCTTCAGGAGTAATAAAATGTCCCAAGGCGCTTGACATTAAGCCACATAATAGGATATTAAAGTATATTAAAAACTTGGCCAAAGAAGGAGGTTTTAAGGAGTGTTTTAAAGGAGGAAAGGGAGGTAGAAAAATAGAAAACTTTATGGCATAGAAGGAGGCTATTCAGTGGAATAGCAGAGGGGTTTGGGGAGGGAATTTCAGAACTAAAGGCCTTAGCAGCTGAAGAGATGCACAGAGGCCAGAATTAGTGCAGTGCAGCTATCTAGGAGGGTTTAGAGCTCGACGGGGTTACAGAGATAGGAAGGGGCGAGGCCAGAGAGGAATTTGAAAACAAGGGGTGAGAATTTTTTTTTTAAATCAAGGCACTACTGGACTGGGAGCCAATGTAGATCAGTAAGCATATTAATGATGGATGAACTGGACTTGGTGCAAGTTAGAATACGAGAAGAGTTTTGGATGAGCTTAAGTTTACGGAGAGTGGAAAATGACAGGCCAGCCAGGAGAGCATTGGAATAGTCACGTCTAGAGGTAACAAAGGCATGGATGAGGGTTTCAGCCGCAGTTGCGCTGAGGCAAGCGTTGAGGTGGAAATAGGTGGTCTTTGTGATCGTGCAGATATGTGGTCGAAAGATTATCTCAGGGTAAATATGACACCAAGGTTGCAAACAGTCCAATTCAGCCTCAGACTACTACCCGTATCATGTCCTGTACGAAACCACACGTGCCCATCACCCTTGCCTTGTCTCCCCATCCTCTAATGCATTAATTGTAAAATCCTCGTCTTTGTCCATAAATATTGTCAAGACTTTGCTTTATCCCAGCTCTATAATCTCTTCCAGCCCTGTATCTTTTCTTACATGCTTTGCTCCTCTGCCTCTAGCCTTCTACAAATTCCCCTCTTCCTTTGCCTATCACTGGGTCAACTCAGTTGTACTTTATAGCACTTCCTTCCTAAACTTTTACATGTCTATAAATCTTAAGACCCAGCTCTTTGACCAAGCATTCAGTTATCTCCTCCTAATTATCCCTTCCTGGCTCTGTAACTGTATTCCATATGCCTATTTATAAAATAGCTTGGGATGTTATTTTACATGCAAGACATTATTGATCCAAGCTCAAATTAACTTACACAGAGTATGATTATATTAATAAACATTATTACCTTTGAAAGAGGTGCACTGCAAGCAGGAATTTCAAATCTATCATTTGCTCCAAAGTACTGTTTTAGTTCACTCCAGTGGGCCTCTTGGGCAGTCAGCTCTCTGCTAGAAGCAAGCACAACCTCCACATTATCAGCATTGTACTCATTACAATTTATCAATTTCTTTTACAGAATCAGTAACCGCCATCCTAGATACTTGTGCTTAAAGGTAACGGCTCGACCAGGTTACTTATTTTCTACTCCAGTTAATATCAAAGAAAATTTCAAAATAATTTGTATAAACTAGATAAAAACAAGGGAACGGTAGTGCAGTGGTTACATTACTGGACTAGTAATCCAGAGATATCAAATCCCATCATAACAAGCCACTCAGTTAAGAGCAATTAGGGATTGGCAATAAATACTGCATACATTAAATGTCCTCAGGAAAAAGTAATCTAAATTTTTTAACAGGATCTTTTGATTTATTTTGTTAAAATTGAAATTGTAAATTGGAAGAATTATATCACACAATTGTCAACAGGACAGAGAAAATCTATGTAAATTAATTCCACTTAAGTACCTTTTATTTTCAGCTTTCAGCTCTTCCTTGGATTTCCACATTTTGTTGGAAGATTCCTCGCCATTCCTTCCTCCATTTGTAGGACCTTCTGTGTGAGAATAATCCAGATTATGCATAAATTCATAACAACTAGCATGATCCTGAAAGCTTTAGTAATACTGACATGAACTTTCCCATTCGGCTACACCAAATTTTTGAGTAAACCTGCAAGTGACAACTAGATAGACTGAAAGGGAATGTTGTCTATTTTGAAATACTCACTTGGGCAATCCCTCAATTATTACCGTCTTCACCGAGTACAATGAGTATCAAGGTAAAAGAAAGAGAGACTTACTGTTTTACATAATCTTTATTTATAAATCTATGTATCTACTTTTAATTATTTGAATTTATTAAGGCACGCTCACGATCTAAAGAACCTTTTTGTAACAGTGGACACCTGTTTGAAATTACCGTTATATATCAGTGTGATTGAGAGCTAATATTGTCAATATACCACTAATGAGTTGTCAATGAAAAATACCCAATTAAAAAATGAGACATTTCTTAGATCAGCAGTGCTGTTTCGCTGCCGCAGAACCACTGTGGAGGGGCTATGCAGATTAAAGTTCTGCAGTCCTACTCAAATGCATCTTGGCCTTGTTTCTCAAGCAGTCTAGAGGACAGACATAATCATAGACTCACTCCAGCTGATCGAGAGAAAGTGTGAAACTGGTCAGAGCAGAGCTGTGCTGTAACAACTTCATCCAAGAATGTAACTTAAAGGACCTGGATGAATTACAACTGCATTTAAAAATAATAAAAACAAAGTATTTCAGTCAAAATTAACTTTTTCAGAAATTGTAGGTTAGGTTATCTACAATAATATAAACGTACAGCCTGCTGGCAATGTTCATCAGTAATTCACTGAAGTAAAGTGAATAATTTCCCTATCGTGCTGTACCTGCACCAGCGGCTTTTCGTTTTCGTCGAACCCTCTTTTGAAATGAGGTTTTAGTTATGGAATTCCTTCTGTCTTTCAATTCCTGAAATTTCTAAGAAAATATTATCAGGGTTAAAGCAAATAGCAATAACTCATTCATAATACTATTAGGATAACTCAGTGTAAGTTGTATGTTGGAATTTATTTCACAAACATGAATGAATGGCAGGAATTTCACAATGAGTAAACAAGTAAAACAACCACTTGTGGTAGATGAACAATACGTACAAGTAATTCTGATGTCAATGAAATGAAATAAAGAGTGCGCTAGCTTTTCCAGGAAGAAATGTAATTAAGGAAGTGTGTAATTGAGCCATATAGACCAGAAAGATCCCAGGTTTAATCTCCACCTTTTGCTGGAGTAGTGCATCTTAGAGAGGGTGTTACTGGATTAGGAGGAGAAACCTCTGATCCCTTGCTGGAAACTACATGGTTACTATGCCTCTATTTCCACCTGCCCCAATCGAATGGTATGCTAACACTCACTATCTAGGCTTACAGTTGAAGAATGCCCACTTGAATAAGCTTGAATACAGTCCTGATGCCTATGAAACCATACTGCAAACAGACTCTTTGGGCCAGCAAGAGGGGAAGGAAGAAAAATGTATTTAAAAAAAAAATTTAAAAATTCATAGTTAAAACTCTTGCTGGGCAGTTCAGGCACAGCAGACACAATCGGTGGAATTTTATGCTCTCCCCCCTGTGGTGGGTTTGGAGGCGAGCAGAGCACAAAATCGGGTGGGATGGTGGTGGGGCGGGAGTTGCGTGTGAACCGCCTCCACTGAAATTTAGCCCAGGGCGGGAAGGCCTGTGAACAGTATTACAACCGACCGCTCCAGTCAAAGCCCCCAATCAAAATATACAATTCTGACTGTGGTGGGAAAAACGCACTATTAATTCAAGCCTGTCCCTCCACAGATCACCTAACATATCATTTTAAACTTTCCAAATTAAAGAAAGACCCAGCCAAATTGTACAATCTATTAACCCCCAAATGAGGCTAACCAAACCAGGTGTCTTTAAATCAACAAATTACCTGTTTAATTAGAAAAACTAAATTCTTAAACACCAAGATATAAACAACATTTAAAATAGAAAAATTAGAGTCCTTGCAGTTTTATGCTCCTGCCAGAAGAGGAACAGTCCAAGGTTGCTTGAAATCCTCACAGCCGTCCGATGGGGGAAAAAAGGTTCAACAGTAGAACAGTCTGTAGTCTAATTCAGAAGTCGAAATTGTTGCTCCTTCTCCAGCGATGAATTTAAACAATTAACTTGCAAACACTTTCTAATGAATCAATTTGGCTTTAGAATTTTTGAGGGATAAAAGATTGCCACAGTTTAACTTCCCTTCCTTCATTTTAAATTATCAGAGATCTCTGTTTTGGCTTGACTTTTTAGAATTTTGAGAATAATAAATAAACAGACTAAATTCTCTTCCTTCAGTTTAAATGATCTGAGAGCTCTTCTTTCAGTTGCTAACACAGCTGTCTGTCTGTTTCTTTGGGTTAGAACAGTCTGTCTCCACTATCATCCAATTCAAAATTAAATTGTAACAATGCATCTCTCAATCTCTGGTCTTGAATGGCTGTATCCCAGGCAATGAGAATGCACTCTTTGAATCGCAGTCTCTGAATGGCTGTATTCCGGGCAAGAATGCATTGTTTGACTCAGGCTTTGGAGCTTGCTGCCTTAAAGCAGTATGGCTCTTTTTCCAGCCTTAAAGGCACACCGCATTCTTCCCAGACAAAAAAACTACAGGATCATAACATCTCCGCCCCTGGCGGAATGAAACGCCATTCCTGAAATGCGTTTCATTACAATGGGTAAAAAATACAAATTGAAAAAAATGCTAGCACATTTTTGTTCCCGCATTTACAGATACACTAACAATTTACAGCATTCTCATCTCCGTCCACATAGTTAAATCCGCGACAAAGAGTCGGTGATAACATTATTTTTCCCCGAAATGTGTACAACCCTCATATGATAAGGCTGTAACAACACACTCCATCTAAAGATTCTAGCATTTCGGTTCTTAAACTTTTCCAAAAATATTAATGGGTTATGGTTAGTGTATTTTAATATCTCCTTATAGCCAACTGTGCAACAGCCCCAACAAACAAATTTCTCTGCAGCACCTGTGGAAGAGCCTGTCACTCCAGAATTGGCCTTTATAGCCACTCCAGGCGCTGCTTCACAAACCACTGACCACCTCCAGGCGCGTATCCATTGTCTCTCGAGATAAGGAGGCCCAAAAGAAGAGTCCTAGATATATAGCTCAAAATGTTTGAGAACCAGTATAAGTCCCAATGTTTCTTTTTTCACAGTGGAATATTTTTTCTGATGACAATTTAGTTTTCTAGAAAAATACTCCACTGGCTTCTCAATGCCGGATTTGGCATCTTACAGTAGGACTGCACCAACCCCCAGGTCGCTAGCATCGATCGCTAATTTAAAGGGTTTAGCGAAATTTGGAGTAGCCAACACTGGCTCATTAGTTAAGATTGCCTTTAGCTTTTCAAAAGCTGCCTGGCATCCATCTGACTGTACCACTTTGTTTTTCTCTTTTTGTAGCAAGTTAGTTAACGAAGCAGCCACAGTACTAAAGTTTCATACAAATTTCCGATAAAACCTGTATATCCCTAAAAATCTCATTATTTCCCGTTTAGATTTATGGATAGGGAACTCTATTAAGGCATGCACCTTTGCCGTTTTTGGTAAGTTTAGTTTAGTTTAGTTGAGAGATACAGCACTGAAACAGGCCCTTCGGCCCACCGAGTCTGTGCCGACCATCAACCACCCATTTATACTAATCCTACACTAATTCCATATTCCTACCACATCCTCACCTGTCCCTATATTTCCCTACCACCTACCTCTACTAAGAGCAATTGCTACTGGCCAATTTACCTATCAACCTGCAAGTCTTTGGCATGTGGGAGGAAACCTGAGCACCCGGAGGAAACCCACGCAGACACAGGGAGAACTTGCAAACTCCTGACCTTGCCCCACTATATGTCTGAGGTAAGTTACTCTTGCCTTTCCAAATTCACTTATTTTTCCTAATTTACCACCAAGTCTGCAGCTCGTAACTTTTTAAATAAAAGTTTAAGTGTTCTTGCCAAATGTTACTATATATTAGTACATCATCGAGATATACTACACAGTTGGGAACACTGGCTACCATCTGATTCATTAATCTTTGAAAAGTAGCTGGGATATTTTTTAGCCCGAATGGCCTCACCTGGCACTGATAAAGACTGTCAGATGTTACAAAAGCTGATATCTCTCGAGGAGTCAAAGGAACTTGCCAGTAACCCTTTAACAAGTCAACCTTGCTAAGAAACTTAGTGCTGCCTACTCTGTCGATGCAGTCTTCTAAACACGGAATTGGGTAGGAGTCTGCCTTGATTACAGCATTAACATTTCGAGAACCTATAAAAAAAATTGGGTTGTCCCGTGAGGTTTAGGAACTAGAACTACTGGCGAACTCCAGCTACTCTGTCCAGGTTACAAAGAACAAGAACAAAGAACAGTACAGCACAGGAATAGGCCATTCGGCCCTCCAAGCCTGCGCCGATCTTGATGCCTGCCTAAACTAAAACCTTCTGCACTTCCGGGGTCCGTATCCCTCTATTCCCATCCTATTCATATATTTGTCAAGATGCCTCTTAACGTCGCTATCGTATCTGCTTCCACCACCTCCCCCGGCAACAAGTTCCAGGCACTCACCACCCTCTGTGTAAAGAACTTGCCTCGCACATCCCCTCTAAACTTTCCCCTCTCACCTTAAACTGATGTCCCTTAGTAACAGACTCTTCCACCCTGGGAAAAAGCTTCTGACTATCCACTCTGTCCATGCCGCTTATAACTTTGTAAACCTCTATCATGCCGCCCCTCCACCTCCATCGTTCCAGTGAAAACAATCCGAGTTTTTCCAACCTCTCCTCATAGCTAATGCCCTCCAGACCAGGCAACATCCTGGTAAACCTCCTCTGTACCCTCTCCAAAGCCTCCACGTCCTTCTGGTAGTGTGGCGACCAGAATTGCACGCAATATTCTAAGTGTGGCCTAACTAAAGTTCTGTACAGCTGCACATGACTTGCCTATTTTTATACTCTATGCCCTGACCGATGAAGGCAAGCATGCCGTATGCTTTCCTGACTACCTTATCCACCTGCGTTGCCACTTTCAGTGACCTGTGGACCTGTATGCCCAGATCTCTCTGCCTGTCAATACTCCTAAGGGTTCTGCCATTTACTGTATACCTCCCACCTGCATTAGACCTTCCAAAATGCATTACCTCACATTTGTCCGAATTAAACTCCATCTGCCATTTCTCCGCCCAAGTCTCCAACCGATCTATATCCTCTGACAATCCTCATCACTATCCGCAACTCCACCAACCTTTGTGTCATCCGCAAACTTACTAATCAGACCAGCTACATTTTCCTCCAAATCATTTATATATACTACAAACAGCAAAGGTCCCAGCACTGATCCCTGCGGAACACCGCTAGTCACATCCCGCCATTCAGAAAAGCACCCTTCCACGGCTACCCTGTCTTCTATGACAGAGCCAGTTCTGTATCCATCTTGCCAGCTCCCCTCTGATCCCATGTGACTTCACCTTTTGTACCAGTCTGCCATGAGGGACCTTGTCAAAGGCTTTACTGAAGTCCATATAGATAACATCCACTGCCCTTCCTTCAATCATCTTTGTCACTTCCTCAAAAAACTCAATCAAATTAGAGACACGACCTCCCCTTCACAAAACCATGCTGCCTCTCGCTAATGAGTCCATTTGTTTTCAAATGGGAGTAAATCCTGTCCCGAAGAATCCTCTCTAATAATTTCCCTACCACTGATGCAAGGCTCACCGGCCTATAATTTCCTGGATTATCCTTGCTACCCTTCTTAAACAAAGGAACAACATTGGCTATTCTCCAGTCCTCTGGGACCTCACCTGTAGCCAATGAGGATGCAAAAATTTCTGTCAAGGCCCCAGCAATTTCTTCCCTTGCCTCCCTCAGTATTCTGGGGTAGATCCCATCAGGCCCTGGGGACTTATCTACCTTAATGCTTTGCAAGACACCCAACACCACCTCCTTTTTGATAATGAGATGACTGAGACTATCTACACTCCCTTCCCTAGGCTCATCATCCACCAAGTCCTTCTTGGTGAATACTGATGCAAAGTACTCATTTAGTACCTCGCCCATTTCCTCTGGCTCCACACATAGATTCCCTTCTCTGTCCTTGAGTGGGCCAACCCTTTCCCTGGTTACCCTCTTGCTCTTTCTATACATATAAAAAGCCTTGGGATTTTCCTTAATCCTGTTTGCCAAAGACTTCTGATGACCCCTTTGAGCCCTCCTGACTCCTTGCTTAACTTCCTTCCTACTGCCTTTATATTCCTCAAGGGATTCGTCTGTTCCTGGCCTTCCAGCCCTTACGAATGCTTCCTTTTTCTTTTTGACGAGGCTCACAATATCCCACGTTATCCAAGGTTCCCGAAACTTGCCAAACTTATCCTTCTTCCTCACAGGAACATGCTGGTCCTGGATTCTAATCAACTGACGTTTGAAAGACTCCCACATGTCAGATGTTGATTTACCCTCAAACAGCCGCCCCCAATCTAAATTCTTCAGTTCCTGCCTAATATTGTTATAATTAGCCTTCCCCCAATTGAGCACCTTCATCCGAGGACTACTCTTATCCTTATCCACAAGTACCTTAAAACTTATGGAATTCTGGTCACTGTTCAATCAAATTGTTTTCCAGCATGTACAGGACCGCAGCTTTCACTTGGGCCTATTTGTCTGGATTCAAGCAATTAGGACCTTGTTTTAAAGGAACGGTTCCCCCCTATATCCATATCATGTGTGGCTAAGGTTGTACATTCCAGCTTATCCCTACAAATGTTTTGAAACATTGCGAAAACCCTGGTTAGGTCTTCATTGTGTTTTGCCTCGAAGTGTAAAAGCATATCGTCTAATTTTCCTAGCCATTCTGTATTTGCTAATTTGACAGTTGGAGGTTCAATCTGAGAATTTCCTAGGCCTACTTCAGCCTCATCCTCACTATCCTTTTCCTTCTCAACAGTCTCGATTATCTGACATACCCGTACTGGCTTATCCTCCTCCCTGCGGTAATATTGTTTGAGCATATTAATGTGACACAACCAGTTCTTCCGGCGATCGGCGATGTCAATGAAGTAATCTACCTTACCCACTCTTTTGATCACTCTATATGGGCCACTGAACCGTCCTCCCTATAATGATAACAACACTAATACTTCATACCCTGGTTGAAAATCACGGGCTTTTGCATTCTTGTCTGCCTATCTTTTCATATTGGCTTTGGATGCTTTAAGGTGTTCCCGAGCCACACCACAAGCTTTTGAGTGTCTTTCCCGGAACACATACATTGTCTAGTAGCAACGATTTTCATTCTTTTGTTCCAAGAATCTGTCCTTTATAAGTTTTAGAGAACCTCTTACTTGATGTCCATAAAAAATTAAAAACGACTGAAGCCCATAGACTCATGCGGTGAGTCTCTGGTAGCAAATAAAAGAATGTCTAGTCCTTTATCCCAGTCATGTGGATATTCATGACAGTATGTTCTAATCATCGTTTTGAGAGTCTGGTGAAATCTCTGAAAAGCTCCCTGTGACTGTGAGTGATAGGATGAAGATTTCAACTGTCTAATCCCCAAATTATCCAAGACTTCTTGAAATATCCTAGACATGAAATTAGAACCTTGATCTGATGAAGTTCAAGTGGCAATCCATATCTCGTAAAGAATTGGGTTAACTTTTCTACCACTACTCTAGCAGTAATTGTCCTCAAAGGAATGGCCTCTGGAAATTGAGTAGCCATAGCCATGATAGCAAGTATGTATGGATGCCCCGCTTTTATTTTCTTCATGGGTCCTACACAGTCCACTAATACCCTGCTAAATGGTTCCTCGATCACTGGTATGGGAACTAGTGGTGCCGGAGGACATATGTGATGTTTTAAATGATTACTTTTCATCTGTGTTCACTATGGTGAAGGACGATGTAGGTGTAGTGATCAGGGAGGGGGATTGTAATATACTTGAACAAATTAGTATTGAAAGAGAGGAAGTATTAGCTGTTTTAGCAGACTTAAAGGTGGATAAATCCCCAGGCCCAGATGAGATGTATCCCAGGCTGCTATGTGAGGCAAGGGAGGAGATAGCAAGGGTTCTGACACAAATTTTCAAATCCTTTCTGGTCACAGGAGAGGTACCAGAGGACTGGAGGAAAGCGAATGTGGTACCATTATTCAAGAAGGGTAGCACGGATAAACCAGGTAATTACAGGCCAGTGAGTCTAATGTCAGTGGTAGGGAAACTATTGGAAAAAATTCTGAGAGACAGGATTAATCTTCATTTGGAGAGGCAGCAATTAATCAGGGATAGTCAGCATGGCTTTGTCAGGGGGAGATCGTGTCTAACAAACTTGATTGAATTTTTCAAGGAGGTGACTAGATGTTTCGATGAGGGTAAAGCAGTTGATATAGTCCACATAGACCTCAGCAAGGCTTTTGATAAGATCCCACATGGGAGATAGGTTAAGAAGGTAAGAGCCCATGGGATCCAGGGCAATTTGGCAAATGGGATCCAATATAGGCTTAGTGGAAGGAGGCAGAAGGTGATGGTCGAGGGTTGTTTTTTCGAATGGAGGCCTGTGACCAGTGGTGTACCACAGGGATCGATGCTGCAGCCCTTACGGTTTGTAGTGTACATTAATGATTTAGACATAAATATAGGAGGTATGATCAGTAAGTCCGGAATGACACGAAAATTGGTGGTGTCGTAAATAGCGAGGAGGAAAGCCTTAAGACTACTGGACAATATAATTGGGCTGGTAAGATGGGCAGAGCAATGGCAAATGGAATTTAATTCTGCGAAGTGTGAGGTGATGCATTTTGGGAGGACTAACAAGGCATGGGAATATAGAATGGATGGTATGACCCCAGGAACTACAGAGGGACCTTGGTGTACTTGTCCATAGATCACTGAAGGCAGCAGCACAAGTAGATAAGGTAGTTAGGAAGGCATATGGGATACTTGCCTTTTTTTAGCCGAGGCATAGAATATAAGAGCAGGGAGGTTATGATGGAGCTGTATAAAACGCTAGTTAGGCCACAGCTGGAGTACTGTGTACAGTTCTGGGCACCACACTATATGAAGGATGTGATTACACTGGAGAAGGTGCAGAGGAGATTCACTAGGATGTTGTCTGGGCTGAAGCATTTCAGCTATGAAGAGAGACTGGATAGGCTAGGGTTGTTTTCTTTGGAGCAGAGAAGGCTGAGGAGGGATCTGATTGAGGTATACAAAATCATGAGGGGTATTGATAGGATAGATAGGAAGAAATGTTTTCCCTTAGTGGAGGTGTCACTAACCAGGGGGCATAGATTTAAGATAAGGAGGAGGAGGTTTAGAGGGGATTTGAGGAAAGCTTTTTTCACTCAGAGGATGATTGGAATCTGGAACACACTGTCTGAAGGGGTGGTGGAGGCAGGAACTCTCACAACATTTAAGAAGTATTTAGATGAGCACTTGAAATGCCATAGCATGCAAAGCCATGGGCCATGTGCAGGAAAATGGGATTAGACTGGATGAGTGCTTGATGGTCGGCGCAGACGCATTGCGCCGAATGGCCTGTTTCTGTGCTGTATAACTCTATGGTTCTATTATTTTACGGTAGGTTGTGGTTTTCCCACCATTTGACAGGTATGGCACGTCCTACAAAATTGCCTCACATCCTTTGTAAGACCTGGCCAGTAATATGTTAGCTTATGCATCATTTGGTCTTCCGAATTTCCCCATGTCCTGCGAAAGGAATGTTGCGTGCTAACCTGGTCGATATTTAGGTGTTACCACTATCTGTTCAACAACTGTCCAGTCTTCGCGGCAGGTCTATGAGGCGGTCTCCATTTCCTCCTCAAAACCCCATTTGCCATATAATAACCTTCTGGATCTCTTTTCGCCTCAGCTTCTGACAGAGCCGTCTGTGCTATTCGGTATATGTCTGGATCAGCTTGCTGTGCTGCAACGATAGATAATCTGTTGAACATCTCGTTTGGATTATCTAAATCCCCAAATCTACTTGTGGTGCCCCCTTTACCTCCAACAATGGATCCTGTTTAGCCATTGCTCAGGTAACTACACACGCAGGAAGTATTCCCGGACCTTGTTCCCATAATTGTTCCGTTTCCTTAATTTCACTTGGTTCCTCTGTAACCATAGGAGAAGCTGATACTTTTGATCCTGCCAAATCATTTCCTAGGAGTAGATCAATTCCCTTTACTGGTAAACTGTGGACAACACCTACAGTAACTATCTCAGATATTAAGTCACTCTCTGGGTGTACTTTATACAAAGGTACAGGTATATACTCCCCGCCAATTCCATTAACTAAAACTTTAGCGTTCAAGGCGCTCTCTCGTGGAAAGCTCATATCTTTCCCCAGGAAGAGTGCCTGGATCACTCCTGTGTCCCCTGTGTCCCCGAGTTTCATGAAAGGTTTTCCTGCTTCAGTTACAAGATACGGACAAAAATGAATTATAACTCTCAGGTATTTTATTCTTAACCTCTACACTCTCTTTAGTTTCAGTATCTGGTTTCACATTCACAGCTGTCATTAAAGCTATGGCCTGCTACACTCGGAGTCTTTTCCTCTGCACTAACTTTGCGTAGCTCAACAAGTCCTATGGGTGTACCTCGCAATTTCCAGCACTCTGAACAAAGATGACCCGTTTTGTTGCAATGATAACACTTTGGTTTGCGAACCTGACTTCTACCCTCAGCACGTTCCTTTCTGACCTGAGGTGGTGATCCTGGGGCATTCCCAGCTGTTCCTTCTTGTCCCCAACTACTTGCCTTCCTTTCACTCTCCCCACTTTCTATCCTTCTTGGGTTTATGGGGGTGAAGGACAAAATAGGTTGGCTTATTCACAAGCTCAAAATCATCAGCAATCTCTGCTGCTTGCCCAGCTTTCAAAACTTTCAAGTTATCTATGAGTTCTCACTACTGAAGGAATAGAGTTTTTAAACTCTAAGAGAATCAATTCTCGAAGGTTCTCATATGTGGTTTCTATCTTTAATGCCTGTATCTAACAGTCAAAATTAATTTGCTTCACCCTCTCAAATTCTAAATATGTCTTCTCAGCCAATATCTGTACGTTCCTAAACTTCGGACGGTAAGCTTCAGGGACTAACTCATACGCAGCGAGAATAGTCTTTTTTGCCATCTCATAATCTGCAGAAGCCTCTTCAGAAAGCATGGCATAAGCTTCATTAGCTCTGCCTACCAGCCTTCCCTGCATGAGCAATGTCCAGCTTTCTTTTGACCATTCCATCTGTTTGGCTATTTTTTCAAAAGGTAATGAAAAATGCCTCGACATCCCTTTCCTCGAACTTAGAAAAAGCTTGAATAAATTTAAACAGCTTTTCGCTGGGTCCTGAGCTAAATTCAGATTCTTCCTGGATTTAAGACTACCCCTTTGTCTTAGTTCCATCTCTTTTAACCTAAATTCCCTTGTTTCTTTGTCACTTTCTCTCTGAAATTCAAGTCCTAGTCTTACCAATTCTATTGCTTTTTCTTTTTCTGTTTCAAGTTTTTTTGTTTCTAACTGAATCCTAGCCAATGCCACTGCATCACTATCACATCTAATACCTTCATATCTCTCATATTCCCTTTCTTGTTCCTCGTATTGCCCTTCATCTGTATCATCATCCAATTCCAGATGTTCAGCTATTATGTCAATTATCTCTGCTTTTTTGGCACTTGATTTCAATTCCAAACTCAATTTTGCTGCCAATTCTTTTAATTTGTTCTTAGTTAAAGTTATCAAGTCACTCAGGGAAACATTCTGCTTTCCCAAAAACTCTGCTACAACTACTAATGCCATTACAATGGTACAGACTGTACTTTATTATACAAGAGACCTGGTTCTTTTATTTCTTTGTAATTGGCGTTAGATTTAGATCCTAACAATAGTGTTTCCAATTGCTATGATCCCAAACTCGAAAGAAATAAATCTGATGCCAAACGCAAGACCCCAATTTAAATATGTTATCCAAGAGATGAGTATTAATATGATTCCAAATGCGAGCCCTCCAGATTAGTCTGATTCTGATCCCAGACGTGAGCCATCGAATTAACTATGATTCAACTGCAAGTGAGCCCCAATTAATCTGTGATTCAAATCCTGGACGAGAAACCCAATTGATATGTTACAACGGCGCTCCAGTCAAAGCCCCCAATCAAAATATAAGATTCCAATTGTGGTGGGAGAAATGCACTGTTAATTCAATCCCGTCCCGCCTAACATATCATTTTAAACATTCCAAATTAAAGACCCAGCCAAATTGAGTGATTCCAGCATTTCTTGTTTTTGTACCGTCTCTTCTTTGGCCTCCTTATCTCGAGAGACAATGGGTAAGCGCCTGGAGGTGGTCAGTGGTGTGTGGAGCAGCGCCTGGAGTGGCTATAAAGGCCAATTCTAGAGTGACAGGCTCTTCCACAGGTGCTGCAGAAAAATTTGTTTGTCGGGGCTGTTACACAGTTGGCTCTCCCCTTGCGCCTCTGTCTTTTTTCCTGCCAACTGCTAAGTCTCTTCGACTCGCCACACTTTAGCCCCGCCTTTATGGCTGCCCGCCAGCTCTGGCGAACGCTGGCAACTGACTCCCACGACTTGTGATCAACGTCACAGGACTTCATGTCGCGTTTGCAGACGTCTTTAAAGCGGAGACGTGGACGGCCGGTGGGTCTGATACCAGTGGCGAGCTCGCTGTACAATGTGTCTTTGGGGATCCTGCCATCTTCCATGAGGCCTCGCTGCCATACAGCAAGGTACTGAGGACACAGGCTTGATACACTCGGACTTTTGTGTTCCGTGTCAGTGCGCCATTTTCCCACACTCTCTTGGCCAGTCTGGATATAGCAGTGGAAGCTTTTCCCATGCGCTTGATTTCTGCATCTAGAGACAGGTTACTGGTGATAGTTGAACGTGGGTAGGTGAACTCTTGAACCACTACCAGAGCGTGGTCGCCAATATTGATGGATGGAGCATTTCTGGCGTCCTGCCCCATGATGTTCGTTTTCTTGAGGCTGATGGTTAGGCCAAATTCATTGCAGGCAGCCGCAAACCTGTCGATGAGACTCTGCAGGCACTCTTCAGTGTGAGATGTTAAAGCAGCATCGTCAGCAAAGAGGAGTTCCCTGATGAGGATTTTCCGTACTTTGGACATCGCTCTTAGACGGGCAAGGTTGAACAACCTGCCTCCTGTTCTTGTGTGGAGGAAAATTCCTTCTTCAGAGGACCTGAACGCATGTGAAAGCAGCAGGGAGAAGAAAATCCCAAAAAGTGTACCATCCATTAACCCACAAATGAGGCTAACCAAACCAGGTGTCTTTAAATCAACAAATTAACTGTTTAATTAGAAAAACTAAATTTTTCAACACTACTAAGATATAAGCAACATTTAAAATAGAAAAAGTTAGAGTCCTTGGAATTTTACGCTCCTGTCAGAAGTGGAACAGTCCAAGGTTGCTTGAAATCCTCACAGCTGTCCGATGGGGAAAAAAGGTTCTTCAACAGTAGAACAATCCGTAGTCTAATTCAGAAGTTGAAATTGTTGCTCCTTCTCCAGTGATAAATTTAAACAATTAACAACTTGCAAACACTTTCTAATGAATCAATTTGGCTTTAGAATTTTTGAGAGACAAAAGATTGTCCCAGTCTAACTTCCCTTCCTTCAGTTTAAATTATCAGAGATTTCTGTTTTGGCTTGACTTTTTAGAATTTTGAGAGAATAAAATAAACAGACTAAATTCTCTTACTTCAGTTTAAATGGTCTGAGAGCTCTCCTTTCAGGTGCTATCACACAGCTGTCTGTCTGTTTCTCTGGGTGAGAACAGTCTGTCTCCACTATAAGCCAGCTCAAAATTAAATTGTAACAATGTATTTCTCGATCTCTGGTCTTGAATGGCTGTATCCAGGCAACAAAAATGCATTCTTTGACTCAGTCTTTGGAGCTTGCTGTTTTAAAGTAGTACAGCTTTTTCCAGCTTTAAAGGCACACCGCATTCTTCCAGAATAAAACCTACAGAATCAGAACAGCATTCCTGCCCTGCCACCAATTGAGGCCCTTAACTGGGAAATTAACTCCCAATTAAGGGCCTCATCCTACCACTGCTGCAATTACCCATGCGGCGGGCAGCATGGTAGGAAAAAAATGTGCAAGCTGCTTCCTGGTTCTGGGATTGAGGTGGGGGTGTGGGAGCCCGCTGAGGGCCCCCACCTCCTCCCCCCCCCCCCTTGAATTACCTCAGGCCTGGCTCCTACAGCACTCCTCAGCCTCCAGGACGGTCACCTCCAGGAACACCGGTCAGTGACTGGAATCATACCTGATATAAAGGAAGATGGTTGTGGTTGTCTGGGACCAATCATCACAACTCCTGGACATTGCTGCAGGAATTCTTAAGAAAAGCATCTTTGGCCCAAATATCTTCAATTGTTTCTTTAATGATACTTCCTCTGTCATAAATGGTGCTGTTCACAGATCATTTTGCAGTGTTCAGATGCAGTTAGAACTCCTCTGATAATGAAGAAACATATGCTAGCCTACAGTGGAATTGAACAACATCTAGCTTTGGGCTAATAAGCAGCAGGTAACATTTGTGCCACATATGCAGGGCAGTAACCACCTCAAAATATGAAAGCCTACTTCTTCCACCTGATCTTCAACAGTACTGCCAAAGCCTAGTCAACCAACTCCAGTGTCCTAAGGGTTACCATTGATCAGAGGCTTAACTGGACCAGTCATACCAACACTGTAGCTACAAGAGCTGGGCAGAAGCTGGGTATTCTGTAATGAATGGCTCACTTCCAGAATCCTCAAAGGCTCTCCACCAACTACAAGGTTAAAGTCAGGAGTATTTAGATGAGCGCCGCTGCAGCAATATGCAAGAAGCTCAACATCATCCAGATCAGAGCAGTTTGTCTAATCAATACCCAGTAAATCTATTCAATATTAACTCCTTCCATCTACACCGTACTGTGGCTGCAGTGGGTACTAGCTACAGGATGCATTGCAGCTTGCTTCAATAAAACCTCCTTCCCCAATATTTCTACTACCCAGATGAACAAGAGAGCAACATTGTGGGGTCCCTACCACCACCTGGTTTCATCTAGCCTAGACATATATTGCTGTTACTTCTTCATTAACGGCAATATTCTGGAACTCCCTACCAGCTATTTACAGTATTTCCTATGCAATCAACAGCCATTTAGTAATTTCATTTGCCACAATCATGTTTTGAAACATGTAAAATAGCAACTTGGATCCAAAGGAAAACAAGTGTACTTTACTGGTTTGAGTATATAAAATGAAGCCTATTGATACAGTTAAAACACAATACAACTTTGTAACTATTATTTAAATCATACAATTAAAATCATACCTTCCACAGTTGCAGAGACACTCCAGCTGGGCATTCTTCAGTTGCATTTTTCAAATCTTCTGCAACTTTCTTTTCTTTCCAGCATGTAACCAATTTATGTCTGTTGCTTCTCTGTTCTGCGGACATACTGAAAGAAATGACACAAAGAGTGTGGGGCAATGGGAAACATTGAAAGGAAATAAGGCATAGTAGTACCCAGCAAAATCCTGCAAAGAAAAGGAGTACAATTTCTCAGAAAGAGAAAACTTTACAAACTTTGTTTTTGGAAGTTGGCATAAACAACGCAAACATCTTTACGAACCATCACTGCAGTACAGCATTCAATGCTTCAGTTAATAAGCACCTGAGGGTCTGTACCAGGTAACACTTTCAGTATCAGGTCATCACATTGAATAGATCCCAGAGCAAATTTCACAAGTAGAAAGTTTTGGGTTCCAGCCACAAAAGTCTTCTGCAATTTTGTAGTTTTGTAAATTCAAGGTTTACTTTATTGGAACATGCAAACTAAAGCTGAACTCCAGGTATAAAACATACTAAAAAAATTCAAATTAAAATATAAATAGGTACCAATTATTACTAAACTATTAATACTTGCGTGAAACAGCATAATTTATATAATTGAGACTATTTTTAAAAGCATGATATACAGGCACTACAAAAGATTTTTTTATTTTACAGGATCTGAACATATGTTTGGGATGTATTACAAGAGCATAAGATAATCAATGGCACTTTAAAATTTCAATTATTTATGTTGTGGTCAAAATTCTGAGAATCAGTCGCACCTTTAAACACAGTCACAATCTTTTAGTTACTAAACAAAATAAGAGCCCATGGTTTAGGGGGTAACATATCAGCCTGGATAGAGGATTTATTAGCTAACAGGAAACAGAGAGTGAGCATAAATGGGTCATTTTCAGGTTGACAAATTGTAAATAGTGGAGAGCCACAGCGATCAGTGCTGGGGGCTCAACTATTTACAAACTTATATCAATGACGTGGATGAAGGGACAGAATGTATGTTGCTAAATTTTCTGATGACACAAAGATAGGTAGGAGAGTAAGTTGTGAAGAGGACATAAGGGGCTGAATTTTATAAGTTTAAAAGGCAGGGCGCACACGCGACTTGCGCGCCGCTGAGCCCCTGCAATATTTCGAGCGGGGTCTCATTTAAATGGAGGGGGTGGTACTGCCCCCCCCACCCCACAAATGCTGTAGAGGAGGCGGCCGCTCCGTTCTTGGCAATGGTGTCTGGCGCCACCGCCATTTTTAAATGGCTTCAAGCCCATAGGAAAAAATTGAATTTTTAAAGTTCATTACTAACAATTTTCTTTTTAAAAAAAATTAAAAGCTGCAGGCTCTTTCTCACCCCCAGGGCTTTTTTTTAATTGGCCTATAATCACGAAAATTAACTTTATTTCCACCCTGAACATTCCCTCCCAACCTCGTCACATTTGCCCTTCAACCCCTTCCCACCATCCCCACAGCCAACAAAAAGTGTTTTTCTCGGAGTTCCGAAGGCGTGGGAGTTCCGGACGGTGGCTGGAATATCAGCGTGGGACAGCCATTAGATCCAGGTAGGTTTATTTGCATGTGCTGTAATTAATTTTATTAAAATGAAGGCCCCGTCGCCATGGCCCCGACATCAGAGGGCTGTTAAAATTCAGCCAAAGGAGTCTGCAAAGGGATATAGATAGGTTAAGCGAGTGGGCAAAGATCTGGCAGATGGAGTATAACGTGGGAAAGTATAGACTTGACTGGAAAAATAGAAAAGCAACATATTATTTAAATGGAGAGAGATTGCAGAACTCTGAGATGCAGAGAAATCTGGGTGGCCTAATACAAGAAACACAAAAAGTTAGTATGCAGATACAGCAAGTGATTAAGAAGGCAAATGCAATGTTGTATATGGAATATAAAAGTAGAGATGTTTTGCTACCGTTGTACAGGACATTGGTGAGACCACATCTAGAGTACTGTGTACAGCTCTGGTCTCCTTACTTAAGAAAGGATATATTTGCATTGGCAGGTCACAGAAGGTTCACGCGACTGATTCCTGGGATGAGGGGGTTATCTTACGAGGAAAGGTCATAGAGTTATACAGCACAAAAACAGGTCCTTCGGTCCATCGTGTCCGTGCCAGCCATCAAGGAATGTTGTGAGAGTTCCTACCTCTACCACCCCTTTAGGCAGTGTGTTCCAGATTCCAACCACCCCCTGGGTGAAAAAATATTTCCTCAAATCCCCTCTAAACCTCCTGCCCCTTACCTTAAATCTATGCCCCCTGGTTAGTGACACCTTCGTTAAGGGAAAACTTTTCTTCCTATCTACCCTATCTCTGCCTCTCATAATTTTGTATACTTCAATCAGGTCCCCCCTCAGCCTTCTCTGCTCCAAGGAAAACAACCCTAGCCTATCCAGTCTCTCTTCATAGCTGAAATGCTCCAGCCCAGGAAACATCCAGCTGAATCTCCTCAGCACCTTCTCCAATGTAATCACATCCTTCCTACAGTGTGGCGACCAGAACTGTACCCAGTACTCCAGCTGTGGCCGAACTAGCGCTTTACACAGCTCCATCATAACCTCCCTGCTCTTATACTCTATGCCTCGGCTAATAAAGGCAAGTATCCCATATGCCTTCCTAACCACCTTATCTACCTGTGCTGCTGCCTTCAGTGATCTATGGACAAGTACACCAAGGTCCCTATGACCCTCTGTACTTCCTAAGGTCTTACCATCCATTGTATATTCGCTTACCTTGTTAGTCCTCCCAAAATGCATCACCTCACCCTTCTCAGGATTAAATTCCATTTGCCACTGCTCTGCCCATCTTACCAGCCCATCTATATCGTCTTGTAATCTAAGGCTTTCCTCCTCACTATTTACGACACCACCAATTTTTGAGTCTTCTGCGAACTTACTGATCATACCTCCTATATTCACGTCTAAATCATGAACGTACACTACAAACAGCAAGGGTCCAAGCACCGATCCCTGCAGTACACCACTGGTCACAGACTTCCACTTGCAAAAACAACCCTCGACCATCACCCTCTGCCTCCTGCCACTAAGCCAATTTTGGATCCAATTTGCCAACTTGCCCTGGATCCCATGGGCTCTTACCTTCTTAACCAATCTCCCATGTGGGACCTTATCAAAAGCCTTACTGAAGTCCATGTAGACTACATCAACTGTTTTACCCTCATCTACACATCTAGTCACTTCCTCGAAAAATTCAATCAAATTTGTTAGATATGATCTCCCCTTGACAAAGCCATGCTGATTATCCTTGATTAATCCCTGCCTCTCCAAGTGGAGATTAACCCGGTCTCTCAGAATTTTTTCCAATAGTTTCCCTATCACCGATGTTAGACTCACTGGCCTGTAATTACCTGGTTTATCCCTGCTACCCTTCTTGAATAATGGTACTACATTCGCTGTCCTCCAGTCCTCTGGCACCTCTCCTGTGGCCAGAGAATTTGAAAATTTGTGTCAGAGCCCCTGCTATCTCCTCCCTTGTCTCACAGAACAACCTGGGATACATCTCATCTGGGCCTGGGGAGTTATCCAGTTTTAAGCCCGCTAGAAACGCTAATACCTCCTCCCTTTCAATGCTAATTTGTTCAACTATATCACAATCCCCCTCCCTGATCTCTGCACCTACATTGTCCTTCTCCATAGTGAACACAGATGAAAAGTAATCATTTAAAACCTCACCTACGTGCTCCGGCTCTACACACAGATTGCTACTTTGGTCCCTAATGGGGCCTACTCTTTCTCTGGTTATCCTTTTGCCTTTAATATACTTATAAAACGCCTTGGGATGTTCCTTTATCTTGCCCGCCAGTGTTTTTTCATGCCCCCTCTTAGCTCTCCTAAGTACTTTTTTTTTTTTTAAGTACCTCCCTACACTTTCTACACTCCTTTAAGGCCTCTGCTGTTTTCAGCGCTCTGAATCTGGTTGGACAGGTTGGGCCTGCATTCATTGGAGTTTTGAAGGATGAGAGGTGATCTTTTTGAAACATATAAGATCCTGAGGGGACTTAACAAGGTGGATGTTGAAAGTATGTTTCCCCTTGTGAGAAAGTCTAAATCTAGGGGGCACAGTTTAAAAATAAGGGATCTCCCATTTAAGACAGAGATAAGGGGAACTTTTTTCTCTGAGGGTTGCGAGTCTGTGGAACTCTCTTCCCCGGAGAGCGGTGCAGGGCCTGGAGGCAGGGCCACTCAATGTTTTTAAGGCAGAGGTAGACAGATTCTTGACAAACAAGGGAGTCAAAGGGTATCGGGGTAGGCAGGAAAGTGGAGTTATATCCACAAACAGATCAGCCATGATCATATAGAATGGCGGAGCAGGCTCCAAGGGCCGAATAGCCTACTCCTGTTCCTAGTTTGTATGTTCATATATATGTTTAGATTTATTTAATTCAATTTGTAATTCTTCGTTATTCTTCTCCCCTTGGGGCAAACCATCCTCAGTCTGAAACTCACTGTATGGAGGATATTGATGTAAATTCATTATTTCTTCTCTTGGCTTTGTGGTACATTGCTATACTGACATGTGCTATTGAGTTATATACACATAGAAGACTTCTGCAATCGAATATGCATAATTACAGCAAGCAGCTGAAGTGCTCTTACCAGTTAGGTTGTTGGTCTGTGGAATCCACCATTACCGGACAGTGTTCTGGGACAAATTGCTTTGAACAAAAAGAGAAAATCTTTAGCTTGTAAATTCTCACTGAACTGCCTTCTGTAAGGAACATGGAGTATATTCAACAGATTAATACTTTCAAGAGAGAATATTTCATTGGACGTGATGTGGCATGAAGCTTCCTTTGAAGCTGGCATTTTTATTTTCATGGCAGAAGGGGGCAAGAAACAAAACAAGTTATAAACTTTATGGAAAGGGAAAAATAATCAGCTGATAGAAAGAACTTGCAGTCATATAGTACCTTTCACATCCTCAGCAGGTTCCAGAGCGCTTCACACCAAGGAATCATTTTTGAAGTAATTTGTGAACAAGGTCTCAAATACAAAGTGAATTAACTAACCAATCAAACTTTTTTGATTGTGTTGGTTGAGGGATAAATGTTGGCCAGTGCACTTGGAGAACACCATGTCGTTACAATCATCTCGTTCATGGTTTATATTAATATTTTTACAGGTAACTTTAAGTTTTGAGAACATAAAATTTGTAAATGTAAGGTAATTGAAACTCTGGAATTCAAAAGTTGCCAGACCATCCAAGGTACTTACACTTCAAAGGTCTTTCCATGTGTACTTACAGGGTCAGAGTTAGAGGGGTGAGAGCCATAAAACAGCAGGTGAGACCATTTAGTTGGGGAGCTGAGGACAATAATTCTGAAGAGAATTACCCTGTCTTCGTTAGCAATGTGAATTATTCATGTAGGCTCAGGATCAAAAGATTTTTAAAGCTATAAGTTAAATTAGTTTAAATTGCGATCTGGTATATCCCAGATGTACCACATTGCTCTGGAGATAGATGATGCAGGGAGATGTCTTTTGGTCTGGTATTTTATCTCTGAGATTGTTCACAGAGTCAGTATGTGTTTGGAGCAGCTTGAATCAGGCAGAGAGAGATTCTGCCAGAAGCTGGGACAATGATCAAAGAGATCATCAGGAACCAGGGGTGTTTCTGATTTGGAGCTACTACACACAGATGCGAGGCCCATGCTCAGGCTGAGGAATCCACAATCGTGAGGTGTTGAAGGAGAGTTGAAGGGTTCACCTTGCGAGATGCTAGCGGAAGGACACCAAGAGATCTCATATCTCGGAGGATAGTTGCAACACTAAGGACAGTCAAAGTGAATTCCTGAGAGTTGTGGTATGTTTTGGATTGGCCCCAGGAAAAATGAAGGAACGTTAAGATCCTGTAAAGTATAGGGGAACTCTTAGGTGAAAGTAAAAGTCAAACGGGGAGAGTTCTATTCAGATTTTGGGTTATCAGTATAAGTGATTACAAGTTATCATTTTAAGTTAGTGGTGCTTGCTTTGTTTAACTCTTGCACAGTAAAGGTTTTTCTTTAAAATGTGAAATCTTGTAGCGTAATTCTTTCAGTTAATAACTGGGAGTTCGAATTTCTTTTTTAAAAAAGTTATTGGTTTCCAACAGGATTGTAACAGTGCAATGGGATCTTTTACCTTTTTTTGAACAGTTGGATAGGGCTTTGGCTCAATATCTCATCTGAAAGACAGCACTTCCAACTACCCTTCGTACTGCATGGAACTGTTGGCTGCATTATGTGCTCAGTTCTTGCTCTGTGGCTTGAATTTCAAAGCTTCTAACTCAGAGGTGACACAGCACCACCACTGGGCCAAGCTGCCATTTTGTACAGACATTAAAATAACATTGTTTTTATTTGGCCTGAGAAACTGCAATTTTCTTCTTTGTGTCAGTAGTGTGTAGCTCTCTAATTGCTTACAAAACAAAAAATAACCAATCACACATATGTATAAGGCCAAATCATTGAGGGTTTGGTTATCAAGCTGTTACACTTTTGGAACAGCAACCCAGAAAACTTTCCATGACAAAATGTGACACTGAACTCAGTATAACTGGTAATTTGGGGGCTAGTACCAGAAAAAAAGTTACCTTGAAGGCTGCTGGATTACTGATAAAAACCAAGTAAACTCACAATCTCCGTGCTGCTAGCCTAGTACCACAACTATTAGGCTACTATACCTAAATAAATCAATAAAGTTAATCATGCAGGACCTTCCCATGCTTAATCAAGGTTGGCTGCTGTATACTAGGTGTGTTACATTGTGTTATGAAAGCAATTCTTTTTTGTTAAAAAATATTTTTAAAGGAATTTATGGTTAAGCTGAAAATGTTGGACCAGCTTTCTTTTTAAAAAGGAAGCCACCAAGAGGATTAAGGGATAAAAACAAGAAATGCTGGAATCACTCAGCAGGTCTCGCAGCATCTGTGGAAAGAGAAGCAGAGTTAACGTATCGGGTCAGTGACCCTTCATCGGAACTGACAAATATTAGAAAAGTCACAGGTTATAAGCAAGTGAGGTGGGGGTGGGGCAAGAGATAACAAAGGAGGTCTAGATTGGACCAGGCCACATAGCTGACCAAAAGGTCATGGAGCAAAGGCAAACAATATGTTAATGGTGTGTTGAAAGACAAAGCATTAGTACAGATTATCTGTTAATACACTGAATATTGAACAGCAGCAAGTGCAAACCTGAAAAAAAAAGAGGATTGAGGGAGCCGGATTGGCAACAATGTTGCTAATTGTCACAAGCGCTCCTTTGATTGGACAAGCCCAGTTGTAGCAGAGCACATCTGGCTGGGCAGAAAACTGACCGGTTTTCTGGTTATGTGTCAGCGCGGGTTTTACCTTCTGGAAGATGATAAAAGCCAACTGCTGAAGTGTCAAAAAAGGACAGAAGGAGAAAGTTCCAAGGAAGAACAGAAGACTACAACCCAACTCGCTTTCCAGAAATTCCCTGAAAGACTGAGAAGTCCATTGTATCAATTCATTTTTCCCCCCCTGTATTTGAAGAAAGCCTGCTAAAAAATTCACAACGCTGCCCGAAGAGAACTGTTCTAAAGATCCTGTCTACATGTACTCGAAGGTTGGACTGTGTGCCAGTTTTGCTGCAGCGTCTCATCGACTGTTTTCTTCAGGGGTGGGCAAGTAATCTGCCTGGGTTTTTTTGTCTGTAACAGAGCTCTGACCCAAAAATCCCTTTTTATTAGTTTTCGGTTATCCAGTATACTTATATGTGGGTATGCGTGAGTGTCAAGGGACTAAGGTAAAGAGGGACTTTAAAATCTGATTAAGGTAGAAAGGGGACTTTTAAAATTTAATGTTGGATTTTTAAAAATTTGATCTGTGTAATATTGTTTTGCTTCATTACTAGTTAAACCTTGTTTTATAATAAACCATTAATTTTGTTGTTCAGAAAAAAAAAGCTGGTTAGTGTGATATATTCTGGGGAAAATAGTGTATCTGATTGTTTCAGTAAGTGGAAAAATTGAAAAGAAATGTTGCGACCTGTGGAGAAGTGGGACTGAATTAACAGTGCACTCCTCCCACCTTGGTCATAACAATAGATAATATTCAAATTTACTCCTGATGATTAATTCCATTATTTTTCACAGAACTGAAATTAGGATTAATGGGTTCCTAGTTGCTTGTGTCTGTTATGTCACACTTTTAGAATACCAACACCACAATAGGATATTTCCAATATACTGCTACCTCTCCAGTGTAATGTCCCGTGAGTCCCTCGTAATGATTGTTAATGCCTTATGAATCTCTTCCGTAGCCTCTCTTAGCACACCAGGATAAATGCCAGTTATCCTTGGGGATTTATTTGTTTTGAGCTTTTTAGCCTGTCTAGTTCAATCTCATTATATCAAAGACATTCATTTTGCCTGGGTTATCTCTTTTTAAGGGCATACTGCTCATGTCCTCTCTCGTGACTATTTGGAGGAAGAAATCATTTAAAATTTTTACTAACTTGCGCTCATCCTCTGTTTCAAGTCCATTTGCATCTTCGTATGGTTCTCACCTCTTCCCTTACTGTTGTAGAACTGAAATAATCTCTGTCATGTTTTACCTCTACACATTTTGGGCTCCTCTAATTAGCCTTTCAATGTAACTACAAAAATAAACAATGATATTAAATTTAGACAGGCTGGTGGGCTGTCATCATAAAATAATTTGCAGCGAGCAATACAAATGGAGATATCTCTCAGTGGAATGGAATCCCCTGCCTGAACATTGTAGATGCTGTGCACAGGCAGGCATTCATGTTTAGGATACTGGGAGCAGACAGCACAATCATGTAGTTCTTGTATCCTGTTTTTATAGCTAATCTGTATTCACCACCATGCACTTTATCTGAAAAACCTACACTAAATACAAATGTTCATTTAGCATAAACAATATACATGCATAGACTCTCATGATAGTTCAATGCCCATACAATCCCTTAAGTTCCATAAATCCACTGCTCAGTGTGCAGCTGAGCCATACAGCCAAGCATATCCCAGTTTTGATTCCTGATCTGTGCTGAGTTTTCTGCTTCTACCGAGAGCCAGTAGGTGCTCTATGATTGACTTCAATGTTATTAAAATTGGGGACAAGAAAAAACAGTCAACCGAGCGTTGCTCTCCTGATTGCCGATTGTGCTAATATTCTACTGCTCTTTCCAGTGATTCCTGCTGGTAAATCTACATGTGCCATTGTTCAGAACAGGATTAGACTCAACTGTAATGCCCCTACAGTTGAACAACCTTTCATCACTCACTACCCAGGTTCACACATGCAGAATAGCCATGTTGGTATGGTACTAGAGGATCACTGATGAAGGGTACAAGCCTGAAATATCAGAAGAGTCTGTTTTGTTTCACAGATATTGACCCTGAAATCATATCCCAGCATGAATTAGCCATTTTAGGAAAGGAGAGAAAACCAAATGGAGAAGGAAAAAAATGCAGTCTAGCTACACCAAGCAGAACATGCTTCTGATATCACCCACGAAACTAAGTACCATAACAAATGTGCCGCCTCATTACATATGCAGATAGCTTCCCTTGCAGTGTAATAATCTTAAACTATCTTTGACTGCTCCCACATCCAATGTTGACGGGGTATTTGCATAATTGCTTGAATTTTCACAGAAACTGAAATTTGAATTTAAGAATTAATTTATATTCACTGTAATAAGTTATTTGTAAGAACATTTGCTCTTTGATTTAGAGTTTCATTGTTAACCCTTTTGTCAACAACATCTTGATTTGAATGACTTGCTCTCTGGGCATTTTTCAGCTGCCCTGCTAAACTACTAATAATTTAAACAAAAACATTTTACAATGGTGTAGCAGTTATGAATCAGATGAATGCAGTTCAGTAAGAATTTCCAAGAAAAAATGTCAAAACTCAACATAAAGCAAGTTTCACAAAGAACATCACAACCAGCAGAGCTCAGTGGTCGGAAAACATCAATGGTCCCAGAACATACTGGAAATATGCAATGGTCAATTAACATCTGTAAAGAAAACAGGCAGGTCATGGCATTTTGGGTGTCTCCTGATGAAGGAGACAAGCCCAAAACATCATAACTTGTCTCGAATTGGAAGTGACTAGTGGCGTCCCACAAGGTTCTGTGCTGGGGCCTCAACTATTCACTATATTTATTAATGACATATAATGCAATAGCGAGTCATATATCCGAGTTTGCCGATGAAGCAAAGATTGATGGCATTGCAAGTAGTGTAGATGGGACCATATAATTACAAAAAGAGACACTGATAGATTAAATGAGTGGGTAAAACTGTGCCTGATGGATTATAACCTAAATTAAGCATGAGATTATCTATTTTGGACCAAGAAAGGATAGATGGATATTATTTAAATAGTGAAAAGCTAGGAACAGTGGCAGTCCAAAGAAATTTTGGAGTCCATGTAAACAGATCATTAAAATGTAGTGGTGAGATACAAAAGATACTCAAAAAGACTAATTGAGTGCTCACCTTTATAACTAGAGGATTAGAATATAAAAGGGGAGGACGTTTTACTACAGCTTTATAAAGCCCTGGTTAGACCACATCTGAAATACTGTATATAGTTCTGGGCACTGCATCTTAGAAAGGATATAATGGCCTCGGAAGGAATGCAGCACTGATTCACCAGAATGTTACCAGAGCTCTAAGGATTAGATTATGAGGAGAAATTATATAAAGTAGGCTTGTATTCTCTGGTATACAGAAGGTTTGATTTGATTGAGGTATTTAGAACTTTGAAAGGAATTGACAAGGTAGGTAGAGGAGAAACTTTTACTGCTTGTGGGAGAATCTAGGAAAAGGGGTCATAACATTAAAATCACAGCCAAGCCATTCAGGAGAGAAGTTATGAAACATTTCTTCACCCAAAGGATGACAGAAGTCTGGAATTCTCTCCCACAAAAAGAAGTAGATACTAGCTCAATTGATCATTTTAAATCCGTGATCGATAAAATTTTGCTACCCAAGGGTATAAAAGAAAATGGAGTCAACAACAATTTATATTTATACAGCACCTTAAACGTAATAAAACATCTCAAGGCACTTCACAGAAGCATTATAAAACAAAATTTGACTTTGAGATATTAGGGCAGGTAACCAAAAACTTGGTTTTAAAGAACATCTTAAAGGAGAAAAGTGAGGTGGAGAGCGGAAAGGTTTAGGGAGGGAATTCCAGAACTTAGGGCCTAGGCAGCTGAAGGCACAGCGACAAATGGAGGAAGAATTAAAATCAGGGTAGTTCAAGAGACCAGAATTTGAGGAGCAAATATATCTCGGATCATTGTGGCACTGGAGGAGATTAAAGAAAAAGGGAAGGGCAAGGCCTTGGAAAGATTTAAAAACAAGGATCAGAATTTTAAAAAATTTGTGTGTTACTTAACTAGGAGCCAATGTACATTAGCCAGCGCACAGATGATGGATGAATAAGGCTTGTTACAAGTTAGGACATGGCTAGCAGAGTTTTAGATAACCTCAAGTTTATGGAAGGTCGAATGTGGAGGTCAGTCAGGAGTTCATTGGAGTAGTCAAGTCTTGAGGTAACAAAAGCAAGGTTGAGGCAGGGGTGGAGTCAGGTGATGTTAATGGAGGTGGAAATAAGTGGTCTTAGTGATGGCACAAATATGGAGTTGAAAGCTCACTTCAGTTTCAAATATGACACCAAGGTTGTGAAGAGTCTGGTTCAGCTTCAGACAGTTGCCAGGGAGACAGACGGAATTGGTGGCTAGGGAACAGAGCTTGTGGCAGGGACCAAAGAAAATGACTTTGGTATTCCCAATATTTAGTTGGAGGAAATTTCTGCTCATCTCGTGCTGGATGTCGGACAAACAATCTAACAGTTTAGAGAATGTGGAATGCTCGAGAGTGGTGGTGGTGTGGTAGAGCTGGGTGCCGTCAGCATACATGTGGCGCCTGATGCTATGTCTTCAGATGATGATGTCGAGGCAGCATATAGATGAGACATAGAAGGGGACAAGGATAGATCCTTGGGGGACAACAGAGATAATGTTCGGCAGCGGGAAGAGAAACCATTGCAAGTGATTCTTTGGCTGTGATTATATGGGTAAGAATGGAACCAGGTGAGAGCAGTCCCACCCCTGGATGATGGTGGAGAGGCACTGGAGGAGGACGGTGTGGTCAACCATGTCAAAGGCTGCAGACAGATAGAGGATGAGGAGGAATAGGTTATCTTTGTCTCAGTCACCTGGGATGTAATTTGTGACTTTGATAAAAGCCGTTTCAGTACAATGACAGGGGTGGCAACCTGATTAGAGGGATTCAAACATGGAGTTTTAGGAAAGCGGGGCATGGCTTTTGGAGGACTGGAGAGAAAAGGGGAGGTTGGAAGGATGGAGAGGTCAAAGGTTGTTTTTTTTGAGGACAGGGATAATGATGGCAAATTTGAAGGAAACTTCAAGCCAGTGAATGCAGGAGCTAAGTTACAGATCAGACATGATCTCACTGAATGGTGGAATAGGCTCAAGGGACTCAATGGTCTACTCTTGTTCATGTGTTCCTATGTCTATTCACTTCTCGGCTGTTGATGGACCTGTGTATTTCATCTTTCATTTCATATTTCTAACACTTAGAGTTTTTGTTTTTATTTTAATCTGCATATTCAAACCTGTAAAGTGCAAAGATTAACACATCTGCAAAGCAGCAAGATTTATTTTTGTTCAAGATTAACTTGCAGCAGTTAGCATTATCTGATTTCAGATTTTCTAAGGAGCATGCAGGGGACAGTGCCCCTGAAAGTTTTGTTTTTACAATTATAAGGGAAAAATTGCCAATAACTACTTACAGTTATGGACAGTTATGTTTCCATAAGCAACAAGTTAGCTTCTTTTTGGCTTCAGAATAAGCCTATTTAGCACTTTCCTACAGGAACTGTTAAACAGATCAAAAAACAAATTTCTGTTGTTTATTAAAACCTACCGGAAAGGGACATATCAAATTAGACATGATTCCACATTAGCACAGGACTGCTTTCTTAGCTCCATTTACTGGCCTTGAAGGATCCTTCAATTCTGCCATCATGAACCATCTCCTCAAAAATCCAACATGACTTCTCCATTCTTGCAAACTACTCCCCACCTGTAATCTCCCCTTTTCTTTGGGTAACTTTTAGTTTATTTCATTAAAAATATTAATAAGACAATTATAAATTGGATGGATAATAATTGTGCAGCATATGTTCTTTTATATTTTACATTGAGTTAAATAATGCCAATATGTATCCAGTGTAAGTACATAGCCTGAAAGTTTCTATTCATCTATATATTTTTGTGCCTGGAATTTTCTTCATGGTTGGTTCAGTGCTTATAGTTTTTGTGTTTTCCTAACTTTGTAATGGCCTATTTTCTCTTTGTTCATTTCATCAATCATAAATTGCAGTGTATGCAAATATGGGAACTATTCTGAACCAGCAATATCCTACCGTAGACTTGAATGACCTGTTAATCTGTTTATCGCTGGCTCCTTTAAATAATACTGCCAACACTGCCCAGAGATCACAGGATGGTTCTGGTCAGAAATGGAAAATATCATACAAGTTTGGGTGGATTGCTCTTCTGCATTGGGTTTAAGACATACTGTTTTCGACAGAGAGAGCTTTGCTCCACATCTTACTGCATTTTACTTGGCCTGGGAGTGCTTGATGCTGATAATAGTCCCTGAAATATAAAGTGTTCCATTCCCTGGCATTAACATCTTTCAACTTGATGAGCACAAATTTAAGAAAACATATAGTTAATAGCTCTCGTATGCAGTGACAAGCTACATAAAATAACTTGCTGCAATATACTCATCACTGTTTGTTCTGTATGACTTACAAGAGCAGTATTCTGGAGATGGACTGCCATTAAAATTAATGGAATTAAATTTTTTAAAAGCTGATTTCTTTTAAACAGGCACAATGGGCCAAATGGCCTCCGGCACTGTATCATTGTATGATCGGATATTTGTACATCTTAAATATCTGTGGTATCAATGTCACAGTAACACTTTACAGCTACAATATCTTTCTTTCCTTATTTTCTTTTCCATATTTCCACAACAGCTAATCTTCCATTGAAGTCAGAAATACATTGTTTTAAAACAGAAGCGTTATACCCCAATTGCCTTTCCCAATAGATGTTAACCTTGAAGAACGTGGTCTTGTGCTAATGTGGAGTTGTGCCTAATTTGATATGTCCCTTCACAATAGGTTTTAACAAACAGAAATTTGATTTTCGACCTGCTTAACAATCCATGTAGGAAAATGCCAAAGAGGCTCATTCTGAAGCCAATAAAATGCTAATTGCTAAACTTCATCAACTTTGCTTCCAATTTCCACCCTTCTCTCACTTTTACATGGTCCATCTCCGACACTTCCCTTCTCCGACTTCTGTGTCTCCATCTCTGGGGATTGGTTGTCCACTAATATTCATTATAAGCCCACGGACCCCAACAGTTTCCTTGACTACACTTCTTCACACCCTGCCTCCTGTAAGGACTCTATTCCATTCTCCCACTTTCTCCGTCTCCGATGCATCTGCTTTGATGATGCAACCTTCTACAACAGCGCCTCTGCTATGTCTTCCTTTTTCCTCAACCGAGGATTCCCCCCAATGTGGTTGACAGGGCCTTCACCCATGTCCGACCCATTTCCTGCACTTCTGTCCTCATGCCTTCCCCTCCCTCCCAGAACAGTGACAGGGTTCCCCTTGTCCTCACTTTCCACCCCACCAGCCTCCACATCCAGAGGATCATCCTCCGCCATCTCCAGCGTGATGGCACTACCAAACATATCTTCTCCTCCCCTCCCAGCATTCCAAAGGGATTGTTCACTCCGCGACACCCTGGTCCACTCCTCCATTTACCCCCGACATCTCATCTCCTTCTCACGGCACCTTCCCAAGCAATTGCAGGAGGTGTAATACCTGTCCTTTTACCTCCTCTCTCCTCACTATCTAAAGCCCCAAACACTCCTTTCAGGTGAAGCAGCAATTTACTTGTACTTCTTTCAATTTAGTATACTGTATTCGCTGCTCGCAATGCGGGAGACCAAATGCAGGTTGGGTGACTGTTTTGCAGAGCACCTCCGCTCAGTTCAAAAGCATGACCCTGAGCTTCCAGTTGCTTGCCATTTCAACCCTCCACCTCCACCCCCCTCCCCCCTCACCGCTCTCATGCCAACATTTCTGTCTTTGGCCTGCTCCAGTGAACATCAACTCAAGCTCGAGAAGCAACACCCGATCTTTCGATTAGGCACTCTCCAGCTTTGCGGACTGAACATTGAGTTCAATAACTTCAGAGCATGACTGTCATTTTTTTTTTATTAAGTGTTTTATGTTTTAACCATGTGTCTGCTCTTCATGTAGTCAGAGCTGCTCATTGTTCTGCTATTAGCACTCTCTCTGGACTAATGCTTTTTCTTTCACCACAAGCATTAACACACACTTTGCCTTTGTCCCAGGACAGTTTTGTTATTTAATCTCCCTCTGCCCTATCAAACACCTTCCCCTTTGTTGTCTCCCCTACCCCCCTCCCCTTCACTTGCTTAAAACCTAATTTTTTTCTAACCTTTGCTAGTTCTGATGACAGATCACAGACCTGAAACATTAACTTTGCTTCTCTCTCCACAGACACTGCCAAACCCGCTGAGTATTTCCAGCACCTTGTTTTGTTTCAGATTTCCAGCATCTGCAGTAATTTGCTTTTATTTAAGATGCTAATTGCTGCTGCTTAGGAGAACATAACTGTCCAAAAAGAAACCTGAACTTTGTAAGTAGTTTTCAGTAAGACGGCCTCACATGTTCATGCTGTAAACTACTCCTACTCACTGTATAAACATAATCCTACACATTACACTACATATCCCTTTGATTTTAAGTATGTTTGAGATACACAATTCATTTGTAACTGTTACAGAACCAAAATTTATACTTGTAAAAGTTATTCTTTTTAGAATTAAATGTGTTTCTGGTGACGAATGTCATAATCATTGCCGTTGGCAGAATAGTGGTGATGATATCTTCACTAGATTATTAAATATGACAGATTACTACTGGATTGGATTCTTGAGAAGTAACATTTCATGGGATCTTGCTGTTCAGGTTTAATATATTCAGGTCACACTGTTTTGTTGAATATTATTCACTGCAAACACACCAATGCCTTAACAGAGACCCAACAGGCAGAATTTTCCTGCCCTCATGGTGGCAGGCTTGGACGGGGAATATATTGGGTACCCACATCCAGATGGCTCCCTGTGCATTCCTGCCACTGGGGACATTTCCCAGGGACAGTCAGGAATGCGGATCGACTGTCTGCACCATGGAGGCAGAGCGGACCCTGCATGTGCAGAGGCCGCCAGCTTAATGGCGGCAGGCCAGAGGCCACTGGAGTCACAGCCTCCATCCCCCAAAAGACGGGGATCGTGGGCATCAAGGGTGCTCCGCAAAGCCAATCCATTTGGAGGGGTTTCCCCTCCATGCTGAGGGACCTACCATTTCTCCCCCACCCCGAAATAATTATTTAGTTTTACCTCTGAGGATACTATGTTGAGACGCCCTTGAAGTTTCCTACCAGCCTCAGCAGCGGCCACCTCTCCAGGTAAGGCTGGCGAGGCTCCAGAGCTGCTGGCCCTGACAGATCCTGCAGTATTGAGAAGAAGAACAAAGAACAGTACAGCACAGGAACAGGCCATTCGGCCCTCCAAGCCTGCGCCGATCTTGATGCCTGCCTAAAACCTTCTGCACTTCCAGGGTCCGTATCCCTCTATTCCCTTCCTATTCATGTATTTGTCAAGGTGCCTCTTAAACGTCTCTATGGTACCTGCTTCCACCACCTCCCCCAGCAACAAGTTCCAGACACTCACCACCCTCTGTGTAAAGAACTTGCCTCGCACATCCCATTTAAACTTTGCCCCTCGCACCTTAAACCTATGTCCCCTAGTAACTGACTCTTCCAACCTGGGAAAAAGCTTCTGACTATCCACTCTGTCCATGCCGCTCATAACTTTGTAAACCTCTATCATGTTGCCCCTCCACCTCCGTCGTTCCAGTGAAAACAATTCGAGTTTATCCAACCTCTCCTCATAGCTAATGCCCTCCAGACCAGGCAACATCCCGCTAAACCTCTCTGTACCCTCTCCAAAGCCTCCACATCCTTCTGGTAGTGTGGCAACCAGAATTGCACGCCTGCCTGTTGTCTTTAATTGGATGGCGAGTGTGGAGGTGGACAATTAGGAGGCTACCTCCAGGAAGATTGCTGGTGTGTCCTTCCTGCAAGTGCAGACTCAGGACCCCTATTTGGTCCTGATGCAAGGGTCCCAAAACCGGTGGAAAAATCCTGCCTAACAACTCTACATTCTTGGTTAAAAAAAAACTGTTGAGCATGGGGTACAGCAGTTAGTGAAAATATACTGTATGATAAGTGAAACATAGCCTGCAGAGCAAAGTCATTGCTCAAGAATCCAATCCAGTAGTAATCTGACATTTAATCATCTAGTAAAGATATATTCACAATTCTGCCAATGGCAATGGTTATGTCATTTATCACCAGAAATAAAAAGTGGGTCTACATTTTTACGATTACAAAAAGTACTGAATACTTTAAGAGATGATTATTGAGCAGTCCAACCTAGGGACATTGTTACTTGGAGTATAACCTTTCTGCAGAACCTTGGCTGTGTATGGATGCTGAAACCTCCCAATCGATCCTCCTGTTTAATCTGCCCTTTATGCTTCCAGAGATTGGACGGATAAAGAAACACGCTAGATTTACATTAGGATTACTAATCTGGAAGAAGGTGTGTGCAAGATTGATAATTCCACTGAGTCTGTCACCCTTCTTCCCAATCTGGTACAAGAACTCAGGCGTGTATTATCACAAACAAATGGATTCAGAGTGTGATATGAGAAGTGCATTATGAGGCTTGGCCAACTGAGAATAGAGTAGTACAGCACAGAATGAAGGCCATTTGGGCCATCAAGTCTGGGCCAGCTCTTTAGGAGCAATCCCCACTCTTTCTCCATATGCCTGCCATTTTTTCTCCTTCAAATACTTATCCAGTTCCCTTTGAAGGCTACTATTGCATCTGTATCCAACATCCTATCAGTCAGTGAATTCCAAATCCTAACTACTCGTTGTATAAAAAAGTTTCTACTCATGTCGCCTCTGGTTCCTTTGCCAAACACCTAAAATCTATGCCCTCTGCTGATTGACCCTTCAGCCATTGGAAACATTTTCACTTTATTTACTCTATCTGAACACTATGATTTTAAACACCTCTATCAAATCTCCTCTTAGCCTGCTCTTCCACATTCTTCTCTGCTGCTCTCTTCTCAATCTATCTTGATTTTTCTCTGCCTTTATTCCTGAGTTTCTGATCTTTTCTCTCTGTCCCCATCTCCCACCTCCAATAATCCTATTCCTTCTCTAGAAGTTGACAGTCAGCTAAATCTTGCAACCAGGTTTGCACATAGCAATTTCTCCACTATTTGAACATGTAACCCATTTCCGATGGGACGTTGTGTTTAGGGATTTAAAAATTCAACTCTTTCTAATAAACTTTCTTTAAGCCAAAACCATGCTTAAAATAAGATCAGAGACTCTTTAAAAGCCAAATCACTGGTGCCATATGACAAAACAAAACAAAACAAAGACAAAACAAAAGAAATAACAGTACAGCACAGGAACAGGCCAATCGGCCCTCCAAGCCTGCGCCGATCTTGATGCCTGCCGAAACTAACACCTTCTGCACTTCCGGGGCCCATATCCCTCTATTCCCTTCCTATTCATATATTTGTCAAGATGTCTCTTAAACGTTGCTATCGTATCTGCTTCCACCACCTCCCCTGGCAGCAAGTTCCAGGCACTCACCACCCTCTGTGTAAAAAACTTGCCTCGCACATCCCCTCTAAACTTTGCCCCTCGCACCTTAAACCTATGTCCCCTAGTAACTGACTCTTCCAACCTGGGAAAAAGCTTCTGACTATCCACTCTGTCCATGCCGCTCATAACTTTGTAAACCTCTATCATGTCACCCCTCCACCTCCGTCGTTCCAGTGAAAACAATCCGAGTTTTTCCAACCTCTCCTCATAGCTAATGCCCTCCAGACCAGGCAACATCCTGGTAAACCTCTTCTGTACCCTCTCCAAAGCCTCCACGTCCTTCCGGTAGTGTGGCGACCAGAATTGCACGCAATATTCTAAGTGTGGCCTAACTAAGGTTCTGTACAGCTGCAACATGACTTGCCAATCTTTATACTCTATGCCCCGACCGATGAAGGCAAGCACGCCGTATGCCTTCCTGACTACCTTATCCACCTGCGTTGCCACTTTCAGTGATCTGTGGACCTGTACGCTCAGATCTCTCTGCCTGTCAATACTCCTAAGGGTTCTGCCATTTACTGTATATCTCCCATCTGCATTCGACCTTCCAAAATGCATTACCTCACATTTGTCTGGATTAAACTGACAGTGGATGCGCCAAGAACTGCAGCATATGAGTGTGTACAACCAGAGGGCTCTTCTAAAGTTTGGACCCCAAGCCCATTAGACCATAAAAATATAAGAAACGGGAGAAGTAGGCCATTCAGCCTTTCGAACCTACTCTGTCTTTCAATATGACCATGACCAGGCTACCATATTCCCTTTTCGAGGCTGTAGCTCTTGCTTCGGAAGCATTACTCTATTGAAAACTAGGGTTCCCATACTTGTTGGATCATAAGCATGTCACTTGTAAAACAGAAGTAGTCAAACTTGAATACTGTGGGTTGTGCAGTTTGATTAATATGCTCACCATTGGCACTTAGGGAGAAATTTTACAGAAATGCAGCTATTGGCAGCTTGTATCTGAGTTTGGTAATTTGGACAATAATCTGTGTATAGCCTGAGTAAGGAAAAGGCTGTGACGAACCTAATATTATCTCTTTCCATTCTTTCACGAGAAGTTAAATCAACTAATTTATTGAAAAAAGAAAACAAAAACAGTGAACACAAACTACCATGTTGTGAAGCTGTTTAAAACATAAGGATGGAAGAATACTTCTTCCCAAGAGATCTTTCAGCAATTAATGTCAAATTTCATTCAGCAGAATAATGCCGAAGCATTCGCAACCATCTTTAGCCAGAAGTGCCAAATGGATGATCCATTTCGGCCATTTCCGGAGGACCCTAGCATCACTGATGCCTGTCATCAGCCAATCCTATTTGCTCCACGTGATATCAAGAAAAGGCTGAAGGCACTGGATACTGCAAAGGCTATGGGTCCTGACAACATTCCGGCTGTAGTACTGAAGACCTATGCTGCAGAACGAGCCACGCCCCTACCCAAACTGTTCCAGTACAGCTACAAAACTGGCATTTACCCAACAACGTGGAAAATTGCCCAAGTACGTCCTACGAACAAAAAGCAGAACAAATGCAATCCGGCCAATTACCATCAGTCTACTCTTGATCATCAGCAAAGTGATGGAAGGTATCGTCGACAGTGCTACCAAGTGCCACTTACTCAGCAATAACCTACTCGTCAATGCTCTGTTTGTGTTTTGCCAGGGCCACTCAGCTCCTGACCTCATTATAACCTCTGTCCAAACATGGATAAAAGAGCTGAACTCAAGAGATGAGGTGAGAGCGATTGCGCCAGATATCAAGGTAGCAATTGACAGAGCATGGCATCAAGGAGCTCTAGCCAAACTGAAGTCAATAGAAATCAAGGGGAAAACTGTCCACTGGTTGGAGTCACACCTAGCACAAAGGAAGATGGTTGTTGTAGCAGGCCAATCATCTCAGACCCAGGACATTGCAGGAGTGCCTCACGGTAGTGTCCCTGGTCAAACCATCTTCAGCTGCTTCATCAATGACCTTCCTTCATCACAAGGTCAGAAGTGGGGATGTTCGCTGATGATTGTACAATGTTCAGTACCATTCGCAACTCCTCAGATACTGAAGCAGACCGTGTCCATATGCAGCAAGATCTGCACAACATTCAGGCTTGGGCTGATGTGTGGTGCAAATGTTACTTGCCACTTAAGTGCCAGACAATGACCATCTCCAACAAGAATGAATCTAACCATCTCCCCATGAGATTCAATGGCATTGCCATCACTGAATCCCCCACTAACAACATCCAGAGAGTTACCGTTGACCAGAAACTGAACTGGAGCAACCACATAAATACTGTAGCTACAAGAGCAGGTCAGAGGCTGGGAATTCTGCAGCGAGTCACCTACCTTCTGACTCCCCAAAGCCTGTCCGCCATCAACAAGGCACAAGTCAGGATTTTGATGGAATACTCTCCACTTGCCTGGATGAGTGCAGCTCCAACAACACTCGGAGCTCGGCACCATCCAGGACAAAGTAGCCTGCTTGATTGCCACCATCTTAAACATTCACCCCCTCCACCACCGAATCATATGGCAGCAACGTGTACCAGATACAAGATGCACTGTAACAACTCACCTAGCCTCCTTCAACAGCACCTTCCAAACCCGCAACCACTTCCACCAAGTAGGACAAGGACGGCAGACGCGTGGGAAAAGCACCACCTGCAAGATCCCCTCCAAGTCAGACACCATCCTGACGTGGAAATATATTGCCATTCCTTCACTGTTGCTGGGTCAAAATCCTGCAACACCATCCTAACAACATTGCAGATACAGCAGTTTAAGAAGGCAGCTCACCACCATCTTCTTGAGGGCAATTAGGTATGGGCAACAAATGCTGGCCTAGCCAGTGATGCCTGCATCCCATGAAAGAATATTTAAAAAAGATTTCACTGCTACATATGTCCACCATAGTGAAACCTTATTTCTCCCACCAGACACATGGACTAAGCATGTTAGATAAATACCTGTCTCAATTTGGGATGTTGGGATTCCAGTTAAAACTGAGAAAATGTCAGGAGCCTGGACTCCACTTCGAGGCCTATACAAAGGATTATCCTCGCAAACTAAAAAACATACTCCCTACAGAACACATTAAAGCGCATAAGTAGGCCATTAAACCAAGTTCCATTCCCCTCAACTCGTTTCTGCTTTTTTCATATCATTTAAAAAATGTGGATTCTGCATCCACCACTCTTTCTGGTAAGGCATTCTATGTAAATAACATGCTTCTACATTTTAAAAAAATCTTCTAAGCCCTCCTGTTATTCTTTTGGTGATGATTTGAAATTCATGCCACTAGTTAACAACTCACTGAGCAATGAAAGTAGGAACGTAGGAACAATAGGCCATTCAGCCCCTCAAGCCTCAGCTGCCAATTAGATCATGATTAGAACCATAGAAAAATTACAGTACAGAAGGAGGCCATTCAGCCCATCATGTCTGTGCCGGCTGAAAAAACTAGCCGCCCAATCTAATTCCACCTTTCAGCACCTGGTTCATAGCCTTGCAGGTTACAGCACTTCAGGTGCATGTCCAGGTACCTTTTAAACGAATTGAGGGTTTCTGCCTCCACCACAGTTCCTGGCAGTGAATTGCAGACACCCACCACCCTCTGGGTGAAAAGGGTTTTCCTCATTTCCTCTCTAAACCTTCTACCAATCGCCTTAAATCTCTGGCCCCTGGTAATTGACCTCTCTGCTGGGGGAAACAGGTCCTTCCTGTCTTCTCAATGTAGGCCCCTCATAATTTTGTACACCTCAATTAAGTCACCCCTCAGTCTCCTCTGTTGTAACAACCCTAGCCTATCCAATCTTTCTTGGTTGATCGGTATTTGTAAATAGTTCCAGTTTCTCTAGTCCCTCCTCATAACGAAATCCTCTCATGCCTGGGATCATTTTAGTGAATCTTTCTGTAACCACTTGATGCTGTTGATATTTTTCCTAAAACTGGATACAATATTCTAATTGCAACTTAACCAATGCTTCGTATAGTTTTAGTATTAATTTAATGCTTTTTTGATCCATGGCTCTATTTATAAAACCTGGCATCTCAGATTTTATTTCAAATCGCTTTATCAACTTTCAAAGATTTGTGTATCTGAATCCCAATACATTCTGTTCCTGTACACCTTTTAAAGTTTTACCATTTTGTATATATATCCGCTCCTTACTCATCCTTCCAAAATGTATCATCGCACATTTCTCTGCAAAAAATGTTATCTTGCCCAATCGACTAAACGTCCACCTTCTTCTGAAGTTGCCAACTGTACTTTTCAGAGATAACAATCCATATTTTTGTATTGTCTGCAAATTTAGATATTTTGTCCCCAATTAAAGGTTATTTTTTATATGTTTAGAACAATGGTTCCAACACTAACCTCTGGATACACCACTATTTATATCCCTGCAATCCAAAAAACATCCATTAAACACTACTCTGTTCCCTGTCCTTGAACCGACTTACTATCCATGTTCCCACACTCTCCTTAATAGCATGTGTCTTTTATTTTACAAGTGTGCCTCTATTGCAACAACCTATCAAATGCCATGTACACAACCATCACAGAATTTCCTTCATCAATAAACTACATTATTACCTCAAAGAGCTCTATTAAACTTGTCAGACACGACTTGCCTTTTACAAATCCACACTGGCTGTTATTCATTAACATACATCTTTCTAGGGGTAATCCTGATTTTATGTTACTAGTTTACCCACCAAAGGTGTTAACAGACTGATTTATAGTTATTCCTTTCCCCCTTTTAAACAAAGGTGTACATTGGCAACCTTCCAGTGTTCTGCACAACTTCCAGATCTAATGATGTTTGAAATACTGTAGCCACAGCCTCTGATATGACTTCCTTCAGTGTTCTTCTACCAATTATTTGGAAGTAACATATTGTAAAATATATAAATATTGCGGCCTGTACATAGTAATTGCCTGCTTTCTGACAGTAATCACTAGATTTAGACAGGGTTAATATAACTGTGGGTGAAGAATTAGTAATATGGAGTCATCCAATTCTTGCAGTGCCTGACATAAATTGAAATGCTATGCATAGGAGTACATGGGACTCCATACAAAACTAAGATCAGTGGCGGAATGAAAAAAATGCAGCACAAGGCAGTGGTCAATGGGAGAGGCCATGAGATGGCAGCACAAAACAGCAGTCAATGAGGGAGCTCAGCTAGAGGCACCAGTCAACAGAAAAATGAAGGGTCACAGAATATGACTGCAGCCTGAAGATGAATGAAGGGCTGCAGCAGTCAATAGGAGAAAGAAAGGATGCATAACAAGACAGCGATCAATGGGAAAATTAAGAGATAGTGGCTAATGAGGGAATGAAGGAACACAGGAACAAGAGTAGGCCATTCAGCCCATTGAGTCCACTGCGGCATTCATCAAGATCATGGCTGATCATCTACCACAATGCCACGTTCCCACCCTATCCCCATATCTGTTAATGTCATTAGTATCCAGATATTTATCAATTTCTGTCTTGAACATGCTCAATGATTGAGCTTCCACAGCCCTCTGGAGTATAGAATTCCAAAGATTCACCACCCTCTGAGCGAAGAATTTCCTTCCCATCTCAGTCTTAAATGGCCTACCCCTTATTCTGAGATGATACCTTCTGGTTCTAGACTCACCAGCCAGAGGAAACATCCTATCTACATCTACCCTGTCATGCCCTGTAAAAATTTTGTAAGTTTCAATGAGATCACCTCTCATTCTTCAAAACTCTAGAGAATACAGGCCCAGTTTCCTCAATCTCGCCATCCCAGGGATTAGTCTGGTAAACCTCCGTTGCATTCCTTCTATGGTAAGTATATCCCTCCTTAGATAAGGAGAGCAAAACTGTACACTATACTCCAGGTGTGGTCTCACCAAGGCTCTATATAATTGCAGCAAGACATTTTTACTCCTGCACTCAAATCCCCTTGTGATGAAGGCCAACATACCATTTGCCTTTCTAATTGCTTGCTGCACCTGCATACTAGCTTTTTGTGACTTATGAACAAAGACACCTAGGTCCCTTTGGACATCAACACCGAAGTGGATAACTTCACACTTATTCACATTATATTCCATCTGCCATGCTCTTGTCCATTCACTAAGCCTGTCCAAGTCCCCTTGAAGCCTCTTGCATCCTCCTCACAACTTACATTTGCTCCTAGTTTTGTGTCATCAGAAAATTTGGAAATATTACATTTGGTTGCCACATCCAAATTATAGATTATGAACAGCTGTGGCCCCAGCACTGATCCTTGTGGTACCCCACTAGTACTAACCTGCCATCTTGAGAATGACCCGTTTATTCCTACTCTGTTTTCTATCTGTTAACCAATTCTCAATTCATACTAGTATACTAGGTTACATTTGCTACTTTCCAGTCTGCAGGAATCTTTCCAGAATCCATAGAATTTTGAAAGATAACAACCAATGCATCCACTCTCTCTATAGCCACCTCCTTCAACTGGGAGTAGCTCATCTGGTCCAGGGGATTTATCAAGCTTCAACCCAGCTTTTTTTTTTTTGAGTACTATCTCTTTATTAATACTAATTTCTTTCAGTTCCTCATTCTCACAAAGTCCCTTGGTTCCCTAGTATTTCTGGGAGATTTTCTGTATCTTCCTCAGTGCAGACGCAAAGTAATTGTTTTGTTTCTCCGCCATTTCCCTATTCTCCATTATACATTCTCTTGTCTCTGCCTGTAATGGACCCATAACTGTCCTTGCTAATCTTAGCACAAGACATCTTTCGATGGGGAAAAAGAGACAGAGTACACAAGAGTGATCAATGGGGGATTGGAAGGTCAGAACATGATGCAACGCTCAATAGAAAAATGAAGAGGGACAGCATGAGACAGCAGCCAACATAGGAATGAAGGAATTGGTCAATGGAGGAAAGAAACAACAGAGCACAAGATAGTGACAATGGAAGACAAGCATAGAAGCAGTGACTACAATCTGGTGATATTGCTATTGAGTAAAAACAAATAATGCTGGAAACACTCAGAAACAACTGTGGAGAGAAAAACAAGAGTTAAAAGGTTACAGATTTGAAAAGTTATCAGAATTGCAAGAGTTAGAAATGTAATAGGTTTTGAGCAAATGAAAGGGGGAAGAGTGGGTAGCATAACAAAAGGGAATGTTTGTGATAGGGTGGAGGGCAGGAGAAATTAAGTAACAAAACGTTTCACGGTGCAAGGCCAAAGGCAGTGGTAATGGGGCAAGTAAAGAAACAAATGATGTATCTAGAGGCGGTGTGAATGGCAAGATAGCAGCTGCCGAACACAAAAGAAAGGAATTAAGAAACAGGAGAAAGAAAAGAGCCAGCAAATAAACACAAAACGAAATGGGGGTAGAGGTTACGATATAAAATTATTGAACTCAAAATGTTGAGTTCAAAAGGCTGTAAAGTGTTCCAGACTGTTTGTTTTGCTTATTTTCCTAACTTCCTTGTTGATTTCCAACGCTTGCACCTAGTAGTTTACAAGTCCACCACTGTACCGATCATACTTAATTTACATGGATCAAACTTGTTTGATTTTTACCTCAGTGGCCAAGAGTGCTACGGCGATGGCACCCGGGAATTAACCTCCTCTAAGATGGCGGCGGCACTTAGCCACCGCGGACCGTTGAACAAATAGTGGAACGAAGGGACAGAATTGGTCGTTCGCGGCGGCCAGATTAGAGCGGCGCACAGTTCCGTCGCAGGGTCACGTGGGGCAGGCATCCTCGATGCGCGCGCAGTACAGGCTCCTGGGCGGAATCAGCAGTAAGTATCGGGTGGAGGAGGGGAGATGGCCATTGTTCCATAGACTTAACTTTCACATGCGATTAACCGTAGTAATTTTAACGTTTGAATCACACTCGTAAATATTCTCTGAGGAGCAATGAGTAGACGTTAGAGGAGTTAAGTTGTGGGTGGTACCAGTACTGTAGGGGATTGGGACTATTGAGAGGTACGATGAGGGGGATTGGGGCTATTGAGGTGCTTTGGGGGTGGAATCTGTTGGGCATTTTAGGAGGGATTGGAGCTATTGAGGAATTCTTTAGGGTATTTTGGGGGGCAATTGAGGGCCACTAAGGATGGAGCTATTGAGGGGAAATTTAGAGGGGTTGGGGGCTGTTGGGCACTTAATGGATTGGGGCTGGTGAGGGGCACTTTGGGGGTGGGGTTATTGGGGCACTGGGTAGTGGAGGTTATTGAGTGTACTGTAGGGGTGGGTTCAGGGTGGATGAGAGCTATTGAGGGGCACTGGGGTTAGAGGGATGGTTTGGGGGCTACTTGGGGGTGAGGCTACTTGGTGGGTTGGGGTTATTGAGGGCTATTTTGGGGGATGGGGACTATTTAGGGGCACTTTGGGAAGTGGAGGCTATTCAGACTTTAGCAGATTTGGGGGCTATTGAGTAGGGCATTCAGGAGGCGTGGGATAGTTCAAGGTTTGTTACCGTGACCACTATTTACGATTTACATAAATTACTATGATTCAATGCAAAGAGATAATGCCAGATGATAGTAAACTAGGGTTGGTGGTGGAATCGGAAGCTGCAGCTCAAAGATGAAAGGGTTTGACAAGATATACAAGTTGGGTTGTATATTTAGTGTCTGGTGTTGACTGTATACAGTGACCAATATCACTTCCATTACAGCAAGAGCAGCATGGAATGGGGAGGTGTCCAGACTGTGTTGATTGTTGTCAGTAAATGTATACCAGGCCTTCAGAGATACTGGTTTCAGTTCAAAAACTCAGTCTGCCTATGGAAATTGTCATCTATCTGTTTTAAATGTGAGTTAAGATTCTGGGGGGCGGGGGGGGGGGGGGGGGGGGGGGGATGGGAAATAAAACCAGCAAGTGTCAAGAATGCTAACTTACATTCTTGGAATGTTAGAAGCCCCCCTCCCGCAAAACCAATTTTCTTCTCTTGCCTTGACAGACATTAGGGGTGAAATATAATGCAAGCAATAACAAAATGGTCACCTCTTATACACCCTGTCTGATCTTCCTTTTGTAAAAAAAATTAAGGGGTATATAATGAGCAGGTGATCTGTTAGCACCCATTTTTTTGACCCTGTTTAAGTTGAATTTCATCCCCCATTGACTCCTTGCAGTGTTGAGATTCCACAGGTATCAGTTAGTTTCCAGTGCCTCACTCAATGGCCATTTTTAAGTGTAAACCCAGGCTGAAACCTTCAAGCTTGCAGGAGGGGGATTTATACTGTAGCACTCCACAAACACAAACTTGACACATTATAAAAATACTGTACCAAATTTAACCAAGCTTCACAGAGTTTGGACTTAATTGATTGACTCTTGTCATCTTTTGGGTTTCTTTTTTAAAAAAAAACTTGTTAATCTACAAAGCACTGGAAATACTCTGTATCTTGAAATACTCTGTAACTTACACCTTGTTACTTCACTCACTTCACTGCTTTGAACTTGATAAGGGATGCTCCTGAGACACAGGCTCCTTTTGATATTATATGATCTGTGTCGTAAATGCTGACTTGTGACCTCAATAAGTTAAAGACTTAATTAGATTTCAACCAAGCTTGTATATGACGTTCACTAATCAGACATTAGATCAGTTAAAAATTAACATGGCAGAAACTCTCTGTTTGTGTCAGATACTTGATTTGCATAGTACCAGAATGCCCAAACACAGCAAAAACAAGTTGCAGGAATTAAAAGGATCAATCATGGCATGTTTTTTAAAAAACTATTTTGTTTCTAATTTTTAACATTTGTATGTGTTTTTTTCCTAATTACATTTTGACCACGTTTTTTTAAAGTCAGAAACCTAGGCAAACCAAAATGGGTAATTTAGGACATGACCAAGGTTGAAAAAGTTATTCCAGCAAATGTAGCATTTGGTTTATAAAATTTCAGTCCAGACAAGGACATCTCCTTACCTGGCAGGGGAGAAACCATGATCAGTGGCCTTTGATCCTGTTCTAGGTAGGTTTTGAGTAAAATAGCTGTAACTAATTCTAGAGCTTCAGGCCAGGGAGTGCGTAACCCTGTTCAGGTGGTGGTGAAGGATAACGAAGGAGGTGCACCTATAGACCGAGCCTTCTTCATTAAGAAAATCCTTATTGATTGCTGTGGATTCCAAGCTGCAGACATCTTCTGCCTGCAGGACTTCCCCAGCAATGGATATTTCGACGTGACGTTCAAGAACGTGGCAGGATGCATCACGTTCCTGAAGGTGTTCAAGGAGAAGGGAAACCAGGCGCCACTGTCGATCCTCACAGTGGAGCCGCTCTTCACGGTGCTGTTGCAACGCGACCAGGTGGTGACAATTCACCTCTAACCCCCATGTTCCTGTCGTCGAGGTACTCACCTTCCTCGCCAAGTAGGTCGAGGTGGCTGGCAGCAGCACTGATGTCAAGGACCCATTTGGGATTTGGACCAGCAAGTGTCAGGTCAAGGTGACCCTGAAGTTCGATGCCAATGGAGCCATCATCCATCCTCCCTCCAGCATTGCTATCGGGGGAAGTTGAGGCTTCTTGGTCTCTGCGCGGCAGCCCAGAGTTTGTCACACCTGTGGCAAACCTGGTCACGTGGCAGCCAACTGCAGCACAGTTGGCTGCAAGAAGGAAGGCCATCAGACCAAGGACTATAAACAGAGTAAGTGCTGCAACCTGTGCAGTGGGGAAGGTCACCTCTTAAAAAGAAAACCTGTTCCAAACGCCGCCTCAGTTATGCTCAGGTGGCAAGGTCCAAGGAAAGGCCGGAAGAAGGAACGGTGAATGCGTCTAGTGCTGGGAAGGAGACAAGCAATCCTCCCTGCAGCGAGGAAAGTCTACCTGAGAAGGAGAAGAAAGGGGAGGCAGCTGCAACCAGTGATCCAACACCTATCCCGTGCATGGAAACCCCTCCTCCACGGACAGAATCAATGGAGGAGGAGTCAACAGACGGACAAACTGGTCAGTGGCAAGTGGTACAAAGGAAAACCACAAAAAAGAAACCTCCGATAAAGGAACAGGCCACCACCCAAACCAGTGGCAAGAGGAGGCTACCATCTGCGACAGACTACAGCAGCTCATTGGATGAGGAAGGGCCAAAACAACGGCACCTGCAAAAGAAGGAGCATAACTCAAGGGAGCTGAAAGATAAAGGCCCTCAGCTCCGGGGCACTGGAAGAAGGGGAAGGCGGTGGCATAGTGGTATTATCACTGGACTAGTAACCCAGAGACCCAGGGAATTTCTCTGGGGACAGGAGTTCGAATCCCACCACAACAGAAGGTGGAATTTGAATTTAATTAATAAATCTGGAATTAAAAGCTAGTCTAATGATGGCCATGAAACCATTGTCGATTGTTGTAAAAACCCATCTGGTTCACTAATGTCCTTTAGGGAAGGAAATCTGCTGTCCTTACCTGGTCTGGCCTACATGTGACTCAGGGCCCACAGCAATGTGGTTAGGTAAATTGGCTGTTATAAATTGCCCCTAGTGTAGGTAGGTGGTAGGGCATATGGGATTACTGTAGGGTTAGTATAAATGGGTGGTTGTTGGTCGGCACAGACTCGGTGGGCCGAAGGGCCTGTTTCAGTGCTGTATCTCTAAATAAATAAAAAAAATAAAAAACTCTTACATGCCCTCTGAAATGGCCCAGCAAGCCACTCAGTTGTACCTAACCGCTACAAAGTCAATAAAAAGGAATGAAACCGGACGGACCACCCGGCATCGACCTAGGCACTAGAAACGACAACGGCAAACCCAGCCCTGTCAACCCTGCAAAGTCCTTCTTACTAACATCTCGGGGCTTGTGCCAAAGTCGGGAGAGCTGTCCCACAGACTAGTCAAGCAACAGCCTGACATAATCATACTCACGGAATCATACCTGACAGACAATGTCCCTGACACTGCAATCACTATCCCTGGGTATGTCCTGTCCCACCGGCAGGACAGACCCAGCAGAGGTGGTGGCACAGTGGTATACAGTAGGGAGGAAGTTGCCCTGGGAGTCCTCAACATCGACTCCGGAGCCCATGAAGTCTCATGGCATCAGGTCAAACACTGGTAAGGTAACCTCCTACTGATTACCACCTACCGCCGTCCCTCAGCTGATGACTCAGTACTCCACCATGTTGAACACCACTTTGAGGAAGCGCTGAGGGTGGCAAGAGCACAAAATGTATTCTGGGTGGGGGACTTCAATGTCCATCACCAAGAGTGGCTCGGTAGCACCACTACTGACCGAGCTGGCCGAGTCCTAAAGGACATAGCTGCTAGACTGGGTCTGCGGCAGGTGGTGGGGGAACCAACACGAGGGAAAAACATACTTGACCTCGTCCTCACCAATCTGCCTGCTGCAGATGCTTCTGTCCATGATTGTATTGGTAGGAGTGACCAGCGCGCACACCTTGGGGAGACGAAGTCCCGCCTTCACGTTGAGGATACCGTCCTTCGTGTTGTGTGGCACTATCACCGTGCTAAATGGGATAGATTCCAAACAGATCTAGCAGTGCAAAACTGGGCATCCATGAGGCTCTGTGGGCCATCAGCAGCAGCAGAATTGTACTCGACCACAATCTGTAACCTCATGGCCCGGCATATCCCCCACTCTACTATTACCATCAAGCCAGGAAACCAACCCTGGTTCAATGAAGAGTGAGGGAGGGCATGCCAGGAGCAGCACCAGGCATACCTCAAAATGAGGTGTCAACCTGTTGAAGCTACAACACAGGACTATCTGCGTGCCAAACTGCGTAAGCAGCATGCGATAGACAGAGCTAAGCGATCCCATAACCAACGGATCAGATCTTTTTTAGATTAGAGATACAGCACTGAAACAGGCCCTTCGGCCCACCGAGTCTGTGCCGACCATCAACCACCCATTTATACTAATCCTACACTAATCCCATATTCCTACCAAACATCCCCTCCTGTCCCTATATTTCCCTACCACCTACCTATACTAGTGACAATTTATAATGGCCAATTTACCTATCAACCTGCAAGTCTTTTGGCTTGTGGGAGGAAACCGGAGCACCCGGAGAAAACCCACGCAGACACAGGGAGAACTTGCAAACTCCACACAGGCAGTACCCAGAATCGAACCCGGGTCCCTGGAGCTGTGAGGCTGCAGTGCTAACCACTGCGCCACTGTGCCGCCCAGATCTAAGCTCTGCAGTCCAGCCACATCCAGCTGTGAATGGTGGTGGACAATTAAACAACTAACTGGAGGAGGTGGCTCCACAAATACCCCCATCCTCAATGATGGGGGAGCCCAGCACATCAGTGCGAAAGTTAAGGCTGGCGCATTTGCAACAATCTTCAGCCAGAAGTGCTGAGTGGATGATTCATCGCGGCCTCCTCCTGAAGTCCCCAGCATCACAGATGCCAGACTTCAGCCAATTCGATTCACTCCACGTGATATCAAGAAGCGACTGATGGCACTGAATACTGCAAAAGCTGTGGGTCCTGACAATATTCCAGCAATAGTACTGAAGACTTGTGCTCCAGAACTTGCCGCGCCCCTAGCCAAGCTGTTCCAGTACAGCTACTAGACATCTACCCTGCAATGTGGAAAATTGCCAAGGTATGTCCTGTACACAAAAAGCAAGCCAAATCCAACCTGGCCAATTACCGCCCCATCAGCCTACTCTCTATCATCAGTAAAGTGATGGAAGATGTCATCAACAGGGCCATCAAGCGACACTTGCTTAGCAATAACCTGCTCAGTGACGCTCAGTTTGGGTTCCGCCAGGGCCACTCAGCTTCTGACCTCATTATAGCCTTGGTTCAAACATGGACAAAAGAGCTGAACTCCAGAGGTGAGGTGAGAGTGACTGCACTTGACATCAAGGCAGCGTTTGACCAAGTATGGCATCAAGGAGCCCTAGCAGAACTGAGGTCAATGGGAATCGGGGAAAAACTCTCCGCTGGCTGGAGTCATACCTAGTGCAAAGGAAGATGGTTGTGGTTGTTGGAGGTCAATCATCTGAGCTCCAGGACATCACTGCAGGAGTTCCTTAGGGCAGTTCCTAGGCCCAACCATCTTCAGCTGCTTCATCAATGACCTTCCTTCAATCATAAGGTCAGAAGTGGGGATGTTCGCTGATGATTGCACAATGTTCAGCACCATTCGTGACTCCTCAGATACTGAAGCAGTCCGTGTAGAAATGCAGCAAGACCTGGACGATATCCAGGCTTGGGCTGATAAGTGGCAAGTAACATTCGCGCCACACAAGTGCCAGGCCATGACCATTTCCAACAAGAGAGAATCTAACCATCTCCCCTTGACATTCAATGGCATTACCATCGCTGAATCCCCCACTATCAACATCCTAGGGGCTACCATTGTCCAGAAACTGAACTGGAGTAGCCATATAAATACCGTGGTTACAAGAGCAGGTCAGAGGCTAGGAATCCTGAGGCGAGTAACTCACCTCCTGACTCCCCAAAGCCTGTCCACCATTTACAAGGCACAAGTCAGGAGTGTGATGGAATACTCTCCACTTGCCTGGATGGGTGCAGCTCCAACAACACTCAAGAAGCTCGACACCATCCAGGACACCCATCCAGGGTGCTTGATTGGCACCCCATTAACAAACATTCACTCCCTCCACCACAGTGGCAGCAATGTGTACCATCTACAAGATGCACTGCAGCAATGCACCAAGGCTCCTTAGACAGCACCTTCCAAACCCGCGACCTCTACCAACTAGAAGGACAAGGGCAGCAAATACATGGGAACACCACCACCTGCAAGTTCCCCTCCAAGTCTCACACCATCCTGACTTGGAACTATATCGCCGTTCCTTCACTGTCGCTGGGTCAAAATCCTGGAACTCCCTTCCTAACAGCACTGTGGGTATACCTACCCCAAATGGACTGCAGCGGTTCAAGAAGGCAGCTCACCACCACCTTCTCAAGGGCATTTAGGGATGGGCAATAAATGCTGGCCTGGCCAGCGTCGCCCGCATCCCATGAATGAATAAAAAAAAAAGGCTATGATGGGCCCAGCGCACCCCAGCTCCGGGAAGTCGGGAGCAGTGTTGTCTTCGAGGAGGAACAGAGGAGAAAGACACCACCAGCAGAGGACAGCCCAGACCTTGCTGCCTACAAGAACCCCCCACCCCTGATGTCACCCCAGTGGAACAAACCCACTATGAGTAACCAGGAGGGGTTTCTGAGCCCAACAAATGTGAAACAGCTTGTGTACACTATGGGTATGCAGGAACATACCCAAGGCCTGGGACTAGCAAGGACAGCTGGTGTGGGAAGCAACACCCAACTTTAAAATGGTTATAAAGATTGCTTCGAATAACGTGCGTAGCATTAAATCCACTACGCGATGTGTTTCAACCTTAGACTATTTCGCCAAGGTCAAAGCTGACCTGTTGATTCTGCAGGAGTTTGGAATACCGCATCTCAGCGCCTACAGGCAATGGTTGCGATGGTGGCCGCACGTTGCATCAATCTGATCAGGGGGAAATGATTCTTGTTCCTCTGGCCTGATTATTCTGCTGGGGAGGCAACCTCATCATCTCTGAAGTTATGAAAGTGGTACGCGGCTGCATCCTCACAGCAGATGTAATGTACAACAATGCTGCGCTCCGGTTGATCAATGTGTACGCCCCTGCTCAATGTCGCGAGCGACTGATGGTCCTCCAGCAGTTCCCACTGCTGCTGGCAACATCCAGACCGGTCATTCTAGGCGGTGACTTCAACTGCATCATTAACACAGCTGGACGATCCGGCAGGGACGACAGCAAACTGGACGCTACGTCCAGATTCCTAATGAAAGCAGTAAAAGATGCCAAGCTGCACGACGTCTTCAACCCTGTAGATGGAGCGCAGCGTAGATACACCTGGTCAAGACCGGACAAGTCAGCCCGTTCCAGGATTGACTTCCTGTTTGTGTCCTGTGCTTTCATGGTCAGCTCCACTGACGTTAAGCTGATGTTCTTCTCTGACCATTGCCTCTTACTGGCCGACTGTCACTTACAGGACAACCTGCGGGTTGGCAGGAGGATATGGAAGCTCAATGCTACACTGCTAATCCCAGAGAACGTTGAGGATCTCTAAAGGGATTACAAAGTTGGAGAACCGTGAAATTCCTCTTTGAGTTTCCGGTGCACTGGTGGGAGGCGTTCAAGGAGAACTTCAAGAGGTTCTTTTTCTTCAAAGGTATTCAGAGGGCGAGAGAGAGGCAGAGGGAAATGTCCCGACTCCAGAAAAGAATGCACAATCTGCTCCAGCTACAATTGATGGGGGTAGAGGTCAAGGAGGATCTCCAAGAGGTGAAGAGCCAGCAGGCCTCGCTCTTTGCCACGGAGGCCTCGAAGATCATCTTTTGTTCCAGAGTCCGCTCCATTGAGCAGGATGAGACGTGCTTGCGTTTCTTCTTCCAAAAGGTACACACAGAGAGCTCTGTGATCAGCCTGAAGGAAGAGGATGGTTCGGTAACGTCTTCACAGTCTGACATACTAAGGATCAGCAAATCCTTTTATGCTGGGCTGTACGACCTGAAGCCCACGGACAGCACGGCCTCCCAGTCCTTCCTGTCATCTATCACGGAGGTCTTCGATTACAGTATGAGGGAGAGACTGGAAAAACCACTAACTCTGGATGAACTGACAAACGTCGCCAGGTCCTTCAAGACGAGTAAAGTTCCCGGAAGCAATGGCTTACTGGTTGAGTTGTATTCGGCTCTGTGGGACTAGATTGGCACAGACCTGCTGGAAGTATATGAGAGTATGCTTCTGGCAGGCAGCATGTCAGAATCCATGAGGAAAGGCATCATCACCTTGATCTACAAGCGGAAATCAGAAATTGGCAGCCCATCTCGCTGCTTAATGTTGACTACAAGATTCTGTCCAAAGTCGTCATCAGTCGGGTCAAGTCTGTTCTGGAGTTGGTGATTCACCCTGACCAGACCTGTACTGTACCCGGCAGGAAGATCTCTGATAGACTCGCGCTACTCAGGGATAAGATTGCCTATGTACAGGACAGGAGGATGGGCACCTGCCTCATCAGCTTGGACCAGGAGAAGGCTTTTGACAGGATATCGCACACATACATGATGGACTTGCTTTCCAAAATGGGATTTGGGGAGGGAATCTGCAATTGGATCAAACTGCTCTACACAAACGTTAGTAGTGCAGTCTCAATCATTGGGTGGGAATCAGAAAGTTTCCCGATCCATCCTGGAGTCAGACAGGGCTGTCCTCTCTCCCCTCTCTTGTTTGTTTGCTGTATCGAACCTTTTGCTGAATCCGTTAGGAAGGATGCGGGCATAAGAGGCAGCAGAGGCACTTAGGTCAAAGCCTCCCTGTATATGGACCACGTCGCCGTCTTCTGCTCGGATCCGCTGTCCATTCGCAGACTGATGAGCATCTGCGACCAGTTCAAACTGGCCTCGGGAGCCAAAGTTAACTACTGCAAGAGTGAGGCCATGTTATTTGGGAACTGGGCTGACCGATCCTTTGTCCCTTTCACGCTCAGGTCAGACTACCTGAAGGAGCAAGTAGCCAGGGTACACCATAAACTGAGTTTATGGGAGCAGCATTCTCTCTCCATTGTGGATAAGAACCTGGTCATCAGATGCGAGACGCTCATGTTGCTGTATGTGGCGCAGGTCTGACCCATACCCAACTCCTGCGTCATGGCGGTCACCCGAGCCATTTTCTGCTTTATCTGGAGATGCAACATGGAGCGGGTCTAGAGGGACATGATCAAACCTCTGGATAAGGGCGGGAAAAATGTACCCAACGTCACCCTCATCCTGATGACCACCTTCGTGTGTGTGGCTGCATCAAGCTGTGCGTAGAGCCCCAGTACGCAAACGCCAAATGTCACTGCATGCTGAGGTTCTATCTGTCCCCGGTGTTGCGATGGATGGGTCTGGTCACATTACCACGGAATGCTCTATCCAGTTGGACCGTGCCGTACCACCTATCCGTCGTGGGAAAGTTTCTGCGGAAATACACCTTTGACCACAAATCCATCAGGCAGTGGTCTGCACGGAATGTCCTCAAGACCCTATGGGAGAAGGAGATGGTGGATCTTGTCGGATGGTTCCCTGAGCAGACCGCCAAAGCCATTTGGCAGAATGCCTCATCACCAGAACTTTCAAACAAGCACCAAGATGTAGCTTGGCTGGTGGTAAGAGCCCTCCCTGTTAGGTCCTTCCTGCACACCCGGACTCTCTCTCCCTCTGCATACTGCCCTCGAGGTGGTTGTGGGGAAGAGACAGTTGCCCACCTCCTTCTGGAATGTGTCTTTGCAAAGCAGGTGTGGAAAGAGATGCAGTGGTTTTTGTCGAGGTTCATTCCAAGTAGCTCTGTAACACAGGAGTCTGTGCTCTATGGGCTGTTCTCAGGGACGCACACAGCGATACACATCAACTGCTACTGGAGGACTCTCAATTCAGTGAAAGATGCCATTTGGTCTGCCCGAGACTTGCTGATCTTCCAGTGCAAAGAGTTGTCCGCGACCGAGTGTTGCAGACTGGCACATTCCAAGGTCCAGGACTACGTGCTGAGGGACGCAGTGAAGCTTGGGGCAGCCGCTGCAAAGGCTCAATGGGAAAAGACCACTGTATAAGGCCTTCCCGCCATGGGAAACCCCTCGGGCTGTATACACCAAATATGAGTTTTCTGTAAAATGTACATGGCATGTATAATAGAATGGAAGGGTTGTGAGGCAACTCACTCCTGTATTGAAGAAAACTTATTTCCTTTGCACTTTTTGGAATGTCAACTTGGTGCTGCTTTGAACTGTTTTGTAATTTTGTTTATTACAGATTTTTATGAATAAGGTATATTTTTGGGGAAAAAAAGGACATTTCCTCTACACTGAGCAAAACAGCACGACAACAGAGCAGGATTTTCCTAGGAGCCACCCTATTCAAACTATTCCCTGTTCTCTGTTCAGTTCAGCTGAATAGACTCCATCAACAATGTTATTGTAATCATTAACAATTCCCTTTTCCAAGATTTGGATTTAAATCACTGATCATGAAGTTTGGTGTATAAACGTATGAATAGTGACTGACAGGTGAAGACCCTCTGATCCATCCATCTTGTCCCATACAATTGTGATACCTTGTACAACACGATACAGACACTCTCCATCCCACCCAAAACCATGTCATCTCCAGGGAGAGGTGAGAAACCAGCTAAAAGCCCAGGCTAATTTAGGAGAGAAAAAAGATCTGACAAATTCCCGTATGATCCAGCTATGCAATCAGAACTAGTTCAGGTATCATGCTGTTTCTGAATTCCATGCAGTGCCTACCTTTTGTTCGAGGTAATGTCCACCCCAGCCAGAAACAGGTCCAGCTCTCGCTTGAAGGAATTCAGATGAGCGTCGACCGTATGAGACGGTAGCCTGTTCCAGAGGTCTGCTATTTTTAATTTTCATTTTTGGTAATTTTATGCAAGTTCTTAACATACTTTATATTGATTTTGAATTTATATATGGTAACAGCCACTTTTCGCAATTAAATATTCCAAAGCACTTGAGGCACTTTATGGGGGAAAGGGATGGAGACTACTGGCAAGAAGAGAGAGATAGTTAGAGGTGGACTAAAGGTTTTATAAAAAGGTAACTTGGAGGAACCTTTTGAATTTGGAAAGATAACATCGGGAGTTTAGAAAGGGAATCTCACCAGCACATGGTGGTTGTCATCATCAATGGTGGAGCAAGGAAAGTTAGGGGTGAATGCACGTTAACCCAGAGTTGAAAGAGTATATAGTGCGGCCTGAGTTTTAGGGGTGGGAAGATAGCTGTGCTAGTAAGGCCCTGGAGGGATTTGCAGATGAGGACAGTATTTAAAATTGCGGAACAGTGAGTCATTGGAGGTTAGCAAGGTGGGGTGGGGGGGGGGCCTTATGGATTTGGAACTTTGAACATGATTGGATGTAAGTGGCAGAATAAGGTAATGAAGATAAATTTTCCAGCAAGTATTTTATGAAGAGCTGTTTTTGTATAAATGCTTCATCTTTTTCTGTACATTCTTTTTACACTGTCCATGTATTACTATAGTACCAGATTGCCTAAATGCAGCACAATACAGAGTTCACAGTGCAGATCATCAGCATTGGGAGTGTGCAAAGGGAAGTAGAATGGGGGTGCAAGAGGGGATCTTATACTAATTTGTGTCAGTAAACACTGACACATTGAGGATGCTCCCAAAGCACTATTGGCATCGAATGGCTGACATGGCAGGAACCCGTGTTTACTGGACTATCAACGAATCACAGCAAGTAGGGGTGAGACATTTTGCCATAGGAATAATGTGTGGGTGTGTCTATCCAGGTCTCTGTTCCTGCTGCTGCCTCCAGATTGGCATTGGCAAAGGCCCTTGAAGCAGGTATTGGAAAGGAAACAATCTACTGAAGGAAAAGAATCTAAATATAGTGGTACAAATCAATATAGATCTTACTAAAAATGACATCAGTATGCACTTAGGAACATAGGAACAGAAGAAGGCCATTCAGCCCTCAAGCCTGTTACACCATTCAACTGGATCATGGCTGATCTGTATTGCAATTCAATTTATGTTCCCTGGCTCCTTATCCCGTGATATTGTCACCTAACAACAATCTATCTAAAAATCTTTTAATTGGTCCAGCCTCAATGGCTTTATGGCGGGAGAGAGTTCAAGATCTTTGTTACCCTTTCTGTGAGGAAGTCTATGAAAAAGTACCCATTTGCTGTCTACAAAACCTTAAATCCTATTGTTGCAATTTTGTTGCACTTTTGTCAGTTTTTTCCATTACAAATTTCAATGCTCACATAATTGCATTGCATTATGTAAACGTGCCATGCTGTAATGACACCCTCTCATTGGTAGTTGCACTATAGCATCTCATGTTTTGCATCATCTAGTTCTTTAGCCTGTACTGCAGAAATACTCACACGCTGCAAGTAACTATTCCCTACAGTTCTGTAATTTTTGTTGTTTAGCCATATTAATATTACATCTATGTAATTACATCTGTGTGCTCTAGTTCAGGTATCCCTCTAACCCTGCTTTGCCTGCACCCCACACATGGTCTTTACTCTCCGTGTGCAAGTAGTTTAAAAACAGAGGAAACTGAAACTAACTTCACATGATTCAACGACATTGGCTTCCTCCCTTCCCCACAGGTTTAAAGGGTGACTGAATACACTTGTCAACCTTAGATACACAAAATATTACCAAATCTTCCCTGTAAAACCCCCTTGAAGTGATCTCCTTAATGGAGGTATTTAAGGAACTCAATGCTAAATTACACATAATCAAGGTTAGAGTACTTTTGCCACAAAGTATAATTAAGCTACTGTGCCTGTCCTATTTGCATTAGCCAAATACTAAACATAGTCCAGGAGTTATAGGCTAATATTTTTCAACATTGAATTTTAAGATTCATACATAAAAGATTCTGGAAAACAATCAATCACAGCGTGTCTTAATAAGGATAAATTTCCACAACACTGCAGAGTGGGGGGTGGGGATTGGGCAGGCGAGTGCATGTAATCGATTCATGGTGTGTCTGATTTTCTGAGGTGAGATATTGATGGCAAGCAACAGGCTGTGCAACCCTCCTTTTACTATTTAAACTATGGTGATTAGGTCCCATGTTGAATTTGTCAACTTCAGGCAGAATTTCATTCCCGATGCTCCAAGCCTACATAAAATGGACACGTTGATCAGAAGCTGACTCTGTGATTGAGACAGTTCCTCAAAGCTGACTTGTTGCTAGATTGTGTTTGATGAATTTTGAGAAGCTAATCTATTTTCTTCTGTTATGTTTTACATCCTGCACATTTTGTTTTGCCTCTGTTTTAGGGCCTTTTTTTGTGCTGAAGCCTGTATTTTTGGAAGGTACTGCAATCTTGGTTGTTATCGCTGCTGTCCAGAGTGGAACCAAACAAATTGGGAGGATGGGAATCTCTAACAATTCCAGTTATGGTACAGGATCTGGATGAGGACAACAAAATTCATGAGGTTACACATCTAGTGCGAAGGGGTCTGTGCGGCTATATGTGCTCTTGGTAGTGCTTGCAAACCTGAGTATACAAACCACAGCAGCCATTGATTTGGGAACGGCAGCATAGTAGTTACATTACGGGATTAGTAATCCAGGGGGCTGGCCAAATGATCTGGAGACATGAGTTCAAATTCCATCACGGCAGCTGATGAATCTGGAATAAAAAGCTGGTATCATAATAGTAACCATGAAACTAATTCACGAATGTCATTTAGGGAGGAAAATCTGCTGTCCTCACCAGGTCTGGCTTATGTGATTCCTTACCCACAGCAATGTGGTTGACTCTTAACTGGCCACTGAAATGGTCTAGCAAGCCACTCAGTTGTCAAGAAGGGCAATTTGGGATTGGCAATAATTACTGGTGTTGCAAGCGACGCCCACATCCAATGAACGAATTAGAAAAAAGCCTGGGGAAAGCCTAGTAGCCTGCCTTCAGCATCTCTACTGAGGTGGAGTGACTGAGCTATGCCACTTGCTGCAGGCTGCCAATGGCAGGCTCAAAGGCCGTGCCAAAAGTGTTCTGCTCCTGCATTAATTCCTGTCTGAATAAAGGCCCGGTAGGATGTCAATCCTTCTGCAAGCTGTTGGCAAGTAGCATATGCACACACGTTTCTTCTTACTGGCATGCCGCATTCACTTGCTCCTCTTCTCCTGTGAGTTGCGCTTCACTCAGCGCCCCAACCTAAAACTCACCTTGGGTTCATTTCAGTGCTGATGCTGGAGGCAGGTGGAGTACTTGTGGGTAAAGCCCATTGCTGTAAAGTGCCTGCTAGTCATAGAACTGTACATAGGATGATGCACTGAAAGAAAAAGGCATGTATTTATATGATGCCTTATCACAATGCTCAGAAATGTTTCCAAATGCTTCAGATCTATGTATTCAAATACAGCAATCATTTTGCACACAGTAAGTCGCTAAAAAGAAGACAAATAGCCAGTTAATGTGTGCTCGTTGAGGGGGATTGCGGGAGAGATGTTTTTTATTGTCATGGAATCCTTAATCTCCATCAGGACCACTGGAGCAGATAGACAAGACCATGGTTTAACATTTTATCTGAAAATAACAACTAGATAAGAATGCAACCAAGAGTGTCATGCTCATACTACCTTTTGGAGAAGACAAGGAAGAAAAATAGCGAAGTTAGATTAATACTCATTGCTGTAACCTTATTAAAACATAACATAAGAAATAGGAGCAGGAGTAGGCCATTCAGCCCCTTGAGCCTGCTCTGCCATTCAACAAGATCATGATCTGATTGTGGCCCCAACTCCACTTTGCTGTCTGCTCCCTATAACCCCTGACTCCGCTGTAGATCAACAGTCTGTCTAATTCAGCCTTGAATATATTCAATGATCCAGCCTCCCCTGCTGTCCGGGTAGAGAATTCAAAAGATTAACGACCCTCTGAGAGAAGAAATTCCTCCGCATTTCCATCTTAAATGGGTGACTCCTTATTCAGAAACTATGCCCCCTAGTTCTAGAATCTGCCAAGGGGAAACACCCTTTCAGCATCTACCCTTTCAAGCCCCCTCAGAATCTTATCGGTTTCAATAAGATTACCTCTCATTCTTCTAAACTCCAAAGAGTACGGACCCAACCTGCTCAACCTTTCCTCATAAGACAACTCCTTCATCCCAGGACTCAGCCCCATGAATATTCTCTGAACTGTCTCCAATTCAACATAATCCCTCCTTAAATAAGGAGACCAAAACTGTACACTGTGCTCTAATTTTTGTGGCAGAATTTCATCTTACATTATTTAATAAATATTTAAAAATGACCTTACTAATTATTTGTATGTTCTACAAAGCCTTTATAGTTATTTTGTCTGATGTTTATTTGGAGAGAAAGAAATATTGTAAAAATTGAGTTTAAAGATGAGTTTTTACTAATGTTAAAAGCTGTCTTACTCCAGCGTTTCATGTGCTAATTAGTATCATGTCATTATATCCATTATGTAACAATTATAAGATGGAACAGCTTTAGTGTGCATGACAAGTCAGGATCTATATTATAAGCATAATTCTGGAAGTGGATCAGTTATTATTCCACAGAACTATTTAATGCAGTATTAAAATAGGCAACATTGTTTATTGCAGCATATAATTCTTAGATGATGCAAAGTACTGTGAGGTAATGATTCCTCTTGTCACAAGCAATGAATCAGATCAAAACTCTGGAGTCCTGCCACATCCACTCGTGAATGGTGATGGACAATTAAATAACTGGCAGGAGGAGTAGGAGACTTCACAAAAATCCCCATCCTCAATGATGGGGGAGCCCAGCACATCAGTGCAAAAGAAAAGGCTGAAGCATTCGCAACCATCTTCAACCAGAAGTGCCGAGTGGATTATCCATCTCGGCCTCCTCCTGAGCTTGTCAGCATCACTGATGCCAGTCTTCAGCCAATTCGACTTACTCCAGGTGATAACAAAAAATGGCTGAAGGCACTGGATGCTGCAAAGGCTATAAGTCCTGCCAACATCCTGACAGTAGTACTGAAGACTTGTGCTGCAGAACTAGCCACACCCTTAACCAAGTTGTTCTAGTACAGCTACAACACTGGGATCTACCTGACAATGTGGAAAATTGCCCAAGTAGGTCCTATTGTCATGGTCCTCTAGTTGTTTTCAGAATATGTGGTTTGCCTTTAAGGTTTGCAAGGGATCAGTATTGCTTTAAGAACCAGCAAGCCTCAGGAGTTATAGGAAGGTGTATTTTCGTTGCCTTAGAAACAGCCATTTGGAAATTGCGATTCAAAGGGTGCATTCTCGTTACCATAGGTATAGCCACTGGGAGTGAGTTTCATGCGATACATTTGTTATAATTCAATTTTGAACTGGCTTTTAGTTCAAGACAGTTTGTTCTAACAGAACACACAGACAAAGACAGAGGACACAGCTGTGCTGTTTAGCACACCTGAAAAGGAGCTCTCAGCCATTTGAACTGAAGGAATAGGATCTTAGTCTGTTTAATTATTATCTCTCAAAATTCTAAAACATCAAGCCAAAACACACATTTCTGGTAATATAAACTGAAGGAAGGGAAGTTAGACTGTGACAATGTTTTATCTGTCAAAAACTCTAAAGTCAGATTGATTCTGTTGAAAGTTTGCAAGTCGTTAATTGTTGAAATTTTCTGGAGAAGGACTTCAAGCAACATCGGACTGTAAATTTGCAAGGACTCTAATTTTTTCTATTTTAAATGTTGTTGATATCTTCATAGTGTTTAAGAGTTTAGTTCTTCTAATTAAAGAGTTAATTTGTTGAATTAAAGACACCTGGTTTGGTTAGCCTCATTCAGGGGTTTAATAGATGGTACAATTAGGCTGGGTCTTTCGTTTGGAAAGTTTTAAATGATATGTTAGCCGATCTCAAGTGACGGGATTGAATTAACAGTGCGTTGGTCCCACCACAATCAGAATCGTATATTTTGATTGGGAGGCTTTGACAGTAGTGGTCAGTCGTAACATATTTATTGGAGGCCCGTCCCGAGATTTGAATCACATATTTAATTGGGTTTCTGGATTTGAATCATATCTTAATTGGGGGCTTGCTCACTTTGGGTTCCGCCAGGGCCACTCGGCTCCTGACTTCTTTACAGCCTTGGTCCAAACATGGACAAAAGAACTGAACTTGAGGTGTAAATGATTACCCTGGATATCGAGGCAGTATTTGAACGAGGGTAGCATCAGTGGGAATTGGGGAAAACTCTCCACTGGTTGGAGTCATACCTAGCACAAAGAAAGATGCTTGTGGTGGTTGGAGGCCAATCATCTGAGCCCAGGGCATTGCTGCAGGAGTTCCTCTTTATCTGCTTCATCAATGATCTTCCCTCCATCATAAGGTCAGAAGTGGGGATGTTTGCTGAAGATTGTACGGTGTTCAGTACCATTTGGATCTCCTCATACTGAAGCAGTCCGTGTCCATTTGTAGCAAGACCTGGACAACATTCAGGCTTGGGTTTGTGAGTGGCAAATAACATTCATGCCACACAACTGCATTTAAAGACACAATTTAAAGCATTTTAAATTCTGTAAAATTCTACATTGAAAACTGATATTAAAGCTGAAGCAAGAGTTGAGAGCGATGTGCGGTTTCAGCATAGGAACAGGAGTAGGCCTTTTAGCCCCTTGAACCTGTTCTGCCATTCAGTGAGATCATGTCTGATCTGTGACCAACTCTACATAGCCACCTTTGTCCCATATCCCTTAATATCTAGGCTAACAAAAATCTATCAGTCTCAGTTTTAAAGTTAAGAATTGATTTAGCATCAATTGCCATTTGTGGAACAGAGTTCCATACTTCTATCACCCTTAGCGTAAACAAGTGTTTCCTAATTTCACTTCAGAAAGGTCTGCCTCTAATTTTTTGACAATGCTAGTCTCCCCAACTAGTGGAAATAGTTTTGCACTATCTACACAATCCTTTCCCCTTAATATCTTGAAAGCTTTGGTAAAATCATCCCTTAACTTTCTAAATTCAAGGAAATGCAACCCTAGCTTGTGTAATCTCTCTTTGTAGCTTAATCCGGGTATCATTCTTGTAAACCTACGTCGCACTTCCTCTAAGGCCAATATATCCTTCCGAAGGTGATGTGTCCAGAACTGCTCACCGTACTCCAGGTGTGGTCTAACCAGGGCATTGTAGAATGAAGCATGACCTCTACTTCCTTACATTCTAGCCTTCTAGATGTAAAGGCCAGAATTCCATTAGCCTTTATGATTTTCTATACCTGCTCATGTCATTTTAATCATCCATGTAGCTGGACCCCCAAGCCTCTTTGAACCTCCACTCTTTCTCGCTTTTCACTATTTAGAAAATACCCCATTTCATCTTTTTTAGATCCAAATGGATGACCTCCCATTTGCCTACATTGAAATCCTTTTGCCAGTTTTTCCCATTCACTTCCATCAATATCTCTGTAATTTTACACTTCCATCTACACTGCTTAGAACACTGCCTATCTTTATGTCATCGGCAAATTTGGATATGTGGTATTCTGTTCCATCATCTAAGTTGACTGTTGGCATGGACTTTTATTATTTTTTCTTCTCGGGTTAAAAAAAAAGTGTACCTTTAACGAAGAGAAGATTCTAGAAATCTGGAGACACAGTGTACCACAGCTGTATTTTAGTTATCCTGAACAACAGCAGGTCACATGGTATGATGTATCCATTTTGACTATGTGGAGCTGGCAGAGACCATTTGAAGCAGTTGGTTCTGAGAGACTAGCCAGCGAGGAACTGAAGAGAAAGGAGCTGTTTTATTTTCTCCCATGAAAAAATTCTACAAAGCTACAAGCAAAGTTAATTGCCTGAGTAAATAAGAAAAGCTTTTCTTTTTCAACAAATTATTTGTATTGCTGTGCTCATTGTTGAAGGAACTGTTTAATGCTACTGCAGCTGAGCTGTTTGCCAATCAAGAACAGAGTATTTTTCATCAAATCCAGATAAAGACTTCAAGTGAACTTTGATTGTCTTCAACCTGAATAAGACTTCATTCACCAGGAACGTACAACGCAAAGACTTTCTCATTTTCGTTTATTCTTAACAGTCAGCTAATCTTAAACACTTAAATTTAAAAAAAAAATTAATTGTTATTTCTGAATGTGTGTGAATGCAGGAGTTAGATTAAATTGAGAAATTATAAGGTCTTTAACGTGATAGTGTTTAAAATTCAGTTTTTTAACTAAATAGTTAATTTGTTGTTTTCCAAAGATAACTGATTTGGCCTGTTTCATTCTGGGATACTAGAGTATTTAATTTGGCTGTTTTTCCAATTTTGGTAAAAATTAAGAAATATGCTATGACCTGTGGAGTTACGGGACTGAATTAACAGTGCATTGCTCCTGCCGCGGTCATAACACAGTGAATAGCTGAAGTCCCAACACAAATCCTTGCGGGACATCACTAGTCATGCCCTGCCTATTAGAGATCCTGTGCATTATCCCTACTCTCTGTCTTCTGCTCAGCCAATTTCCTAACCAGTCAATAATTTGCCTTCAATTCCATGTGCTTCAACTTTAATTAACGTTTATGAGGGATTTTATCAAATGCCTTCTGGAAGTCCATATAAATAACATTCGTAGACATTCCCCTGTCCATTATTTTAGTCACCTTTTGAAAAGATTCGATCAGATTCGTCAGGTGTGACCTGCCCTTTACACATCCATACTGGCGCGCTCTGGTTAGCTGAAAAATTTTAAGGTGTTCTGTCACTCTATCCTTAATTATAGACATAAGGACATAAGAACTAGGAGTAGGCAATTCAGACCCTCGAGCCTGTTCCACCATTCAATACGATCATGGCTGATCTAATTGTGGCCTCAACTCCACTTTCCTGCCCATTCTCCATAACCCTTCAGCCCTTTACTAATTAAAAATCTGTCTATCTCCTCAAATTTACTCAATATCCCAGCATCCACCACACTCTGGGGTAGTGAATTCCACAGACCCACGACTCTTTGAGAGAAGTAATTTCTCCTCATCTGTTTTAAATCTGCTACCCCTTATCCTAAAACTATGACCTCTCGTTCTAGATTGTTTCCTCTTATGGGGCATCCTCTCTACATCTAATTTGTCAATCCGCTTAATCATCTTATATACTTCAATTAGATCTCCTCTCATTCTTCTAAACTCTAGAGTAAAGGCCTAAACTGCTCAATCTCTCTTCATAAGACAAACCCCTCATCTCTGAAATCAATCTAGTGAACCTCCTCTGAATTGCCTCCAATGCAACTACATCCATCCTCAAGTAAGGGGACCAAACTGTACGTAATACTCCAGGTATGGTCTCACTAATGCCTTGTACAGTTGCAGCAACACTTCCCTACTTTTATACTCTATTCCTTTAGCAATAAATGCCAAATTTCCATTTGCCTTCCTTATTACCTGCTGCACCTGCATACTAGTTTTCTGCGATTCATGCACGAGGACATCCACATCCCTCTGCACCGAAGCACTCAAGTTTCTCTCCATTTAGATCATTTGCCTTTCTATTCTTTCGACCAAAATGGATAACTTCACACTTATCCACGTTAAACTCCATCTGCCAGATTTTGGTCCATTCACCTAACCTATCCATATCCATTTGTAAATTTCTGATTTCTTTGTTGCAACTTACTATCCCACCTATTTTAGTGTAATTTGCAAATTTGGCTATAGTACCTTCTATCCCTGCATCCAAGTCATTAATATAGATTGTAAATAGTTGGGGCTCGAGGACCAAACCCCTGTGGCATCCCACTAGTTAGATCTTGCCAACCAGAAAAAGACCCATTTATCCTGACTCTCTGTTTTCTGTTGGTTAGCCAATCCTCTATCCAAGCTAATAAATTGCCCCTAACCCTATGTAATCTCACCTTACCCCATGTGCAGCACCTTATCAAATGCCTTCTGGAAGTCCAGATATACTACATCTACAGGATTCCCCATTATCCACTTTACTTGTTACATCTTAGAAGAACTCTAGCAAATTAGTCAAACACCATTTACCCTTCATAAAACCATGCTGACTCTGATGGATTGTGTTTTGACTTTCTAAATGTCCTGTTATTACTTCCTTAATAATGGATTCTAACAATTCTCCAATGACGTTAAACTAACTGGTCTAAATTTTCCTACTTTCTACCTCCCTCCTTTTTTGAATAAGTGCGTCATATTAGCATTTTTCCAATCCACTGGAACTTTTCCCGCATCCAGGGAATTTTGGAATATTATAACCAATGGATCCACTATCTCCGCGGCTACTTCCTTTAAAACTCTAGGATATAGGCCATCTGGCCCGAGGGACTTGTCTGCCTTCAATCCCAATAGTTTGCTCAGTACTTTTTCCCTAGTGGTGATGGTTCTAAGCTCCTCCCTTCCTATAACCTCTGCATTACCTGTTACTATTGGGATGGTACTAATGTCCTCCACCATGGAAATTGAGGCAAAATACTGATTTAGTGTGTCTGCCATTTCTGTGATCCCTGCCAATAGCTCCCCAGTCTCATCCTCCAAGGGGCCAACATTCACTTTAGCTACTCTCTTCCCATTTATATACTTACAGAAGTTTTTGCTATCTGTATTAATATTTTGCACTAGTTTTCTTTCATAATTTACCTTTACTCTTTTTATTACTTTTTTAGTAACCCTTTGTTGATCTTCAAAAGTGTCCCAATCTTCCAGCCTGCCACTGGCCTTTGCAATATGGCATACCTTTGTTTTTGTCTTTATATTACCCTTAACTTCCTTGCTTAGCCATGGATGTTTTTTCTCCCTCTTACAATCTTTCTTCTTCTCTGGAATATGTTTTAGGTGGGAGGATATGAACACCTACCACTGCTCATCAACTGTCCTATCTTTTAGTCTTCCTGCCCAGTCCACTAGGGCCAAATCTGTCCTCATGCCAATGTAATTACCTTTGTTTAACTCCAGAGTGCTAGTGTGGTACTCCAGTTTCTCGCCCTCAAACTGAATTTGAAATTCTAGCATGCTATGATCACTCTTCCCTAGAGGATCCTTCGCTATATCATTAATTAATCCCAGTTTATTACACAATACCAAATCTAGAATATCCTGCACCCTGGTTGGTTCCACAACATATATTGCTCCAAAAAACAATCTCTAATACATTCAATGAACTCTCCCTTGCCAATATGATTAATGCAGTCTCTATGCATATTAAAATCACTCATGATTATTGCTGTACCTTTCTTACAAGCCCCTAGTATTTCCAGGTTTATACTGTGCCCCACTGCGGAACTACTGTTTGGGGACCTATAGATTACTCCCACCAGGGTCTTCTTTCCCCTACTATTTCTTATTTCTACCCAGACTGATTCTACGTCTTGATCTCCAGTACCTGTATCATTTCTCACTACAGCACTGATCTCTTCCTTCATTAACAAAGCTACACCACCTCCTTTTCCTTCCTGCCTATCCTTCCGAAATACTGAATACCCTTGGATATTCAATTCTCAAACCTGGTTTCCCTGCAACCACGTCTCAGTAATTGCCACTAAATCATACCCATTTATCTTTATTTGCGTTGTTAACTCATTAATTTTATTCCAAATGCTTTGTGCATTCAGATACAAAGCCTTTAAGTTTGTTCTATTATCAAATTTCCCTACTCTTGTATGATTCCTTGGTGCAATATGACGTTCACTCATTCTGTCCCTACCGTTTATATTCTGTTATCAATCAGCCTCATCACAAACCTGCACTCCTACCTTCTCCTTTAGCTTCCTAATTTTCCATGCAACTGAACCCTCTCCCCCCACTATTTAGTTTAAAGCCCTAACTCTAGCAATTTTCTGGTAACTGATGTTGGGCTAACTGGTCAATAATTCCTTGGTTTCCCTCTCTCACCTTTCTGAAACGTGGAGTGACATGCACAATTTTCCAAACTAAAGGAATGATTCCTGAATTGAGAGAATTTTGGAAGATTATAGTTCGGGTCTCTGCAATGTTCTCACTTACTTTTAAAACCCTGGGATGAAAACCATCTGGTCCTGGGTTTTGTCGCTCTTTTGTGCTATTAATTTCTCCATTACTGTTATCATGCTTATGTTAGTTTTGTTGATTCCTGATTCAATAATAATTACCCTGGGATGTCTGACATGCTGACCTCTTCGTCTACTGTAAATGCAGATGTAAAGTAATTATTCAGCATGTCAGTCATTTCCTTATTTTCATTGACAGCCCTTTAGTGGTATAAACTGGTTCAGCAACAAGAACGCTTAACTATCCAGTGCTGAGTTGCAAAAAGAGAAGCCGTCATCCCATTGATGCATCATGAATTGACATCTTGGAATAGTTATGTAGCTTACACCTATAGAATGATGCAGCACAGAAGGAGGCCATTTGGCCCATTGTACCTGTGCTGGTAACAGTGCACATTGGTTAAATGATTTTGTATGAATGGAAAATTTATAGCCAATAGAAACTTAAAATCACAGAAGCTTGAGGCAACCAGTGTCTGCACTGTAAGAATGTTAGATTTTCAGCATTAAATTCAAATATTGGTAAAGAAAAATTGTTAAATAGAACTTGGAGACTTTTTACCAAAGCCATAAACTATCTGAAAATATTACTGTTTTAGCTCACAAGTTCACTGCATTTTTACTGTATTTTTATTGCAGTGGTTAAATTATAATATGACTGGGGATCATAAGGGCAATCATCAAGCTCCTCACAGCTTCCTTGACTAAGTTTTATGGTCTGGGTCACAGTCAGAATTGCAGGGCCACACATATGGATATATTTTTCTGCGATCACTTCACAAAAAAAAAGTAACCCTGTTCTGCACATTGCACTTGCATCTACTTTGTTGCCAAGTGAACACAGAAAAATATACGCCATATTACTCTTAATGTTCAAAACTAAGTATGGTTTGTGGGAGTATTCAAGTATCTCCCGGGTTCTTCAATGCTAGGAGAGCATTTAGGAAGAAAACAAAGGCAATGTACTTAATTACACAGCAAGACCTCCATTGCTTATATGCTTTTTTCTGTTCATTCAGTTGATCAAGGTTGTGAAGCTGAGTTGTCCCCTTAATATTACTTATTACTTTTTAAAATTCTTTGTATGGTATGTGGGCATCGCTGGCAAGGCCAGCGTTTGTTGCCCATCCCTAATTGCCCTTGACAACTGAGTGGCTTGCTAGGCCATTTCAGAGGGCAGTTAAGAGTCAACCACATTGCTGTGGGTCTGGAGTCACATGTAGGCCAGACCAGGTAAGGATGGCAGATTTCCTTCCCTGAAGGGCATTAGTGAACCAGATGGGTTTTTACAACAATCAAAGATAGTTTCATGGCATCATTACTGAGACTAGATTTCAATTCCATATTTTAAAAAAATAATAAATTGAATTTAAATTCTACCAGCTGCTGTGGTGGGATTGGAACCCATGTCCCCAGGGCATTAGACTGGGCCTCTGGATTACCAGTCCAATGACATTACCACGATGCCATCATCTCCCAAAAGAGAGGAACTTCATGGTGAAATTTCAGCTATAAAATTAATTAGTTTTTCCTTTCAGTGGTATTCTCTGATTTTTCTCTTCACTGACCATAAAATGACCTAAAATAATTAGGTACTGCTGTCCCATAGAAATTAACCAATCTGGTAGCAGTAAGTGTTTGCTTAATTTAATAATGCAGTAAACTCCAGATTGCGTATTGAATGCTTGCTAAACAAGTTCTCCATATATGTGATTTTGTGTTTGGTGTTAAAGATCTTATGAGACAATATATATGCCATATCATTTATGTACCAGCTTTAAATCTTCCTCACCTCAAACATGCACTTAAAATAGCTGTCAATTAGTGTGTTGCTACTTCTCTGCACCAATGAAAAACACAGATAGTGATTGCAAGGCAACTAAGGAGAAACGAGTATTCCCAGTCATCTTCCAAATCAAAGAATTACTCCTACTAATGTAATGTGCATCGGCTGTACCTTGCAATGCTTTCTATGTAGCAGAAAGAGCAAGCTACACATATGAGTGATATCTTATTATTGTTCACTAACTCTTTTCAGTTAAATGTGAATTCCTAACTTGGAGGATTCTTTTATGTCTGAACCTGCAACCCTGGTTGGTCTAGGGGTTGGAAGACACCAACTAAATTATTATTTGCATCAAATCAATTATTTCTCCCTTACATTTTTCCAGCAAGATTAAGTGCCTGCTTTGTGTGGGGCAGCGTGCCTAAGACTTGACTGCCACAGACTTGATGCTAAAAGATTGGAAGGAGGCAATGGACTTCCAAACACGCTTTTCTGTTTTTGTTCTTTCTCAAATAATGTAATTTGAATGATGTGAACCATCTGAAAGCTAAAAATGTGTTTGTCGTAATGTTTGTGACTTCCGCAATAATCGTAATAAAAATCTGAGATGCTGATCGTTTTTACTTGCATTGTTTGTGATCAACCACATCTGGACATCTTAATCTATGCAAGATCAATATCTTGCCACGATCATTTTATAATTGTAAATTAGAGATGATCTTATCAGTTTTTTTTCATTGTATACGTTTTATAGCGACACGTCTGTTCTAAGTAAAGTGCAATCGCATCATTGAAATGCAGAGTGTGTCACATCTGTCAATTATATTCAGGTCAATTCTAATTTCGGTTCTGATGTTAGAGAGGAATTAAGTTCAAAACTCCAAGCCTGCAGTTAAGTTCGGACTCTGGAGGATAAGAGGAAATAAGCGCTGCAAGATAAACTAATCATCTAAAAACCATAATTATATGAGGTATCTTTGTACAGCAGGCTGTTTATACGAAGCATTTGAATTGAGTTTGAAATGAAAAAAGCATATCTATGAAAGTGGTAATAATTTTTTTGTCATCTCACCCCGGTCAGGGGTTGCAGAATTCATTAGCACAGATTAATACATTATGTACAAAGTAGTTGAGATATCTAATGGCGAATGCAGCGGTTCAGGGATTGCTAATTCTGTGCTGAATACCATGCGTGGATAATATTTGGTCTATGAATTTTTTTTTTAATTTGCAGAGTCCAAGGATACAGGGAATAAAGCAAAACCCAAAACAGATCATAGAGCTTTGCCCTTCCTGGCCAGCAAACTGAATTGTTTTTAGACTAGTGAAGAAGGATAATTATCCTGGGCACAAGGAGACAGACGGAAAATAATAAGATTATGGAGAATAATTTACTGATATAATTACAACAAAATTGGGTACACACAATCGTCAAATACATGTATTGCTTGACCCGGGCGAGGCAGTGAAACAAATCCTCCTTCTATAGCTATCATTAATATGTTTTTATCATCTCCAAGTGGTATTTGCACAGGCAGAGCAATTTGCATGTGTAATGTGGCTATACAAATTTTCAACAAGTTGATAATTCATGAAATGAGCTGGCAGCTTGGTCTGCCTCACATACCTACATTTTAAAAGGTATTAGAGAAGGAAAGAGATCATGATTTGGCATTTCCTCTGACAATCCTCTATCTAATTGTTTTTAGGTTGCCATTACACCTATTACTTATTAAAGTATAATTCATTTGCTTATATCCATTTTTATTGGGATTAGCAGTGTTCTTTTTAGGACATTACTGTTAAGTCATTCTTGGACGACACACTTGTAAGCAATAAGGCACAATATTAACAATCTATATGGACGCCTCATTGACCCAGACAATAGTGTAATCTATTCTACAGCAAGGCTTATAGGATTTTTACAGTGGTGTGTACTGTTACTATTGCTGACTTTTTCCTGTTTATTCAAATTATTTTCTATTTTGTTCTAATTTTAAGGATCAATACTCTTTGTGGTTTCACTAACTTAGGATATCGGAGAGCTGGTGAGTCATGAAGTGGCTGAGAATGAGGTGAGAAATATTATAATGGAGAATTTTTTTTTAGATAAATGAGTTAGGAAGACAAAGCATCAGGGCTCAATGGGATTCATCCTATGATCCTGAGGGAGATGAGAAAAGAAAAAGCTGAGGCTCTAGAAATTACATTTCGGGTTTAAAATCCTATTAAGAATTTATTGCACATCTTCCCTCAGGTAGGCTATTTACTATTGAGCTCTATACAAGCGATGCAATTTTTATGATTGTTTTTTGACAGTTTAGTGAGCTCAGCCAAGGTAGTAAATAAAATTAGGTTTGAATTTTCTACAGAAGAAACACCAGTGCAATCCCCAGTGCAAATACAATGCAAATGCCATAAAACTGGAGCACAAGTTGGAAGTTATATTTTACTACTGCACCAACCAATTGCCATCAGCAATTTTATGAAATGGTGGCGCTTTGTATAAACTTGGTTTTTGTTCCTTTGTAGCCATGCACAGATTGGTGATGGAGAAAAATTGGATGTTAGGTACAGAACAGAAGTTGTGAACCTATAGATCTCCCAAAATTTAAATACCGTGGATGCTGGAAATCTGATGAAAGGCCATCAAAACGTTAAGTCTCTCTTTCTTTCTCCACTGATGCTGCCTGACCTGCTGAGTCTTTCTAGCATTTTCTTTTTATATCTGCAAAAGTTCTTTTCAAAAATAAGTGGAGGAAAAATTGCACATTGTGTCTCCTGTCATGCTGGGGGATGAAAATAATTTTTAAAGAAAAAATGTTGCCAATTTTATATCAAATGGATTTTAGTTTTTAGAAAATGAGACAGTTTTGACCCTGTGGTTTATGGCATTTTCATGAGGGGTCATCAAGAGAAAACTGTGACTAAGAAATTAATAAGGGAATCTAGAAGAAATTTCTTTATTGGAGCATGGAATGCTTTGCCACAAGAAATGGTTGAGCCAGATATTATTACATCTCATAAGTTGTAAAAACCCATCTGGTTCACTAATGTCCTTTAGGGAAGGAAATCTGCTGTCCTTACCTGGTCTGGCTTACATGTGACTCCAGATCCACTGCAATGTGGTTGACTCTTACATGCCCTCGAAATGGCCTAGCAAGGCACTCAGTTCAAGGGCAATTAGGGATGGGCAATAAATGCTGGCCTGGCCTGCGATGCCCACATCCCATCAATGAATAACAAAAAAAATTAGATAAATATTTGAATCAGAGAAAGATACAGGGTTACAAGAAGAGAACAGGACAGTATATTCTAGCAAAGAGCTGGTACAGACATAATGGGCTAAATGGCCTCTTTCTGTGTTGTAAAAATGGTTCCAATATCCACTGTCAGTTAATGCTATACTTAATAATTCATTTTTGAAGAATTAGAGACCTGCCCCAATAACAGTCAGACTAGCAGGGAAGGAAAAGTATCACAATCTAAAATAAAGCAAAAGCCCGTGCTCAATTCAGCACTGAAATCATGCTACCTATGTATGGGTTGTAGCTGCTAACTGCATTGCTCTACGCTATATGGGCTTAAGAAAGAACAAGCTTGTGTAGTCCTTGCAAATATAGCACCCGATTTATGCATTGCAGGGTCCCACAGACAGCAATGAGATTAATTATCAGTTGACCTGTTCTTTGTATTGGTTGAAGTATGAATGTTGGCCAGCATACTGGCAGAATTTTCCCTGTTGTTCAAATAATGTACCATCTCTTATGTCGACCTGAAAAGGCAAACAGTATAAGATCAGAATCGCCTGACTCAGAGGTGAGAATGCTACCAGTGAGCCAAACTCACATTTGCAGCAGCCAGGCTCCTTGTGTATGGACTGCTACATCCCCTGTTACAGTCAGCCGTGGTTCAGATGGTAGGACTCTTGCCCTTGAGCCTGAAGGTTGTTGGTTCAAGTTCCACTCCATAGACTTCAGCACAAAAATTTAGTCTGACACTCCAGTGCATTATTGAGGGAGTGTTGCACTGCTGGAGATGCCATCTTTCAGATGAGACATTCAACTGAGGCCCCATCTGCTCTCTCATGGATTTAAAAGATCCCATAATTGAATCTTCTTTCTTTCATTAAATTTGACTCTTGAAAGAAGTACAAGTAAATCGCTGTTTCACCCAAAAGCAGTATTAGGGGCCTTGGATAGTGAGGAGAGAGGAGGTAAAAAGGCAGGTATTACACCTCCTGCGATTGCATGGGAAGGTGCTGTGGGAAGGGGATGAGGTATCGGGGGTAATGGAGGAGTGGACCAGCGTGTCGCCGAGGAAATGATCCCTTCAGATTACTGACAGGGGAGGGGAAGGTGCGTTTGGTGGCGGCATCATGCTGGAGGTGGCGGAAATGGCGGAGGATGATCCTTTGGATGTGGAGGCTGGTGGGGTGGAAAGTGAGGACAAGAGGAACCCTGTTGCGGTTCGGGGAGGGAGTGGAAGGCCATGAGGGCAGAAGTGCAGGAAATGGGCCGGACACGGTTGAGGGCCCTGTCAACCACAGTGGGGGGGGGGGGGGGGGGGGGGTGGGTGTGGGGGGGAATCCTCAGTTGAGAAAAATGGAAGACTATTCAGAGGTGTTGTTGTGGAAGGTAGCATCATCAGAGCAGATGCGTCAGAAACAGAGAAATTGGGAGAATGGAATGGAGTCCTTATAGGAGGCAGGGTGTGAAGAAGTGTAGTCGAGGTAGCTGTGGGAGTCGGTGGGCTTGTAATGAATATTAGTGGACAGCCGATCCCCAGAGATGGAGAAGTCGAGGAAGGGAAGGGATGTGTTGGAGATGGACCATGTAAAGGTGAGTGAAGGTGGATATTGGAAGCAAAGTTGATAAAGTTTTCCAAGTCAGAGCGGGTGCAGGAAACGGCACGGATACGGTCATCAATGTACGGAAAAAGAGTTGGGGGAGGGGGCCTGAGTAGGACTGGAACAAGGAATGTTCAATGTATCCCACAAAAAGACAGGCATAACTAGGACCCATCTTCCCTCTACAGCTTCCAACCTCATCGTCCCACAACCCCGGACAGCCCGCTTCTTAGTCCTTCCTAAAATCCACATACAGGACTGTCCTGGCAGACCCATCGTTTCAGCCTGTTCCTGCCCCACTGAACTTATTTCTTGACTCTATCTTTTTACCACTAGTCCAGTCTCTTCCCACCTATATCTGTGACTCTTCTGACGCCATACATCATATTGACAATTTCCAGTTTCATGGACCTAATTGCCTCCTCTTCACTATGGAGGTCCAATCTCTCTACACCTCCATCCCCCACCAGGACAGTTTGAGAGGGCTCTCCGCTTCTTCCATGAACAGAGGCCTGTCATGCAGGCCCCCACCTGCCAAGAATGAGGCACATTAATTTTACCATATGGGCATTAAACTTCAAATTGCTGCTGGGAAGAAGAGAAGGCCTGATGCAAGGAATTGCCAGGCCCCTGGCCGGAAGGACATGTTTTGCACAGTAACAGACACTGCTTGGAACCAAGGACCAGTACCTGCTCCCAATACACAGAACAGACGTGCTCAGACCAGTTTAGTCACTTGACTAACCGGCTGTTGCAGCGTTTGAACTGAGAGTTTTAAATTGGAAAAACAGTGTTTAAAGACAGAAAGCTCTTGGCTCCTGGATTGAAAAGAGCCTCTCCTGTCTGCTCCCATCTCTTTCTCACCAGCTTCGGAATCCATTGAAGACACATGAACCCCAAGAGAGAAAAGTCTCCTACAGTGAACCAGGTTTAAGAAGCATACTGGACCCCAATGAAAAGTAAGAATTTTCTACAAGCAAGGACTCTATAATGAACTTGAAGAACTGTAACAACTCTACAGATATTGCCTCAAACCTTTCCACTTGATTTTTTCTTCTCTTTTCTGTCCCTATTTACATGTGTGCATCACGTATGCATGCTAGCGTAGGCACGTCATGTATCCCTAGGCATTAACTGAATTAGAGTTTAAGTTTTAATAAATTTCACTTTTCTTGTTTAAACTTAAGAAAGCCTGCTTGTGCTAATTTATTTGCCTTATAATTGGAAAGAGGTGAACAAGGATTCACCAAAGGGGAGCACAAAATGCTGTGTGTTTAAAGTTAAACTCTGTTACAGTAAGAGCAGGTGAAGGCTGAGAGGGACCCCCAGACACCTTTCTCACCTGGTTGTAACAGGCCCAATCAGTCTCCATCCATCACCACCCTGCTCTGCCTGGCTGAACTTCTTCTCACATTGAACAACTTCTCTTTCAAATCCTCTCACTTCCTTCAAGTTAAAGGTGTTGCTATGGGTACCCACATGTATCCTCATTATTCCAGACTTTTTGTGTGATATGTTGAACATTCCGTGTTCCAGTCCTACTCGGGTCCCCTCCCCCAACTCTTTTCCGGTACATTGTCTACTGTATCGGTCCCGTTTCCTGCTCCCGTCCTGAACTGAAAAACTTTATCAACTTTGCTTCCAATTTCCACCCGAAACTCACCTTTACATGGTCCATCTCCGGCACTTCCCTTCCCTTCCTCGACTTCTGTGTCTCCATCTCTGGGGATTGGTTGTCCACTAATATTCATTATAAGCCCAATGACTCCCACAGCTACCTCGACTACACTTCTTCACACCCTGCCTCCTGTAAGGACTCCATTCCATTCTCCCAGTTTCTCCGTCTCTGACTCCACTGCTCTGATGATGCTATCTTCCACAACGGTGGTTCTGATATGTCTTCCTTTTTCTTCAACTGAGGATTCTCCCCCCCCCACTGTGGTTGACAGGGCCCTCAACCATGTTCAGCCCATTTCCCGCACTTCTGCCCTCACAACCTTCCCCTCCCTCCCAGAACCGCAACAGGGTTCCTCTTGTCCTCACTTTTCACCCTAACAGCCTCCACATCCAGAGGATCATCCTCTGCCATTTCTGCCACCACCAATGTGATGCCACTACCAAAGGCATCTTCCCCTTCCTTCTCCTGTCAGCATTCCGAAGGGATCATTCCCTACGAGACATCCCATTCCTCCATTACCCCCAACATCTCGTCCCCTTCCCATGGCACCTTCCCATGCAATCGCAGGTGTAGGTGTAATACCTGCACTTTTACCTCCTCTCTCCTCACTAAAGCAGCGATTTACTTGTACTTCTTTCAATTTAGTATCACTGCTCACAATGCGGTCTCCTCTGCACTGGGGAGACCAAACGCAGATTGGGTGACCATTTTGCTGAACACCTCCGCTCAGTCTGAAAGCATGACCCCGAGCTTCCGGTTGCTTGCCATTTCAACACTCCCCCCCCCTGCTCTCATGCCAACATTTCTGTCTTTGGCCTGCTCCAGTGTTCCAGTGAACATCAACGCAAGCTCGAGGAGCAGCACCTGATCTTTCGATTAGGCACTCTACAGCCTTGCGGACTGAACATTGAGTTCAATAACTTCAGAGCATGACTGGCATTTTTTAAATATTTTATTTTTTAACCATGTGCTTGCTTTTCATGTAGTCAGAACTGCTCATTATTCCGCTATTAACAATCTCTCTGGACTAACGATTTGTCTTTCACCACAAGCATTAACACACGCTTTACCTTTGTCCCAGGACAGCTTTGTTATTTAATCTATCCTGCCCTATCAAACACCTTCCCCTTTGTTCTCTCACCCAACCCCTCCCCTTCACTTGCTTAAAACCTAATTCTTTTCTAACCTTTGCCAGTTCTAATGATAGGTCACAGACCTGAAATGTTAACTTTGCTTCTCTCTCGACAGATGCTGCCAGACCTACTGAGTATTTCCAGCACTTTTTGTTTTTGTTTCACCTATTACTTCCTGCTGGGGAGAATGAAAACACAACCATTTGCTTCAGAGAGTTGCTCAATTTTTTTTAAAAAAAGGCCAAGGACGAAAGTTTTTGGAAAGTCAGACTTTTGAGTGTGTTTTTATTCTAATTTTAGCGCCAGAGCAGAGTTGCTTTGCCTGGAGTGTAAGCACTAAGTTAGATCAGTGATCTGATTCCTCAATGCCCTCAGAATCTGAAACCAGAAATGCAAATCCCTTTGCTCAGTTTCATTGCAGTTTCCAAGAGTTTGGGTTGCCAGCAGAAATTTCTTTAAACACACAGGATTCACCTTGATGTCAGGCATGTTCTCACTTGAGCGGTTAATGTCAGATTAATCACCTGAATGCATTGTGAAAGGCAGCTGTCCATTCATGTAGGTTATGAGAAAAGTTGCAGTAAAAAATGCCAAAATAAGATGAAATGCTTCAAACAAGCTCCTATATACATAATACGTTACATAAAAAAATCCAACTTCTGCACGCATCTGTGTCACGTCCTGCTGTTACATTTTTCTTCCATTTTTCATGTCAACTTTTTCCGTTATAAATTCACACATCTGCATTTATAATTGGAAACAGCTGAGTAAATAGGTCACATTGGCTGATGGTTTTCCAAATTCTTTGTGAAAATATTTTTCACATGCTTTTTTTCACCAACTAAAATTCTTAGTGCCCAAAATGAGGGTTTAATCTCAATTCAAAAAATTAAATCAAAAGAATGTGCATTTATATAGTGCCTTTCATATTCTCAAGATGTACCAATGCCAATGAAGCACTTTTGAAGTGTAGTCACTGTTATCATAGAGTCATTATGGTACAGAAGGAGGCTATTTGGCCTGTCGAATCCATGCGATGCGGTATAGACAAATGTGGTAGCCACTTTGTACAATGAGATTACACAAATAACAATTAGATAAATAATCAGATGGTGGTATTGGTTGAGGGATAAATGTTAGCCAGGATGCAAGGAGAATCCCCTCGCTCTTAGCACAGCACCACGCACAGGAGTAATAGGTATTGCAGGTACTTAGAATGAATTTTCAATTAAATGCTTGCCTCACGTACTGAAGGTAGATGATTCTATCATTAATAGTACGGTATAAAACTCAACTGCAACGACTCATGCACTGTCTCTCCCATGCCTGTACCTTGTTCTCCTTGACTATAAGTGTCAAGAAAACTGTGGTCGTGGGACAAGATGTTGCATTTCCGCCCCTGATCACACTAAGTAACACCCCACATGAAGTGGTTAGCAAATTCTGCGATCTTGGGTCCACGGTGACAGACAATCTGTCCCTTGATGCAGAGCTCGATACACTCATAGGGAAAGCAGTTGCCACCTTTGGCCGATTCGCGAAATGCACATGGGATAACACTAGTTGACCCTTAGGACCAAGCTGATGGTTTATAAGGCCTGTGTTCTCAGCACCTTGCTGTATGGCTGTGAAACAGGGGCGACTTACAGCTACCAGGAAAAGAAGCTCAATAATTACCATCTTCGCTGTGTGCTGCACATTATGGGTATATCCAGCCAGGACAAAATCACAAATGCAGCAGTCCTCTCAAAGGCAGAGATCCCAAGTTTGTTGGCACTAATCAAACAGAGGCAACTTCGGTGGATCGGACATGTCCACAGGATTTCAATTCTATGAGCTTCAATTTTGTTAACCAGTCTTTTATGCGGTACTTCTTTCAAACATGTTCTTAAAATCCATGTAGACAACCTCCATCGCATTCCCTTCATCAACCTTCACTCTTACGTCTTCAAAAAAGTCAATTGGATTAGTCAAGCATGACCTGCCTTTTACAAATCCGTGCTGGCTTTCTCCTTAATTAACTCAAACCTCTCCAAGTGCCTGTTGATTTTTTTCCCTTATTATTGTTTCTAAAACCTTAAACACAACTTATATTAAACTACTTGACCTGTAGTTGCTAGGATTGTCCACACACCCTTTCCATAATAAGGATGTCACATTTGTCACTCTCCAATCCTCTAGCAAAGATTGGAAGATTATGGCAAAGCCCTTCCGCTATCTCCACCCCCACTTCCTTTAGCAATCTTGGATGCAAGTCATCTGGACCAGGTAACTTACCTTCTCTAAGCATAGCCAGTCTTTCCAGTACCTCCTCTCTCTCAATTTTTATCCTATCCATTGCCTCTACTCTCTGCTTTTCCTGATATTTTATCAGATTTTACTTCCTTAGTAAACACCAATACAAAGTACTCAAGTATTCTAGCTTTGCCCTGGACCGCTAAGCATATATTACCTTGTTTGTCCTAATAGATCCCACCTCTTACTACCCACTTATTGTTTACATGCCGGTAGAAGATTTTTGGGTTCCCTTTTATGTTGACTGCAATTCTATTTTCATATTCTCTCTTTGCCAGTCTTATTTTCCTCTTTACCTCCCCCCTAAACTTATTGGATTTGGCCTAGTTTTCATTTGAAGAATTCACCTGACATGTATCATACAATCTCCTTTTTGTTTCATCATAATCTCTATCTCCCTCATCATCCAAGGAGCCCTGCATTTTAGTTCATCTACTTTTTGCCCTTATTGAAATATACCTAGCCTGTACCTGAAGCATTTTCTCCTTAAAGATAACTCATTGTTGCATTACAGTTTTTCCTGTCAGTCTTCGGTTCCATTTTATCCTGACTAGATCCTTTCTCACTGCATTGAAATTAACCCTCTTCCAATCTACCTTAAATCGTTCCTTGCTTTTCTGCATTACGAGTCTAAACCTAACGATACAATGATCACTGTTACCCAAGTGCTCCCCCACAGACACTTGGTCCACTTGGCCCACCTAATTTCCCAGCACCAGATCCAGCAATGCCTCCTTTCTAGTTGGGCTGAGAACATACTGATCAAGGAAGTTCTCCTGAACACATTTCAGAAATTCCTCCCCCTCCTTTCCCTTTACTCTAACATTACCCCAATCAATATTTGGGTAATTAAAGTCCCGGAATATCATCACTCCAAAGTGTAACAGGAAATAAATGTGGCACTTGCAGGAAAGGCAACCTAGCATATGGGATCTGATTAACTTGTTAGAGGAAATAACAAGGAGAGTCGATGAGAGGAGTGCATTTGATGTATTCTACATGGACTTTAGCAAGACTTTTGACAAGATCCCACATGGGAGACTTATCAGAAAATTAAAAGCTCACGAGATCCAAGGGAAAGTGGCAAGTTGGATCCAAAGTTGACTCAGTGGCAGAAAGCAAAGTGCAACGGTAACAGTTGTTTTTGCGACTTGAGGGCTGCTTCTACAGGGCTTAGTACTGGGTCCCTTGCTGTTTGTGGTGCATATTTAGACTTAAATGTAAGGGGCATGATTAAGAAGTTTGAAAATAATATGAAAATTGGCTGTATGGTTGATAGTGTGGAAGAAAGCTGTCGACTGCAGGGAGATATCAACGGACTGGTCAGGTGGGCACCAAAATGGCAAATGGAATTGAATCTGGAGAAGTGTGAGGTAATGCATTTGGGAAGGACAAACAAGGGAAGCGAATACACAACAAATGGGAGGATTTTGGGAAGTGTAATGGAACTGAGGGACCTTGGAGTTCATATCCACCAATCACTGAAGGTTGCATGACAGGTAGAAAAGATGGTCAAAAAGGCATATGGGATACTTTCCTTTATTGGCCAAGGCCTAGAGTATGAGCAGGGAGGTTATGCCAGAACTGTATAAAACACTAGAGCACAGCTAAAGTACTGCGTATAGTTGTGGTCACCACATTACAGGAAGGATGTGATTACACAAAAGAGTTCAGAAGATATTTATGAAGCTATTTCCAGGAATGGAGATTTTTTTTGCTATGAGGAATTGTTTACTTTAGAACAGAGGAGGCTGAGTGGAGATTTAACTGAGGTGTATAAATTCATGAGTGAGGCTTAGCAGAGAGGTCAATAACCAGAGGGCATAGATTTAAAGTAATTGGTAGAAGGATTAGAGGGGAATTGAGGAGTAATCTTTTTACCCAGAGAATGATGGGAGTCTGGAACTCTCTGTATAAAAGGGTGATAGGGACAGAAACCCTCATTGCATTTAAAAAACACTTGGATATGCACTTGAGGGGCCAAACTTGCAGGGTTAGGGACGAAGAGCTGGAAGATAGGAATTAGGCTGGATAGCTCTTTTTCATCCAGTATGGATACAATGGGCTAAATAGTTGTCTTCTGTGCTGCAAAATTTTCTATGTTTTTCTGTTGCAGTGGTGTCTGGATGCAAGTGCAGAGGGATTGGAAGATGTAAAATTAAATTGCAACAGTGCCACCACTGGAGTATGAGTGCAAGTGCAGTGTGGCAAGTTTCTGAACACAGTTGCCATTATAAGTACAGATAAAGGAATTTACAATGGAAAATGTTTACAGGAACTGCTTTAGTGTATTTCAAAGAGCATGTTAAAGATTTCATATAAAATTGCTAAACTTTGAGCTTTGCTGCTAAGGTTTAAGATATTACATGCATTGTGCTATGTTACTGCATTGTATCACGGTCCAGATTATAAAGCAGGTTTTCTTAGTTGAAGCCATGAATAGATGGAAAATCACAGGCAATGCAGCCACAGTTTTCTGATATGTGCTGGTGCAGATGGGAACATAGAAAATTTACCCTTTGTGGTACTGTTATATGTACTATTGCACTTGTGGCATGCTTTTAGTTAGTTTGGGCTACTGAGCTGTCGTAATTCACATAAAGTGTGTGAAAGGGGATATTAATGGCATAATATTAACCAAAATCTAATTCTGATCCAAATTTCTCAATCTTTCACTCATCATTTTGGGCTAGATTAAAACTCCTGTCCCAGGAATGAAAGGAGAGTGTCCTGAATCCTACCTTTGAGCAGTAATACAATTGAGTGGCAAATGCATTTTATTATCAACTGTACATGATGCTGCTTTATTGGACCAGGCAAAATGCACTCTGCTTTTCTAGAGGTACCAACTCAAGGTTGGTACAATATCACAGGCGCTGGCAACCTTCTGGTACCTTGGTCAAGTCATAATCAATCATTCATGAACCTTCACAATGGGGGTTGGCCCGCTATTCAACTGTCAGAGGCATTGCAGCTAAACTCAATTCAGCACAGATCAGAAATCAAACCTGAGACTTTCCTAGTCTGTTTTGGCTCAGCTATTGGCTGAACCTTTGGGGAAATGGAAACAGGTAGCTGTTTAATTAGTAATTTTGCACTGCAATTTCAACAGATATTATTCCCATAACAAGATGGTAAATAAATGCTGACTGCAACGATTAAAAAAGATTGAGCCAATCATAAAATGTCACATATACAATAGAGCTCAGTGGTTACTAAAAAATTAAGCAAGTAGCCTCAGGCTACACAACTCGTGAGTGTTGCAGGTGGCAATGAGTCAAGAAATATGCATCAAGGGAGGTTTATTTTTATCTAATTTATTCTCCATCATATAATCTATTTATCCTGCACTAAAATACACAGTTATATGGAGATGAAAGCTTTTATTGTGTTAGTTTTAAGTAAACATGGCACAGTTAGGATGATTGACATCTATTACATGTGTGATATTAGATTATACAGGTCAATCAGCTTATGTGGTGAAAACAGATAAGTTAACATTTCGCGTGCAGATCCTTCATGTGTTCTCTCCATAGATGCTGACTGACCTGCTGCATGTTTCCAGCATTTTTAATTTATTTTATTTCATATTTCAAGCATTTGTAGTTTCTTTATTGAGATTAGGTTATACGGTGCATATGTTTTGCTCAGAAATGATGCATAGATCTTTGAAGTTGGCAGGGCATATTGAGAGAGTGGTTGGTAAAGCATTTAGGATCTTGGGCTTTATAATTAGAGGCATTGAGTACAAAAGCAGGAGGTTATGCTGAACCTTTATAAAGCTCTGGTTGGGCCCCAACTAGAGTATTGTGTCCGGTTCTTGTCATCACACTTCAGGAAGGATGGGAGGGCCCTTGAGAGGGTACAGAGCAGATTAATGGCTCCAGGAATGAGAGATTTTAGTTGCAAGGTTAGGTTGGAAAATCTGGGTTTGTTCTCCTTAGAACAAAGGAGATTTAGGGGAGATTTAATAGAAGTATACAAGATTAACAAATGATGAAGGACTAGGGGACACCGATTTGGGGCAAAAGATGCAGGGGGAATACGGGGAAGCAGCGGGTGGTAATGACTTGGAACTCGCCACTAGGGTGGTGGAAGCGAAGACAATCACTGACTTCAAGAGGAAGTTGGATGGCCACCTGAGAGGAATAGACTTGCAGGACTGTGGTGATTGAGCTGGGGAGTGGGACTGACTGCGTAGCTCTGTGACTCAAAGGGCTGAACGGCCGCCTTCTGTGTGGTAAATGACTCTATGACGCTGATGTTTGATGTGGGTGTCCCAGTGCATGAATCGCAAAAGGTTAGTATGCAGATAAACAAGTAATCAAGAAAGCCAATAGAAGGGTAATTATAGGCTAGTGAATCTAATGTCAGTGGTAGGGAAATTATTGGAAAAAATTCTGAGACACAGGATTGCAGGTTGATAGGTAAATTGGCCATTATAAATTGTCCCTAGTGTAGGTAGGGAATATGGGATTACTGCAGGGTTAGTATAAATGGGTGGTTGTTGGTCGGCACAGATTCAGTGGGCCAAATGGCCTGTTTCAGTGCTGTATCTCTAAATAAATAAAATAAAATAACCTCCAGTTGGAGAGGTAGGAATTAATCAGGATAGTCAGCATGGCTTTGTCAGAGGGAGATCGTGGCTAACAAACCAGATTGAATTTTTCGAGGAGGTGACTAGGTGTGTAGATGAGGGTAAAGCAGTTGATGTCATCTACATGGACTTCAGTAAGGCTTTTGATAAGGTCCTGCATGGGAGATTGGTTAAGAAGGTAAGAGCCCATGGGATCCAGGGCAATTTGGCAAATTGGATCCAAAATTGGCTTAGTGGAAGGAGGCAGAGGGTGATGGTTGAGGGTCATTTTTGCGATTGGAAGCCTGTGACCAGTGGTATACCGCAGGGATCGGTGCTGGGACCCTTACTGTTTGTAGTGTACATTAATGATTTAGACATGAAAATAGGAGGTATGATCAGTAAGTTCACTGATGACACGAAAATTGGTGGTGTCGTAAATAGTGAGGAGGAAAGCCTTAGATTACAGGACGATATAATTCAGCTGGTAAAATGGGTGAAGCAGTGGCAAATGGAATTTAATCCTGAGAAGTGTGAGGTAATGCATTTTGGGAGGACTAACAAGGCAAGGGAATATACAATGGATGCTAGGTCCCTAGGAAATACAGAGGGTCAGAGGGACCTTGGTGTACTTGTCCATAGGTCACTGAAGGCAGCAGCACAGGTAGATAAGGTGGTTAGGAAGGCATATGGGATTCCTGTCTTTATTAGCCGAGGCATAGAATATAAGAGCAGGGAGGTTCTGATGGAGCTGTGTAAAATGCTAGTTAGGCCACAGCTGGAGTACTGTGTACAGTTCTGGTCGCCACACTATAGGAAGGGTGTGATTGCACTGGAGAGGGTGCAGAGGAGATTCACCAGGAAGTTGTTGGGCTGGAGCATTTCAGCTATGAAGAGAGACTGGATATGCTGGGGTTGTTTTCCTTGGAGCAGAGAAGGCTGAGGGGAGCATGATTGAGGTATAAAAAATTATGAGGGGCATTGATAGGATAGATAGGGAGAAACTTTTTCCCTAAATGGAGGGGTCAATAACCAGGGGGCATAGATTTAAGGTAAGGAGCAGGAGGTTTAGAGGGGATTTGAGGAAAATGTTTTTCACCCAGAGTGGTTGGAATCTGGAATACACTGCCTGAAGGGGTGGTAGAGGCAGGAACCCTCACAACATTTAGGAAGTATTTAGATGAGCACTTGAAACGCCATAGCGTTATTTCTGTTGTTCTGTTGATATGGATAAGAACAAAGAACAGTACAGCACAGCAACAGGCCATTTGGCGCTCCAAGCCTGCACCGATCTTGATGCCTGTCGAAACTAAAACCTTCTGCACTTCCGGGGACCGTGCCCCTCTATTCCCATCCTGTTCATGTATTTGTCAAGATGCCTCTTAAACGTCGCTGTTGTACCTGCTTCCACCACCTCCCCCGGCAGCAAGTTCCAGGCACTCACCACCCTCTGTGTAAAGAACTTGCCTCACAAATCCCCTCTAAACTTTGCCCCTCGCACCTTAAACCTATGTCCCCTAGTAACTGACTCTTCCAGCCTGGGAAAAAGCTTCTGACTATCCACTCTGTCCATGCCACTCATAACTTTGTAAACCTCTATCAGGTCGACCCTCCACCTCCGTTGTTCCAGTGAAAACAATCCATGTTTATCCAACCTCTCCTCATAGCTAATGCCCTCCAGACCAGGCAACATCCTGGTAAACCTCTTCTGTACCCTCTCCAAAGCCTCCACATCCTTCTGGTAGTGTGGCAACCAGAATTGCATGCAAGATTCCAAGTGTGGCCTAACTAAGGTTCTGTACAGAAAACTAGGATATATGTTGAAGGATTTATTTCCTTCACTTTCATGCAGTTTGCATCTGTCTGTCCAGTTATGCATTGGTACATTTTTCACCAATATGATTGGTCCTGGAGAAATGGGACAGGGGACAGAGGTGAGGACTCTGCAGACAGCATCTTGAGCAGCCTTTTGGCAACATCTGCCTCATGTACCAAAACACCACTGGGTGGAAGCCAGAAAATGTAGGTCAGTCATTCCTGATGCCTCAGTTTATGGGCTAAATATTTTACTTAACTGACCCAAGCAGGAGCGGATGGGTCAAAAAGGATGGGAAACCTGGAAGTTTGGATTCCCCCACCTGCTCTGCAGTTTTAGTGTGTGCACGATGTCGCTGATCGGTTCCTCTGCTTGCAGACTTGGCCTTCAGTCAGGTGGGGAGCAGCTGGTCAGTGAAGGCTGCGGTACCAGGTAAGTCCGCACCGGGGGTGGCGAGGGTTAGGGTTGTCGATCCCAAGAGAGGGGAGGGTTTTGATTGGAACTTGGGGAGGAACTCAGGCCAAGAGGCTTGATTGTTTGGGCAAGAAGCTGCCATTGATTAACTTAGCAATGAAGGACAACTTACTGACATAATACTGACACCTTGAACTGTAAGGACAAATATATCATACAAAGTCTAGGTTGGTATATGAATATTGTTTGTACAGAAGATGTGTGCTATTTCTATGCATGCTAAATCTGGTCAAAAGAAATTGTGGCTCCTGCATTATCAACATAACTTGCCATGCTCTCAAATCTGCCTTAGGCAGACATTGTAAAGTGTTTACAGAAAGCTTGTGCCAGCTTCATACACAAGTCATATATAAACTGTAAAGCAGCCAATGTGAATGAATTGGGAGTGAATTGTCAGCCTTTGTACACTAACGCTACACTACATGTGTTGTCAGAATAATACTTATTAATAAAATAGATTTAGAAAGTGAGTAGTTTTTCTCTGCGATTGAACCTTTAACAAAAAACATGATAACATTTTCTGACAATACAATGTGAACAAGGAATGGAGGTTAAAATAAATTCAACCAAGTCCACATTGCAATAAATTTACCCTGATGGAAACATCAGCAAAACTTTATTGATTTTGTCCCACATCAGAACTTGTGTAAATGTCACAATGTCTCGTAGAATTGCTGAAGTTGAATTGCCTATTTCTCGAACTTTACTGGAATAATGGAATATGAAAGGTAAGAAGCCCCAATATTTATGCATCTTTTAACAATTTCAACTTCAAAGAAAAATTTATTTTTTAAAAATGTAGAAGATGATTAAATTAAAAACAGTTTCAAAGTCCTAATTTGTTATTTAAAATAAAATGTATACCATTGAGCACCGCCACAATCTATTGATACATGCTGCTATTTATTCTTTAAACAATCTTCTTCAGAAAACATATTTAGTAACCAGAATTTTTATCTACGCACTGTGTAGAATCCAATGTTGTTCTGTGTCGCTCTCCTCACTCAGGATTTGCAATCTGTGTTATGGAGACACAAATATGTTCCACTCTGAGTTAAAGACTGCAGAGAGAGAAAGGGGAACCGGGCATGGAGGTGGGGAATAGGGACAATCTCCGCGGAGGTTCGATCCTGGGGTGGGGAAGGGGGGATGTCCTGGGGTTAGGATGAGGGAGGGTTTGGTCTGGTGGATCGCCTGGTGGGGGAGGGTGGGATCAGGCACCTGTTGCTGGTGGGGGTTGATCGGGAGCCTGGTGGTGGTCTGGGAGAGTGGGGTGTTATCAGGGGCCTGGTGGTTGGAGGGAAGGATCAGGGCCCTGGTGGTGGTGCTGGGGGGAGATTAGGGGTCTGGTGGTGGTGAGGTAGGGGGGATCAGGAGCCTGCTGGTGGTGGGACGAGGCATCGGGAGCCTGGTGTTGATGATGGAGGGGTTGGGGGGAACAGGGGCATTGAGATGGGGAAGTGGGGGACTGAGGGGCTGACTGAGGCTTGGTCAGGAGGGTGGGGGGAGGTCAGAGGCCTCAGGGGAAGGTTAGTGAGGGTGAGCTGGATTGTGGAGGCTTCACAGGCAAGCATACTGGTTCCAGGAGGTAGATGTTGTCATGAAAGTGCTATGCTGAATGATGATTTTTAATTCATCAGTTGGAAAACTAAATTAAGCTTTTAAAAAGTAAGCTGGAAAGCTGAATTCAACTTTTATAAAGAAAGCAGCTAAGTTGGCCACCACAATTTGAATTGAAGCCCCTCACATTCCAAGGTATCGAGGTGGAGACGCATGTCTAAATAGCCCTCATCCAGAACAAAGGCTTGAACAGTTGAATGAGCTTGCTGGTAATGCCTTCATTTGCAAGACATTCAAAGCCATCTTGGAACATTAACACTAGTGCAGATGAACCTCAAGGGGTAAACATTGAAACAGTAAGACCTGAGAGAGATTGGAATTCTTAGACTGGGATCTCATTAAAGTATAAAAGAAAATACACTGGGACAATTGTGTGACAGACTCTCCACCTGTGTGAAATTTTGGAGTTTGTTTTGGACCCACCAGACAAGCATCTGAGCTAACCAGTGCAGGACCCAAGTGTTCGGTCTCTCTGGCTGGCTGTCTCTCCAGGCAACACTGTAAGTTTTGAACCCTGTCTGCGGGCTGCAAAACATCCAAAGTCTATCCTTGCTGCAGACAGAGACTCTGGGGAGAAAACCATCTACATCACTGTCTCCAAGAAAACCCTGAACCAGGTGGCCACCTCTACCAATCAGAATCTTCAGGAGCATGTGCCGGAAGACCACTGAATTACCAGGTCTCTCAAACTGCATATTCTTGGATTGGTTTCCAGAAAAAATAAAACAAATCTACTCTTCACTCTGTAACTTATTTGTGCATGTGTGTGAAAGTTGGAGCGTAGTTTATTATCTTTACTTAGATCAGGTTTTGATTTTAAGTACAATAAACTAGCCTCTTTTTTGTTTAATCTCATGAAAACCTGTCTTAATTCATTCTTTTATGATCATAGCACCTAAAAGGGTTAAGCAATCACTGAACTGGGAAGCAATTTCACTGTTTAAAAGAAGTAAGCCCTTTTGGGGTCAAAGAAGGAGAAGGACCTCACCTCGTAACAATGTAAAGGAACTCACCTCCTAAACCCTTCAAGTCCTCTCCTCAGTGAAACTGCCAAATTTCCTGGCGCTCAGGAAATCTGGCCGATAGCAGTAAAAGTTGAAAAACTGAATGTGAATGAGGCTCGCAGGATCATCGTCATATTTAAAGTTCCAACCTGCCTCATTGCAGGGGGCTGGCTGCCTTACCCACCTCTCCCCTCAGTTAAAGACCAAAGTGGGTGGGTTGGAGGCATACTTGGTTTGGAAAACAGATTTTTAAGACTTTAAACTGCCACCCAATAAACCCACCTGTTTTTAGATTAGAATTCCTCCCTATGTAGCTGGAGATTAAATCACAAGACTCGTGATTGTTTATTTTGTGTCACAATACGTCCACTTGAACACAACTTCACTAAAGATTCCAGATGCTGGCTTCTTATTCTTTTGGGTGTAAGGTATTACTTCAGTTAAATTTCCATTGTAGGAGCTGCCATTGCACGGTTTTAGTAAGACAGTTACAATAATATTGTATTAATACCACATACTTTGCTTTATTCCTGAGTAATCTGCTAGAAGCACACTTGTACCATGTGATATTTGTAATAAGCATGTTACGACATTTGTGCAAAATTCCTCTCCACCGTTTTAAAGAAGATGCTAATATGTTTCAAGCAAGAGTTAAGGACTGATTCTGTAATTTGGCAATCATTGGGATTGCAGGTCGGGAGATCACGTGCTGCAGGCTCAATTTCCAGAACTACATTCCTTGCAAGTGATTGAGCACATAATAAGCCTTTTAACATCTTTATTAAAATAGGAGACAGGAATTTCAAATAAACATGTTAGTGCATCTGTGACTAATATAAATATTGCACAATGGAATTTCAACTCATATGATTGAATGATGTTACTTGTCACATGATATTGCTAGTATTCTTCCAGGTAAACATTTTCTCTCCTGTTTCAACCAGGTGAGAAAGAGGTCTAGGGTTCCCTTTCAGCCTTCACCTGGTCTTAATGTAACAGGACTTAATTTTAAACACACCGTGTTTTTTTAGCTTCCCCTTGGTGAATCCTTGTTCACTGCTTTCCAATTATAAGGCAAAGAAACCAGCACAAGCAGACTTTCTTAAATTTTAACTTTTCTTTTTTAAACCTATTAAACTTTAAATTTAAGCTCTAATTTGTTTAATGCCTACAGATACACGCTGCACCCCACGCTACCATGCATATGCTATACACACATGTAAATAGAGACAGAAAAGAGCAGAAGAAAAATAAAGTGGAAAGATTTGAGGCAATACCTAAAGAGTTGTGTTACGGTTCTTCAAGCTCACTGTAAAGTCCTTGATTGTAGGTAGATCTTGCTTTTCATTGGTGCCCTGTATTCTTCTTAAACCTTGTTCACTGTAAGAGACTTTTCTCTCTTGGGGTTCATGTGTTTTCAGTGGATTCAGAGTCTTGTGAGAAAGAGAGGGGAGTAGACAGGAGAGAGATCTTCTCAGTTCAGGAGCAAACAGACTTTCTTCCCAAACTGTATGTACAAATTCAAAAAACTCAGGTTTCCCAGCAGGTTAGTCATGTGACTAACTGGTTTGACCATATCTGTTTGTGTATTCGGCCATCTTAGCAGTCAACCTGGAATGCAAGCCCCCCCACCTTCAACGTCTGGTGATCAAAAGTCCATTGTGGGTTGAATGTGTCAGGGAATTGCTGCTTTGTCCTTCCAAACACTGTCTGTTAAGATGCAAATGTCTTTTCCAGCCATGGCTGATCTGTTTAACAAGTCCTTTCTTCACTCCAGTAACAGTTTAAAATCAATGTTCATGACAAAATTAATGTGCCTCATTCTTGGCAGGTGGGGGCCGAGCATAATGCTCCCTTATAGATATGACATTGTTTCAATGAAGATATGCTACAATATGCATTATGAGCACATAAAATATCAGAGATGCATCAAAGCTCTGCAGTCCTGCTGCATCCAGTCACTGGACTAGTAACCTAGAGACCCAGGATATTGCTGTAGGGATATGTGTTTGAATCCCACCATGGCAGAAGTCTTCAGCCAATTCAATTCACTCCACGTGATATCAGGAAACGACTGAAGGCATTGGATACTGCAAAGGCTATGGGCCCTGGCAACATTCCGGCAATAGTACTGAAGACCTGTGCTCCAGCAAATTGCCCAGGTATGCCCTGTACACAAAAAGCAGGACAAATCCAAGCCGGCCAATTACCGCCCCATCAGTCTACTCTCGATTCTCAATAAGTGATGGAAGGTGTCGTCGACAGTGCTATCATGTGGCAATAACCTGCCAGGCAATGACTATCTCAAACAATAACCTAACCCCTTGACATTCAATGGCATTACAATTGCTGAATCCCCCACGATCAACATCCTGGGGGTTACCATTGACCAGAAACTAAACTGGAGTAGCCATATAAATACAGTAGCTAGAAGAGCAGGTCAGAGGCTAGGAATCCTGTGGCGAGTAACTCACCTCTTGGTTCCCAAAGCCTGTCCACCATCTACAAGGCACAAGTCAGGAGTGTGATGGAATACTGTCCACTTGCCTGGATGGGGGAAGCTCCAACAACAAGAAGCTCAACACCATCCAGGACAAAGCAGCCCACTTGATTGGCACCCCATCCACCACCTTAACATTCACTCCCTCCACTACAGGTGCACCATGGCTGAAGGTATACTATCTGCAATGTCCGCTGCAGCAACTGGACAAGGCTTCTTTGACAGCACCTCCCAAACTCCGCGACCTCTACCACCGAGAAGGAACTGGGCAGCAGGTGCTTGGTAACACCACCAGCTGCAAGTTCCGCTCCAAGTGATACACCATCCTGACTTGGAACTATATCGCCGTTCCTTCACTGTTGCTGGGTCAAAATCCTAGAACTCCCTTCCTAACAGCACTGTGGGAGTACCTTCACCACAAGGGCTGCAACGGTTCAAGAAGGTGGTTCACCACCACCTTCTCAAGGTCAATTAGAAATAGGCAATAAATGCTGACCTTGCTAGAGATGCCATATCCCATGAATGAATAAAAAAGTCACTCATCGAAAAAATGCATTCGGCCCAATTTCAACCATGCCCCGCCCACCTCTTGGGCCCAATGAGAACATGAGGCTGGTTAAAATATCTGTAGTCTGGTACAAGCTCTGTCCTCCGTCATTTTAGCAGGTATGTTTTGGGCAGGCTCAGAGGCCTTTGCTCCAGGGAGGCAAGGACCTCCTTAAAATGCAACAGTCGAGGTCCGATCCTGTCATTTGTACCCCAGCGCGATTTTAACATTCCGTGTTCTGCACCCAGTGCCAGCCTCACCATGTGTCAAGCAGGAGCATACCCAGAAGAGAGGTGAGGTCAGTAATTCATTTTTAGGGATGCCCCTCTGCATCTGACTAGGAAGCCTTGGACCTCCTCCTCCTCTTGATTTTCCCCCTTCCCTTGACAGGGTTTGCCCTACTGATCACCCCTTCCCTTCACCCTCTTCCCCACCCCACAATGCACTTATTTGACTGCAGGTCCCTCACAGAATCACATAATCGTTACAGTGCAGAAGGAGGCCATTTGGCCCATCGTGTCTGCACTGGCTCTTCGAAAAAGCGACTCCCTCAATTCCATTCCCCTGCTTTCTCCCCATAACCCCACACATTCTTCCTTTTCATATAACTGTCTAATTCCCTTTTGAATGATTCAATTGAACCTGCCTCCACCACATTCTTAGGCCATGATTCCAGACCTTAACTCCACTCGCTGCATGAAAAAGATTTTCCTCATGTCAATTTTGCTTCTCTTACTAAATACCTCAAATCTGTGCCCTCTCGTTCTTGATCCTTACACAAATGGGAACAGTTTCTCTCTATCTACTCTGTCCAGACCCCCTCATGATTTTGAATACCTCTATCAAATCACCTCTCAGCCTTCTCTTCAAGGAAAAGTCCTAACTTCTCCAATCTATCTTCATAACTGAAATTCCTCATCCCTGGAATCATTCTCGTGAATCTTTTCTGTACTCTCTCCAATGTCCTCACGTCTTTCCTAAAGTGAGGCGCCCAGAACTGGATGCAATACTCCAGCTGAGACTGAACTAGTGCCTTATACAAGTTCAACATAACTTCCTTGCTCTTGTACTCTATGCCCCTATTAATAAAGCTGTATGCTTTATTAACTGCTCTCTCAACCTGTCCCAACCTTCAATGCACATATACACCTAGGTCCCTCTGCTCCTGCACCCACTTTAGAATTGTGCCCTTTATTTGATATTGTCTCTCCATGTTCTTCCTACCAAAATGAATCACTTCATATTCTCTGCATTGAACTTCATCTGCCACCTGTCTGCCTATTCCACCAACTTGTCTATGTCCTTTTGAAGTTCTACACTATTCTCCTCACAGTTCACAATGCTTCCAAGTTTCGTATCATCTGCAAACTTTGAAATTGTGCCCTGTACACCAAGGTCTAGGTCATTTCATTAATATCTATCAGGAAAAACAAGGGTCTCAATACTGATCCCTAGGCAACTCTACTACAAACCTTCCTCCAGCCTGAAAAACATCCATTAACCACTACTCTTTGTTTCCTGTCACTCAGCCAATTTTGTATTCATGTTGCTACCGTCCCTTTTATTCCATGAGCTACAAGTCTGTTGTGTGGCACTGTATCAGATGCCTTTTGAAAATCCATATACACCACATCAATAGCATTGCCCTCATCAACCCTCTGTTATCTCCTCAAAAGTTAGTTAAACATGATTTTCCCTTAAGAAATCCATGTTGGCTTTCCTTAATTAACTCACATTTGTCCATGTGACTATTGATTTTGTCCCGAATTTTTTTTTAGATGTTTTGCCACCACCGAAGTTAAACTGACTGGCCTGTAGTTGCTGGGCTTATCTTTACACACTTCTTTGAACAAGGGTGTAACATTTGCAATTCTCCAGTCCTCTGGCACCACCCCCGAGTCTAAGGAAGACTGAAAAATTATGGCCAGTGCCTTTGTGATTTCCACTCTCACTTCCCTCAGTATCCTTGGATGCATCTCATCCGATCCTGGTGTTTTATCCACTTTAAGTACAGACAGCCTATCTAATCCTTCCTCTTTTTATCACTTTTAAACCCCTCTAGTCTCTGACTTACCTCCTCTTTCAACATTGCCTGGGTTGCGTCTTCTTCCTTGGTAAAGACAGATGCAAAGTATTCATTTAATACCTCAGCCATACCCTCTGCCTCCATGTGTAAATCCCCTTTCTGGTCCCTAATCAGCCCACTCCTCCTTTTACCACCCTTTTACTATTTATATGCCTATAGAAAACTTTGGGATTTCCCTTAATCCTAGCTGCCTGTTTATTTTCATGCTCTCTCTTTGCTTCTCTTATTTGTTTTTTCACTTCCCCTCTGGACCTTCTATATTCAGCCTGGTTCTCAATAGTATTTTCTACCTGGCATCTGTCACAAGCACGCTTTTTCTTTATCTCCTGCCCCAATTCCCACACCTATCCACTGTCTTCCACATGAATCGCACTGGGCTCGCACTAGAGTTGGACCTGGGCTATGGTAATGAGGCCTGGGAGTTTATAATGACCCAGGCCTCATGTTGGTGAATCAGAATGAGCCTGCAGTTTGTTCTGCCAACTCCAGGCTGAACTCATACCCCGAATTAAAATCGGGTCTAATATCTTTCTTCTAATTACTGAAATACACAATGTCATGCTGATCTTCCTTCACAGAGAGCAGCAACACACAATGTCACAACTAATTACTGTTCTGAACTGCGATTGTCTAAGTACACAATGCATAGTTCCCCAAAGGACTTCCTGGCTGTACTTGTTAGTAATGGAGGGCAATCAAGCACAGGCTTCCTAAAATGAATTGTTTGTGTGAGATTCATGACTTTCTATGTGACCAAATACTCTGCAGCCTCCATTCCAGGTAAAGCCTTTTGTAACAGTGTAAGGTTTCTGCAAGCGTGGGTCGGGGGACAGCTTGGAATTTGGGTTGATGGGGGAAAACGCTCACGCAATGATAGAGAGAATTGCTTGAAGTGTTGAGGCTGAAATCACTTAATTTTAAGAATGGACCTTTTGTGTCTTTTTAGACCTCGTAGTGTAAATCTAGTTTTTCAGTGATAAACATACTGGAGGAATTTCAACTAGCCCCAACACTACCACCCACCTCGGTCCAAAATACTCCATCTATTCCCACTCGGCTGGGATTTTCTCTACTTGATCTCTCAGGAATGTGAGGTGCCTGTCTGAGTCAGGCTGGAGCCTCATCCATTCCTGCAAATAGGGGTCCTATAATGTCAATGGGACCCTGATGGAATGTTAACCTGTAAGAAAGCTTGGCAACCACTGCAGAAGCCCTGACAGCAACAACCTGGACGAAGCACAAGACGCCCTGTAAAACTTCTAATTTTGGGGCCAGATGAGCAGGAATGCTTCTCCAAGCCCTACAAGGGAAGAGTAGGCCTCCCATATCTGGACTTCCCTCCCCCCACCACGCCAACCCCGCTTCCCGAACTACTGACTGCCCTGGAATCCCTATGGCGCCCTCCCTGCACCCCGCCCTCTCATGTTGGGCCTTCGGGCAGCATGTCATTTAGCTCCCTGCCATCAACTTCCTGGCTTTATTGGTCTGGAGATCGACCAGTATCAAGTTAATGAGGCTTGGCTGTTAAAATCTGCTGGGCCTCCCACTGTGCCACTCCATCAGTATAGAAATGCCAATTAACAGAATGACAAGTATTTAACATATTGTAACACCCAGAGGAGGCACCGTTACCTGCTGGAGCTGGAGTAAGGGCACTGTTTATCTGGTGCGCAGCACCACTTAATGGTGTGTGACTGCAGCTAAATTACACGAGGAAGACAAAGGAATATTAATATCAGCTAACCTATAACACACATGAGCAGAATATATAATTTCTTCAACTAGAAGTACATCAAAGGGCTATGTGAATTTTTAGATCCCAGAATATGTGCCTGTGACTGGAGAAGGAAATTTTAATTCTTTGGAGATCAAGTCCCTGATATTGGTTGAATCCTTCACAATGACTTATTGTTCTTCATGCAAATAATGCCACTGTCTTTGAACAGTTAGTAGACCTTTTCATTAATATGAGTAACCATTTCACAAATTATTAGTGTTGCCTAATGGGATAATAAAATGTTAGCCTTTGTCTTCCAAAACCGAAGGAATTAGAGAATGCGCAACCTAAATGTTTTACTTCCCTGCAAACATAATGCTTGTGAATTCTATAGCTGCTTTCTGTTTTGACACAAGAATGTAATAAATTTTGCTTGCAGAAATAATAAAACATGTGCAACTGTTGCTTTGTTAACCTCCGTAAATTTGAAGTGATTTAGCAGTCTTACTTTTTGCCACATGATTTTGCTGCAAAATAATATGACACAACAGTTATCTGATGGGTTTGTTTGTGTAATGTAATCATTAACGGTGAAGCCTAAATGCAGCCTAAATTACCTGGAGCCTTGGAAAGCTTTCAAGCGATCTGTGATATACCTTCTTTAAAAGCTGCACTTTGGAGGGAGTTAGCATCTTCTTAGTCATCAAGGATTGAGGCTTTATATGAACTAGACATGGGGGTTACACTTTGTGCAGCATCTAAGGTATCTGGAAGAAGTTTAAAAGCAACCTTTGTAGTCACATAAAGCCAGTTGCAAGTTAATGACATGAGCAAGTCTCTGCAAAGTAAATTGGTCCAACACACTGTCAGACCCACAGAGATATCAGAAAAGGATTAACAGGCAAATGCACACTAGGAATCAATTTATATTAAAGGCCTGATGACATTCAGAACCAATGCCTCTGTCAGTATGCAGTCAGTTACATTTAAGTTTCATTTAAGAAAATATTTTTGTAGTTTTTTTGACTCACTTCATGTCAGGAAACATATTTGGTGATGGCTCAGAATGCATAAAAAAACACATTTATTTTTCTGTATCTGGGAGTGCACAGCAATATAGCATAAACACTTAATACCAAATGGCAATAAGAATGTTATACTAAAGAGTTATGGCCCACCCAGATTTTGCAGTCAGTGGTGAAGTGACAGCATTGTTGCTGACCTCGAAGAAAGCTGCCCACAAATATCTAGTGATCTCTGTGGTGGAAGAGAAGCTTCTAGATCTACTGTTTGTCAGCCAAATCACCTTTATCTGTGGATTGGTATTGGTAGGCAGGCACAGAGCATCTCTCTTGTAGCCTGATTTTCCTCGTATCACCCTGTCTTTCAATCATTTCAGATAGAAGGATTCCCATTGGGAATTCCATCAATGCTGTCATGACCAGGTGAGGAAGGGGTCTCGGGCTCGCCTCTTGCCCCTACCTGGTTTGGCTGTAACAGGGTTTATCTTTTTAAACACAGTGATTTTAGCTTACCACCGCAGTGAGCCCTTGCTCACTGCACTCTCATTACAATTGCAAATGAACCAAACAGACAGGTTTTCTTAGGTTTAAACAAAAAAGATGTAAGTTTATTAGCCTTATCACTCTAACCCGGTTAAAGTTGCTAAAATACGCGACACAACCAAACTCGCATGCATAAGAGAGAAACACACACACAAATAAATACAGAGGGGAAGAAAGAATTAAATGGGGCTGTGGGGGAGCAGGGTGTTGAAGTAGAGTATGTAATGAATGGAATACAGGTACTGTCCTTTGTTCTTGATGTAATATCCTTGATTCAAGTTAAGGTCTGGGAGTCCTTGCTGGGGCCACGTGCACAATTCCCGACTTGTTTCTGTGGTACCAGAAGGCCGAAGAGGGCTTTGTCTGTAGTCTTGAAGTCTAAGCTGCCACCGTGGGTTCCCTGGGACTTTGCTGGGGCGAGGGACAGAAAGAGAGAGATCTTCTCCTTAGTGTTCAAATTGCAGTCTTTTCCTTTCTGTGAGGCACAATTCAAAAAGCCCCAGTCTGGCCAGCAGGTAGGTCATGTGACCATCTCTGTTTAAAACGACGGCTTCTGGGAAGTTTGTTGGATTTCAAAGCTTTCCAGACACACTGGGTAGGGGGAAGGTGGGGGGGTGGGTGGAGGGTGGAGTTCTGGCTCTTACACAGTCCAGACCAATCTTGTTAATTAAATCAAGGAGCACCCCCCATTGTCTCTCCATTTATGTCTCTCACAATGCAAATGTGCAACCATGTTTTCAGCCGCTCAGCTCTGCTTTTTTAAAACAAGTTATTTGCAATGTCCAGTAAAAAGTTTCAAGTAGTGTCCCATATGGCAAAATTAATATGTTTCCATTTGGCAGGTGTGAATTCCGTCACAATGCCAACAATGAAACTGAAAAATGAAAAGAAAGACATTGTTGAGGGGGCTTGCAGTAAGGTAGTGTTCTCCTCTTCAGGGTGGAACTTTTTTGTATCTGCCTTACTCCCAATCCTAGGTCAGGATCATTGCATGTGTGTGGCAGGCTTCCTGCAGGATTCCCTTCATCAAACTGGAGTTTGCCAGTGTAAGGGCAGAAAATCACGGCAGCCAGGAGCAAAAGGTCTACCTTGATCTGTAACTTTCCCTTCTTTCCTAATGTCTTTGAATATATAATCGCTTCCTAATTCCATGGTTATCTCTCCCACAACTCCCTGTTCAAATCCCTTCAACACAGTTTCTTTCCTGTTGACAGAACTAAGCCCACCTTAGTCAAAGTCACAAATAACAGTATCTGTAACTGCAACAATCATGTGTCATCTGTCCTGGTTCATTAACATGTTCAGCACTGTTAACCACATTTTCCTCCTCCAACTCTTCTTTGTCCAGGTACGTGAGAATGCTTTTCCATGGTTTCACGCCTACCCCTCTATACACCCAGCATAGTGGCTTCTCTCACCTCTTCAGTCGTGTCTGAATATATCCTTGAGGCCCTCATCTTCCTCAGCTGCATGTGGTCCTTCAGTAATGCCATCTATAAGCACAAGATCAACACACACATCTAAATGGATGCCACTCAGCAATAGCTCTCTGGTTCTTCTCTTGATCCAGCAATCATCTCCATGTTGTTAGACTAACTGCTTGACACTAAGTCATATAAGATCAAAACCTTCCTGCAACTGCAGATCAGAGACTGAAACCATCGTGTTTGGTCTTGCTATAAATTTCCTTCCATTGCCATTCACTCCATCCTCCTCCTATTCTTCCTTCTCCCTGCCATCCTACTTCAGCCACCTACTCGAGCTGAATCAGGCCATATGGATCCTCAGTTTGACCAACAGCTGGGGTTCAAACCCCTATCCATCACCAAGACTGCTCTCATCATATCTCTCACTGCCACTGAAAGCCTTCTCCATACTTTCAGCACCTCTAGAAGCATTTTTTTCCTTCCTGACCTCACATTGTTCACCCTCAATAAACTTCAACTCTTCCATAAATTTGCTTCTTGCTTCATGACCCATCCTTTATCCTACTTGTTCATCATGCCCATTCTCATTGATTTGCACTGGTTCCCTTACTCTCATATGAAATTTAAAACCCTTGTCCATACTTTCAGGTCACTCCATGGCCTTATTCTATGCTCCCTCTTACAGCCTCTTCCAGCTTCATGTCATCTCTTATATCCTTTGTTCATCCACCTCTCTTAATTCTTTCAGCTTGTTCCTTTTGTTTCTTTCCATAAAACAGCTTGAGACATTTTTCTACACTAAATGCGTTATGTAAATGCAAGTTGATTTTTCTACATTAAAGGTGTTCTTTAAATGCAAATTGTTTTTGGTGTCTGCCTGTTCCTTGAGATTGTATTTAACCACCTTCATCCCATCCATCAACTGGTCTTTGGGTTATATCAAACTCGGTGCCAAATATGAAACCTTCCCTAACCATGAGCTTCCCCACCACCAGATTTGTCTCTTGTTCCATAAGTGTGTTTTTCTTTTGTTTTTTGCTAGTTTCTGATTAGCTCTGGTTGCAGCATCAACACTCATTTACATAAAAATCTCATTGCCTGTTTACTCAGATGCTGCTGATGGGATGGGTTAGTTTACTGCTGTCACAATTTGAAACCTGACTGAATTGATAAAGCTGCCATTATCTGGGAAGTAAATATATCCAGTTACCACCATAAATCTGTTTGAAGTGGTTTCATCACCAACAATTTGAAAATAGCGCTCATAATTACAAAGTTAGACCAAGTGAATTTTCAGAATTCTCCAGTCTTTTGTCCAGGAATTTGGTTTGTCTAAAGTTAAGAAAACAGTTGAAAGTGCATCATTCCACCCCCACCCCCCCACCCCCCACCATTCCAGAACAGAAGGATGGTGCCACTGATAGAAAATGGGCAATCTATACAGTTAAAAATGCATGCTACTAAGGTCAGATTACAGTTTGGTATCTTGTCTCAATTAAACATCTGGGGGCAGAATTGTATGTGGATACCATTGGTCTGCTACCATAACTCGCTCCAAGTAAGTGGAGGTACACTGACATCCACAAGGGTCCAGGCCAGCCAGATGTCCTGGACCCCCAAATATTTTGCTACATCTGTCCTCTTGGCCAATAGGAGCATTGCTAAGGTTGGGGAGTGGAGGAAGATGTCCATGGCTGCCCCTCCAAAGGTGAACCAACAGCAGAACTTCCATTGGCAAAGGATAAGCCTGCACCAGAGATGTGCCTAAAGTGGCATTGTTGGGAGTGCTGTGAGGAATTTCAGTGCCTTGATGTCTTGCAGTCACAAACAGTTTGAGGTGCACCAGTGGACACCGCATTTTGTACTCCATGGTCATCTGGGATTGCACTACAGAATGGAACATGTAAAAGAAGGTGGAGAAATCCTATTTATAAAACTGTTGATTAAATATTTCCACGGGCTCATTTGGAATTGTGGAACAGTTGGCACAGCTGATGTAGTGAAACCACTATGTAATTTCCGTGCATGTGAAAATCTGGGCCTTCAACCATGGTTAAGGGTTCAGGTCAAATAGCTGGCACAGGACGTACAACCAGTTTAATATGCACTGGTTTCTTGGTTGATAAATTGGAAATGGGTGTTCTGAATTCAAGTCTACCGCAGTTATCTACTTGAGTTTAGTGGTGTCAGTAGCTCCCTTAAACTGGTTGGTTGCCTGCTTTATCACAGATGTTAACTCCCGGTGCCCTGACCTTAATAGCACAATAGCAGGACCCAGGAGTGTAACAGTGAAACTCCTTGTGAATTGGACCAGATTTTCATCTCTTGAGTACATGTACTCCTTCAGTCTTTCTGAAGGCAGAGCGAGTTAAGAATGGCTAGGCCACTGTTTGTTTTGATTCACAAACTGCTTTATTGCGTGGAAGACAAAACATTCATAACACTGGGGTAGATTTTACTCTTGGCACTAAGCATTGCATGGGTAGAGCATGAAAAGAAAATTGTGGCAGGGAGAATTACACATCAGTAACAGGGGCCACTTGGTTTCCATTCTATGTCGATTTGTCGAACATTCCTTGTTCCAGTCCTACTCAGGCCCGCTCCCCCAACTCTTTTTTTCCGGTACATTGATGACTGTATCGGTGCCGTTTCCTGCTCCCGCCCTGAACTGGAAAATTTTATCAACTTTGCTTCTAATTTCCACCCTTCTCTCACCTTTACATGGTCTATCTCTGACACTTCCCTCCCCTTCCTCGACTTCTTTGTCTCCATCTCTGGGGATAGGCTGTCTACTAATATCCATTATAAGCCTACCGACTCTCACAGCTACCTCGACTACACCTCTTCTACCATTTACGCCACCTCCAGCGTAATGCCACTACCAAAGGCATCTTCCCCTCCCTTCCCCTGCCAGCATTCTGAAGGGATTGTTCCCTCCGCGCCACCCTGGTCCCCTCCTCCGTTACCCCCACCACCTCATCCCCTTCCCACAGTACCTTCCCCTGCAACTGCAGGAGGTGTAATACCTGCCCATTTACCTCCTCTCTCCTCACTATCCAAGGCCCCAAACACTCCTTTCAGGTAAAGCAGTGATTTACTTGTACTTCTTTCAATGTAGTATACTGTATTCGCTGCTCACAATGTGGTTTCCTCTACATTGGGGAGACCAAACGCAGATTGGATGACCGCTTTGCGGAACACCTCCGCTCAGTCCAAAAGCATGACCCCAAGCTTCCAGTTGCTGGCCATTTCAACATTCCCCCCCTGCTCTCATCTCTGTCCTGGGATTGCTGCAGTGTTCCAGTGAACATCAACGCAAGCTCGAGGAACAGCATCTCATTTACCGATTAGGTACGCTACAGCCTGCTGGACTGAACATTGAGTTCAATCATTTCAAAGCATGACGGGCCCCCATTTTACTTTTATTTTTAGTTATTTTTTCTTTTTTCTTTTTATTTTATTTTACTTTGTTCAGTTTGTTTCTACTGTGCCTACCCACTGTGTTTTGTTTTCATGTTTGTGCTTGTGGCTGTTCAGTTTTCAGTCCATTAACACCCTATCTGTACTAATGCTTTGCCTTTCAGCACACCATTAACATACCGTTTGCCTTTGCTCCATGACCTCCTGGTCAGTTATCCTGTGACCTTGTCCTATCAACACCTCTTTTGTTATCTCTTGCCCCACCCCCACTTTACTTGCTTAAAATCTTTTACATTTCTGATATCTGCCAGTTCTTTAGTTTAGTTTAGTTTAGAGACACAGCACTGAAACAGGCCCTTCGGCCCACCGAGTCTGTGCCGACCATCAACCACCCATTTATACTAATCCTACACTAATCCCATATCCCTACCACATCCCCACCTGTCCCTATATTTCCCCACCACCTACCTATACTAGGGGCAATTTATAATGGCCAATTTACCTATCAACCTGCAAGTCTTTGGCATGTGGGAGGAAACCGGAGCACCCGGAGGAAACCCACGCAGACACAGGGAGAACTTGCAAACTCCACACAGGCAGTACCCAGAATTGAACCCGGGTCACTGGAGCTGTGAGGCTGCGGTGCTAACCCCTGCGCCACTGTGCCGCCCTGAAGAAGGGTCACTGACCTGAAATGGTAACTCTGCTTCTGTCTCCACAGATGCTGCCAGACCTGCTGAGTTTCCAGCATTTCTTGTTTTTATTTGTGATGTCAAGCTGGATAAACTCCCGAGTGGTCCAGAAAAGTGTCAGTTACCTGATGAACACATGTCTGAATCGCACCCTTACTGGTATTCCACAGAGCTGTCTGGGCAGAAATGCATGGCTGCAGGTCTTCACATACTAGATGGCACAGCTACCCTATTGCATCTTTGATGAAGCACATTCCTCTACTGCAGAGCTCCTTATTAAGGTGTGCATTGGACTTGCATAGTATGAAAATTCATTGGAGAGTGCATTCTCCTTTTATGCCACCTCAGTCTTATTTCCTCTATCCTCTCTGCAGCTCCTCCCCAAATTTGAATTTCCCATTCAGAATGCCATACCAGTCCTCAGAACCTCTCACTGTGGATGGGGGCAAAATTATCCTAGGCATCTCTCAGTCCCGAATGAGCATGATGAGCTGTGTTGCTCCTTTCTGTGCTATAGGATTTTATGATTAAAAGTCCAGCAGTTTCTTTATTAAAAAATGCTCCAAAAACTTCCCCAGGTCCAATAATCCATGGGCAACCTTCTTCTGATTCATAAGTTTCTCATTTTCACCAGTCTCAACTGATCCTGGCACCTGGTAAGCCTCATAAAACTCATTTTGGGGTGAAAAATCAGTGGAATTCACTTCCTTCTGATTTGCAGGATAGTATATTCAGTTGTCCATTTTTTAGGGCACAGAGATACTGAAAATGGTGAAGAATTTCTGGGGCATAATTCATTGCTGAAATAAATTGCATTGCTTCATTTATTTCATCATCAAAAACTTCATTAATACAGTGGAGCATATGAAATATTTACCCTCGGGTCAAACCCAACCTGACTGATTAAAGCTGCGGTTCTCCTAATTAAATATTTCCTATGTATAGGTAACTTGCTGTGAAAAGTTGTTACTCACACAATGTCCATTTTGAATATATTACATTTTTTTGTAGAGTGCAGCATTAATAATGCCCAACTTGTCTTTACTTCTTTACTAACAGGACTTGACAGGGTAGATGCAGGAAGAATGTTCCCGATGGTGGGTGAGTCCAGAACCAGGGGTCATAGTCTAAAGACACGGGGTAAACCTTTCAGGACTGAGATGAGGAGAAATATCTTCACCCAGAGAGTGGTGAGCCTGTGGAATTCGCTACCACAGAAAGCAATTGAGGCCAAAACATTGAATGTTTTCAAGAAGGAGTTAGATATAGTTCTTGGGTCCTAAGGGGATCAAAGGATATGGGGCGAAAGCCGGAACAGGCTACTGAGTTGGATGATCAGCCATGATCATAATGAATGGCGGAGCAGGCTCGAAGGGCCAAATGGCCTACTCCTGCTCCTATTTTCTATGTTGCTATGTTTACTTCTGAATTCTGACAGTGTGATTGAAAGGTACTCGGTGGTGAAGAGAGGTCTGAGGCACAGAAACTTCATGTTACCACTGCAAAAAACATGAAGCATCTTCAAAATGGTTGCTATAATTAACGGCATTTCTATCTTGGGAATGTACTCATTTACATAGGAAAAGTATACTGAGGGTACAGCTTTAAGAGAAGTAACTGATTAAACCAGCGGCAGTTTTTATTTATTTGTGATAGGCAGGTTGTCAGGAACATTTTAACCATTAGACTAACCTCATTGTATTCTCATTAAATTAATAGAGGCATTATTGATTTGTCACAAACACAGCTTGATATGAAGTCTGAAATATTATTGATATCTTTTTGAAATCTGTGTTATGAATTTTTTTACAAATGATCGAGGAGGGAGGGGATAGAGTAGTGAGTCAGGGGGAGGAGGAGTGGCAAGGATAAGGAGGAGGGGAGATGAAGCTGAGGAGCAGGGGGTGGCAAGGATGAAGAGGAAGGGAGGTGAGGCTGTGAAGGGTTTGGCAAGGATGATGAGGGAGGGTGGTGAGGCTGAGGAGGGGGAGCCAGGGAGGCTGAGAAGGAGGAGATGGGGAGGCTGAGGAGGAGGGGCTGGCAAGGATGAGGAGGAAGAGTGGCAAGGATGAGGGGTTAGCAAGGAGTGTTGGTGAGGCTGAGGAGGGGTTAATGAGTATGGGAATAGTGAGGATGAGGAGGGTGCTGGTGAGGCTGAAGGGGATGGTGAGTGTGAGCAGGAGTGGTGAGGCTGAGGAGGAGGGGTAGCCAGACTAAGGGGGAGAGGTAATGGTGAGGGATGGAGTGGTGAGAGTGGGTGGTGCGGGGATGGTGGTGCTTGGCGTGCATGGGCCAACATGGCCCGCTTTATATTTAAAGGACCCAGATGGGTACTGTTCCTGCTCCCAGCCCCACAAAAATAAAGGCAGCTTGATCTGTGGGATCTTCTTTTACTGAACTGCCAGCTGATACTAGATGCTGAGTGTGGGGCATTGGGCGGGGGGTGGGGGGGGATGCCCTGCCATATAGCAGTAGGCCTAGAGGGGGATTGCTGTGGCCTCAGTGGGAACAGGACAGTAGGTCAGTCCCCACCATCATGGACCATTTCTGCCAGGCAGGTGACCTCAAAATTCAGCCTACAACCTAGCATTTCACGTTTATATGAGTAACAGTGAATTAATATTGGAATGAAAATGAACAGCTCAAAATTAAAAAGGAACTGAAAGCAAGATAAAACCCAGCCTTGATTAGATAAGAGTAAATTCAGCAATTCTGTGCTCCCCCAGTGAGGGGTTGTCTGACATGCCTCCTGTGATCCTCATCCAAAATCTGCAAATAGAGAAATATGCCTGTGATTTGGTACAGCTAGAAGTGGATTGTACAGTTTGGTTTACTGATGGAGCTGAATTTGAAGTTGACGGCCTTCAGAAACAGAAGCGTTACCGCTGAGCCCCCGCAATATTTTGTGTGGGGGCTCATTTAAATGAAGGGGGTGGAGCGGCCACTGCTGATGACGTAGAGGAGGCGGCTGCTCCATCCCTGACAATGGCATCCGGTGCAGGCGCTGATGCCATTTTTGAAGGGCTTCAAGTACTTACGAAAAAATTTAATTTTTAAACAAAGAACAAAGAAAATTACAGCACAGGAACAGGCCCTTCGGCCCTCCAAGCCTGCGCCGATCCAGATCCTCTATCTAAACATGTCGGCTATTTTCTTAGGGTCTGTATCTCTTTGCTTCCTGCCCATTCATGTATCTGTCTAGATACATCTTAAAAGACGCTATCGTGCCCGCGTCTACCACCTCCGCTGGCAACGCGTTCCAGGCAGCCACCACCCTCTGCATAAAGAACTTTCCACGCATATCCCCCCTAAACTTTTCCCCTCGCACTTTGAACTCGTGACCCCTAGTAATTGAATCCCCCACTCTGGGAAAAAGCTTCTTGCTATCCAACCTGTCTATACCTCTCATGATTTTGTACACCTCAATCAGGTCCCCCCTCAACCTCCGTCTTTCTAATGAAAATAATCCTAATCTGCTCAACCTCTCTTCATAGCTAGCGCCCTCCATACCAGGCAACATCCTGGTGAACCTCCTCTGCACCCTCTCCAAAGCATCCACATCCTTTTGGTAATGTGGCGACCAGAACTGCACGCAGTATTCCAAATGTGGCCGAACCAAAGTTCTATACAACTGTAACATGACCTGCCAACCCTTGTACTCAATACCCCGTCCGATGAAGGAAAGCATGCCGTATGCCTTCTTGACCACTCTACTGACCTGCGTTGCCACCTTCAGGGAACAATGGACCTGAACACCCAAGTCTCTCTGGACATCAATTTTCCCCAGGACTTTTCCATTTACTGTATAATTCACTCTTGAATTGGATCTTCCAAAATGCATCACCTCGCATTTGCCCTGATTGAATTCCATCTGCCATTTTTCTGCCCAACTCTCCAATCTATTTATATTCTGCTGTATTCTCTGACAGTCCCCTTCACTATCTGCTACTCCACCAATCTTAGTGTCGTCTGCAAACTTGCTAATCAGACCACCTATACTTTCCTCCAAATCATTTATGTATATCACAAACAACAGTGGTCCCAGCACGGATCCCTGTGGAACACCACTGGTCACACGTCTCCATTTTGAGAAACTCCCTTCCACTGCTACTCTCTGTCTCCTGTTGCCCAGCCAGTTCTTTATCCATCTGACTAGTACACCCTGGACCCCATGCGACTTCACTTTCTCCATCAGCCTACCATGGGGAACCTTATCAAACGCCTTACTGAAGTCCATGTCTATGACATCTACAGCCCTTCCCTCATCAATCAACTTTGTCACTTCCTCAAAGAATTCTATTAAGTTGGTAAGACATGACCTTCCCTGCACAAAACCATGTTGCCTGTCACTGATAAGCCCATTTTCTTCCAAATGGGAATAGATCCTATCCCTCAGTATCTTCTCCAGCAGCTTCCCTACCACTGACGTCAGGCTCACCGGTCTATAATTACCTGGTTTATCCCTGCTACCCTTCTTAAACAAGGGGACAACATTAGCAATTCTCCAGTCCTCCGGGACCTCACCCGTGTTTAAGGATGTTGTACTGATGTTAAAGTTGTATTATCGTGCATTTTCATCTAAAAAATAATTTAAAGCTGGGGGCCCTTTCCCAACATCCCCCCCAATTTTTTTTATTGTCATATATGTAGAAAATTTGCTTTATTACCAACCCGAACATTGCTCCCCAACCTCGTCATATTTGCCCTTCAACCCCTTCCCACCATCCCCACGGCCAATAAAAAGTGTTTTTCCTGCTCCCCCTCCCAACCTGAAAATTAAGCTCCCCCCGACCCTAACAGTGTCTCGCCTTGAATCCCCAAACAGGGATCGGAAGACATGGGACTTCTGGACACAGGCCGGAATGTTGCCAAGGGATGGCCACCTGGTCTAAGTGAGTTGTTTACGATTTATTTGCATTCCTAACAAATGCAAATGATGGCCCCGCCACCGTCTGGCGGGGGTGGGGGTGGGGGTGGGGCGGCGCACCGAGGCCTCGCTGTCACCGGTAAAATGTGGCGAGACCTTCTCGGCATCGGGGGTTGTGGCGGGCTGCTCCCACAAGTATTTTACGGGCACCCCCCCGCCACGACTCCTGACGTCAAGGGGCTGTTAAAATTCAGCACATGGTTTCCTGGTATTTGTCAGCAGTGCAGGGAGGGATAGTACATGGGATCATGAATGCTGGATTTCATAGTATGATTATGTTTTCAAAAACAGTGATTTTTAATGTGGTGTAAGAAGGATTCAGAGGAGACATGTGACCTCACATCAATTCTACCTGTAGGCAAGACAGGGATCCTGGTTACCATGCAAACAAAGAACCCTGATTAAAGACCCTTTTGAAAACAGAATGCAAGGTTATGACACCTGAAGAACAATGTATTTCACAATCCCAGACTCTCAGATCGTAAACAGCCAGGGGCTCTGAAGGTGTAAACTTGAGTTGAACTTTATAACACCTGGAAACAAAGGAAGGCCCGGGTGGTTCTGCTGTAGCCGGACTTGTGGAAAAAACAAGTGGCTATTGACTTTTGATGCTTAGACTGGGTTCAATTATGTGGTTTTCCAGCATGTGTTGGATTTCTGCTTTAACCTGGGCCTGTTTCTCTGGACTTAAGTGATAAGGATGCTGTTTTATAGGAATGGATTCCCCTACATCCACATCATGTGTGGCTAAGGTTGTACATCCTGGTTTGTCCCTACAGACTCCTTTAAATGCCATGAGTAGCCCTGTTAGGTCTTCTCATCGTTCTGCATCTAAATATGAAAGTATAGTGTCCAATCTCCCTGCAACTTCAGTATTAGCTAACAGGATAGTAGGAGGTTCAATTTGAGAATTTTCTAGGTCTTCTTCTGCCTCATCCTCACTATCCCATTTATCGTTCACTGTCTTTACTACCTGGCATACCTGAGCTTGCTTATCCTCCTCCCGGTGATGATATTGTTTCAACATATTGATAGGACACAACCGATTCTTTTTCCGGCGATCTGGGGTGCCAGTCAAATAATTTACTTTACCAATTCTTTTGCTTACTTTATATGGACCACTGAACCCTGCTTTCAGTGGTTCACCCTGTAAAGGCAATCATACTAATACCTCATCCCCTGGTTGAAATGTTCGGGTCTTGGCATGCTTGTCTGCCCATTTCTTCATGGTTGTTTGGGAAGCTTTCAGGTTTTCTTGAGCCACTTTGCAGGCTCAACTAATTCAAAAGGACTAAAACTGGTAGACTCATTAGGTGGCAAACAAAATAAAACTGGTAGACTCATTAGGTGGCAAACAAAATAAATTTCTAGCCCTTTATCCCAATCATGGGGATATTCATGACAGTATGCCCGTTTTGAGGGTTTGACAGTACCTTTCTAAAGCCCCTTGTGTCTGTGGGTGGCATGCTGAAGACTTTAACTGTGTTAGACCCAAATTATTCATAAACTCCTGGAAAATTGTAGACATAAAATTGGAATCTTGATCCGACTGCATCTCAATTGGCAATCCATATCTATTGAAAAACTGTGTGAACTTCTGTACTCTTCGATACTCCCCACTGATACCATTCACTAAAACCTTAGCAGAAATTGTACTGGGAGTCGAGTAGCCATATTCATGATAGTGAGTATACTTTGGTGTCCTGCTTTTGTTTTTGGTAAAGGTCCTACACAGTCTACCAATACCCTACTAAATGGTTCCCCAAAAACTGGTATGGGAATTAGAGATGTTGGTTTTATGGCAGATTGCGGTTTTCCCACAATCTAACAGTATGGCACGTTTTACAAAACTGCACCATGTCCTTGGCAAGACTTAGCCAGTAAAAATGTCAACCGATACGTGATTAGGTCTTCCGGATCTTCATGTCCCGCCATAGGAATTTCATGCGCTAGCCTTAATATTTGATATTTGAGCAGTACCATTATCTGGTGAACAACCGTCCGTTGTTTGTCCGTAGGTCTGTGAGGAAGTCTCCACTTCCTCATCAGAATCCCATTTTTAATATAGTAGCCTTCTGGAACTCCCTTTCCCTCAGCTTCAGTTAGAGCCGCTTATGCCACTATATTTAACTCTGGATTGACTTGCTGAGCCTTGATCAGAGAAGATTTATTGAACATTTTCTTTGGATTATCCAAATCCCCAAAGAAAATTTTAGATATTCAGCTATCAGTCTGTGGTGTCAATTTTACCTCTGACAACGGAACATGTTTAGCCATTGCTCGGGTCATTACACATGAAGGAAAAATTCCTGGAACCTTTTGCTACAACTGTTCTGTCTCTTTGACTTCACTTGGTCTTTACATGACTACTGGAGAAGCTACTACCTTTGTTCCGGCCAAATCATTCCCCAGGAGTAGGTCAACTCCATCTACAGGCAAACTATGGACAACTCCTACAGTTACCATTCCAGACATTAGGTCACACTCTAGGTGCACCCAATACAAAGGTGCGGGTATATACTCCCTGCCGATACCATTCACTAAAACCTTTACATTCAGTGCGCTGTCAGGTGGAAATGTTATGCCTTTGCCTACCAAAAGAGTTTGGGTGGCTCCTCTATCCCTGAGTATAACTATAAATTTACCTGCCTCACTTGATGGATAAGGAGTTACTTTTCCTTTTGACAAGAATTCATTATAACTCTCAGGTATCTTACTCATGACCCCCACACTCACAGCAGTTTTTGTACTTGGCCTTACAGCTGCAGTCAGAGCTACAGACTGATCTGTCATACTCTCGGTCAGGGCCCCTTTCTTTGCATTGGCTTTGTGTACCCCAATAAGTCCCATGGGTTTACCCTGCAACTTCCAGCATTCTGCATGAAGGTGTCCCACCTTGTGACAATGGTAACACTTAGGCTTGTAGACCTCACTTCCACACTTAGCATCTTCCTTTCTGGCCTGAGGAGCAAATCATGGGGTGTTCCCAGCTGTCCCTTTATTGTCCCCAGCTACTTGCCTTCCTTTCATCCTCCCACCTTCTATCCTTCTCAGATTTATTGGGGTGATGGATAAAGGGTTTGGGCTTGTAAACAAGCTCATAATCATCAGTGATTTCAGCTACCTGTCTGGCTGTTGAAACCTTCTGATTCTGTACATGGGTTCTTACCAACGGAGGAAGTGAATTTTTTAATTCTTCCAGGAGAATTAATTCCCTAAGGGCTTCATATGTGGCCTCTACCTTTAGTTCCCACATCCAACAATCAAAACTAATTTGCTTTACCCTCACAAATTCTATATAAGTCTGCCCAGGCTGTCTCTGGAGGTTCCGAAATTTCTGCCTGTACGCTTCAGGGACCAACTCATATGCAGCAAGAATAGCCCTTTTTGCCATCTCACAAACTGTAGAGGCCTCCTCAGAAAGCAGGTCATATACTTCATGAGCTCTGGCCATCAACCTGCTTTGCATAAGCAGTGTCTCGCTTTCCTTGGGCCTTCATCTGCCTGGCTATATTTTCAAAAGATATGAAAAATGCCTCTACGTCCTTTTCCTCAAACTTTGGAAGGGCTTGCACAAATTTAAACGGCTCTCCACTGGATTCTGGGCTGGAGTCAGATCTTTCCTAACCAGAATTTTCCTTGGAGCCAGGGCCACTCTTTTGACTTAGTTCCAGTCTTTTAATTTTGAATTCACTTTCTTCTCTTTCTCTTTGAAATGCTCGCTCTTTTCTCTCTGTCAGGTTCAAGTTTTTTCATTGTCAATTCTCTTTCCTGTTCAAGCTTAAGTTTTCCAATTCTTTTTCCTGCTCAAGCTCAAGTTTTTTTCAATTCCAATTCTTTTACTTTTTGTTTGTCAAGTTCAAGCTGCCTCATCTGCAACTGAACTTTAGCTAACTCAACTGCACTATCATCTGGTTCGCCTTTTTCTTCTTCCACTTTCAAATGGTGTGCTATTACTTCATTTATGTGTGCTTTCTTAGCTCCTGGTTTTAACTCTAACTTCAATTTTGCTGCCAATGCTATTAGCTTAACCTTGGTTAAATTTCTCAAATCACTCAGGGATAAGTCCTCCTTATCCAGAAAGGTCATAACAACTGACCATGACATTCCAGTAGTCTAAACTTTATGCTAATGCACAAAAAACCTGATTTTTCCTTCTCTTTTCAATTATTATTACCCCACTTACAATTGCATGTCGTCAACCTTTTGGGTTATCCTAGACAGAGCCCCCAATTATATATTATGACCAAGGTGGGAGGAGTGCACTGTCTTTTCTAGTTCCACTTCTCCACGGGTCACAACATACATTTAAGTGTAAACCCGGTTATTGATGCGGTCAATCATATATTCCAATCTTTATACCAGAATAAAATACACCAACCAGGTTTCTTTAATAAACAACAAAATTATCAGTTTATTATCAAATAAGACATATCCAGTTATGAAGCAAAGCATTAACACACAGATTGAAATCTGAAAGTTCCCTTTTAAAATATCCCACACACAAACTCACACGCACTGTAAAAATACAGAAATTCTCTCTGAAGAGCTCTGTTACAAAAAAGAAAAAGAATACTTTGGCCAAATGCTTGCTAATTCGTGAAGAAAAAAAAGATCTGGAAGGATGTCAGTTGTCCCTTTTGGTCTGGTGTCCAGGTATGCGGAAACAGGTCACTGGGATCTTTTCTGGAGCAGTTCATTCTGGAGATGTCGAGAATTAATCTGGTAGGCTTTCCAGGAGAAATGTGGCACCAGGGGTTTCTGTTATCACACTGAATATGCAGGGTTTCTCAGTGACAGGAGGAAAGAGGAGTTGACAAACTGGACCTGTCAGGGTTTCTTAGAGAGGTGCAGGAAAGATGAGCTGGGGTTATATTCCTTGGCAGGTTGATCTTCAATTGCTTTTCAAACACTGTCTACATCCCAGCTGAACCAAAACAATATCTCAGAAGTGAAACTCCAAGCAGCAGGTCAGAAGCTCTTGACCACTATAAATATCAACATGTCACTTCCCCATAAACATCTTCCCCAGGTCACCAAGGTTTCTGTTGTTTATTTATTCTAAGGCTTGTGACACCCAATAAAGGCTGTTTGCAAATACAACATCTTAGTGTCCTTTCAGTGAACTGTCAACAACTAAACAAAGTTCAGCATCTATGAAATCTTCAGCCTTCCAAAATCTAATCCATTACTACCATTTAAATACCAAAATTAACAAAAAATGGAAGCACTTTCGTAACAATATGTAAACATGCTAATTATTCTTAACAAAACTCAAGTCATGATTAGTTTTGTTTTACAAACATACAAAATGTCAGACAGGAAAAGACCAGCTGGTCCATAAAGTTGTGATGCCTCATGCATCCCAATAGATGCACTCACTTCCCGCCTGGAGCCATGTAATCTCCAGGGAAAGGTGAAAAATTGGATAACAACCAGGGCTGATTAGCGGAAAAAAACTGGAAAATTCTTCTCTGAGCCTGCCTGCTTACAAAAATTCAACACTTTTTTTTAAGTTCTAACAAAAGAACTTAAATTAAGATGTGGAAAGACATTGGGGGTAGATTTCCCCTAGGATGGTATTAGTGGGCTGCACAGGCATTGACAAGAACTGTGAAGCAGAAACTGACTGATTTGACATAATAGAGATGTTCTTGCTTGTTGCCAAAAGATGGGAGAGATACTGAACCTTTCACTGGTGGTGTACATTCTCTGCAGACTAGTATGACCCAGGAGGAATTCTCTCCAACAATATAGTGTTACGACCTGGTGAGAAAGGGGTCTAGGGTTCCCTCTCAGCCTTCACCTGGTCTTACTGTAACAGGGTTTAATTTTAAATGCAGCGGTTTTTTAGCTCCCCCTTAGTGAATCCTTGTTCACTAACTTCAAATTATAAGGCAAAGAAACTAGCCAAGCAGGCTTTCTTAGGTTTCAAGAAAAAAGATTGAACTTTATTAAACTTAAACTCTAATTCGGTTAATGCCTACGGATACGCAATGCGCCCACGCTAGTATGCATACGTGATACACATTAAAGCCTGGCTCGGGTATAAAATTAAAACCCAATCCGGGCCTGACATGACCACAGCGAACCTGGGCCCGAGTTCTTTTAATTTTTTTCACGTCTGGCCCGACCCGACCCGACCCAACTGGACCCGACGCGAATATCGTTCATCCGTTCCGGCAGCAGGCTATTCCTGCAGATGGAGTTGTGGGGAATCATGGATAAGCCTGATCCCGTGACCTCCCAGAAGCAGCATTGTCCAGCCCGACCTGACCCGACCCCGAATGCTGGACTCGAAATGTAGACCCGAACCGAACCTGACACACGTAGTCGGATCTCGTTGGGTTCGGGTCGGGTAGCCAGGCTTTAATACACACATGCAAATAGAGACAGAAAAGAGCAGAGGAAATAAAGTGGAAAAGTTTGAGGCAATATCTGAATGTGTTTTTGGTTACTGTTCTTCGAGCTCACTGTAGAGTCCTTGATTGTAGGTAGGTGTTTCTTTTTGTTGGGGCCCAGTGTTCTTCTTAAACCTTGTTTGATGTAGGAGACTTTTCTCTCTTGAAGTTCATGTGTCCTCAGTGGGTCCAGAGGCTGGTGAGAAAGAGATGGGAACAGACAGGAGAGGTCTTTTCACTCCAGGAGCAAAGAGTCTTTCTTCTGTTCAAACTCTTTGTACAATTCAGAAAAATCCAGGTTGCCAAGCAGGTTAGTCATGTGACTAGCTGATCTGACCACGTCTGTTTATGGATTCTCTTGTCTTAGCCGACCCTGGAATGTCTCTTCTTACACACAAAATTGGAGCAGGGAATAGCCCTTTTGTCCCTCCAAGCACTGTCTGTTAGTATGCAAAAATGTTTTTCCAGCTAGGTGTCTGGTGTTTAACAAGTCCTTTCTTCACTCCAGTAACAGTTTAAAATCAATATTCATATGACAAAATTAATATGCCTCATTCTTGGCAGGTGGGGGCCTGCATGACAATAGGTAGATGAATCCGAGTGATAGGAAATATGGAAAGCCAAGGAAAAGGGTGTAAAATAGCTGAAAAATCAACTTATACTACAGCATTGTGCAAACATGTTGGTTCCAGGGAGAGATATGTAAAAGTCCACCACTAAATGTGACCCACTGTTCTCTACAGTTCTGTATATTTGAATATGAAAGGCACTGAATAAATGCAAGCTTGTTCTGGCTTTATACACACAAGACAAATCCCAAAAATTATCATGGTCTTTGATATTTTTATTTAATAGCTTTTTACAAAAATCCATAATAGTTTCCGTTATTTCCTTCAGGATTTATTCATGCAGTTGAATACAGGTAAGATGATGTTTGAAATGTGAAACAAGTGGGAATAAAGCCTGCACTAGCCCAGTATTCCTAATTATGTAATGTGGCATTTGCTAGTTCAGTGGCCTTTGTACATTTGCTACTCACTATTTATTCATGGAGATTGTACATAATGCCAATATGCGTATTAATAAATTTTTATACGTAAGTATCATTCTGATGTTAATTAAAGTCTCTGCTGAGATTATATCACTTCTACTATTTTTGTTTGTTTTTATAATGCATCACCAGTTGCCCAAAAGGATTTAATTAATTCCTGTCTTCTTGTATTAAGCTCTGTAGTGATGTTGAGATACAGGAAGCAGACTGAAGACAATAATGTGCTGACTGTACTCTGCACAAAAGACTGAAGTAATTTCCCTAATGACTTTGTTAAATAGGATAAAGCTCTCTTCTTTAGCTACTTGTATACATTGCTGTTTATCTGTTATTTATTTTGAGGAATCTACATGGTAATGTAAATCATGTGTAAATAAAGCCATCTGTTTTGAAATGATTGGCATCCTTCCATCTACGAAAGATGATGGACATGCAGCAAACAATCCATTTAGGTGAGGTGTCTTTTCTTGATGCACCTTTGCTGATGGCTGTGAAGGCCAATCCTTGAGGGACAGGTTCTGCCACAAGTGTTGCATGTGAAGCTGCCAAGTGATGCTGTGAGTTACAGTCATAGAGAGATACAACACTGAAACAGGCCCTTTGGCCCACCGAGTGTGTGCTGACCATCAACCACCCATTTATACTAATCTTACATTAATCCCATATTCCCTACCAAATCCCCACAATTCTCTTACCACCTACCTACACTAGGGGCAATTTACAATGGCCAATTTACCTATCAACCTGCAAGTCTTTGGCTGTGGGAGGAAACCGGAGCACCCGGCAGAAACCCATGCGTTCACAGGGAGAACTTGCAAACTCCGCACAGGCAGTACCCAGACCGAACCCAGGTCACTGGAGCTGTGAGGCTGCGGTGCTAACCACTGTGCCGCCCTCGCCGCTGTTTTTGATGTTGGTGCCTGTTGCCGAGCTGCTGTAGCAACTGGTCATCGTAGTAGTGCACACCAGTCCACAGGATGTGTTGCCATTTCTCTTTTTCACCAGCTAGTGACTCTTGAGTGTGATAGTTGACATTAAGGGCCTTCGTGTCACGCTTGCAAGCATCCTTGAAGCAGAGCTTCAGGCGCCCCACTGGTCGTCTGGCCCCGGCTATCTCACCATACAGAAGGTCCTTGGGTATGCAACCGTCTTCCATCCTGCAGATATGTCCGATCCACCGAAGCCACCTCTGTTTGATTAGTGCCAAGTGTGATGGGAGCTCTGCCATTGAGAGGACTGCCACATTTGTGATTTTGTTCTGCCAGGATATACCCATAATGCGTCGCAGACAGCGAAGATGAAAATTATTGAGCTTCTTTTCCTGGTAGCTGTAAGTCACCCATATTTCACAGCCATACAGCAAGGTGCTAAGAACACAGGCCTGATAAACCATCAGCTTGGTCCTAAGGGTCAGCTTGATGTTATCCCATGCGCGTTTTGCAAGTCGGCCAAAGATGGTAGCTGCTTTCCCTATGCGTGCTCTGCATCAAGAGACAGATTGTCTGTCACCGTGGACCCAAGGTAGCAGAATTTGCTAACTACTTCCTGTGGGGTGTTATTTAGTGTGATCAGGGGTGGAAATGCAACACCTTGTCCCTTGACGACGGTTTTCTTGTCACTTATAGTCAAGGAGAACAAGGTACAAGCATGGGAGAGACAGTCCATGAGTCTTTGTAGCTGAGGTTCCTTGTGAGCAACTAGCGCAGCATCATCAGCATAGAGGAGTTCTTTGATCAGGACCTGATGTGTTTTTGTCTTCACTTTCAGCCTTGATAGATTGCTATCTGACCTAGTGTGCAAGTAGACTCCTTCCATATCTGCAGGGAAGGCGAAGGTCAAGAGCATGGAGAAGAAGATGTTCAACAGAGGGGGCTGGGACACAGCCCTGTTTCACTCTATTCTTCACTCTGAAACTGTCAGAAGTTGAGCCATTAAATTGTGCAGTGCAGCGCCTGTTGTCATGGAAAGAGCAGATGAGACTGAGGAGCTTCGGTGGACAGCAAATTTTTCCCCAAATCACTGCTTACATTTCATACAGTGCCTTTCATGGAATGTCCCAAGGAATTTTAAGGGATTGGAAGGGGAGTGTGGTGGACAGAGCCCAAAATGTGGAGGGGTGACTGGAGGCATAATCAAAGAGGTAAGTTTTGAGTCTTTTGAAGATGAGGAAACCAAGATCAAAACAAAGAGGATTATAGAAGAATTCCAGAGTTCAGGGGCATGGTGACTCAGGGCTCTGTCACCAAGAGTGAGAGGAGGAAACACACAATGAATCAGAGTGAAAATCTGCTGTGAGGAAGGCTGGAGTAGATTACAGGGGTAAAATGAAGCAAGGTCATGGATAGATTTGTTGACAAGGATAAGAATTTTGAAGGTACTGTACTAGAGGGCAAGGAGTCAGTGGTGAATGATCAATTAATGTGTTTTGGTGGTTTTTGGTGATGTTGGTTGAAGGAAACAACAGTGGAATCTCTTTGAATATGTCCATCATTAACATCTACCTGAGCCAAAGGAGCAGCAGACAGTATTTCAGCCTCGCACCTCATCCAAAGAATAACACCTTCAAAAGTGCAGCATTCCCTCATTTTGCTGAATCTTCAATGCGCTGAAGTACGCTGGAGTGGAACTTGAACCCATGCCCACCTTAACCAGAGATGAGAATAGTAGAAGGATGTACATCATTGTGATCAGGGCAGCTCTGGTGCTGTGGGCAGATGCAAATAAGACTGGAAGGATCTGTACAGGAATTCATTTAAGAGGTGAGTGCATTCAAGGACCCAGGAGAGGAAGCACAAAAATCTATGCTGACACTCCATTGCGGTACTGAGAGAGTACTGCACTGTCGGAGGTGCTGTCTTTTGGATAACACGTTAAACCAAAGCCCTTTCTGCCTGCTTGGGTGGATGTAAAAGAACCCATAACACTATTTCAAAGAATAGCAGGGGAGTTACCCCTGGTGTCCAGGCCACTATTTATCCCTTAACCAACATCACAAAAAAACAGATTATTTGGATTTTTTCAAATTGCTGTTTGTGGAAGCTTGCTGTGTGCAATTTGGCTGCAGTGTTTCCTACATTACAACATTGACTGCACTTCAGAAGTACTTCATTGGCTGTAAAGCACTTTGAGACATCCGGTGGTCTTTTTTCTTTTGACCTTGTAATTGCAAGCAACATTTTCTGCTTTGTTCACCATGTACGTCATATTGAATAGAGCTTTTCTTTTAAAATAATGCACACAGAGCATTTTTTCCTGCCTTCAATTGCTATTGATTTAAATGGTAAAAGACTGCAATTTAAAATGCTGTACCATATTTTCAAGGTTCAGATGTTGTATAGCCTGACTCTGATTCATGTAGTCACATTCACTATCAGTTGGATGAGCTAACATGGCTTTCCAGGTCTCAGTACCTGCAAGAATATTCACTGGTTAAAATGGTGACTAACATGAATGGTTCGGAAACAGTGCAGAGAGCATCCAAAACATGATTTTAAACCCCTTTTTGCTCATGGTTGGGCAACAACCTGGGGCTGCTGTGGCTGCGTAGGCAGCAACTCGTGGGTGTCTGAAATCAGAAAATCAGTGGGGAAAGTTTGGATGAGGGAAGGGGGTGGGGAGCAAGAGGTCCATGGTGACACCATTTGCAGCTTGTTCATCATGCCAGATAACAGGATGAGGGTGAGCAGGGAGTTGAGGATTAGCATAAGGAGCAGGCAGACAGGACTTCAGCCCAGCATCTCATCCAAAGAATAGCATACCACCATCCTCTAAGTTCTGAGCGATGCCGGATTTTAAGGGCTCTGTCGCAGTTGGCCCCAGGATGGAGAGCCAGCTCCTCCGTAGGGTTCAGGAGATGTAGGCATCCGATTCCCCTCCTGCTCTGCTCTGCTCCCTTCTGCTGTGTACCACCTTGCCTTGCAAGAGAGTGGGAAGAATGTCAGTAATTGTGTAGCACTATGCCTGCCACAGCTGAATAGCTGGAGGTATATGGAGGCAGTGAGAGGTGGGTGCAAGACTGGTAGCATTGATGGGTGTGTGAGGGGAAGGTGAAATATGTGGATGTTGTGATGTTGGTTTGGGGATAAATATTGGCCAGGACAGCAGGGATAACTCCCCTGCTTTGGAATAGTGTTATGGGTTCTTTTACATCCACCCAAGCAGGCAGAAAGGGATTTGGTTTAACGTCTCATGCGAAAGACAGCATCTCCGGCAGTGCAGTACTCTCTCAGTACTGCACTGGAGTGTTAACATAGATTTATGTACTTCCTCTCCTGGGTCCTTGAATGCACTCACCTCATATATGAATGAATCCCTGTACAGATCCTTCCAGTCTTATTTGCATCTGCCCACAGCACCAGTGAGAGTCCTGAGTGTCAGGGATGGTGATGGGGGTGTGGTGCATTAAACAGCATGAGAGGCTGGTGGAGCGGTGGGTAGGGAGATGTTTTGTGAAGATGCTGTCAGTGACCTTCACCACACATGTGAGGTCATTAGACTTCTTGTGGCACTGCTGCCAAGTCCTCGGGGCCAGACGGCGGGTGTTGTCCTACCTGGCTATCTGCTCCCAACCTCAGATGGTTGTTGAGGGCCTGCTGGCCCCTCACAGAATCATGGTGTCTCTCCTCCTGTCCACCTCCACTGCTGGGGCTCCAGTTCGACATCCATGGCCCTGGAACCCTCTCTCTGTCCTGGTGTTCCATTTTCCTTGTTTACAATTGCAGCAGTAGTATTCAGCAGCCTTCTGTAATTCAGTGCAGCTTCCCTTTAAGAGGCTGACCCGGTGCACCACATGCTATTAGCACACACTGCTCGGGAAAAAGAACCCGACCCGAAACTGACTGAACCACAGCGGACCCGGCCCGAGTCCCTCCGATTTTGCCCCAAGCTCGACTTGACCAGACCATCCGTTTACTTACCTTCCTGACACCGAACCTGCAGGAAGCTGCAGCGTGTGCATGATGACATCATAGCGACGTCGCTCGCTCACTGCGCAGACTCAGTTTCGTCCCAGACTCCCAGCTCAGGCAAGTTTTATAATTTCAATACTTACTGGCAGAGCACTTACCATGTGCGTCCGGCCCGACCTGAACCAAGCCCGAAAGCCGGACCCGGAAGAGGGGCCCGACTCAAACCCGACACGTCGTCGGGCCCCGTCGGGTTCGGGTAGCAGGCCATTACTGTTCGGCCTTCTGCTGAGCGCAGATGTAGCCAACAGCGTAGGAGGTGCTCGGCCTGTGCTACAATCAGGTAAATGAGACGGCAGCAGCAAATTTACCTGCTGCCTACCTCCACCTTAGTGGGCTTGGGCAGGTCGTGAATTGTGCCCATTAGGCCCAAAAAGCAGCACGAATGAATTTTTAGTCCAACAAAATCTATCCCAGCTGACGTTTATATGAACAATCTGAAAATAGGAAACAAGATCCTATTAATGATAGGGACTAATATGGCCTGAAATTGCTATCAACAAAATGGTGGGAGAATTTCATGTCTCTCAGTTATTAACAGCCTGCTCGTCGAATGGCGGCTTTGAAACATGCAATTTTATTAGCAGGTCATTCATTTGGAGATAAACACAATCACTCTTTTATTGTAATTTTGACTGCCAAAACCCTATGTTGAGATACAAATAAAACAAGGTAAGGCAAATGAATATATTCTGGCCTGCTGACTCAATCCCACTAGTGTGGAATATGCAGATGTGGATCAAGAAAACAATGAGGAAGCTTTTAGGTAGGATCCAAGCCCAATTTCCGCAGTATGCAATCTTCTATCTGGCCCTCTAGGCCAGTCTAAAGCACTCCCGTATCAACTGTGCAAGAGTTTAATTTCAATATGAAAATGCATTTAAATGGATTTTAATAAGGCTCAGCATGATTTTCTATTTGTGTAGGATGAGATGGTTCAATACGTTCTGTTTACCTATCTGGAGAGGGTGACATAGAGCTCTTAAAGAGACCGACACTTTTGGTTTTTTTCTGTCATCTTCAGTTTAAGCACTGATTTTTGTTTCTTTTTCTGATTTTTGACATTTTTTGGGGGGTTCTTTATTGAGTTTTTTTATATTAATAGGGAATGTTTCAACTGAAACAGAACTAGCTGAATACCCCCTCTGCAAAATGGTTGGAAAGCTGATTGTAATTGAAGGATTTAAAGGAATTTAGCAGAGCAGGAAGAACTTCAAAAAAAGAGATATGAAAAGCATACAACAATAACTTCAATGGAAACTCATGTGAGGATGTGTAAGTGCCAGCAGCAGAGTCCCATGGCCTTCACAAATCAAGTTTAAAGTTAATGATGGAGTTGTTTTTCATCATTCCACTATTAGTGGCTGTGCCTTCAGCTGCCGAAATTCTGGAATTCCCTCCCAAAACCTCTCCGCCTCTCTACCTCTCCCTCCTCCTTTAAGAGGATCCTTAACACCTCACTCTTTGATTAAGTTTTTGGTCACCTGTCCAAATATCACGTCATGTAGGTCTGTGCCAAACATTGTTTGATAACTCTCCTGAGAAGCACTTTGGTATGTTTTACTATGTTAAAGGTGCTATGCAAATGCAAGTTCTGATCTGGCATTCATTGAGGACAATTGCCTTCTTGGGGGTCTAGCATTCAAAAACAAATGCTTATGAAGCAGTGGATATGGTGTACCAGAATATTTTCCAGAGGATGGCCTAATCAGAGAACAAAAGAACAAAGAACAATACAGCACAGGAGCAGGCCATTCAGCCCTCCAAGCCTGCGCCGATCTTGATGCCTGCCTACACTAAAACCTTCTGCACTTCCGGGGTCCGTATCCCTCTATTCCCATCCTATTCATGTATTTGTCAAGATGCCTCTTAAACGTCTCTATGGTACCTGCTTCCACCACCTCCCCCGGCAACAAGTTCCAGGCACTCACCACCCTCTGTGTAAAGAACTTGCCTCGTACATCCCCTCTAAACTTCGCCACTCTCACCTTAAACCTATGTCCCCTAGTAACTGACTCTTCCACCCTGGAAAAAAGCTTCTGATTATCCACTCTGTCCATGCCGCTTACAACTTTGTAAACCTCTATCATGTCGCCCCTCCACCTCCATCGTTCCAGTGAAAACAATCCGAGTTTATCCAACCTCTCCTCATAGCTAATGCCCTCCAGACCAGGCAACATCCTGGTAAATCTCTTCTGTACTCTCTCCAAAGCCTCCACGTCCTTCTGGTAGTGTGGCGACCAGAATTGCACGCAATATTCTAAGTGTGGCCTAACTAAAGTTCTGTACCGCTGCAGAGGATTGCATTATCTGCATCTATGGCACTGTGATGGATATGTGTACAGTCCTGCAATCAATCCTGCAGTACCTGGCAGTTTCAACGTGATCTGTAGAAGAGGCTCTTCCCAACAGGGGATCTAAGGACAGAAAAGACAAAAAAGACTTGCATTTATATAGCACCTTTCACAACAACCGGACATCTCAAAGCACTTTATAGCCAATGAAGTACTTTTGAAGTGTAGTCACTGTTGTAATGGAGGAAACAGTTGTCACTTCTGTTCTGTGATTGCCTTTAGGAATAATGTACGTTTAAGATCTTAGTATGCTAATGAGCCAGATGCCAGGATGCAGTCATGTGACTATATGCCAGTCTCACTGTAACTGTAACATCAAGAGGCAAGTCCTGAAAATAGATAGCTCTGTACTGTATATAGTTGTTAGCTGTTTAATAAACCTGTTTTGAGATCTTCAATCAACCTGAACTCTACACATCCCATTTATATTGCACCAGACAACATAAAAGAAGCATCTCATTTCAACTTCTACCAAGGCAGCTGTAAGTGTTTCCATTGTTGCCTTGATAGCTGTGAAAGAGAGCTACATGTCGGCATCTGAATGAGATGATGTGGTTCCCAAAAGTGAACCATAATGGACTAATTTTACAATGGGCACAGATCGTATTTAGCTGAAGGTCTCTGTTATGAACTGTATCTGTAGATGTTTAGAGTCTTGAAGTTGGCAAAGTCTTCTCAAGCAGAAGTTTTGACTGCCTGCTTAGACAGATTTCCTTCTTCATCTTCCACCTTCTCTTTTGGTGCATCAATCATGGATCCTTTTTGAAAAGCAAAATTATGCAGCAAACACTAATTATGTGAAAGCCCCTGGCTGGACTATATTGCAGTGCTCTCTCAGATCTGTCAACGTGTCTGAATCATACCTTCTGAATACCAATGAGAATTTGAGTCGCACAACAAGCATTATTGTATCAGTGCTCAGCAGGGGTAGAGGGAATATGAATGGGGATTGCGAGCCAGTGCTTCAAAGGGTAACCCTGGTCTCCAATCAGTCATCCAGAAACCTACCTTCCGTAAAGTAAGTAGCTGGGATATGTTCGATCGACTGGCTTTAAGTGTCCGCAGCACTTTAAACGTGACCAGCAGCCCTTTAAGGGTTGAGGTTGCATTAAACTTCATGTCTCGTACCTAATGACGTTTTTGTCCCCTAACAATCGTTCGAAGGCAACAGTAGTATTAAACAGCATTTTTAGTCTAGATTTAGCTACTATTACAAGGAGCAAATTTCCTAGAATTAGTTCCACTTTGTTTTTTTATATCACAGCACTCAGATAACTGGAAACAACAGAGATGAAAGAGAAAGCACAGGATCTGGATATCTGCCCCCCAACCCCTGCCCCCTCCCCACCCCCAAAACCCCCACCACCCCAAAACACAGAAAATACTGGAAATGCACAGAAAAACTAAGAGTTCAGGTGGGGCTCTACATCAGACTTCCGAATGCATTAATGAGAGATCATATCCAAAATGTTAAACTTTCTTTTTCTGATGCTGACCGACTTGAAGTGCATTTCCAGTCAGTATTTTCTGCTTTTCACTGAAATAGGCTTTAAAGTTATGCTGGATAAGTATCGGTGTATGGATGCTTATTGCCTCCATATGCAATCCCTTTGTCCGTTAATTTAACTGACATTTAATTATGATTTTAATTCTATTGGTGAGCTTTTTTTTTAACCACATTTCTCTTTTTTTTGTAATGTGATTTGGTCGGTTCTCTCAAAGCAGGAATACTGCAGAAACACATTTTTAGCGTGGCTTTGGTCTTTCACAAAAGCCTTAGTCACTTGATTTAGTACTGGCAAGAAGCTCAGGTAGGCTCTCAATATTAGCTCACAGACCATTGTGCAAATCAGCATCCATTAAAGGCAAGGAGAAAAAAGCTGTCCTCATTACACTGCTGTCATTTACTCTTCATCCCCTGTCCTCTTTAGCAGCATTAAGACTGGATGTAAATTTGCCAGTTAATGCTGTTAGAAAATGGATAGTTCAAGAAGGGCAGGAATTAGAGATCAGTATTAGGTGCTGATAAGCTTCTTTCCCTCTGCAGTGCCAGCTGTTTAACATTCATGGGGAAGTAATCATCAAACAACGTTATCACAGCTCTGTTGACAGCTGAGGAACATCATATCAGTATGATAATTTTTTATTGCTGTGAGCAAAGAACCATATTTTTTCTCATGTCCATTACTGTGATCCCAGCTTCTTAGTATGGGTACTGCAAACCTGTGGTTCGCAAACATTGTTTAATTTTTTTCCCACTGTAATAGTGGTTTTGAATATCTTTGCTGATAAAACACAAGTATACAAATACCCCAGTCTTGTCACAAGCCAAGCATCGTCTCTTAGACAAAGTGCCTTAGAGTTTGATTTGAGAAACTTAGACTGTGATGTCAAAAGTCACAAATTAATGCTTTGGCAAGGCCCTCAAGGAGTCTGCCACATGAACACCAAGTTGCATTAGACCATAGAATTGAAATTAAGTTTATTTTGCACAGGGACTCTATGTTTCAGACACCCTTCAAAAATTGTGCTATCGTGTAAAAAGTTACCTCCCCTCTATTGTTTATGCAAAACCATATTGTAAAATAGTGGTCAGGATCAGGATCAAATGATCTGCTGCCTGATTCCTCAAAGTATTTTGATGGGAATAACTATGGGCTGGGTTTTCATTCTGGTAGATAATGGAATAGATTATTGTCTTCACCTCCTGGGCGGTTATCTGGCAGATTGGATGATCCACCGGATGGTATGGAAATCAGGTGGGCTCTACAATGGACAGCAGTCTGCTCTGCCATATTAACACCCAGATGGTGAAGCCATGTATTGCAGATGTTTTACACATGGTTTTATTTCTAATTTTGTTCTGTATTATTTGCTGTCTGGTGACATGCTGTCTTGTTCCAAGACTAAACTCCAGTGTTTCAGATAGTGGAGTAAAAGGCAGGAGTTCCAATTTAGAATTTAATTTGTTTCTTATAGAGTCATAGAGTTATACAGCACAGAAACAGGCCCTTCGGCTCATCTTGTCCATGCTGGCCATCAAGCACCTATCTATTCTAAATCCATTTTCTGGCACTTGGCCCATAGCCTTGTATGCTATGGCGTTTCAAGTGCTCATCTAAATACTTCTTAAATGTTGTGAGGGTTCCTGCCTCTACAACCCCTTCAGGCAGTGTGTTCCAGATTCCAACCACCCTCTGGATGAAAAAAGGTTTCCTCAAATCCCCTCTAAACCTCCTGCCCCTTACCTTAAATCTATGCCCCCTGGTTATTGATCAGCTGTGTATTTCAGGAATGTTTTGCTTCAGAATTCCAGCATTTGCAGTTTTTCTTTTCTTTGCATTCGCTGAGAATGGATATTCTTTTGGACTTCCTGAAATTCTCTCAAAATTAAAATGAGGAAGAGCAATCTGTGAGGGGCCAACAAGGTGCAATAACTCTTGATATATTTTGACTCCACTAGTCCCACTATCCAGGAAGTTCCACATGGATGTGTCAAAAGAAAACCTGTCTTCACTGCGTCCACTTCTCAAGACAGGCTGCTATGGAGTAATACCATCTGCTGCACCATGAACTACACACATTTGGATCAGGGTTTGCTCTTCCCTTAGCAGTGAAGATTACCACAGCTACAAAATCCTTTCAAGCCTCCCAGGAGACATCTGCTACATCCCCACCTTCTCAACAGCAACAATGGATGGGGAATAACCTGTCAGCGATGCCTACATCCTGGGAATAATTTTTTTTTAAATCAGGCACTTTACTGTGCACACATTTCTCAAGCAAATAAGAATGAATGGGCAAAACCTTCATCACATTTTCCATGGAAAGGAGGCGTCAGCTAGACAGAGTAGACAGTTATCACCAGGTAGCAGTGTTCCCTCAGGATGTGGCCTCCTCGTTATTAACCCTGAAAAAGTTTGCACTGAATTAATGTTCAGGTGTTATCCAACTACAGAAACCCCACCATGCACATCTAGAGATTGATATCCAAGAAGCAAAACATAAGTTTATTGTGCAGCACTTCCTGGTGACAACATAATTTGAAGAAGAAGAAGCGCTGGCTTCATGGTTGTTAAGAGAACAAGGCTATCCGCTGCATTGTGACAGCTGACTGGACTGAGAAACCCCTTAACAGCCAAGGATGCTGATGATATCAATGGCAAAATAGCTTGAATTATTGAGGCTGAAACTGTTGAGAAGCTAAATTAACATCAATAGAGATAATAATTGTCCTAAGGGTGCTTAGTATGAACTGTAGATTTTAATTTAGCTCCCTCACACTTTAAGTCTTGGTTACTTTGACAAAACTTTACTCTCTAATAATGTCACCAGTACTGAAGGATTTAATTTTCTCTGATAATGCGTTGCTTAACATTAAATTAACTTGTGCAGTTGTTAACTAGTTTATTTTATTTTAAACTAATTTATAACTGTGTTAAAATAATGCACAAAGCAATTTTATATAAATGCATTAACCAATACTTTACCAGAGAAAATTATCAGCCAGTGTTTAAACAGAAATATGAAATCCAATTGATAGAACTAGACAAAACAATTGTAAGTAAGTCATAAAAGCAAAATACTGTGGATGCTGGAGATCTGAAATAAAAACAGAAAGTGCTGGACAAACTCAGCAGGTCTGGCAGCATCTGTGGAGAGAGAAACAGAGTTAATGTTTCAGGTCAGTGACCCTTCTTCAGAACAAAACAGTTAAATATGTCATACTTCTTTGTACCAGTTTGATTATTAACAAGCATCCTGCTGGTTCAACACCTTTTTAAAAATAATTTTCCTATAGTAAAAGTGATTTTGAGATTACTGTTTGCAGCATATCCATTTAAAATATCCCATTATTGCATTAGGATTATGCCCTTACAATGTTGTTTCTGCATAGTATCTGGTGGAACAGTCTTTCTTTCTCCCAGGATATTTTTCCTGCACAATGGGAACAAAATTAGCACTGAATTTTAAGAACTAAAACCGTGTCCTTGCTGCCAAACCCCCTACACCCTCTTCCCCCACGAACCCCCCCTGATTTACCAGTGGTCTGAGTCCCTCGTCTTGGGTGAGAGCAGTACCAGCAGCAGCCACCGCCTCTGCAGTGGCTCTGCTTAGTTAAAGAGCTGCCAGCCTCTGATTAACAGGGAAGGCCCTCCGCTGTCCACTTAAGTGCCTAATTGGCACGTGATCCGGCGGGCCTTCCCCATAGGAGGCAATGTGAGGCTCTCACTGGCACTTTTGCTGGTGGTTGAGACCCCGTCGTCCAGATTAAAAACCCAGCCAACATTTCAGCTTGATGACCTTTCATCAGAACTGGAAAATGTTACAGTCCAAAATATTTAATGTCTTGCCACATTCAAATAAAGGAAAGTGAAAATTGAGAACCTATTACTGGGTCTTGTTAAGATTCTAAGTTGGACCAGATTGGATAATGTATTCATTACCATCGATTGACCAGGATTTTGAGCATGTGAAGGTTTTCAGTAGAGGATAAAGAACTTACCACACAAGGCATAAGATTTTGTTTCCTTACTGCAAATACTTTAAAATCAGTTTTGAAGCTGTTTTGAAATGATTGTAAATTTGAATAGGTTTCAAACATATGTACATATATCAAATACATTCTGTTCGATACCAAATTGTATATATTAACATTACAACTGTGCCTTGGCTTGTTTTGCAGTTCTAATGTGATTTTCAAAAAATGTAATTTATGGCATGAAACTCTTCTATACCTGTACAAACCTGTGTGTTTGAATAATAACACGCCTGTTACTGACTGTTCAGCTTGCCATTTAGCCTCAGACACTGAGGTGGACAATTGTTATAATGGGTTTTATGGTTAGAGATTAGAAAGATTAGGTGTTAAGGTTGATCTACATTCTTAAGGATAAAGCTAATGATTGTCTTTGAGGTAGGTACTTTGAATCATTGTTAAAAGAAACACACCATTTTTAGCTGTCATTCTTACTTTGGCACAAGACTGGTTTGAAATTTAAGAAAATACATTTTGCAATCTTACTCTCCCTGGAGCAATCATTGACCCATTAAAAAAAGTGTTGCATTACAGTTGCTCAATGTTGAAACATGACACAGCTGGTATGTTGGTCAACCTACAGTAATTCAGCTGTCAAAACTATTGATCGTGTTTGAATAAAACACTGATTACTCATCAAGACTGTCTTCTAACAAAGAGTTGACAGAAAAGACTTTTTTTGCTGTATGTTTAGCGGAATATTATTACATGGATCTTACATGATGTTCTGGTTGTGAAGTACTGTTTAACTGAATCTGTTCAGCAAATATACAGTGCAGGTGTCTTCAGCTTCAACATGAGTGCCATAGTAAAATTGTGCAAGTCTACACAGTAACATAAAATGAATTAACTCTGATGGTGGGGGAGCAGAGGAACTTTGGCCTCTCAAAAAGAGCCAAGTATTGTCATTGTTATGATGAAGCACCTCAATCTGAATCATCAGCACTGTCTTCTCCTTGGCTATACTAGTATGCTGTCTGTTTCTGACATTTTCTCTTTTTAATTCAGTGTCGTTATTATAATCCATTTACAAGCTTTTAAACACATGAGGAAAGTAAGGAGAAATATTTAAACTTTTGACCCATATGTTTTGTAAGTTCTGCGAAGGGGCTTCCCCAGCCTGAGTATCTATGTTTCACTGAAGCATTTATTTTTCAGATGCTGGCCAACTTGTGCATTAACTTGTGCATTTTCATCTCGCACATTCTAGTTTTACTTTTGCTATCCAGCATTTGCTGTATTTCTTCTCATCTCATTGATTCGATCCCTCAGGCGAACAGTGATATGATACAGCTTTCTGCATAAATCAATCTTGATCCTGATACTTGGCTACACTAATAAACTCCCAAAACATGCATCTTTTTCCGAAGTCCTGCGCGGGTGGTTATGTGTTTCTAGAAGTCCACCATTATCAGCCCTGGAGTATGCTGACAGGAGGAATTATAATCCCATCATAGTCGATGCCAGGAACTTTGGTTTTCACTTCAGATAAAATAACACCAATTCATTTCCTTCTCATTAATTTCATTAATATTTCAATGTAAATTTCTATTATATGAATGTTCTTGACAAATGTATGAAATATTGTGATAAACTGATTATTCATTTAAAAATTATCGACATCATTTTCATAAATGCCAGTTTCTCTCTTCACTTACCATTGCCATGTCCAACACATGTAGAATCTGTGAAGTGAAAAACACCATTACTATCAGGTTAAATATGCTCTGGAGTGATTGATGGCTAAACCACTGCAATAATACACCATTTTAAGCCTTTTGTATGCAGCACAGAAATGGAGCCAAGTGGATCGTTTGGCTCAAGAAGCTGATCCTTAAGAATGTCCTGTAGCTGCTCTGTGACACCCTTGACCCAGGCACCATGGAGGCAACATACTGTCTTGGAGTCACGTCTATGGCTGCAGAAATGCCTGTCTGTTCCCCTATCTATCGAATCCCCTATCACTATTTCCCTTCCACTCTTCTTCCTCCCTGCCCATGCAGCTGAGCCACCCATGGTGCCCCGAACTTGACTCTTGCTGCACACCTCTAAGGAACCATTGCCCTCACCAGCGTCCAAAATGGAAAACTGGTTGATGAGTGAGATAGACTCAGAAGACTTCTGTACTACCTGCCTGGCCTTCATAGACTTTCTGGTGGTCACCCATTCCCTCTCTGCCTGTACGCTCCTAACCTCCTAACCACCTCCCTAAACGTGCTATCCACATAGTTGTCAGCCTCGCGGATGCACCACAGTGACTCCAGCCGCTGCTTGAGTTCCGAAAGCCAGAGCTTAAGTTTCTGCAGTCTTGACTCTAATGGTCAGTTGGTAGCACTCTTGCCTCAAGTCCCACTCGAGGACATCAGCACAAAAATCAAGGTTGACATTCCAGTGCAGTACTGACCGAATGCTGCACTGTCAGATTTGCTGTCTTTCAGACGAGAGTGTGATTTGGCACAGAGTGTGAAGTTGGGAGTTTGATGAGTGAGGGTGTTCGGGGAAGGAGGTGCTCCTTTCTTCCACCTTTTTCAGCCTCCAGTAGTTGGTGAGTTTTCTTCCCTTGCCTCCAAGCTAGGAGAGTGCAAATTAACTCATAAGCTGTTTGGTCAGTGAGTATCCACTGTAAAGGACTGTAATAGAAAATAATAGAAAAACGTAAAAGTTTTAAATAACCCTCAACTACCTACAGGAAAAGGAGTTGCTTGTTGAGTGAGGGTCTTTAATTCTACATTCTACTATCAACTAGTTTAAAAATAAGGTTAAGTTTTGACAGGGCAACTCGGCCGAGTGGAATGTGCCTCCTGCGGTATGTGGTAAGTCATGGATGTTTCAAGTGGCCTGACGAACACATTTGAATTTTCCTCCACACAAGATCAGGGGGCAGGTTGTTCAACCTTGCCCGTCTGAGAGCGAAGTCCAAAGTACGGAAAGTCCTCATCAGGGAACTCCTCTTTGCTGACGATGCTGCATTAAGAGTGCCTGCAGAGTCTCATCGACAGATTTGCGGCTGCCTGCAATGAATTTGGCCTACCCATCAGCCTCAAGAAAACGAACATCATGGGGCAGGACGTCAGAAATGCTCCATCCATCAATATTGGCGACCATGCTCTGGAAGTGGTTCAAGAGTTCACCTACCTAGGCTCAACTATCACCAGTAACCTGTCTCTAGATGCAGAAATCAACAAGCGCATGGGAAAGGCTTCCACTGCTATGTCCAGACTGGCCAAGAGAGTGTGGGAAAATGGCACACTGACACGGAACACAAAAGTCCGAGTGTATCAGGCCTGTGTCCTCAGTACCTTGCTCTATGGCAGCGAGGCCTGGACAACGTATGTCAGCCAAGAGCGACGTCTCAATTCATTCCATCTTCGCTGCCTCCGGAGAATACTTGGCATCTGGTGGCAGGATCGTATCTCAAACACAGAAGTCCTCGAGGCGGCCAACATCCCCAGCTTATACACACTACTGAGTCAGCAGCGCTTGAGATGGCTTGGCCATGTGAGCCGCATGGAAGATGGCAGGATCCCCAAAGACACATTGCACAGCGAGCTCGCCACTGGTATCAGACCCACCTGCCGTCCATGTGTCCGCTTTAAAGACGTCTGCAAATGTGACATGAAATCCTGTGACATTGGTCACAAGTCGTGGGAGTCAGTTGCCAGCGTCTGCCAGAGCTGGCGGGCAGTCATAAAGGCGGGGCTAAAGTGTGGCGAGTCGAAGAGACTTAGTAGTTGGCAGGAAAAAAGACAGAGGCGCAAGGGGAGAGCCAACTGTGTAACAGCCCCGACAAACAAATTTCTCTGCAGCACCTGTGGAAGAGCCTGTCACTCTAGAATTGGCCTTTATAGCCACTCCAGGCGCTGCTTCACAAACCACTGACCACCTCCAGGCGCTTATCCATTGTCTCTCGAGATAAGGAGGCCAAAGAAGGTACCAATGATATAGGTAGAAAGAGGGATAAGGTCCTGAAAGCAGATTTTAGGGAGCTGGGTAAGACATTAAAAAGCAAGACCTCAGAGGTAGTACTCTCCGGATTACTCGCAGTGCCACGCACCAGTGAGCATAGAAATAGGAGGTTAAAGCTGATGAATGTGTGGCTGGAGCAATGGTGCAGGAGGGAGGGCTTTAGATTACTGAGGCATTGGGACTGGTTCTGGGGGAAGTGGGTTGAGTTGCACCTCAGTCGTGCTGGAATCAATATCCTGCTGTTGGGCAGGGTTTAAACTAGTTTGGCAGGGGGATGGGAACCTAATGGTAGACTCAGATGAGGCAAAATCTAAAATGGAAATGGAAGGCGGAAAATTAATGAATGAGTCCAGAAGGTAGAGTAAACAAAGGATAGAAAATTTAAAAAAAGAGTTTGGCTGTGCTCAAGAGTATATACTTCAATGCAAGATGTATAGCAAATAAAGCAGAGAAGCTGAGGGCACAGGTAAAACGTGGCAGTATCATATAGCTATCACAGAAACATGGCTTAAAGAGGGACAGGAATGGCAGCTCAACGTTCCTGTTACAGAGTTTTCAGACGAGATAAAGAGGGGGATAAAAAGGGAGGGGTTAGAGAAGCAATTACAGTTGTGAGGAGAGATATGTTAGAAGGATCATCAATTGAGGTCCTATGGATAGAGTTCAGGAACAAAAAAGGGACTGTCACACTATGGGGGCTGGATTCAAAAATGGCGGGCTGCACGCCAAAGAGCCACCACGATCTCAATTGTGGCAGCTCATTTAAATAGCCAAGGCAGGTCGTTCCCCCACCCCGATCAGGTGGAGGGGCGGGCTGTCTGTCCCCGACAATGATGCCAGCTGCCTGTGCGCAGGCGCAGATGCCATTTTTAAAGGGCTGTTAGCCCTACCGGCTTATTTATATATTTGAAGCTCGATTGAATTAAATTGAATAGATACATTTCTTTTGCCCTTCTCCCACCCCCCAATAACAGTTAAATTAATTATTTGCCCTTCCCCTCCAAAACACTTACCTTTACCATCTGACTTTCCCCCAAAAACTGCACAAACTTTAAACTACAACCCTTCCCACCATCCCCTACACTCCTGATGTTAATTTGACCCTGTTTCCCGCCACCAACCCCCCCCCCCCCCCCCACACCCACACTGATAAATTTACCTCCTCTCCCCTCCACCCTCCCCACCGGTGTTGTGCCTCGTTTCCCCGGATGGGGATCCGAAGGCGCGGGAGTGCCAGCTGCCGGGCCAAAGATCGTGGCGGGCCATCAAGAGGAGGTGTGAGTATATTTAAATTAATTATTTTAATTGATTTTACTATTCAAAGTGTGGTCCCGTCGGCAAGTAGCAGGGAGGCCGCCACGTTGCCTCGCCACCACCAGGGGGATCGGGCTGGGCCCTGCCGGCGTCGAGGTCTGTGGCGGGCCTTATCCGGGGTCATATTCAGGCCCCCCACCACCTCCCCCGCCACAGATCCCAACGTTGAGGGCTGCTTAAAATCCAGCCCTGGGAGTGTACTATAGACCCCTAAACAGTCAGAGAGATAGAAGAGCAAATATGTAGGCAAATCTCTGAGAAGTGCGAAAGCAACAGGGCAGTAATAGTAAGGGACTTTAACGACCCCAATATTAACTGGGATAGTTTTAGTGAAAGGAATGGAGGGAACAGAATTCTTAAGGTGCATCCAGGAGAACTATTTTGGCCAGTATGTAGCAAGTCAGAAAGTGAGGAGGCATGGGATACAGGGAAAGTTGGCTGTCTGGATACAAGATTGGCTGGCCCATAGAAGACAGAGGGTGGTAGTGGATGGAAAGTATTCAGCATGGAGCTCGGTGACCAGTAAGTAGTGTTCCGCAGGGATCTGTTCTGGGACCTCTGCTCTTTGTGATTTTTATAAATGACTTGGATGAGGAAGTGGAAGGCTGGGTTAGCAAGTTTGCTGATGACACGAAGGTTGCTGGAGTTGTGGATAGTGTGGAAGGCTGTTGTAGGTTGCAACGGGACATTGACAGGATGCAGAGCTGGGCTGAGAAGTGGCAGATGGAGTTTAACCTGGAAAAGTGTGAAATGATTCATTTTGGAAGGTCGAATTTGAATGCGGAATACAGGCTTAAAGACAGGATTCTTGGTAGTGTGGAGGAACAGTGGGAGTCCATGTCCATAGATCGCTCAAAGTTGCCACCCAAGTTGAAAGGGTTGTTAAGAAGGCGTATGGTGTGTTGGCTTTCATTAACAGGGGGATTGAGTTTAAGAGCCGCGAGGTTATGCTGCAGCTCTATAGGCCCTGGTTCGACCACACTTGGAATATTGTGTTCAGTTCTGGTCGCCTCATTATAGGAAGGATGTGGAAGCTTTAGAGAGGGTGCAGAGGAGATTTACCAGGATGCTGCCTGGACTGGAGGGCATGTCTTACGAAGAAAGATTGAGGGAGCTAGGGCTTTTCTCATTGGAGCGAAGAAGGATGAGAGGTGACTTGATAGAGGGGTACAAGATGATGAGAGGCATAGATAGAGTGGATAGACAGAGACTTTTTCCCAGGGTGGAAAGGGCTATCACCAGGGGGCATAATTTTAAGGTGATTGGAGGAAGGTTTCAGGGAGATGTCAGAGGTAGGTTCTTTACACAGAGAGTGGTGGGTGCGTGGAATGCGCTGCCAGCGGTAGTAGTAGAAGCAGATACATTAGGGACAGTTAAGCGACTCATGGATAGGTACATGGATGATAGTAGAATGAAGGGTAGGTAGTTAGTTTGATCTTAGAGTAGGTTAAAGGTTCGGCACAACATCGTGGGCCGAAGGGCCTGTACTGTGCTGTACTGTTCTATGTTCTATGTTCCAAGTCCAACAAGAGAGGGCGTGGTTCTGGGCTTGGTTTTAGGTAATGAAGCTGGGCAGGTGGAAGGAGTGGCAGTGGCAGTGGCAGAGCATTTTGGTGGTAGTGATCATAATTCAGTCAGTTTTAACATGATTATGGAAAAGGACAGAGATAGAACAGGAGTTAAAGTTCTAAATTGGGGTAAGGCCAATTTTACAAAGCTGAGAAGTGATTTAGGTAGGTAGGGAAGGTAGGAAGGTAATTAAGTGTCATAGCAATGGGAGGCATTCAAAGAGGAGATTCAGGGGGTTCAGAGTAAACATGTTCCAACAAAGGGAAAAGATGGGACGGCCAAATCTAAAGTCCCATGGATGTCAAGGAGCTTACAGGGTATGATAAGGCAATAAAAGAAAGCTCATGGCAGATACCGAGAACTCAATACGACAGCAAGCTGAGAGGAGTATGGAAAATAGAAGGGTGAAATCACAAAGGAAATTAGGAAAGCAAAGAGAGGGCATGAAAGAATCACGGCAAGTAAAATCAAGGAGAACCCAAAGATGTTTTATCAATACATTAAGAGTAGGAGGATAACTAAGGAAAGAGTAGGGCCCATAAAAGACCCAAAAGGTAACCTATGTATGGAGGTGGAAGATGTGGGTATGGTTCTTAATGAATACTTTGCGTCCCTTCACAAAAGAGGAGGATGATGCAGACATTGTAGTTAAGGAGGAGGAGTGTGAAGTATTGAATGTGATAAACTTAGGGAGAGAGGAAGTATTAAGGGGATTAGTATCCTTGAAAGTGGATAAATCACCAGAGCCGGATGAAATGTACCCCAGGCTGTTAAAAGAAACAAGGGAGGAAATTGCAGAAGGTCTGACCATCATTTTCCATTCCTCACTGGATACAGGTGTGGTGTCAGAGGATTGGAAGTCTGCTAATGTTGTACCTTTGTTTAAAGAAGGAGCGAGGGATAGACTGAATAATTACAGGCCAGTCCGTCTAACCTCAGTCGTGGACAAATTATTGGAATCAATTCTGAGAGACAGGATAAACTGTCACTTAGAAAAGCCTGGATGAATCAAGGATAGTCAGCATGGATTTGTTAAGGGAAGGTCGTGTCTGACTAACTTGATTGAGCTTTTTGAGGAAGTAACAAAGAAGATTGATGAGGATAGTGCAGTGATGTGGTCTACGTGGATTTTAGCAAGGCTTTTGACAAGGTTCCACATGGCAGACTGGTTAAAAAAATTAAATCTCATGGGATCCAGGGGAATGTAGCAAGGTGGATGCAAAATAGGCTCAGTGGCAGGAAACAAAGGGTAATTGTTGATGGGTGTTGTTGCGACTGGAAGGCTGTTTCCAGTAGGGTTCCGCAGGGCTCAGTACTAGGTCCCCTGCTTTTTGTGGTATATATTAACGATTTGGACATAAATGTAGGGGGCATGATCAAGAAGTTTGCAGATGACACAAAGATAGGCCGTGTGGTAGATAGCGAGGAGGATAGCTGTAGACTGCAGGAAAATATCAATGGACTGTCAGGTGGGCAGAAAAGTGGCAAATGGAATTTAACCCAGAGAAGTGTGAGGTGATGCATTTGGGGCGGTCAAACAAGGCAAAGGAGTACACAATAAATGGGAGGATACTGAGAGGTGCGGAGGAAGTGAAGGACCTTGGAGTGTATGTCCACAGATCCCTGAAAGTAGCAGGACAGGTTGATAAAGTGGTTAAGAAGGCATATGGAATCCTTTCCTTTATTAGACGAGGCATAGAATGTAAGAGCAAGGAGGTTATGCTGGAACAATATAAAACATTAGTTAGGCCACAACTTGAATACTGTGTGCAGTTCTGGTCACCTCGGCCTGGATTTTACCAGCACCCCTGAGACGGGATCAAATGCGGGGGGGCACGGAGATCGCGTCGGGTGGTGGGGCAGAGAACCCGTTACCTCAGTGTTGCCCAGTGATCTTCCTGGGGGTGGGATGGGCTGATGACAGCCTTCCTGCCCAGAGGCCATTTGAGGCCCTTAAATGGCCTATTAATGGCCAATTAAGGGCCTCTTCCCACCACCAGTGGTGGGGAAGCTGCCACTGTGCGGGGAGGATGCCTTGTAAAATGAGGCACCCTCCCTGCGAGCTTGGGGAGCAGGGGGGGTGTCCCTCCTCCGTGAGCAACTTGTGGCCCACGGAGAACCCCCACTGGGAACAACTTTACCGTCCGGGATCTCCCTCCCTCTGGACTGAATGACCACCCACTCTACCCCCTTTTGCCTGGGCCTTCCGTACTGGTCCCAGCGACCCCGCCTCACCTACCTCTTCTCTGGGGTTCCAGCTCTGGGCCTTGTTCCAAGACCCTGCAGTGCCGGCAGTGGCCACTGCTCCTGGTGGCGCTGCCGATACTGCTGAGCTTTTGGCCCTTTGATTGGCCGGCAGCTCGTGGAGGCGGGATCCCCGCCCCTTTAAAGTCTTTAAAGGGATGGGGAACCCACTTCCTAAAACTTTGAATCCAAAAGACCAGAGGATACTCCAGGGGGTACAAAAAGGCAGAGGCGGGATTCCCCCCTCCTTTTTGGCCCGGCGCTGGGAGACCCGCCTACAGCACAAAATCCAGCCCCTCATTACAGAAAGGATGCAAATGCACTAGAGATACAGAAGAGATTTACAAGGATGTTGCCAGGACTGGAAAATTGCAGCTATGAGGAAAGATTGGATAGGCTGGAGTTGTTCTCCAAGGAACAGAGGAGGCTGAGGGGAGATTTGATTGAGATGTACAAAATAGTGAGGGGCCAGGTTGGATTGGATGGGAAGGGCCTATTTACTTTAGATGTAGGGTCAGTGACTCGGGGGCATAGATTTAAAGTGATTGGTAGAAGGATTAGAGGGGAGATGAGGAAAACAAATTCATCCAGAGGGTGGTGGGGGTCTGGAACTCTCTGCCTGAAAGGGTGGTAGAGGCAGAAAACCTCAATTCATTTGAAAGGTGCCTAGATGTGCACCTGAAGTGCCGTAACCTGCAGGGATATGGACCAAATGCTGGAAAGTGGGATTAGGCTGGGTGGCTCTTTTTTTGGCTGGCAAAGATACAATGGGCCAAATGGCCTCCTATGCAATAAACTTTCTATGATTTCTATGAAACATTAAACCGAGGCCCCATCTGCTCTCTCAGGTGGACATAAAAGTTCCCATGACACTATTTCGAAAAACAGCAGAGGAGTATTCTTAGTGTCCTGGTCAATATTTATCCCTCAATCAACATTATTAAAAAAATTAGAAATGCTGGAACCACTCAGCAGTTCTGGCAGCATCTGTGGAAAGAGAAGCAGAGTTTTGGGTCAGTGACCCTTCTTCGGTCACTGACCCGAAACGTTAACTCTGCTTCTCTTTCCACAGATGCTGCCAGACCTGCTGAGTGGTTCCAGCATTTCTTGGTTTTATTTCATATTTCCAGCATCCGCAGTATTTTGCTTTTATTTAAAAAATTAGTCATTATCACATTAATGTTTGTGGGAGCTTGCTGTGCAGAGATTAACTGCCGCATTTCCTAGCTTACAACTGTGACTACACTTCAAAAGTACTTCATTGACTATAAAATGTTCTAGTGGTTTGAGGGGGGGTGGGGTGCAGGCCCTGTGATCGTGAAAGGTGCTATATACATGCAAGTCTTTCTTTTTAAAATAGCGCTCCTTGCTGCACCAGTGCAACAGTTTTACATTTCCCACATCAGCTATCCTTGTTGCCTTCTGAAGGAGGATGTTGTTTCATTGCCAAGAGGTGGTAAATTTTGAGCAGTTTTGGTATTTGAAATAGCATTAATTAAAAATTGGGTTAATTCTCCCCCAATTCTTCTCTTCTGACTTCCAGTAAAGAAAGAAGAAAAGAACTTGCATTTTATTTTGATCCCCGTGGAGACCACCAACAAACCAAAAGAATTGAATCCACCAAGTGACTCCAATTTAGGAAACCAAACCAAAAGACAAGATTTGCTTTTATAAGTTTTATTTTAACATTAAAAAATGAACATGAATTAAACATGGAGCAACAGACAGATAATGGTCAATATATATATATTACAAATTACACCTTAACTGTTAGGTGCAACTGAGATGGGTCTCACAGTTTCACTGGGCAGTCCACCCAGCATATGTGGCAACAATTACAGTCACACATTTCTTCACAACTCTGAAGCTCCTCAGGTAGATTTTTAGCTTCTTTCTTCAAGGATTTAGCCACTGTTCTTCCTACAGCAGTTCCTTCTCAATCCAAACTCCACGGGTGCTGTCTTCACCATAAGGCACTTCTTCAGAACCTCCTCAGCTCTGCTCAAGACAGTCTTGATGGTGTGGATTTACCAGTCTTCCCTTTATCCGAAACCTTCAGTGACAATCTGTGCACTGTATGGCCGGGCCTGATTAGTCGGCTACTTTAAGGAACAGAAACAGCTCCTGGATTCAGTCTTCACTTTCTTCTGCTTGCCGGCGCTCCACTCCTGCCAGGTCTTCCTGATCTGCCTGGACAGCCTGGTCTGGGGAGAACTCTGTCTCATTGTAGCTGATTGTAGCCAGTTTCCCCAGAAACCTGAAGTTATTTTTCCAGCTTCTGTTTCAGTTTTGGTTTATGTTTCTGTGTCAGTTCTAGTTTCTGTTTCAATTCTTGTTTCCCCCTCAGTTAGGGTCTAAAAAAAACAACCTTTGCAACCATGGATTCCATCACACATTTATACAGTGCCTTTCATGACCACAGGACGTCCCATAGGATTTTACAATTAATGAAATACTTTGGGAGTGTAGCAATTGCTGTAATTTAGTGAAACATGGCAGCCAATTGGTGTGCAAACAGTGGTGAGACAGTGATCAGTTAATCTGTGTTAGTGATGTTGGCTGAGAGATAAATATTAGCCAGGACACCAGGGAGAATTCCCCTCTGTTTTTCGAAATAGTGCCATGGGATCATTTATACCCACCTCAGAGGGCAGACGGGGCCTTGTTTTAATGTCTCAGCAGAAAGACAACACCTTTGACATACAGCACACCCTCAGTACTGTACTGGAGTGTCAGCCTTGATTTTGTACCCGAGACTCTGAAATCATAGACCCTTACAGCACAGAAGGAGATAATTCGGTCCATCACGCTTGTGCCAAGTGGGACTTGAATCTACAACCTTGTGACTTAGTCAAGAGTGCGACCACTGAGCCACAGCTGACACCATGGGCTGGATTTTCATTACGGAGGTGGGAAACAAGAACGGGGTCTGTTTTGGGTTGGAAATCTGTCTCCTGTGAGATACTGATTCAGATTGCAATTTTCAAAAGGATTAGCTCTTAGTTGTTATGGAGACAGGTTCCTGTCCACTTAGAGCCAGTGGAATTGAAAATGGAGGTGAGTCAGATCAAATGTGGGGCTCACGTAGACTTCCATGGCAGACATTACTGAGGCTGCTGGTTGTCCTGAGGGAGTGACCTGGCTTCCACAGCACCAGAGGGAAGCGAGATGTCACAGGGGAGCTGGTAGCCTGCCACTAGAGGCAGGGAAGACCCTCGCTTCATTAATGCCCACCTGAATCTAATGCTGGAGACCCAGAGTGTGGCAGGAGGAGGCCATCCCTTCGTGCAGCAGGGCATCTCTCCGTTCAGTGTTATCCCTCTCCCCCCACCCCTTCCTCTTCCTCTCTTACCTGCTGCTCCTCTGGCGATGAGCTCTCTTCTTCCAAGGTCTCACTGTCCTCAAGGTCCACACCTCCCTGGAGAGCCATGTTATGGAGAGTGCAGTAGACCACCACAATGACCAAGAGGGGTATTGGAGGGCACCACTGAACTAATCTAGGCATCAGAACTGAATCTTCAGAAATCTGATGGCCTGTTCAATGGTTGGCCGCCTGAGCAGGTGGCATTGATTGTTTTGCCTCTGTGCCTCTGTCTGGGCCTCCCGAGAGGGGTCAGTAGCCATCTCATCAAGGGAATTCTCTTGGCCCCTTGGATCTATCCATGCACTTTGCAGGATGGAGTGAAGTACTGAGGCAGCCTGGACTGGCAGAGGTGGAAGAAGTCATGGCAGCTGCCAGGAAAGCGAGCACACACATAGAGGAAGCTCTTGTGGTTGCGGACCAGTTGGACGTTGAGGGAATGGAAGCCCTTCCTGTTGATTGACCTGACTGGCCGGTTACTGGGTGCCTTGATGGCCACATGGACGCAAGCGATGATGCCTGCTCCTGGGGAAATCCAGCGATGGAGGCTGAACTCAATGCCCTCTGTGTCTACACAGGCCCATCTGTGTCAAAGTGGATATAGTCCTCTGCTCTCCTGAAAATGGCATCTGGGACCTGCGTGATGAGCTGCCGACTGCAAGATGCCACCTCAGTCCACAGCTGATCCCTGGAATGATCCGGTTGCATAGAAGTTCAGGGTGATGGAGATCTTGACAGCTGCAGGTAGGGGACTGCCATGGGAGCCATTGTAATTGTGGATCAGAACGCACAGGTCCGACACCATCTGCCTGGATAGGCACAGGCTCTTACGGCACTGGTGCTCTGTCATTTGCAGGTAGCTGATTCTTGGGCTGTGCACCCGATGTCGTGGGTAGCACCTTCCTCCCCTTGCGCCCCACTGCTGTGCACCTCTGGCCTCCTGCTATCCAGGAGGTTGCATCTGCCAAAGCTCATCCTGGCTGCTCTGTCCAATGTCAGAATAGCCTGTTGCTATCTGGCCTATCTCAGCTGGGCTTTGTGCATTCACTAGGCCATGTCCTGCCAATACCAGCTGCCCAAGTGATGCCGGTGGCCTTAAGATCCTTTCCGGGTTCCTGGCACTCACCACAGAGAAAAGCAAGTCTTATAGCTGCAGCAGTGGCCACTCTGTGGCATTTTTGAAGCAGCTGCGCTTTACTTTATGTCTCTACAGTATTTTAATCAGCCCTTCCCATAGCCCTCATGGCCCCCTGCTGCGTTCATATTTTGAACAGCCTGCCGTTTTCCCCACATGGCATCTTCCACATTCCCAATCCTTGAAAATTAAAACTGCTGCTGACAAGCCTGTTAATGAGCTCTTCAATGAGCTCAACATGCACTTAATTGGAGGCATGTGCCTGACCCATTCCCTCCCTCCCAGCATTCGCTTAAAAATGGCATCGCTTTCCGGAGGCGGCGGATCGCAGTGTCGACTTTCGGGAATGCAGCCTTCAGATCGCACTTGTCCCCGCACTCACACTCAACAGGCTTTGAAAATCCGGATCGATATTCCGGTTTTGGTTTCACTACGCCAAGAGTCAGGGGCTGAATTTTCTCAGCCACATGGTCGCGGGAATGGAGGTGTGAGGTCAGGAAAGGTGGGGGGAAGTTGCTTGGAACAGCTTCTTGATGCATTCCTGCTGCTGGGGAAGTTTCCCGGGGTAGCCTGGGAAGCGGATTGCCTGCCCGCTGCATGGAAGACGGCAAGCAATTTAAATAGTTCAGGCCACAATTAGGGGCGATTTTATAGCAGACAGAGTGCCCCCACCCCCCACCACATGGGGAGCCTGCCATCTTGATGGCGGCAGTCCGGGAGTCCATCGGAGCCGAGGCTCCATCCCCAAAGAGGGGACCACAGGCATCAAAGCCGTCCCCGCAGCCCCAACAATCCAACTGGAAGGGTTTCCCCTCTGACCCAAGGGGCCTGCTGCCTTCCCCCCTCTAAAGTATTTGATTATTTTTATGTCTCGGTGGGTACCCCCGTTGTGAGGCGCCCCTGCCTTCTCCTTCCTGCCTCAGCAGCGCCGACCGCTTCTGGTGGGTCTGCTGAGGCTCTAGAGCTGCCGGCCCTATGATTGGGATTTACCTGCCGTCCTTAGTAGGACGGTGAGTGCGGAGGAAGCCAATTAGGAGGCTGCCTCCGGGAAAATAGCTCCATTGGTTTGCGTCCCAGCAAGTGTGGGCTCGGGACCCCCATTTGGTCCTGATGTCGGGGTCGCAAAGCCCACAGGAAAATCCTGGCGCACAACTCTGGATGGTTCTTAAGCTTTTTTTGCCTACAGGGTAGTGGATATAAAGAATGAACACACCCATGAAGCTTAAATTCCTCCCTGGCCTCACCCCTCTCTATCTATATAACCTTGTCCAGTGTCACAACCTTCCCTCTGATTTCAGAGTGGTGCAACCCCACTATCCCCCCTCCCCTCCTTTCCCTCCGCCATATAGGTAGGAGCATTTATATGGATTCATAAGAGCAAAAAACTGTGGATGCTGAAACTCAAATGAGAACAAAAAGTGCCAGAAACACTCAGCAGTCTGGCAGCATCTGTGTAGCGAGAAACAGATTTTACGTTTCAGATCTGTGACCCTTCATCAGAACTGGCAAAAGTTAGAAATGGATTCATGGGTTATGGATTCATGTTATATGTCACTGTAAGTAATGGAGACCTGTCATGCAAGGTCTGTGCTGCTCTTGTGTTTGTATCTCTTGGAGGTTGTAGGAAACTAGGACATGGACATATAAAGCATTCTTTGATTTAAAATAATACATGACATAGACAAGGTAAGATGAAACCAAAATTTTAAATAGAATGGGTGTGTATAATTGTTATATGCTTTCCTTCTGCATCAAATCATATATGTAGTGGCGAAAAGGTCCCTTAGTAATTTGAACGCAATTGCTGTGCATGATGCAACTTGTCCATGATAAATCAGGATACTATCTTTAGCTAATCATTGAATAATATGGCACTACCGCCACTCCTTGGTTTAGGGTAGAGACTGGAAATAATGAACCAAGACATAAACTAGTATATTATAAGGCTTTTATACTGACTCCCAACATTGATGCAGATCTATTTCCAAAGTCCGCTGATGTGAAAGCTGCATTTAATTCAGGAGGCAGGTCCCAATGTGGCTCCCAGACACACTGAAACGGAACTGTGAATACATTTGTAGATGGTCTGAGATGACAGGTGCTTGTTGCAGGTCTGTGTGTGACGAGGTTCCATTTTTAAAATACCCAAATAGTCCATAGGTAGGAGCATTTAGGAACTGTTTGAATTGAGTAGGCATTTTTTTTAACATTAGCAGAGCAGCGTCACTCACATTTATTTAACTTTCTGCAAGTGAAATTTCACATGGCCTAGAATTTCCTTGAAAGGAGTTACACCACAGTTGCATGGTTAGCAATGAAGTGTTGTGGCTGCTGCTGGCCTCACGAGACAGATACACACGTGTTTCCTGGATCTGTTCGTTTGCATTCAAACTGGTGCAGATATTGGGGTAAAACCAGTGTAAACAGCTGAACTATGTGGGCTGGGAATTTCCTTAGAGTTGCTTCTGCTACACTGCTATAGCATCGCCATGGTTTCCAACGCACTTCCAGCAAAGCTATGACGGCAGATTGGGAACAGCTCCAAGGACATTTCCGATCCTGAAAACCTCTGTGCAGCCTTTAAAAAGACAGTGCAGCCTGCACTCCTCAGCAGCAGAATTGGGGACAAACAGGGAAGAGGGGAACCATGCTTGGATCCCTCACTTCAATCTCTAACAGCTTCACTGCATGTCATGGCAATATTTTTATTGAATTTGTGCAGAATTAGGACAACTCAAGCACCATCTGTGGGCAGCAGGGCACTGCTTCAAGCCAGAGATAATGAATTCACAATTTCATTCTTTCAAACCTCCAAGTCTTCCTGGAGGACACTTATGGCAGGATGTACATACTCCTGGTGGTAAATGTCATCAAGTCATCCAGAATTATCACTCGTCCCAAGTGGAGGGAGGTGACACTGACTCACTAGAGCACTGGTGAGGCCATATCTGGAGTACTGTGTACACTAATGGTCTCCTTATTTAAGGAAGGATGTAAATGCGTTGGAAGTAGTTCAGAGAAGGTTTACTAGACTAATACCTGGAATGGACGTGTTGTCTTTTGAGTTGGATGATCAGTCATGATCATATTGAATGGCGGAGCAGGCTCAAAGGGCTGAATGGCCTACTCCTGCTCCTATTTTCAATGTTTCTATGTCTTATGAGAAAAGGTTGGACAGGCTAGGCTTGTATCCGCTGGAGTTTAGAAGAGTAAGAGGCTACTTAATTGAATGTGGAAAGGATTTTTCCCCCTGTGGGAGGATCTAGAACTAGGGATCACTGTTTAAAAATAAGGGGTTGCCCATTTAAAACAGAGATGAGGAGAAATTTTTTCTCGCAGAGGGTCGTGAGTCTTTGGAACTCTCTTCCTCAAAAGGCAGTGAAAGCAGGGTCTTTGAATATTTTTAAGGCAGAGGTAGATAGATTCTTGATAAGCAAGGAGGTGGAAGGTTATCGGGGGTAGGCGGGAATGTGGAATCGAGGTGACAATCAGATCAGCCATCTTATCGACGGGGCCAAGTGGCCGATTCCTGCTCCTAATTCATATGCTCGTATGTATGTTCATATGTGACATTGAGTGCCAACTTGCTCATCCCTGGTACAGTGCTGCAAAATGTTCAACATCCTCAGCAGGACAGGCAAGGTTACACATTGCACAAATAACAGAAAATGCTGGAAAAACTTAGATAGGCAGCATCTGTAGAGAGAGAAGCAGAGTTGATCTTTCATCAGAATAAAAGAACAAAGAACAAAGAACAGTACAGCACAGGAACAGGCCATTCGGCCCTCCAAGCCTGCGCCGATCTTGATGCCTGCCTAAACTAAAACCTTCTGCACTTCCGGGGCCCCTATCCCTCTATTCCCTTCCTATTCACGTATTTGTCAAGATGTCTCTTAAACGTCGCTATCGTATCTGCTTCCACCACTTCCTCTGGCAGCAAGTTCCAGGCACTCACCACCCTCTGTGTAAAGAACTTGCCTCGCACATCCCCTCTAAACTTTGCCCCTCGCACCTTAAACCTATGTCCCCTAGTAACTGACTCTTCCAACCTGGGAAAAAGCTTCTGACTATCCACTCTGTCCATGCCGCTCATAACTTTGTAAACCTCTATCATGTTGCCCCTCCACCTCCGTCATTCCAGTGAAAACAATCCGAGTTTTTCCAACCTCATAGCTAATGTCCTCCAGACCAGGCAACATACTGGTAAACCTCCTCTGTACCCTCTCCAAAGCCTCCACGTCCTTCTGGTAGTGTGGCGACCAGAATTGCACGCAATATTCTAAGTGTGGCCTAACTAAGGTTCTGTACAGCTGCAACATGACTTGCCAATTTTTATACTCTATGCCCCGACCGATGAAGGCAAGCATGCCGTATGCCTTCGTGACTACCTTATCCACCTGCGTTGCCACTTTCAGTGACCTGTGGACCTGTACGCCCAGATCTCTCTGCCTGTCAATACTCCTAAGGTTCTGCCATTTATTGTATACCTCCCACCTGCATTAGACCTTACAAAATGCATTACCTCACATTTGTCTGGATTAAACTCCATCTGCCATTTCTCCGCCCAAGTCTCCAACCAATCTATATCCTGCTGTATCCTCTGACAATCCTCATCATTATCCGCAACTCCACCAACCTTTGTGTCGTCTGCAAACTTACTAATCAGACCAGCTACATTTTCCTCCAAATCATTTCTTCCAGAATATTGCACATCTCTCCCTTTTTGTCCTCTTGGGCAGCAGTGCACTCTTCACCCACTTAAAGCAACATTTGCTTAACTAACCATTCACAATGCACTCTGATTAAAGGTTGGGCTCAAACTCCGCATCTTGTACTATGGCTGCCCATATATATGCACAGCTTTAAAACCTGTTTCTCCACTTTGACAGCCTCAGACCCTACATCTCTTATTTCACCACTCCCATGCTACTTGCTGCATAATCCTCAACAGCTAGTCTTACTCTCATTCACTCCATATTGTTGCTAATTGAAGGCCACCAGAGGGAGCATTCCCACCATTTTACCCCTTGGTCCTTCAAGGCAAAAGCCATGAAAATGATGAGGATGTGTCCAACATTTGTGTGGATTGCAAGCTTCACTGCTATCAGGTTACTGACAGAGCACCTACACTGTCATCCTAGCACCCCTGTAACACACCATAAAGACAGAACACCTCACCATCTTGTCTGTCTTCTTAATCCCAACAGAGATGATTTAAAAAAAAATTCATTCACAGAATGTGGACATCGCTGGCAAGGCCAGCAATTATTGCCCATCGCAGCTTGTCCTTGAGTGATCCACCTTCTTGCAAACTGAATAGCTTGCTAGGCCATTTCATAAGGCAGTTAAGAGTCAACCAGATTGCTTTGTGTCTGGAGTCACATATAGGCCTGACCAGGTTAGGCAGGCAGATTTCCTTCCCTCAAGGACATTTGGGAACCAAATGGGTTCTTACAACAATCCGGTAGTTTCATGGTCATCATTACTGATGCGAGCTTTTTACTCCAGATTTATTTAATTAACTGAATGTGAATTTTCTACTTAACATGGTGGGATTTGAATTCATATCCCAGATCATTAGCCTAGGCCTCTGGATTCCTAGTCAGGGAACACAACCATTATGCTACTATTCCTGATGATGCTCACTAATTCTTAGCTTGCACTCTCCATTCCTGCAGCAAGCTGCATAGAAAGAGAAAGAGGATTTCCAGCATTGGCTGTATTTTGCTTCTTTTGGAGGAAGATGATGATGGTGAAGAGTCACCCAACACTGCCTGCCATGGGGCAAGCTGCAGTGAGATGATGGGCATCTCATTCCCATGAGCTTTTTGTACAGCATGAGAGTGAACCACCTCCTGTAATTCTGGACTTTATTTATGCATTCGTGTAATGTGGACATCGCTCGCCAGGCCAGCATTTATTGCTCATCCCTAATTGCCCTTGAGAAGGTGCTATGCTCCTATTGAAAGATTGGAAAAGCAGTTGCGATTGACACAATACCAAGTTTGTTAGTCCAGGCGGATACAATAGCAACCAATACAAAAGCGAAATCCTGTGGATGCTGGAAATACTCAACAGTCTGTATCTGTGGGGAAAGAAACAGAATTAATATTTCAGGTCAATAACCTTTCATTAGAATGGTTCTGAGATGTTTACACTATTTCTCAGCATTTTCTGCTATAATTACATTAGCAGCTAAGCCATTCCACAGAATGAGTCAACCACATTGATGTGGGTCTAGAGTCACATGTAGGCCAGCAGATGTCCTTCCCCTCAGATATAAGTGAACAAGTTGGCTTTTTGCAAGCACTCCAAAAGCTTCATGATCACTATTATTGATACTAGTTTTTAATTCCAGATTTATTTAATTGAATTCAATTCACAAGTTCTATGATAGGATTTAAACTTACTTCTCCAGGCCACTTGATTACCAATCTAGTAGCAGAGCCACTATGCTACAGTACTCATACTACCTTGGGCAGAACTTAGACGCATGAGAATAGATGCACACAGAGGTCTGTATTTTAGGGGCCCTCCTGAGGCAGGGTCAGAGGTGGGGGTGTCCATAGAATTGTGGTGGGGGGCAGAGGGCCTGTCCCCTCCCTGTCACCAAGCGATTTTCTGGGGATGGGGTAGGCCAACGGCCTTCCCACCCAGAGGCCAATTGAGGCCCTTAAGTGGCCTATTAACAGTTACTTCAAGGCCTCTTCCCCTCGCTGCTGGGATCTAACCAGCGGTGGGTTGGGGGGGAGGGTGCCTCTGCCATGCGAGGAGGGCAATCTGTGGCCCACGGAGGACCCCCACCAGCAAAACCTACAACTTCATGGAACCCCCTTCACCTGGACTTCACACCCACCCCCGCCCCCATCCCTTCGCCGGGGCCTTCCGGATTGGCCCCGGTGACCCCGCTTCACTTACCTGAGGTCCAGGGTTCCAGCACTGGGCCTGCGTCCAAGGTCTCTGCAGTACCAGCAGTGGCCACCGCTCCCAGCGGTGCTGCTGATGCTGCTGAGCTGCCGGCTCTGTGATTGGCTGGCAGCTCTTGGAGGCGGGATCCCCGGCGCAGACCACTTAGGTTTGAAAACACTGGAGGATTGTTCTGGGGCGGGGGCACGAAATGCCGAGGCGGGGTTCCCCCCCACCTTTTCGGCCCAGTGCCGGGAGCCCAACCTCTTCCACAATACCCAGCCCAGAGTCTTGCCATACCTACTCCTGAGAAGGGGTCTGAAAATCTGGTCATCTGACCTTGTCAGAAGTAGTCAGAATTATGTCTAGATGTCCATAAACAGAGTGGCAAAAAGATAATGCTTTCGAAATCTGAAATCAAAAATCTCCAGATTCTCCTATTTCAGGAACTTTTCATTTCCGCCTTGAGCAGCTGCTGCGCCTATTGAACTGAGTGTAATTTAGCTCGAGTGCAACAGCGGTCCAGATCCAGGGAGCTCAGAGGTACTTTGTCAGTGGCTCCCATTTCAACATCTTCAAGTGAGGCTAGGGCTGACTAGGTGGGTAGATTGCAGGAAAGCTGCAGAAGCACCAGGAGCTCAGGCAAGCTGTTTCAAAGGTGAAAATCAGTGAAAAAGACCTCCACCCAAATTTCCTCACAGATTACGTTGCCTGAGAAAATGTGTCAGAAATAGTGAGCCAATTTACATTCAGCAACCACCACCCCACCTCCTGCCATGTGTCCAAGTAGTCTCCTTCAGCGCTGAGCTGGATGTGATCTACAGCAAAGTGCAACCGGCAATATAACTTGGGCCTGTCAGCTCGACAGTGCATAGTTATGGAGTGTCAGACCAGTATCACTGGTCAGCTATTTACACTCTATATTAATGACTTGGATGAAGAGACAGAGAGTAATGTATCTAAGTTTGCTGATGATACAAAGCTTGATGGAAAAGTAAGCTGCGGGGAGGACGTAGAGAGGCTGCAAAGAGATAGAGACAGGTTACAAGATTGGGCAACAAGATAGTAAATAGAGTGTAATGTAGGGAAGTGTGAAGTTGTTCACTTTAGTCGTAAAAATAGAAAAGCAAAATATTTTTTAAAAGGTGTGAAACTGGTAAGTGTTGATGTTAAGAGAGACTTGGGGGTACTTGTATAAGGAATGCACAAAGTTAACATGCAGGTGCAGCAGGCTATTAGGAAGGCAAATGGCATGTTGGCCTTTATTGCAAGGGGATTGGAGTACAGGAATAAAGATGTCTTACTAAAATTGTACAGGGCTTTAGTGAGACCACACCTGGAATACTGTGTGCAGTTTTGGTCTCCACATTTAATAAAGGATATACTTGCACTGGAGGCAGTGCAGCGAAGATTTACTAAATTGGTCCCGAGGATGAAGGGGTTGTCCTATGATGAGAGGCTGAGTAAATTGGGCCGATAGTCTCTGGAGTTTAGAAGAATGAGGGGCGATCTAATTGAGACATACACGATTCTGAAAGGGCTTTATAGGATAGAAGTTGAGAGATTGTTCCCACTGGTCATGGAATCTTGATCACGAGGACACAATCTCAGAATAAGGAGCGAATCGTTCAGACCTGAGATGAGGAGATATTACTTTACTCAAAGGGTTGTGAATCTTTGGAATTCTCTACCCCAGAGGGTTGTGGATGATCCATCATTGAATACATTTAAGGCTGGGATGGATAGATTTTTGGTCTTGCAGGGAATCAAGGGATATGGGGAGCAGGCAGGAAAGTGGAATTGAAGCCCAAGATCAGCCATTATCGTATTGAATGGCGGAGCAGGCTCGATGGGCCATATGGTCTACTTCTCCTATTTCTGTGTTCTTGTACAGTCTAAAAATATCATTGATAAACTAAACCATTTCAAATATCATAGCTATACATCAAGTTTAAAAGTATTTTAAATAAATACAACGCAGCGAAAAGCAGTCTTTCTTTTCCCTTTGAAGAAAATGCTTCCCAGAATTATAAATCATACATAAAGCAATTTCCCAATAAAAAAGGAAGGCCATAAATGCTGGAAAATTAAAGTAAGAACAGAAAATGCTGGAAATGCACAGAAGCTCGGTCAGAATCTGGATTAGAGAGGCAGATTAACATTTTGGTTGCATCGCACTTGAAATAATCTTATTTATTTTCATTCAGAGGCCAACTGGCCTGCTGTGCATTTTCAGCATCACCTGTTTTTATTAAAGTACACATGTTTCTGTTGACATGTTACAGTTTTTCCAGTGTAGTTTAGATAATCCAGCAAAACGGATGGGTGACCATGCAGCATGGCTTAAGACTATTCTATAAACCCTTTCCTCCTCAAAAAGAAATAACAGTCACCAATACAAATCAAAACCTGAGGCTTCATGCATAAATTAGAGACATGCATTTTAATATCTCTAGCCTGAAGAAGCAGCTGCTTAAATATCACTGTGGCACGGGAACTCAAAAGGCGCAGTACAGTCCTCTACATTATCAGTTTTGTGCATATATAACTCAGGTTAGCTAGGATTATTCTGTGATAGGCAACATTTTCCTCTAAATGCATTTTAGGAGGGTTAGTAGTAATCAACATGTGTCACTGTAAGTAGGGTCTAGAAAGAACCATTATGTATTACAGGAATGATCTCTTCACCTGTCTTATTTATCACCAAAATGTATATTAGCTAGAATGGCAATGAAGAAAATGGCAAAAAAAAGTCGAGAACCTATTAACTGTCTTAGCCTAGAAATTCAACCTGTTTTGTGGTCGCTAAACAGCCTACGCTGCTTCCAATATGGTGGGAAGGAAAAAAGTGGACACATTTCCAATTGGAAATGTGCTGCCTGCAGGAGTACACTTCAGCAACATTTTGAGTGTGGAATAATTGATTTACACTAGGGTTCTGAGTACTTTACAGGGCTCGATTTTGAATTCTGAACACCACATGCAGCACTAACTGGCTGGAAGACCCCCATGAATTAAGAGTGGCCTTCCCGACCCCACATTAAGAGAACATGACCCTCCCAACTTGGGCCATTATTACCTCCCCAGGCCACCAATACCAGTCCAATCCCCCATCACTACCTCCTCCAGGCAGCACTATCGGCCATGCAGTCTCAGTTTGTTTCTCCCAGCTCCTCAACCTGTGTTGCTGTGAAACTCAATGCTCCATTTCTCTACTTTTCAAATTAAGTTTTGCTATTTAACTATAAATAAAAAAGGCATTTTCTTTCAAACTATAAACGGTAATATAAAATAAAAGTCGATTATAGAAAAACAAGAACAGAATGTCTGACTTTGAAATGGACCTTGGTCCAATTACCTCCCACGCGCTAGCATCATTTCATCTGAAGACTACACTTGATCTTCACTGTCCTGTTGGAATTTTCAACTCTGGTCTGGGCATAAATTGGGCAAGATCATATCAGCCACCCGCATTACACCCCGCCTGACTTTCCTTTCTATTAACTTCAAATCAAATTTATAGTTTCATTTTCCATGAGGAACACCATGGGAGATTAACTAGTATGGTTAAAAATATACTACTGGTGCCAGGAAGCTATTTACCACCAGATCAAAGTTGGCTTCAAATGAGGTTGCTGAGTATATCAGGTAAGCTGCAAATAGATTTTGAAGAGTAATCATCACAGATCATTTTAAGCAATTAAAACTTGCCTGTTTTATAATTATGTTATCTCCTGTACAAAAACTAATAAAGCCTAAAAGCATGTTGTGCAATATTATCATAACATGCTTAACTTGCTAGTATGTATTTACTTTGGTGTTTTAATGGAGAGTTTGACTCATGTAGAACAAACAGGATAACTTCCGCTAGAATAGTCAACAAAGCAATTTCATAATCAACATGTTAAGCTTTCATAATGTCATACAGTCTAATTTCAAATCTTAAACTACTAAACTTGAAAGTAGTGTAAAGTATAGTGGAAAATAATTGCAGTATTCGAGATTCAGAAAAATATATTTAGGGAACTTAGCCGTTCCCAATGAAAATAGGAAAAAGCAACTATTATTTTGAAGCCGGTGGCAAGTATTGAAAAAGCTCCAGAGCTTGATGGTATTCACCCCCCATGTTTTGAGCTCCCCTTGGTGAATCTTTGTTCACCACTTTCCAATTATAAGGCAAAGAAATGAGCATAAACAGGCTTTCTTAGGTTTAAAGAAGAAAAGTGAAATTTATTAAACCTTAAACAAACTCTAATTCAGTTAACGCCTATGGATACACGCCGCGCTCCATGCTAGCATGCATACGCGATACACACATGCAAATAGAGACAGAAAAGAGCAGAAGAAAAAACAAAGTATAGGGGTTTGAGGCAATATCAGAAGAGTTTCTTGTTACTGTGCTTCGAGTTCACTGTAGTCCTTTTGTAGGAGAGAGGTCGTTTCTCGTCCAGAGCAAACAGCTTTCTGAGTTTTAAAACTCTGTGGCAAGTTTAAATTTAAAAAACTCCAACTGCCAGATAGTCATGTGACTAAACTGGTCTGACCACGTCTTCTGTGTATTGGCAAAACAGGGACTGGTTCCTTTGTTCCAACACTGTCTGCTAGTATGCAAAAAAGGTCTTTCCGATGAGGACGCTGGCAATTCCTTGTGATAGGCCCTTTTTTCTTCCCAGCAACAATTTTAAGTTTTAATGTTCAAGTGGCGAAACATGTGTGCCTCACTCTTGGCAGGTGGGGACCTGCATGACAGTCTAAAGAAGAATTTCCTGAGATCAGTCCCCTTGTCCCAGTCTAATAATTTACATTTAAGTAATATTCTATCTATCTTTTGCACAACCTTAACTATCTTTGACACCTTTATACGATCACCTGCTCAACTGCTTCCATTCATGCCTGAAAAAGTCAAGTTTCTCCAGTTTTTCCTCATGCTGATAATCTTCTGTATTCACTCAAGACAGGAGAACAACTTAAGATCCAAAAGCAATTATACTCTATAGGAAGAAATGTTACATGAACAGAGCACTGTGCATTCCTTGTGACTCTTATACTGTAAGTACTTGGGAAAGAAGTGAGTTACACATATGAAGAGATGAAGTGCTGATTATATTTTTAATCTCAGCAAAGAAGTGAGAATCAGCCCTTTAATAACAAAAAGATCTTTAAAAGTTAATTTTGTTAAGTTAGTTTTGGACCAGTCACAGTGATACTGTTGCTGGCATGAAGCCAAAGTGGTGTGAGACTATCACCATTAAGTGCTCTTGTACCACTTGGTGTGTTGCTGTGTTGTCGGCTCAGTGACTCCTCTCCCTCACTCTACAACAGTTTTTGAAGCAAAATAGTGCGAAAACTGTGTTTTATTAATACAAACACTGCAGCATAATTAGTTTAATGAAATTAAAGTATTTCTACTTTAATAGCAATTGCTTGCTGAATATACTGCAGTAAGCAGATACTCGTGACTTTTCAGGTGGGTGACTTTTCAATGTCATGAATCAAGGAAATATAACAGCACATTATTTATAAAATGTGTATAAATATTCATAAAACATTAAGTTAATATTTGCTCCCTATAAAGGAGATGAAATGGGAGCACTGCAGTGTCGATGACTCTGTGTATAACTGCCATCACTGAGGTTAAGGCATATTTTTGACCCGCATCCAGCAAGATTAGCTATAATTCATCGAAGCATACCCAGGTGACAGAACTTGACATTACATCTTGCTTTCACTGATGCACTGTTGTGTATCAAAAGTAAAGATTTGTCAGAAGTCATATGTGCATTTTCCTCTCTCTAGTTATTGACATTCTTTAGCTTCTATATAACAAACAATAAATCATGAAAAATTAATCAAAATTTGAAAAGTATGGGCTAGAGACCCTTACATTCCCACCACCCTTAAAATTGATATGGCTCATTCTTCTATTCCAATGTTTTGCATTTCCAAGTCAAACAAATGATTTTCTTCTGGTTAACTTGAAGGGTCATCTCTTGTGAACCACATTATTGTAAGAGAGCAAGCTCTAAAATAGCTACAAATGTTTTGAAGACAAAAAGGAAAAATTCTAGAAGTACATAGCAGGCCTGTCAATATCAGAAAAGAGGAAAAACAGACTAACATTTTGGGGGGAATTTTCCCAGACAAGTGCTGGTGGGCTCCGGTGCAAGCGGGGAGTGAATTCCCCTGCAGTCCTGATGTCATCCCACCCTCTTCTGGCTTTCCCCAGGGTGGGTTCCAAGGCTAGCAGGGAACCTCCTTGCATCTGGCAGGAAACCAGTTAAGGCAATTGAGAACTTCTTTAACCCTGGATTTGTTCTTTCCTAAGTGCACAGTGGGAACTCATTGTAGACTGAAACTGACCTGATAGCAACAGTATAAAGGCTGGAATCGGCAAGCCACAGTGAAAGGCTAGTGCTGACAGGAGCAGTTCTTTCAGCATGAATTCTTTGTGACTTTCTTTGAGATCAGCAACTTTGTTTAGATATAATCAAGTGCATTAGATTCCACTGAGGTTAATCTCAACATCTTGCCTGTGAGACTTCCCTGCAACATGGGGGCTACCTATTCTGCAGTTGCTTGGATATCTGAGGAGGAGCTGCAGCTTGTTCAAGGCCAACAGCCACATTGACAGTGGCAGCCACTCCAGCAGTAGCACCAGCTGCCTTCTCCACAGCCACATGCAGCTCCACGGGATAGAGGGGTTGGACACAGAGCTGCACCTCGAAGGAGCTGATACCCCTCGCACAGGCTGTTGGCTGTGCTTCCCTTGCAGGATTTCCACAGGTCCAGGGGGTGATAGACTGCACTCATGTGGCAACCAAGGTGCCATCAGATCAGCCAGGCATCTTTGTTAATCAAAAGGGCTTCCACTCCCTTAATGTTGAGTTGGCCTGTGATCACCCCAAGAACAGAATGCAAATCTGCACCAGATATCCAAGGAGCTGCCATGACTCTTTCATTCTTCAGCACTGCCTTGACAGATCTGAAATACAACAGTTTCAGTGTAAAAATATGAAATAATTTTATCCCTGAATCTATGCTGGAAGCTATCTGGATTTTTTTAATGGAAAATCTCTCTATTGACTAAAGACTGTATTTGTGAAAATTTGTAATCTTATTTCACCCAGCTTGGTGTTACATGTGACTCAGCCCTTCAAAAATGCTGAAAACTCCTGTTCACTAATCTTCATAATATTGATCGAACATTTTGTAAATGCCTAATTAGTTTTATAATAATTTAGTGTACAGCAGGGTATTTTAGATATTTATGAATGAAAATTTTCATTTACTGTCTTCATTCACTTTTCCACCATAAGCATCAAGAACTATTTTGTTCCATTAGTTCTGACCTTAAATTGGCTGCTCCACGCAATAGTTATTGAGAATGACGCCATCAGTTTTTACAGTTTTGCAATCATTTAAACCAGCCAATTAAAAATTGAAAAACATGACATGCTTTAAACCTATTTTGATTGTTTCTTTTTATGGTCCATTCTGTGTGCAAAATTAAGCCTGCAAATATGAACCTATATAGGACCTCTTTAATATATAAAAATGTTACATAGTTATACTCTCACCTGAAGTTACCATTAAAGCATGAAAATTTGAAAGGTCACCGTTATGTATGAGTACTGAGACTAATTGTGTCTTTGATGTTAGGGTCAGTTTCAGATAGTTAGATGTTCAAGTGGTTAAGTTTCAGTGAATAATGTTGGATCACCAGCAATTGTATATAATGTGTGGAGGATATTGCTCTGGAATACAATGTTTATTCTATCGATATCTATATCTCACCTGTGTCAAAATCTCCTTATTCATGTTAGGTTTGCTGCTGGAATAAGCACTATAGTCAATGTTTCTGATGCAGTATTTTATTCACACAATGCAGCTGTTATGCTGTTTTGTTAAAGATTTCAAATAAACTTGCCTTTAGTAGCAAAGACTTTTACAGTGGCTTTTTGATATGAAGAGTAGAAAATGGATCAAAATCAACTGGCATTTTTTTCAGCTGAAAGTGACTATCAGGAAGCTAGTTTTCGCTGACCTTGTTACCTCATTTTGCATGAAATAAATTCCATGGCCTACATATATGAAGTAACAGCTACTTAGTGGTTAATAAAATGCAAAATAACAATTTCCTTTCTCATTTTCTTAGTGTAATGCAATGGCCAATCTAAGATGAAGCAGCAATATTATCTGCTGTACAGAACTTTAGTTAGGCCACACTTAGAATATTGTGTGCAATTCTGGTCGCCACACTACCAGAAGGACATGGAGGCTTTGGAGAGGGTACAGAAGAGGTTTACCAGGATGTTGCCTGGTCTGGAGGGTATTAGCTATGAGGAGAGGTTGGATAAACTCGGATTGATTTCACTGGAACGACGGAGGTGGAGGGGCGACATGATAGGGGTTTACAAAGTTATGAGCGGCATGGACAGAGTGGATAGTCAGAAGCTTTTTCCCAGGGTGGAAGAATCAGTTATGTGGGGACATAGGTTTAAGGTGAGAGGGGCAAGGTTTAGAGGGGATATGCGAGGCAAGTTCTTTACACAGAGGGTGGTGAGTGCCTGGAACTTGCTGCAGGGGAAGGTGGTGGAAGCAGGTACGATAGTGACGTTTAAGAGGCATCTTGACAAATACATGAATAGGATGGGAATAGAGGGATACAGTCCCCGGAAGTGCAGAAGGTTTTAGTTTAGGCAGGCATCAAGATCGGCGCAGGCTTGGAGGGCTGAATGGCCTGTTCCTGTGCTGTACTGTTCTTTTATCATGAGGGAAAGGATAGTCAAGTTGATCAAAATGTTGCAAATTTGCATGCTGTACAGAACTTTAGTTAGGCCACACTTAGAATATTGTGTGCAATTCTGGTCGCCACACTACCAGAAGGACATGGAGGCTTTGGAGAGGGTACAGAAGAGGTTTACCAGCATGCTTTTGGAAAACCTATGCAAAGCAGATATTGGTGGTAATTTTCAGTTGGACGCAGATGGCAAATTGGCTGATGAGGCTCAATGGCCCATTATGATTAGATTAGATTAGATTAGAGATACAGCACTGAAACAGGCCCTTCGGCCCACCGAGTCTGTGCCGAACATCAACCACCCATTTATACTAATCCTACACCAATCCCATATTCCTACCAAACATCCCCACCTGTCCCTATATTTCCCTACCACCTACCTATACTAGTGACAATTTATAATGGCCAATTTACCTATCAACCTGCAAGTCTTTTTGGCTTGTGGGAGGAAACCGGAGCACCCGGAGTAAACCCACGCAGACACAGGGAGAACTTGCAAACTCCACACAGGCAGTACCCGGAATCGAACCCGGGTCCCTGGAGCTGTGAGGCTGCGGTGCTAACCACTGCGCCACTGTGCCGCCCTGCTTGATCATTTTCTGGGTAGGGTGTATAAAGGGTGGATGATTCCCAATCACCAGTTTTCCAGCTGTGCCTGAACTGAAAATTACCCTCCTCCCCCGCCATGGGGTATTAACTGGAAGGACAGAATGATCAACTTTGAAGTAATGAGAAGGGGTGTACTAACAAATTGGGACTGAAAATCTTCAACTCTTCTAGCACCCTGCCACCGTAACTTCGGCAGGATTGGGGTGGATAGCTTGGAAATTTGGCCAGTATCCAGATGAACCATGTCTCAGCCTTACATAGTGATTTGTGTTTACCCAGGAAAGGATAGAGCCTGAAGATACACCTTACAAGACTAATGCCATAGTAGGGGAGGGCAACTACCAATGGTCATACCAGGCATACCAGACTGCCAAAGGGTAAAAGTGGCCTCCACCAGCAAATGTGTGCTGGACTCCAAAGAACAAGGCAGTATGTTTTTGTTCAAATAGCCTGCAATGTTTTCATTCTTTGTGTTGGGAAGGGAACCCTGACATATCCACTGACTAACTACTGTTTTGGTACAATTTGTAATGTCTTTCATTGGCAAGTACCATTGATGTATGCCTTGTGGTGTGGGCATTTGTCATTGGTATGGGAATTCATGGACCTCCTGCTGACCTCGTGAACTTTGGTGTGATCAGCAACTGAGACCCCTTATTCCAGGATGAACTACCTCCCAGTCCCACAAATTAAAAATAAAATATTGGGATGTGGCTGATGCAGGCAAGGTTATCTTCCCACGTTGCCCTGAAGATGGTTGTGGGCCTTCTCCTAGGCATCAGGTGGGGAATTCCATTACCCAGCAATGATGAAGGGACAGCAATACATAACCAAATCAATACGGTGTGTGACTTGTTGGGGAGCTTGAAAGTGGTGATGTTCCTTTACACTGTTGTTGCTTTTGCCCTTCTTGATGATAAAGGTCATGTTGAGGTTATGTGAAAGAAAGCTTGGCAGAGCATCCTACAGATAGGACATACTACAGCCACAATGGTGGAGAGAATGAATATTGGATTTCAGTGTCAGAAACACTAATCAAGTGGGCGACTTTGTCCTGGATAATGTTGCATTTCTTGAGTATCGTAGTGGTTACAGATATCAAGGCAATTGGTGAATATCCTATCACACTCCTGACTTGAGCTTTGCAGATGTTTTGAGAGGTGTTGAGAAGTCTTTTCTTTTTATTCATTCATGGGATTTGGGTGTCGCTGGCCAGGCCAGCATTTATTGCCCATCCCTAATTGCCCTTGAGAAGGTGGTGGTGAGCTGCCTTCTTGAACTGCTGCAGTCCATGTGGGGTAGGTACACCCACAGTGCTGTTAGGAAGGGAGTTCCAGGATTTTGACCCAGTGACAGTGAAGGAACGGCTATATAGTTCCAAGTCAGGATGGTGTGTGACTTGGAGGGGAACTTGCAGGTGGTGGTGTTCCCATGCATTTGCTGCCCTTGTCCTTCTAGTTGGTAGAGGTCGCGGGTTTGGAAGGTGCTGTCTAAGGAACCTTGGTGCATTGCTGCAGTGCATATTGCAGATAGTACACACTGCTGCCACTGTGCGTCGGTGGTGAAGGGAGTGAATGTTTGTGGATGGGGTGCCAATCAAGCGGGCTGCTTTGTCCTGGATGGTGTCGAGCTTCTTGAGTGTTGTTGGAGCTGCACCCATCTAGGCAAGTGGAGAGTATTCCATCACAATCTTGACTTGTGCCTTGTAGATGGTGGACGGGCTTTGGGGAGTCAGGAGGTGAGTTACTCGCCTCAGGATTCCTAGCCTCTGACCTGCTCTTGTCGCCACGGTCTTTATATGGCTACTCCAGTTCAGTTTCTGGTCAATGGTAGCCCCTAGGATGTTGATAGTGGGGGATACAGCGATGGTAATGCCATTGAATGTCAAGGGGAGATGGTTAGATTCTCTCTTGTTGGAGATGGTCATTGCCTGGCACTTGTGTGGCACGAATGTTACTTGCCACTTATCAGCCCAAGCCTGGATATTGTCCAGGTCTTGCTACATTTCTACACGGACTGCTTCAGTATCTGAGGAGTCACGAATGGTGCTGAACATTGTGCAATCATCAGCGAACATCCCCACTTCTGACCTTATGATTGAAGGAAGGTCATTGATGAAGCAGCTGAAGATGGTTGGGCCTAGGACACTACCCTGAAGAACTCCTGCAGTGATGTCCTGGAGCTCAGATGATTGACCTCCAACAACCACAGCCATCTTCCTTTGCACGAGGTATGACTCCAGCCAGCGGAGGGTTTTCCCCCTGATTCCCATTGACCTCAGTTTTGCTAGGGCTCCTTGATGCCATACTTGGTCAAATGCTGCCTTGATGCCAAGGGCAGTCACTCTCACCTCACCTCTTGAGTTCAGCTCTTTTGTCCATGTTTGAACCAAGGCTGTAATGAGGTCAGGAGCTGAGTGGCCCTGGTGGAACGCAAACTGAGATTCACTGAGCAAGTTATTGCTAAGCAAGTGTCACTTGATGGCATTGTTGATGACACCTTCCATCACTTTACTGATGATTGAGAGTAAGCTGATGGGGCGGTAATTGGCCGGGTTGGACTTGTCCTGCTTTTTGTGTACAGGACATACCTGGGCAATTTTCCACATTGCAGGGTAGATGCCAGTGTTGTAGCTGTACTGGAACAGCTTGGCTGGGGGCGTAGCACGTTCTGGAGCACAGGTCTTCAGTACTATTGCTGGAATATTGTCAGGGCCCATAGCCTTTGCAGTATCCAGTGCCTTCAGTCATTTCTTGATATCACGCGGAGTGAATCGAATTGGCTGAAGTCTGGCATCTGTGATGCTGGGGACTTCAGGAGGAGGCCGAGATAGATCATCAACTTAGCACTTCTGACTGAAGATTATTGCAAATGCTTCAGCCTTATCTTTCGCACTGATGTGCTGGGCTCCCCCATCATTGAGGATGGGGATATTTGTGGAGCCACCTCCTCCAGTTAGTTGTTTAATTGTCCACCACCATTCACGGCTGGATGTGGCAGGACTGCAGAGCTTAGATCTGATCCGTTGGTTATGGGATTGCTTAGATCTGTCTGTCGCATGCTGCTTACACAGTTTGGCATGCAGATAGTCCTGTGTTGTAGCCTCTCCAGGTTGACACCTCATTTTGAGGTATGCCTGATGCTGCTCCTGCCATGCCCTCCTGCAGTCTTCATTGAACAGGGTTGGTCTCCTGGCTTGATGGTAATGGTAGAGTGGAGGATATGCTGGGCCATGAGGTTACAGATTGTGGTTGAATACAATTCTGCTGCTGCTGATGGCCCACAGCGCCTCATGCTTGCCCATATTTGCATTGCTAGATCTGTTCGAAATCTATCCCATTCAGCACAGTGGTAGTGCCACACAACACGATGGAGGGTATCCTCAATGTGAAGGCAGGACTTCGTCACCACAAGGACTGTGCGGTGGTCACTCTTACCAATACTGTCATGGACAGATGCATCTGCGGCAGGCAGATTGGTGAGGACGAGGTCAGTATGTTTTCCCCTCTTGTTGGTTCCCTCACCACCTGCCACATACCCAGTCTAGCAGATATGTCCTGTAGGACTCGGCCAGCTTGGTCATAGTGGTGCTACCGAGCCACTCTTGGTGATGGACATTGAAATCCCCCACCCATCGTACATTCTCTGCCCTCGCCACCCTCAGTGCTTCCTCCAAGTGCTGTTCAACATGGAGGAGTACTGAGCCATCAGCTGAGGGAGGGCAGTAGGTGGTCATCAGCAGGAAGTTTCCTTGTCCATGTTTGATCTGATGCCATGAGACTTCATGGGGTCCAGAGTCAATGTTGAGGACTCCCAGGGCAACTCCCTCCCGACTGTATACCACTGTACCACCACCTCTGCTGGGTCTGTCCTGCCGGTGGGACAGGACATATCCGGGGATGGTGATGGCAGTGTCTGGGACATTGTCTGTCAGGTATGATTCTGTGAGTATGACTATGCCAGGCTATTGCTTGACTAGTCTGTGGTACAGCTCTCCCAACTTTGGCACAAACCCCCAGATGTTAGTAAGGAGGACTTTGCAGGGTCGACAGGGCTGGGTTTGCCATTGTCGTTTCTGGTGCTGAGGTCGATGCCGGGTGGTCCGTCCAGTTTCATTCCTTTTTTTTGACTTTGTAGCAGTTAGATACAACTGAGTGCCTTGCTAGGCCATTTCAGAGAGCATGTAAGAGTCAACCACATTGCTGTGGGTCTGGAGTCACATATAGGCCAGACCAGGTAAGACCAGGTCCTTCCCTAAAGGACATTAGTGAACCAGATGTGTTTTTACAACAATTGACAATGGTTTCATGGCCATCATTAGACTAGCTTTTTAATTCCAGATTTATTAATTGAATTCAAATTCCACCTTCTGCTGTGGTGGGATTTGAACCCATCTCCCCAGAGCAATACCCTGGGTCTCTGGGTTACTAGTCCAGTGACAATACCACTACGCTACCGCCTCCCCCCTCTGTTGAGGTCTCTGCCTTGAATGATATTCAGGCATCGAGGGCAGCTACCTAAAACTTACCTATGCTAATGAGGGGCCTGATACTTGTCTTCGGTCCCTTCTGGGAAATTGGTCTGGCCTGAGCAGTAACTTCTCAGGACAGTGAGGTTGGGAGTAAATGTGGACCACTGCACTACCCACTCCGAAAATTTTTTAAAAAACAATTTGGTCCAAATTAAGCTTGTTCAAGCTGAAGAACTAGGCAGGTTGCCTACTCCTCGTCCTTTGCCAGTGTTGGTTTTGGTTCAACCACTGAAGGTTGTTGTGATATTTCTGGATGAGGAAGTGCCTAACCTCAACTTGTCAGCTTTCTCTCTCACTTTCTAAATGTGCAGTCAAGATCAGAGGCTCATTCAGTGTGGAATCACAGTCATGAATCCACATCCTGGCACTCATAGCTCAGCACATTGGGACAGCAAAACTGCTGTCACTATATTTGTTTATGATATAGTCCATAGAGTTTTGAGTAACCCCTTTGAGAAGCTCCACGAGGAAGCACTTCATGATTATTAAACTGATTCTTTTTCAGTCTTTACTAAAGAAACTGTACAAAGAAAGACTACCTACCATTCATATAATGCCTTTTACAACCTTCGGATATCCCAAAGTGCTTTTCAGGCAATGAAGTACAGTCATTCTTGTAATGCAGGAAACACAGAAGCCAATTTGTGCACAGCAAGCTCTGATAAAAAGCAGTGTTGTAACAGCCAGATAATCTGTTTTTGTGATGTTGATTGAGGGATTGATATTGGCCACGATACTGGGGATAACACCCCTGGTCTTTGAAATAGTGCAATGGGATCTTGTACATTCACCTGAGAGAGTAGACAGCACTTCGATTTAACATCTCATCCAACAGTGCAGTATTCCCTCAGTACTGCCCTGGAGTGTCAGCTGAGATATTTGTGCTTAAGTCCTTGAGTGGGATTTAAGCCCCCAATCTTCTAACTCTGAAGCCAAAGTGCTACCAACTGAGCTATAACTGACATCATTGGAAGATTTGGAAATAATGAATGTGTATTTGATTCATGTTCAAAATTGTGACCATCTAATTTCTTTGACTCTTTCTCTTTGCTCATCTTTTTCTGGCTCTGTGTTTCAGTCTGCCACAAGTAGTGATGTAATCAATGATATTTAGATCCCAGCTATATTAAGCCCTGGCTGTGCTTTTCTTGTTTTTTGAGACTGTGCTCAAGTGTTGCCACCATTTCCTGGCACCACGGACTTGGCCCAGTCGAGTTTATCATTGTCTCCTACTAATATCCTAATGGGACTTACTCATTGGATTTTTGCAGTCAGCACTTTGCTTTGCTGTGAATGGAAAGTACTGGCGACAGTAGGAAACATCAACTGGATCTTTGTCTGGCAAATGGAAAGGCCCAGTTGGCAGATGGTAGGTGACACAGGATAAACACCTGCAGCATCTGTCATTAGATCAGTTGACAGGGGAGAAATACATGAGCACAGTCTACTTAACTGTGATAAATAACTGCAGTTTAGAATACTTACTGATGTCAGTGGAAAAGAGAATTAACTTTCCCAAATATACTGCCTTCCTCAACCACACCCAAGAAAAACTAATAATAAAGAAAAAATAATTTGATGATGCTGATGTAGTTGCTATGCAGTTGAAGCAGCAGTACACAAAATATGCTCTTGCAGCTCACCTTCTCCTCATGTGTAGCTCTCAGGGGACTTGTTGCTCTGGCTGCATGTGAATCTCCATTTACAGCCTGCCAGCAGAGACAGAACGAAGGGAGAAATAATGAGAGATCCTTGACAAAAAAGTCAATGAATAGCCCTGAGTTAGATTGCATTTTGACCTCTCAATTCAGTTATATCAGGATAGAATCTACTTCAGTATCCTGTTTATTTGATCATTTTATACTGAGAAATGGTGACTTTGTTCTATTCAGTTGTAGCCCTACGTATTTTACATTCTTCTTTTGTGCCTAGTTACATGGGACAGCCTTATAAAGCCCATATTATTGAGCTCCAGTACACAATACAACCTTATTAAGTTACCATTACTTTACTAGCTTTGCACTTTTACATTAGCTTTTACTGTATAGTTATGGATACATAATGTTTCACTACACCTGATGATATGTTTTAAGTAATGATTCTAATCTTTAATGTTGGTGCATTTTGATTGTTTGTTTAGGGTTATATATGTTCACACACATACACATATATAGGAGCCCTAGTAAAATTGAAGTCAATGGGAATCAGGAGGAAAGCTCTCCACTGGTTAAAGTCATACCCAGTACAAAGTAAACTACTTGGAGGCAAATCGTCTCAGCCCCAGGACATTGCAGCAGTAGTTTCTCAGGAAAGTGTCCTAGGCCCAACATTCTTCAGCTGCTTCATCAATGGCATGACCTCCATCATAAGGCCAGAATTGGGGGTGCTCACTGATGATTGTTCAGTTCCATTCGCAGTTCCTCAGATAATGGAGCATGCAGCAAGACTTGGGCTGATAAGTGGCAAGTAACATTCATGCCCACAAGTGCTAAGCAATGACCATCTACAATGAGAGAGAATCTAACCAAAATTAAAGCAAAATACTGTAGATGCTGGAAATCTGAAATAAAACCAATAAGTTCTGGAAATACTCAGCAGGTCTGGCAGCATCTGTGGAGAGAGAAGCAAAATTAATGTTTCAATTCAGTGACCTTTCATCAGAGAATCTAACCATCTCTCCTTAACATTCAATGGCATTATCATTGTTGAATCTCCCATCATCAACATCCTGGGGGCTACCATTGATCAGGAATTTAAATGCACCAGTCACATTTATATTGTGGCTACAAGAACAAGTCGGGCTGGGTATTCTCTGGTGAGTAGCTCACCCTATGACTCTCCAAATCCTTTCCACATCTTTGAGGCACAAGTCAGGAGTGTGATTAAATATTTTCCACTTGCCTAGATGGGTGCAACTCCAATAACACTCAAGAAGCTGATGCCATCCAGGAAAAAGTGACCTGCTTGATGGGCACCCAATCCACCACCACCTTAAACATTCACTCCCTCCATCATTGGTGCACAGTGGCAGCAGTGTGTACCATCTGCACGATGCACTGCAGCAACTCACCCAGACTTCTGTGACGGCACCTTCCAAACCCGAGACCTCTACCACCTAGAAGAACAAGGGCAACAGTCGCATGAGAAAACCACCACCTGCAAGTTCCTTTCCAAGCCACACAACATCCTGACTTGGAACTATATCGGCCATTCCTTCATCATTGCTGGGCCAAAATCCTGAACGTCCCTCCCCAACAGCACTGTGGGTGTACCTACACCAGACGAATTGTCATCAAGGGCAGTTAGGGATGGGCAATAAATGCTGGCCCTGCCAGCAATGCCCACATCCTGCAAATAAATAAAAAAAATTGCTCCTGGTTTCTCTCATTTTCCTGGAACCATTTATTACCACACATCTTTCAACATTTGACGGAATGATCCTCTTTATTGTTATCAGTTTCATTTTTGTTTAAGATGTTAAATATATTTATTTCTCTATTTCATTTTCAGCAAACAGCAAAAAAAAAACATTTTTTAGAGATCAAAGCTGGAATATAAGTATGAACTCAAGAAAGTTTAGCCACACCAATGGATCATTTAGGATTTATTAAGAAGAATCAAATGGTGCAAAGTACTGGTGACACAATTGTGACTCACAATCAGATTAACTGCTCAAATTGAACCAAACTCTTTGTCATACATGATTGCTGCCACTAGTTGCTCCTACATGCTTGTTTAAGTATGGCTTCATTTAGGATTACTGTTTTATAAAGGAGCAATGAATCAGCAAACACATCTCACTAATTTGTGAATAAAATGGCCAAGGAAGCATCGTGAATAAATAGGTTCATGGTCTGCAATGAAGTTATACCCTTGGCTCTAAGTGGGTTATGAAGTCATGTAAATAAGGCCACAGAAAGGGACTGTATACAGCAGTCTAATGAGACAAAGACCACTGATGCTCGGGATTTTAAATAATTCCTTTGTACTATTTCGGCCATCCTTTTCATCACAGCTGCCAAGAGTACATATTCATCCTGAACCATTAACACAGCAGAGTCAAAGCTCGTAAGCACAGTGGCTACTACTTAAGTCAAAGAAAAATTAAATGCGCATTTCCAGGAGATGCTTGCTCCTTTATGCACTGTGGGCACAAAAGAAATTGATTTCAAGACCACTACTTCAGAAAGCAAAAATCTAGCACATAGGACTGGTGTTGCATGCTACAGCATTGACTGCTTTCACAGATTGGCATCATTCCAAACCTTCATTTTTGCAAATGTATAAAATGTGTTTAGACCATAATCCTGAGTATTCTTTAGCTCCTTTAGAAGGAGCACTACTATTATTTTCAAGGAATTTCAAATTGATATCCGCAAACAAAAAGGCTCTGTAATTTAACCTTCCCTCCTTGCTAAAATGAAGTAAAGAATTGCAGATTCAGAACTAATGTGGCTGTTAGGTAATGATGAGAAGGCTAAATAGGTCCATTATTAAGTAATTTAATATTCACGATACCATTTATCTGATTTGAAAAAAGTACTGTCTAAAGCTACCTTGAGTTAGAGTGCCTAAATGGGTACTGCACATTTTACCAAAGTATTTGCAGAAATACTTCCTCTCTTTAGGCTTACTGGTTGTCTTCTGTTTTGTGACTTTGTTGATATTAAAACACAGAACATCTTAAGCACTTTTTTGGCTTTGTTGCTTCATTGATATGTGATGAGGAGCTTATGCTGCACATTATGTCGCAATTCTCTTCACTTATTCTATAGGCCTGCTGGAAATTTCACCTTGGAAGTTGGAGGGGCTTCTTGTTCCTGACACGATTAGGTGGGAGACTTGCCAATCAAATGTAAGTGAGGTCCAGGAGTTAAAGTATCACCGACCTGTAATCTGAACCAATGAGTTAAAATCTACCTACAGTCTTGCAGAACAGTCTTTCATTTTAGTACAATGTGTAAAAGGTATGGACTTGTGGACATTTTCAGTACATACTGACAATGGATTTCCTTAATTCATCGATTGCTTTGTCCTTCACAGTGACTGAACACTGCAATATTTCGATTTACTTCAGGGACAAGTTGAGTTTTCCCCATCATACTTACCCTGGGCCCGATGGAATCAAATGGCTCAAATTCCAAATAAACAGTGCGCATTCAAAAACTGAAAACGCAGATGATCATATACAGGCTTAAAAAACTATGGTTTAGTAAATTTAGCATCTGTAAATTATAAGAGATTATGAGGGATTACAGCACATTCCTGTAAAAGAAACAAAGGTTGGATTGTTGTCATTAGTTACAGAGTTTAACATTTTTGAACATTACTCACTATTGAAAGAACTTTCAGTAACAAGATTGTAGGAACATTTGGTCTGGACATGCTTCGGGAAGGTAGCTTATTGCTGTGACAAAAAATTATAGTTTACATCAGCAAAGTTGCCCTAAACTATCTGGAAATTACACAGCTGACAGGAAACCACACACTTGGCAAAACCTTTTAGATTGTGATCTGTGTGGTATTATCTCTCTTTTTGATGTAGTTTGTCACTGCTGTTTATTTAAATGGATTTTTTGAATACTGCATAGGAATTTGCCCATGTTTCGCCATCACCAACTATTAAGCATGTCATTTTTAAAATTAAATCTTTGGTTTTAATGATTTAATTGAGTGCTACAGTTGCATTTCATTTTTTAACAAAGTATTGCCATAGGAACAACAACTATTGAGCTCATTCCACCAATACCAATTAATATAAACAGGTGGGGGAGAAGTTACTAATGTGGACAAGCAAAAGATTCAATGAATTAATTCTTTTGCATTCTGCAGTTTCTTGTTTTCTTGGATCATTTGGCTGTGGTGGATACAAGAAAATCGAACAAGGAAGAGAGCACACTGCACTCAAAGGAGCCAGCTCAATTTTCCAATCATTAATTTAAATGGGTGGAAGTAGTGCAGCTTCCTTACAGGACTACATCTTCAGCAATACAGGACTACATGCATGTTAAGCAACAGTAGCAGCAAGCTATACTCAGAGCTAAGTGATCCCACACCCAACGGATCACATCAATGCTCTTCAGTCCTACCACATCCAGTTGTGAACGGTACGTACAATTAAACTACTAATGGGAGGAGAAGGCTCCATGAACATACTCAACCTTTATGATGATGGAGCCCAAAAGACAAGGCTGAAGAGTTTGCATCTACAACCAGGAGGGCCGAGTGGATGATCCATCTTGGCCTCATCCTGAGGTCCCTACCATCACAGAAGTCAGTCTTCAGCCAATTTGATTCACTCCATGTGATATCAAGAAGTAGCTGAATGGACTGGCCACAGCAAAGGCTATGGGCCCCGACAACATCCCTGTAGTATTGACGACTTTTGCGCCAGAACTAACCGTGCCTCTAGCCAAGCTGTTCCAGTACAGCTACAACACTGGTAGCTACCTGACACTGAAAAATTGCTCAGGTATATCCTGCACAAAAAGCAGGACAAATCCAATCCAGCCAATTACTGCCTCATCAGTTTACTTGCAATCATCAGCAAATTGTTGGAAGGGGTCATCAGAAGTGCCATCAAGTAGTACTTATTCACCAATAACCTGCTCACCGAAGCTCAGTTTGGGTTCTGCTAGGATCACTTGGCCCCACACCTCATTACAGCCTTGGTCCAAACATGGACAAGGGAGTTGAACTCCAGAGGTAAGGTGAGAGTGACTGCCCTTGACATAAAGGCAGCCTTTGATCAAATATGGCATCAAGGAGCCCCAGTAAGATTGAAGTCAATAGGAATCAGGGTGAAAACTCTGCACTTGTTGGAGTCATATCTAGCACAGAGGAAGATGGTTGTGTTTGTTGGAGGACAATCATCTCAGCCCCAGGACATTGCTGCAGGAGTTCCTCAGGGTAGTGTCCTAGCCCCAATCATCTTCAGCTGCTTCATCAATGACCTTCCCTCCATCATAAGGTCAGAAGTGGGGGTGTTTATGGGTGATTGCACACTGTTCAACTCCTCAGACTATAATGCAATCTGTGACTGCATGCAGCAAGACCTGGACGACTTTCTGGCTTGGGCTGATAAGTGGGCAAGTAACATTCGTGCCACACACGTGCCAAGCAATGTCCATCTCCAACAAGAGAAAGTCTAACCATTTCTCCTGGACATTCAATGGCATTACCGTCTTCAAATCCCCCATTACCAACATCCTGGAGGCCACCATTGACCAGAAACTTAACTGGATTAGCCACATAAATACTGTGGCGAAAAGAGCAGTCAGAGGCAGGGTATTCTGCAGGAAGTAACTCACCTCTTGACTCCCCAAAGCCTTTCCACCATTTACAAGTGTGATGAAATACTCTCTACTTGCCTGGATGAATGCAACACCAACAGCACTTAGGACAAAACACCTCAACCACCACCTTAACCATTCAATCCCTCCACTATTGGTGCACCAAGGCTGCAGGTGTACCAAAATGCAGCACAGCAACTTGCCAGGGCTTTCTAGATCACAGCTCTCAAACCCGCAACATTTACCACTTGGCAAGGCAGCTGGCACATAGAAAAACCATGTTCATTTTGTATCAATTACTAAATTATATGCAGAAGGAGGGTGCTAATTGGAGTCTTACTTAAGGACTTATAAGGTGACGCTTACTGAGACTGGTGGAGGTTTTTGAGTCAGGAGCTACATGTTTGTAATCCTTTTACTCTGGACAATAAATGTGAAACTGAGTAAAGATAGGCTCCAGCATCATCCCTCCACAACAAGCTTTCTGGAATTTAACACACCACCACTTGCAGATCCCCCTCCAAGTCACATGCCATCCTGATTTGGAACTATATTGCCGTTCCTTCATCAGCACTGTTTCAAAATCCTGGAGCACCCTGCCGAACAGCACTGTGGGAATACCTTTAGTACACTGCAGTGATTCAAGAAGGCGACTCACCACCACCTTCTCAATGAAAATTAGGAATGGGCAGTAAATGGTGGCCTTGCCAGTGATGCCCACATCCTGTGAATGAATAAAAAAGACACAGAACCAAAAAAACCCGCCCAAGTAGTTATTTGAATTTAATATTATTTAACTATAAAAGTACAGTTTAAATATTCCCTTTTCAAAGCACTCTTCATGTGTTACTTGTAAAAGTATTTCTTGATCATTCTTGTGTTGATATTTAGGGGTAGAAATTTACTTGAATCTGCTGTGCACAAGCAGCACACGCCTGAACCGGGCTTGGGGCTCCTCTCAATAATTTAGGCAAGCTGCCGGTGCCTGGCACATCTCCATACATCGAGCTATAGTTCAGCCTGAGCACATTGCCTTTTGGAGAGGAGTGAAATATTCGGGAAAAGATGTTTGAATCCCCTGATGAGATTGCTGTCTTGTAAATTACTCCCCAGTACTTACTAATGTCTGAAGTTGCTCCACTATTAGAAATCAAAATCTGAAGTAACAATTTCTGAAAGAATAATGTGAAGGATTTAAAGTTTTGCATGATTAATGGTATCAGCACATGGAGTGTAAAGGAGACCATTTTGCAGGGTAATAATTCACCATTTAGAACCGAAATGCCAAAGCTCAAATTCTGCACAAGGAGTAATATCCTGTCTGTAATGTCTTACAAATGTGTGAAGATTACCCTCTATGAAATCTTGCCAAATGTGTGCTCCATGAACCTTTTTTGTGATGGAGGAAGCAGTGACTCTTTTCTGGAATGGCCTTTGGCTGCTGGCTCCAAAGTGTCCAGTAAAAACACAGAAAACAGATATTCTTTATTTACATTGGTACCTTAGATCAGGGTTATAATTGATTCAGATTTTTTTTTTTGCAACCGGCTGCCTCCAATTATACTGAAGCTAGCCAAGGCAGGGCAATTATGAAGTCGCTTCAGAATGAAAAAAGTTAATAAATAACTCAATATACTTTGAAGTTTATCTGATGCAATTACTGGCAGAAATCACAATATGGCTTTTCTTGTGTTATTTCTATGATAGTACCAGAGAAGCCACAAAACAAACAATAATTGTTTTATGTCCTGTGCATTGGTTTGCATTAACACAATAACGTCATTATCAGCTACCCGTCACAACTTCAACAACTCCAAGCACTACCTTTTTACATTGGCTCAAATGCTTGCTAAAATCTGATACAATCTCGCACATTTCTTTCCAGTATTTTTCAGTCAGCTCTATCATTGTGGAAATCTGGTCAGGACATTCCTGAAGCCTGGCAGTAATCTCAGTAGTAGTGGTGAGAAAGCCCTGAAATCCCAGAATGGTGTAAAGGGGTCTAGTAGCAGCATCCTACATATTGATAGGAAGAATTGAGTGAGAATGGTAGAATTTTAAATGGGGTTGCAAGAAGGGAGAGACCCCTGGGTGTTTGTGCACAAATCTTTGAAGGTGGCAGGACAGGTTAACAAAGCAGTTAATAAAGCATATGATATGGGATCCTGGGCTTTATAAATAGAGGCATGGAGCAGGGATTCTCAACTGTTTTGCTTCTGAGGAGCGCACCTGTTTTATAAAGTTTCTATAGACCCCCTTTAACATAACACAAGTATTTTTACTGTATAAAAATTAGTAATGCAATTAAACATATTTATTATTTTTGTTTTCCTTACTTAATGTGCAGTTTGTTGCTGGTGCTGAGCAACAATTCTGTCAAGACGTGGAGGTATCTTCAACAGGTTCATCTAGATTAAAGGCCTGCTACCCGACCCGAACCCAACGGGACCCAACCGCATGTGTCGGGTTCGGATCGGGTCAAGTCACACTTCCGGGTCCGACATTCACAAAGTGAAAAATGGAAGGTAAGTTAACTGATGGTCGGGTCGGGAGCGGAATAAAATGGAAGGACTCAGGCTAGGTCTGGCTTGGGGTCGGATGGAATTCTGTTGGGCTCAGGTCGGGTCTCATTTGCAGACCCGGCCAGGCCTTTAATCCGGATGTCAGGCTCAATGTTAATCCTGGCTCGGTTATACTTAAGTTAGTAGGCTGTTGCCAAGGTTGGTAGACTGTCACTACGAGGTGGTAGACTGTCACTGTGAGGTAGTCGACTGTCACTGTGTGGTTGGTAGACTGTCACTGTTTGTTTGGTAGACTGTCAGTGCGGTTGGTAGGCTGTCACTGTGAGGTGGTAGACTGACACTATGTGGTTGGTAGACTGTCACTGTGCGGTTGATAAACTGTCACTGTGCGGTTGATAGACTGTCACTGTGCAGGTGGTAGACTGTCATTGTGTGGTTGTAGACTGTCACTGTGCGTGGTTGGTAGACTGTCATTGTGTGGTTGTAGACTGTCACTGTGCGTTGTTAGACTATCACTGAGGTTGGTAGACTATCATTGTGTGGTTGGTAGACTGTCACAGTGTGGTTGGTAGACTGTCACTGTGCAGTTGGTAGACTGCCATTGTGAGGTGGTAGACTGTCACTGTGCAGTTGGTGGACTGTCACTGAGATGGTAGACTGTCATTGTGTGGTTGGTAGACTATCAGTTTGAGATTGTTGACTGACACTGTGCGGTTGGTAGACTGTTACTGTGAAATTGATAGATTGCCACTGATGTTGGTGGACTGTCACTATGTGGTTGGTAGACTACGATTGGGAGGTTGGTAAACTGTTATTGTCTGGCTGGTAGACTGTCACACTGGGGTTGGTAGACTGCCAGTGTGTGGCTCGGTCAAAATTCTTGAACTCCCTCCCTAACAGCACTTCGGATGTACTACCCCACATGGACTGCAGCGGTTCAAGAAGGCAGCTCACCATCACCTTCTCAAGGGCAATTAGGGATGGGCAATAAATGCTGGCCTTGTCAGTGATGCCCACATCCCATGAATGAATAAAAAAAGTTCGACAACCAGACTGAATTGAGAGGATTAGCAAAAGAACCAGAGGCAACATGAAAAATCTTTTTACACAACAAGTGAATATGCTTTAGAATGCACTGCATAATAGTGTGGTGGATTCAATAGTAGCCTTCAAAAGGGAATTGGTAAATAGTTGAAGGAGAAAAAATAGCAGTGATTTGGGGAAAGGGGTGTGGTGGGACTAACTGGATTGTTGTTCCTTAGAGCTGGTGCAGACTCGACAAGCCGAATGGCCGCCTTATGTGCTACATTGTTCTATCATTCTATGATCCTCTCCCTCTAATTCAGGCCCAAATATTGGCCTTTGCAGGATAAATTTTTTATCTGCCTTTCAAGCATATTGTGACTCCTGAATCAGGGTTACAGCAGGATAAAGGCAGCGGACCAAAGTCTTGCCCTGACCCCACAAGTGCTGATTGAGAAAATCTAGCCCATACCCTGTCTACCCTTAGTTTTACTTCTTTGCTACAAAAGTAAGATTTTAATTTCTTGAGGCTTCTTCATAACTTAATCCTGGCCATTCCACTCTGATCACTTTCTAATCCTTTTCTGAAGCAAGGTGGTCAAAACTGCCCACCATCGTTCAGAACTGGCCAAACCGTTATTGTGTACAGCATTGTATAACTTGCTCTGATTTGTCTATTGTCTTCTAGATACATCTTGGTACCCAATTTTCTAACTGTACTGACCAGATGTTTCCATGATCCAATCATTCCAAATCCTGAGGCACTCACAGATTATTTGTACTGGCTTGGCACCACTGAGTGAGCTGCCAAACCGTCTCTGCTGTCTATAATGCCAAAACAGTACAAGATTCCGAAGAAGGGTCATTGACCCGAAATGTTAACTCTGCTTCGCTTTCCACAGATGCTGCCAGACCTGCTGAGTGGTTCCAGCATTTCTTGTTTTTATTACAAGATTTAAAATCCGCTTTCAGCCTTAGCTGTGAAAATAATCTGTGCCAAATTCAGTTCTCCCTGCTTCTACCCACTGATGCCCAGACCTGTTTATCAGCACTAGGTCTGGAATACCCCCTTGAAAGTCTCTGATGAACCATCTTGGAAATACCAACCATGCCATTCCATTCTTGCTGGATACATGTCTGCCACCCCTTAACTTGACTCTTTTTTTAGATGTTTCAGGTGCCTAACTGACTCAGATGATGCCCATAGTACCCAGTTAACATTTTGGTAGCCTGAAAAGGGGGGTGGGGGGGCGGTTACCCACTGTGGGTGCCCCATTCAGTAAAGCCTGTTGGGGAAGAAGAGCAGAGCCACGAAGGTAAGCTAGGAGAAGCAGGAGCACTCCTCGGAACCCCACAACAAAAAATCCTGGGTCACTGCTACCACAGGAAACCTTTCTGCCTTCCCACCTTGTGTTACGGCCCTGATCTCTTACCTGTCCTCAGCACTACCCCTGCCTCCCACACATCGACCACACCCCTACAGGGTGCTAGAGGGCAGCCTCTGATTTTGACCAGCCTGAAAATTTCAGGAAAACTTTCCACAACAGTATGTTGCTAGTCCAACAAGAAAGGAGGCACTGCTAGACCTGGTTCTTGCGAATGAGGTGCACCAAGTGGATCAAGTATCAGTAGGAGAGAATTTATAGAATAGTGATCACTGTATCATAAGGTTTAGGCTGACTATGGAAAAGGACAAAGACCAATCCAGGGTAAGAATAATTAGCTGGGGGAAGGCCAACTTCAATGGGGTAAGAATGGAACTGGGGCGAATAAATTGGAGTTAAAAGCTGGGAGGGAAAACAGTTGATGAACGAGGGGCTACCTTCAAAGAAGAGATAGTTCGGGCACAGTCAAGGTATGTTCCCTCGAAGGGGAAAAGTAGAGCAAACAATCCAGAGCTCCCTTGATGACAAAAGAGGTAGAGATTAAGATAAAGAAGAAAAAGTGTGTTTATGACAGATGCCAGGTAGAAAATACAATTGAGAATCAGGCTGAATGTAGAAGGTCCAGAGGGGAAGTGAAAAAGCAAATAAGAGAAGCAAAGAGAGAGCATGAAAAGAGACCGGCAGCTAGCATTAAAGGAAATCCCAAAGTTTTGTCATATAAATAGTAAAAGGGTGGTAAAAGTTTAGTTTAGTTTAGTTTAGAGATACAGCACTGAAACAGGCCCTTCGGCCCACCGAGTCTGTGCCGACCATCAACCACCCATTTATACTAATCCTACACTAATTCCATATTCCTACCACATCCCCACCTGTCCCTATATTTCCCTACCACCTACCTATACTAGGGGCAATTGCTAATGGCCAATTTACCTATCAACAGGAGGAGTGGGTTGAATACGGACCAGACAGAGGATTTACACATGGAGGCGGAGGGCATAGTTGAGGTATTAAATGAATACTTTGCCTCTGTCTTTACCAAAGAAGGAGATGCAACCATGGCAATGTTGACCTACCTTCAGGAGCAGAGGGCCGTCGGACCTGTGTGGAAACACCGAGAACCGGGAGCGGATAAATCCAAGGCTAGGCTCGGGGCCTTCACTTACCTTCAGGAGTGGAGAGCCGTTGGACCTGTGAGAAAACACCGAGAACCGGGAGTGGATAAATCCAGCGCGAGGCTCGGGGCCTTCACTTACCTTCAGGAGCAGAGAGCAGTCGGACCTGTGTGGAAACGACCAGAACCGGGAGCGGATAAATTCAGCGCAAGGCTTGGCGCCTTCGCTTACTTTCAGGAGCAGAGAGCAGTTGGACCTGTGTGGAATCGACTCGAACCGGGAGTGGATAAATTCAGCGCAAGGCTCGGGGCCTTCACTTACCTTCAGGAGCGGAGAGCAGTCGGATCTGTGTGGAAACAACCAGAACCGGGAGCCGATAAATCCAGCATGAGGCTCGGGGTCTTCACTTACTTTCAGGAGTGGAGAGTAGTTAGACCTCTTCAAGCATGCCAGAGTTTTGAAAAAAAATAGCCAACAGTGACGTCACAGGAAAGTTGCAAGGTGATTGTTTGGTGAATCACTGCTGTTAGGGAATAACTCTAAATAGCTGGGTAAGTATCTAAGGTAAGAAAGGTGTACAGTTTATTTTCATATATAGTAAGTAGTGTTTTTCAGGGAGTTCTGTAGTAACAAGGACCAGGGAGCAAGGACCCTAGAGTAATTGATATTATTTGATATTAAGATCTTCCAAAAGGTTTAATTTAAAGGGTTAAGTCATGGCAGGAGAGCTCAAAGCCATGGTGTGCTCCTTGGGCTCTCTGTCGGAAGTCGGGAACAATTCCAGTGCCCGGGACCAGCATGTGTGCAGGAAGTGTCTCCAGCTGCAGCTCCTGGAAGCCTGGGTTTCGGAGCTGGAGCGGCAGCTGCAGGCACTGTGGAGCATTCGCGAGGCAGAGAGTATTGTGGATAGCACGTATAGAGAGGTGGTCACACTGCAGGCTTGGACCCCACAGGCAGGAAGGGAATGTGTGACCACCAGGCAGAGCAAGAGGACTAGGCAGGCAGTGCAGGAATCTCCTTTGGCTATTCCCCTGCAAAACAGATATACTGCTTTGGATACTGATGGGGGGAATGGGCTCTCAGGGGAAAGCAGCAACAGCCCAATTCGTTGCACCACGGTTGACTCTGCTGCACAGGAGAAGAGTATAAAGTGTGGGAATGCAATAGTTATAGGGGATTCAATTGTAAGGGGAATAGATAGGCGTTTCTGTGGCAAAAGAGACTCCAGGATGGTATGTTGCCTCCCTGGTGCTAGGGTCAAGGGTGTCTCAGAGCGGCTACAGGACATTCTGAAGGGGGATGATGAACAGCCAATGGTCGTGGTACACATTGGTATAAATGACATAGGTAAAAAAAAAAAAGGATGCGGTCCTAAAAGCAGAATATAGGGAGTTAGGAAGTAAGTTGAAAAGTAGGACCTCAAAGGTAGTGATCTCAGGATTACTAGCAGTGCCACGTGCTAGTCAGAGTAGAAATAGCAGGATATATCGGATGAATATGTGGCTGAAGAGATGGTGTGAGGGGGAGGGTTTTAGATTCCTGAGACATTGGGACCAGTTCTGGGGGAGGTGGGACCAGTACAAACTGGATGGGTTACACCTGGGCAGGACCGGGACTGATGTCCTCGGGGCAGTATTTACTAGAGTTGTTGGGGAGGGCTTAAACTCAAATGGCAAGGGGATGGGAACCTTTGCAAGGAGTCAGAGGAGGGGGGATCAAAGACAAGAACAAAAGACAGTAAGGTAATCAGAAAAGAAATAGGCAGAGAAATCAAGGGCCAGAATCAAACAGGGGCACAGTAAAAAAATAACGGGAAGGGGCCAAGTAATGTCAAAAAGACAAGCCTTAAGGCTTTGTGCCTTAATGCGCGGAGCATTCGCAATAAAGTGGATGAATTAATCGCGCAAATAGATGTAAACGGGTGTGATATAGCCGGGATTACGGAGACATGGCTGCAACGTGACCAGGGATGGAAATTGAACATCCAGGGGTATTCAGTATTTAGGAAGGACAGACAAAAAGTAAAAGGCGGTGGAGTTGCATTGCTGATTAAAGAGGAAATTAACGCAATAGTGAGGAAAGATATTAGCTCTGACGATGAGAAATCTGTATGGGTAGAGCTGAGAAACACTAAGGGGCAAAAAACATTAGTGGGGGTTGTATATAGACCCCCAAACTGTTGTGGTGATGTTGGGAATGGCATTAAACAGGAAATTAGAGGCGCACGCGATAAAGGAACATCTGTAATTATGGGTGACCTTAATCTGCATATAGATTGGGCAAATCAAATTAGTCACAATACCATAGAGGAGGAATTCTTGGACTGTATACGGGATGGTTTTCTGGACCAATACATTGAGGAACCAACCAGAGAACAGGCCATCCTAGACTGGGTATTGTGTAATGAGAGAGGAAGAATGGACAATCTAGTTGTGCGAGACCCCTTGGGGATGAGCGACCATAATATGATAGAATTCTTCATCAAGATGGCGAGTGATATAGTTGATTCTGAGACTAGGGTCCTGAATCTTTGTAAAGGAAACTACAAAGGTATGAGACGCGAGTTGGCTATGATGGATTGGGAAACGTTACTTAAAGGGATGGGGTGGATAGGCAATGGCAAACATTCAAAGAGCGCATGGATGAACTGCAACAATTGTTTATTCCTGTCTGGCGCAAAAGTAAAACAGGAAAGTTATCCAAATCATGGCTTACAAGGGAAATTAGAGATAGCATTAGATCCAAGGAAGAGGCATATAAATTCACCAGAAAAAACAACAGACCTGAGGATTTGGAGCAGTTTAGAATTCAGCAAAGGAGGACCAAGGGATTGATTTAAAAGGGGAAAATAGAGTACGAGAGCAAGACTGCGGGGAACATAAAAACTGACTGTAAAATTTTCTATAGGTATGTGAAGAGAAAAAGATTAGTAAAGACAAATGTAGGTCCCTTACAGTCAGAAACAGGGGAATTTATTATGGGGAACAAAGAAATGGCTGACCAACTAAATGCATACTTTGGTTCTGTCTTCACAAAGGAGGACACAAATATCATACCAGAAATGTTGGGGAACACAGGGTTTAGTGAGAGAGAAGAACTGAAGGAAATCAGTATTAGTAGAGAAATGGTGTTGGGTAAATTGCTGGGATCGAAGGCCGATAAATCCCCAGGGCCTGATGGTATGCATCCCAGCGTACTTAAGGAAGTGGCCCTAGAAATAGAGGATGCATTGGTGGTCATCTTCCAAGATTCTATAGACTCTGGAACAGTTCCTACAGATTGGAGGGTAGCTAATGTAACCCCACTATTTAAAAAGGGAGGTTGAGAGAATGCAGGGAATTATAGAACAGTCAGCTTGACGTCGGTAGTGGGGAAAATTCGAGAGTCCATTATCAAAGATTTTATAGCAGAGCACTTGGAGAACAGTGGTAGAATCAGACAGAGTCAGCATGGATTTACGAAAGGGAAATCTTGCTTGACAAATCTACTAGAATTCTTCGAGGATGTAACTAGTAGAGTTGATGAGGGGGAGCCAGTGGTTGTGGTTTATTTGGAATTTCAGAAGGCTTTCGACGAAGTCCCACATAAGAGGTTAGCGTGTAAAATTAAAGCGCATGGGATTGGGGGTAGTGTATTGCGATGGGTAGAAAATTGGTTGGCAGACAGGAAACAAAGAGTAGGATTAAACGGGTCTTTTTCCAAATGGCAGGTGGGGTACCACAGGGATCGGTGCTAGGACCCCAGCTATTCACAATATACATTAATGATTTAGATGAAGGAACTAAATGTAATATCTCCAAATTTGCAGATGACACAAAACTGGGTGGGAGGGTGAGTTGTGAGGAGGATGCAGAGAGGCTTCAGGGTGACTTGGACAAGTTGAGTGAGTGGGCTAATGCATGGCAGATGCAGTATAATGTGGATATATGTGAGATTATCCACTTTGGTAGCAAAAACAGGAAGGCAGATTATCTGAATGGCTATAAACTGAGAGAGGGGAATATGCAACGAGACCTGGGTGTTCTCATACACCAGTCACTGAAGCTAAGCATGCAGGTCCAACAGGCGGTAAAAAAGGCAAATGGTATGTTGGCCTTCATAGCAAGAGGATTCGAGTACAGGAGCAGGGATGTCTTGCTGCAATTATACAGGGCCTTGGTGAGGCCACACCTGGAATATTGTGTGCAGTTTTGGTTTCCTTATCTAAGGAAGGATGATGTTGCTATAGAGGGAGTGCAGCGAAGGTTTACCAGACTGATTCCTGGGATGGTGGGACTGACATATGAGGAGAGATTGAGTCGGTTAGGATTATATTCGCTGGAGTTCAGAAGAGTGAGGGGGGATCTCATCGAAACCTATAAAATTCTAACAGGACTTGACAGGATAGATGCAGGAAGGATGTTCCTGATGGTGGGGGAGTCCAGAACCAGGGGTCATAGTCTAAGGATATGGGGTAACCCATTCAGGACTGAGATGAGGAGAAATTTCTTCACCCAGAGAGTGGTGAGCCTGTGGAATTCGCTACCACTGAAAGCAGCTAAGGCCAAAACATTGTATGTTTTCAAGAAGGAGTTACATATAGCTCTTGGGTTTAAAGGGATCAAAGGATATGGGGCGAAAGCGGGAACAGGTTACTGAGTTGGATGATCAGCCATGATTATAATGAATGGATGAGCAGGCTCGAAGGGCCAAATGGCCTACTCCTGCTCCTATTTTCTATGTTTCTATGAAAGAGGAGGTAAATCAAACACTAGAGGGGTTTAAAATTGATAAAGAGGAAGTATTAGATAGGCTGTCTGTACTTAAAGTGGATAAAACACCAGGACCGGATGAGATGCATCCAAGGATACTGAGGGAAGTGAGAGTGGAAATTGCAGAGGCACTGGCCATAATTTTTCAGTCTTCCTTAGACTCGGGGGTGGTGCCAGAGGACTGGAGAATTGCAAATGTTACACCCTTGTTCAGAAAAGGGTGTAAAGATAAGCCCAGCAACTACAGGCCAGTCAGTTGAACTTCGGTGGTGGGAAAACTTCTAGAAAAAATAATTTTGGAAAAAAATCAATAGTCACATGGACAAATACGAGTTAATTAAGGAAAGCCAGCAAGGATTTCTTCAGGGAAAATATTGTTTAACTAACTTAGTGGAGTTTTTTGAGGAGGTAACAGAGTGGGTTGAAGAGGGCAATGCTGTTGATGTGGTGTACATGAATTTTCAAAAGGCGTTTGATACAGTGCCACACAACAGACTTGTGAGCAAACTTGTAGCTCATGAAATAAAAGGGATGGTAGCAACATGAATACGAAATCGGCTGAGTGACAGGAAACAAAGAGTAGTGGTTAATGGATGTTTTTCGGGCTGGAGGAAGGGTTGTAGTGGAGTTCCCCAGGGATCAGTATTGGGACCCTTGCTTTTTCTGATATATATTAATGACCTAGACCTTGGTGTACAGGGCACAATTTCAAAGTTTGCAGATGATGTGAAACTTGGAAGCATTGTGAACTGTGAGGAGGATAGTGTTGAACTTCAAAAGGACATAGACAAGTTGGTGGAATGGGCAGACAGGAAGCAGAAGAAGTTCAATGCAGAGAAATGTGAAATGATTCATTTTGGTAGGAAGAACATGGAGAGACAATATAAAATAAAGGGAACAATTCTAAATTAGGTTGAGGAGCAGAGGGACCTAGGTGTATATGTATTAAGTCATTGAAGGTGGCAGGACAGGTTGAGAGCACGAGTAATAAAGCATACAGTATCCTGGGCTTTATTAATAGGGGCATAGAGTACAAGAGCAAGGAGGTTATGTTGAACTTGTATAAGACACTAGTTTGTCCTCAGCTGGAGTATTGTGTCCAACTCTGGGCGTCGCACTTTAGGAAAGACGTGAGGGCATTGGAGAGAGTACAGAAAAGATTCACGAGAATGGTTCCAGGGATGAGGAATTTCAGTTATGAAGATAGATTGGAGAAGTTAGGACTATTTTCCTTGGAGAAGAGAAGGCTGAGAGATGATTTGATCGAGGTATTCAAAATCATGAGGGGACTGGACAGAGTAGATAGAGAGAATCTGTTCCCAGTCATTCATGGATCGAGAATGAGAGGGCAGAGATTTAAAGTATTTGCTAAGAGAAGCAAAAGTGACATGAGGAAAAACTTTTTCATGCAGAGAGTGGTTAATTTCTGGAATGCGCTGCCTGAGAACATGGTGGAGGCAGATTCAATTGAAGCATTCAAAAGGGAATTAGACAGTTTTATGAAAAGGAAGAATGTGCAGGGTTACGGGGAGAAGGCGGGGGAATGGAACTGAGGGAATTGTTCTTTCAGAGAGCCAGTGCAGACACGATGGGTCGAATGGCCTCCTTCTGCGCTGTAACGATTCTGTGATTCTGTGAAACTGACCAGATGCTTCTTCCCCACTCATTTGGAACAGGCAGATAGCCAGTGGGATGTAAATACCCCTGGCCATTTAAAATGGGCCAAAGCCTCCCACAGAGACTTTCTGTTTATCCAATGGAATGATACCTCAATTTGCAGATATTAGTGTCAGCAACAAAGAGTCCCTGGAGGTCAAGTATGGTAGAGGTTATATACAGGATAAAGCACCCTTTACACTGCCAGCACAGCGATATAATATGGTTTAATCTCAGCTTTGGAACACTTGCCAACTTCCATAAAGCATCACGTGTTTACATATTTCCTACAATTCTATTACAACTCTGACTGGAAAGATTTAAGTAATTAGACCTCTTTACTACTGTGATGTAAAACAGTAGATGTGGAGACATGGCTGAAGATTCTTTGATTCAGTAATATCTGCTGAAGTGCAATATAATTGGACACATCAGTTCACTGAGCATACAATTAATAGACCATTTGGAACATTAAAAATGTGTTTCCAGTGCTTAGGCAAATTAGACGCTGTAGTGCAATATAATTCACAGAAGGTCTGACATTTCTATTTAACAAAGTATATTCTGCACAGTGTTGCTCCTCAATTTTTGGTTGTGATGGACATTTCTGCAGAGAGAATTAATACTAATTTCCATTTAGCTTATACCTTATGTTTCTGTAGACACTACGTACCATTTGAAACCTGAAACTGCTTCAACTATGTTTGACAGGTGGCTATTATGTGCAAGAGACTTATGACCGTGACAGAGCATACCTTCCTTATCATGTCAACCAGCCATGGTTGCTAGTGTGAGAGTCTGCAGCAATGCTCCAATATTCTGTCTATTGAGTTTCACTTCATATCAAAGCAACCTTTTCGAATCCCAGAAACTGTAGGGCAAACACATTTCCAAGCACAGAATCTTTTAACTTTTTTGAGCTTCTTTGGACTCTGCTGTATTTCCTTCCTTTTATATAAATTAACTGGAGAGATATTGCTTAGTCCAACCAACCTCTTTTTTCTTACGTCCAAGATCTCGGGACATCAGCTGAAATAGAACCGGTATAGTTTTATCATTATCTACCTTCTCCTGAGATAGATAAAGGAAGAATTGCCTTTATATAGGGCTGGATTTTGCTGTGGGCTTTGGAACTTTAATGCCGGGATCAAATGGGGATCCTGAGCCCGAAATTGCTGGCAGCAAGGTCAGCGTCGCAATCTTCCTGGAGGCGGCCTCCTAATTGGCTGCCTCTGAGCTCACCATCCTGTTAAGGGTGGTGGGTGGGTTCTGGATGCTGCGGCCCAATCAGAGGGCCAGCAGCTACAGAGCTTCCGCAGACCCACCAGTAAAGGTGGGGACCACTGAGGCAGTCGGGGATCACGAGTGCGCCTCAACATGGAGGCGTCCTTGCTCGCCTGCACATCAATACTTAAATAGGCGAGATCTAGACTGGTAGGTGATTTGGTATGGTGGGGAAACTGCTCCACTGGATCGGTCCCATCCTCGATTGTGGCCTATTGTTAATTCAGACCCACTTTGTGGCATGGAGCTTTCAGCTCCAATGGCCCCTTGGCCTGCCATAAGAAGGCCTCCTCCACTGAGTTTGCTATTGAGTCATTTCTAATCGCAGCCCGCCCCTGGAAGAGTTCACCGACGTGGCTCCCCACTATTTCCCTGGTCTCCTGCCTCCAAGCAGCTGGGAACATTCGGCTCATAGTGTCTACATTGACACATATTGGACATCCCAATAATACTGCATAAAACCAACAAACATGGCATTGACTACCAATATCATTAAAAAGTGCTTTAATAAATAAGTCTTGAAGTGACCTGGATCTGAGTTCAGAGGCTATGGAGATTTTTTAAAATATTTGCAACTATGAATCTATGTGATAATATTTGTAAAACCTCAAAGTTCTCACCTTTTTATTTAGTTTTGCAATATTATATTTTTGTTCAGGTCAATAAATTAAAGAGTTGATTCTAAAGAATCATGTTTCTAAGATCATCATCAAGGTGATAAGTGGGATTTTAAAAAAAAAATCATACTTGAAATGTGTGCATTACTGGCAAAATTAGCTTTTATTGTCCAACCCTAGTTGCTGTGAGGAGGTGGTGATGGGCCTTCTTCTTGTCTTGAATCACTGCAGTCTATGGATGAGTAGTGGTTCTTTGTGTAGAACCACAAAAGGAGTTTCTTTTTCTCTTTCTCTCTCTCTCTCTCTATTTCTATCACTGGAACTACATATGGAAATTTTTAGGTGCACACTACATCTAATTTTCCAATCATTTGTGCATTGTGTGTGACTGAATTTCCAAATTGCACTCCTGGCAGATGAAATTCTCTGCCAGGAATAAGGAATCATAAAATTATACTCTATGTCATGGAATCATGGAACACTGCAGTGCAGAAGGACACCATTCGGCCTATCGTGCCTGTGCTGGCTCTTTAAAAGAGCATATGCCTTCTCCATTCTAGAATTTGACAATCAGTGTACGCCATCATTTATTGCATCAGCTCCTGATTTTGCTTTGCTCATTCCAACCCCTTCTCTGACTGCAACTTGGTTCATTGCCTTAACTTTTTCAGACTGTAACGACTGTATATCATTTCTCTCACATTAGTCAGTTTATTCTTTACCTGGCACTTTGAGGACAATGATAACTTGGATTTACATGGCACCTGTAAATGTAGGAGAAAAATTGTCCCAAGAGGCAGAATGGATGCTGAACCAAAAATGGAGATTTCAGGTGAGGCGAGCAAAAGCTTGGTTGAAGTGATAGGTTTTGAGGAAGGAATTGAAAGTGGAATAGAGCAAGGGTTGAAGTATTGAATTCTTGAAGGTGGACCCTTTGAGGGTGGAATTTTAAATTTGAGGTGTTGGGGGACAATCAGCCATTTTAGATCAGTGAGGACAGGGATGATAGGTGAGCATTAGTCAGTCTTCTTATTGAACTAATTTTTAGCACAACTGCCACAATTGAAACATCTCCTGCCCTGTCCTTGCTTCAGCATTCTCGGGTCAATTTTCACATCTTTTACAATACTGTGACTGCCTAGCATATAAGCGTTGTACTTCTTACTACCATCTAATTTTTTAACTTACAGAAACACCTGCATATTATTAAATTTCTACTTTTGCAATTGATATCCTCTGTTTAACTTCTTCATTGCTTTGGCCACCTGATGTTATTTCCATTGAAGAAAACTGGAGGCTATAATTATAAGGGTAAAGAAACATCAAGATATAGGTGGAGTAGGCTGCTGCGTACTGAAGCACTGATAAAGAATCAGTCGATTCCTGCTGAACACATATAGAGACTTGGCATTAAAGCAGGAAGGAAATGAAAGTGGTCTGCTCAAAGGGAAAGTTCCCACTTTATAAAGACAGTAATACGATTACACTTGCCCCAACCAGTTACGGAAAAGTCACTGTTCTATTTCCTGATATTTTGTGCTCTACTTATCAAACAAAAACAGAATACATCCAGGCAAATTACAAATGCATCATATTGCAACATTTTCTCAAGCAATTCTGAAGTATTTTGTCTTTACAGTTATACCTTGAAGTCAAATGCTTTGGAATAAAATAAGCTGCCCTTTGCTGTGTTTCTCACTATCAGATATTATGAAACAAATGTCCTGTAGAGTATAATTCTAAAGATGGCCTCCAAAGCATTGCACCTAGGGCAGTGTTGTATTAACAGCTTTAAAGTATACCATATATATCAGTCATTATTGTGTAGGGTTATTTTACACAAGGTCCTCTTCCATATGAATTAGAATAGAGATCACAGACCAAATATCCCTGCCAAACCACATTTCTGGCTTTCAACCAGCTAAACTAAGGATCAAAGTGAGGACACAGTGGTAAAGGGCAATAGCCCACTCATTAAATCACCTTGGCCCGGTTCATATACACCTTTTGTAGATAATTATGCAGCAAGATTGCATTTCCTCATGAGAACAACAGATAATTTTTCCCAGGTTTTATATCTAGATAACAGATAACAGCAGGTGTACTGTTCAGATACATTGGAATACCTTGCTTCGCAAAGATTTTTCTTGGCAAATAACAGAGGAATCCAAATTAGTTCCATATGTAGACAAGCATAGGCTATTCATTGTGAACATATGAAAACATTTTAATGAGGAATGCCATTAAGAACTGGATCTCTGTAATTTTTCTTGTGTGTCTTTTTCAAGCTGAAATGACAATGACCTCCTTTTGAACGTTGGGCTGCAGAAACTCTAGTCTGAGTACCACAACAAAACTTGGAAATGAGCAATATTATGAATTAACAGAATTACTATTTAGATTAATAGATTATGTAATACTATAGGTTTTGTTATTGACATTAATTCTATACTGAAGAACCAACATTTGATGTTACGTTTTACTGAACGATTAAAATACCTTAAGCCTTCATTATAGTCTTAGTTGTGCCAATTTTGCTTATAGGTGTTTGGATGTGTTGATTGTTTGCCTGCTCTCTATAACTAATTAAAATCAAATGTCTGCCACATGAAAGTGCTCCAAGCATGCAGCGAAGATGATCAAATTTGCATTATTTCACTATAGGGCCTGGCTTTATTAAAAAGTATCGGAGATAAGGCATCCTAATGAAAATGCCTGAATATATATTCTTGCAGCACAATAATGCAGGGGGAAAAGGGCATTTTCTTTCTGCTGTCGCTTTGAATATTCTGTTAAAGATAGTCGAAACATGAATAAGCTCAGCCCATTCAAGACAAAAATGAAAAACAATGTATGCCATTACAAGATATAGAATTACAATGCAAATCATAATATATCCCACATAGAGTGCTAAGTAGTCACATACTGTCATTTTGTTACCTTTCACAGCAAAATATATTACTTCTATTGCTCTGATATTCACAATCCTTCCCTTTAACCTTCTGAACCCAAGGTAATGAGAGAAGCAATAACAAATTTGTACTGTAAACCTGTGCTGCCTTACAGTGCCGTGATATATATATATATATATATATATATAGACTTAATTTTAATTTATCCTTCTGTTCTCACCAAGGATTATTATGCCAACCTTAAAGTTATGGCAGCTTAGAGCCTATAATACTGACAAGCTTTGCTGTTAGACATTGCTTTCTCAAATTTGTTTTTATTTCTTATGCATACTTTTGTCTACCGTATAAAATGGCCTGTCTGCACCACATCTTTGTAATTATGAATTAATAACAATACTTTGTTGTCTATCTGTCCTACCCTATTTTGTAATTATTGCATTTTTTAAACATTATTCATTGTTGCTCATCTCTTTAATTTACCACCTTTGTATGAGAGATCTGATTATAAAGATCAATAAATTGAACTCAATTTACTTTATAACTATAGATAAATAACAATCCAAATTGAACAAGACTTCAAGTATTTGGGGGAAAATCTGAATTGTGACACAATCAAATTTAAATAGTGTGTTCCCTTATTTACTTGTCTGCTCCTTTTAAAATTAGTCATTCTTTTCCTCCCTCCAATATCTTCAATCCACTCACCATTTCCAGGCACATTGTCAGCCAGATTGACAGCTAGTACCAAAGCAAATTACTGTGGACGCTGGAAATCTGAATTAAAAACAAAAAATGCTGGAAATACCCAGCAGGTCCAGCAGCATCAGAGCATCTGACAGCAGGGATGAACTGTTCTGACAAAAGGTCATCAACTTGAACTGTTAACGCTGTTTGTCTCGTCACAGATGCTGCCAGATTGACAGCTGAGTCTGACTCAGCCCCTAACTTGCCTTCTCCTCCTATGGGGAAGTCTCTGCTTAGCATCTCCAAATGTAGCATATGGGGTATTTTGGTAGTAAAACTGCATCTTCCGATTTTATGGGGTGGCACATTGAACCAGCAGAGTCATGTGTTAAAGGCAATGATTGGTGCCAGCAGATAGGGGAGGCGGTGGCGTAGTGGTAATGTCAGTAGATTAGTAACCCAGAGCCCCAGGCTAATGCACGGCAGATGGTGGAATTTGAATTCAATTAATAAATCTGGAATTAAAAAGCTAGTGTAGTGGTGATCATGAAACAATTGTCGATTGTTTTAAAAACCCATCAGGTTCATTAATGTCCTTTAGGGAAGGAAATCTTCCGTCCTTACCTGGTCTGGCCTACAGGTGACTCCACACTCACAGCAATGTGGCTGACTCTTAAATGCCCTCTGAAATGGCATAGTAAGCCACTCAGTTGTATCTAACTGCTACAAAGTTGAAGAGAAGGAATTAAACTGGACGGACCACCCGGCATTGACCTAGGCACCAGAAACGACAACGGCAAACCCAGCCCTGTCAACCCTGCAAAGTCCTCCTTACTAATATCTGGGCTCTTGTGCCAAAATTGGGAGAGCTGTCCCACAGTCTAGTCAAGCAACAGCCTGACATAGTCATACTCACAGAATCATACCGTGCAGACAATGTCTCAGACACCACCATCACCATCCTTGGGTTTGTCTTGTCCCACCAGCAGGACAGACTCTCCAGAGGTGGTGGCACCGTAGTATACAGTCGGAAGGGAGTTGCCCTGGGAGACGTCAACATTGACACTGGATCCCTCATGGCATCAGGTTAAACATGGTCAAGGAAACCCCCTCCTGGTTAGCACCAACCGCCGCCCCCCTTGGCTGATAAATCGGTACTTCTCTATGTTGAACACCAATTGGAAGAAGCAGTGAGGGTAAAAAGGGCACAAAATGTACTCTGAATGTCCACCGAGAGTGGCTCGATAGCACCACTACTGACCGAGCTGGCCAAGTCCTACAAGACATAGCTGCTAGACTGGGTCTGCGGCAGGTGGTGAGGGAACCAACAAGAGGGAAAAACATACTTGATCTTGTCCTCACTAATCTACCTGTTGCAGATGCATCAGTCGATGACAGCATTGGTAAGAGTGACCACCGCACAGTCGTTGTGGAGACGATGAGGGTGGCCACCATCGTGTTGTGTGGCACTACCACCATGCTAAATGGGATAGATTTCCAACAGATCTAGCAACTCAAAACTGGGCATCCATGAGGCGCTGTGGGCCATCATCAGCAGCAGAATTGTACTCGACTACAATCTGTAACCTCATGGCCCAGCAAATTCCCCCATTCTACCATTATCATCAAGCCAGATGACCAATCCTGGTTCAATGAAGAGTGCAGGAGGGCATGCCAGGAGCAGCACCAGGCATACTTTAAAATGAGCTGTCAGCCTGGTAAAGCTACAACACAGGATTACTTGCATGCCAACAGTGGAATCAGCATGCAATAGACAGGGACTCAGCGAACCCACAACCAATGGATCAGATCTAAGCTCTGCAGTCCTGCCACATCCAGTCATGAATGGTGGTGGTAATTAAACAATTGACAGGAGGAGGAGGCTCCACAAACATCTCCATCCTCTACGATGGGGGAGCCCAGCACATCAATGCAAAAGACAAGGCTGAAGCATTTGCATCCATCTTCAGCCAGAAGTGCCAAGTGGATGATTCATCTCGGCCTCCTCCTGGGGTCCCCAGCATCATAGATGCTAGTCTTCAGCCAATTCGATTCACTCCACGTGATATCAAGAAATGGCTGAAGGTACTGGAAACTGCAAAGACTATGGGCCCTGACAATATTCCATCAATAGGACTTGTGCTCCAGAACTTGCTGCACCCCTAGCAAAGCTGTTCCATTACAGCGACAATTCTGGCATCTATCTGGTAATGTGAAAAATTGCCCCTGCGTACAAAAAGCAGGACAAGTCCAACCCGGCCAATTACCGCCCTATCATCTACACCAGATCATCAGTAAAGTGATGGAAAGGGTTGTCAACAGTGCTATCAAGCAGCATTTACTCAGCAATAACCTGGTCACTTACGCTCAGTTTGGGTTCCACCAGGGCCACTCAGCTCCTGACCTCATTACAGCCTTGGTCCAAACATGGACAAAAGAGCTGAACACCAGAGGTGAGGTGACAGTGACTGCCCTTGACATCAAGGCAGCATTTGACCAAGTATGGTATCAAGGAGCCCTAGCAAAACTGGAGTCAATGGGAATCAGCGAGAAAACTCTCCGTTGGTTGGAGTCATACATAGCACAAAGGAAGATGAATGTGGTTGTTGGAAGTCAATCATCTCAGCTCCAGGACATCACTGCAGGAGTTCCTCAGGGCAGTGTCCTCGGCCCAACCATCTTCAGCTGCTGCATCAATGACCTCCCTCTATCATAAGGTCAGTAGTAAGGATGTTCGCTGATGATTGCACAATGTTCAGCACCATTTGCGACTCCTCAAATACTGAAGCAGCCCATGTCCATATGCAGCAAGACTGGGACAACATCCAGCTTGGGCTAATAAGTGGCAAGTAACATTTGCGGCACACAAGTGCCAGGCAATGATCATCTCAAACAAGGGAAAATCTAACCATCTCCCCCTTGACGTTTAAAAGCATTAGCATGGCTGAATCCCCTACTATCAACATCTTAGGGGTCACCATTGACCAGAAACTGAACTGGACCAGCCACATAAATGCTGTGGCTACAACAGCAGATCAGAGGCTGGGAATTCTGCAGTGAGTAACTCACCTCCTGTATCCCCAGTGCCTGTCCACCATCTACAAGGCACAAGCCAGGAACGTGATGGAATACTCTCCACTTGCCTGGATTGGTGCAGCTCCAACAACACTGAAGAAGCTCAACACCATCCAGCAGCCCGTTTGATTGGCACCCGATCCACCACCTTCAACATTCACTCCCTCCATCACAGACACACAGTTGTAGCAGTGTACAAGATGCACTGCAGCAACTCACCAAGGCCCCTTCGACAGCACCTTCCAAACCCGCGACCTCTACCACCTAGAAGTCAAGGGCAGCAGATGCACCACCAACTGCAAGTTCCCCTCCAAGACACACACCATCCTGATTTGGAACGATATCGCTGTTCCTTCACTGTTGCTGGGTCAAGATCCTGGAACCCCCTTCCTAACAGCACTGTAGGCATACCTACCTCACATGGACTGCAGCGGTTCAAGAAGGCAGCTCGCAACCACCTTTTCAAGAGCAATTAGGGATGGGCAATAAATGCTGGCCTAGGCAGCAATGCCCACATCCCCCGAACGAATAAAAAAAAAGATATACGGTCAAAAACTTCATGTTTGAGTGCGCGAGCATCCTAGTTGGAGCTGGTGGGAGAATACATCCATTTTATAATGGGCTAGTGTTGGGTGATATGTTCACATTTCCTCACAGGCTTCAGGACGCTTTTTCCCTTCCTCCATTACAATGTGTTTTTCAGCTTTCAGGAGCGATATGCTTTAGATAGTGCAACTAGAATCTGAATTGTTCCTAATATTGATTCCACTCAAACACAGACCATTAGCAAAAAGCAAATTTTTACTTTGTATAATGAAAAAATAAATTCATGGTGTCCTGCTGGTACAGTGTAATAATGTATGTGCATTATTTACTGGCAGATAACAGTTTCCCCATGTGATTTCCCCGCAGGGTTAGCTTTCGATTCCAACCAGGTTGCCTGGTGGGATGGGTTGAACAGCTAAGAAGCTTGCCTGGAGAATGTGTGGGAAGTAAAGCTGGGCTGCTAATTACCTCTCAAACATCTACTTGCAGTCAGCTTTAGAAGGACATTGGCAAATGCCCAGGAGCAACTCGACTGCCCACCTCGTCATTCACAGGATCGGGTGTAAGGTATGGGAGAAGTAACAGAAGTGAATGAACATGGAAAATAAGCACAAACAAAATGTAAAGTTAGGAATTAATCCGAGAATACCCTTGACATTTTATGACATTACTGTGCTCATACAGATATGGCACACAAATCAAAGCATATAGTTATTCAAAACTTTACTCAAATGGAGGAAAACTCAAAAGTGCCTCTGGTAAAACAATTTATAACGTTAAACTTATATTTCATCGCATATGCTTGAAATATCTTGTTAAGAATCAAAGTAACACATATATGGTGGGTGGTGGGGGTAGTCCTTGAACTGCAGGCTGCTCATTTTCCACCTGAAGAACAGATGACTTTGTGCACACATTTTCTCAGCTGAATCTACTTTCAGACAGGCCTTTGAATGGGCACCCAGCATTCCTGGCCAAAATAAGTTGTTTACATATGCAAATCATAATCTGTGCCTGTTTTAGGACTCCAATTGCAATTTACAGGGAGAAATGGGCAATGGAAGCATGGCTCACACCAGTCCTACTTTCTCCAGACACTGAGAGACTTAACTGGTGATCGTTAAAGGCACCACTGAAGGACTCTGCCAAAAGGTAGGTTGTTTCTTTTTTTAAAAAATAAAAGGTTTGTGTTGGGCCATGAGGTGCCAGTGTGTTCCTCCAGGTCCCAGAAAAATCTTTCAGCCTTCTGCTGATCTGTTCTCAGCACCCCCGCACAGAAAGGCCTTGCGTGCCGATTTTCCTCCTTGCCAGGAAAATGTTACATAGTTTTGGCCTCCCAATTACCATGGACACACCACAGACATTGTGTCCATTTGATACCCAACCCGAATGTCAACGGATATTCAAATCTCATAATTTCTAAGACATGTTTTTGTAGCTGCAAGATTCAAAGACTTGCAACATAATGTAAATTCCAGTTTCCGGCTCTGACCCATACAGAGACTTTAATGAAACAGGATAATAGTAAATGTGAACCTTCTCATCATTCCATAAGTTTGTACTCCTCACTGAACACAACATATCTCCACAACAACTTGCATTTATATCATGCCATTAATGTAGAAAAATTATCTCAAGGAGCTTCAAAGAGGCATGATCAGAAATAAATGGATGCTAAGTCAAACACGGAGAGGTGACCAAATGCTTGGCCAAAGGAGTGAGCACTAAGGGCTATGAAGGGATTTAGACAAGAGGATGAGAATTTAAAATTTGAGGTACTGTGGGACCAGGAGCCAATGTAGTTCAGGGACTTAGTGCGGAATAGGCAGCAGAGTTCTGGATAAGCTAAAGTTTACGGAGAATGGAAGGCTAACCTCAACAGAATTGGAATAGTCGAGTTTTGGTACTGGAAGGGCTAAGAATTGTAACAATATATGTTGAATCACAATGTACAAAACAGTATCATTTCAGAATATATGTGGCACATTTATTAATAATCTGTTGAACAGAGTGCAAGCAGTTCCCTAAATGCAAATAAGAAGAATGGCAACTTTTGATTGGAATTCTGCCAGCATAGCAATATAGTATTTGCTCCACGTCTCATTGAACCATTTCACTGACCCGTTCAGCTAAGGATGGTAAGGAGTGGTGTGGTACAGTTCCCACACTTGTATGTTTAATGTAGCACTATTCCCACAGTTACATGACAAACTGGGCCACAATATTTGTACCCCACAGTCTGACAAAGTTTCTTTTGGAAATTGAACATGTGAACACATTACCAGGAAGACACTAGCAACTATGTCAGCAGTAGCTGCTGTAAGAACTACAACAACTGAATACTTAGATGTGTAAATCACAATATGCAAAGTTTCCTGGGTACATTGTCACCAGGCATTGGTCTCACTGTATCTATGCCTATCCTTTTGAATTTTTCATTAGTAATGGGCAGGGATTGTAAGATCACTATGTTTTGATCCCCTGATTTATTCATTCTTTGTTGTTGCTTGCAAATATATAATGTTGGAGCACATCCTTGAAAAGGGGCAGTCAATAAAAATATATTAGCATACATTTTGCACGCTCTGCTCCGTGGTTCCAAAGAATTGAATATCTTTAACGTTTCTTTCCAATAGACTACATGTGATTTTCCATACTTAGAAAGTTATTGCCAGTGGCTTGGCTTCTTAATCTACGAACTCGACCCAATACTCATCAAGAACAGCTTTGACAGATCAGGTTCCCAGAAAATGGCATAGTTGAGTCAACTGCTGGCATTTGTACTACTAAATCCTGCTTTCCTATCCCAATAGCCAAATTAGACATTCACATAAAACTGGATCTATGATTCCTCCATTGGGATAATGGAGCCAGATTTAATAGTGCATATGACTTATATATGGTGCATTCTCAAAATCCAATCAGGGAACCCAATCAGAAAAAGCAGTAGTATAAGGGGAGCTTTAATGTGTCATCAATCTTACAGTTAAATCCTTGTATGTTTAAAGATTTTTTTTAAATTTCATAATATACAGCCCGTTCCCAAATCCTAAGTTTTCAGAATCCGAGTTGAACAATTGCGCACATAAAAGCAATGGAGGTTGATTTGGAACATTTAACCTGGCCTTTTCATCCAGACCGGGCAGCCAAAACAACAATGTAAACACATCTGTGTCTATCTTTAGAGACAGAATTCACATGGACAATATTTTGAATTAAACGGCAGGACCAATTCACAAAGTTCTCTTCCTGAAAACTGAAAAAAACTAGTACCTGACAGTTGCACTGACATATTAACTGAGCCAGTGTCTAAAAATTAAAGTAAAAGTCAAATTTTTAACTGCTTTAGAAATAATGCTACAGATTTTTTAATAAACTATAAATTCCACATTTTGTGATATTAAATCCTATTTCAGAAGTGTGCATATTTACCAGGCAAAAAAATACATTGCATAATCAAGTGTTGCTTATTTTACTCATTCCAGATTTTAATAATTAGTTTAATTTGTGTTTCAGTCATTGTCTGATGATGTGGTGTTCAACTTGTTGCAGAAAAGGCAGTGTTGACTATGAAAAAACTAGGATTGTAATTAATATAACCACATTATTGTTTAAAACAATAACTAGAAGGTAACATTACCACAGAAAGGATTCCTGTGGCCTGGGTTATGTAGCAAATCTTAACAACAGCCTTAGCCTCTCTGTTCAGTCAAAGTGGTGTTTCAGTGATAAATGGATTGAACATGAGGCTACCTTTACCCTAAGTCCTGGACACAGTTCCAAAACTGTACAATAAACACAAAAACCTTTATGTTTTTACTTGAATGAAAAATGGTCAAAAGAAAATGACACCAAGTTCAAACTCAAAATCCCACTTTGACCAAATACCCGCTTTCGACTAATGGATTGCACATTGAGCATGAGATTTTCTGTAGCTGGTACCAGACCTTACATAGCATTTGGCATCCACATGCAGAGCTTGTCAGTATGGCATAAATGGCTGAAGTCAGAAATCCAGACAAAATAATTTGCTTTTATTGGCTCACAATATGTCAGTACAATTACCAAAGAAATAAACTACTTACTGATGAATTTTTTTAGAAAGAAATGCCATCAAGTTGATTGATAAATGCTGCAGTATTAGTGAAGACTATTATTAATAGTTTCTAAGAGGTTATCCAGAGGACAGTCATTACTAACTACTATTTATTATATATTGCACACATGCCTACTAGTTTTAGTAAGGAAATATAGCTGTGTTTGTGGTAACACTTGCATTTCCCATAATTTATGGAATTTTACAGAGTTGGGATTAGTTACAGGACTTATTGAACTCTAAAATACAGAAAGAAATCAACAGATCATATTGTAGATAGCTGAAAATACTTGGTCTAGAATGAATCAAATAGGAGTTTTCTGAGCCACTTTTATCACTATTTTTGTGGTGGTAATTAAGGGGGAGAACTTTAAAGCAATATTCTGCATTTCCAGTTTTATTATAAACTCAAGAACATTTATTTCAAAGCTAAAACAGGTCACCTTAACCTTGTGTGACTAATTGGTGTGGTCATTTAGTATGTTGTGTATGATTTTAGACTACCTACCTTCAAAACGTTATTGATGCATTGGAAAGGATTCAAAAAAGGGGAAAAAAGGTGATAATCCAGTAATTAACACCCCAACTCATCTTCAGAAGGGGAATATACTGCTTGAACAATCTCTGATGTTTTTGAGGAAGCAATATCTCAGGTGCCATGCTATGCCTTGATTTTCAAAAGGTCTTTGATAAACTTCCTCATGAAAGCCTTGTGGCTAGTGTACAACCTGGGCAGAAAAAATTTGGGGTACTGGTTAGATGAGTGATGTCAGGGTTCCACAAAAAAAGTGGAACACTTCCAGTACTTTGGAAATTACCTTTCACAGAAGGCTGACATTGATGAAGAAATCCAGCGTTGCCTGAAATCTGCTGGTGCAGCCTTCGGCCACCAGAAGAAGCGAGTGTTTGATGATCGCGACATCAAAACTGAAACCAAGCTCATGGAGTCGTGATCTCTACCTTACAGTATGGGGCTGAAACATGGACAACATATAAGAAGCACCTCAAAGCACTGGAGTCATATCATCAACGCTGCCCGCGGAAGATCCTACATATCAAGTGGAAGGACAGGTGCACCAACATCAGTGTCCTCTCACAAGCAGACACCACAAGCTTCGAGGCTATGATTATCTGCCATCAGTTTCATTGGGTTGGTCATATAGTTCGGATGTCAGATACCAGGCTTCCAAAGCAGGTCTTCTTCTCCCATGTCAGGTCAGGGCAGACGCACCAGAGGAGAACAAAAGAAGCGTTTCAAGGATGTGCTGAAAGCCAACATGAAGAAATGCAACATTGACATCAAGTCCAGGGAGACCAATGCCGTGGACTGAACCAGATGGAGGCAGACCATGTGGGAAGGATCCCAGCATTTTGAGACCCAACGATGACAAAATGAAGAGGAAAAGCGAGAGCGGCGAAAAGAACAAGCCATGACCCGAACTAATAATACACAACCCAGAAATCTCACATGGCAACAAATGCCCTACGTGCCATTAAGTCTGTAGATGCTGAATTAGCCTCATCAGCCATCTTCGGACTCACGGAAGTCAATCATCCTTGCCTGGGTGGGATAGCTAATAATAATGTCAGGGTAGGTAGAAAGTACAGAGTGAGATGTACCAGGGCTCAGCTTTGTGACTATTACTGTTTCTAATTTGCATCGATGAACTGGCATCAGAAACTCAATGCAAATATGTCAAATTTACACATGATACCTAACTCAGAGGTCCGGTGGAGTTTTTTTTATTCATTCATGGGATGTGGGTGTTGCTGGCTGGGACAGCATTTATTGCCCATCCCTAATTGCCCTTGAGAAGGCGGTGGTGAGCTGCCTTCTTGAACCGCTGCAGTCCATGTTGGGTAGGTACACCCACAGTGCTGTTAGGAAGGGAGTTCCAGGATTTTGACCCAGCGACAGTGAAGGAACGGCAATATAGTTCCAATTCAGGATGGTGTGTGACTTGGAGGGGAACTTGCAGGTGGTGGTGTTCCCTTGCATTTACTGCCCTTGTCCTTCTAGTTAGTAGAGGTCACAGGTTTGGAAGGTGCTGTCGTAGGTGCCTTGGTGCGTTGCTGCAGTGCATCTGGTAGATGGTACACACTGCTGCCACTGTGCGATGGTGGTGGAGGGAGTGAATGTTTGTGGATGGGGTGCCAATCAAGCAGGCTGCTTTATCCTGGATGGTGTCGAGCTTCTTGAGTCTTGTTGAAGCTGCACCATATCCAGGCAAGTGGAGAGTATTCCATCACACTCCTGACTTGTGCCTTGTAGATGGTGGACAGGCTTTTGGGGAGTCAGGAGATGAGTTATTCGCTGCAGGATTCCTAGCCTCTGACCTGCTCTTGTATCCACGGTATTTATATGGCTACTCCAGTTCAGTTTCTGGTCAATGGTAACCCCTAGGATGTTGATAGTGGGGGATTCAGCGATGGTAATGCCATTGAATGTCAAGGGGAGATGGTTAGATTCTCTCTTGTTGGAGATGGTCATTGCCTGGCACTTGTGTGGCATGAATGTTACTTGCTACTTATCAGCCCAAGCCTGGATATTGTCCAGGTCTTGTTGCATTTCTACATGGACTGTTTCAGTATCTGAGGAGTCACGAATGGTGCTGAACATTGTGCAATCATCAGCGAACATCCCCACTTCTGACCTTATGATTGAAGAAAGGTCATTGATGAAGTAGCTGAAGATGGTTGGGCCTAGGACACTACCCTGAAGAACTCCTGTCGTGATGTCCTGGAGTTGAGATGATTGACCTGCAACAACCACAACCATCTTCCTTTGCATTAGGTATGACGCCAGCCAGCAGAGGGTTTTCCCCCGATTCCCATTGACCTCAGTTTTGCTAGGGCTGCTTGATGCCATACTTGGTCTAATGCTGCCTTGAGTTCAGCTCTTTTGTCCATGTTTGAACCAAGGCTGTAATGAGGTCAGGAGCTGAGTGACCCTGGCGGAACCCAAACTGAGCATCACTGAGTAGGTTATTGCTAAGAAAGTGGCACTTGATGGCACTGTTGATGCCACCTTCCATCACTTTACTGATGATTGAGAGTAGGCTGATGGGGTGGTAATTGGCCGGGTTGGACTTGTCCTGCTTTTTGTGTACAGGACATACCTGGGCAATTTTCCACATTGCAGAGTAGATGCCAGTGTTGTAGCTGTACTGGAACAGCTTGGCTAGGGGCGCAGCAAGTTCTGGAGCACAGGTCTTCAGTACTATTGCCAGAATATTGTCAGGGCCCATAGTATCCAATGCCTTCAGTCGTTTCTTGATATCACGTGGAGTGAATCGAATTGGCTGAAGTCTGGCATCTGTGATGCTGGGGACTTCAGGAGGAGGCCGAGATCGATCATCAACTCGGCACTTCTGGCTGAAGATTGTTGCAATAGCTTCTGCCTTATCGTTTGCACTGATGTGCTGGGCTCCCCCATCATTGAGGAAGGGGATATTTGTGGAGCCACCTCCTCCAGTTAGTTGTTTAATTGTCCACTGCCATTCAGGGCTGGATTTGGCATGACTGCAGAGCTTAGATCTGATCCGTTGGTTATGGGATCACTTAGCTCTGTCAATTGCATGCTGCTTATGCAGTTTGGCACGCAGATAGTCCTGTGTTGTAGCTTCACCAGGTTGACACCTCATTTTGAGGTATGCCTGGTGCTGCTCCTCGCATGCCCTCTTCATTGAACCAGGGTTGGTCTCCTGGCTTGATGGTAATGGTAGAGTGGGGGATATGCTGGACCATGAGATTACAGATTGCGGTTGAGTGCAATTCTGCTGCTGCTGATGGCCCACAGCACCTCATGGAAGCCCAGTTTTGCATTGCTAGATCTGTTTGAAATCTATCCCATTTAGCACGGTGGTAGTGCCACACAACACGAAGGAGGGTATCCTGAATGTGAAGGCGGGACTTCGTCTCCACAATGACTGTGCGGTGGTCACTCTTACCAATACTGTCATGGACAGATGCATCTGCGGCAGGCAGATTGGTGAGGACGAGGTCAAATATGTTTTCCCCTCTTGTTGGTTCCCTCACCACCTGCCGCATACCCAGTCTAGCAGCTATGTCCTTTAGGACTCGGCCAGCTCGGTCAGTAGTGGTGCTACCGAGCCACTCTTGGTGATGGACATTGAAGTCCCCCACCCATCATACATTTTGTGCCCTTGCCACCCTCAGTGCTTCCTCCAAGTGCTGTTCAACATGGAGGAGTACTGAGTCATTAGCTGAGGGAGGGCGGTAGGTGGTAATCAGCAGGAGGTTTCCTTGTCCATGTTTGACCTGATGCCATGTGACTTCATGGGATCCAGTGTTGATGTTGAAGACTCCCAGGGCAACCTCCTCCCGACTGTATACCACTGTGCTGCCTCCTCTGCTGGGTCTGTCCTGCTGGTGGAACAGGACATACCTGGGGATGATGATGGCAGTGTCTGGGACATTGTCTGTCAGGTATGATTCCGTGAGTATGACTATGTCAGGCTGTTGCTTGACTGGTCTGTGGGACAGCTCTCCCAAGTTTGGCACAAGCCCCAGATGTTAGTAAGGAGGACTTTGCAGGGTCGACAGGGCTGGGTTTGCCGTTGTCGTTTCCGGTGCCTCGGTTGATGCCGGGTGGTCCGTCCGGTTTCATTCCTTTTTATTGACTTCGTAGCTGTTAGATACAACTGAGTGGCTTGCTAGGCCATTTCAGAGGGCATGTAAGAGTCAACCACGTTGCTGTGGGTCTGGAGTCACATGTCGGCTAGACCAGGTAAGGACAGCAGATTTCCTTCCCTAAAGGACATTAGTTAAAGGAGGAGCCTAGAAATTAGAGTGAGTTGAATATACAAATGAATTTAGCACAGACAAATGGAAATTATTGCACATAGGATGGAAAAATGGACAACATACATACTTCAAAAATAGCATTAAAATAGCAAAGGACGAATTTGAAAAGATATATTGGAGTCTAACTAGACTTGCTGCTCATCATGCCCAACCAATACAGAGCAGCAATCAACAAAGTCCATAAAATGTTGAATGATACAGGCAAAACAGTAGAATGCAAGTCAGAGGAAGTCCTGATCAAACTGTACAGTGCTTTGGTCAAACAACACCTTGAGTACTGTGCCCACTTCCGGTTACCGTGAAACAAGGGAAATAGCCATGTCCTGATGGCAATACAGAGAAATTGAACTGATGTTCTAGATTAACCTTTTTCATACCATTTACTATCTCCCAGATCTATCCTCTTGGATGTCTCCTTTCCAGTCTGAAAATCCCTTGTCTCTCTAGCCTTTCCTCCTAACTGTTTGGGCTGGATTTTCCCTCCAGGGAGTGGGAAACCAAAATCGGGCCTATTTCTGAGTGTCAAACCTGCCTCCTGGTTCACAAGATTGATCCCAGATGTCAACAGTCTGAACTGGACTTTTGGTCCTCATAAGGACTGGGAGCCGAGGCAAGAGGAAGCTAAAAATAGCCCGGCCAGCCACGTGCTGGTTCCTTGGCTCCATCCCATCTCTGGGCCATTTTTGCAGAGCCGGGTTTGGGGCAGATAGCCGATTAGTCTTATTAAGAGCCACTGAGGTCATTTAAAGGAGGCCGACTGGAATTTACCAGTTGGCCTCCATGTTCCCGCTGGCTGTGGGGGCCAGTGTAGGTCCCTGGATGCAGCCTCCCAGTGACGGACTGGGAGTGCCAGCATTCCAGGCAGGCTTAGAAGCCCTTCCTGCCTCCCTGGGTGAAGGAGCAGCCACAAGCTGCCCTGTAGAGGGGTTCCCCCACCCCCACAGTGGTGGCCGGGCTGCAAAAGCCATTTTTTAGTTTAAGAGTTAAAGAAGTTGGAGAGAGGGCACTTAATTCTATCTTGAAGCGCCTGCTCTCTTACTTACCTTCCATTGCAGCCTGCTGCTCCTTACAGGCTGGAAAGTCTCTGATTGGCCTTCCAGCTTCGAGAGCCCACCCGCCCTGCTTAATTGGATGGCGAACCTGTCTCGCAGCTGGTTCAGAGGGCACCCCCATGAAAATCACAATGAGTGATGTTTCCCCCATGGGTGGGTTTGGCACCCGGAAACAGTACCAACCACTGTTTCCCGCTCCCAGAGAGAAAATCCAGCCCAAAGAGTTATGAGGAAAGACTAGAGAGACTTCAGCTTTTCAGACTAGAAAGGAGACATCCAAGACGGGCAATATAGAAGATAGTAAATGCTATGGAAAAGGTTAATCTGGAACATTGGTTCAAATTAAATTGTGGGATTAGGACAAGAGGACTCAGCTTGAACTAGTAAAAGGTAAATTTAGTGCTCATGTCGGAATGTTTTTCTTCACAAAGAGAGTGAGCAGCATTTGAAATGGACATATGGGTAGAGTGATGGAAGCAAAAATCCTGGTGTAATTTGAGATGAGATGAGGTGCAGCAATGAAGGAATTGAAGGGTTGCTGTTGATAGAGTTGTGCCACCTCCATTAAGAAGACCACCAGATCGATCTAAAATCCGTACAGTACTACCAATAACTATCGAAGCATAAAGGCTCTCAATTCTTACGCATGCAATTGATTCCAGGCTTGAACTGCTGACATTTGCAGTGTTAACCAGTTGGCTGGCCAAAGATATATCAAGGTCTTTGCAGACCTGCTGGATCTGCTGTAGTCCTTGTGGTAATAGTGCTTTGATAATAGTAACTGTGCAGTAATCTTTCATAACTGATGTTACGGCCAGGTGACGGAGGGGTCTCAGGCTCCCCTCTTGCCCCTTCCTCTTATTTGACCGCAACTGGGTTTATTCCTTTTTAAACAGTGGTTGTGCTTCCCATCTCTGTGAGTGTTTAACTTTTTTTCTTTACTGTGATTGTGAAGAACCAATCGAACAGGTTTTCTTGAGTTTATTATACTTAACACTCTAACCCGATTTAAAAGTACTAAAAAAATATGCTGCACATTCACGTATACATTCATACGAGAATCACACACACGCAAATAGATTACAGGAGGGAAAATAGATTTGGTGGTTGGATTAAAGTCCAGAATAAATAGAATTTAAATACAGTCTGTAAAGTGGGTGATCCAGTAGTCCTCGGCTAAAGCTGTATTCTTGAACTTCTTGGTTGTTCAAAGTGAATTTTGACTGGCTTGCTTTGCTCAGGGTTTTCCTGAAGGCAGAATCTGTAATTGGTTCTCGTCCCCTGGTTGCGGGCTGTAGCGGTCTGTAGGCTTGGAGGATCCACAGTCACAGATAGTTTCAAATTTGATGTTTACTGGGAGAGACAGGCTCCTGGACGGGATTTTACCGGGCCCCCAATGTCGGGCTCCGTGGCGGGTGGGCGGGGGGCCGGAAGGTCGTTCTGGCAGAGGCCCAGCACGAAGTTTCACGCCGGGGGGCCCGGTCTGATTGTCCCAGTGGCGGCGAGGCTCTGTGGAGGCCCCCCCACTGCTGGGAGACGGGATCTAAATTTCAATATGTACATCAATAAAACAAATAAATTTAATTGCACTCTTCTCCAGTCTTCCGGACCTGCTGCAATCTTCAGTGTGGCGGCTGGCAGTCCCGCACCTTCACTTCCCCATCTGGGGAAAGCCAGCGTGACACTGGTGGGGGGAGGGGGAATTAAGATTTTTAGTGCGGGGGGTGGATTGGGGTCAAATAAACATAAGGAGGATAGGGAATGGTGGGAAGGGGTGAACTTTAAACTTTGTACAGTCTGGGGGGGTGGGGGGCGAAGGCCAGATTTCAAAGGTAAGTGTTTTTGGGGGAAAAGGGTAAATAGTTAATGTAATTGTTATTGGGGGGCGGGAAAGGGGTGTTACAATTTTATTTGGTACATTTTGGGGGGGATGCCACTTTAAAAATTCAAATTGACCGGCAGGGCTGGCTGCCTTTTAAAAATGGCAGCGCCTGCGCACAGGCAGCTGACACCATTGCCGGTGTCGGACAGCCTGCCCCCTCCACATGATTGGGGGTGGTGGGCATCCCGGCTATTCAAATGAGCTGCTGCGTGGGAGATTGTGGCGGCTCTGCGGCGTGCGGCCCGCACTTGCGGGCTGCCATCTATTTTTGCTCACTGCTGAGACTGGCGGCAGGATCGTAAAATCCAGCCCCCCGTCTCCAACCAGAAGGCTGGCAGCTCTGGCCCTTTGAAAGTGCCACCAGGAGCAGTGGCCATTGCCAGTACTGCAGGAGGCTCTGCAGCACTGAAGAAGGAGGACACCCTGGGGCAGGTAAGTGGGGTCCAGGTCGTTGGGGCACTTAATACATTATTATAGAATTTTACAACTTAGAAGGCAGCCATTCAGCCCAGCGTGCCTATGCTAGCTCTTTGAAAGCTGTCCAATTAGTCCCATACCTCGGTCTTTCCCCATAGCCTTGCAGTGTTCTTCTTCTCAAGTACATATCCAATTCCCTTTGAAAGCCACTATTCAATCTGCTTTCACCACCCGTTCAAGAAGTATAAAACGATTCTCCTCATCCTCATCTCTTTATGTAGAATTACATAGATTATAGAGCACAGCAACAGGCCATTTGTCCCAACAGGTCTATGCCGGTGTTTTGCTCCTTATTCCATCCTACTTCATCAAACGCTATCTGCATATCCTTCTATTCCTGCTCCAAGTACTTGTCTAGCTTCCCCATAAAGCCAGCTAAGCAATTTGCCTCAATCCGCCATGCGGTAGCAAGCGCTACATTTTTATATCCACTCTCTGTGACGAACCTTCGCTGAATTCCTTCTTGGATTTATTAGTGACTGCCTTATATTTGTGGCCCCCAGTTTTGAACTCTTCCGCAAGTAGAAACATCTCTTAGGGAGATTATGCTTCAGTTATACAGGGCATTGGTGAGACCACATCTGGAGTACTGTGTACAGTACTGGTCTCCTTATTTAAGGAAGAATGTAAATGCATTGGAGGCAGTACAGAGAAGGTTTACTAGACTGATACCTGGAATGGGTGGGTTATCTTATGAGGAAAGATTGGACAGGCTAGGCTTGTATCCCCTTGAATTTAGAAGAGTAAGAGTCGACTTGATTGAAACATATAAGATCCTGAGGGGTCTTAACAGGGTGGATGTGGAAAGGATGTTTCCCCTTGTGGGAGAATCTCAAACTAGGGGTCACTGTTTAAAAATAAGGGTTCGCCCATTTAAGACAGAGATGAGGAGAAATATTTTCTCTCAGAGGGTCGTGAGTCTTTGGAATTCTCTTCCTCAAAAGGCGATGGAAGCAGAGTCTTTGAATATTTTTAAGGCAGAGGTAGATAGATTCTTGATAAGCAATGGGGTGGAAGATTATCGGGGGTAGGTGGAAATGTGGAGTAATCAGTTTAGCCATGAACTTATTGAATGGCGGAGCAGGCTCGAGGGGTCGAGTGGCCTACTCCTGCTCTTAATTCATATGCTCGTATGTTCCCTATAAAATCTCTTCGTAATTGTAATGACCTCCATTAGGTCACCCCCCATCATGTTCTTTTCTGGGGTACAGGGCCTGGCCTGTTCAGTCTTTCTTGATGGTCCTGATGATTATTCTCCTTTTTAAAAAAATATACAAGAAGTTTCAAATGTTGTCATGTTATTTTTCCTTCATTGTAAGTGGTGAAAATGGAATATTTCACCAACCTTTTGCTTTGTCTTGCTCAGCCAATTTGGATTACAGCTTTGGGCAACTGTACCTTTAAATGAGCTGCACGAGAAGACACGGGTCATCAAAATGTTCCTCTGTAAATAAAAAGCAATATCATAACTGAAAAAGAAAATAACCTTCCAGTATTTATTTATAAACATCACAGCATAAAACAAGGACTACTATCTGTACTTATTGAAAGCATGAATATGTGTGTGCATGCATATACAGTCACAGAATTACATCAGTCAAAAATCACAATAAATTAATCAGAATTTGCCTTCAGTTTGTTTTAGGCTGACATTCAGCATTCCCTTGTTGCTTTGATAATATTTTTTTTTAATGTAAAATACATCAGGAGGGTACAGAGCAGCATTTTGTGCCATCAAACTGCCTGAATATTATGGTGTTTAAGTTTCATCAGAACTGCCCTATGGCAGGTTAAGACTGAGTGCTACATTTATTCCATTTTCATTATCACCATTTGATTACCGATTTACTGCATTTAACTGATAATAAACTCGCTGCTCACCTCAAAAGAATTTGCTCGCAGGTTTCATTTCTTTCGGAATGAAATTTATTTGATGAACAAATGACAATTAGCCTGCACTCCTTGTTCTGTGTCAGAGTTTTCCTGATTGAACTCAGACCAATTTACTGGTGTTAAATGAGCTTACATAATTTGAATTCAGATATCTTCAGGATATTAGCTTTGGCACTGCTGTGTGTCCGTGTACTTTTTTGAAGTTTGTTCTTTTCCCTGGATGTCATACCTTATACCTGCACATTTTGCTTACTTCAAAGTTGCAGAATTAAAATGCTACAAATCCCTGAAGCAAAATGAAAAACTTGAAAGTGGTTTTACTAATTCTGTTACACTACAGTCAATCTTCTCATATTGGTTTATAATGGTTGATTTGGCTTATAATGGTAACAATGTGATTCTATTACCATGTTAGAAAATTTGCAAGTTTTGTCATGATTACACTGTAATAGAAAGTGAATCTAAAATGTTAAAAGTATTAACCTCCTACTCCCTAACCTCTTATTGAAAGAATTGATGGGAAAAGTTCTAGACTTTGTTTCTCATCTTTACGGAAAGCATATACATTGAAATCTGACAATAAATTTACGGTATGTTGCTTTCTTAACAGTACCATGTCTAGTTTTGAACTAATATGATTATGGATAGGAAAAAAGCAGAAAGCAAACCCCTTACTGCAAAGAACAACTTTTCGCAATGGGAGAATGACATTTGGCCCCTATCTTCTTTTTCCATTGCCTACCAACTTTCTCACCATATCATACAAAAACATTCTTCAGAAACACATTATACCTTCAACCCATTTATACTGTCTCTGTCAGTGACCTTCTTTGCTAACATATTTCACAACACTATAGCCCCGTGGATGCAAAAGGTTTCTGCTGACTTCTTGGACAGTATTTTCACCCCAATATGGTGTCGAGAACAGAGGTGGGCAGGTGCATAATTTCCCACTGCTGACTGACGTGTCAGTTTGCAGGCACCATTACTCGAGCGAGCCATTTTCCCAGAGGCAAGATCAGGGATGGAAGAGCTACTCACCTCCAAGCAGTGGCTAGCCATCTAAGGTAAGTTAAAGGCCAATTAAGGCCAATTATCAGAGGCCAACTGGAATTGTCCCCACATACAATGCTGACCTTTGAGCCTGTGTACTCAGTATTGCACTCTCATTACACATAGCTCGGTGTTAGTTACAGTAATAGGTGAAACCTACCCAACAATCTTTTGCCTACATAACGACAGTCACTACACTTCAAACGTAATTTATACTGAGTGAAATGTTTCAGGAGACTTCTGTTATTCTGTTACTTCTCCATATAAATTCAACTGATCAATTAATGATATTAAAACATATATTTTCTGAATCATTTGTATGTTTGGATGAAAAGACATCGAACGGATGCGTTAACTCGGTTTTTCTCTCCACAGGTGCTGCCAGATCTGCTTGGTATTTCCAGCATTTCTGTTTTTATTTCAGATTTCCAGCATCCGCAGTATTTTGTTTTTGTTGGAGTGTTTTTGAGCACTTTTCTCTGCAATTATATAATGGGCAGGATTTTACAGACCCCCCAATGTTGGGGTTTGTGGCGGGGGTGGGGCTGTAAAATGTCTCCAGAGAGCTGCCACGCACCCTGACGCCGGGAGGGCCTGGCTCGATATTGCCGGCGGCAGCGAGGTCTCGTGACGCCACCCCCACCCCCTCCGTGATGACTCCGCGACATGCAGCCTGCATGGGTGAGCCGCCATTGTTTTTGCCTGCTGCCGATTTCAGCGGCATGATTGTAAAATTCAGCCCAATGTGTCATCACTTCCCATGACTTTTCCTGTGTGTACTCTGTGGGTAGAATTTCTACTTTGGGCGCAATCGACAAGCCAGGCATAAATTGTGGCAAAATTGTGCTAATTTTGAGAAGTGCTTCCCCCACCGAGTTGCCACTCAAATTCATTTGCATATTGCCAAACAAAAAATCCACCATGAATCAGCACAATCAGGCAAAGTTTTAAAACATAATTTTGTTTGAAAAAGTATTTCTTTTAAAAATAATTAGAGTATTGCTGAAAATAGAGAGATTTTGTCAAGGATTTTTGTCTTGCACTCATCAGGACAACATGCATGAATACCAATGGAAGCTACATGTATTAATGCACAGGGCACTGTTCTTTGCAGACAGAAAGAACATGTATACACATTGCGCCTATTTCAGCTGAATAAAATAAGTGACCGCCATTCGCTGGTTCATCCTTCAGGGCAATGCCTTGACCAATCAGAGCCAAGCTGGCAATGCCTGTACCAATCAGAGTCTACTTGCCAACCAATCAGCACTCTCTTCTCATACAGTATAAATTTGTTGTTTTCCTTACATTGGTTATTCTTGCGAATTGTCCTGATGAGCGCAAGATGTAAAGCTTCGACAAAATCTATTTTCAGCATTCCTCAAGTTCTGTACAATCAAACAACTAAAAAAAATCCTTGATCTGTTTAAGAAAGGTAAGGTGCAATTTAATTAAAGCAGCTGAAAATCCATTTATTTAAAGAATAGGCATTTTCAAACATAGTGCCAATCCACTGCCTGTGACCAGAGTTTTAAAATACCAAAAATGACTTATAAAAAACATACAGAGTCATTTTCTAGTTAATTGGGGTAGAGTAGTCAGTTTGTTAGTAAATTAATAAAAATTCGAAGGCTTATAAAATACATCTATCAGTGTTACCACACTCAAAAATTAATATTTGGAGCCCCCTCGAAGGTCTGCAAACAAGCACAATCAGTGGAAACTCCCAATGGTGATTAGTTCACTCTGGTGGTGTGGACAGAATTGTGGGCTGGACCAGCTTCCAGCACCTTTTTTTTTAGACTAGCGCAAAAGATCATGGGCTGGATTTTAAGGAGCCCTCGACATCGTTTGGGGGGAGGGGGTGGGGTGGCCTGAAGATGGCCCTGGATGAGGCCCGGCCATGGACCTTGACGCCGACAGGGCCCAGTCCAATCGTCCCAGGGGCAGCGGGCCACCATGGCGGACCCCCGCTGCTCGCCATCTGGAGCACAATCACCATATGAAAATAAAGTAAATTAATAGATTTGCATGTACTTACGATTAATCTTGATATTCTGCTGTCATCTTCAGCCTGGTGGCTGGCACTCCCACACCTTCGGATCGCCGTCTGGAGAAGCGAGGCACAACACTGTTGGGAGGGCGGAGGAAGGTTAGTTTCTCAGTGTGGGGGATGGGGAGACGGGCTTAAATTAATGTCAGGGAATGGTGGGAAGGGTTGTAGTTTAAAGTATGTTCAGTTGGTGGTGGTGGAAGGTCAGTTGGTAAAGATAAGTGTTTTGGGAGGGAAAATAGGGCAAATAATTAATTTGTTATGGGGGGTGGGAGAGGGGCAAAAGATATGTATTATTCCATGTCATTAAATGTTTCTTTAAATATTTAAATATGCCAGTAGGGCTCACAGCCCTTTAAAAATGTCATCAGCACCTACCCACAGGCAGCTGACGGCATTGCTGGGGAGGGGCAGCCCGCCCCCTCTACATGAAAGGGCGTCCCGTCCCGGCTATTTAAATGAACCGGCGCACTTGGAATCCTGGCGGCTCTTTGGTGTGCGACCCACGTGGGCGGGCTGCCATTTTCAGCAGTGGGCTTATAAAATTCAGCCCCATGCAAACTCGCGGGCTGGATTGTGAGGAGCCCTGGACATCATGATCCATGGCGGGAAGGGGGGAGTGGTGGTGGTCCCGGAAGAGGCCTGCCATGGACCTCGACGTTGGCAAGGCCCGGCCCGATATTGCCGGCAGCGGGGAGGCCTCGTGGCGGACCCCGCCCCCCTGCCACTCTACGACAGGACCGCAATTTAAATAAATTAAAATAAGTGAATTAATTAATCTCACATCTCCTCCTGATGTCACGCCGCGATCTTCAGCCCGGCAGCCAGCACTGCTGCACCTTCGGATCCCTGTCTGGGGAAATGAGGTGGGACACTTGTGGGGAGGGGGGGAAATCAGTTTATCAGTGCGGGGGCGGGGGCGGGTGTGGAACAGGGTCAAATTAGCGTCATGGGTGTAGGGGATGGTGGGAAGGGTTGGAGTTGAAAGTTTGTGCAGTTTGTGGGGGGAGATCGGATGGTAAAGGTAAGTGTTTTGGAGGGGATGGGCAAATAATTAGTTTAATTGCTATTGGGCAGGTGGGAGAGGGACAAAAGAGATGTATTTATCTTAATTCCATTTCTCTTTAATTATTTAAAGATCCTGGTAGGGCTGACAGCACAGGCAGCTGACGCCATTACTGGGGACGGACAGCCCACCCCCTCCACGTGTTCGTGTTGGGGGGGTGGGATGCGTGGGGATGGCCTGCCCCGGCTATTTAAATGAGCCATCGTGCTTGGAATCGGTAGCTCTCTAGCGTGTGCTGCCAATTTCAGCGGCAGGCTTATAAAATTCAGCCCGCTTTCCGCTGGTCATAATTTGCGCTTAAATTTCCATGATCTTTTGCATGGGTTATGACGATTTCGGGCGAATTGCACTGAAAAGGCCAGTGCCACCAAAAGGAAACACCAGCCCTATATATTCTTAACTTCCCATGGACAAATCACTAACTATTAATAATAAAAGAGAAACTCCTTCCTTTTCAGAATGAATTTTTTATTTTTTTTAATATTGTGTGATGATGACTCTTAATTTCAATGCAATAGGGATGAATGGAAAAATAATATTTGGGGCTTGGAAGCATAAAAATGAAGCTCAGAGGAGCACTAGCCTAAGATTATTAATAAAATAGAGAAAGGTAAGAAAGGCTCTGACTGAGAGAGGCTGGAGGCGTGAAAGAATCATCTATCAGACAGCAAGCTTTTATTGTTTCACATACGGGAGTGCTAGAGAGGTATCGAGAGATGAAAATGGTCTTCGAACCTTGGACAGACTTGGGCTTTATAGAGTTAAGATTTGTTGTTGGCCACCATATGATGAGAAAAGAACCTGAGGTAAAAAATGTGGACTAAATTATTTTTAAAGAGTAGATTAGAGAAGTTGCAGATTAAATACTGTATTTACCACATCCGAATGGAAGGCAATTATCAAAATAATTTCCTTCCCTCCAAAAGGCAGATTGCTGCTGGTAAAACTTTCTACAAGTTCCAGCAGGCTCTGGTAGCAGGTTCCAGTTACACAGGCACCGACAGCTCTCCAGTTACTGTCCCCAAGTGGCCATTCCTCATACAACAGCCTAGTCAGTGAGTGTCAGCAGGTTAATCCACCATGAAGGGACCCTGGCCTATTTCTTCTGCCTGGCTTATGGATACTGAGGCCAACTGTAGTATTCCAGCTGCCTGGCTGAGATCCGCCAGGTTATCAATGAATCTGGAAACCTTTTGGAACTGACACAGTATAAGTTAGTACTGCACCCTAACACGACTAGGTCATTGGAGAAGCTGATTATTGAAATACAGAGTGAAATGTTTAAATAGGGAATTTAAATGTATTTGACAGATTCCAAGATATGGGAATGGCGGATGACTGGAAAATATCTAAAACTAAATTTAGGAACTACCAGTAAGGAGAAAATTGGAAAAATAAATTGTAAAGGATATTCAGTGGATATTCAGTGCCAATATCATCACCCTCTATAAGAACAAGGGTGACTGCCTTGGAACTACCGTGGAATCTCCTTGCTCAGCAAAGTGGGGAAAGTCTTCGCTTGAGTCGTTTTAAACAGACTCCAGAAGCTGGCTGAGCGTGTCTACCCTGAGGCACAGTGCGGCTTTCGAGCAGAGAGATCCACCATTGACATGCTGTTCTCCCTTCGCCAGCTACAGGAGAAATGCTGCAAACAACTGATGCCTCTCTACATTGCTTTCATAGATCTCACCAAAGCCTTTGACCTCGTCAGCAGACGTGGTCTCTTCAGACTACTAGCAAAGATCGGATGTCCACCAAAGCTACTACGTAATATCACCTCATTCCATGACAATATGAAAGGCACAATTCAACATGGCGGCACCTCATCAGACCCCTTTCCTATCCTGAGTGGCGTGAAACAGGGCTGTGTTCTTGCACCTACACTGTTTGGGATCTTCTTCTCACTGCTGCTCTCACATGCGTTCAAGTCTTCAGAAGAAGGAATTTTCCTCCACACAAGATCAGATGGCAGGTTGTTCAACCTTGCCCGTCTTAGAGCGAAGACCAAAGTACGGAAAGTCTTCATCAGGGAACTCCTCTTTGCTGACGATGCTGCATTAATATCCCACACAGAAGAGTGTCTGCAGAGACTCATCTAACGGATTGCGGCTGCCTGCAACGAATTTGGCCTAACCATCAGCCTCAAAAAACGAATATCATGGGACAGGATGTCAGAAATGCTCCATCCATCAATATCGGCGACCACGCTCTGGAAGTGGTTCAAGAGTTCACCTATTTAGGTTCAACTATCACCTGACTCGCGATGCAGAAATCAACAAGTGCATGGGAAAGGCATCCGCTGCTATGTCCAGACTGGCCAAGAGGGTGTGGGAAAATGGTGTACTGACATAAGTACGAGTGTTTCAGGCCTGTGTCCTCAACACCTTGCTCTACGGCAGCGAGGCCTGGACAACGTATGTCAGCCAAGAGCGACGTCTCAACTCATTTCATCTTCGCTGCCTCCGGAGAATCCTTGGCATCAGGTGGCAGGACCGTATCTCCAACGCAGAAGTCCTCGAGGCAGCCAGCATCCCCAGCATATACACTCTGCTGAGCCAGCGGCGCTTGAGATGGCTTGGCTATGTGAGCCGCATGGAAAATGGCCGGATCCCCAAAGACACGTTGTACAGCGAGCTCGTCACTGGCATTAGACCCACCGGCTGTCCATGTCTCCGCTTTAAAGACATCTGCAAATGTGATATGAAGTCCTGTGACATTGACCCCAAGTCGTGGGAGTCAGTTGCCAGTGATCGCCAGAGCTGGCGGACAGCCATAAAGGCGGGGCTAAAGAGTGGCGAATCAAAGAGACTTGGCAGCTGGCAGGAAAAAAGACACAAGGGCAAGGGGACAACCAATTTTATCTGCAGTGCCTGTGGAAGAGTCTGTCACTCTAGAATTGGCCTTTATAGCCACTCCAGGTGCTGCTCCACAAACCACTGACTACCTCTAGGCGCTTACCCATTGTCTCTCGAGACAAGGAGGCCAAAGAAGAAGAAGAAGAAGGTTTTTTGTTTTTGATATCTTTTTAGTAAGAAAAGTATTTTAAAGAACAAGTTGACCCTCATGGACATAAATGTGCTAGCAAATATTTTATTGTAGTTCCACTGGATGGTAACAAGTAGTAGGTGGATTTTCTCATCAAAATCAGTTGAAGCTCCACCTGCTCAGCCTCTACACTCATAAGTTAGAACATTTCCTATTCATCTTTACTTCCAGATGACATCTAATAAGTAGGCGTTTAAGAGATTTGTGGTTATAGTCAAACTTTTTCAATCTCAGAATGGTGGAGGATATTACAAACTGAACGATGTAACTAGCTATGCTAAATAAAAAAGAAAGGGTAGTGATTAAGGCTTCAATTGGGCAGCTGCAACCAAAAGATCAGTCTGGGATCTTTGTTATTCATATTGGAAAAAATAACAGTCTCTTGCAATTATATACCCTTTTAATGAGGTGATGATTGCTAATGACTGCAAGTCAACCCCTCTGGCCCTGAAAGTAAATGACTATAAGTGAGGAGTCTTATTCCTTCAGATTACAAACTGTTTTAGGAAATTTCAAATATGTCAAATTTAAATGTTTAAATTTATTTCCTTTCTGTCTCTTTTTTCTCTCTCTCTTAATCCAATCTTTCTCTGTCTTTATTTCGCTTTCTATACCTGTTTAGAAATTGCATTCACCCGCTCTAATTTACACTTGCTTCTCAGTACTTCTTCTGCTTATTTATCAATCTTTTAATGTCATTGGTTAAAGAGATTCCCTGTTGGTCCTGTTGCTTACCATGATGCCCTGTTGCCATCGCTATACCATTATCTGCTCGCACTTCCAGCAACGCTGTGGGCAAAAGTTTATAAAACATAAACATGCAATTGTAAATCTAACGGGACATGCTGTGAGATGCCCCACCCCAGCAAAATCTGGACCATTGTTTAGCAATAACCTGAGTGGCGGTATTCAATGTTGCATGATATCAAGTTTCATGAGAGTGTCAAAAATTGGCAGATAAGATTATAAAATGAAAGGAAAATCATTAATGCACCATGGAAAAGACTTTAGTGTAGTATTTGAACAACGTTGACTTCAGAGTCACATGTTACAGATGAAATGTTGGAGTGTATAAGTAGACCCAGAAGTCCAATGAAATGATGCTAACATTCGGTAAAGTGCTACTAAACCCGCAGATGGAGTATTGCGTAAGACCAGTCATTATATTTTTAAGAAAGCAAACATACAAACATATGAATTAGGAGCAGGAGTAGGCCATTCGACCCCTTGAGCATGCACCGCCATTTGATAAGATCATGGCTGATCTGATTGCGGCCTCAGCTCTACTTTCCTGTCTACCTGCTATAACCTTTGACACCCTTGTCAATCAAGAATCTATCTAACTCAGCTTTAAAAATATTCGATGCGCTGCCTCCACTGATCTCTGGGGGAAAGAATTCCACAGACCAACAACCCACCGAGAGGAAAAATTTCTCCTCATCTCTGTCTTAAATGGGAGACCCCTAAAGGTGGAAAAGATTTTTAAAAATGGCAACAAAGATGATCACAAGTATCAGTTATGAAGAGAAGCTGAGGTATGTAAATTTATCATCATTAGAAAAAGAAAATGAACAGGGCTGGATTTCAAGGAGCTCTTGATGTCAGGATCCGTGGCGGGGGGGCCTGAAGAAAGCCCCGGATGAGGCCTGACGTGGACCTCGACGCCAGCAGGGCCCGGCTCAATATTACTGGTGGCAGCGAGGCCTCGTGGCGGCCACCCACCGCTCGGTGACGGGACCGCAATTTCATTATTTAAATAAATCAAAATACCTGAATTAATTAATTTCATGTCACCTCCTGATGTCCTGCCATGATCTTCACCCTGGTGGCCGGCACTGCCACCTGCGCCCTCGGATCTCTGTCCGCGGAAACGAGATGGGACACGTGGGGAGGGGGGAGGAGGTAAGTTTATCAGTGTGGGGGGAAGGGGGAGTAGTCAAATTAGCGTCATGGGTGTAGGGGATGGTGAGAAGGGTTGTAGGTGAAAGTTTGTGCAGTTTGTGGGGGGGGTGGGGGGAAGGTCAGATGGTAAAGGTAAGTGTTTGCGGGGGAAAGGGCAAGTAATTAATTTAACTGTTATTGGGTGGGAGGTGTGGGAGAGGGGCAAAAGAGATGTTTTTTTAACATTCCATTTAACTTTAAATATTTAAATATACCAGTAGGGCTGACAGCCCTTTAAAAATGGCGTCAGTGCCCGTGCACAAGCAGCTGACGCCATTGCCAGGGACAGGCAGTCTGCCCCCTGCATGTGATCGGGGTTGGTGGCCCCCCCAGCTATTTAAATGAGCCGCCACGCTTGGAATCGCTTCGGCTCTTTCACTCACTGCCGATTTTGGCAGCGGGCTTATAAAATTCAGCCCAATAGTATAGATGCAGAAAAGTATTTTATGCGAAACCAGGATAGAAGCACAAGGCACGATTATTAGCTAAATTAATAAATCAGTCACCTTTTAGAGTTTTGACTTATGGAATAGGCTGCCACCTAGTGCAGTAAATACTGACAGTTAAAGCTTTCAGAAAGGAATTTAATCAATTCTTTATTTAGCACGGATATAAAAGAGAAAAAGTTGAGAAATGCTTTGATAATATCCTGAAATAGATCATAGACTATGAAATTAGCTAAATGGGTTTGTCTTAGTACACAATATGTATGTTTTTGTGTTACAAGTGAGAATTTTGGACTGATATTACAAGTGGCCAGTATAGAGATTGTTTGAATGTACAAAGAAGTTCAGATTGAGTCACCCTATAAAAAGCAAGCGATGTGGTACTACAAAAATACTGATATCATCAGTCCAAGCGCCTTAAGGCTTGCTTTTGCTGGCATCCACTTGCAGTCATGAAATGTGGCAATTGTTTTTGAATAGCTAGAAACTTTCTTTAACAATATCTCCTCGATGTTGTGGAACTACCACAACGTCACTTTCAGTCCTGTTGACATGATGGAAATGTCACCTGTGGAATGCAAATGGTTTAGGAATTTAACGTCTTGGAAAAGCTTCATTTGGGATTTCTCCAAATTCACTTGGTGGTTCCCTAAAAGCTTGCCTGCACAGTGCACTATTCCCCAGATACCTTCCTGACAGTTCTCTCAGGCTGTCTCAATTATGATAGGAAGCTTGATAACATTGGAATGTTTTGATTATAAGGAATTTAATTAGGTTCCCTATGTCCATGATGGCTCTGACACCATCTGAGGGCCACATCTTCATGTTTTTTTGTAAATTTGAGCAGTTGGCTGTGTGAAATATTATGATGTGTAGGTCCCAATATCTACTAGCACGGGATTTCCAAATCGGACAGAGGAGTTCTGGTTGGGAAACTCGGAAGTCCAAAGGGCTGAATTTTACCAGCCCTTCAAAACTGTGGGTCGTGGCTGGGGGTGGGGGGGGGGGGGCTGGTAAAATTCTGCGGGGAAAGGCCCGACTCGACCCCCGACGTCGAGAAGAGCCCACCGCATATTACCGGCAGTGAGGGGACCTCGGTGCGGCCCCCACCCCGCTGCCCTCTACGTATTTAAATTAATAAAAATTAGATGCAAATGAACCTACCTGCTGGTGACGGCCGTCCCATGCTGATTTCATGGCCGCCGAATGCAACTCGCCTTTGGAACTCCACATGGAGTTCTGAGGCAAGAAAGGTGGGGAGGGGGGGGGAGGAATAAAATTTTCAGAGCGGGAGGGGTGGGGGAGCAGGGAAAACACTTTATTGGCTGTGGGATGGGGGGAAGGGGTTGAAGGGCAAATGTTAGAAGGTTGGGGGGGAAAGTTTTGGTCAGAGATAAAATACGTTCTGTGAATAAAGGGCAATAGAAAGACCTTTGGGGGTGTTGGGAAAGGGCCTCCATCTCCTAATTATTTATTAAAAACAAATCAAGTATAATACATCTTTAAAAATTTAAATCTCTGCTAAGGGCTTAAAGCCCTTTAAAAATGGCGCCAGCGCCGGGCGTCGTTGCTGGGGATCCACTGGCCTCCCCCTTTTTGATTAGATTAGAGATACAGCACTGAAACAGGCCCTTCGGCCCACCGAGTCTGTGCCGAACATCAACCAGCCATTTATACTAATACTACACTAATCCCATATTCCTACCAAACATCCCCACCTGTCCCTATATTTCCCTACCACCTACCTATACTAGTGACAATTTATAATGGCCAATTTACCTATAAACCTGCAAGTCTTTTGGCTTGTGGGAGGAAACCGGAGCACCCGGAGAAAACCCACGCAGACACAGGGAGAACTTGCAAACTCCACACAGGCAGTACCCGGAATCGAACCCGGGTCCTTGGAGCTGTGAGGCTGCGGTGCTAACCACTGCGCCACTGTGCCGCCCTCTACATCATCGGGGGGGCCGCTCTGCCCCCTCTATTTAAATCAGCCCCCATGCGTAATATTGCGGGGGTTGAGCGGTGGCACTTCCATGTCGCAAGGCTGCCACTCTCACAGCCCCAGGTTTCCACAAGTGTACTGGAGTTTAACTCCATGGTGTATGCATTTATTTTAAAAGGCTTTTTTACCTGGAAGTCAACTTGATTGTCAGGCTTCCCTCTCTGCAGAGCTGTGATTACTGCAGGAGACGCTGCAGCCGAGAAGCAGGTAAGTTTGTGCGGGTTCGGGTGGGTGGGGGAGGAGCAGGTGGATATAGCATGGTTTGGAAGGTTGCGGGGGGGGTGGTGTGGTGATTGTATCGGGCCAGACCTGAGAGTGATCGGATGCAGAGATGGGGGTATCGGGTGTAGTATAAGGGTCTGAAAGGGTTAATCTTGAGATGGTGTAAAGAATACCTCCTACCATTTATTTATTTAGCGATACAGCACTGAAACAGGCATTTCGGCCCACCGAGTCTGTGCCGACCAACAACCACCCATTTATATTAACCCATTTATAGTAATCCCATATTCCCTACCACCTACCTACACTAGGGGCAATTTACAACAGCCAATTTACCTATCACCTGCGGTGGGAGGAAACCAGAGCACCTGGCGAAAACCCACACGGTCACAGGGAGAACTTGCAAACTCTGCACAGGCAGTACCCAGAATCGAACCCAGGTCGCTGGAGTTGTGAGGTTGCGGTGCTGACCACTGCGCCGCTGTGCCATGATGATGTAAGAAATCACATGTGAGAGAGACTTGAAGCTAGATGCACCAAGGCTGTGAAGGAGTCACTCAGACTAGTGTGAAGATGTATATAGTTTTACTGTAATAAATATTAATGCTCTAGCTACTCTAGACTACAGAATCTCTCCAAGCTAGACTAACTAAAGTGGCAGCGTACCAAACAAACATACAACATTGGGTGAGATCAGAGGGGTGTCAAGGAAAGATTGGAAGGAGGGAGGGGTGGCTGAATTTTCAGGCCTTGCCAACTTCGGGAATGGAGGTAGACGGAGCCTGCATGTTGACTTTGACATGTCATTCCAGGGCAGGGGGAGGGTGGGACAGTGATCCTGCCCACCTCAGGATTGAGGCCAATTAAAGTTGTTAAACAGCTCATGAAGAGCTTGTTAAAGGGGGAGGTTGAAATTTTCATCGGGGTGCACGGGCTATGTTGTCATGATTGCCCCAGGGAATTACCCCACTCCAACAGAGATTTGCGGGGTAGTGGGGGACTCAGACTTTGGAAAGGAGGTGCTCTTGGCGCTGTCAAGGTCGTGAGGACAGTGGGCAGTCAGTGCTCAGCATTGAATGGGGTCGTTACGTCTGGCATTGCGGGGGCAGAAGAACAGGGGACAAGGTTGCCAATCACAATAGGGCAGCTACCTGTCCAGAAGGAAGGCTGAAGCTGGCAATGGGGGCACGACGGTCAGATTTTGGGTCCAGTGGTGATGAGGGATAACACCCTCCACAGGCACGGTGGAACGCCAAGCAGCAGCAGAGCATGGGAGAGGAAAGGGGCAGGAAGGCAACACAGGCCATACCCTTAACATAGGATCTAGTGATGAAGACGGAGCTACCTGGAGATCACCAAGACCCGGTGCTGCAGGAGACTGACCTTCCAGGCAGATGTTCAGAGACATCTGTGACCTCATCGCCGATGACCTCACACCTCGCAGCACTGGTCTCCATGCGTTGCCAGTGCTTGTCAAAGTTACTGTGGCCTTGGACTTCTTTGCTTCTGGCTCCTTTCAAGGATCAGATGCAGATCTTAGTAGCCTGGCATGGAAGAGAGTCTGAGATACCTGTGCTAACACATGGATGGAAGATGCAGCCTGGAACATCTAATCATTTACCACCAATGAAGGAAGCACATCTGCCTAGAGACTATGCTCTCACCGTGGAGGATCCTATTATCTCTTTCACCAAATGGCAGCACACCACTGCATCTCGCAGGTCACTGATGCCCTCTTTGCCAGAGCTGGTCAGTATATCCATTTCACGACAGATGCGGTCTCACAGGCACAGACGGCAGTGGGTTTTAGTGCCATCGTTGGATTCTCCCAGGTGCAGGGGATCTTGTTGTCATTGATGCACCCATGCAGCCATCAAGGCACCCAGTAATCGCCCAATCAGATTCATCAACAGGAAGGGCTCCGACTCCCTCAACATCCAACTGGTCTATGACCACGACAAGAGCTTATTCCATATGCACGCTCGTTTTCTCGGTGGTTGTCATGACTCCTTCATCCTCCACCAGTTAAGGCTGCGTTAGATCTTCACTCCAACCCTGAAGTATATAGATGGATCCAAGGGGGCGAGGGATATCCCTTAAAGAGATGTCTACTCACCCCTGTACAGGAGCCCGAAACAGAGGCACAGAGGCGATACAACCAATGCCACCTCCTTAACTAGGACAACCATGGAGCAGGCCATCGGGCTTCTGAAGATGTGATTCTGGTGCCTGGACCGGTCAGGTGGCACCCTCCAATATTGTCCTGCAAGGGTCTCGCTCATTGTGATGGTCTGCTGCACTCTCCATAACATGGCCCTCCAGAGAGATGTGGACCTTGAGTACAGTGAGGCTCTGAAAGGAGACGGCTCATCAGGGGAGGAGCAGGAGGTGAGAGAGGAGGAGGAAGTGGAGGCGGAGGGAGATGACACTGAACAGAGAGCTGCGCCAACTGCACAGCAAGGTGACCGGCATGGCTCAGGGCGTGAAGGGCATGTGAAATTGCCATGAATGTCAGGATTCTCCTGATTCAGGAACTTTCAACTGAGTCCCTCAGATCCAGGTTGAGGGCATGGCATGGAAGAGAGTCTGAGATACCTGTGCTAACACATGGATGGAAGATGCAACCAGAAACATCTGATCATTTACCACCAATGAAGGAAGCACATCTTCCTAGAGACAATGCTCTCACCGTGGAGGATCCTATTATCTCTTTCACCACTGCATACTGCTTTTCCTGTCATGGCACCAATAAAAGGAGTCCTCGACGTGTGTTGTAAAGTGTCATCATTTATACAGTGTAAGGAGAGGAAAACTGTTGACAGAGACAGTAAGAAGATATCCCACTTAGTGCTCTGTGCACTGCGGTTGCTCCCCATACTCAGCCACACCTACGTGGTGCTCCCCTGTGGCCTTGGAGGAGGTGGAGGCAGACTGCTCATTCGTCTCGGCTCGTGGCTGAGATGCATGTGGCAGTCGTCCGTGTTGTGGATGAGTGCATGGGGGCCTCTCCAGAGGCTGCAGCGCCTGCATCATGACTGCCTCAGTCACTTGGCCCTGCTGCACAGAAGGCTCCTCAGTCAGAGAGGCCAAGGACACCAAGGAGGATGAGAGCACCCCGTGAGGGGAGGGTCCCTCATCCTCCTCCATGACTTCTTTAGTCCTTGCCAGGTGCTCTGGATGACTGGCAGAGGACACCACCTGGGGCATAGCAGGCATCCACTCCAAAGATCTCTGCGCCACCAGTGTCACTGACCAATTTACGCTACCCAGTGCCTTATGCATCCTGTGGACATCAGTACGCAGCTCCTGCATCCACTCAATGTGATTCTGCATATGGCTTTCTAAGTTGGAGTCATACCTAGCGCAAAGGAAGATGTTTGTGGTTATTGGAGGTCAATGATCTCAGTTCCAGGACATCACTGCAGGAGTTCCTCAGGGTAGTGTCTCAGGCCCAACCATCTTCAGCTGCTTCATCAATGACCTTCTCATAAGGTCAGAAGTGGGGATGTTCGCTGATGATTGAACAATGTTCAACACCATTCATGACTCCTCAGATACTGAAGCAGCCCATGTCCAGATGCATCAGCACCTGGACAACATCCAGGCTTGAGTTGATAAGTGGCAAGTAACATTCTTACCACACAAGTGCCAGGCAATGACCATCTCAAACAAGAGAGAATCTAACCATCTTCCCTTGGTGTTCATTGGCATTACCATCACTGAATCCCCCACTATCAACATCCTGGGAGTTACCATTGACCAGAAACTGAACTGGACTAGCCACATACATGCTGTGGCTACAACAGCAGATCAGAGGCTTGGAATTCTGTGGAAAGTAACACACCTCCTGTCTCCCCAATGCCTGCCCACCATCTACAAGGCACAAGTCAGGAATGTGATGGAATACTCTCCACTTGTCTGGATGGGTGCAGCTTCAACAACAGGCAAGAAGCTCGACACCATTCAGGACAAAGCAGCCTGCTTGATTGGCACCCCATCCACCGCCTTCAACATTCACTCCTTTCACCACTGACGCACAGTGGCAGCAGTGTGTGCCAAATACAAGGTGCACTGCAGCAACTCTCCAAGGTGCCTTCGAAGGCACCTTCCAAACCCGCGACCACTACCACCTAGAAGGACAAGGGCAGCAGTTGCATGGTAACAGCACCACTTACAAATTCCCCTCCATGCCACATGCCATCCTGACCTGGAACTATCAATTGCTATTCCTTCACTGTCACTGGGTCAAAATCCTGGAACTTCCTCCTAACAGCACTATGTGTGTACCTACATCACATGGACTGCAAGAGCTCAAGAAGGGAGCTCACACTACCTTCTCAAGGGTAATTAGGGATGGGCAATAAATGCTGGCCTAGCCAGCGATGCCCATATCCCCCAAATGAATAAAAAAAAGAGGTTGGCCACTATCTCTCTGAAGGAGCTCACGCGCTCATAGCCCTGAGCCTTTGTAGTGTACATGAGCTGGATGGACTTCTCTATCCTCTGCCCAAACCCTCGCACTGCCTCAGGGAACTCCGGCGTATAGCAGCACATCTCCTGCTGGTGTTTAAGGTAGAAACATAGAAAAATAGGAACAGGAGTAGGCCATTCGGCCCTTCATGCCTGCTCTGCCATTCAATACAATCATGGCTGATCATCCAAACTCAGTAACCTGTTCCGGCTTTCTCCCCATATCACTTGATCCCATTAGCCCTAAGAACTGTATCTAACTCTTTCTTGGATATATTTAATGATTTAGCCTCAACTGCTTTCCATGGTAGAGAATTCCACAGGTTCACCACTCTCTGGGTGAAGAAATCTCTCCTCATCTTAGTCCTAAATGGCTTACCCCTTATCCTTAGACTGTGACCCCTGGTCCTGGACTACCCCGCCATCGGGAACATCCTTCCTGCATCTAGTCTGTCCAGTCCTGTTAAAATTTTGTAGGTTTCTATGAGATCCCCTCTCATTCTTCTGAACTCTAGCAAATACAAGCCTAATCGACCCAATCTCACTTCAGACGTCAGTCCTGCCATCCCAGAAATCAGTCTGGTGAACCTTCGCTGCACTCCCTCCATAGCAAGAACATCCTTCCTCAGATAAAGAGACCAAAACTGCACACAATTCTCCAGATGTGGTATCACCAAGTCCTTGTATAATTGCAGCAAGACTTCCTTGCTCCTGTACTCGAATCCTCTCGATATGAAGGCCAACATACCATTTGCCTTCTTAACTGCCTGCTGCACCTGCATGCTTACTTTCAACGACTGGTGCACAAAGACATTCAGGTCTCACTGCACCTCCCCCTTTCCCAATCTATCACCGTTCAGATAATAATCTGCCTTTCTGTTTTTGCCACCAAAGTGGATAATGTTGCATTTATCCACATTTTACTGCATCTGCCATGTATTTGCCCACTCACTCAACCAGTCCAAATCACACTGGAGCTTCTCTGCATCCTCCTCACAACTCACACTCCCACCCAGCTTTGTGTCGTCTGCAAACTTGGATCTATTACATTTAATTCCCTCATCTATATCATTAATATATATTGTGAATAGCTGGGGTCCTAGCACCGATCCCTGCGGTACCCCACTAGTCACTGCCTGCCACTCGGAAAAAGACCCCTTTATTCCTACTCTTTGTTTCCTGTCTCTATCCATGTCAGTACCTTACCCCCAATCCCATGTGCTTTAATTTTGCACACTAATCTCTGATGTGGGACCTTATCGAAAGCCTTCTGAAAGTTCAAATACACCACATCCACTGGTTTTCCCTTATTTATTCTACTGATTACATCCTCAAAAAATTCCAGTAGATTTGCCAAGCATGATATTTCCCTTTCGTAAATCCATGTTGCCTTTGTCCGATCCTGTCATTGTTTTCCAAGTACTCTGCTATTACATCTTTTATAATAGACTCTAGCATTTTCCCCACTACTGATGTCAGGCTAACCGGTCTATAATTCCCTGTTTTCTCTCTACCTCCCTTTTTAAATTGTGGGGTTACATTAGCTACCCTCCAATCTGTTGGAACTGTTCCAGAGTCTATCGAATTTTGAAAAATGACCAGCAATGCATCTACTATTTCTTGGGCCACTTCCTTAAGTACTCTGGGATGTAGATTATCAGGCCATGGGGATTTATCGGCCTTCAATCCCATCAATTTCCCTAACACCATTTCCCTACTAATACTGATTTTATACAGTTCCTCCTTCTCACGAGATCCCATGTTCCCCAACATTTCTGGGAGATATTTTGTGTCCTCCTTTGTGAAGACAGAACCAAAGTATGTATTTAATTGGTCTGCCATTTCTTTGTTCCCCGTTATAAACTCCCCCGTTTCTGACTGTAAGGGACCCACATTTGTCTTCACTAATCTTTTTCTCTTCACATATCTATGGAAGCTTTTACAGTCAGTTTTTATGTTTTCTGCAAGCTTACTCTCATACTCTATTTTCCCCTTCTTAATCAATCCCTTTGTCCTCCTTTGTTGAATTTTAAACTGCTCCCAATCCTCAGGTTTGCTGCTTGTTTTGGCCATTTTATATTTCTCCTCCTTGGATCTAATACTATCCCTAATTTCTTTTGTAAGCCACGGTTGAGCCACCCTTCCTGTTTTATTTTTACACCAGACAGGAATGAACAATTGTTGTCATTCATCCATGCGCTCTTTAAATGCTAGCCATTGCCTATCCACTGTCAACTGTTTAAATGATGTTCCCCAATCTATCATAGCCAACACGCGCCTCATACCTTCATAGTTTCCTTTATTTAGATTCAGGACCCTAGTCTCCGATAAACTCTCTCACTTTCCATCTTAATGAAGAATTCTATCATGTTATGGTCGCTCTTCCCCAAGGGACCCCGCACAACAAGGTTGTTAACGAATCCTTTCTCATTACACAATACCCAGTTTAAGATGGCCTGTTCTTGACTAGGTTCCTCAACGTATTGGCCCAAAAAACCATCACGTACGCATTCCAGTAATTCCTCCTCTACAGTATTAATGCAAATTTGGGGTTCGCCCAATCTATATGTAGATTAAGATCACCCATAATTACAGTTGCACCCTTATTGCATGCGTCGCTAATTTCCTGTTTAATGCCATGCTCTACATCACCACTGCTGTTTAGGGTCCATATACAACACCCACCAACGTTTTCTGCCCCTTGGTGTTTCTTAGCTCCACCCATACAGATTCCACATCAGGATTCTCTGGGCTAATATCCTTCCTCACTATTGTATTGATTTAAGGTAGAGCCTTCTTTCCAGTGACTCCTGAGGCCCAGTATCTGTGCCCAATGGAGCAGGGCTGTGTCTGTCCTCTCTCCTCTGAGGGTAACTGACCACAGTTCCCTCTGCCTTTGGTACCTCCTCCTGTCCACTAGTGCCATGATCGTCACCCTGCGCCACCCTATCTACACATACGCGAGGACTCACTGAGGTGAGAGTATCTGCGCTTGTGGATGGTTCCCTTGTAAGGTGTGACGATTATTCTTTATCTCCTTCTTGCTCCTCTGGGCCTGCAGAGGGATAGGGAGAGATGATGAGAGCTAGCCAAGGAGAGTAGAAATCACTGCAGTACTGAGGCTACCCAATGTGACTCAGTGCGCGACACTGCACCTCGTTAATGATCACTTTGTCCTCTGTAATCACTAGGTCCACCAAGAGTTCTCATTTCACCAGGCTGGATTGCCTCCTCTTCCACTATCCTGGCTATTTCCATCACTGCCTTCTCCATTGGGGTGATGCAGTAGAAGAACGGCACCCCTCCTGCCGTCTGGGCCCTCTCCCGGGCATTATGAGCCCATTTCTCCTGCAAGGACAAAAGAGGATGAGATAAGGCATTGCTGTCCTCTGGGGTTATCTGCCCGTATCCATTAGGAGCTGTATGTCTCAGTGATGACTGGTCTTCAGCAGCACTATGGCTGTGAGCCATTCTGAGGGCTGAGTGCGTGGCCTGGGCACACACTCCTCCCATGTTTAGGTACAGTATGCACCCTGAGGCACCTCAGGTAGTGTGTTTGCTGGAGGATGCAAGCCCTGAGACCTGTCTGGAGGGCTAGGGGTTGCACTCACCTTGCCAGAATGTAGGAGGTTGTTGAACCTTCTACGGCACTATAGCCACATTCCTCTAGTCTCGCTTCTGCCACTGAGGGTGGCAGCAATCTGAACCCAGGCTTCTTTAGTTTCGGCTGGTGACCTCCTCCTGCCACCATCCGGGAACAGGATCTTCCTCCTCTCCCTCATGGCCTCCAACATTTGATCCAGTTCAGCATCGATGAAGTGAGAGGCAGCACTGCCCCAGGTGCCAGGCCTCTGGCTGTCCTGTGATATCTCATTTCTCTCTGATGCTGTGGAAGGCTTTGGCATATTCAGCAGGATTAAGACAACCAGCAGCCTCAGTGATGGCTGCCGTAGGGAGTCTAAATCAGTCCCCCATTTCCTCTGGCCCACCTCCGTTCCCTCCTCCACGAGTTTCAATTGGACAAGGAACCCATCTCCACATCAATTAAAGGCTCACCCACGTGACAACCATGACTTTATTCAGTTTCTCGCCAGAGGTGGGTTCAGGACCTGAAAACAGTCCCGACACCTGTTCTCCACCTCCATGGGGAAAATTCAGCCTGGTCAGTCAGGGGAGAGTAGTTCATCACAGGGGGGTCAGTGATTGCGAGGGGTGGTCAGTGATCATGAGGAGGTTCAATGATCGTGGGGGGGGGGGTGGGGGTGGTGAGGGGGCATGGGAGGGGTTCGAATGCTGCAGAGGTTTACAGGTTTCCTTGGTGGGCCGGAGTGAAGCCCTTCTGTTCGTCCTGGCCCTTAAGGAATGCTGGGAAAATCTGTTCTTTGCAGCAGTCCTTGCCTCCCTTTATAGCTGGGCTAGCTGGGGCCTAGGAAACCCAACCAGCCAGCGCTGAGCCTGAAGCACAGATAAAAACACAACCTCAGCCACCTATCCTGCTTCTGTTAAAAACAAAAGTAAGAAGGTTGGGTTCAGGTTTCAGACTTTTTATATTTTAACTTCACACCCATTTTTGTTGGGGGGGAGTGGTTAAATTTACCCCCATAGTTTCTACTTCAAATAATATTTGCCTCATTGGGGCAAAGCATATCTCACTTTACTAAGGAGTGCCTTTGAAAATGATATACCCTGTGATGAAGCCTTCAGGTATCCAGACAGTGTGGTCAGCTTTGGCTACAAGCTTGTCTAAGCAGTGGCCCACCAACATAACGTCATAGGGTCATAGAGTTATACAGCACAAAAACAGGCCCTTTGGCCCATCATGTCTGTGCCGGCCATCAAGCACCTAACTATTCTAATCCCATTTTCCAGCACTTGTCGTAGCCTTGTATGCTATGGCCGTTCAAGAGCCCATCTCAATACTTCTCAAATGTTGTGAGGGTTCCTGCCTCTACCACCTCTTCAGGCAGTGTGTTTCAGATTCCAACCACCCTCTTTCCTCAAACCCCCCCTAAACCTCCTGCACCTTACCTTAAATCTATGCCCCCTGGTTTGTGACCCCTCCACTAAGGGAAAAAGTATCTTCCTATCTAACCTATCAATGTCCCTCATAACTTTGAATACCTCAATCATATCTCCCCTCAGCCTTCTCTGCTCTAAGGAAAACAATCCCAGCCTTTTCAGTCTTACTACAAAGCTGAAATGCCACAGCCCAGGCAACATCCTGGTGAATCTCCTCTGCACCCTCTCCAGTGCAATCACATCCTTCCTATAGTGTGGCGACCAGAACTGTACACAGTACTCCAGCTGTGGCCTAACTAGCGTTTTATACAGCTCCATCATAACCTCCCTGCTCTTATATTCTATACCTCGGCTAATAAAGGCAAGTATTCCATATGCTTTCCAAACCACCTTATCTACCTGTGCTGCTGCCTTCATTGATCTGTGGAGAAGTACACCAAGGTCCCTCTGACCCTCTGTACTTCCTAGGGTCCTATCATCCATTGTATATTCCCTTGCCTTGTTAGTCCTCTCGAAACGCATCACCTCACACTTCTCAAGGTTAAATTCCATTTGCCACTGCTCCACCCATCTTACCAGCCCATCTATATCGTCCTGGAATCTAAGGCTTTCCTCCTCACTATTTACAACACCACCAATTTTCGTGTCATCTGCGAACTTACTGATCATACCTCCTAAATTCACGTCAAAATCATTAATGTACACTACAAACAGCAAGGGTCCCAGCACCGATCCCTGCAGTACACCACTGGTCACAGGCCTCCACTCGCAAAAACAACCCTCGACCATTACCCTCTGTCTCCTGCCACTAAGCTAATTTTGGATCCAATTTGCCAAATTGCCCTGGATCCCATGGGCTCTTACCTTCTCAACTAATCTCCCATGCGGTACCTTATCAAAAGCCTTACTGAAGTCCATGTAGACTACGTCAACTGCCTTACCCTCATCTACACATTTAGTCACCTCCTTGAAACTTCCCGCTAAAACTAAATACTTCCTCCCTTTCAATGCTAATATGTTCAAGTATATCACAATCTCTACACCTACATCGTCCTTCTCTATAGTGAACACAGATGAAAAGTAATCTATTAAAACCCCCTCCGGCTCCACATACAGATTGCCACTTTGGTCCCTAATGTGCCCTACTCTTTCCCTGGTTATCCTCTTGCACTTAAAATACTTATAAAACGCCTTAGGATTTTCCTTTATCTTGCCCGCCAGTGTTTTTTCATGTCCCCTCTTCGCTCCCCTAATTACTTTTTTAAGTACCCCCCGACACTTTCTATACTCCTCTAGTGCCTCCACTGTTTTCAGCACTCTGAATCTTCCAAAAGCCTCCTTTTTTTTCCTGATCCAATCCTCTATATCCCTTGACATCCAGGGTTCCCTGGACTTGTTGGTCCTACCCTTCACCTAAATGGGTAAATGTTGGCTCTGAACTCTCGCTATTTCGTCTTTGAATGACTCCCATTGGTCTGATGTAGACTTTCCTACAAGTAGCTGCTCCCAGTCCACTTTGGCCAGATCCTGTTTTATCATCTTTTAATCGGTCTTCCCCCAATTCATTAGCTTTATTTTCGATCCATCTTTGTCCTTTTCCATAACTACCTTAAATCTTGCAGAGTTATGGTCTCTATCCCCAAAATGTTGCCCCACTGACACTTCTACCACTTGTCCGGCTTCAATCCCTCTGATTACTTTGCATCGGTATTCACCGAGGAGAGGGACATGACGGATGTTGAGGTTAGGAACAGATGTTTGATTACTCTAGGTCAAGTCGGCATAAGGAGGGAGGAAGTGTTGGGTATTCTAAAGGGCATTAAGGTGGACAAGTCCCCAGGTCCGGATGGGATCTATCCCAGGTTACTGAGGGAAGCGAGAGAGGAAATAGCTGGGGCCTTAACAGATATCTTTGCAGCATCCTTAAACACGGGTGAGGTCCCGGAGGACTGGAGAATTGCTAATGTTGTCCCCTTGTTTAAGAAGGGTAGCAGGGATAATCCAGGAAATTATAGACCGGTGAGTCTGACGTCAGTGGTAGGGAAGCTGCTGGAGAAGATACTGAGGGATAGGATCTATTCCCATTTGGAAGAAAATGGGCTTATCAGTGATAGGCAACATGGTTTTGTGCAGGGAAGGTCATGTCTTACCAACTTAATAGAATTCTTTGAGGAAGTGACAAAGTTGATTGATGAGGGAAGGGCTGTAGATGTCATATACATGGACTTCAGTAAGGCGTTTGATAAGGTTCCCCATGGCAGGCTGATGGAGAAAGTGAAGGCGCTTGGGGTCCAAGGTGTACTAGCTAGATGGATAAAGAACTGGCTGGGCAACAGGAGACAGAGAGTAGCAGTAGAAGGGAGTTTCTCAAAATGGAGACGTGTGACCAGTGGTGTTCCACAGGGATCCGTGCTGGGACCACTGTTGTTTGTGATATACATTAATGATTTGGAGGAAAGTATAGGTGGACTGATTAGCAAATTTGCAGACGACACTAAGATTGGTGGAGTAGCAGATAGTGAAGGGGACTGTCAGAGAATACAGCAGAATATAAATAGATTGGAGAGTTGGGCAGAGAAATGGCAGATGGAGTTCAATCAGGGCAAATGCGAGGTGATGCATTTTGGAAGATCCAATTCAAGAGTGAACTATACAGTAAATGGAAAAGTCCTGGGGAAAATTGATGTCCAGAGAGATTTGGGTGTTCAGGTCCACTGTTCCCTGAAGGTGGCAACGCAGGTAAATAGAGTGGTCAAGAAGGCATACGGCATGCTTTCCTTCATCGGACGGGGCATTGAGTACAAGAGTTGGCAGGTCATGTTACAGTTGTATAGGACTTTGGTTCGGCCACATTTGGAATACTGCGTACAGTTCTGGTCGCCACATTATCAAAAGGATGTGGATGCTTTGGAAAGGGTGCAGAGGAGGTTCACCAGGATGTTGCCTGGTATGGAGGGCGCTAGCTATGAAGAGAGGTTGAGTAGATTAGGATTATTTTCATTAGAAAGACGGAGGTTGAGGGGGGACCTGATTGAGGTGTACAAAATCATGAGAGGTATAGACAGGGTGGATAGCAAGAAGCTTTTTCCCAGAGTGGGGGTTTCAATTACTAGAGGACACGAGTTCAAAGTGAAAGGGGAAAAGTTTAGGGGGGATATGCGTGGAAAGTTCTTTACGCAGAGGGTGGTGGGCACCTGGAACGCATTGCCAGCGGAGGTGGTAGATGCGGGCACGATGGAATCTTTTAAGATGTATCTAGACAGATACATGAATGGGCAGGAAGAAAAGAGATACAGAAGCTTAGAAAATAGGCGACATGTTTAGAGAGAGGATCTGGATCGGCGCAGGCTTGGAGGGCCGAAGGGCCTGTTCCTGTGCTGTAATTATCTTTGTTCTTTGTTCTTTGTTCTTTGATTAGGTCCAGTACTGTCCCTTCTCTTGTAGGACTTTCTACGTACTAGCTCAAAAAGCTCTCCTGTATGCATTTTAAGAATTCCGCCCCCTTTAAGCCTTTTGCACTAAGACTATCCCAGTTGATATTGGGGAAGTTGAAATCCCCTACTACTATTACCCTATTATTTTTACACCTCTCTGAGATTTGCCTACATATCTGCTCCTCTATCTCTCCCTGACTGTTTGGAGGCCTGTAGTACACTCCCAGCCAAGTGATTGTCCCCTTTTTATTTTTAAGTTCTACCCATGTGGCCTCATTTGAGGGATCTTCTAAGATATCATCCCTCCTTACTGCAGTAATTGACTCCTTGATTAACAGTGCAATGCCACCTCCTCTTTTACCCCCTCGCCTGTCATGCCTGAAGACTCTATACCCTGGAATATTGAGCTGCCAGTCCTGCCCCTCCTTCAACCATGTCTCTGTGATAGCAATAATATCATAATGCCATGTACTAATCAATGCCATCAATTCATCTGCCTTACTAGTAAGACTCCTTGCATTAAATTAGATGCAATCCAGCATTGCATTTTTCACTTGTGCCTATATTTGCTCTGCCTTCCAGACTGACTCATTTTCTCTTCTATATTTGACTGTGCATCACCCACTACTGTAACTCCACTCTGTATCCCATCCCTCTGCCAAATTAGTTTAAACCACCCCCCCCCCCCCGCAACAGCACTAGCAAACCTCCCAGCAAGGATGTTGGTCCTGTTCCGGTTCAGGTGCAACCCGTCCAACTTTTACAGGTCCGACCTTTGCCAGAAACAGACCCAGTGATCCAGGAAACTAAAGCCTTCCCTCCTGCACCACCTCCTGAGTCACGCATTCATATGCTCTATCCTCCTATTCCTATACTCACTAGTACGTGGCACTGGGAGTAATTCAGAGATTACAACCTTTGAAGTCCTGCTTTTTAATCTGCTACCTAGCTCCCTAAATTCTTGTTGCAGGACCTCATCCCTCTTTCTACCTATGTCGTTGGTACCAATGTGTACCACGACCTCTGACTGTTCACTCTCTCCCTTCAGAATGTCCTGCAGCCGCTCCGAGACATCCTTGACCCTAGCACCAGGGAGGCAACATACCATCCTGGAGCGTCATTTGCGGCCACAGAAACGCCTGTCTGTTCCCCTTACGATTGAGTCACCTATCAGTATGGCTCTCCCACTCTTTCTCACCACCCCTCCTCCCCCCGAGCAGCAGAGCCATCTGCGGTGCCACGAACTTGGCTGGTGCTGCTTTCCCCGGGAGGCCATCTCTCCCAACATTATCCAAAGCGGTATATCTGTTTGAGAGAGGGATGGACACAGGGGACTCCTGCACTATCTGCCTGTGCCTACTACTCCTCCTGGTGGTTACCCACCCCTTTCCTGCCTCTGCAGCCATTACATGCGGTGTGACCACTGCACTAAACGTGCTATCCACGTCGTCCTCAGCATCGCGGATGCTCTACAGTGAGTCCATCCGCAGCTCCAGCTGCGCAATGCGGGCAGCAGGACCCACTTCCTGCACATATAGGGGAGTTACAAATCTGTGCTGTTAAACCTTTCTGCAGACTGTCAATGTACAGAAATTGTAACAGGAAGAAATTCGGACCTCAGCATTTTGAAACTGGCTTGATGACGTATGGCAAGATGTTTTCATTTGAATCTTGCAGAAAACTAACTTTTGTAACCATAAAAGGAAATCTGTTTATATTTCTTGTTGTTGTAGCCTTGTCCTTTGTGCATTGTTTACCCACTATGAATTAGCTTTTGGACTTGTGTTTCTTTATATATTGTCATTTACAGAAGGAGCCATGATGAAATAAACAATGAAATGGAAGAATTATGAATTTAAAAAGCCAACTGCGAAACAAAACCACAAAAACATGGACACTTATACAACAGTCAAAATGGAGTAGGAAGTCACGTGACCCCTCTTGCACTGGAAATAAACAAACTGGTCTTCCAAGTTGGAACAAGTTAACCTCATCTGAAATAACTCTGAGGAGAACCCCTTTGAAATTGAAAGGAGGACTATCACATATTAATGACTCTTAATCGACCTGAAAGGATTAACAAAGGATGCTGGAGACATTCTGACTTACAGCCAAAACCAGAATGAATGGGTTTGAAGTAGCCACATCATAACAGAATGGTATCCATCCAGACATCAATAGATAGCCGTGGATTCCACATCCTGGTCCATTGTGTGGTCATACCAGGGAAGAAGGCTATGTGTCTCCAAACAGAAACTCTAATGTGATGGATTTTTACCTTAAAAGGTAGCCCTCTGGAGAGAGAGAGAGAGAGAGAGAGGGAGAGTGGGGGGAGATCAAGCCACCATCACAGAAAGCAATCTAGCCAGGGACTGTGGAAAGAGAGCCAGCCAAGCAAGAAGAAGCCCTGCTGCTAATTCTACACTTCAAATTGCTGCAGCAGAGATCTTAAAGTGACCACCACATCCAGGCTGTAGTTTTAACCACCAGAAAATCTACAACACCTCAACACATTCAAGACTACAAGCACCTAGGCCTGTACCTTTATAAGAGACTGTCCTCCTGAGAAAATTCAACAGGTTTACCATAAATCACGAACCTACCTCACTTTGAACTTTAAACCGCTTACCCTTTTTCTCTCTATCTATTGTAGTGTATGTGTATGTGAGTGAATGCGTGTGTGGGTGAGGTTGCGACTATTTTAGGAATTGTGTAAAAATAAATAGATTTTTTAACCTATGAGAAAATCTGTGATTTGTGTGTTTATTTGACCTTAACAAAAACACTCAGGGACTAACTCACCATTTTTTAATGAAACACAACTGCAGTCAGTTTGGAGGTGAATAGTGGGAACCACCCACACCCCTTACCACCTGTCCGTAACAATTTGATGGGGGTGTCAGTCATCTAATTCACAACTATTTCTCTCGATATCAGCTTGGTTTTTGTAACTTTGGATATGCTCAAGTACGTGTCCAGATATGTAGGTATCAGAATATAAATATCCTTACTTGTGGTTCTCATTCCTAGGCTAAAATAGAATGTTGAATAGGTTCTTTCAACACAGTGCAAGTAACTTTCTTTCAGGGTGCTGCCATACAGGTGGTATTTCATAGTTCAGAGATTACGATTGTAGGTGCAATTTATGGGCACACCTGCAAAGTTTCTAGCCTCATCTGAAATATTGCTCAAGGATGCAATTAATTCCTGAATGCTTTGATATATTGAACTTCCAAACTGGTGGCGCTGTGCCTGGGAGACTTACTGTTTTAAATTGGAAAATGTTTGTAGAACTAAGAAGTGCTGCATGGTTGCATAGTCAGACATGTACAATATCATCTATCTTTGTGTAAAAAGCTTGTATTATTTGAAATCTAAAAGTTGAAGCATCAGGAGCCATGGAGAAGATCTCTGTTGGCCAGTATTGGTCCGTGGACAATTCAATACATTATCATTATCAGATTAAGGAAATGGGGGTTGCACAAGAGGCTAAAGTTGGAGGAATGCAGTGTTCTCAGTGATTTTTAGGGCTGGAGGATGTTACAGAGATCGGGAAGCATGAGACTATGGAGGGATTTGAGTATGAGGATGAGAAAAGGGATGTGTATTATAAATAGCAAATTAGTTGGAAAGAGTACTGTGTTGCAGGACATTGAAACACCATTATTTGGTACAAAAGCATGGTCAAATACAGGCTTGCTTTTCAACTTTATTGAGTTCTTCATCCTGACCACAGTGGGAAGCACAAAGAGATTAAGTACACTCCACCAGAGTGTTAAACAATTAAACAAAACTAGTAACTATACTTCAAAACTACTTAATTGGTTGTAAATCACGTTGGGACACGTTTTTGAAGATCAGAATCAATATTATATGAAAGGAATTTTGCCATGTGGGCATAATTATTTGCAATTACCAGTGGTCTGTTCTAATTTAGAATGGATTTTTTTTTTTACAAAATATGACTCTTTCATGCTTGCACAAGAATTAAGAGTACCAGCATCAATTAAAATATTACCAGCAACATAAAGAAATTGTTTGTAACGAATGTCCTTTCTTTATGGCAATTTATCTTATGGACATTATCCTTCCTATTTCTTATTATTTTTTCATGAGATGTGGACACTACTGTCACGGTCATATTTATTGCCCATCCTTAGTTATTTTGAGGCCATTAAAAGTCAACCATATTGAGTGGGACTGGAACCATATCCTGCCAGATATTCCTGATAGGGATGACTGCTGCTCGTCCATGAAGGACATTACTGGACCAGTTGGGATTTCACAATAAGAACAGGAGTCAGCCCTTTATCCCCTTGCAGCTGTTCTTCCTTTGCCCAATATCCCTTAAACTTTGGTTAACAAAAAACTATCACACTCAGAATTAAAAGAAGTCAGCATCTTTTATGTTTTTCTTTGATGACATAATCCTGTCGAATTAAACAAAATACAAGTATGTTCCCACTGTAAATCCTGGCTGCAGAAATTATTAATAAGAGGATGAAACTTGCAATTTGCTAAATACAGCAGAAAAATATCTTTGCTATTTGCAACACAAGAAAGACTGTCCAAATATAGCTTGGCTTGAAAGATTTTGTCCAAATATGGTTTGGCTCACAAGTGTGAATTGTAATTCAAATAAAGAAGTGAAGGATAGAAAGAAGCTGCATTTTAGCAGCTTAGAATATTTCTGTCAAAGTGTTTATATTTTGCTTCATTGCTGACGCTCAAGGTAGATGCCTTGGTCAAGCTTAAAGTCTATAAATTTCATTTAAAAAGCCTATTTAGGAAATCTTCCCAAAACAGAATATGAATGTGGAAATACTCTCAGGATATTTTTATACAAACTTTCACATTGATTTTGAGCAAAATTCTTAAACAACTTTACCAATGCTTTATTAAAACTGCAAAGATGGTATAGGCTTATTTAACATACAAAATTGACAATAATTAGTCCACATTTAGCATTTCGTTGAACAAAATAAATTCATTTTAATATGAAAATGTTTTCCCTTGGTGTCCTGAGAAAGCAACATATACGTTTAGTGCATGTGATGAGAATAACTCAACAAGATAAATCTTATTCTGTTTCACACTTAGGAACTCCTGTAACATGAGTGCAAATTTACTTAACTTCCTTTGTTTCATTTTACACTCCTAATGTTGGACAGAAAACATCTGATCACTTCTTACGTTACAAGTGAGAAGTTTGCCTACTTAAGTTCAATGAGATGGTATGTAACCTTGGGGTGCTGCTTAATCCTAGTTAAGTTTCAATCCTTATATCCATTCCTACTTTCACCTCTAAAACACTAGCTTTTTCTTCCTAATGGACTCCTAAACTCATCCATTGATCTGGATTTAGTTCTCCGCCAGCCATCGGGGTCCGTGGCAGAGGGCGCTGAAGATGCCTCTGGGAGAAGACTGGCATGCACCCCAACGCCAGGAGGGCCCAGCCCGGCTCGGCAACGGTGCCCCCATTTACATATTTAAATAAATTAAAATGAATGAATTAATCATACTTATGTTGCCGCCCGAGTTCCCGCTCCTATCTTTGGCCTGAAGGCTGACACTCCAGTACCTTTGGATCCCCGTCTGGGGTAACGAGGCGCCACACAGGTGGGGAGAGGGGAGGAGTTAAGTTTATCAGTGCGGGGGTGGGGTGGGGTAGGGAACGGGGTCAAAGTAACGCCATTAGTGTAGGGGATGGTGGGAAGGGTTGGAGGTTAAAGTTTATGCAGTTTTGGGGGGTGGCGGTAAAGTCAGATCGTAAAGGTAAGTGTTTTGGGCGGGAAGGGAAAATTAATAATTTTATGGTTATTGTGGGATGGGAGAGGGGCAAAATAAATGTATGTAATTTTTAAAAATTCACTTTATCTTTAAATATTTAAATCTGCCAGTAGTGCTGACAGCCCTTCAAAAATGGCGTCAGCGCCTGCGCACTGAGAGCTGACGCCATTACTGGGGATGGACAGCCCACCCCCTCCACGTGAATTGGTGGGGGACGGGGGCGGGGGCAGCCTGCCTACGAGCTGGCTTTCACACTGTAGAGCTTTATACCCTTGTGTCAGAATCCTTTCTAATGGACCAATGCTTTTTTTGACGATATAGTGCCCAAAATGGAATACAGTACCTCAATGATTCATACAGGATTCAGCTAAGCTGTTTTGACTTAGAATCAAATGCCCTCAAGAGGCGCTTCAGTACTTGATTAGCCTTACTGATGATTGGATACTTTCAGTAAATGGTTAATAAGCACATCCAAATCATTTTCCTTTTACAATGGATAACCATCAACTTTTTATATGTTTCTGACATTAATGTACATTACCTAACAATGATCCACATTAAAATCTTTTGCTATTCCACAGTTCAGCTCCTTAATTTGCTATCAATATGTCTGGTCACGCAGCTTGGTGTTATTAGTCAATGGGATAGTATTGGTTGAGACACCCCCTCATCTACAGCAGGGGACCCAGTGCAGACTCCTTTGGCATTCCACTAGTTATTTCCCCCCCAGAAAGACCTTCTTCTTTGTTTTCAACACCATCTGTTTTCTATTTACAAGCCAGGTTTACATGTAGTTAGTTAATTTGGCTTAATTTAATAGACTTTTTATCGACATTCAAAGCTTCAGGTTTGGAACTTTACCAAATACCCTCTGAAAATTTCAGTAAATCTCAGTAAATATTTCCACCAGAGACACTTCATCCACCACTTCAGTTAATGGCTTAAAGAAGTCCACCAGATTTATAAGGTATAGCCCTTTTATTCTAACATCATGCTCGCCATGCCTTATGGCCTCTGTACTCTTTAACTGAACTTGGGTGGCGTCTCATTAAATGTTATTGAACATCTCCCACACTACCAACATTAAACTACCTAATCTACACATTGCCAAAACATTAGAGGAGCAAAACTGAAGCACAGCATAGAAAACATGATGTGACAGTTAACGCTAAATAGAAGTATAAAGCATTGCTGTAAATAAGGAAACACAAATGCTGGAGCATTAAAGCAGCAGGAGAGGAATTTAAGAAAATGTTGGGAAACACGTCATTTTTGTCATCATATAATGAGGGTATCAGTGATGGGATAAGACAGAAAGGTGAAAGCTGATGTCTGTTTTGGTTATTTTGAGTTGTTTTATCTTCCTTTCTAATGCTTTATGTATCTCTCCATGTGATGGTGACTCATCTTCCTGCAGATCACTTCTACTATCCAATATGATTCTATCTGATGTTGTCTCTCATACCAGTATTGCCGTTGGCATCACCTGTTTTGTCTTTAATGTGCTTAGAGTTGAGACATGCCTGTTCTCAGCACTGCCACCTCAAAGGTGCATAAACTGTAAATCCACCAAAAAGGGAACGGTGCTGAGATATACTTTTCCAAATCATCAAGTTAAAACAGGCTTGGGCAAGTTGCCAGATGCACCTGTCACCACTTAGGCAATTGAGTTTGGCACTTTTGCCAGTTAATGACTGATTTATTTCCCTCTTTTGATGAGTCTGACTCATCCCAAGCCTTAAGTGAGGACAGAGCTTCCTTGCTCACTGATGATGAATCCTGTAGGTAAGAGAAGAACAACAGTGAAACAAAATGGACCTGGAGCCCTGTCTCTGATTTTTGTTATGATCCAGAGCCTTGCCCACATATGAGCCATGTGCTGGGCAATTGTTGGCTGGCAGTGTGTCCATCCTGACAGAAGCAAATGACGTTGTTTAATTTCATTAACAGCACTGTGGGTGTAACATGGACTACAACGGTTCAAGAAGGTGGCTCACCACCACCTTCTCAAGGGCAATTAGGGATGGGCAATAAATGCTGGCCTAGCCAGCAAGGTCCACATCAAGTGAAAAAATAAAAAAATATATAGGGACTGATTATCTTCTTACCAATTGAAAGGTAACGCAGAGAAGTGTGAAGTGATTCATTTTGGTAGGAAGAACACAGAGCAACACTATCAAATAAAAGATCAAATTCTAAAGGGGTTGCAGGAACAGAGGGACCTGGATTTATATGTGCATAAATCATTGAAGGTGGCAGGACAGGTTGAGAGAGCTGTTAATAGAGCATACAGCATCCTAGGCTTCATTAACAAGGGCAGAACATACAAAAGCAAGGAAGTTACGTTAAACTTGTATAGAACACTGGTTTGGGTGCCATACTTTAGGAAAGATGTGAAAGCATTAGAGAGAGTGCAGTAAAGATTCATGAGATTGGTTCCAAGGATGAGGAAATTCAGCTACGTAGATAGATTGGAAAAATTGGGACTGTTTTCCTTGGAGAAGAGAAGGTTAGAGGTATTCAAAATCATGAGGGGTCTGAACAGAGTAGAAAGGGAAAAACTGTTCCCATTCGTGGAAGGATCGAGAACAAGAGGGCACAGATTTAAGGTAATTGGCAAAAGAAGCAAAAACTTTTTCATGCAGCAAGTGGTTAGGATCTGGAATGCATTGCCTGAGAGTGTGGTAGAGGCAGGTTCAATCGAGGCATTCAAAAGAGAATTGGATTGTTATCTGAAAAGGAAGAATGTGCAGGGTTATGGGGAGAAGGCAGCGGAGCGGCATTTGGTAAATTGCTCTTACGGATGGGCTGAATGAGTCTCCTTCTGTGAATTCTGTGATTTTTCCATCCAATTCATAATGTAAATAACTCCTTTAACTCCTATTCGGTGTGAATGAGCTACTTTCAGAAATGATTGTGTTACTGATGCTTTGGACAAGTAACTCATCTAATAGATAGTAAATAAAAGTATCATGCCTGTCATATTTCAGAGTATGCTGCTAGAGTGACCTTGGTGCAAAATGTGGTGCAAATACTACTATGAATCCACTGTCGTCCAGCTGGGACTGCATTCACCTGTTCCATTTTTATCTATCCATCCGTAGCCAGAGCTTCACCTGCAATGGCTTCTCTTCCCACTCCCTCACTGTTACCTCTGGAGACCCCCAAGGATTCATCCTTGGTCTCCTCCTATTTCTCATCTACATGCTGCCCCTTGGTGACATCATCAGAAAACATGCCAGTTTTGAAATGTTAGCTGAAGACACCCAGCTCTACCTCACCACCACCTCCCCCAACCCGTCCACTGTCTCTAAATTTCCAGAATGCTTGTCCAAAATCCAGTACTGGATGAGCAGAAATTTCTTCCAACTAAATATTGGGAAGACTGAAGCCATCGTCTTTGGTCCCCACCACAATCTCCATTCCCTAGCCACCTACTCCATCCTTCTCACTGGCAATTGTCTGAGGCTGAACCAAACTGTTTGCAGCATTGGTATCATATTTGACCCTCAGATGTGCTTTTGATCACATATCCGCGCCATCACTAAGACCACCTATTTCCACCTCCGTAACATCGCCTGACTGTACCCGTCTCAACTCATCTGCTGCTGAAACCCTCATCCATGCCTTTTTTTACCACTTAACCTGACTATTCCAAAGCAATCCTGGCTGGCCTCTCACATTCTATCCTCCGTAAGCTTGAGATCATCCAAACCTTTGCTGCCAGAGTTCTAACTTGCACCAAGTCCCATTCAACTATCATCCCTGTGGTTCGCTGACGTATGTTGGCTTCCAGGTACACACTGCCTTAATTTTAAAATTCTCATACTTGTTTTTACATCCCTCTATAGCCTTACTCCTCACCTCCAGCCCTACAATCCTCTGAGACACCTGTGCTCGTCCAATTTTAATCGCCCCACTGTTGATGGCCATGCCTTCAGCTGCCAAGGCCCTAAGCTCTGGATTCTCTCCCTGAACCTCTCTAGCTCTCTCCCTCTCATTCCTCCCTTAAGAAGCTCCTTAAAACCTACCTCTTTGACCAAGCTTTTGATTATTTGTGCCATTATCTCCTTTATAGCTCAGTGTATAGCAGCTTGAGACATTTTACTCGTTAAAGACGCTATATAAATATGTTGTTATTGAACTAAACTTAGCTCTCAAGAGGTTTAATTCACAGGAAAGTGGATTAGGTGAGTATAAATTAAGATTCAGGTGAGGCATTGAATCAAGCGCCCTGGACACAATGAGACATAATTTGACATTCACACACATTGCTGTTACAAGAGCCCTGTTCATTTGAACTCAGCAGGGCTCATTACCCAGTTGGGCTGGTGAATTCAATTTGGAAGGAGTGTAATAAGTTTTGACTAAGAGCTGACACTAAAGCCAGGCTTTGGGGTTTTCAGGTAGGCTGCGAGGGCTTGGCTTTTTCGAAGGAAAGCTGAGCCAAAGAAGTTAGGAATGTTGGAGGATTGTTAGGAGGCCTCTTGTAAAAAAGTCAAGGGGGAGGGGGAGAGCCAGAGGTCGTGGTACATATCGGTACCAATGACATAGCTAGGAAAAGGGATGAGGACCTGAAAAGCGAATATAGGGAGTTAGGTTGGAAGCTGAAAGGCAGGACGAGCAGAGTAGTAATCTCAGGATTGTTACCAGTGCCACGTGCTAGTGAGGCGAGAAAGAGGGAACGAATGCAGCTGAACACGTGGCTACAGAACTGGTGTAGGAGGGAGGGATCCAGATATGTGGATCATTGGGATACCTTCTAGGGAAGGTGGGACCTGTACAAGAAGGACGGGTTGCATCTGAACTGGAGGGGCACCAATATCCTGGGTGGGAGGTTTGCTAGAGCTCTTCGGGAGGGTTTAAACTAGTTTGGCAGGGGGATGGGAACCGGAGCCACGGATCAGTGGATGGGGTAGCTGTTGAACAGGCAGATACCGAGTGCAAAGAGTCTGTGAGGAAGGTTCGACAGTTGACAGGGCAAAGTTGCAGCCAGTATGATGGGTTGAAGTGTGTCTATTTTAACGCAAGAAGTGTCAGGAATAAGGGTGATGAACTTAGAGCATGGATCAGTACTTGGAGCTACGATGTTGTGGCCATTACGGAGACGTGGATATCACAGGGCAGGAATGGATGTTGGATGTTCCGTGGTTTAGATGTTTCAAAAGGAATAGGGAGGGAGGTAAAAGAGGTGGGGGAGTGGCATTGTTAATCAGGGATAGTATCACAGCTGCAGAAAGGGAGGTTGTCGAGGAGGGTTTGTCTACTGAGTCATTATGGGTGGAAGTCAGAAATAGGAAAGGAGCAGTCACTTTGTTGGGAGTTTTCTATAGACCCCCCAATAGCAACAGAGACATGGAGGAACAGATTGGGAGGCAGATTTTGGAAAGGTGCAAAAGTAACAGGGTTGTTGTCATGGGTGACTTCAACTTCCCTAATATTGATTGGAACCTCCTTAGTGCAAATAGTTTGGATGGAACAGTTTTTGTCAGGTGTGTCCAGGAAGGTTTCCTGACTCAATATGTAGATAGGCCGACGAGAGGGGAGGCTATGTTGGACTTGGTGCTTGGCAACGAACCAGGCCAGGTGGCAGATCTCTCAGTGGGAGAGCATTTCGGTGATAGTGATCACAACTCCCTGACCTTTACTATAGTCATGGAGAGGGACAGGAGCAGACGGGATGGGAAAATATTTAATTGGGGGAGGGGGAATTACAATGCTATTAGGCAGGAACTGGGGAGCATAAATTGGGAACAGATGTTCTTAGGGAAATGCACAACAGAAATGTGGAGGTTGTTTAGGGAGCACTTGCTGCGACTGCTGGATAGGTTTGTCCCGATGAGGCAGGGAAGGGATGGTAGGGTGAAGGAACCTTGGATGACAAGAGATGTGGAACAGCTAATCAAGAGGAAGAAGGAAGCTTACTTAAGGTTGAGGAAGCAAGGATCAGACAGGGCTCTAGAGGGTTACAAGGAAGCCAGGAAGGAACTGAAGAATGGATTTAGGAGAGCTAGAAGGGGACATGAAAAAGTCTTGGCGGGTAGGATTAAGGAAAATCCCAAGGCGTTTTACACTTATGTGAGGAACAAGAGGATGGCCAGAGTGAGGGTAGGGCCGATCAGGGATAGTGGAGGGAACTTGTGCCTGGAGTCGGAGGAGGTAGGGGAGGTCCTAAATGAATACTTTGCTTCAGTATTCACTAGTGAGAGGGACCTGGTCGTTTGTGAGGACAGCGTGGAACAGGCTGATATGCTTGAACAGGTTGATGTTAAGAGGGAGGATGTGCTGGAAATTTTGAATGATATGAGGACAGATAGGTCCCCGGGGCCAGACGGGATATACCCAAGGATATTATGGGAAGCGGGGGAAGAAATTGCTGCGCCTTTGGCGATGATCTTTGCGTCTTCACTGTCCACTGGAGTAGTACCGGATGATTGGAGGGTGGCAAATGTTGTTCCCTTGTTCAAGAAAGGGAATAGGGAAAACCCTGGGAATTATAGACCAGTCAGTCTTACGTCGGTAGTGGGCAAATTATTGGAGAGGATTCTGGGAGACAGGATTTATGATTATTTGGAAAAGCATGGTTTGATTAGAGACAGTCAGCATGGCTTTGTGAGGGGCAGGTCATGCCTCACAAGCCTTATTGAATTCTTTGAAGATGTGACAAAACACATTGATGAAGGGGAGCAGTGGATGTGGTGTATATGGATTTTAGCAAGGCGTTTGATAAGGTTCCCCATGGTAGGCTCATTCAGAAAGTAAGGAGGCATGGGATTCAGGGAATGTTGGCTGTCTGGATACAAAATTGGCTGGCCCGTAGAAGTCAGAGGGTGGTAGTAGATGGAAAGTAGTCAGCATGGAGCTCGGTGACCAGTGGTGTTCCACAAGGATCTGTTCTGGGACCTCTGCTCTTTGTGATTTTTATAAATGACTTGGATGAGGAAGTGGAAGGCTGGGTTAGCAAGTTTGCCGATGACACGAAGATTGCTGGAGTTGTGGATAGTGTGGAAGGCTGTTGTAGGTTGCAACGGGACATTGACAGGATGCAGAGCTGGGCTGAGAAGTGGCAGATGGAGTTCAACCTGGAAAAGTGTGAAGTGCTTCATTTTGGAAGGTCGAATTTGAATGCGGAATACAGGCTTAAAGACAGGATTCTTGGTAGTGTGGAGGAACAGAGGGATCTTGGGGTCCATGTCCATAGATCGCTCAAAGTTGCCACCCAAGTTGATAGCGTTGTTAAGAAGGCGTATGGTGTGTTGGCTTTCATTAACAGGGGGATTGAGTTTAAGAGCCACGAGGTTATGCTGCAGCTCTATAAGGCCCTGGTTCGACCACACTTGGAATATTGTGTTAAGTTCTGGTCGCCTCATTATAGGAAGGATGTGGAAGCTTTAGAGAGGGTGCAGAGGAGATTTACCAGGATGCTGCCTGGACTGGAGGGCATGTCCTACGAAGAAACATTGAGAGAGCTAGGGCTTTTCTCATTGGAGCGAAGAAGGATGAGAGGTGACTTGATAGAGGGGTACAAGATGATGAGAGGCATAGATAGAGTGGATAGTCAGAGATTTTTTCCCAGGGTGGAAAGGGCTATCACCAGGGAGCATAATTTTAAGGTGATTGGAGGAAGGTTTCGGGGAGATGTCAGAGGTAGGTTCTTTACACAGAGAGTGGTGGGTGCGTGGAATGCGCTGCCAGCGGTGGTAGTAGAAGCAGATACATTAGGGGCATTTAAGCGACTCTTGGATAGGTACATGGATGATAGTTTGATCTTAGAGTAGGTTAAAGGTTCGGCACAACATCGTGGGCCGAAGGGCCTGTACGGTGCTGTACTGTTCTATGTTCTAGATAACCCCCTGAAGCAGATAAACCAAGTGGAGTATAGAAAGTGGAGGAGTGAAATCAGAAAGGAAATTAGGAAAGCAAAGATAGGGCATGAAAGAATATTGTCAAGCAAAATCAAGGTGAACCCAAAGATGTTTTATCAATACATTAAAGAGTAAGAGGATAACTAAGGAGAGAGTAGGGCCCATAAAAGACCAAAAAGGTAACCTACGTGTAGGGTCGGAAGATGTTGGTATGGTTCTTAACGAATACTTTGCATCTGTCTTCACAAAAGAGGGGGCGATGCAGATATTGTAGTTAAGGAGGAGGAGTGTGAAGTATTGGATGTGATAAACAAAGGGAGAGAGGAAGTATTAATGGGATTAGCATCCTTGAAAGTTGATAAATCACCAGGGCCAGATGAAATGTACTCTCGGCTGTTAAATGAAGCAAAAGAAGAAATAGCAGGAAGTCTGACCATCATTTTCAGTCCTTACTGGATACAGGTGTGGTGCCGGAGGTTTGGAGAACTGCTAACGTTGTACCTCTGTTTAAAAAGGGAGCGAAGGATAGACTGAACAATTACAGGCCAGTCAGTCTAACCTCAGTAGTGGGCAAATTATTGGAATCTATTCTGAGAGACAGGATAAACTGTCACTTAGAAAGGCACAGGTTAATCAAGGATAGTCAGCATGGATTTGTTAAGGGAAGATCTTGTTTGACCAACTTGATTGAATTTTTTGAAGAAGATAGATGAGGGTAGTGCAGTTTATGTGGTCTACATGGATTTTAGCATGGCTTTTGATATGGTCCCACATGGCAGACTGGTGGAAAAAAAAAATCCCATGGGATCCAGGGAAATGCAGCAAGGTGGATACAAAATTAGCTCAGTGGCAGGAAACAAAGGGTAATTGTTGACATGTGTTTTGTGACTGGAGGGCAGTTTCCAGTGGCGTTCCGCAGGGCTCAATACTGGGTCCCCCACTTTTTATGGTTTATATTAACGATTTGGACGTAAATGTAGGGGGCAAGATCAAGATGTTTACAGACAACATAAAGATTGGCCGTGTGGTAGATAGCGAGGATGATAGCTGTAGGCTGCAGGAAGATATTGATGGTCTGGTTAGATGGGTAGAAAAGTGGCAAATGGAATTCAACCTGGAGAAGTGTGAGGTAATGCATTTGGGGAGGTCAAACAAAGCAAAGGAATACACGATTAATGGAAAAATACTGAGAAGAGGAAGTGAAGGACCTTGGAGTGAATGACCACAGATCCCTGAAGGTAGCAAGACAGGTCAGTAAGGTGGTTAAGAAGGCATATGGAATCCTTTCCTTTATTAGCCGAGGTATAGAATATAAGAGCAGGGAGGTTATGCTGGAACTGTATAACTCATTGGTTAGGCCACAACTTGAGTACTATGTGCAGATCTGGTCACCTCATTACAGAAAGGATGTAATTGCACTAGAGAAGGTACAGAGGAGATTTACGAGGATGTTGCCAGGACTGGAAAAATGCGGCTATGAGGAAAGATTGGATCGGCTGGGGTTGTTCTCCTTGGAACAGAGGAGGCTGAGGGGAGATCTGATTGACATGTACAAAATTTTGAGGGGCCTGGATAGAGTGGAGGTGAAAAGCCTATTCACCATAGCAGAGAGGTCAATGACTAGGGGGTATAGATTTAAAGTGATTGGTAGAAAAATTAGAGGGGAGATGAGGAAAAACATTTTCACCCAGAGGGTGGTTGGGCTCTGGAACTCACTGCCTGAAGGGGTAGTTGAGGCAGAAACCCTCAAGTCATTCAAAAGTAGTCTGGATATGCACCTGAGGTGCCGTAATCTGCAGGGCTACAGTCCAAATGCTGGAAGGTGGGATTAGAATAGGTGGATAGTTTTTTGGCCGGCATAGACACAATGGGCCAAAATGGCCTCTTTCTGTACCTTAAACTTTTTATGATTCTAAGTGTGGAATGTACTTTATTTTGCTTCATTGCAGAGAAATAAGATACCGATTGAACTGGATGAATCTGCTCCTCACTGTTCCTCTCTACGTTCTCCTTATGGTGAAATAAAATAGTGAAATGATTCAAACAAATCTCCACCAGCACCTAATGTTAACTTTATCTACGTTTGGAGGGATTGAAGAAATCCACGTGTGAAATGAGGTGAGTGATTGGTCCAGATTACAAGGAATGCTATTGTAACATCCCTACAAGTAAATATAGGGCAGTGTGAGTCAATTCCATAAAAATAAGATGCTCGGAGCACCTGTCACCAGTGAACCAGAGATGGTTTGTGCAGCAGTCCTGGATTCATAACAGTGCTGAAAATACATTTTGAAGCTTGATCAAGGCTTTGTGTGTCTTAACATTGGCTGTTGTAATTGACATTGTAAGGCAGTAAAACAGATGGTGGAATTCAGGAGGCAGAGGAATACACTTAAGTGATGAAAATTGTGGCAGTTTGTAAATGTTCCCTGTAATTTGATTCCCTTTTCGCATACATGTTCTGGCAGCATTAAACTCTTCATGCAGAGGATGTTCTTTCTCCTGGTGTTGTGAAAGTAAAATCGTTTCATCCATGTAAATGCTACATGTGTATCCATTTAGTGAAAATATAATCAGAATATCTCCCCACTCCAACTCCATGCACAATCCGTGAAGCAATGCTCACAAAATGTGCTTGCCTATTCTATTAATTGATGCATCATTCCTCCCCATGTACCAATATAGCATGGTCACATTAATTATTACCATAACAATCAACAACACATCTTCACACTGGCCTGGGTTATACTAATGCCTGGTCTGAACGTGACTAAATTTCCAGCTGTCTGTCAAATAACAACTTAGGGATTGGTACCCAGGTAAAATTAATTAGGTCCATTCACCAGCAATTAGCTTAATTGCTGTTGTTAAGCCAGTGTATTAATTACCGTTGTGTTAAATCTATGTCGTAAAATACGAACGTCCACGACAGTATTTTTACATTTAGAATGACATAGTCTGCATGATGTTCCATTAAACTCACCACCAGACTCTTTACTGCCCACTAAATCTTTAATAATATGCTGTATGCCTGGATGCAGCTACGTATGAGATGTGTGAAGAAGAAGTGATGAGGTGAATGGTTGGAAAGATTGATTGCTTCAAAAAAAAATCAACTTGCCTTTAACTTAAGCAATAATTAAACAATGCTTGCGCTAAAACTGCATTTTAATTCCACTAAATGTTCTCTTATTTTTTTCCATAGCTGATGATATCAAGTTAATCATACACAAGGTAAGCTGGCACTAGACAGTTTGCAATGTAAACTACTCATTAGACAGCTAATATTTACATAAATAATCACAGAAAGTTAACATGCAGGTACAATGAGCAATAGGGAGGCAAATATTACAAAGGGATTGGAGTACAAGAGTAAAGAAGTTTTACTACAATTATATAGGGCCTTGTTGAGACTATACCTGGAGTACTGTGTACAATTTTGGTCTCCTGACCTAAGGAAGAATATACTTGCATTAGAGGGAGAGAAATGAAGGTTCACTACGCTGATTCCTGGGAAGAGGTGATTGTTCTATGAGGAGAGATTGACTACGCTTATGTTCTCTGGTATTTGGAAGAATAAGAGGTGAATTCATTGAAATATAACATTTTAAAGGGGCTTGACAGGGTAGATGCTGAGAGGATGTTTCCCTTGGCTGGGAAGTCTAGAAATAGGGGGCATAGTCTCAGGATAACGGGCTAGCCATGTCGAGCTGATATGAGGAGAATTTTTTTCACTCATAGGGTCATAAATCTTTGGAAGTCTCTACCGCAGAAGGGTGTGGATGCTCAGTCATTGAGTCATTGTGTATTTCACTGAGTGAGACTACGGGCTGAATTTTGTGCCCATGGCGGGGCTCCTGGCGCCGGGACGAAAAGTGGGGGGAAATCCCGTGTCGGCCAGCTGGAGTTAACACAAAGTTAACATGCAGGTGTAGCAGGCTATTAGGAAGGCAAATGGCATGTTGGCCTTTATTGCAAGGGGATTGGAGTACAGGAGTAAAGAAATCTTACCAAAATTGTACAGGACTTTAGTGAGACCACATCTGGAAAAGTGTGTGGTTTTGGTCTCCACATTTAAGAAAGGATTTACTTGCACTGGAGATGGTGCAGTAAAGATTTACTAAATTGGTGCCTGGGATGAGGGGCTTGTCCTATAATGAAAGGCTGAGTAAATTGGGCCTATATTCTCTGGTGTTTAAGAGAATGAGAGGCGATCTAATTGAGACATACAAGATTCTGAAAGGGCTTGATAGGGTAGAAGCTGAGAGATTGTACCCACTGGTCAGGGAATGTAGAATGTGGGGGCACAGTCTCAGGATAAAGGGCCAATCATTCAGGAGTGAGATGAGGAGAAATTACTTCACTCAAAGGGTTGTGAATCTTTGGAATTTTCTACCCCAGAGGGTTGTGGATGCTCCATCATTGAATACATTTAAGGCTGGGATAGATAGATTTTTGGTCTCGCAGGGAATCAAGGGATATGGGGAGTGGGCAGGAAAGTGAAATTGAAGCCCAAGGTCAGCTATGATCATATTGAATGGCAGAGCAGGCTCGATGGGCGATATGGTCTACTTCTACTCCTATTTCTTGTGTTCTTGAGCACCTTCACCCCACCACCCCCAGAGCAATTCTATGCCACCGGACCAATTAACAGCCTGCCACCAGATCCCCAGCTGTTTAAAGATGGGGATTCTGCCTCCAAGAGCTACTGGCCAATCACAGGGCCAGCAGCTCAGCAATATCAGCAGCACCACTGCCGATACTGCGTGGCCTTGGACCCAGGCCCAGTCCTGCAGCCCAGATCCAAGGTAAGTGAGGTGGGGTTGCTGTGGTCAGACTGGCAGGCCCCAGTGAGGAGGGTAGGGGAGGAGGGTGGTTCAGGGAGGTTCCAGTTTTACCCATGGGGGTCCCTCTGTGGGCCACAGATTACCCACAGAGGTGGCCCCTCTGCCCCACAAGCCCGCAGGGAGGTCACCTTGTTTTAATGGTCTCCCTACATGATGGAGGCCCCCCCCCCCCCCCCCCCACCCGCTGCTGGTTAAATTCCAGCAGCGGCAGGAATAGGCCATTAATAGGCCATTTAAGGGCCTCAATTGGCCTCTGGGTGGGAAGGCCATCTTTGGCCTATCCAGCTCCTGACAAAATTGTGATGTGGCGGGGAGGCAACAGGCCCTTTCCCCGCATCCCCCCACCTCCTGTTGCAATTCTATGGGCTCCCCCACCACCAAAGGGGGCCCATAAAATTCAACATTACATGTTGCCTCACAGCAAGCAACCATTATTGAACAAACGTTATTTATACCTCCCCACCAGAGAGGGCAGCAGAGAGGGCAGTATAACAAAATACTCAGCTATGACAATACACTACACTCCCTCCCCACTTAAGAAAAAAACATACATTAAAATGTAAAATGGTACATGTACATAATTTCCCAGAAGACAGTAATAATTCTTGATGTAATTGCACTAGAGAGGGTACAGAGGGGATTTATGAGGATGTTGCCAGGACTGGAAAAATGTAGCTATGAGGAAAAATTGGATAGGCTGGGGTTGTTCTCCTTGGAACAGAGAAGGCTGAGGGGAGATCTGATTGAAATGAACAAAATTGTGAGGGGCCTGGATAGAGTGGAGGTGAAGGGTCTATTCACTTTAGCAGAGAGGTCAGTGACTAGGGGGCATAGATCTAAGATGATTGGTAGAAAGATTAGAGGGGAGATGAGGAAAAATCTTTTCACCCAGAGGGTGGTGGGGGTCTGGAACTCACTGCCTGAAAGGGTAGTAGAGGCAGAAATCCTCAACTCATTTAAAAGGTATCTGGTTATGCACCGGAAGTGCCGTAACCCGCAGGGCTACAGACCAAATGCTGGAAGGTGGGATTAGACTGGGTGGCTCGTTTTCTGGCCGGCGCAGACACAGTGGGCCAAGTGGCCTCTTTCTATGCCGTAAACTTTCTATGATTTTATGTTTCTAAATTTAACATGTTGGCTTACAGGCTTGTTGTTACTGTAATCACAACTATAGCTCGAAAGAATGTCTGCATTTGCGTAATCTGCTGATTTACGATATTCAATATCAGACTGATGCCTCATTTTATCACTTGATCCTCCTTGCTCAAAGACCACTTTGTGCTGTCTTAGCACTTCCTCAATGTCAAAGGTGCTCTTACTGATCCCTACTGTAAATAATGTGGCCCAGTTTCACCATATTTTCTTGAGCCAATTCCTTCCCATCAGGCAGACTTTGTTCCCTCCTATTACCACCAATGGCAAGTAATAGGATGCATCATCAATAACTTCACCGAACACTGGAATACTGTCATTGGAATAACTAGCCAGTTTCACATCAGTATTGCATAAGGGACTTCTTGTACACTCCTTCCGAGATAACAGACAATGCTGCAGCTGTATCAACAATGAAAGTAAGTTATGAATCTCCGACTTTCATTTTTACTGTGGGCGCTAGAATTGTATCTTCAGCCCTTTTACTCTCATCTACCATGTGCTATTTTTCTTGCTCTCTGACAGAGTATAACTCTTGATCTTCCTGCACAATAACAACAACTTCTGTTTCCATATCCATCATCTGCCCATTTGAGGACTTCCAGGCTCCTGAACTAGCTTTAGGTCTACCACGATCACGGTCTGGTGCATTGCTGCGACCTGGAGCTGTACCGCGACCTGGAACATTACTGTTTTCTCTACTCCTGCATGGCGTCTGGATATGGCTGACTTTCCCACAGGTATTGCACTTTGACTGGAAATGGGGGCATTTGGATGGTTGGTGGCTACCATGGCAATTGTAGCATCTAAATTTCTGACTCTGAGTCTGTGAACTTGGCTGCCGTGGCCTGGTTCCCATTGAAATCCAGTGGACCTCCCCTGCCAGCTCAGGAAAATAACTTTCTTGCAATCTGCAACTATCTTTTCCCGCCATTTCCATGGTTGAGGCCTCATCACAGGCCTCGTTCCATGTCAGCTTATTGCCTTTACTCAAAAGCTTGGCCTGGATTTTACTGTTATTTGGACCTCCAATGAACGTGTCTCTAAGGTTGACTTCTAAATTCATGCCATAAACACAGTAACGAGACAGTTTTTTTAAATTCAAGAATATAATCTGCAATAGTCTCACTTGGCAACTGCTTCCCTTCATGGAATGTAACTCTCAGTGCAATTTCATTCTTAGTCATGTCATGATTCCAGAATCTCATTATTTCAAAATAGTCCACTGTGCTGGGGTTTCGCGGGCAACATTGGTTAGACACCAACTCAAAAGTATCTGGCCCCATCAGGGTGAGGAAAACACTCACTTTATCCTCACCTCCTATTTTATATGTAACCTTTGTTTGTAGTTACACCAGTCCTCTTTATTAAGATTGAATTCCCCCATTGTCCCAAAATACATCTTCAGTGTCATTGTTTTCAATTACATACCATGCTGACTCATTGAGTTGTACCCGAACAAGGAGTGCATCCACACAGAGCAATCTTTCAAATCGCCCAAACTTCCACAAAATTGACTTTGGGAGTTCCAAAAATGTGTCACAATGTTCTTCAGACTGTAATTTCTCCAATGAAATATAAAAGAGAGTTCAATCCCATCTAGTCGTCAACTTTCTGTTGTGTATTTCACTAAGGCAGACTATGGGGGGAAGCTCATAGGACACCAGGCTGGTGTGTACTGAATCTTTAATGAAACTGACTGTAATGTCTGCCTGCAGTCAGTGTGCCTCATGGTAGAGGTCACATGACTATGGCAAGCCAGGAGGCACATTGGTACAGTATTGCATTTCTCCCCCAAACATCACCCTTTTCATACAAAAAAAAATTGCATGCATTATCATTTACACCGTGAGTTGCCCAAGTTACCCACTATGCACATAACTGTTCTCATGCATCAGTAGTTCGTCATTCTTGTCAGTATCTGCACGTGCATTGCACACATAGTCATTAAATCGTGCCGGTCTCTTAATGGTGCGTGTGCACGTTGTCGTTGGTTGTTCATCTGGTTGATTTTCCTTCTCTGGAAAGTGTCGTTCCCTTGTCACTTGTTGCTGCAGTAACTGTTGTTGTTCATTTCCGTTGTTAGGGTGCTGTGGACCTCTGGGACTGATGGTAATTCTGTGGTCTGTGCAGATGGTGGGTTCGCATCTTCCTGATCGGCCACCTGCCGGGAAGGAACAGCTTCTCCAGTTGTGCGTATGTGCCTCTGGTTGTGATAGTATCTCTGGTCCTTTACTGCCACTGCATACGATCGAGGTGACACCTGCTCTATGCAGGTTGCAAGTTGCGACTTGGGCTGACTCTTGTTGAGCCCGTTGAAGGTTTGTACCCTGACTGGTTCTCCAATGCTCAATTCTGGCAATATTTCGGCAGTTTTGTCAAAAAGAAATTTGGCTTTCTGCCATTTCGCCTTGATTTTTGTCTGCCCGCTCTGCGGAATCCGAGCACTCCTTCCCCACAGCCTCCACCTCGGGCGCCTGAGCAGATACTGCCAGATCTTCCTCTTCTTTGCCTCCCGTATGACTCGCATCACCTTGCAACTGGCAAAGGCATTCTCGTTCCAGCTCCAACGCCCGCTCCTGTCGGCCATCTCCTGGGTTTTCTGTTTTTGCACATTGAGGGTTACCAGTCCAAGCTTTAGACTGGGATGAGTGGCATTTGCTTGCTGTCTATGATTTAGAACTCCAGATCTTCATGCTTGTAATTGCAATGGGCTCTCAGAATAACTTGTGATCTTGGCACTAGTATGGGTGCCATCATATAGCCTCAACCTTACTTTTGAGGGCTTCATTTTTGGATCGCCATGTTGAGCCACTTCGCACAGGTCTGTGAAGGTCATGATGTTGCATGATGCACCAGTGTCTATCTGGCACTTTATATTGACTTGATATTCTCCTTCTGCAGTCACCATTCCAACAGCTACAAACCATTTATCACCAATTGACCTGTCTGAAGCAACCCATCGTATGGTGTATAGCGATTCGTCAGAATCTTCGGCTGACATCTCTCCAGTGGCCATCAGTACTTGCTTGTTGTGCTTTCTTCGAGCCAAGCACTTGCATGAAAAATGATTCAGCTTCTTGCAGTGAGAACACTGCTCTCCCTACGCTGGACATGACTTCTTTTTCCTGTGCGTGATGTCCTCCGCAGTATTTGCATCCTGCCCTTTGTCTGTGATCTTTCTGCCTTTTCGGCTTGAAATGTCTATCGACATAATGCAAGGCCTGGTCTGTTCTGCCATGAAAATGCTCCAGCTGCTGATTTACAACCTCAATGCTTCTGCACACATCGATCGATTTCCTGAGAGTCAGTTTCTCCTCTCTCAATAGGCATGCACTCACTACAGGATCTCTTATGCCTAATACAATCCTGTCTTTAATTAGATCATCTTTTAGTTGCGCAAATTCACAGGATTCTGCGAGCTGTGTTAATGCAGTCACATAGTGATCAATGGACTCTTTTTCACCCTGGGCCCTAATATTGAACACATACCGTTCATAGGTTACATTCACGGGGTACAAAGCGTGCCTTCAAGGCTTTCAAAATTTCTGCTGTCCTTTTTTTTTGTTCTTCAGAGAGATTTAGGGTGGAATACACTTTGTAACAGTCTCTCCCCAACAGTGATAAAAGTGTAACTACTCACAGCTGCTCTGGTTTGTTAATTAAATCTGCTGCAATGTCATAATTTTGCCATTGGGGTGGAAAAACTGCCAGTTCTGTTTCATAACACCTTTCATTTCGACCGGTGCAGAAAGAGGGAAATTTGCAGCCATTGTCTTACCCTGTGCTGTCAGCTGTTTCTTCGTTCCTTTTCTGTGGCTTCCCGTGGCTTTTAGCAGTTGTGACCATTCCTGTGGCCTTTGCTTTGTAGCTGTGCTTCTTCACCACTCAATCTCAGCTCCACTCTGACACCATGTTACAAGCTCACAGGACATCAGTCTGGTGTGTACTGAATCTTTAATGAAACTGACTGTAATGTCTGCCTGCAGTCAGAGTGCCTCATGCTAGAGGTCATATGACTACAGCAAGCAGGAGGCAAAATGGTACCGTATTGCATTTCTATCCCAAACATTGATGTCTGGGGAAACCAAAGCTGAGATCCCTGCATTGCCGCTTTTCTGGAAGGCCCGCCGAATTTAATGCCAATCAGGCACTTAACTGGAAAGCGGCGGGCCTTCCATAGGATGTAGGACCCCATTGCTGGAAGTTCTGACCTTGCAGAGCTGCCAGTCAATCAGGGGCTGGCAGCTGCAGTGCCACTACGGAGGTGGTGGCTGCTGCTGTAGCTTTTTTAAAATTCATTCATGGGATGTGGGCATCACTAGCCAGGCCAGTATTTATTGCCCATCCCTAATTGCCCTTGAGAAGGTGGTGAGATAGGTACACCCACAGTTAGGAAGGGAGTTCCAGGATTTTGACCCAGCGACAGTGAAGGAACGGCTATATAGTTCCAAGTCAGGATGATGTGTGACTTGGAGGTGAACTTGCAGGTGGTGGTGTTCCCATGCATTTGCTGCCCTGGTCCTTCTAGTTGGGAGAGGTCGCGGTTTTGGAAGGTGCCGTCTAAGGAGCCTTGGTGCATTGCTGCAGTGCATCTTGTAGATGGTACACACTGCTGCCACTGTGCGTCGGTGGTGGAGGGAGTGACTGTTTGTGGATGGGGTGCCAATCAAGCGGGCTACTTTGTCCTGGATGGTGTCGAGCTTCTTGAGTGTTATTGGAGCTGCACCCATCCAGGCAAGTGGAGAGTATTCCGTCACACTCCTGACTTGTGCCTTGTAGATGGTGGACAGGCTTTGGGGAGTCAGGAGATGAGTTACTCACCGCAGGATTCCTAGCCTGTGACCTGCTCTTGTAGCCACGGTATTTATATGGCTACTCCAGTTCAGTTTCTAGTCGATGGTAGCCCCTAGGATGTTGATAGTGGGGGATTCAGTGATGGTAGTGTCATTGAATGTCAAGGGGAGATGGTTAGATTCTCTCTTGTTGGAGATGGTCATTGCCTGGCACTTGTGTGGTGCAAATGTTACTTGCCACTTATCAGCCCAAGCCTGGATATTGTCCAGGTCTTGCTGTATTTCTACATGGACTGTTTCAGTATCTGACGAGTAGCGAGCGGTGCTGAACATTGTGCAATCATCAGCGAACATCCCCACTTCTGACCTAATGATTGAAGGAAGGTCATTGATGAAGCAGCTGAAGATGGTTCGGCCTAGGACACTACCCTGAGGAACTCCTGCAGTGATGTCCTGGAGCTGAGATGATTGACCTCCAACAACCACAACCATCTTCCTTTGCGTTAGGTATGACTCCAACCAGTGGAGAGATTTCCCCCTGATTCCCATTGACTTCAGTTTTGCTAGGGCTCCTTGATGCCATACTTGGTCAAATGCTGCCTTGATGTCAAGGGCAGTCACTCTCACCTCACCTCTTGAGTTCAGCTCTTTTATCCATGTTTGAACCAAGGCTGTAATGAGGTCAGGAGCTGAGTGGCCCTGGCAGAACCCAAATTGAGCATCACTGAGCAGGTTATTGCTAAGCAAGTGCTGCTTGATGGCACTATTGATGACAACTTCCATCACTTTCCTGATGATTGAGAGTCGATTGATGGGGCAGTAATTGGCTGGGTTGGACTTGTCCTGCTTTTTGTGTACAGGACATACCTGGGCAGTTTTGCACATTGCCGGGTAAATGCCAGTGTTGTAGCTGTACTGGAACAGCTTGGCTAGGGGTGCGGCATGTTCTGGAGCACAGGTCTTCAGTACAATTGCTGGAATATTGCCAGGGCCCATAGCCTTTGCAGTATCCATTGCCTTCAGTTGTTTCTTGATATCACGTGGAGTGAATCGAATTGGCTGAAGTCTGGCATCTGTGATGCTGGGGACTTCAGGAGGAGGCCGAGATCGATCATCAACTCGGCATTACTGGCTGAAGATTGTTGCAAATGCTTCTGCCTTATCTTTCGCACTGATGTGCTGGGCTCCCCCATCATTGAGGATGGGGATATTTGTGGAGCAACCTCCTCCAATTAGTTATTGAATTGTCCACCACCATTCATGGCTGGATGTGGCAGGACTGCAGAGCTTAGATCTGATCTGTTGGTTATGGGATCACTTAGCTCTGTCTATCACATGCTGCTTACGCAGTTTGGCACGCAAGTAGTCCTCTGTTGTAGCTTCACCAGGTTGACACCTCATTTTGAGGTATGCCTGGTGCTGCTCCTGCCATGCCCTCCTGCACTCTTCATTGAACCAGGGTTGGTCTCCTGGCTTGATGGTAATGGTAGATTGGGGGACATGCCGGGCCATGTGGTTATAGATTGTGCAGCGACCAGGCACAGAGGAGCTGCGCTGTAACCTGGCTAAAGGTAGATCGGGGCGGGAGGGGTCTTGCAGGGTTGGAGTTGCGGGCAAGGGGGAGGAGGCCGGCAGCAAGGGCGGGGGATGGCTTTCGGCAGGCTCGCCCTTCCCGATGCTGGGTCCCACATTCAGGACCACCCCCCTACCTGGAGCCGGAAAGCAGCCTGCACGGATTTTCGTGCCATGCTTCCCGTGCGGTGACAGGGCCGTCTGCCATACAGATAATTGCAGCTGTGGCCGAAAGAGACCCTTAATTGGGTGTTAATTACCCAGTTAAGGACCTCAATTGGCGGCGGGGCCGGAAGGCCTTACATCCCTGGTCTAAATTTCTGCAGAGTCCCCCCTCCTGCCACCATCCCACCATATTTTATGCTCTCCCTGCCTCCAAACTCACCATGGGGGAGAGCATAGATTTCCACCCTACATGTCGACTCACTGCAAGCAGCCATTATTGAACAAACTTTATTAATGCCTCTCCAACAAAGAGGGCAGCAGAGAGGACAGTGCAACAAAATGCTCAGCTATGACAATATACGACAGATAAATTTTTGGATACTAAAGGATTTAAAGGGATTATGGGGATAATACCGGAAAGTATCTTATTGAATGGTGGAGTAGACTTGAAGGGTCAAATGTCCTCGTGCAGTTCCTATTTGTTATGCTTTTCTATTAAAATATCTGATCAATAGTCCAAAGCAAACTGGCCAAATTAGATATTTTTAATGTTAGGTTGTGGTCCTACTGGTTTTGTGGCACAGTCATTTATTAATGTGTTAGAAACAACACAAAGTCTATATCAAATGCTGGCATGAATTTATGTAATCCAACAATTTACATTGTACATTATTATTTAAATTTTGTTCCATGTGGTTATTAGTTATGATACATACATTCTAACCTGTATATCTAAAGCTTAAAGGGGTAAGCTGTTTAAAATGTGTTCTCAAAAGTTTGTATTATTGAATGCATATTTCTAAGAAAAATAATGCCATAAAATTTATAGAATTTTTAAAAATTGGTAACATTAAATTGTAAGGGAACAACACTGCATTCACCTTGCTAAAGAAACTCATCTAAAAGCATATTAATGTCAAGTTTAGAGTGTCTTCACATTGTTTCAATTACTGATAAACAAACACTGAAGTAAATTTCATCGCAGAACCAATACTTTTTTGGTGGATTGTATGACAGTGAGGTCAGACAATCCTGCTGTTCCAGTGTGATAGTACTCTGCGTCAAGGGCCCTTATGCAATTATATCAAAACAGTGAGCAAATGGATGTCTTTGACCTACCACAGTTCTGTAGTTGTCAGATTTAGAGACTGACATACAAGTAAATCCCCAATTGCTTTGAGCAATACTATTACACCAGACCCATTGCCTGGGAACAATTATTCTATCTCAACCTGGTACTGCTGTCAGAGTTTGTGGTTTCTGCTCTGAATATTAAATCTAAGCACACAAAAGTCCCTATTGTGGAGAACAGTTTGAAATGGGAGTGCTAAATTGCTTCATATTTGCAGGATTTGATTGCTTCGGGTGATACAGGCCTAGCAGAAGGCCTAGTGCCTCTTGTGTTTCAAGCTTATAAATCATCCCTTTGACAGACTACTATAAGCAGTACCCAGTTTCTGATGAACAGCAACCTGTCAAATTACTGTGCTTGTACCAGTATTTGAAGAGCAAAAGTACCCATTGTTTTATGAAATTTTCATTCTCTCTTCATGTTAAGCAGGGCACACTCAATTCCACACCACCTCCCCGCCACATACCTTCACATAAGAGAAAATCCTAACTCGAAAGCTGAATTTTGAAAAGTTGACTTCCTTGGATGACTTTCTGAGAGAAAGCTCCTTAACCCTTAAATTGCCAACAGGATCTGGGGAGATCCCAGTCTGACTGTGCTGCCTACAAAAAAAATACATTCAGCTCACACGCTAATACAAACCCGCACAACACAGGAATAGGCCTACTCAAATATTAGGAGTAACTTTAATACTACAAAATTAACTGAACGCAAATAAAATAAACATATAAAATCTTTTGAAGAAATCAGTGCTACTTTTGCTCCCTCTGGAAGTAGAATTCAAGTTTGCTCGGATGGAAAGTGGGAGGTAGTGGATTGGCTGCTCATTATAAACCCCACCCAATTGTCTTTTCCACTGGCTGCATGGAGTCAAAGTCACATTTTATCCCACCAACCCTCCTATCTTTCCATTTCCCACATTCTCTGCATTCTCACTCCCCTTCTTCTATCATTTCAACTTGATTTCTACCCAGTGCATCCTGCTGTATCTCAGTTTTTATACTTCCTGATCACTGTCAAATCTGGGACTGCCAGTGAAATATACCTCTGAATCTCGGCCGAGATTGTCATTCTAATTTGCTGAGGTATGCTGCAACACATCTATAGCACAGAAACAGGCCATTTGCCCCAACAGGCCCATGCTGGTGTTTCTGGCCCATACAAACCTCCTCGGTAATGAATTCTACATTCTAACCACTCTCTGGATTAACACGTTTCTCCTGAATTCTCTATCGGATTTATTTGTGACTTTCTTATATTTATGGCCCTAGTTCTGGTCTTGCCTGCAATGGAAACATTTTCTCTACGTTTACCTTATCAAACCCTTTCAGAAACTTGAAGAGCTCTATTTGGTCACCTCTCAATCTTCTCCTTTCTAGAGGTAAGAGCTGCAGCCTGTTCAATCTTTCCTGATGGGTATAACCTCTTAGTTCTGGTATCGTTCTAGTAAATCCTTTTTTGCACTTGCTAGCATGCCTCTATATCCCTTTTATAATATAGATAACAAGACTGGTACAGTACTCCAAGCATGGTCCAACTACAGTTCTGTACATTTACTATAACTACTTTTTCTGTACAAGTTTAACAGGACTTCTCTATACCATGTTGGTCCAGGTAGGAGTACCAGCTTGATTTGATTGATGTACAGATTGTGAACAGTAGCTCAATCTGAAAAAAAGTCCTCTTTCCATCTTTGTCTGGATCAATTCCTCCAGACGAGTCCCTTTTCTGGTAGAGCTGTATATTTGATACTTCCTGTATAATACACTAATTCCTATAGTACATGGGAACATTGGAAATAACAAGTGGAAATTGTTGCATTAGGATCAAAATGATGATACTGCGGCAGGCAAACGGACTGCAATAGTTTCTTTTGCTCTTATACATTGCTACATTCTCAATGAGTCTGCAGCAGAAATTATTATTGTTACCAACAAAGTCCAACAGCAGATGCATTTCAGGTTCTCAACAAAAAATTTAAAAGTGCTCAAACATCTAACCGAACTTGCAATGTAAAGCTGAGATGAGTAAGAATAACAGCATACCAGGTCCTAACTTATGCACGCACTGCCCATTTGTATCTGAAAATTGCAATCGGGGTCTAACAATTGGCAGTCAGCCTCACTCAGTCAGCTCTGCCTAAAATTGTATCAGGTAGGTCTTGGGCGTCAATGGCTTGCTGAGAATACCACCGTCCCGATTCTGTTATTAGTCACCCATTTATCAGCTGAGAAATGAGAAGCCAGTGGTTGAAAATTGCCCTATAACTCAAGGCCTTATCTACCTGTATACGTGAATGTAAAGGACCTGATGGTAATTATTTGAAGAATAGGGTATTCAGAGTATTCTCCTAGTATCCTGGCTCCTGGCCAACATTTCTCTTTCAACCAGTACCACCAAAAACAGATTGACTGGTTATATATGTAAGTTGTTACTTCCACGAGTTTTCTGTGTACAATTTGGACTAATCAATTTCCACACTTATCGCAAGAGAAGCTGGTGCACAACAACAGGTAGAGTACCAGAGTATACAGAGATTGGCAATGATGAAAGAGGTCGCCATTGACATCATTGGCAGAGAGAGAACATGCAGCATCACAGATGGCCAGATTGGAAGCATGTAGTATGTTGGCATGTAGTAACACATACCTTGTTGGTTCCTTTCCATGAGTTGAACCTTCTTCTGCACTTCCTGCCATGCCTTCCTTTACGCATGGAACCTCAACTTTACCAGATCTTGGATATGACACTTTGATTACTACCTTCGCTGTATAGAAGTTGACTACTCTGTAAAAAAGATAATGGTTTTCAAAAATGCCAGCATTTGTCACATCCCAATCTGTAAGTCAGCTGTTTGACTTGAAAACAGATAACAAAAAGTCATCAACTTGTTCTTTTTTCCACAGATGCTGCCTGGCCTGCTAAATGTTTCCAGCATTTTCAGCATCTACAGTGTTTCGCTTTTGTTTTAAGCTATTCAAATTCATTGGACAGCCATTAGGATGAGGCTTTGCTCACTCTACAGCTGGCTGAATAACATTTAGGGTAATTAACAGGTGATTGCAAGGTGTGAGACCTGCATTATGTCAGGTACATTGTGTGATTGCTTGCTTTTCTATCATGCTGCTATTGAATTTCTTCATGAATTCAACAACAGGAAAATCACAGCCAACCAAACTTTGATTAGCTGACACTTAAATCTTGAAAAATAACATAGAAAAGCTTTCCTACAAAAAAAAACTAATGAATTCTATTGAAATCAATTCTAGTCACTTTTCATAGATATTCTGAACAATATGAGACCCTTCTAGTCCTTACTGAGGAAGCTAATGACCTTCATCTCTGAAGGTGATTGGTTATCTCCCTTGGATGCCACTATGGTTGTCCAGACTACAGCTTGGGAGGCTTTACCACTCAGAGATGCCAGGAATTTGGATCTTCCCTCATAGAACATACTCAGGTAAACCAAGATAAAAGCAAAATACTGCGGATTCTGAAAATATGAAATAAAAACAGAAAATGCTGGAAATACTCAACAGGTCTGGCAGCACTTGTGGAGAGAGAAAGGTTGCAGGTCTGTGACCTTTCATCAAAATAGGCAAAGGTTAGAAATGTAATAAGCTTCGAGCAAGTGTAAGGGAGGAGAGGTGAAGAAGAACAAAAGGGAAGGTGTGTGATAAGGCGGAGGGCAGGCGAGATTAACAACAGAGATGTCACAGGGAGTGACAAAAGGCAAAGGGAGTGCTAATAGTTGTAGTGAATGAGAGTTAATGGCAGAATAATGAACAGCTCTGAACCAAAAGCAAAAACATGAAAAACAAGTTTGACAGGCACATGATTAGTAAATAAAAATATATAAATCAATTAAAATGGCAGTCATGCTCTGAAATTGTTGAACTTCATGTTGAGTCCAGAAGGCTGTAGAGTGCCTAATCAGAATATGAGGTGCTGTTCCTCAAGCTTCATGGAACACTGTAGCAGGCCAGGGACAGAAATGTGGACATGAGAGCAGGGTGGTCAATTAAAATGACAGGCGACCGGAAGTTCGGGGTCATGGACTGAGGTAAACCAAACTCTGTTTATCATGTGATTCTATGTTGTTTACTTATGGGGGAAAATCCTTGAAGAGCTTTATTTTTTAAAAAGTATGCTCCTATTTCTTCAAAACAATGAACTAAGATTGATATTCATATAGTTCATCCACTAGATAATCTTTGATTATCTCAAAATTGCCAAATATTAGAAATTACTCAGGAAATTGAAGGTTCCTGCCAAGAAGCAGATTGAGGACGCTGCAGCTTGATATTGTTAAACTGGTTTCATGCTTATATTTTATGCTCTTCACTTATGCTACAAAAGCAAATTGTTTGCCCTTGACTTACAATCCATTCACTGGCCCTATTCATATTTTAATAGCCTGAGAGCATTATAAAAGCTAAGCACATTTTAAATAGGCCCAATCAGCAAAGCAAGGATATTGTCATCTGTTAAAACAACAACAAACAATTATTTTATGCAGTTAAAATAACCATCTGCTCCATTATTTAGTTTTATTTTACTGCCTTTGATGTAGTTTTCTAAGCTGTGCACATTTTGTAACAATGCAATTTGAAATGCACACTAAGAAATTACATTTTATGGGCTACAGTAATCACTAATTAGAGTTCTTTGTGGTTCCCAGCAAATGGGGCTGATATGAAACAAAATGTGGACTAGTAAGAGAATCACAAGCACAGATCGGTGCTATACTTTCTCTTCAATCCAAACTGAAGCAAATTTCTTGAAGAAAGCATCAGTTAAAAGGTTTAAAAAACCTCTTATAATCCATTACTGTACACGTTGGTTTCAAATCACTGATTTATATCTGAAAGGGGGACCTTTAGTTGAGAAATGAGGCATAACTTCTACAGGCCAGAAATTATACTGTATGATATCATCATTCAAATGCTTAATTCATTTTTTATCAAATTTCTCTATCTGCTATTTTAGTTCAGGTGTTAAACCATTTATTTTAAATGGATAATGCAGCCATTAAGATAGCAAACAGAAAAACTTGACATGACTGCATTAGGTGGTTATGGCAGTAGTACACAGGTTCATGGGGTAGATGTTATGATTTGGCACTACTGGCATAGATCTTTGTGACTGGAGTACATATTGGGAATTCTGGCCAACCTGCCTCACACAATTTTCCATCCATTTATGTTATTGGATGGCTAACTGTATGTGGTGGGCTGACATCTGTGCCTGGATTCCTGATGTGTACTCTCAGCATACGATGCTGCTTTCTAAAATCTGCCCCTGGATGACATTTTAGCCATGATTTGGACATAAGAACAAGTGACTCAATTTCAAAGTTTGCAGATGAGACCAAACTGTAATGGGGGAGGGGGTGGTGGTTGAGGGGGCGGGGGGGGGGGGCAGTTGTTTGTGTACAGCTAACACCAAGCAAGAATGCAATATAATATAAGAAGACATTAGAAAACTTGTAGACTGGGGAGTTAAGTGGCAATTGAACATAGATAAATGAGAGGTGATGTACTTTAGTGGGAAAAATAGAAACATCATCTACACCTTAGAAAATAAGAAACCGAATGGAGTAGATGAGCAAAGGGATCTAAGGATCTAGGTGAACAAATCAATAAATAGCAGCATCACAGGTCAGCCAGGCAATTAAAAGTTCTAACAAAACACTGGGATTTATTTCCAGGGGTATAGAATTCAAAAATGGTAAAGGGCCGGCAGGGCTACCCGCCTAACAAGTCAATTAGATTCAGAAAGAGCTTTGTTAACCAAAGTTAGAGGAGGCCGAATGGGATTTTCCAGTCGACCTCCAGTTTCTCAATGTGACAGGGGTAGTTTAACTGCTTGGAGGCTGAGGGGCCGACACTCCTAGTAGGCCTACAGGTCTTCTCTGGCTGCCTGGGTGTGGCTGCAGCCTAAGGCCATCCTATAGAGGGATTCCAAACAGTGGTGGCCTGGCTGCTTTTATTTAAAGATGTAAAAAAGTTGGTGAGAGGGCACCTTCATGTTGAAGTGCCCACTCAGTTACTTACCCACTTACCCTCTACTGCAGCATGCTGCTCCTTTCAAGTTGGAAGGCCTCTGATTGGCCCTCCAGCTTTGAAAGCCTTCCTGCTGCCCTTAATTGGGCAGGGAACCTGTCTCCATGCCAATTAAGGGGATGCCCAAAGAGCAGCTGTTTCCCCCCAGGGGTGGGGGTGGGGTTCAAGACCTGGAAACAGTGCTGACTCCTACAGTCTCGATATTGTAAAAAGAACATAGAAGCACTGGGGAAAGTGTAAAGAAGATTTACAAGGATGGTACTAGAACTGAGGGATTATAACTATTGGGTATGATTGAAAAGATTGGGGTGTTTTTCTTTAGAAAGAGAAGGCTTAGAGGTGACCCGATGGAGGTCTTCAAAGTTATGAATGGGGTTAACAGGAAAGGTGTGGAGAGCATGTTTCCACTTGTGGGAGAATCCAAAACTAGAGGCCATAAATACAAAATAGTTACGAATAAACCTATTAGGAAAATAAGGAGAAATTTCTTTATTCAGAGCATGGAACTTGCTATCACAGGAAGTGGTTGAGGCAAATAGTTTAGATGCCTTCAAAAGGAAAATAGATGAGTGGATGAGAGAAAGGGAGATAGAAAGATAAAAGCAAAATACTGCAGATGCTGGAAATCTGAAATAAAAACAAGAAATGCTGGAACCACTCAGCAGGTCTGGCAGCATCTGTGGAAAGAGAAGCAGGATTAACGTTTCAAGTCAGTGACCCTTCTTCGGAACTAGCAAATATTAGAAATGTCAAAGGTTATAAGCAAGTGAGGCGGGGGTGGGGCAAGAGATAACAAAGGAGAAGGTGTAGATTGAACAAGGCCACATAGCTGACCAAAAGGTCATGGAGCAAAGGCAAACAATATGTTAATGGTGTGTTGAAATACAAAGCATTAGTACAGATAGGGTGTTAATGGACTGAAGATTGAACAGCAGCAAGTACAAACATGAAAAAAAAGTGGGTAAGCAAACTGAACAAACTAAGATGAAATGAAATAAACACAAAAAAATTGTAAAAAATGTAAAAAAGAAAAGAAAAAAAAAAGAGAAAAAATAACTAAAATTAAAAGTAAAATGGGGGGCCCGTCATGCTCTGAAATGATTGAACTCAATGTTCAGTCCGGCAGGCTGTAGTGTGCCTAATCGGTAAATGAGATGCCGTTCCTCGAGCTTGCGTTGATGTTCACTGGAACATTGCAGCAATCCCAGGACAGAGATGTGAGCATGAGAGCAGGGGGGAGTGTTGAAATGGCAAGCAACCGGAAGCTCAGGATCCTGCTTGCGGACTGAGCGGAGGTGTTCCGCAAAGCGGTCACCCAGTCTGCGCTTGGTCTCCCCAATGTAGAGGAGACCACATTGTGAGTAGTGAATACAGTATACTACATTGAAAGAAGTACAAGTAACTCGCTGCTTCACCTGAAAGGAGTGTTTGGGGCCTGGGATAGTGAGGAGAGAGGAGGTAAATGGGCAGGTATTACACCTCCTGCGATTGCAGGGGAAGGTGCCATGGGAAGGGGACTAGGTGGTGAGGGTAATGGAGGAGTGGACCAGGGTGTTGCGGAGGGAACGATCACTTCGGAATGCTGACGGGAAGGGAGGGGAAGATGCGTTTGGTAGTGGCATCACGTTGGAGGTGGCGGAAATGGCATAGGATGATCCTTTGGATATGGAGGCTGATGGGGTGGAAAGTGAGGACAAGGGGAACCCTGTCACAGTTCTGGGAGGGAGGGGAAGGGGTGAGGGTAGAGGTGCGGGAAATGGGCCGGACACGGTTGAGGGCCCTGTCAACCACAGTCGGGGGGAATCCTCGGTTGAGGAAAAAGGAGGTCATATCAGAAGCACTGTCATGGAAGGTAGCACCATCAGAGCAGATGCGTCGAAGACGGAGAAACTGGGAGAATGGAATGGAGTCCTTACAGGAGGTAGGGTGTGAAGAAGTGTAGTCGAGGTAGCTGTGGGAGTCGGTGGGCTTATAATGGATATTAGTAGACAACCTATCCCCAGAGATGGAGACAGAGAAGTCGAGGAAAGGAAGGGAAGTGTCAGAGATGGACCATGTAAAGGTGAGAGAAGGGTGGAAATTGGAAGCAAAGTTGATAAAGTTTTCCAGTTCGGTGCAGGAGCAGGAAACAGCACCGATACAGTCATCAATGTACCGGAAAAGGAGTTGGGGGAAGGGGCCTGAGTAGGACTGGAACAAAGAATGCTCGACATATCCCACAAAAAGACAGGCATAACTAGGACCCATGCGGGTACCCATAGCAGCACCTTTTACTTGAAGGAAGTGAGTGGAGTTGAAGGAGAAGTTGTTCAATGTGAGAACAAGTTCAGCCAGGCGGAGGAGGGTGGTGGTGGATGGGGACTGGTTAGGCCTCTGTTCAAGGAAGAAGCGAAGAGCCCTTAAACCATCCTGGTGGGGGATGGAGGTGCAGAGCGATTGAAGAGGAGGCGGTTGGGACCAGGAAACTGGAAATTGTCAAAATGACGTAGGACGTCAGAAGAGTCACGGATGTAGGGGAAGAGACTGGACCAGCGGAGAAAAGATAGCGTCAAGATAGGAAGAAATAAGTTCAGTGGGGCAGGAGCAGGCTGACACAATGGGTCTGCCGGGACAGTCCCGTTTGTGGATTTTGGGAAGGAGGTAGAAGCGGGCTGTCCGGGGTTGCGGGACAATGAGGTTGGAAGCTGTAGAGGGAAGATCTCCAGAGGAGATGAGGTCAGTGACAGTCCTTTGGACAGTGGCTTGATGTTCGGTGGTGCGGTCATGGTCCAGAGGGAGGTTGGAAGAAGTGTCTGTGAGTTGGCGTTGAGCTTCTGCAAGGTAGAGGTCGGTACGCCATACAACAACAGCACCATCCTTGTCTGCAGGTTTGATGACCATGTCGGGGTTAGACCTGAGAGAACGGAGTGCCTCAAGTTCAGAGGGGGACAGGTTAGAGTGAGTGAGGGAGGAAGAGAAATTGAGATGACCAATGTCTCACCGACAGTTTTCAATGAAGAGATCAAGAGCGGGTAAGAGGCCAGGGGGAGGGGTCCAGGTAGAGGGAGTATGCTGGAGGCGGGTGAATGGGTCTGCTGGTCGGGGGGAGGACTCCTAGTCAAAGAAGTGAGCCCGAAGGCGGAGGGCATGGAAGAAGAGCTCAACGTCATGCCGAGATAGAAAGATATGCTGAAAGGTAGAATGGGAGGAGACTCATGTGGAATATAAACACCAGCAAAGACTAGTTGACACAAATGGCCTGTTTCTGTGCTGTATACTTGAGGAAATGTTAGCACAGAGCCAAGTGGACCATTGGCTCTTTATTAAGAATGAAGAATGCAGGCCTGACTCCTGCTCCGCTCATCTCAAAGCCAATTCTGCCAAGTTGCCTAAAACGGGCAATAGGTCATCATGTTCATATGCAAGAGGCCCAACGCCTGTTTTAGGTAGTTGCCAGGGATGGCTGAATCAAATTTCCATAGATTTTCAGGCATCCCTGGGGCACTGGACATTGGCCCCAATATTAATTCCCGTTGTTCCCGTTTTACACCCATAAAATGGGTGCAGTGAGCTCACTGTCGACCATAATAACTTCTCCCACAAATCTGCAAAAACATCCTTCTAAGAGACCAACTGGTCTCCTTGTCACGCTCTGCTATCTAGTGGTAAAGGAGTGCAACGCACCACTGACTTCTAATTCAATGCCAGGATTTTATTACTGGCATCCTTCACAGTACTTACTTTATACAACGTGTTTAATCAGATAGCCTGTTTCTACTCCACCCAATCCTCATCTTTATCTATAGCCCTTAAATGCACCCATTGTGTGGCCTACTTGTCTTAGATTGAGATCACTAGTCAGTTGACCCCAAGGCCCGACCTCTACTTAATTAAATACTAGATTAAGCTGATGTAGTTATTCAGTTGAAATCTCAGGTTTAAGTCCGGAAGTTTAGATTCCATTGAAATTGAACTCGAGACTGACATTAATGAACTCGGAAAAGATCACCTGTTCACCTGACTGTTTCAACCCTAACAATGTGCTTTTTTCCCTAAATGAGGAAACATTTGATTCTAACAGAACAGTAATAAACCAAATGCAGTGCTTATTGCACAGTCTGTTAATGTTTGAAAACATTAATCAGGTAGTTTTCACTGTAGCATTGTTACTGTGCCTGGCAGTTCAAAGCTAATTAACTTTTCAGAGGCTGTTCTTTCAAGCAGCTTTAAACACATCAATACATTTATATTTTGCAAGGTTTAAATCTATGCTCATGTTTTATGATAACTATTGAGAGAGATAAAAAGAAAAAGACTAAATGAATCCCTTTAGGGATGCCAGGAGTAATTTTGCACCAAAGCAACACATGTAACAGGATTACAGGGGTGTTGAACAAAATACTGAAAAAATGGAACAGTTGCAGGACTTCCTACATTCTTCTGATTCTCCGTTATGACATTCCCCACAAGCCTTCATGGAAGTTAGTGTTATTATAGAACAGTGCAATAGAAATTCAACAGTCATAGCATTAATAGACCAATGAGCTGTTTTCAATACCTGTGTATTTGCAGCAAAGATGATATGAAGAAGAAAGGAAACCAAAATGTCTGTGACAAAAATTCAGCATGAAGTGATTCATTTGCATATGTATGGGAAATTATTTTGGCTCACTAATTAGAATGGATGTGCATACCAGGCCTTTCTAGAAGTCATTTTGGTTGAAATTGCATGGTGGATTAAATAAAACAAGATAATGCTTTTCTTAAAACAATGCAGAAAGGAATTTCCTGTCAATGCATTCTTTTTTAATATTGCACAAAGTAGATTCCAACCTGCGTGGTTGCCACCATCTTGTTTTACTTTTGTTGCTTAAGATTGCCCTCGGGACCAGAGTCCTTGGGTGCAAATGGCTGCAGTTCTTACCCATGCTGTTTTGTGCAGGTGAACCAGTTCTATAAGTTGGAACAGTTTTGTAATTCAATAAGCAATTATACAGTGTTTTACCGATACTAAAGAACAGGGGTAATAATGGCCATTCTAATGAGATGAAAAACTAATAACAAAGCCATTTCTAGAAAGAAAAGGGATAGATAGACTTAAGGAATGAAGGAAATAAAAAGAAAAGGTAGACATTGAATATGACATTGAATAACAGCGTGTCCTTTGGTAGAGTTCATCTTAATCTTGGCCAGAATCATTGCACACATTGGAGTAGAAAATGGGCCTTGTAGTGCACATTTTACAAGGCTGAATTCAGGTATCAATGTCCTGCGCTCCAAGGATGCCTGAAAAAGCATCTGATTCGAAATTGGGTTGGGTCATTTCTCAGTCTTCCCTAGCAGCTGGCTAAAGCAGACATTAGTCCCCTTATATATGTACACAAAGGGTATATTGCATGTTTTAGTTACCCTGGCAGAAATTGTTTTGTGATGAGGTGAGCAGGAGCTGGGCCTCAGGATTTGTTAATGAAAGGTCATTAAAAAAAAAAATTGTGGAGCTAGGACGAGTCGGAGTGCTCGCCTGACTCCACAGTATCCTGATCGCCCCTTCCCCTGTTATCAGTCCATCCCCCTCACCTGAAACTTATCTGCGGGCCTCTTCCACTAACACAAGCAGCCCAAAATTCATCTTCTCCTAAATGGGGGATCTGCTGGCCAAGTAATATTAATGAGGCCTGAGGCCCAATTTCGTACCAGCTCCAGGCCTCCTGATCTAGACGCGCGATACTAGTGCAGTGCTGTACTGGGCCTGAAATGGACCTAGATGAATCCCTTTTTTCTTTGGCCTCCTTATCTCGAGAGACAATGGGTAAGCGCCTGGAGGTGGTCAGTGGTGTGTGGAGCAGCGCCTGGAGTGGCTATAAAGGCCAATTCTAGAGCGACAGGCTCTTCCACAGGTGCTGCGGAAATATTTGTTTGTCGGGGCTGTTACACAGTTGGCTCTCCCCTTGCGCCTCTGTCTTTTTTCCTGCCAACTGCTAAGTCTCTTCGACTCGCCACACTTTAGCCCTGCCTTTATTGCTGCCCGCCAGCTCTGGCGAATGCCAGATGAATCCCTACCCCATGAAAAACAATCTTGTATCTATGGCACCTCATTCTAAACCCCTCAATTACTGGAAGCAGTCTGATTCTACGTATCCACTCTTATCCTTAAGAATTTAAAGTAGTTTTATCATCTTCCCTATAATCTGCATTGTTCTGAAAAAAAATCCCCACCTTTTCAAGTCTTTTGTCATATTTGCATTTTCTCATATAAAGCAGCATCCTAGTAGATCTACATTCTTCCCTCTTTAAAGTCTCTCTATCCTTCTTGTAGTGTGGAACCCAATACTGGACAGTATTGCAGAGGCCTTGGACCCAGGCCCAGCACTGGATCCCCGGTATGTGAGGTGGGGTCGCCAGGGCCAGTCCGGAAGGCCCCAGCGAGGGGGATTGTGGGGGGGTGGTTGTAAAGCCCAGGGGGAGGTTAGTCCTGGGTGGTGCATTGTTTCCCATGGGACGTAGTCTCAGAATAAGGGGTAGGCCATTTAAGACTGCGATGAGGAGGAATTTCTTCACTCAGGTGGTGATGAATCTTTGGAATTCTCTACCCAGAGGGCTGTGGAAAGTCAATCATTGAGCATGTTCAAGACAGAAATCATTAGATTTTTGGATACTAATGACATCAAGGAATATGGGAATAGTGTAGGAATGTGGCGTTGAGATAAATGATCAGCCATGTTCTAATTCAATGGCAGAGCAGGCTCGACAGGCTGAATGGCCTACTCCTGCTCCTATGTTCCTACGATCCCGGCTGGGGCCCTCCATGGGCCACAGATAGCTCACGGTGGAGGGATCAGCCCCCTGCCAAGCCTTTTTTTAACAAGGCACCCTACCTGCGTGGCAAAGGCACCCCCCCAGCACTGGTTAAGATCCCAATGGCAGTAAGAAGAGGCCCTTAAGTGGCCATTAATAGGCCCACTTAAGGGCCTCAATTGACCTCTGGGCAGAAAGCCATCGTCGGCCTACCCCAACCCCTGCAAGATAACTTGGCAACGGGCCCTCCTGTCCCAACCACCCCCTTCCGACTTTGTCTCAGGGGACCCATAAAATCCAGCCCAATAAGTGCAGTGCCAGAAAATCCTGCGAATGAGGAAATCAGAAAAGCCAGTTGTTGTTGTTTTACATCCACTGGCTAATAGAAAATGATGCCAGAACTGGGAGGTTGTAACTATTTAGGAAAGGCCAAACAGGCTGGGGGACTCTTTTCTCGAGAAAGGAGAAGGCTGAGGGATGACCTGAAAGAGGCCTTTAAAATGATGAAGGAGTTTGATAGAGGGGGCCTAGACAAAATGAATCCACATGTGATGAATCCAAAACTAGGAGTCATAAATATAAGATAGCCACTAATAAATCCAATAAGGAATGCAGGAGAAACTTCTTTACCCAGTCAGTAGTTGGAATATGGAACTTGCTGCTACACAGAGTAGATTAAGTGAATAGCATATATGGATTTAAGGGGACAAAGTACATTTGTGAGAAAGGAATGCTGATGGGGTTAGATTAAGTCGGGTGGGAGGAGGCTTATGTGGAGCATTAACACCAGCATAGACCAGTTGGGCCAAATAGCCGTTTTCTGCACTGTAAATTTTATACAAGTTAATAATATTCTAATTCCACAAAGCGAGAAGATGGATACACTGGAAAAGCTGTAATTCTTACCCATAGTGTAGCTGAAACCATCTATAAATTCTATAAGCTGTTAAAGGGCAACTTCACCTACATTAATGTACATCGATGAGAATGGCTCCCATTGTAGGATGAAAGATTATGAAAGAATGTAAGATTTATCACTTTCATTGACACATTAACTACTGTTCATGTAGCATACAATTTATTTTAAAGAATAGCTTCTTAAAAATTATCTGATTCTTGAAATATATAATTAAAGAAGGCAAGTTGTAACATTTGGCATTTATGGGTTTGTGGTTTGTATGTTACATACAACAGGACTTAAATATTCTTTCGTAGCACACTGGTTAACAGGTTTATGCAAAATCCCTATTGCTATTCAAAGCAAGGGTTTAAAATGTGTAATGTCTGCATTAAAGTAGTGCAGAGTGCAATATTGCGCACAAGGAAATTAATGAGTGCACTACCAGAGTGCCTTGAGCAAGAATTTCCTCTGGGTTGCACTTTTTTTTTAACGTTCAGCAATATGCAAATGAGTTTGAATGGAAATGAGAGAGAAAGAAATACATCCCAAAACTAGCACAGTTTTGGACACAACTTGCACCCACATCGCTGATTGAGCTCAAAGTGGAAACTTCAGACTCCTGTGTTTATTGCAGTTACTGATAAGTTACCTTCACACATGTAATAACTAGGATTCAATCATCAGTTTAGAAAGTTACTGTGAGAGATGAAGTTATTTTTGATTAAAAAATGCATTATGAGTTTCAGAGTTAACACAGTTTTAAATCATTCTAAATTGGTAGCTCTTTTAAATGGCACAATTAGATTGGGGCCAAAACAGCTGGCAGAAGAGAAATGCTGACAGTTCAGTTTATGGTTGAATTGCCATGACGTCCTCACAATCAACTCCAGAAAAAGTGGGTGGGCACAACCTACAGACATTAATTTATTCTTCATCCTACTGGCATCAACACAAAGATTGTTAAGTTTCTACCAGCGAATCTCTCCCACAACAGAAGGTGGTTGAAAGCTACCAACTGATCTATTCAGTTTTAATTAGGCTGTCCTTTGCAAATTAGGCCCACTATAGAATTTGAACAGTAGGCTTTAGCAGCCTAACTGAGAAACTTCATTACCTCAGCATTATTTTTTCGCAGAGTGCATCCTTTCTGCTGAGGCTCTGGGCTGACTTTCCGGTCCCAGAAGCAAAGTTGTAAAATAGCAAGTCGGGTCAGCTACCCGACACATTCCCGCCTCAGGCAATCCAGCCAGAGGTAACGTCAATGGAGCAGAGACTACCTGCCCATTAATGGACCAACTGGGGGGAAAACTGATGGCGCTGCCGGGATCTTCCTGATGGTGGATGGGTCCCCCGCTGAGGGCAGAGACCGGCATTGCACTGGTAGCATTCCAGGGGGCCATTGATGCCTTCTTTCACTCATCCCAGCACAGCCCCGTTGGGATGCAACAGGCACAGCCACGACTGCAAGCCATCCTGTGGAGGGGCTCGCCCAGAATTGAGACTGAAGTCAGGATCGCAATCCAATCGGGAAAATTCAGCCCGATGTTGCTAGAACTGACCACCTCTGTCATCTCTCTTCAGGCCTGGTGTATGTATGTCTTGGGAATCCTGTTCCCACCCATGGGAAACAGAATGTTCCTCCTTCCCCTTACCTCTTCCACTAAGAGCTCCAGTGAGGCGTCGGAGAACTTTGGGGCATCCTTGTGACTCATATCTTTGTTCACAAGCCGATCTGCCAGAAGTGAATGCAATCTTCTTTGAAGATGTTTTAAATAGGCCTCTGGAGGACCGCTGGAAATCCCATCCAGAAAGTGGGCAATCCTCCCTTTCCTAATGCGATTGGATGGGTAGCCCACCATATTGGATGCAAACGGGGCCTGATAGTTAAAATAGTTTGGGCCCCAAACTGATGATGTCAGGCAGGTTTGACACTTACATGCCCCACTCCCTCGAAACTGGCTCCCAGTTAAAATCCCCCTAACAGTGGCCCAAAAGAAACAAATAGAGAGAATTAAGAGGAGCAAATCTAGTGTGGACTTTGAGGGCAGAAGGAGAGTCCCCTGTAATATTACTTGTTTTTACAGACTTTTTTTGTAAGTAACCGTATCCATTTGTTGTTTTTATTCTGTGAAGAGCAGCCTATCTCTGTGCTGAGTTGGTTATATGCAGGCTTTTTGCAGACATGCAGAGCTTATAACGTTGTCTGTTTGGAGATAGCATTCCATTCTTTGTAATCCCTGAAGAAACAAATCAAATAAGCTCTTACAGGGCGAACAATTTTCAATCCATCAAAGCAATCAAATTTTGTTTACCTGAATTTGAACGAGTTCTAAATGTTATTAAAAGTAAAATGGAATTTAACCATTGAAGAACTTAAAATGATGAGTAAACATGAAATGACTGTGATATGAATAATTAGGTAGGAGGAAAAAGACCCATCGTAATGGTACAGTACCGTATGCTTCTGATGTTTGAAGATAATTACTGCTTTGTGCAGTGTTAATGTTATAAACAGCTTACATAAATAAAACAATTGAGAAAATACATATTTTATAGCTCTCATAGGTTTACTTTTTAATTTGCTTAATCACCATAAATTAGCTGTATATGTAAAGTAGCACATAACTGTTATATTATTAAAATGATCGCAGAAGTAGATTATCTTTCAGTGTTTGTATATTCATTACAGCAATTTGCAATTTATTTACCATTCTATTTCAGTAAAAAAAGCCTCTTGCAGCATAAGCTCCATATGTAAATTCACAAATTAGGGCCTTTGCTTCGATACAAAGATAGGTGGGAAAGCAAGTTGTGAGGAGGACACAAAGTGTCTGCAAAGGGATATAGATAGGTTAAGTGAGTGGGCAAAAACTTGGCAGAGATGGAGTATAATGTGGGAAAACATGAGGTTGCCCTCTTTGGTGGCAAGAGTAGAAAAGCAGAATATTGTCTAAATAGAGAGGGACTGCACAATGCTGTGGTATAGAGGGACCTGGGTGTCCTTGAACATGAATCACAAAACATTGACATGCAGGTACAGCAAGTAATTAGGAAGGGAAATGGAATGTTGGCCTTTATTGCAAGGCGGATGGAGTATAAAAGGAGGGAAGTCTTGCGACAACTGTACAGGGTATTGATGAGACCGCACCTGTATACAGTTTTGACCTCCTTATTTAAGGAGGGATATACTTGCATTGGAGGCAGTTCAGAGGTTGATTCCTGGAATAAAAGGGTTGTCTTACGTGGAAAGGTTGAGCAGGTAGGGCCTATACTCATTGGAGTTTAGAAGAATGAGAGGTGACCTTCCAGAAACATGTAAGATTCTGAGGGGTCTTGACAGGGTAGATGCTGAGAGGATGTTTCCCCTTGTGGGGGAACCTAGAACTAGGGGACACAGTTTAAAAACAAGGGGTCACGCATTTAAGATGGAAATGAGGAGGAATTTCTTCTCTCCGAGGGTCGTTAATCTTTGAAATTCTCTTCTCCACAGAGCTGTGGAAGCTGGCTCATTGAATATATTCAAGGTTGAGTTAGACAGATTTTTGATCTACATGGAAGTCAAGGATTGTGGGGGGGAGCGGGTGGCAGTGGGAGGCAGGCAGGAAAGTGGAGTTAAGCCATGATCTTATTGTATGGCAGAGCAGGCTTGAGGGAATGAATGGTCTACTCCTGCTCCTATTTCTTATGATCTGGTGATCCATTTGAACTCAACGCTCTTAGTTAGCAATCCTACAGCCTCAGCATTGCAGCATTGAACAGTTTCTAAGATTAAATCAGCATGTCCTGGCCTCAGCCAGTCGCAAACTCTTTCCCTCAGCTGATCACTCTCTGCGTAAAGAAATGCTTCCTAGAATGATAATTGTACAGCACGGAAAGAGGCCATTCAGTCCATCAGCCCGTGCCAGCTCTTTGAAAGCTTTCCAACTTGCACCACTTCCCTGCTCTTTCCTCATAGCCTCGGCAAATTTTTCAGGTATTTATCCAATTCTCCTCTGAAATTTACTATTGAATCTGCTTCTACCACCTTTTCAGCCAGTGAATTTCAGATCATAACAACTCGCTGCGTTGAAAATGTTTCTTCATCTCCCCTCTGGTTCTTTTGCCAATGACTTTAAATCTGTGTTCTCTGGTTACTGACCCGCCTATCGGTGGAAACAGTATCTCCTTTTCTACTTTGTCAGAAACCCTCAATTTGGGCTTCACAGCCTTTTAGTGATGCCCCATTTACCTGACGAGCTCCTGACTTTAACCATGTGTTCAAGGGGAAGTACTGAACAGATGCCAAGCACTTTGAATCATAAGAGGGAATTGTAACTCCTGCTCGGAATGTTGGTGGGAAGTGTAAGCCTCCGGCCCAGGAGATGCTGTGTGGAGTTGGATTTTAACCCAAAGTTTTTATTGTTGTTGATATCGAGGGAAACTGATGATGATTGTACTTCAGTGAACCAGCATTGGATGTTTATCTACATTAAGGGTGCTGCGCAATACAAGTTGGGAAATGTATATTGGAAGGAGGGACATTTATGAGGTGTTTTGATACTTTGGCATTGTGGCTGGAGGGGCCATAAGGGCCTCTGTTCAGCTGCCGGTCATTGAGTATTCCACAATGTGGATACGCAAACCTCCCCTGGTCAGTGCAGTAGGATGGATGGGGGAGAGAAAATTATCTTGTTATAATTATGTAAATGATGAAAAGGGAAGGAAGGCTTTGAGGAGGAATTTAAGTATTTGCATCTTTGAATAAATAATGCCAATCCACTGTGGGATGTAGTACTGAAAAAAATCCATGTTTTATTTTGTAAACAAATGAGAATAAAAGATTTTGGGGGTGGGAATAACATAGTTGCTTAAATCTTAAGCAAGTTTTGTGAGCTGATAGCTACTAATCTTGCAAATATCATGCGTAAGTTGTATAACTCCAGTAAGATCTTTAATATCTTTACTTTGAGTCCATCATGTGATGTTTTGCCGCATTACAGTGACAAGTGACCCTCTGCTGTGCTTAGGCTATCACACAGTGGAGAGGCTGGAGAAGATGGGATTATCCTCCTTAGAGCAGAGAAGGTTAAGGGGAGATTTAATAGACATTGTCATGCTGGGCCCCCAACTGCCAACAATGAGGCATATTAATTTTGTCATATGAACATTGATTTAAACTGTTGCTGGAGTGATCAGCCGTGGCTGGATAAAACATTTGCATACTAACAGACAGTGCTTGGAGGGACAAAGGGGCTATTCCCTACTCTAATTTAACCCACAATGGACTTTGAGCACCAGGTATTGTGTGTAAGAAGAGACATTCCAGGGTCAGCTAAGACAAGAGAATCCACAAACAGACATGGTCCGACCAGCTAGTCACATGACTAACCTGCTTGGCAACCTGGGATTTCTGAATTGTACAGTTTGAACAGAGAAAGACTGTTTTGCTCCTGGAGTGAGAAGACCTTTCTTGTCTGCTCCCATCTCTTTCTTACAAGCCTCTGGACCCACTGAGGACACATGAACCTCAAGAGAGAAAAATCTCCTACATCAAACAAGGTTTAAGAAGACTATTGGGCCCCAAGGAAAAGCAAGACCTACCTACAATCAAGGACTCTACTATGAGCTCAAAGAACAGTAATAAAACCATCTTCAGATATTGCCTCAAACTTTTCCACTTTATTTCTTATGCTCTTTTCTGTCTCTGCCTGCATGTGTGTATCACGTATGCATGCTAGTGTGTGCGTGTTGCGTATCCATAGGCATTAACCAAATTAGAGTTTAAGTTTAATAAAGTACAAGCTTTTTCCTTTAAACCTAAGAAAACCTGTTTGGCTGGTTTCTTTGCCTTACAATTGGAAAGAAGTGAACAGGGATTCACTAAGGGGGAGCAAAAAAACAGTGTGTTTAAAATAAAACCCTGTTATGGTAAGACCAGGTGAAGGCTGAGAGGGAACCCTCTACCCTTTTCTCACCTGGTCGTAACAATATGCTCTAAGTTATGAGGGGTTTTGATAGAATAAGTAGGGAGGAACTCTTTCTACTGGCGGGAGATTTGGTAACCAGTGGACACAGATTTGTCACTGGCAAAAGAACCAGAGGGCAAATGGGGAGAAGTCTTTTTTCACGCAGCAAGTTGTGATCTGGAATGCACTGTCTGAAAGGGAGGTGGAAGCAGATTCAATCGGAACATTCAAAGAGGAATTGGATAAATACTTGAAAAGGAGAAATGGGCAGGATTAATGAGTGAAGAGGAGGGGAGTGGTTCTAATTGGATAGGAACATAGGAACAAGAGTAGGCTGTTCATCCCCTCAATAGCTCTTTGAAAGAGCCTGCACAGGCATGATGGGCCAAATGGCCTCCTTCTGTGTTGTATGATTCTATGACACGGTACTGGATAACCCCCAGCAATATCAGGGGAGATCTAGAAATTTTCCTTTTCTGCATTTCTACAGTTAGATTATAAAGTAATTTCAGTCCGTTTTTTATGAAACAGGCCCTTCGGCCCACTGAGTCTGTGCCGACCATCAACCACCCATTTATACTAATCCTACACTAATCCCATATTCCTACCAAACATCCCCACCTGTCCCTATATTTCCCTACCACCTACCTATACTAGTGACAATTTATAATGGCCAATTTACCTATCAACCTGCAAGTCTTTTGGCTTGTGGGAGGAAACCGGAGCACCCGGAGAAAACCCACGCAGACACAGGGAGAACTTGCAAACTCCACACAGGCAGTACCCAGAATCGAACCCGGGTCGCTGGAGCTGTGAGGCTGCAGTGCTAACCACTGCGCCACTGTGCCGCCCTATATAGTTATGATTAGTTAATCTTTTTGTAATGCTCTAGATATTTTGGTACATATGCATGATCCATGTCATCTTCTGGACTGATTTTGATTAACTGAGAGGGTCCGAGAGAAAATTTCAATAGTTTTTTTCCCTATTGGCACTATATTTCTGCCTCTCCCTGGAGATAACATGGCTGTTGGGTTGGGGGGGGGGGCGGGGAGGGGAGGAGGTGATCATCTAATCACAATACTCCAGTCAGTACGTGTCTGGGACAGGCTTGATGGAGCAGCTGCCCTTTTCCTGCCCAACACTTTCTTATGTTTGCGTGACATGTAAAATGTTAAAAAAATGTAAGATTTCAAAATCCCTCAGGACGTATGAGTTAAGTCTTTGAAATCAGGCACTTTACAGAATGTGGTGATAACGGCAATATCTTACACAACTGCCAATAAAATATGTCTAATGCCATAATTAACATTTGGGAGAAAGGTAAAACAGAGGAGATGGAAAGCATTGCTGCTTTTGGTGGCAGTGTTTATCCTAAGTAACACATAGATCTGACAGCCTCCTGTCCCACCCCTTCTCTTGCCACTATAAGATAGTTATCAACTTTGAAGATGTTTCCTTTAGGTGGGGAAAGGACTGTTCTAGTAAAAGTTGATTGGCAGGTTCCAACACAACCACCTGGAAGGGAACAAAAAGCCAGCCTTTAGAATAAGCTGATTGGGTTTCTGAATCTCACTCTCTTTCTCCCTAGGCTGTCATTAGCTTGTGATGTACAACTTTGTAAACATTGGTAGTTACTTGATTCGAAATGTCTTACTTAACTATATGTTAGCTTAACTTTAGGGAGGGTGTCAAGACCTCAGAGAGGATGCAGAAGAGATTTTCTAGAATAGTACCAGGGATGAGGGACTTCAGCTATGTGGAGATACTAGAAGAGCTGGGGTTGTTCTCCTTAGAGCAGAGACAGTTAAAAGGAAATTTGATGGAGGTGTTCAAAATCATGAATGGTTTGATAGAGTAAATAAGGAGAAATAGTTTGAGTGACAGGAGGGTTGGTAAACAGGGGACACAGACTTAAGGTGATTGACTGAAGAACCAGAGCCAATATGCAGAAACATTTTTACGCAGCAAGTTGTTGTGATCTGGAATGCACTGCCTGAAAGGGCAGCGGAAGCAGATTCAATAGTAACATTCGAAAGAGAACTTGATAAATTCTTGAAGGGAAAAAATTACAGGGGCTATGGGAAAAAGAGCAGGGGAGTGGGACTAATCAGATAGCTCGACCAAAGAGTCAGCACAGCGACCATGGACCAAACTGACCTCCTTCTGTATCATTTTATGATACTATACAAAATAGAGCCAGATTGTATATAGTCTGTGGAAGGAACAGACTCGATTGGCTAAATGGGTTTACAAAACCCACTTGCCTATTTTTCATCAAATTGTTTATTTTTTCAGATCCAGGTGTTTCCTGGACTATATGTGAATTGGTTAACTACAGGAGAAGGCAGAGGCCTCCTCTGAATGAAAGATACTTGTGCAGGCACAGCATTCTGGCATTGCACTTCCATGAACTGACTTTAATATACACCTGCTATTATTTACAGGGTGTTAGCAGTGGTATTACTCAGAAGTGAAACATCACCATCCTCTTCACAGCTTACAAACTAACATGAATATATCGGGATGCATTATCATTAAAACAAATAAACAGTGTATACAACAGTTTGAAATTCTACGTATTAACATTTTAAAATATCCCGTCAAATTTCTGCATTAAAGAGTGGTGGATTTATACAGTAACACTAACCTGCAATGATATACGATTGTAATTATTTTGCTTGCAAGATAGGCTTATCAAGCATAAACAAAAAATGTGATTTTCATAATGAAATGAACCCAATAATGGAGCTCCTTTTAGACAAAAGCATCTATTTATGAAGTGCAACTGCATTAATATATTAATGTAACCAACTGTTTAAACTGTTGCAAAATAGGCTTGAATGAAGAATGCCCTTTGGCCCATTCTTCCAGAATACCAATCTTGCCATCTCCTCATAGCAGCATTTAACAGTTTTTTAAGTGAGTCCAGCATCCTGGCTTCAATCAGCATACCTGCAAGCCATTCCATCTTTTGAACATCTGCTGCAGAAAGAAATACTTCCCAGTGTTTCTGAAGGAACTGTTGGAAAAATTTAAGTATCAGCATATGGAAACAAAGGTTACAAATGGTATTGAATATTTCCAGCTTTTCTAAAAAACGTGGACTGAATTTTCTCGGCTCTCAAGAAGTCGTGCCACTGGGTTCAAAAGCAGGAGCTGACCCCCCCCCCCCCCCCCCCGCCAGTAGGCGGCAGGACCCAGGGGTGGCATTTTACCCAATTAACAGGTGGGGTCCGCTGTCCAGTTGAGGATGGCAGCCTGCCCCCGAGAGCTGGCCCAATCAGAGGTGGTGACTTATATGCAGGGGCAGCCATTGCTGCCGCGGGCTTCTCCATGGGCCATGAAGTGCCATTAAGGGAGGGCCACCCCCCGCCCCTGGGAATTCATTGGGAGGCCGCCAGGTTTTACCTGAAGGTCTCCTCACAAAGCGGCAGGCCCTCCTGATGCCGGTAAAATGCCGACAGGAAAATGCAGTGGCCCTTAATTGGGCCATTAAGTGGCCGTGCGGCTGAGGTTCCTGCCACTGGTAATATGATATGGTGGCGCAAAGATTTCAGGCTCCCCTCCCGGCACCTTCCCCCACCATATTACCAGCCCTCCTGCCTCCCAGCCAGTCCCCATCGGGCAGGTAAAATTCAGCCTTGTGTGGAGAATAAGTGATCGACAGAAAGAGTGCGAATACAAATCCACTGTGGAGACATAAAATGGATTCTGTAGGAAACTGATGGAGGGTGCAGCTCAATCTCAAGATTGGTGGTTGGAGAAATAAATCTGCTACTGTCTGAGGTAATAGCGAGGATTTTTGTTTGTATTGAAGAGCAGCATCCCAAAGCACAGTGTTATGACATGCCAGGCTAGGCATATTTTCCAGGGTTAACACTAATACTCGCTGGATCTGGGATGCAGAATAAGATGACACACCTTACGAAGCTACCAAGGAAAAACTTTCCAATGGTTCTCTTTATCAGGTAAATGGCCACTGCCTGTCACCCAGTTGCACATTTACTGCGGGCCCATGTTATGCCCTCACACAATCTTATAAATCTTTCATAGCACCTCATCCATACCCTTCCTTTAGCATGGCAACTTTTCAAACTGCAACTTACAACTGATAGCCCGGACACACTGACAACTTTCAGAGCGGCATGCATCAAATGGTCTTGACCCAACATAGTTGTGTGGTGCAGGATCACTTACTGACATTCAGATTGGTCGTAGGTTAGGCATAAATCTATCAGTCTGTACCTTGAACTCACAACATCTCAAGAGTACTTACAGTCTGATGTAAGGTCATGACCTGAAACGCTAACCCTATTTTTCTCTCTCCACAGATGCTGCCTGACCTGCTGAGTATTTCCAGCATTTTCTGCTTTTATCTCGAGGTTACTTCCCTGCTTGCATGACATAACATGAGGGAACAGACCCCAAATGGAGCATAGCTCAGAAGTCACAGCCATTTGTTCCCTTGGAGAAAGCCACTCTTGCATATAAGAATGATGAAACAAATGGGGAACGAAAACTCCAGGCTTTTCCATAAGATCTGGATAGCATCATCCTGCTTTTCCATCTTGTCCCTCTTCACACTCAATGCCACACAGAGATACACATTAGCGCCTAAACATTGCCTACAGTCTATTGCAAAGTAATTTGTTATTTCTTGCAGCCAACATTGCAATGTTAATTTGTTGCCTTTCATTACAGGACTGGAAGAACAGCTTGCCAGCAACTCATAACAGGACAGCACCCCGGTGTCTCTGTCACGAGCTTTGTCGAGTTCAAGCACTGCTACACATATTCCAGGGGTTGCAGTTATCAAGCTTGAGGAGGTAGCACTGGATGAGACACACAGGGCTGGATTTTGTTCTCCCCAAGGCGTCGGGTTCCATGGCAGGAGGTGCCTGAAGATGTCTCCGTGAGAGGGTATTCACGCACCCCAACGCTGGGCGGGCCTGGCCTGATATTACTGGTGGCAGTGAGGCCTCGTGGTGCCCCCTCCCCCCCACCACCACCCCGGCCACCCAGCGACAGGACCCCAATTTAAATATTTAAATACATTAAAATGAATGAATTAATGAAGCTCATGTCACTGCCTGATGGCCCACTGCGATCTTTGGCCTGGTGGCCAGCACTTCCGTGCCTTCGTAAACCCGTCCGGGGAAATGAGGCGCCACACTGGTGGGGAGCGGGGAGCAGGTAAGTTTATCAGTACGGGGGAGGGGGGGTGGTGTCAAATTAATGTCATGGCTGTAGGGGATGGTGGGAAGGGTTGTAGTTGAAAGTTTGTGGTTTGGGGGGGGAAGGTTAGATGGTAAAGATAAATGTTTTTGTGGTGAGAAAGGTTAAATCATTAATTTAATTGTTGTGGGGGGGGGGGTGCGCACAGGCAGCTGACACCATTGTCAGGGATGGACAGCCCACCCCCTCCACGTGATTGGGGGCCTGACCCGCCCCGGCTATTTAAATGAGCCGCCGTGCTTAGAATCGCGGCGGCTCTGTGGCATGTGGGCTGTCTTTTTTTCTTGCCCGCCGCCGAAATCGATATTGCCGAAAACCCGCCGCACATAAAATTCAGCCCACAGTGTGCAGGTGAGATGGATCAAGTGGTGATGGCAGAAGAGAAACAGGAATATGCTGACCAAATGACCACATAACTACCATCAACATCCCCTGCACTTTCTGAAATGCAGCCATCAAATGAAACTTGATTAGAAAATCCTTTGATGGCTGCTTACCTCCCTGATGAAATTCCCAATCGTATTGCTGGCAGACAAAGCTTGGTGTCGGGAGTATGAATTTATAAAGCACAACCTGAATTGTGCTCTCTGCAGCCAAAATGAAAAATTGGGTTGTTCAAAACGAGCCTTAGGCCTGCTCACATAATTATTCAATTCTCCTGTGGCCTTTCTGTGCCTGCGCAATCAGCGCCAAATTTACCCTATTGTGTATGACAGTCATTTGATGCTTAGTAAATGGCCTACAGTGCTGCATATTGTAGTCAGTACTTTACCTCAATGGACTAGATTTTTTCACCCATTCAAAATCAATGGGTGGAAAATCAGCCCCTTTCTGTAGTGAAATGCCAGCAAACAGACCCACTTAGCGAGACAAAGGGTGATGAAGAAGGTACAGCTCAAATATCATAATCATGTGGCCCGCCATCAAAAATTAATTCAAAACTGCTGCTGAGTCACAGGAAAACCAAATAAGAATGTGTAAAGTAGCAAAATTAAAAAAAGATGATTGAACAATTTTTTTTGGAAAGCGCTTAGAGACCATTAAACGTGGTAGTTAAGTTAATCTGCTATATCTAAATAGGCATTATGTATTGATTCCATGCTTCAGTGCTCATAATTACTGCTGCAGCCTGTATCGCACAGCAATCTTAAAAGTACCATTTTAAGGACTTTTTTTCTTCCACGGTGTAGAAAGTATGCTGGGAAATAGCAATTATAGGATAGTGGAGACAGTATTACTGTATATTTAACTTGCTAATCATGTTCCTCTCATATAAATGCAATCAAAAGTTATGTGCATATATGCAGCCGTAATATTTCTGAAAATTGGTTGCGTGTTGCAGAATAGGTTTTAAGTCTTTCTTACATTTTTAATGTTTTCTTTTAATATTTTAAGTGTTTTGAGTAATAATGAAAGCATTTCAAAAATATGAAGAAGACCGTTTCAGTTTTAAACAATGTATTTTAATGTGTTTTTAAAAATATTTTAAACATTGGCTGATATACAAACAACCAGCATGGAAAGAGATTTTTCTTTTTAAAAACTGCCTTGGATTGTCTGGCATAGTTCGATCATGACCTCTCATAAATTTTGGTAAATCCTACAAGGATATTTCATATCCTGAGGAAGCTGCCTGGCTCATTTAATAGTCTTTTACCTGTGTCGCAATCACTTTCCCCTTTTCCCTCAGCCTCATAATCACTCTTGAACTTTTCACCCAAGCTTGATGTTCCCTCATTACAACATTGTGATTTATTTTGTCTTTTCTCTTGTTCTTTCCAACCTTGGCAGTGGCCGCCACTGATGGCCTTTGCCTCTTCATTTAGATTTTATCTTTTTGTAGGCGTTTGCAATACCATATGCCATTCCGCTGCCAAGCAGGACTCTGCCTTCCTTGCACTTGAACAGGTCCCTAGGGGCTTTGTGCTAATAGTATGGCATAACTTGCATGAGGCTTTTACTTACCCTCACTTCTTGACTGAAAATTCTAAATCTTCAGACAATACTTTACACAGCAGTCGGGATGAGTTTACAAACCTATGTGACAAACTACGGAAGATAACTCACATCCCATTGCATTTTCCTTCTGTTAAGAAGCTCACATTTGACCTGATACTGTTCATAGTTTCAGGGAAACAATGCTTATCAACAAATGTAGGCATGATGTTACCCATTAGTATTTGACAAAATCTTCCGTCACATGGAAAGTGAGGGTAGCCACTCACCTACCTTCAATGTGGCCGCATAAAATCTTCCGTACGTGTTCATGCTGGCTTAGTGCCATCTGTCGTTATGCTACAGTTGATGATTATAATGAAGATAATGTAATGAGGAACAAACAGTACTAAAACAATTTTTAAAAAGTCAATAGTGAAGTCATCTAAACCACTTTACAATCCATGCACAATGCATATTAGATTGAAAAATCTGCTTGGAAATGAACCAGAATGTGTGGGCTGAAGGCACACCTGGCATTAGGCCTCAGGCTTCATTTACAAAAAAGTGACAAATTTCAGACTTCAACAAAGTGACCAAGACCAAGTGAATTTCAATAACTGTGTTAAATCAAAAAGAGATCTACCAATCAAAAACATATTTGAATAAATTCCAAAGGAGGTTTGTATTTGAATTGAGGAGCTCGACCTCCCTTCCTGGGTCACATATCTTAGACAAATAAACCATATGAGTGAAGCTTTTCTTTTATTCCCTTGGTGTACATTAACAGAATTAAAGGATCTTAGGCAATCAAAATTGTCACAGTGCGGCATTAATGGAAAACATGATCAGGATCCTTGGAATACAATTTATATTCCATCTATAGTATTTGAGTATAGCTCATTCCTGACGATCTCTTCTGAGATGTCAGCTCAGCCCATTCTTGGGATATAAATCATGTCTCATGTCTTCTTATGTTATGCTTTCTATATTATATGTTTGCCCCAGGCAAGCTATGATGTGCTATCCCAGGGAAGAGGTAGCTCTTTTTTCTTTATCTCTCCTCTGGCATCCAATAATTTGTCCATTTGGTGAACAATGATGAGTTCCAGTATCATATAATATTTGGTGCATGAAGTTGACTACACAATGCACAAGAAGTGAAAACATGACAGTGTTATATATGATCAGGTCCACAAGTGGTGCTAATACCCTTTTTGCTACGGATACCCTCATTCATAGTTTAGTTACCTCTAGATTGACAACACCAATGCTCTCCTGGCCGGCGTCCTATCTTCCACCCTCCATTATCAAGCTTATCCAAAACTTTGCTGCCTATATCCTAATCCAGCCCAAATCTTGTGCACCCATCACTCCTGTGATCACCAATGATCCAAGTTTAAAATTCTCATCCTTGTTTTCAAATTCCTTCATGGCTTCACCCTTCCCTATCCTTATAATCTCCTCCAGTCCTACAACCATCTGAGAGCTCTGCATTCCTCAACTCAGGCCTTACGCATCCCCCACTCCTTATAACGCACCACTGCTGGCCGTGCCTTCAGCCATGTCTAAGCACTAGAATTCTCCCCATAAACCTCTCTGCCTCTCCACCTCTCTCTCTTCCTTTAATACTCTCCTTAAAAAGTAGTCAGGCCTCATAATATTTCCTTTAGGTCAGTGTCAATTTTTGTCTGATTGCACTGCTGTGGAGTGTCTGCCCATGTAAAAGGCACTATGTAAATGCAGTTATTGTTGTTTTAATATTATTTCACACAGAGACAAATGCATGGTTGAGTCTATGGGGGAAGTTTTATCCTGGCGCCGGGGGTCTCAACGTCAGGAGAAACTGACGCTGAAATCCCCACATCGCCTCTTATTTATTTAGAGATACAGCACTGAAACAAGCCCTTCGGCCCACCAAGTCTGTGCCGACCAACAACCACCCATTTATACTAATCCTACATTAATCCCATATTCTCTACCACATCCCCACCATTCTCCTATCTACACTAGGGGCAATTTTTAATGGCCAATTTACCTATCAACCTGCAAGTCTTTGGAGGTGGGAGGAAACCGGAGCACCCGGCGGAAACCCACGCAGACACAGGGAGAACTTGCAAATTTCGCACAGGCAGTACCCAGAACTGAACCTAGGTCGCTGGAGCTGTGAGGCTGCGGTGCTAACCACTGCGCCACTCTGGAAGGCTGGCCAAAATTATTGTCAATCAGGCACTTAAGTGGACAGCGGCAGGCCCTTCATAGGATTTAGGACACCGTCGCTGAACATCCGGGCCTTGCAGAGCTGCCGGCCAATCAGAGGCCAGGAGCTGCAGTGCCACTGTGGAGATGGTGGCTGCTGCTGTAGCTGCACCCACTGGAGGCCGAGGAGCATCGCTGGAGCCAGGTGTAAGGTAGGTCAGGGCAGGAAGGGTCTTGCAGGGTGGGGACTACGGGAGAGGGTGTAACAGCAAGGGAAGAGGGCGGCCCTCAGTGGCCCTTCCCAATGCCGGATCCCTTGTTCAGGCATTAAGTTCCTTTGAATGAGGGACCCCCTCCCGCCATTGCCGGAGCCGGGAAACAACCCGTACGGTTTTTCGTGCCCTGCTTCCCGTGTGGCGACAGGGCTGCCCGCCGCTTGGGTAATCGCGGCTGTGGTGGAAAGAGCCCTTAACTGGGGGTTAATTACCCAGTTAAGGGCCTCAATTGGCAGGAGGGCGGATAGACCGTTCAAAGGCCTTCCAGCCCCGGACTAAATTTCGGCAGAGGCGGGATGGTGGAAGGTCCCCACCCACTACCATCCGACCCAATTTTATGCTCTACTGCCTCCAAACCTGCCACGGGGGAAGAGCATAAAATTCCACCCGATAACCATGATCATTTTGTGAGGTCTAGTTTTCCATTTTTGGCACAGTGATGTGCATGAATACTGTCATTAGGCATTGTGAGAGTGGGTCCTTGGAAGTGCATAGGCATTTCAGAGGTTGTGGAGCATGTCATTTATCTGCACTTGCATTTTATGCAGCTTAACAACAATGTACATTTAGATAGCACTTTTAACATAGGAAAACATTCCAAGTCACTTCAGAGAAATGTTATCAAACTCCTTATTTGCAGCAAAGCTTCACAACTTCTGCTCCCATGTTTAATGTTATTAAATGATGCCGTGCTTGTGGTTGGTAATCTGACTCCTGATTTCCCTACCAAAATAACCAAAGTTCGAACATTTAATTTAGGAAAATTATAGTGACAATGTGAAGCTTGATCGCATGATGCAAGAAGTGGCTTGTCAGATATAGTCCTGTAAAACAAAAATGCTCCCAGACTGTTGTTATGATGTTACTTCAGAAGGTATAGGTTTTGTATAACATTGTTCATCAACCCGGGCTACATGCTGTAAGCATGTGGGGGCAATTTACACCAACATTAAACAGGTGTACTTAATGAAAGTCAACTGCTAAAGGAGAAAATTGTTTGGAAACCATCACATAGAACATTTATCATTGATAAAACCCTCCTCATAACAAAGAGGAAAGTAAAAAGGCAAATATAATTTATTCTTATAATTCTGTAAGTGAAATTGTTCATATTTGGAAGTATTGAGAATAAGACCCTTTGTCATGCCAATTTTACAAGTTATGCTTTCTGCCAAACTGTACTCCATTTAACGCACAGTATTGTGAGTGCATTGTTGGAAAAATTGTTTGATCATCAAGGAGCAGTTGGTTAGCACAGCAAATGTAGTGAATTGTCCAGATCATCCCGGAATACACTTGTACTGTTTTATTCTGATATATTTAACTTCTAAGAACGGACCATTGTTGATAAAAACCATGGCAAGCAGAACAATGCTGGTAATAAGCATCATGCTAAACTGTTACAGTCAGAATCAGATAAAGAAAGTGAAGTAAAAGAGAACATTGTCATTGGATATGTTAAAACCAAGAACCCAAAATAAATTAAATCAGTTGACACAACAGATGGAGAATAAACGTTCTAACCATGTTGTGAAACTGGGCAGGTTTTTTTCTATATAGTATTACTTTTTTCAATTTATTATATAATTTTATGTTAATAGCTGATAACATTTCTCCCCTCCTTTTCTCCACTGGTTTTATCTGTTTGCCTCCAGAAAGCACTGGCACCCTCCAGTACCTGCGCATCACAGCCTTTCGTCAGGACTAGATCATAATAACAGGCTATTCAAACATGGAGGCATCCCAATCCAACCCAGTTTAGTCCTCGCCTGAAGTTTAAATAGGATCAGGAGCAGGTACCAAGGCCAATATTCCGCTCTGAAAACTAAGGCACAGAGACTAATGGCATGTCACTGTCACTGCTAAACCAATGATACCCTGCAGCATAATTAGGAATTAACAAAACAAGACAGGGCGTTTTTTTCTTCCTTTCAGATGTCAAGGAACGCAAGCTCCAACAGCTGATGGGGACGAATGCTCCTCCAGATTCTCCTTCCGCTTCACTTCCCTCTGACCTCACCCCTTCTGACCTGACCCCTTGCCGTGTCTTCACTATACCCTCTGACCTCCCCCTCTCTGATGCTGCACTGTTCCGAAGAAGGGTCACTGACCCGAAACGTTAACTCTGCATCTCTTTCCACAGATGCTGCCAGACCCGCTGAGTGGTTCCAGCATTTCTTGTTGTTATTTCAGATTTCCAGCATCCGCAGTATTTTGCTTTTATATTATAAGAGAGGGCGTTGCCTCAGTATTTTAACATTCGTCCTCAAAACTGACACTTAGACCTCCTGGAAGTAATTAAAAGATGCCTTTGGGTGTATCTCTCTGTGGTGGCAAATGTTTTTAGAAAGTTAAGATATTGCATTGGAAAATAGTTTTGAACTTCCAAGGTCAAGTCAGGTCTAAAATATATTCACAGTCTCCATTGAACCTCATGGGTACTTTATAAATTGCTTTTTTTAAATTGCATAGAAATATCAGCACTGGTCCATGCCATTGTTTATCCTCCTCACGAACTTCCTCTCACCCTACTTCATCTAATCCTATCAGCATAACTTCCTTTCCTTTATCCCTTATGTATTTACCTACCTTTCCTTTAAATGCATCTACGCTATTTGCCTCAACTGCACCATGTGGTGGCACTGTTTTGAAATTGTTTATAGTGCTATCTGTGCTGTCAAAACATTCTAAATTTACCAGCTAGGAGGATAGTTGTGTACATATGTGTAAATGCCGGAGGCAGACAGTTCTCTCCTGGTTGCTCAAATGTGATATGCAGTTTGCAGCAAGACTTGACTTTGCGGGCTGGGAATTGCACTGCACAATTAGCAGGGGGAAACTGCATGTGCCAGAGGAGGCTGGTCTGAGAACCAGCTGAAATTGGTTCTCTGGCCTAATATTATCATTTTCAATGAGCTGCCAGCACCTATGACCCCTGTTGAGGGATCCAATGTTGGATCGTTTGCTGCCTCATTGGCAGCTGTCCTCAGGGAAGGAGAGTGAGAGGGTGATTGCTGGATAGCTATGATGTGCTGTGGAGATGGGAGGAGCCCTCCTGCTCCTATTGGTTCTACATCAAACATCAAAAAAAATTACTTGGCTTCTTGGTGGCAGCCATTTGCTAGGCTGTGTCCATAAAATCTGAGCACAGCACGTTTAGTGTCTGTTCCACTTAGGGCAGCCCCATTTCCCAAAGGGATCCTTAAACAGCAAAGGGCCCCTTATATATACGAAATAGGGGGCCTAAAACTTGTTTTAGATGGCTATCCCAGGTGCCTGAACAACGACCCGACCCAATATTGGGTTGCATATCTTTCAAGTCTCCTTGGGGCGCAGGACGTTGGTCCCCAAAACTGGCTTGTTTTATGCCTGGTAAACAGAAGTACTGAGGTCCAATTTCTATCCTGCAGTGTCTTACTGATGTTATCTGGTGGTTGGCAAAGGTTTTCATTCTTTCAGCTGTAAAAAGCACAAGATTATACAAAACAAAAATTTTTAAACCCTCTCAAAAGAACATTAATGAGATAAACAGAATGTACAGTTTTCACTTGTAATTATGCCACAAGCGAGTTACTCAGTCAGCGTTATTATGGAGATAAAAATCACAATCTGTAGGGGAGGCATGACTTTCCTGCTTTTATATCATGAATTAGTTTTACAGACATAGCTCAGTAACAAAAGGAACTCTTTAACTTTGGCTATATGCTGGGTTATCACTTATCAGTGTTCGCTCAAGCCTAGAATACGGAGCAGCATTTAGGGCTCTGGGAACGCCAGAGGCAGCCTTTGTACTGCATGGCCTACAAATTAAATACCTTTGTTTTCTCTCCAGCAGTGTGCAGGTGGCTAGTTTGGTTCATATCATGCCTTAGTGCTAACTCAAAATGAGACCATTAAGCCCGAGTGAAGGGCAGTGACATTTACATTAAATACATGAAACACTATCTCAAGATGGAAGACTTTCATGTGTAGATCAGCGAACTCATTTTTGATGACACCCTAAATCAGCTTCATGGTCAGTTTTCTCATTCTGAACAAGAACTGGGATGCCATTGTGATATTTTGGGCTGTATGTTACCTGATCTGGAATTAATGCAGAATAATTACAAGGCCTTTGCTCTTGATTACACTACTGTAATAGGCAGTCGGCCAGTGTTTGAGCTACAGCTGCTCTGGAAATTGAGTCGAAAGAGATAATATGATAAAGGCAATAATAAAAAGCTCCCATGTAAATGATCAGAATTAGCATTTTGTCAGTGATTGAAGAAATGCTATACCTCATTTGGATCAAGACACTTGCTCTTTGTTTAAGAGTATCGGCCACAATAGGATGATCTTGCCGGAAACAATTAAAGGATGTTCAGAACCAAACCATTTGTCAAAGTTCACTCAGCTGTCAGGCATAGAAGAGTCTGGTGCAGTGTAAAGCTGATCAACTTGTCCTTAAATTGCAAAACAGTTTTGGCTTCATAGCATATTTAAATGATAGGAGATGTATTATTGTAACTGCTCAGGAGTGCAGTAACATGCCTGCCAAATGGGGCAAAACTAGAGTCTAATTGTGCTCAGATCTTGTTATAATAACCAAGAACAAACTTACCATTGTAACATTTTTTTTTTACTGCCAGTCCCATCCGAAGCTCTATGGACAAGGCCACCCTTCCCAGAGTAACCGCTTATCAGACGAATTAAGTCAGATGTCTAGATTTTCCCAGTAATTAAGCACTGACTATAATCCATTAAAATAACGGGGCTAATTTTAACCTAACTCAACAGGCAAGAAACCCATGGAATTGTTTTACACCTTGCCCAATATTACTCTCCACTGACTGCATTGACCCTCTCCTGCCTGTCAGTGGCGGGGGAAGGGGAGTTAAAATCAAGGTCACTAACTCTGTCTCAGTGATTGCCGTGTCTATTGGTTCTCTCCCTTTCCCTACCCCCCTTCACTCTCTACTTCCTGCGCCCTTACTAAAATGCTTGTTTGTTAACCCTAAGTCTGATGAAGAGCACACACCCGAAATATCGTTCCCATTGAAGTTGCTGACTGATCTGCTGTGTATTTCCAGCATTTTCTATTCATAGTACAATAATTGACATGGTGAGTAATCATCTTTCTCCTTTGAAGAGTGGCACAGCTGCAACCTACAGAGAGGCAAAACATTAAAACAAATTTCAAACCATCACAGTAACAGACAAAACCAGTGTCCTCAAACAAGTCTGCACAGTGAGATGAAGGCTATAATGTTTGAAGAATCTATGCAAGGACGACCAAAGCACTGCCTTGAACTGTTCCTCTAGAGGGACAGAAATTGCAGCTGCTCTGGAAGATGCAACATCTCTGGTTGAGTGAGCTCTAATAGAAAAGGGACATTCTCTGTTTGTCAAGATATAAAAGAATGAGATGTATTCTGTTATCCTTGTCAACAGCCTTTACTTCTAAATAGGGCAACCCAAATCTCTTCACAAAATAAAGATTGACGGATTGGCCTGACTCTATGCAGCGCACATCTGAAATAAAAACTGTTCTGTTGATGTCAAGATGCTGACATTTTATAGTTTGTGTCAATGTAGATGAGGATAACCTTTAGTTAAAACTATTGACCGATTTAAATAGAAGTTGTTACTACCACAGGAGGGACCTTATGGTGAGGTCAAAAACTATTTTATCCTTTTCAAACTTGTATTAAATTACACTGTGCATTCCACTTTTAAGCTAGCTTTAGAAATTATTAGGAAAACGTTATTAGCATTACTAAACAGTGTTAACATCATAGTGTGCAGCGCCAGCACTATTTGAGGTATGCAAAGGAAGTGTAATATTTTAATGTTTCCAAACACTCTGATAGAGAATTTCTGCAGTGTAGTACTATTGATTACAGATTGGCCTGAAGATGTGCGTGTTGGCACTGCCACGTTTATCAGAGCTTACATCACAGACAGAGGCCATTTGGGCTGGTTTCTTAATTTTTAAAAAAGACTACATTTTGGGCATAGATGGGTTTTTTTGGTAGGTGTAATAGTGATTGATGTGTCTCTCAGTCACTGTGATCTATTGAGAAATACAAAAGCGCAGATAAAAACTAATCTAGGCCAATTGAAAGAGAAAATAAACCTGGAAAATCCCCCCCCCCCTCCCCCCCCCCCCGTGCCTCCAAAATGATCAAGACAAGCCCCAGAGCTCACAGTGAGTTTACGTGATGGAGAATATTAATAAGGTATTTGCTAGCATTTTGCCACCTCTCAACACATGTCTTGCAGTTCTTAAATTTCTTCAAACTGAGAGAAGCAGCTGCTTTTTCTTTTGCTGACATTTTTCCCTCATGCAACTCTCCATAAGCGATATCGGCCAACACATTTTTTAGTTCTGATGCTCTCTTGGCTTTGTCTTTCCAAAACGTATAGGGGACTGTTTTCCTTTTCTTGGTTTCCAGGGATAGATTTCTGCATAGGAATCTTGTCTCATCTTCAATAATACAATTCAACAGGAAATACAATAAAAATAGTAGCTATTTTGCATAAACCTCAGGGAAGTGTCATTGCGCATGTTCACACAGTCCATTGTAAGGCTTTCTGCATTGAAACAGGGATGATAATCATTTTTTACTGAAAATTCTTGGCTGGTTTTTGCGGTGCTTATGATAAGTAATAATTCATTTCCCTGAATATGGAGATTAAATATAACCTGCTAGCATTTCTTTGATTTTTTTTAGATGTATATTGGAGTTGTTTTTTAAAAACAAAATCTAGCCAGAATCCCTTTTTTTTTTGCTTTATTCGCCATTCAATGTTATTATCTCTATTAGTGTTTCACATAGAAAGAGCCAGGTGCTGAAGCTAATGGAAAGGGAAGGGGCAGGGGCAGGCAGAAGGATGGTCAGGACAGTTGAGGCTGGCCAACGTAACTTTGGAGGACAGCCTCCATTTCACACCTGAACACCTGTCTTCGGCTTCCAGGTTTGACCTGCACATCTATGTGGTTCCTGGCTCGATCTTCTGAGGAGACAAGTCAGTATTCCCCAGTTCCCAGTTCAGGCCAAATCTTGCGTTCCTCCCACAACTTCCCATGCCACTCCCCACCCCGCCCCCCCCACCCCCCGCACATTACTCCCCCATCACTCCGCAGTCAGCCAAACTGAGGCTCACTATTGTTCCATAGTCTGGAAGTTGCTCAAAATCAAAGTTGTGCATTAACCTCTAGATAGTAGCCAAATTTCACTGCAAAAAGCATCATAACTCGCCAGCTTCTTCAACAGAATGCTCGACTTGGAGGTTCCATCTGCCCTGTGACCCCCATGACCAGCAAATCTGATTTAACCTTGGCACTGGCTTCCTCTTTACACCTTAGTCTTGTTCATACAGAGTTAATCTTATTTTCAGTTTCTGAACAAGATGTAGTTGCTTGGAACAATCAAAGGATTAAGGTTAGCTTGAGTGGATAATGGTTATCCTCCTCCTCCCCTGAACATGCTGGTTCAAGCTTCTCTAATTTTGTCAATCCAAGACATTTTAGAATAATATTTCACTCAGCCCTTAGGTTGACTGGTCTTCAACATTCTGGAAAATAGTTTAGTTGCAATGACAGTTATGGAACATTCTTATGGATTAGGTGTCATCTGGGAACCTGAAGGTTAAAGTTGTATGTTTATTTTAATTAACTTTTCATAAGTTACTGGATGAACTGAAAAGCCCTGAATACCGCCCTAAATTTTGTCAGAGTTGCCATGCATTCTTCCACTGAAATCTTAGCAAAAGTAATCAAATATAATCTCCTGGTTTCAATTGCACAAAGTTACTTATATTCTCTTTTCTGCAATTCCTGGTATGATTGAAGTGTCAGGTTAATAAGGCCTCCTGATATCCTTATAATTCATTTCCATGGTACCCTTCTCCTGTCATTTACTGATAGTTTATGTGGACATGGCATCATCCTTGGTAGAGACAAGAGGTTTTCATTGTTAACATCTGCAAGACAATTACCTGGAAATCAATCCACAAGTAAACTAAACCCGGTAAAGTGGATATATCCACACCTCAGCAGATGCTGCTTTAGACGGGAAAAGCCTGAAGACAACTTCAGGGTTCTTGACACTTCCAAATTAAAGGATGGCAGCATTGGAATTTCAAATTGTGGTGCAAGATGGGCAGCTGCCCTAACTTTCCAGAACTTTGGTAATTAAAAGTATGTTCTTTTTCTCATCTTCACTTCAGTTTTCTCTTTTTATTTTTCTGGTTCAATTCATTTATATCTTTTTTTTAAAATTCTGTTCTTGTGTTATATGTGCATGTACCCATTTCAATATTTTTGTTTCATATATGTGTGTCAGTGTTTGTGTGAAAATTTCCCTCATTCTCCTTTACTTCCCCTCCTATAACACTGAAACAGAGTGAGAGAATTTGTTCATTTATAAGTGGAAGAACTCAGGCTTGATTATGATCCATTGACAAATGCTGCGTGTCGGAAAGGGTACCGCCACAGTCTTCATGATCAGCACGTGGAATACAAAGGCTATGGAATGCTGTTTACATTATCTTTTGCCCCAACATATGGAGGAGACACAGAAATGTACCTTTGCATCCACTCTTGGTATGATCCACAATAACCTATAAAACTGCAATGTTATAAAAATGAAAGCTTAAGAGAATGGATCAGGAAACATTTCGCACAATGGTGTTTTCACATTTGTTCATTTTAGTTGTAATCCTTCATCCAACAAAATATTCCTCTTCCAGACCAGCTGTTCCTTAGAAACTCCACATCCCAGGTGATAATAAGGCTGTCTGTGCAAATTGCACAGACACTATATCCCTGCTTATGGTTTAATTCTGGAAATCACAGTAGATGTGATCATTTTAATTACTTCTGCTTGAAAGCCATGTTATAATTATGCCTGTTAATAAGAAACTTCAACTAACTTGGCATGCTTTAACTCACCTGTGAACAGCGAAATATGTTAATTGTCCCAACAGGCCAGACTGTGATTATATCATTTTAGACAGCAGCCTAATGAAAAGCAACAAATTAAAACTTATTTTATTACTATAGTCTTTAAAAGTGCATCTATATTTCTGTTAACAGAACACATCTATCATTGTTGTGTCCATAGATGAATCAAGGATGATAGGGAAAATTTAACTTCTGCTGCTCGGTGAAAATATGGTGGTAGTGCAGTTCGAACGGAGATGGTGGACTTACCTCCATGTTTTTGCTTCACCACCTTATTTCCAGCCTTCTGCTAGGTGACTGAGGTCCCTGCCTGAAACAGCTAGGAGCCCCGTTCATCCATGATCTACATAGGACCCTGATGCCATTTTAATTGCCTATTGGGTGGATTGTGCACTATGAACTAAGTAAAATCTGGCTGAACACCAGAAGTCTTTTGACGTAACAATAAAAAAAGTGTGCTCCTCCAAGCCCTGGAAGAATAAAGTGGCTGCTACTGATCCCAAGCTCTCGCACCTTGCAATCACAACCACCGTCCCCCTAGACCTACCTGTTTCCTGGCCGGTTCAGCTTCCAGGCATTCAAAATGTGCAGCTTCCCGCATATATGTTAATGATGCCCAGTCTTTGAGGACCTCCGGGCTTCCCTCTGGCACTATTGGCTGGCCTGCTTGCATGCTCTTCTGGTTGGCCACCTGATGGTTAAAATCTACCTCCATATTTATGTAGCAATGTTTTATGTTAAAATCAACACTTTAACTGAGATATTGGTTAAAATGTGACAAGACATTTAGTTCTTCAAACAGTATTACAATATATCCTGAACACAGACATCAACTATAATCTAAACATTATTAGAATTAGAATATTACAGCGCAGTACAGGCCCTTCGGCCCTCGATGTTGCGCCAACCTGTGAAACCATCTGACCTACACTATTCCATTTTCATCCATATGTCTATCCAATGACCACTTAAATGCCCTTAAAGTTGGCGAGTCTACTACTGTTGCAGGCAGGGCGTTCCACACCCCTACTACTCTCTGAGTAAAGAAACTACCTCTCACATCTGTCCTATATCTATCACCTCTCAACTTAAAGCTATGTCCCCTCGTGCTTGCCATCACCATCTGAGGAAAAAGACTCTCACTATCCACCCTATCTAACCCTCTGATTATCTTATATGTCTCTATTAAGTCACCTCTCCTCATCCTTCTCTCCAAAGAAAACAACCTCAAGTCCCTCAGCCTTTCCTCGTAAGACCTTCCCTCCATACCAGGCAACATCCTAGTAAATCTCCTCTGCACCCTTTCCATAGCTTCCACATCCTTCCTATAATGCGGTGACCAGAACTGCACGCAATACTCCAGGTGCGGTCTCACCAGAGTTTTGTACAGCTGCAGCATGACCTCGTGGCTCCGAAACTCGATCCCCCTACTAATAAAAGCTAACACACCATATGCCTTCTTAACAGCCCTATTAACCTGGGTAGCAACCTTCAGGGATTTATGCACCTGGACACCAAGATCTCTCTGTTCATCTACACTACCAATATTCTTAGATAATGGGCCCCATTTTAACTCTGAGTAAGTGAGAGTTAAAAATTTGACAATATTGCTGTCAGGATGTTACACAGGAGGTCATCACTGTATAGTGAATGTCACAGCATACAAAACTGAGACTTTTGGGGGAGATTCTAACCCAGCCTGTCAGTGGATATGAGTGGGTGTGCAGTTAAAATAGTTGCTGAATGACTTACCGCCCAATTCATGCCTACTGATCTCTTAACAGGGTCCTTCTTTTAGGTGGCTGCGTAACCTGCCTGACTCAAGCAGGAGCGTCATCAATAACATGCAAGTCAAGGTACTGTGATGTCAATAGGAACGGCACACTGAGTGGGACAGCTGTCATGGGTGCTCTGCTCAGTAAAACCTGGGGCAGAGGCTGAGGGGGAGCCGAAAAGAGGGGGTCCTCGAAGATAAGTCAAAAGCTTAGTACTGTGTGTTCCTCCAGGCCCCAGAAGGAAAGTCTGGGCCTCTACTTATCTTCTGGAAGAGCAGTGGATAGGAGTGGACCTGTGGGAGGAATACGGAGTGGCCGGCAGTTAAATAAAGCCCGAGGATCGCGGCCTACAGCACTTACCTTCTGGAGTCCAGGCGCACCTGATTTTGAAAAAAAGTGAACAGTGACATCACAGGAAAGGTGTAAGGTGAATAGTTGATGAGTAACTACTGTTAGGGAGTATCTGTAAATAGCTGGGTTAGTACACTGCTGATGTTTTATCTTTTCTCTAACATTTAAGTCTATCTACTAAGTAGAAGCTGAAGTACAAGTAGTCAGTAGATGATTACCTGCTTGTTCGTTTTACTTATAACCATTTTATTGTGTTTATTTAACTTCTAATTTTAGTGCAGTAAATAAATAATTCGAGGCATGGCAGGGCTGCTCACACCCGTCAAATGCCCATGTCCTGGACAACTGCATGTGTAGAAAGTGCCACCAAATACAAATCATCAAGGTCCGAATCTTGGAACTTGAGGAGCAGCTGGAGTCACTGAGGTGCATTCGCGAGGATGAGAGATACGTGGATAGCACGTTTCAGGAGGTGGTCACCCCACAGCTTAAGAGACCACAGGCAGAGAGGGACTGGGTGGCTGCCAGACAACCAAGAAGGACAAAATAAAAACAGAAAGTGCTGGAAATACTCAGCAGGTTTGGCAGCATCTGTGGAGGGAGAAGCAGAGTTAACGTTTCAGGTCTGTGACCTTTCATCAGACCTGTTCAGATCAAAAAGCCTAGAGGACTATAGAAAGTGCAGGGGTGAAGTAAAAAAGGAAATTAGGAAAGCAAAGAGAGGACCTGAAAAAATATTGGCAGGTGAAATCAAGGAAAACCCATAGATGTTTTATGAGTACATTAAGAGCAAGAGGATAACTAAGGAAAGGGTAGGGCCTATCAGTTATACAAGCTAACTTATGCATGGATGCAGAAGATGTGGGCAGGGTTCTTAATGAGTACTTTGTCTCTGTCTTCACATAGGAGAGGGATGATGCAGACATTGTGGTTAAAGAGGACGAGTGTGAAATATTAGAAATGATAAGCATAATGAGAGAGGAGGTACTAGAGGGTCTGACATACTTTGAAAGTGGATAAATCACGAGGGCCGCATGGATTGTATCCCAGTCTGTTAAAGGAATCCAGGGAGGAAATAGCGGATGCTCTGAGGATCAGGTGAGGTACCAGAGGATTGGAGGCCTGCAAACGTTGTACCATTGTTTAAAAAGGGTGCGAAGGATAGGGCAAATAATTATAGGCTGGTCTGTCTGACCTTGGTGGTGGGTAAACTATTAGAATCAATTCTGAGAGACAGGATAAACTGCCACTTAGAAAGGCACGGATTAATCAGGGATAGTCAGCATGGATTTGTTAAAGGAAGGTTGTATTTTACTAACTCAATTGCATTTTTTGAGGAAGTAACAAGGAGGATTGATGATGGTAGTTCAGTGGATGTTGTCTACATGGATTTTAGTAAGGCATTTGACAAGGTCCCACATGGCAGACTGGTTAGAAAAGTAAAAGCCCATGGGATACAGGGGAATGTGGCAAGTTGGATCCAAAATTGGCCCAATGACGGGAAACAAAGGGTAATGGTCAGTAAATGTTTTTGCCAATGGAAAGCAATTTCCAGTGGCATTCCACTGGGCTCAGTGTTAGGTCCCTTGCTGTTTGTGATATATATTAATGATTTGGACTTAAATGTGAGAGGCATGATTGGGAAATTTGCAGATGACACAAAAATTGGCCGTGTAGTTGATACTGAAGAGGATAGCCGTAGACTCCAGAATTATATCAATGGTTTGGTTGAGTGGGTGGAAAAGTGGCAAATGGAATTCAAGCCAGAGAAGTGTGAGGTAATGCATTTGGGAAGGGCAAACAAAAAAAAGGAATACACAATAAATGGGAGGATATTGAGAGGGTTAGAGAAAGTGAGAGACCTTAGAGTGCATGTTCACAGGTCTCTGAAGGTGGCAGGACAGGTAGATAAAGTGGTGAAGAAGGCATATTGAATGCTTTCCTTTATTGGCCGAGGTATATAATACAAAAGCAGGGATGTAATGCTGGAACTGTATAAAACGCTGGTTAGGCCACAGCTGGAGTATTGCGTACAGTTCTGGTCACCACATTACAGAAAGGACATAATTGCTCTGGAGAGAGTACAGAGGAGATGAACAAGAATGTTGCCAGGGCTTGAAAATTACAGCTATGAGGAAAGATTGCATAGGCAAGGGTTTTTTTCCTTGGAACAGAGCAGGCTGAGGGCTGACTTAATAGAGGTGTACAAAATTATGAGGGGCCTAGATAGAGTAGCCAGGAAGGACGTATTTCCCAGAGTGAAGAGGTCAAATACCAGGGGACACAGGTTTAAGGTGATTGGTAAAAGGATTAGAGGGAACATGAGGAAAAGCTTTTTCACCCAGAGGGTGTTGGGTGTCTGGAATTCACTGCCCGGATTGGTGGTTGAGGCAGAAACCCTCAACTCATTTGAAAGGTACCTGGACATGCACCTAAGTGCTGTAACCTGCAAGGCTACGGACCAGGTGCTGAAAGGTGGGTTAGACTGGTTGACTAGTTTTTTCAGTTGACGCAGACACGATGGGCTGAATGGCCTCCTTCTGTGCCATAACTTTTCTACGGTTCTGTGGATCTACTGTCCCGTTCTTCCCACAAATGACCTCAATTTCCCCCACCCAGCAATTTATCTTGTTTCCAGCAAGGCAACCTCCAGTACCCATGGTTCTAACCTTCCCAAAGCCAGCCAGCTGCCTCTTTCTGCCCATATCAGTGGGGGAGAGGGTGGAAGTGCACAGCTGGCTCACATGATACAAATGTGGTCCTGGAGTCAAAATGGCCGATTTTTAAGATAATGGGTTGAAATTTATAGTCCCGCCCATGCGGGCTGCACGTCATGCAGCCACCACAGGATGAAGTGTGGCAGCTCATTTAAATAGCCAGGGGTGTTCCCCCCCCACCCCCCCCCACCATGGCGCTGTCACCATTTTTAAAGGGCTTTGAGCCTGGCCGTTCCATTCAAATATTTAAAGGTTCAGTGATGTTAAAAAATTAAATAAATTTATCTTGCCCCTTTTCCACCCCCCCCCCCCTAATAACCATAGAATGAATTACTTGCCCCTCCCCCCAAAAATACTTACCTTGTCCAGCTGACCTTGCCCCCCCCCGCCCCCCGCAAAGTGCATAAACTTTACACTATAACCCTTCTCACCATCCCCTACACCAGTAATATGACTTTGACCCCACTCCACACCCTCCCCCCTCCCCCGCACTGAGAATCTTATCTGCTCCCCCCTCCCCACCAGTGTTCCGCCTTGGTTCCTTGGACGGGGATCCAAAGGTGCGGGAGTGCCAGCCACCAGCACAAAAGTCGCTCTGGGACAGATGGTGGGTGTGTAACGGTTATTAATTCATTTATTTTAATGAATTTAAATATTTAAATTAGGCTCCCTCTGCCAAGCAGCAGGGGGTGTGGGGGGAGGTGGTGCCGCCATGAGGCTTCTCCACCACCGGCAATATCGGGCCGGGCCTCTCCCAGAAGCATTTTCGGGCCCCCTCCGCCACGACCCCGATGTCAGGGAGTCTGTAAAATTCAGCCCAATGGCACCAATTCTCTGACCAAGTTACAATGAGAAATAATGGGATATCAACTCTACCTTTGTTTACAAAATAAAAAACTGCACTACACATATTATAATTATTTTTGACCTTAATTATGACTGGTCTATTCACTCTAAAATGTTCCACCTTTCCCTAATTGGTAGACATTAGTGACCCTCGATGATCTTGCTCATTTTATTCCAATTTTTGCTGAATTAATCCACTGAAAGGGTTCAACATTTTGCTGGCATCTTTTCACTCTGGCAGAGGGTCAGTGCCTTCCAAATGAGTCAAATCATAGCATTGATATTGAAGAAGAGGAAATCAGTTCTAGCTAAGCAAGCTGAGTTCGAAGAAAGATCAACAATTCTTGAGAAGGAACATGAATAAATAGGATTTAGACTCAGGTAGGATTTAAGAGCAGCTATCCAATGCTCCAAACAGAATAGCTATGAATATGGAGACAAACATCACTGCTCTTAGCTTACCCCAGTTCATTGAACAGCAGAACCTCAATTCAGTAACTGACGAATAAGATCAATGATTTCTCAGAGGGCACTGTAAAACCTTACGTTCGACTTCAAAGAATTATTGAACTGTTTATCAATGTCCCTAGAACACAATAAATGGCTTTCATTGGGTCTCATACTCCCCATTCCATTGTCCCTTCAGTAAATAACAGAACACCAGTATCTTTCTGATTGTAAACACTCTCAGAACAATGGTCTCCTCGTTAAACTTAAAACAAATTCCTCAGGTCAGCATGCCTCTATAATTATAAATGGAAGATGAAGTACTACATGATTCAAATAAAAGCAAAATACAGCAGATGCTGGAAATCTGAAGTAAAAACAGAAAGTGCTAGAAATACTCAACAGGTCAGGCAGCATCTGTGGGGAGAGAAAGCAGGTCCTGATGTCTGGGAAACCCAGCCAGACAGGGTTAAAGCAGGTTAAATCTGAAATATTTAAATTGCAAACTCGTCTCCTGGGAGCAGGTTGGGTGCCCACCACTTGTCCCATCTCCTTTAAACCCAGGAGTGGGCTGGTTGAAGGTGGGTTGGCTGGAGTTAGGTTTGAGATATTTAAGTTTTATTATCTCACCTGACCCCAACCCATCCATTTTTGGGGGGTAAAGTTCACCTCCAAGTTTCTAATTGTGGTCTTAGTTGTGAGTTGCATTGCTATTTTTCACTTTTTGTTAGTAATGCTAAATATTGATATCTCAGTCCAAGTAGATTACATTTAAACTGATAAATATTACATTTTATTTTGTAAGAACACATCTTTCACTTCAGACCATATAGCTAGTGAGTAGAAGGGAAAAATAGAAATCACAGGTAACACAAACAGCATGGATTGAGAATTTCCTTGGTCTCTACGGATAATGACATTTTAAATACTTCGAGACATTTTCCTCAAGTGTTAATACTGAAGGAACATGCTTATTGTTTTGGTAGAAAGACTGAACAGAGGAAACCTCCACAAACACATTTACGATATCACTGCACATAATAACCAGAACAAATCTTAACACCACACTGGAGTTAGCATAGACAGAAGTACAACACTTCACTATCATGTTGCTGTATTCACACTCCATGCAAATTCACATCGATACAGACATACTGTTATGACAAGGCCATTGGTGTGATCATGGAAGTTAGAAATTCTATTAACCTTGGCACTCTAACCTCAAAATGTCATGAACATAGAGGAGACTGGGTGATGTAGTATGTTAGATACTGGACCACGATTTGAATCCAGTTCAGACTGACAAGATAATTGTCTCTCCTGCCTGCCAGCAGTAAGGACCATGCGCAAATTAAGTTTGGCAATCCCAAAATCCTAATGTCATTAGTGTCATGACAAAATCACATTGCCAACAAAACACCATACTGTCATTAGCACATTAATCCCAAATTACAGTTCCATTAGCACAGGCACCCCAATATCACATTGACACAGCTACTAAAACATAATGGCTCTAATTGCATGATTATAATGCAACTGTGAAACTGACAGTAACTTCTGGCATCTGCACATGCGCAGTTCAACGTGAAAAGTTTCTGTCAGTGATTCCTTGCTCTTCTACAGGGTGCACTGTTGATGTCCCCACAGATGGCAATCTTTAGAAATCACCGAACTGACTAGAACTTCCCATTTTATACAGTAATATTGCTGTTAAAAACCTCCAATAAAGTTACACCTTGTTAATGAGATGCAACTGGGTTTTTAATGGTGTACTAAGTCATAACAACTGCTGAAGAACCTCTCTGGCCCTGGAAAACTAATTTTATATTTGTGTAATGCCAATTTGTTCATCTATGATATAAGATCCATAGACTTTTAATAAAATAAAATTTGATATTTTAAAGTTTGTTTATGATATTTCAGCTTCCAATGTGTATGTCTCAATCATTATTTCACTCTCCGTAAAATTTATCAACAGTGAAGGGTCATCAGTGCATTTACGTTCTACTTTGCTGTCTGTGAGAACTCCTGAATGTGATCGGCTGTTTACCCTGCTCAATGATGTCACTGTTGCTGGACGCCTGGAAATCCCATTGACTTGGCACCAGATTCAAATTAAACTCGGGATAGGTGAAGTCCAAGCCACAGAGATCACTAAATTTTTGTCAGCCACTTACTTTGAGGTCAGCGTGAGCGCCATCACTTCACTGCTGATCTCAAAAATGTGGGTCATTATTTTGATGAATACAAGTTATATACATTGAGATTACAATGTCTTTATCATGAGCAAAAAAAGACATGGAACGTTTTGAACTTTACCTGCTGGTGGAAACTGAACAGGTGGAAATGATGCCTTCCCAAAGCTAGCAGGGCTCTTTTCTATATGTGCTAGCCATCTGGACTCACCTGTAATTTTGACTCAGCCACCTGAGTGAAAAGCCACAATGAGCTTCCTGCCAGATCAATCTGGCATGGGAGAGAATTGAGGTCCAAAAAAAGTGTGTTTTTCAAACTTTTTTGAAACAGTGCTCCTCTGGACCCAACAAGGAAAGCTTAGACCTCTGGCATACATGTGGAAACTGACGCTGTGCTTTTGAATGATGGCATCGAGGGGCAGCATGTAGATGAGAAATAGAAGACAGCCTAGGATAAATCCTTGAGGGACTCCAGAGATAACAGCTCAGGAGCAGGAAGAGAGGTCATTGCAGGTGAATCTATGGCTATGATTAGATAGATAAACATGGAACCAGGTGAGTGCCCACCCAGCTGGATGAAGGTGGAGACCGTTGGAGGAGGATAGTGTGGCCAACCATGTCAAAGGCTGCAAGCAGGTTAAGAGGGATGGTTTACCCCATGGGGTAGTCCTCACCGCTGATCCCAACACTTATCTGGCACAATTTCCCACCTCTTCTGTCTCAGCAAAAGGTGGGAAGTCAACTAACGGGATTTAAATGAAGCACGGCTGTTAAAATTGGTCAGGTCTCATTCTGTCAAGGGTGGGTAGGAAATTGCCTCACAAATGCAGTTTCCCTCTAGCTGGTAAAATCCAGGCCATTCACTTGACATTCAATATATTACACTATAATTGGTAATGTTGGAATGTGATTTAAAGTTTTGTTAGAGGCATTTGGATGATTGCATTGTAACAGTCTGTTTATTTTATGTTTAGCTGTCTAAATTATGCAAATGTACCATTACAGTATATATAAATTATTAACAATTTGTTTTTTGACAATGAAATACTACAACAATGAGAGAAAGTACAGTAAGATGAACAATATGAATACTTTATTTCAAAATAAAGGGAGGAAGAAATATTTTTCTCTTTTATAAAACGTGTATGGACTGGACCAAGAAAGGAAAATAAATGCAATAGGTCTGGCCTGGATTGAACACACTGTTTTCCAATTTAACTCCCGAGAACAAACCAACTACTTTAAATACAAACAATCAATGGAGGATACTAAGAAGCTTTTCAATATTTTGCACCATATTACACACAATGGTTGCTGTTAAAATAAATGGACAAGGAAACCTCCTACTGATTACCACCTACCGCCCTCCCTCAGCTGATGAGTCAATACTCCTCCATGTTGAACAGCACTTGGAGGAAGCACTGAGGGTGGCGAGGGCATAAAATGTACTCTGGGTGGGGGACTTCAATGTCCATCACCAAGACTGGCTCGGTAGCACCACTACTGACCAGGCTGGCCGAGTCCGAAAGGACATATCTGCTCGACTGGGTATGCGGCAGGTGGTAAGGGAACCAACAAGAGGGGAAAACATACTTGACCTCGCCGTCACCAATCTACCTGCCGCAGATGCATCTGTCCATGATAGTATTGGTAGGAGTGACCACTGCACAGTCCTTGTGGAGACGAAGTCCCGCCTTCACATTGAGAATACCCTCCATTGTGTTGTGTGGCACTACCACCGTGCTAAATGGGATAGATTTTGAACAGATCTAGCAATGCAAAACTGGGCATCCATGAGGTGCTGTGGGCCATCAGCAGCAGCAGAATTGTACTCAACCACAATCTGTAACCTCATGGCCCGGCATATCCCCCACTCTACCATTACCATCAAGCCAGGAGACCAACCCTGGTTCAATGAAGAGTTCAGGAGAGCATGCCAGGAGCAGCACCAGGCATACCTCAAAATGAGGTGTCAACCTGGTGAAGCTACAAAACAGGACTATCTGCGTGCCAAAATGCGTAAGCAAAATGCGATAGACAGAACTAAGCGATCCCATAACCAACGGATCAGATCTAAGCTCTGCAGTCCTGCCACATCCAGCCGTGGATGGTGGTGGACAATTAAACAACTAACTGGAGGAGGTGGCTCCACAAATATCCCCATCCTCAATGATGGGGGAGCCCAGCACATCAGTGCGAAAGATAAGGCTGAAGCATTTGCAACAATCTTCAGCCAGAAGTGCCAAGTTGATGATCCATTTCGGCCTCCTCCTGAAGTCCCCAACATTATAGATGCCAGATTTCAGCCAATTCGATTCACTCCGCGTGATATCAAGAAACGACTGAATGCACTGGATACTGCAAAAGCTATGGGCCCTGACAATATTCCGGTAATAGCACTGAAGACCTGTGCTCCAGAACTTGCCGCGCCCCTAGCCAAGCTGTTCCAGTACAGCTACAACCCTGGCATTTACCCGGCAATGTGGAAAATTGCCCAGGTATGTCCTGTACACAAAAAGCGGGACAAGTCCAACCCGGCCAGTTATCGCCCCATCGGCTTACTCTCAATCATCAGTAAAGTGATGGAAGGTGTCATCAACAGTGCCATCAAGCACTTGCTTAACAATAACCTGCTCAGTGATGCTCAATTTGGGTTCCGCCAGGGCCACTCAGCTCCTGACCTCATTACAGCCTTGGTTCAAACATGGAAAAAAGAGCTGAACTCAAGAGGTGAAGTGAGAGTGACTGCCCTTGACATCAAGGCAGCATTTGACCAAGTATGGCATCCAGGAGCCCTAGCAAAACTGTCAATGGGAATCAGGGCAAAACCCTCCGCTGGCTGGAGTCATACCTAGTGCAAAGGAAGATGGTTGTGGTTGTTGGAGGTCAATCATCTGAGCTCCAGGACATCACTGCAGGAGTTCCTCAGGGTAGTGTTCTAGGCTCAACCATCTTCAGCTGCTTCATCAATGACCTTCCTTCAATCATAAGGTCAGAAGTGGGGATGTTCGCTGATGATTGCACAATGTTCAGCACCATTCGTGACTCCTCAGATACTGAAGCAGTCCATGTAGAAATGCAGCAAGACCTGGACAATATCCAGGCTTGGGCTGATAAGTGGCTTGTAACATTTGCGCCACACAAGTGCCAGGCAATGACCATCTCCAACAAGAGAGAATCTAACCATCTCCCCTTGACATCCAACAGCATTACCATCACTGAATCCCCCACTATCAACATCCTAGGGGCTACCATTGACCAGAAACTGAACTGGAGTAGCCATATAAATACCGTGGCTACAAGAGCAGGTCAGAGGCTAGGAATCCTGAGGCGAGTAACTCACCTCCTGACTCCCCAAAGCTTGTCCACCATCTACAAGGCACAAGTCAGCAGTGTGATGGAATACTCTCCACTTGCCTGGATGGGTGCTGCTCCAATAACACTCAAGAAGCTCAACACTATCCAGGACAAAGCAGCCTGCTTGATTGGCACCCCATCTACAAACATTCACTCCCTCCACCACCGACGCACAGTGGCAGCAGTGTGTACCATCTACAAGATGCAATGCACCAAGGCTCCTTAGACAGCACCTTCCAAACCTGCCACCTCTACCAACTAGAAGTACAAGGGCAGCAAATGCATGGGAACACCACCACCTGCAAGTTCCCCTCCAAGTCACACACCATCCTGACTTGGAACTATATCCCTGTTCCTTCACTGCCGCAGGGTCAAAATCCTGGAACTTCCTTCCTAACAGCACTGTGGGTGTACCTACCCCACATGGACTGCAGCGGTTCAAGAAGGCAGCTCACCAACACCTTCTCAAGGGCAATTAGGGATGGGCAATAAATGTTGGCCTGGCCAGCGACGCCCACATCCCATGAATGAATAAAAAAAAAATGTTGAGCAGACATTTGACCAGTTTGATTCAATGTTTGTGATCCAAGTATTTGCTAAATCTGGCTTCACTCAGCTTATACAAAAATTAATAAAACTGTTCATTTTGATCAAAAATCTTTCTGCGCTAGTGTTGTACTATTTCCCCAATCCAAATGTAAAAGTCTCCAGTGGCCATTGTTTGAGGCAGAATTATGGCACACTGCTCCACTTTATTCTTTACAATGTCATAAATCACCTGAACAGAGCAGGTATTTCAAAGGAAAATCCAAAGGTAATTTATTTGGACCATTATAATTCAGCTGATCTACACAATTTGTAAACAATTTAAAAGAGACTATGGGCTAGAAATTCTGCAGGAAATGCAATGGCGGGTCTATGTTAGGGGTGGGGAAGTTGCTTTTAACTGAAGCAAAGCCTCACAATATCGTCCCTCTTGCTCCATCCAGTTGCACATGGTGCATTTCTTCTCCTTCCTGCTTCCTCCTCCTCCTCCTCTCATCGTGGCCTCTGGATCCCAGGAGGTAGTGACTGAGCCCACGTATTGGGAGGTTGTGCAAAACGCAGCACACTACCACAAACATGGAAACCGTCTCAGGGTGGGGCCTTCTAAGGAGAGCCCTCATTCTGCCTCTCCTTGCAGAGCTTCCCTTCTCTGCCTCCTCCTCTGCATGTCCTGCATACATTGCAGAGCAAGTGACACTGAAACTACTGCCCCTATACCTATGCAAGGGAATATTATTTTCTGCCTTTTTGGCATAAACCTCCAAACTCCTCCAGCAACTCACCGCAGTGCTTCCACCAACCTGGCCTGAGCACAAGTAAGCGAAAAGCTCCTCAGCTGCAACTTGTTGTGTGGCCCTTTAAATAGCCCCAGAACAGGGCCTGTCTTGCTTCCATCTTGCTTGTTGTTTCAGGAGTAAAGAAGGTGTTGCCTGTACATTCTTTGGCCAATTTTACTTTCTTGCATTGCATCAGCCCATTGGCGTTGTGGCATCATGATCACGCATGCTCAATGACTTTGGGCCACATGGAGAGGACACACCTGCGTGCTGCACTCCTGTTGGCTCATTCTGCACCAGCAACGCGGAAGCAGTGCCTCCCATGCTACAACTCTCCAGGTAGGCCTTCCAGCACCACAATTTAATTATCATGGAAAGGAGCAACATTGTCAAGGTGTTCAGCTCAACATTTAGTCCTTAGTACAGCATTGCAGGCGTATTTTAAACTGCAAAATGAATAAATTATGAATGACACCTAACATTGAGAGCTAAAGGGCGTGAACAAAACTGGTTTTAGCTGTCGATTCTGCCTAATCCTGTCAACACAAGTTGACAGCTTAAAAACGTCATCTTCACTATTTTGTAGCCTCAGATAAGGGCTGAATTTGTAAAGAAGAAAATCGACACACAATTCTGCCATCGGTCTCCTTACAGGAGTTGATGGATTGCATTAGTAAAATGATGTCGGGGATGGCCAATTTCCAAATAAGTTCTCGCATTTGTTGCCTGCACCGAACACGTGACTCAGAACAACAGTATATCTCTGAAGTTTCACTCCAAGCAGTAAATAAAGCTTTAGCTTCATCCCTTTACTAATAGCAGCAAAAAGTTAGTGACATTTAAAGGGGAGGGAGTCGAGTCAAATGGAAGAGGTTTCACCCCATGGAGTTTTAACTCAGGAGTGTCTGGAATTTCCAGAGGGATTTTCCCAATTTCCCACCATATTTCCAGCTACAATTGGCTTTTTACAATATTTCTCCAGGGATTCCGCTGATTTGCTGAACTTATGCCAGGAGATTGGAAGATCCCTGTGGAAATCCTCCCTCATTGTCTTCACTTGCTTTATATAAAAAAAACCTGGAAAGGTTGGAGATATAGAGCTGGGCAATCAGCATTTGAAAGTGAAAGAAAGTGTTTTAGATGGTTCAGAATTAAATAATCTTTCTCTTTCAGATGTTGACTGACCTAATGGGAATTTCCAACATTTTGCAGTTGATCATTTCACATTTCCAGCATTTGCAGAATTTATTTTTATCTCTTGTAAAAATAGACTTTGTTAAAACACATACAAAGACACTAAATGAATCATAAAATCAACCTGAGAATGTCTTTTCGAAGCACAGAAATGTTGCACATGCACACATTGATATATATTTATAAATATGTGGGATGGTTTAATTAGCAGCTATGCCTAATTAAAACGAGGCGCTAATGAAAACATATTGCTGCTGATCAGTGCCAAAAGATGAGAATTCAAATCTCTAGTGGAACACCTCTTCTCCCCACCATTGACGTGTGGGAATTTTAAAAGTTTGTATTTGTAATGAGTTCTTTTACGTTGTCTGATGAAATATAAATGAGATACGTGTAGTCCAGTTGGTTGAAGATCTCAAACAGATTTATTTACAATAAAAACAAGAAATGCTGGAAATACTCAGCAGGACTGGCAGCATCTGTGGAGAGAGAAACAGAGTTAATGTTTCAGGTCAGTGACCCTTCTTCAGAACTGGCAAATACTAGAAATGTGAAAGGTTATCAGCATGTAAAGCGGGGATGGGGCAAGAGATAACAAAGGAGAAGGTGTAGATAGGTCAAGGTCACGGAATAGTTGACCAGAAGGTCATGGAGCAAAAGCAAACAATATGTTAATGGTGTGTTGAAAGACAAAGCATTAGTACAGATAGGGTGTTAACGGACTGAACATTGAACAGCCGCAAGTACAAACATGAAAAAAAACAGTATGTAAGCAAACTGAACAAACTAAGATGAAATAAAAGAAAATAAACACAAAAAATATGTAAAAAAAAGAGAAAAAAACCCAAAACTAAACGTAAAATGGGGGGCCTGTCATGCTCTGAAATTATTGAACTCAATGTTCAGTCCGACAGGCTATAGTGTGCCTAATCGGTAAATGAGATGCTGTTCCTCGAGCTTGCGTTGATGTTCACTGGAACACTGCAGCAATCCCAGGACAGAGATTGAGCATGATCCTTTGGATATGGAGGCTGGTGAGGTGGAAAGTGAGGACAAGGGGAACCCTGTCGCAGTTCTGGGAGGGAGGGGAATGGGTGAGGGTAGAGGTGCGGGAAATGGGCCGGACACGGTTGAGGGCCCTGTCAACCACAGTGGGGGGGATTCCTTGGTTGAGGAAAAAGGAAGATATATCAGAAGCGCTGTCATGGAAGGTAGCATCATCAGAGCAGATGCGTCGGAGATGGAGAAACTGGGAGAATGGAATGGAGTCCTTACAGGAGGTAGGGTGTGGAGAAGTGTGGTCGAGATAGCTGTGGGAGTCGGTGGGCTTATAATGAATATTAGTGGACAGCCTATCCCCAGAGATGGAGATAGAGAAGTCGAGGAAGGGAAGGGAAGTGTTGGAGATGGACCATGTAAAGGTGAGAGAAGGGTGGAAATTAGAAGCAAAGTTGATAAAGTTTTCCTGTTCCAGGCGGGAGCAGGAAATCATCAATGTACCGGAAAAAGAGTTGGGGGAGGGGGCATGAGTAGGACTGGAACAAGGAATGTTCGACATATCCCACAAAAAGACAGGCATAACTAGGACCCATCCCCCACCAGGATGGTTTGAGGGCTCTCCACTTCTTCCTTGAACAGAAGCCCAAGCAGTCCCCATCCACCACCACCCTCCTCCGCCTGGCTGAACTTGTTCTCACATTGAACAACTTCTCCTTCAACTCCACTCATATCCTTCAAGTAAAAGGTATTGCTATGGGTACCCGCATGGGTCCTCCATTCCATTCTCCCAGGTTCTCCGTCTCCGACGCATCTGCTCTGATGATGCTCCCTTCCATGACAGCGCTTCTGATATGCCTTCCTCTTTCCTCAGCCGAGGATTCCCCCCCACTGTGGTTGACAGAGCCCTCAACTGTGTCTGACCCATTTCCCGCACCTCTACCCTCACCCCTTCCCCTCCCTCCCTGAACCGTGACAGGGTTCCCCTTGTCCTCACTTTCAACCCCATCAGCCTCCATATCCAAAGGATCATGCTCCGCCATTTCCGCCACCTCCAGCGTGATGCCACTACCAAACGCATCTTCCCCTCCCTTCCCCTGTCAGCATTCTGAAGGGATCATTCCCTCCGTGACACCCTGGTCCACTCCACCATTACCCCCAACACCTCGTCCCCTTCCCATGGCGCCTTCCCCTGCAATCGCAGAAGGTGTAATACCTGCCCATTTACCTCCTCTCTCCTCACTATCCCAAACCCCAAACACTCCTTTCAGGTGAAGCAGCAATTTACTTGTACATCTTTCAATGTAGTGTACTGTATTCGCTGCTCACAATGTGGTGTCCTCTACATTGGGGAGACCAAACCCAGACTGGGTGACCGCTTTGCGGAACACATCTGCTCAGTCCGCAAGCAGGACCCCAAGATTCCAGTTGCTTGCCATTTCAACACTCCCCTCTGCTCTCATGGCACATCTCTGTCCTGGGATTGCTGCAGTGTTCCAGTGAACATCAACGCAAGCTCGAGGAACAGCATCTCATTTACCGATTAGGCACACTACAGCCTGCCGGACTGAACATTGAGTTCAATCATTTCAGAGCATGACAGGCCCCCCATTTTACATTTATTTTTGGTTATTTTTTTCTCTTTTTTTATAGATATATATTTTTTGTGTTTATTTTCTTTTATTTCATCTTAGTTTGTTCAGTTTGCTTACACACTGTTTTTTTTCATGTTTGTACTTGTGGCTGTTCAATGTTCAGTCCGTTAACACCCTATCTGTACTAATGCTTTGTCTTTCAACACACCATTAACATATTGTTTGCCTTTGCTCCATGACCTTCTGGTCAACTATTCTGTGACCTTGTCCTACCTACACCTTCTCCTTTGTTATCTCTTGCCCCACCCCCGCTTTACTTGCTTATAACCTTTCACATTTCTAATATTTGCCAGTTCTGAAGAAGGGTCACTGACCTGAAACGTTAACTCTGCTTCTCTCTCCACAGATGCTGCCAGTCCTGCTGAGTATTTCCAGCATTTCTTGTTTTTATTTCAGATTTCCTGCATCCGCAGTCTTTTGCTTTTATTTTAGGTTTATTTACAGCTAGGCTAGTATATACAGTACAGAGCTAACCATTTACAGAACCTTACTCTGGGTGTTACAGTTGCAGAGTGATTCTGGCTTTGAGCCACATGACTACAGTTCTGGTACTTAGCGCATTAGCATACTAAGATCTTAAAGGGACATCACTGTTAAAGGCAATCATACAACATCCCCTTTCTTTCCAAAGATACGTCTCGTATGCTAAAATTAAAAACACTTAAAATTAGATAACAGCAAAATTAGTTATATGGAATATAGACGATAATCTTTACAGAAAGAAGGATAGGAATTGTGAAATTTACAAGTATAGAGGTTCAGAAGTTCATATATCATCTTGGTAGTTTGATAACTCTTGCTCAGGGAATTTGTGGCTCATCTGTTGCTGTTCTTTCTGAAGTTTATCCCTCTCTGCATTCAGTCTGCTAACGTACTCTTTTGTTTTTCTCAAGATGACCACTTTTGAGGCCTTGTCATTCTTGGAGAGTTCCAGCATCTCGAAGAGCCAACAGACAATGCTTCAACTCATTCCTCCTCTGCCTCTTCAGGACATTGCATGTCCTTCACCTCTCCTCATTCTCCCCGTCTGAAGACTTGGGCTCAAAGCCGAGGGCTTGCTGGGGGAGGGGTGCTTGGTCTCATGGAGGTACCTGTCCATTCTGGCTCGTTGTGGTGCTGGTGGTTTTCCAGAGAGCAGAAGTGAGCATAGTTGTGTTGTTGTTAGATTTCCAGACTGCACCATTTGATGTTGGTCAGAGTCTGTGAGCCATTTCCCCTTGACGATGCTCTTGTGGATAGTTATGATGTTGAGGTCCTTACACGCTGGTAGTCCTGCCACTGCTGGTCCGCTCGTGTCTAAAGGTAGAATGTTTGTGGTTTCCTTGATGACTTGCCATAGTTGCATTGCATTGTTAAGATGCCACTGAAGGAATGAGTGACCTATTCTATGCCGATAACTTGGCAGTTGTCGGTTGTATCATTGATTTCCAATGACTCCGGTACATATCTTTGAGTATTCGGACTGGTAGGATATTTGCACTAGCACTGGTGTCAATCTTAACCTTGAGTGTATGTTTGCCAGCTTTCTTAAGCACATGATGTTAATAGTGGCGAAAGCTTCCAGTTGTTTGACTTCATCAATGTGATCAACGTGATGTGTCAGGTACACAATGTGGAACGTCTTTTCATCTTCTGGTTGAGAATTACTCCTCGTTGAGTCTTGTCTCATGTCTATTTTGCTGTGGACTTTGTGCATTGGCTTGTGTTTACACAGGTGTCTGACGCTGTCCTTGCTGCTGTTATTGCCCTGTTGCTGCGCCTGTCTTCTGTTTGTCTGTGTCCTGCTGCGGCTTCTGGCTGCGTCTTTGGAGCCAGATTTCTTGCATAGGCGGGCCCAGTGTCCTTTTGCACCGCACGCCTTGCACAGGTCACGAAATGCAGGGCAACTTCGCTATGAGTGGGTCTGATGAAACATAAATGAGATGTGTGGAGTCCAATTGGTTGAAGATCTCAAACAGGTTTATTTACAGTTAGACTATTAGATACAATACAGAGCTAATGATTTACAGAACCTTACTCTGGGTGTTACAGTTGTGGAGTGACTCTGACTTTGAGTCGCATGACTGTGTTCTGGAACTTAGCTCATTAGCATACTAAGATCTTAAAGGGACATCACTCTTAAAGGCAATCATACAGCAGTATCAAGAATAATCTTACTTTTTTAATTGTGAAATGAAATTAAGCTAAATGTTGATTTGAAAACAAACACTCATGAATGATATACACTCAAACTGTAATATTCGAACAACAAAACCTAACTTTTTATTGAGGCAGAAAAAATGACATTGACAGAGTGCAGGTCATGCTCTGAGCACTGAGTTAGTGCTTAATATATTGAATATAGGGCCAGATTCTGCTGTAGCAGGGCATCTAATTATCTCCGTGGGCTGAGTTTTGAGTGGGCTCATTTGAGACAGGAAGTCCGACGTCATGACGTCCCTTCAAGATTTTCCTGTCGGCACCCGACATGGAGGGCGGGTCTCGTACATTTATGAGGCGGGAAGCCAATTAAGGTATTTAACAAGCCAATACACAGCAATTTTATTCTCAGTTCTGAATTTTCTTTAGGGCGCACGTGAACCACGGGGCTTCAGGGCCTTGCCTGGTGCAAGGAGGCTGGAACTCAGTGTTGGCTTCACTGGGAAGCCATCGGGTGAGCTAATGTCACTTGTCAAGAAGGGTGGAGGAGATGGGGGTATCGGGGAACAGTGTCAGGAGTGGGGATCAAGCTGTCAGCACTGTGGGGCACCCAAAGGGCACAAGTTGGGGATGGGGGTTAGTGGGCGTGTCTATTTGGACTGGAAGCCTAGCACTCAGAGAGAGGCAACCTCTCATGGGCCTCATTCACCCTGGCTTCAAGGCCCCTATGGAGGAGGTGAAGCAGAGAGGGAACACACAAGAATACAAGACCACAAGAAATAGGAGCAGGAGTAGACCATATGGCCTATTGAGCCTGCTCCACTATTCAAAACGATCATGGCTGATCTTAGGATTCCATTCCACTTTCCCGCCCACTCACCATACCCCTCGATTCCCAGAGAGACCAAAAATATGTCTAACTCAGCGATAAATGTATTCAACAATGGAGCATCCACAACCCTGTGAGGTAGAGAAATTCAAAGATTCACAACCCTTTAAGTGAAGTAATTTCTCCTCATCTCAGTCCTAAATGATCGACCCTTTATCCTGAGACTGTGACCCCATGTTTTAGATTCCCGACCAGCGGAAATAATCTCTCAGTGTTTACCCTATCCAGCCCCTTTAGAATCTTATATGTTTCAATGTGATCACCTCTCATTCTTCTAAACTCCAGGGAATACAGGCCTAATTTACTTAGTCTCTCATCATAGGACAACCCTCTCATCCCAGGGACCAATCTAGTGAACCTTCGCTGCACTGCCTCCAGTGCAAGTCTATCGTTTCTTAGATGTAGAGACTGAAACTTAGATGTAGAGACACAGTATTCCAGATGTGGTCTCACCAAAACCCTGCACAATTGTAGCAAGACTTCCTTATTCCTGTTCTCCAATCCCCTTGCAATAAAGGCCAACGTGCCATTCGCCTTCCTAATTGCTTCTTGTACCTGCATGTTAACTTTCTGCATTCCTTGTACAAGCAGACCCAAGTCTCTTTGAACATCAACACTTACAAGTTACACATTTAAAAAAAAATATTCAGCTTTTCTATTCTTGCAACTAAAGTGCATAACTTCACAATTCCTTACATTATACTCCATCTAACATCTTGTTGCCCACTCACTTAACCTGTCTATACCTCTTTGCAGCCTCTCTGTGTCCTCCTTACAGCTTACCTTTCAATCACCTTTGTCTCATCAGCAAACTTAGATATATTACTCTCTGTCTCTTCATCTAAGTTATTAACACAAATTGTAAATAGCTGAGGCCCCAGCACTGACCTTTGCGGCACTCCACTATTTACTGCCTGCGAACTTGAAACTGCCCCTTTATGCCCACCTGATGCTCCCTGTCTGTCAACCAATTATCTACCCATGCTAATATATTACCCCCAACTCCATGAGCCCTTATATAATAAACGCAAAATACTGCGGATGCTGGAAATCTGAAACAAAAACAAGAAATGCTGGAATCACTCAGCAGGTCTGGCAGCATCTGTGGAAAGAGAAGCAGAGTTAACGTTTCGGGTCAGTGACCCTTCTTCGGAACTGACAAATATTAGAAAAGTCACAGATTATAAACAAGTGAGGTGGGGGTGGGGCAAGAGATAACAAAGGAGAAGGTGCAGATTGGACCAGGTCACATAGCTGACCAAAAGGTCACGGAGAAAAGGCAAACAATATGTTAATGGTGTGTTGAAAAACAAAGCATTAGTACAGATTAGGTGTGAACACACTGAATATTGAACAGCAGCAAGTGCAAACCTGAAGAAAAACAACCTGAAAAAAACAGTGGGTAAGCAAACTGAACAAACTAAGATGAAATGAAATAAATGCAAAAAAAGATTGTAAAAAATGTAAAAAAGAATGTAAAAAAAAAGGAAGAAAAAATAACTAAAAATGAGAGTAAAATGGGGGGCTGTCATGCTCTGAAATTATTGAACTCAATGTTCAGTCCGGCAGGCTGTAGTGTGCCTGATCGGTAGATGAGATGCTGTTCCTCGAGCTTGCGTTGATGTTCACTGGAACACTGCAGCAATCCCAGGACAGAGATGTGAGCATGAGAGCAGGGGGGAGTGTTGAAATGGCAAGCAACCGGAAGCTCAGGGTCCTGCTTGCGGACTGAGCGGAGATGTTCCGCAAAGCGGTCACCCAGTCTGCGCTTGGTCTCCCCAATGTAGAGGAGACCACACTGTGAGCAGCGAATACAGTATACTACATTGAAAGAAGTACAAGTAAATCGCTGCTTCACCTGAAAGGAGTGTTTGGAGCCTGGGATAGTGAGGCGAGAGGAGGTAAATGGGCAGGTATTACACCTCCTGCGATTGCAGGGGAAGGTGCCCTGGGACAGGGATGAGGTGGTGGGGGTAATGGAGGAGTGGACCAGGGTGTCGCGGAGGGAATGATCCCTTCGGAATGCTGACAGGGGAAGGGAGGGGAAGATGCGACTGGTAGTGGCATCACGCTGGAGGTGGCGAAAATGGCGGAGGATGATCCTTTGGATATGGAGGCTGGTGGGATGAAAAGTGAGGACAAGGGGAACCCTGTCACGGTTCTGGGAGGGAGGGGAAGGGGTGAGGGTAGAGGTGCGGGGAATGGGTCGGACACGGTTGAGGGCCCTGTCAACCACAGTGGGGGGAAATCCTCGGTTGAGGAAAAAGGAGGTGCATCAAACCTGCAGACAAGGGTGGTGCTGTTGTTGTATGGCGTACCGACCTCTACCTTGCAGAAGCTCAACGCCAACTCACGGACACTTCTTCCTACCTCCCTCTGGACCATGACCCCACCACCAAACATCAAGCCACCGTCCAAAGGACTATCACTGACCCCCATCTCCTCTGGAGATCTTCCCTCTACACATCCAACCACATAGTCCCACAACCCCGGACAGCCCGCTTCTACCTCCTTCCCAAAATCCACAAACGGGACTGTCCCGGCAGACCCATTGTGTCAGCCTGCTCCTGCCCCACTGAACTTATTTCTTCCTATCTAGACTCTATCTTTTCTCCGCTGGTCCAGTCTCTTTCCACCTACATCCGTGACTCTTCTGACGCCCTACGTCATTTTGACAATTTCCAGTTTCCTGGTCCCAACCGCCTCCTCTTCACTATGGACGTCCAATCGCTCTGCACCTCCATCCCCCACCAGGATGGTTTGAGGGCTCTCCGCTTCTTCCTGGAACAGAGGCCCAACCAGTCCCCATCCACCACCACCCTCCTCCGCCTGGCTGAACTTGTTCTCACATTGAACAACTTCTCCTTCAACTCCATGCACTTCCTTCAAGTAAAAGGTGTTGCTATGGGTACCCGCATGTGTCCTAGTTATGCCTGTCTTTTTGTGGGATATGTCGAGCATTCTTTGTTCCAGTCCTCCTCAGGCCCCCTCCCCCAACTCTTTTTCCGGTACATTGATGACTGTATCGGTGCCGTTTCCTGCTCCCGCCCCGAACTAGAAAACTTTATCAACTTTGCTTCCAATTTCCACCCTTCTCTCACCTTTACATGGTCCATCTCTGACACTTCCCTTCCCTTCCTCGACTTCTCTGTCTCCATCTCTGGGGATAGGTTGTCTACCAATATCCATTATAAGCCCACCAACTCCCACAGCTACCTCGACTACACTTCTTCACACCCTACCTCCTGGAAGGACTCCATTCCATTCTCCCAGTTTCTCCGTCTCCGACGCATCTGCTCTGATGATGCTACCTTCCATGACGGTGCTTCTAATATGACCTCCTTTTTCCTCAACCGAGGATTTCCCCCCACTGTGGTTGACAGGGCCCTCAACCGTGTCCGACCCATTCCCCGCACCTCTACCCTCACCCCTTCCCCTCCCTCCCAGAACCGTGACAGGGTTCCCCTTGTCCTCACTTTTCATCCCACCAGCCTCCATATCCAAAGGATCATCCTCTGCCATTTTCGCCACCTCCAGCGTGATGCCACTACCAGTCGCATCTTCCCCTCCCTTCCCCTGTCAGCATTCCGAAGGGATCGTTCCCTCCGCGACACCCTGGTCCACTCCTCCATTACCCCCATCACCTCGTCCCTGTCCCAGGGCACCTTCCCCTGCAATCGCAGGAGGTGTAATACCTGCCCATTTACCTCCTCTCTCCTCACTATCCCAGGCCCCAAACACTCCTTTCAGGTGAAGCAGCGATTTACTTGTACTTCTTTCAATGTAGTATACTGTATTCGCTGCTCACAGTGTGGTCTCCTCTACATTGGGGAGACCAAGCGCAGACTGGGTGACCGCTTTGCGGAACATCTCCGCTCAGTCCGCAAGCAGGACCCTGAGCTTCCGGTTGCTTGCCATTTCAACACTCCCCCCTGCTCTCATGCTCACATCTCTGTCCTGGGATTGCTGCAGTGTTCCAGTGAACATCAACGCAAGCTCGAGGAACAGCATCTCATCTACCGATCAGGCACACTACAGCCTGCCGGACTGAACATTGAGTTCAATAATTTCAGAGCATGACAGCCCCCCATTTTACTTTCATTTTTAGTTATTTTTTCTTCCTTTTTTTTACATTCCTTTTTACATTTTTTACAATCTTTTTTTGCATTTATTTCATTTCATCTTAGTTTGTTCAGTTTGCTTACCCACTTTTTTTCAGGTTGTTTTTCTTCAGGTTTGCACTTGCTGCTGTTCAATATTCAGTGTGTTCACACCTAATTTGTACTAATGCTTTGTCTTTCAACACACCATTAACATATTGTTAGCCTTTTCTCCGTGACCTTTTGGTCAGCTATGTGACCTGGTCCAATCTGCACCTTCTCCTTTGTTATCTCTTGCCCCACCCCCACCTCACTTGTTTATAATCTGTGACTTTTCTAATATTTGTCAGTTCCGAAGAAGGGTCACTGACCCGAAATGTTAACTCTGCTTCTCTTTCCACAGATGCTGCCAGACCTCCATGAGCCCTTATCTTGCCAATTAACCTTTTGTGTGGCACCTTCTTGAATGCCTTCTGGAAATCCAGGTATACTACATCTACTCGTTCCCCTTTATCTACCTTACTAGTTACATCCTCAAAAAACTATAATTCCCTTTTGTAAAATCATGTTAACTTGTTCTAATCATACTGTCCTTTTCGCAGTGCATTGTTAAGACTTCCTTAATAATAGATTAAAGCATTTTCCCAACGACTGATGTTAGGCTAACTAACTGGTCTGTAGTTCCCTGTTTTCTCTCTCCTTCCATTCTTGAAAAGCAGTGTAACATTTGCCAACTTCCAATCTGATGGGATCATTCCCGAATCTAAGGAATATTAGAAAATCATAGCTAGAGAAACCACTATATCTGCAGCTGCCTCTTTTAGAAGCCTAGGATGTAGGCCATCAGGTCCTGTAGAATTGTCAGATTTTAGTCCCTTAAGTTACTCCAGGTCTGGAAAGGCAGCTGCAGCATATTGGGGACCCACAGGAAGGCCAGCTCTGGGCACAGGAGGCTGAAGAAGGCTATAGAGGGGCATGACAACAACCCCTGCACAGATACAGAGGAGAGGTACAACACTTGCCATGGGTCAACAAAAGAAACCATCGAGCAGATCATTGGCCTGCTTAAGAAGAGATTTTGATGCCTAGATCGATCCGATGGAGTCCTGCAGAATGCCCTGGTGAGAGCCTCATGTATTGTGGTGGTCTGCTGTGCGTTACACCTGGCACTGCAGAGGGGAAAAGTGTTGACCAATGAGGATATCGTGGAGTGAGATGCCTCCTTCAATGATGAGGATGTGGAGGAGAATGCTGCCCAAGCAGTGCCAGATGAAGGATTGCAGGCGCAGCATGAAAGGTGCCATGACATACGAATGAGGGAGGCACGTGATGCCTTTATAAATGCACATTTCTGTTGAGCATTGCCTCCTTCCAGAACAGCACAAATAAAGCCTTACCAGTATTCAGCCCTGTTGTTGCAAAGTTGAAGGTTTGATTGCTTGGGACTTGCTCCCTCACTACCAGCCCCTTATGCGGAAGGTTTGCTACGAACTCGCTAAAGGAAGGAACATAGAATGGAGATGTGGTGAGTGAACACCATAGTTTATTAACATTACAACCATCACACCAACTCCCTTTTCGGCAACATTATCACCCATGATCATATATGTGCATCTATGTGCTTTTCTCAACTTGATTGCTGGTGCCCCACCCCACACCCCATGCTGTCAGCTGAGGTAGAGGCAGGCTGCTGATCATTTTGCCCCCTGGTTTTGGATGACCTTGGCAGCCGTCCCGTAGCTGTCTGAAGCCCAGTGAGCTCCGGAACACTGAGGGCTTCCTGCAAAGGTGCAGGGACAACCTCAGTTAGCGGGTATGATGGAGATGCTGGCGTCACTGGCACACTGCTGATCTCATGGATTGTCACACCAAGAAAACATAGCGTCCATGTCAAGGACAATCTCAAAGCCGAGTTGGATACTCTGGAGAGGCAAGGAATTATTCGGCATGTTCAGCAGCACACAGATTGGTGCAGCTCTATAACAGTGGTGATAAAAAAAACCAGCAACATCAGGGTATGATTGGACCCTAGAAGGTTGAACTCGGCGTTAAAACGAAGTCCTCATAAGAGTCCCACTTTGGAAGAGTTACCACCTAGATGCAAAGCACAAATATTGGTCAGTTCATCTCTCTGTAGGTTCACAGGTGTTAACACCTTTCATAACTCCATTTGGAAGATATTGATTTTTGTGCTTACTGTTTGGTTTATCAATGAGCCAAGATTTATTTCAACATTGTATGGATCATATCACGGAGAATGTTTCAGGGTGTGCCTGTATTGCAGAACATACAGCAGTAATGGGCAGCACAAAAGAAAAGCATGACAGAAATCTGCACATCCTAATGAAAGCTGCTGGAAAGGAAGGCCTTGTATTCAACAGCAAGAAGTGTGCCATTAACACGAGTCACGTCAACCTCTTTGGCTTGTTTTACACCGATGCAGGCATAAGACTGGATTCCAGCAAGGTAGAGGATATCCAGTCCATGCCCAGTTCACAAGACAAAGAAGACTTATGGAGATGTCTCAGTCTAATTAATTTCCTAGCTGACTAAATCTCAAAATTTTCAGAGAAGTCTTCATTGTTATGGGAACTCCTTAAAAATGTTACAGCTTACCTGTGGCCCGAGGACCATCAACATGCACTGGATTTGCTGAAGCAATCACTGTCGACAGAGGCATGTTTACAGTATTATGACCCGAATATGGATACTATTCTTGAAGAAGATGCTTCATTGAAAGGCCTTGGAGCATGTTTACTGCAAGAGGGTCCTCCAATTGCTTTTGGATCAAAGAGCTTGTTGCCCACACACCCCAGTTATACCAACATAGAAAAGGAAACACCAAGTTTCACATTTATCTTTTTGGGAAGCATTTCATATACGAGATGGATCATAAACCATTGGCTATGATATGGCAGAAACCACTCACCTCTTTGACTACAGCAGCTGCTAATAAAAGTGAAAAGGTATGACTGCAAGGTCTGATATAAGCCTTATGGTGACCTCTGACACCCTTGACAGACTACCCAATCTCAGAAAGTGTGAAGACATTCCATTGGACATCCAGATTAATGAAGTTGATATAGAACTGTAAGATGTATACCAGATAAATTTGATGTGTTTTGGACAAAGGAAGTGTGAGAACCTACAGGAAGAAACATTTAGAGACCCAGTCTTAATGGAGCTATGGCACCTCATTGTCAAAGGGTGACCTGGCATGATACAAGAAGTTCCTGCAGTACTCTGAATCTTTTGGCCATACCGAGATGAGTTCAGGGTTTCTAGTGGCGTGATCTTCAAGGGATGACAGGTGTTAATTCCACAAACGCTTTGCCATGACTTTCTTTCACAGTTGCGCTTAGGTTATATGGGCATTGAGAAGTCCAGAATACTTGCACACGAAACAGTCTACTGGCTGGGAATTAACAATGACATCAAGCGAGCAATATGGTTAGGTGATGCATGCCAAGGCATCAACCAAGCCAACATAAAGAGCCACTTCTTCTGCATGAAGCTCTGTCCCATCCTTGGACAAGGATAGCCACAGACCTCTTGTCTCTTAAAGGTGACGATTATCTATTGCTAACCGATTACTTCTCCAAGTTCCCTATAGTTCAACAATTGAGAGACACGTCAAGCCAATTAGTTGTTAACACTATCAGAGCAATATTCAGCTTATTTGGCCCTCTTTAGGAGATAGTGTGAACAATGGCCCACAATACACCGCCAAACCCTTCAAAGACATGTGTAAGAAATGGGCAGTGAACCATGTTACATCGTCACTGCATTACCCTAGCTTGAATGGCCTAGCCAAAAGAGTGGTATGTACAGTCAAATGGCTGATTGTGAAGTATTGAGAAACCAAAGAAGATCTGCACGTAGCCATGTTGCACTTAAGGACAACACCAATTGGCACAGGATTGCCATCACCTGTGGAAATTATATTTGGAAGGCAAATTAAGACGACTCTTCCAAGTCATCAATACAGGACAAACTGTTAGCAAAACAAGAAAATATGAAAAGTTGTGCACGACAAACACACTGGCGTGGAGCTACCACCGTTACAGATTGGACAGAAGGTCAGAGTGATGCATCCGCAGGAGAGAACGTGTTTTCCCGTGCAGTGAATCAAGGTCGTATAAAATTACCATCCCTAACAGAGCAATGCTAAGAAGAAACAGATGTCAGCTGAGGAAACGAGCTTTCAACGTTGTGCCTGACAACCCCATTGCTTTGAGAATGCTTTCGCATTCCAATCCACAGGACGTAGTGAAGAAAAGTGACAAGCCTAGTTTTCAACCAAGCTACAGAGTGACAAGATCAGGTCGAGTCAGTAGACCAGCTGTACGTTTTAGAGACACTTGACTAAAGGACATTGGAGTCAGTGCATATGTAAATATTGTTCAAAACTGTTCACTTTCATTGTGTACATGGTTTACTCTTTGTGGATTTCCCTTGTAGGAAAGGGGGATATTGTGATATCACTTTCACAGTCTGAGTACTTCACACATCATCACAGGAAGTGATGTCAACCAACTAGACAGTTCAGTAGGAGTTGTGTTAGTTACCTAGTCACACGTGTATCATAGAGCTTGCTTGTAAATCTGTTACTTAACAGTAAAAAAACCACTATTTAATTACCATTCAGCTCAAGAATCTTTGGTACCTTATTGCTGAAGAAAGCAATAACAAAACAGTTAGTCTGCCATCGGTGACAACTCACAGGCCTCAGAGAAGGCTAGTCCATCGAGCCAGGATGGGGGCATACATATGCCTCTTGCATGTGGTCCCTCTAAGTGACTATTCAGGGGATTGCCTTTGCAGACAGGTACCTGTAATGAGGGTGCGGCCATGCCTCATAGCCATTTCCATGGCTGGGTGATCCCTCCCTCCTCGACAAACTAAATCTCTCCCTCTGACACAAGCTGGATGAAAAGGGTTGGAATGGAATGGAACACGTACCTTGGCAGACGGGATGAGGTCATTGCCCCTTTTCTTGTACTGTATCCAGGTCCTTGGGGTGACCCCCACGGCTGCTGACCTCTTCCACAATCTCCATCCAGGCTTGTTTGGTCAGGCGGGCTGCTCTTCTCCTCCCATCTCTGGGGATGAGGACCTCTTTCCTTTTCCTGGCAGCCTGGAGCAGAATCTGGAGGGAGGTATCACTGAACCATGGGGCCACCCGGGGTCTTCTGTCTACCATTCTTACTGCAGAGTTCCAATGTGATGCCTTGCAGACCTGAATGAAGGGGGTCTGATAAGGTTCCTGGCACTCAGACAGTAACTCTAATAAGGGTCCTGACACTCAGGCAGGTGGTATCTGCCGTTTAAGTATGGTGCTGGGAGTTTCCGCAGCATCACCTGGAGCCACCTTTACCAACTCCACCGCTGCCTCCTTCCTCTCTGTGGATGGCCGCAGCAACTTCCGATCCCTAATTGGCTGGCCACCATGCAATTGCGTTCGGCCGGCAGCTGAGAGACACAAAGGATGCTGCACCTGCTTCTGGTCCTGGTGTCAGGACCTGCGGCCTAGCAATAGAATTCAGCCCTGTGTTTGTTAGAATTGCCCCTTCACCCTTCTGCTCAAAACATTTTTGTCCACAAAGGTACTGAAAACACGAGCTGATAGAGATGCAGCGAGGGAAATGGGGCATCTGAGACCTGAGTGAACAGGGTATCTCCTTAACCAATCAGATTGAAGAATTGGGAAATAAACAGTGCCTGGACTGAGGAGGGTAAATTAAAAGTGGTGAATTCAGTGTCCAACAGAATAAAGAAGGGGAAAGAAAGATTGGAGGAACACAGAGAGAAAAAAGAGAAAGGAAAAGTAAGAAAAAGGGTAAATTTATAATTTTACATTTTAAACATCTCCCTCAAAAATGCAGAACTTAAAGGAATGAGACTCCACAGTTGTAATGGTTAAATTCCAGTGCATATAGGCTGTCCATGGGCTCTCCAGGATGTCTGGAGAGAGGAGAGGTGCCCAATACCTGCAACAGTATCAATAGCAGACTTTCCATCATGACTTCAGGATGGACTGCCACCCCGCTGCTGGGTCTATTGTATTTGCGGTCAAGACAAGGTAATTGGATAGTTTCCTGGGATCCGCCTCTCCCACCATTATTTATCAAAGGGTGAGCAGCCAACTTCCCTGCTGGGGAGAAGGGGGAAGGAAAATTCCTGTCAGTATCCAAGAGGTCAGGAATCTAGCAGAAGGCCTGTCCACCCGATTTCCCGTCACGTTTTGGCATGATCCAAGCCTATATTTTGTGGTTAGCAAAGGAAATTCTGCCCATAGTCAACCAACATCCCAAGACGTCTTCAATCTGATTGGTTAAGGTGACACCCCATTCACTCAGATCCCAGATGCCCCGTTTCCCTCATTGCATCTCTATCAGCTTGCACTTTCAGTAACTTTGTGGACAAAAATGTTTTGAGCTGACGGGTGAAGGGGACATTCTAAAGAACACAGGGCTGAATTTTATTGCTAGGCCGCAGGTTCTGACATCAGGACCAGAAGCAGGTGCGGCATCCTTTGTGTCAATCAGCAGCCTGCCGAATGCAATTGAACAGCGGCCGGACAATTAAGGATCAGAAGTTGCAGGGGCCGTCCACTGAGAGGGTGGAGGCGGCAGCGGAGGCAGTGAAGGTGCTTCACAGGAGCGTTATCAAACAAAATTTGACACTGAGCCACATAAGGAAATATTAGGGACGATGATCAAAAACTTGGTCAAAGAGATGGGTTTTAAGGAATGTCTTAAAGGAGGAAAGAGTGGTTAAGAGGCAGAGAGATTTATGGAGGGAGTTCTAGAGCTTAGGTCTGCACTGGCTGAAGGCACAGTAGCCAACAGTGGAGCAATTAAATTCGGGGATGCGCGAGACCAAAATTGGAGGATCACAGATATCTTGGAGAGTTATAGGGCTGGAGGAGGTTACGAAGATAGGGAGGGACAAGGTCATAGACAGATTTGAAAACAAGGATGAGAATCTTTAAATCGAGCCATTGCTTAACCGAGAGCCAACGCAAGTCAGTGAACACAGGGCAGATGGGTGAGCAGGACTTGGGGCAAGTTAGGATAAGGGAAGCAGAGTTTTGGATGACCTCAAGTTCATCGCAGCTGACAAAAGGGAGGCCACCCGGGAGTGCGCTGGAGTAGTCAAGTCTAGAGGTAATAAAGGCATGGATAAGGATTTCATCAGCACATGAGCTCAGACAGTGCAGAGTCGGTCGATGTTATAGAGATGGAAATAGGTCTTGGTGATAGCGCAGATATGTGGTTGGAAGCTTATCTTGGGGTCAGATAAGATACCAAGGTTTCAAACAATCTGGCTCAGCCTCAGACAGTTGCCAGGGAGAGGGATGGAGTCAATAACCAAGGAACAGAGTTTGTGGTGGGGACCGAAGCCAATGGCTTTGGGCTTCCCAATATTTGATTGGAGGAAATCTCTGCACATCCGGTACCAGATGTCAGACCAGCAAGTAGACAACTGAGAGACAGTGGAGGAGTTGCGAGGTGCTGGTGAGGTAGAGCTGGGTATCACCAGGCCATTAACAATCAGTAACAATAAAAACACTTGCAGCTGATGTATGCAGTAGAGACATTTAAAGTTGCAGCATAAAATGGCTTTGCTCAAAATGAATAATTGCAGCAACTGTAGTTGTTCATCAAACAGTCACTTTGATTCAGACAAATGACTTTCTTAACACATCAAGCAGAACACATCGGTTCCCTATGGTCCTATAAACAAAAACACTGAACTAGCAGCACCAAGCTGAAAAAAATGAAGAACCTGACCCTCTTAGCTTAGCTTCCTTGGGATAGACAACAACTCCTCAAGGAAATTGTTTGCTCTTTACCATCTGTTCTCAGAAACTCTTTAATTGAAGTGATAATGAATTTAATGTGATAATAAACCATAATGGCATTGGAGATTAGTCTAAATAAGATGGGTTAATTAAGGCTGCAACTTTCAGCACATTCTCAACCCAAATAGATCTCACACTTGAGTTTTTATTTATTCAAATTCTCACTGGGTGACTTCTTGGGAATAAAGTTGACCTTGATTACTTGAAGCCAAAGATAAATGTCTTGATTTATTTCTGTTTGCTGTGCAAGGACTGTTTACTTATCTGAGATTTCTCAGTGGTAACATTTTGAATTGCTGTAATGTACGGAGGTAGGCGTTTGCATTAGTCACAGCTGTCCTTATATCATCCCATTTAAGTGATGAAGTGGTTCAAGCTAACAACTTTCTTCAATTAAAATGTGGTGTTATTAAACCCAATCCAACCACCTGCCAGAAAAAAACACAACAACTAGACATCTGTCTCCTTTTAAAGAAAGACTTGCATTTCTGTAGGGCTTTTCACAATATCATGAAGTCGCAAAGTACTTTACATGCAATTAAGTACTTTTGAAGTGTAGTCACTGTTGTAATGAAGGATTTACTACCTCTTGTCCACTTGTTTATACGGCCATAATGTTTATCATCAACATCGCCCAGAGGCCTTGTCATTTATTTTTACGATCATTTAAGGTGCTTTATAATTGTCAATAGACAGGTCTTAATTTTTATCAAAGCAAGAACTTTGGTTAATATAAACTTAGCAACTACGGCCAGAATTTTATGGCTGGGCCTGGGGATCCAGACCAGATTTTATGCTCCCCAGCCCCTAATTGGTCTTGGGCAGGACTTCCAGCTCATTGAGGCAGGATGTCCTGCCTAATGGAGCTGCCGGCCAATTAACGGGCTGGCAACTCTTAGTCCCAGCAGCGTTGCCTGGAGCGATAGTCACTGCTGAAACTACACCCAACATCAGGATGAAAATGAAGGACGACCCTGGAAAAAAGGTAAGTTTTTAGGGCCTCGCCGGGGACGTTTGGTCAGGCCCCGGTGAAGCAAGGAGAGTCGGTTAGGGGTGGGGTGGGGGGGGGGGGGGTGGTGTGTTGTGCATTGGGGCCAGTTGGGGCTTTGGGGGCGGCACTCCGTGGGGCGCAGGGTGCCTGATCAGGAGGGCCCCCTCCCAGCCCACCAGAAGGCCACTTAGTATCATCATGCGGGCTTTCTGAGGCCTCAGCCACCTACCTGCCAAGCGTAAAATACCTATGGCAGTGGGCAGAGGCCCTTAAGTGGCAGTTAATTGGCAACTTAACAGTCTTGATTGGCCTGGGGTGGGCCGGCCGTTTCTCACTGCCGCCGCCCTGCGTAAAATTGGCAGCGGAGGCGGTAGCGAGTTGGGAAGGCCACCCCCAGTCTACCACTCCATTTTAGGCCTCCCCCCACCCCGCCCCACCTTGCCACCAGCCCGCTCTTTTGGGGGGAATAAAATTCTGGCTTACAATTAACACATGTCCTATTTTCATAATATTTTGCATTGACTTTGACATTTGTGACCAAGTATGAACAATCTTAAGCTTTGCTTGTGAAAGGATCGTGAGTTTGGGTTCCAGAATTTGGAAATAATTTCATTTAATAAGCTGCTATCTGTGTTGTAAGTCAATTAAATGATAAATATTTATAGTAATCCTTATAGTAATACTATTTATGTATTTTAGGAAGTTACTATGGTATTCTCCATAAAAGGCCATATTCTTTTACTGGGAACCTTTACTTATAGTAAAGGTGGTGTTGCACATTGTTGGGGTTTGCAGGAGAAGTGGGGTGGAGGGAAATACATATCTAGAGGGGCAGATACAAAGATCTTTGAACGTGAGACAGCAGGCACAAGAGGTCATAACAATTAAGTGGGATTCTGGGTTCTATATGTAGGGACATTGAATATGAGAGCAGGGAAATAATGTTGAATATTGGTTTAGTCACCACTGGAGTATTTTGTGCCACTCTGGGCATCTTCTAAATATCTTATGAGAAGGATATTAGAGCTCTGGAAAGGGTACAGTGAAGATTTACTAGAATAATAGCAAAAATGAAGTTTCATAGTTTGAAGCCTCAAAAAAATTTGGGATTTTGTATTGCTGGAACAGAAGAGGTTGAGCAGATATCTAAGATTATGAAAGGTTTTGAAAGCGTAAAGAGTAAAAGTTTATTTTCATTGCTTGACAAACTGGTAACAAGGGTTATAGACTGAGAAATATCAGTAGAAGAGTAAAAGCAAGAAAGATTTGGTGGAATGAAGATCAAACGAGTTCTATAAAGAGTAGGCGACCCATTCCCCAGGTTACAAAGAGGAAAATGCACCCCATAATCTGGCTGAAACTCCAGTGCAGTTCAAAAGGAATGCAACATTGTCCATCTTCCAAGAGAGACATTAAACCAAGGTCACATCTTCCCATTCAAGTTGATGTGAAAGATCGCATGGTATTATTTGAAGAGGATTAGGGGATTTTCTCAATGCTTTCTGGCCAACATTCTTCCCTCAATTAACACAAGCAAAAAATGGACTTACTGGTGTTCATTATGTTTGCTGCTTGTGGGATCTTGTGCAAGTTGGCTGCTGCATTTTGCTTTCATAAGAGCAGTGACTGCTCTAATTCATTGACATCCTGAGAATGTGAAAGGCGCTATATAAATGCAAGTTCTTTCTTCAAGCTCATTGAATGCTGGATGAAAAATCCTAGTCATTTCCCAATATACATTCTCAATAGGTGATGTGTTCAGTAAACTAGCCCTTAAAGGTGCACAGGATGTACAATTAAACAACTAACTGGAGGAGGAGGCTCCAAAAACATCCCCATCCTCAATGACAGGGGAGCCCAGCACATCAGCTTAAAAGACAAGAATGAAACATTTGCAACTATCTTCAGCCATAAGTGCTCAGTGGATGATCTATCTTGGCCTCCTCCTGAGGCTCCCAGTATTATAGATGCCAGTTTTCAGCCAATTCATTATGCTCCAGGTGATAACAAGAAATGGCTGAAGGCACTGGCAACATCTCGGCTGTAGTACTGAAGTGTTGTAGTCTAGAAGGAGCTGTGCCATTAGCTAAGCTGTTCCAGTACAGCTACAAAACAGGCATTTACCCAACAATGTGGAAAATTGCCTAGGTATGTTCTGTCCACAAAAGGCAGGACAAAAGCCAATCTGGCCAATTATCACTCCATCAGCTTACTCTCAATCATCAGCAAAATGATGGAAGGTTGAAAGTGCTATTAAGCGGCACTTACTCAGCAACAACCTGCTTACCAATGCTCAGTTTGGATTCTGTCAGGGCCACTCGTCTCTAGACCTCATTACAGCCTTAGTCCAAACATGGACAAAAGACCTGAATTCCAGAAGTGCGGTGAGAGTGTTTTCCCTTGACATCAAGCTGACATTTGACAGAGTATGGAATCAGAGAGCCCTAGCAAAATTGAAGTCAATGGGAATCAGGGGGAAAACTCTGCACTGGTTGGTGTCATACCTAGCGCAAAGGAATATGGTTGTTGTTGTTGGAGGTCAATCATCTCAATCCCAGGACATCACTGCAGGAGTTCTTCAGGTTAGTATCCTAGGCTCAACCTTCTTCAGCTGCTTCATCAATGACCTTCCCTTGAACATAAAATCAGAAGTGAGGATGTTCGCTGATGATTGCACGATGTTCAATACCATTCGCAACACTTCAGATGCTGAAACAGTCTGTGCCTGTATCCAGCAAAACCTGGACAACATCCAGGCTTGGGCTGATAAGTGGAAAATGACATTTGCATCACACAAGTACCAGACAATGACATCTTCAACAATAGAGAATCTAACCATCTCCCCTTGATGTTCAGCAGCATTACCATCACTGAATCCCTCACCATCAACATCCTAGAGGTTACCATTGACCAGAAACTTAACTGGATCAGCCATATAAATACTGTGGCTACAACAGCAGGTCAGATGTTGGGAATTCTGTGGCAAGTAGCTCACCTCTTGACTCCCCAAAATCTGTCCACTATCTACAAAGCACAAATCAGGAGTGTGATGGAATACACTCCACTTGCCTGGATGAGTCAGGTCCAACAGCACTCAAGAAGCTCGGCACCATCCAAGACAAAGCATCTGGCTTGATTGGCACCCCATCCACTGCCTTAAACAAGCACACCCTCAGCCACTGGCACACAGTGACAGCAGTTTGTAGTATCTACAAAATGGACTACAGCAACTTGCCAAGGCTCCTTTGACAGCACCTTCCAAATCCATGACCTCTACTACCTTGAAAGACAAGAGCAGCAGGTGCATGGGAACATCATCACCTCCATGTCACTCAGCATCCTGACCTGGAACTAAATCATCATTCATCATCATCTTCATTGTCACTAGGACAAAATCCTGAATCTCTCTCCCTAACAGCACTCTGAGTGTACCTACACTACATGGACCCCAGTGGTTCCAGAGGGCAGCTCATTACCACCTTCTCAAGAGCAATTCGGGATGGGCAAGAAATGCTGGCCTTGCCAGCGACACTCACATCCCAAAAATGAATAAAAAAAGGGCACTTAGGCCAGATGAGAAACAGTCTGAAATCTAGAAGAAATCAGTGAGGATCTGGTTAATATTTTAAGGAACTCCATAATTATCAGGCTGCTAGAAGAAGAATGTAATTCTGACATTCAAAACGGAAGTATAACATGAATCAGGGAAATGTGGATGACTTAATCTAACTTTGCTAGTGGAGACAATGCTCAGGAGTATTTAACAGAATGCTATTAATATTTATAGTTAGAGCCAGGAGGCTCAAAGGGGTCATCAACACGGTTTTTAAACATAGGTCAAGACGAATATTCCCCAAGGCAGTAACTGAATTGTCTTGGATTTTCAAAAGTGATAAAGTTCGGCAATTTAAACATTTAAAAAAATTTCTCAGATTTCCTGGAAGATTTTCTGGCTAGATTCACAGGCAAGTAAATGTATTTCTTAGTGTGGGACTGAAATATTTGGCACAGGAAAGTCCCAAGAAGTGAGCCGTGGCATGTGCTGGACTAGCTGGTCTCAGCTGGAGTTGTGGTGGAAGGCATTTTCACTTGAGGGAGGGGAAATCAGTTAATGTTCCCATTCTTAATCATTAAGTTGTGATTCCTGCTGTATCAGCACACATACACGTCAGGTTACGAATTGATTAGCCTTAGCTGCAATGGCTGTCATGGTCAAAAAGCTGGCTAATAATCTCTGGCCACAATTACATATATTTGGGCTGGATTTTAAGAGCCCGCTGCCTATGTTGCAACGAGCTCAAGGTGCTGCACACAAAAGAGCCACCACAATCTCAAGCGCAGCAGCTCATTTAAATAACCACGACAGCCTGCTCCCCCCAATCTCGTGGAGGGGGTGGGCTGTTCATCCCTGGCAATCGTGTCAGCTGCCTGTGAGCAGGCGCTGGATCCATTTTTAAAGGGCAGCCAGCTCTGCCGCCTAATTTAAATTTTTAAACACATATCCCCCAAAATTAAATAAGTAAATTTCTTAAGCCCCTTTCCCATCCCCCCAATAACAATTACATTAACTATTTGCCCTTTCCCCCGCAAAACACTTACCTTTTACAACTGACCTTTCCCCCAAACTGCACAAAGTTTGAAGTTCAACCCTTCCCACCATCCCCTACATCCATTAAGTTTCTTTGACCCCATACCCCACCCCACACTGAAAACCCTACCTCCTCCCCCCCTCCCCACCAGTGTCACGCTGCCTTTCCCCGGATGGGGAATTGAGGGCACGGGAGTACTGCCGCTACACTGAAGATCGTGGCGCGCCCTCAAAATTGGAGGTTAATCTATGTAAATTTATTAATTTTATTCATTTGAATATTTTAATTGTGGTCCCGTTGCACAGCGGTGGGGGTGCTGCCACAAACCCCCGCCGCCACCGGGAGGATCGGGCTGAGCCCTCCCGGCATCGAGATCCATGGCAGGCCACATCCAGAGGCATCTTCAGGGCCCCCCCCCCCCCACCACAGATCATGACATTGAGGGCTTGAGGAGCCACCACTGCCTTTGGAATCATGCACTGATATGAGAAATGGGCTTCAGGAGATGTAGAATAAGTAGAGAAAATTGGTGCCCGAATTGAAGGAGTACAAATTGAAGGAACAAGAAGAAAAACAGAAGCCAAAGGTGGTGTTAAATAGTCAAAACTGCCTGGAAGACAATGATTAATAGGTTTCTAATGGGGTTTGTTTTGGTTCACCTGTGATTATTACAAATATTGGGATAGGATTTACTGTCAAAATAATGGTGAGGCTAATAGTGCTCACCATTATTTAAGTACAAATTTAGAAGTAAAGAGCAGATGTGAGGTTAAATGCAAAAATCTGGAAGTCGCTATCCGAGTGGTACGATTTCACCATTAGCTTTCTGAAAACGGCATCTCACTGTGTGGCTGCCCATTCAAATGTATTGAACTTTCTATATTTGTACTGCAGTTACAAATTAAATTTGCCACAGAAAGTTAGGTCTTGTCCATTTCACTCTAAGTTCCCTTTTTAATGGTTGGATAAGTTTTCATTACCGGTAAACAACATCTCTGGCACTGAAAACTAACTTTTACAAGTGTGGAGTCTCATTCCTTCATTTTTAAAGTGTTGCTGGAAATATTAAAATATGTTAAACTTTTTTTATCTTTACTTTTGTCTCTTTTATATTTCTCTTTCTCTTAATCCAATCTTTCCCTGTCTTTATGTTGATTTTTGTTAAAGATATGACACCATTCCAAACTGATAATTGCTGGTTCAGACTCTGCGCTGCTCATTAACAATTTTTCAATCTGATTGTATAAAGAGATAAGCAGTTGCTTTCGCTGTTCATTCAGATCCCACATGTCCTCTAAAGGGCACTGTGCCGTTTGGCTGTCCCACTTACAGCAACTTGGCATGCAAGGAAATTAAAAGTGCAAGGGCAAGTCTAATAAATGGCTGGTGCTGTTTATTTGCCAGTTACAGTAGATTGTGTTCCAAAGTCTGACTGCATTATAACATTTACATCCTCTGTTCTAAACTTTAGGCATCAGACTGAAAAAATTGTTTTAAGATATTCAAGAGGCCTAATTAAGCCATTTAAAAAGATTTCTAACAAGAATACCTTCTTAAAAACAAACATATTTGAAGAACACTTTCCACTCACCTTAGATACTCAAAAGGGTTCATGTTTCTATGGAAACAATTTTTCCAGGGGGAAAAAATGTTACCCCAATTGTTCATTTTCTTACTTTGCAACTGGCTAAATAGTTGGTAACTATATGCATACAATCTCTGTTCTAGAACCAGTGCCAATCTTTTAAAAAACAATTCCTTCCCATAGGAAATTGTTTTGTTGCTGCACCGGACATGATATTTGCTTCCAGATGCTGGTGGTCAGTGTGCTCAGTGGGATGTATGCCAACATCTAAAAGCACACTTTAAAAAAAATAAATAAAAGCAAATGTGTTTGGAAGCTGTTGATTTTAAATTTCAGCAGCAGTAACAATTGTTTCTGCCATGATTACTTTTCCCTCTTCAGATTTTCTACAATGTGACTTCAAATACTGTATTGACACTGCCAAACATTAAAGGGAATTAATGATGAATTGCAAACATTTGTGTGTGGTTCTACATCCTGTAGAATTTTGACAACATAATATAGGATAGTGTGCCCCAGATGGTTTGCGTCAGAGGCAGGTGTAAGCATCATACAGATATCAGTGCGCCAGTTGCTTTACTGGACTGCTATGCTTGGGAACCATGGGGTAAGATTTAGGTGAGGCTGCTGTGTGCAGTGAAAGTGCAAAAATGTTAAACTTGGGTTATTAATGTACTAATGCCTGAAATTCCTCTTAGTGTTGGCATTAACCCATTTAAAATAAATAGACCACTTCCTCCACTAAAGTACTGGTGAAATTTTGGTATAAATGCATTAAGCATTGGTAACACTAATATCCCACAGCATAATTTCAGCACCATTCCTTGTTCAATACATTGATGTTGTCACTATATATGGCGCTCAAAGAAGTTCTTCACCTAATGTGGAAATAACAATCTGTTGTTGAACACAATTTCTTATCTCAGCCTTTTTTTCCCCCAAAAAAGTGGTTCTGTGGCACTCGATGAAGCAGCTCATGCAAACAAAGTGCTTAATTTTGGAGGAATAATCAGAAAGAAGATTTACCACAATGAATGCAGAGAAAGTAACGTTGGCACATATTCTCATTATTATCTATGGAATTGGCAATATTTATAAAGGAGGATCTGTACCCCAGAGGTGAAGTAATTTTTTTCATTACATTTCATTACTCTTTTCCCCCTTTAATTACTATGAATGTTTTTCAGCTGTTATTTATTTCTCTGGTCAGATTATTTTATACTTAATCCCTCACACCACCTGGTTATCATTATAATTTTTTTGTACTATGAATTGTGGGTAAATCATGTAATCAAGGGTTCTCCATTCCTGTTAAAAAAAAAACAGTCCCCATGACAATTGTTAAATTACTTGAACGAGGATGATCTCATGTCTTTAGCAGGCGTTTCAGGATGTGGAGGAGACAATGGACCAAACTTTTTTCTTCCATATTTTCTTAGATTCACATAAAATATGTGTTGCACTATTATTCCTAATATGCATCCAGCTATTAGTATTTAAGTCTGCCGCATAGTCAGCAAGTGTCAATATTCAATTCATCTCTACTTGTACATAGGAAACATAGGAACATGAGTAGGCCATTCAGCCCCATGAGTCTGTGCCAGCATTCAATTAGGTCAAAGCTGATCCACATCTCAACGCCATTTACCCATCTTGGTTACTTATTCTTTAATACTTGTACCTAATCTATCAAATTCAGTTTTGCAATTTTCAAGTGACTGAGTGTTACGACCAGGTGAGAAAGGTGTCTAGGGGTCGCTTTCAGCCTTCACCTGGTCTTACTGTAACAGGGATTTATTTTTAAACACGCTGTGTTTTGAGCTCCCCTTGTCGAATCCTTATTCACCACTTTCCAATTATAAGGTAAAGAAATGAGCATAGACAGGCTTTCTTAGGTTTAAAGAGGAAAGTGAAATTTATTAAACTTTAAACTCTAATTCGGTCTACAGATACACAACGTGATGCATACATGCAAATGGAGACAGAAAAGAGCAGACGAAAGATAAAGTGGAGAGGTTTGAGGCAATATCAGAAGAGTTTGTTACAGTTCTTAGAGCTAACTGTAGAGTCCTTGCTTGTAGGTAATTCTTGCTTTTTGTTGGGGCTCAGTATTCTTAAACCTTCACTGTAGGAGACTTTTCTTTCTTGGGATTCATGTGTCTTCAATGGATTCTGAAGCTGGTAAGGAAGAGATAGGAGCAGACAGGAGAGGCTCTTTTCAATCCAGGAGCCAGGAGCTTTCTGTCTTCAAAAACCTCTTTCTCCAATTTAAAACTCTCAATTCAAAAACTCTGTAACAGCATTCATGTGACTAAACTGGTCTGACCACGTCCATTCTGTGTATTGGGAGCAGGGACTGGTTCCTTTGTTCCAACACTGTCTGCTAGTATGCAAAAATGTCTTTCCGGCAAGGGACCTGGCAATTGCTTGTAATAGGCCCTCTTTTCTTCCCAGCAACAATTTGAAGTTTAATGTCCATGTAGTGAAATTAATGTGCCTCTTCTTGGCAGGTGGGGGCCTGCATGGCACTGAGCCTAAAGTGTTATTTTGGGGGCTAGAGTTCCAGGTTTCTACTACCCTTGTGAAGAAGTGCCTCCTGACACCATCCCTGAACAGTCCAGCTCTAATCTTAAGGTTATTTCCCCCTTGTTCTAGACTCCCCCAACAGAGGAAATTGTTTCTTTCTATTTACCCTGTCAGATCCTTTAATAGATTTAATCTTAGCCCTTCTTCACTTATCATCACTTTTGTGTTTATGATTTTTTTTGACCACAAATGGAATCCCTATATTTCCTTCACTACTAAAGCTGCCTCCAGGTATCTTGATTTCCTAAAAGATATAAGACCATAGACATTTACAGCACAGAATAGGGCCATTTGGCCCATTGGGTCTGTCCTGGCTCTTTGCTAGAGCAGTATTGTCCAATATATTATCCAAGAGCCACAGATGGCTAATTGGGAATCCAGCTGAGACTAAATGCATGTAAACCAAAAAGAAGTAATAGACACTGTCATTAGGCTGTGATCTCAATATTTATATCTGCACAGCAGATCCATGTGTACTTTAATCTCTTTGCACATTTGTTAGCAAAATGGTAAAACAAAAAGCAGACTGTCCGAGTGTTTCTTGATTGCTGTATTTGTTTTATGCCCTTGGTTACTAAATGATGATAGATATTTGTTAAATAAATGCACACCAAAGTATATTGTGCACAAATCATTGAACGTGGCAGGGGCAGGTTGACAAAGTAGTTGAAAAGGCATACAGGATCCTGGGCTTTATAAATAGAGTTATAGAGTACAAAAGCAAGGACATTATAAAACACTAGTTCAGCCTTAGCTGGAGTATTGTATCCAATTATGGGCAACACACTTTAGGAAGGATGTAAAGGCTTCAGAGAGGATGCAGAAAATGGTTCCAGGGATGAGGGATTTCAGTAACGTGGATAGATCGGAGAAGCTGGGGTTGTTCTCCTTGGAGAAGAGAATGTTGAGAGGAGATTTGATAGAATTGGTTCAAAAATCAAGAGGGGTCTGGACAGAGTAGATAGAGAGGAACTCTGAATGGCAAAAGAACCAACAGCAACATGAGGAAAAACTTTTTTACACAGTGAGTAGTTAGGATCTGGAATTCACCGCCTGAGAGTGTGGTAACAGCTGGTTCAATTGTGGCTTTCAAAAGTAAATTGGATAAGCACCTGAAGAAAAAAAAATTGCAGGGCTAAAAGGAAAGGGCGGGAGAATGGGACTAGCTGAGTTGCTCGTGCTGAGAGCTAGCATGAACATGATGGGCCAAATGGCCTCTTTCTTTGCAGTAACCATTCTGATTCTGTTTACCCATATCAAGTGAGAATGAAAAGCATCTTCTACTAAAATTAGTGCATGAGGCTAAAATGGTGTCATCGTACTATTCCCAAGGCTAGTCAAAGATTCCTATTTGATAATAAAAACAAGAAATGCTGGAAATACTCAGCAGGTCTGGCAGCATCTGTGGAGAGAGAAGCAGAGTTAACGTTAACGATTTCCAGCATCCGCAGTATTTTGCTTTTATTCCTATTTGATAATGCTGGTGTGGATTATGTGCTGAAGTGTCTGGAGTGGGGTTTGAACCTACGACCTTCTAACTCAGAGGTAAGAAGCAGCACAGGCCATATATAGACATGGAAGCAAGTATTGGGTGTTAAATATACCTACAGATATGGTGAAAATCCTGTACTGACATAGAAAATGTTAGTAAGGACATCACAAGTTGGGTAGAAGGATTATGTAAATTATACTTTACATGAAGGGAGGAAAATCACCACAACTTATCTTTTTAATGGCAAAAATTACACATTCCAAGCATGCACAGTGTGCAACAGATGGTAAATGCTGTGGGCGGCACAGTGGTGCAGTGGTTAGCACTGCAGCCTCACTGCAGCTCCAGGGATCTGGGTTCGATTCTGGGTACTGCCTGTGCGGAGTTTGCAAGTTCTCTCTGTGACCGTGTGGGTTTTCGTCGGGTGCTCCGGTTTCCTCCCACAGCCAAAGACTTGCAGGTTAATAGGTAAATTGGCCATTGTAAATTGCCCCTAGTGTAGGTAGTTGATTAGTATAAATGGGTGGTTGTTGGTCGGCACAGACTCGGTGGGCCGAAGGGCCTGTTTCAGTGCTGTATCTCTAAATAAAAATAGATAGGAATATAGGAACAATAGCTCCTTGAGCCTGTTCTGCCATTCAATGAGATCATGTCTGATCTGCAACTTAACTCCATATACTCTCCTTTGCCCCATATCCCTTAATACCTTTGCCCAACAAAAGTCTATCAATCTCAGTTTTAAAATTGACAATTGACTCAAAAAATTTCACATCATACGAGGTTGCAATAGCAAAATTATTTGGGCATATCTGCACTTGTCAAGATTGGAGAAGTACACAGGGTTACTGGTAGGTATTGCATTAATCATATCCTATGTTATGCATAATATATTACAGCATGATCAAAGCACAGTAATTCAGTATAAGCTTAGTTGTTTTGACAAATAACACCCAAATGGATAAGTGTGCTGACATACATTCCTTAATTGGGCACTGCCATAGGATTTTTAGCATTTGTAGGGAGTGCTAGTCAGGAAATCACATGCTCATAAAAATTGAATTTCCATTTGATGAGAACCACTCCTCACTGGTAGCTCCTAATAAAGGTACCAGCCCTAATATTACACCAACTGCCTTCATAGAATGAGGAGAAACTAGTGGTTGCAGAGCACCATTTGTCTGAGCACCAATCATCTACCACTTGAACCAAATGCCTGGACAGATACACATTAACAAGAGCAACTTGCATTTATATCGGGCTTTTAACTCAGGAAAGCATCCCAAGGTATTTCACAGAGGTGTGAGGATGCCAAGCCAAAGGAGAGATTAGGAAGAGAAGAGGTGGGTTTTCTTTGCCCTCTGACCGGATGTCAGCACATTCACTCTCTTGCCACCCCCTCAACCAGTACCAACCATCGCTCCAGAAAGCCAGCTTTGCTAGACTGCCCTGACAGCAGCCAAAGCACTCAGAGGCCTGAGCTGGCCACATCTCAGGGGTCCCTACATGAGCAATGGCTGCCTTCCATTATCTCTGATGAGGTCACTGGGAGCACCCCATAGCAGTGGTATAGTTAGTAAATTATCTTTTAAGAAAAGCTCTCTGGGATGATCATTGGGTGACAAAATAATTCAGTACAATATTGTATTTGGAATTACAATCAGCATCTTTTTACATGTACAACTTTGGTCTGTAGCTTTTTCTCCTGACAGCTTCTTAGTTTCTATTGTCAGAATGTCATTGACATAGATGTTGGCTGAATGATTTCAGTGTTCTTCAGTGCAGAATCAAGGGAGTATTGAATGAGTAGTAAGGACAGTTAATGCTGAGGGGCTTTTTCTGATTTTGCAGGTAAAGGCATTGCGTAGGTCACTGAAACCACTGTTTTATCAATGTCCATTTGGCCTGTCCATCTCCAATATGTTCTGATGACCCTTCTTCTTGCAGTTCTCCCTTGCATGCATCTAATTTTTCTTCATCTGTTGATGCCTCTTCTAGTTACTGTTTCTGCTCCAACTCCATTTCTATTTGCATTTCCAGCAAACTACAATGTTGCAGCCTACCTTGTCTCAGTCATATTGTAGGGAGCTTTCAGAATGATCAAACCACCTGAGAATTTAATTCAAAATGCTAATTGTTTGCTGTATGATATTCCTGGTGGTCCTGGGACTCTTATTGTACTTGTGTTGTTCAGGCATGGTGAACTTATCAAGGGGTGTCATGTGTGGAATATCACTATCCCTTGTCTAGCAGCAGTCATCCTCTGTCATTCCTGGATAGGTAGGAAAGTGGGGAGGATGAGAGTTGCAGAATGAAGATCTTGTGGCAGCTGGCAGCAAAACTGCCTCAAATTTGGATTCTCTACCTGTGATAATCACAATCATTGCTAGAGTGGAAGGCATTCTTGTTGGTTCATCTTCTGGCACCTTGGTAGGTGCATGAGTGCAGTCTATTATGCCCTGAACAAGAGGGAAGTCAACCATAGCTGTAAATTTGAGAACTTTCTCATTCTAGTTGTTAGTATTCATTGTGAAGCTAAAATACTAATTTAATCTGGCAAGAAGGGCATTGGTGACTTGTTTGATGCAGATATGCACTGCAACTTGGAGATGCAGGTGATGACTCCGGTATGAGCCTGAAAGAAGCCTGAAAAGCAAAAGGTAAAGGGTAGTGGTGACATTGACATTGAAGTATGACCTCCAATCCACCAGGCAGTAGGTCCTGCTCTAAAAGGCTATGTAATAACAACAGCCTGCCCTGTGAAACCCGGCCTTCTCCTGAACTGGTTCTCAGAAATATACAAGAAAGTAAACCTTGTCCTCTCAGCCCTGTGGATTGGCCTTCTATGAGCAGCTCCCTTCACTAGCTGTTTTAGCTGGCTTAAAAGTGGATAAATCCCCAGGCCCAGATGAGATGAATCCCAGGCTGTTATGTGAGGCAAGGGAGGAGATTGCAGGGGCTCTGACACAAATTTTCAAATCCTCTCTGGCCACACGAAAGGTGCCAGAGGACTGGAGGACAGAGAATGTGATGCCATTATTCAAGAAGTGTAGCAGGGAAAAAACAATTACAGGCCAGTGCGTCTAACACCAGTAGTCAGGAAATTATTGGAAACAATTCTGAGGGACAGGATTAATCTCCACTTGGAGAGGCAGGTATTAATCAGGGATAGACAGCATGGCTTTGTCAGGGGGAGATCATTTATTTTTTATTTATTTAGAGATACAGCACTGAAACAGGCCCTTCGGCCCACCGAGTCTGTGCTGACCATCAACCACTCACTTATACTAATCCTACATTAATCCCATTACCCTCTCACATCCCCACCTTCCCCTACCACCTACCTATACTAGGGGCAATTTATAATGGCTAATTTACCTATCGACCTGCAAGTCTTTGGCTGTGGGAGGAACCCGGCGAAAACCCACGGGGTCACAGGGAGAACTTGCAAACTCCGCACAGGCAGTACCCAGAATTGAACCCGGGTCACTGGAGCTGTGAGGCTGCTGTGCTAACCACTGCGCCACTGTGCCGCCCTTCATGTCTAACTAACTTAATTTAATTTTTCGAGGAGGTGACTAGATGTTTAGATGAGGGTAAAGCAGTTGATGTAGGCTACATAGACTTCAGTAAGGCTTTTGATAAGGTCCCGCATGGGAGATTGGTTAAGAAGGTAAGAGCCCATGGGATCCAGGGCAATTTGGCAATTTGGACCCAAAATTGGCTTAGTGGAAGGAGGCAGAGGGTGATGGTCGAGGGTTGTTTTTGCAAGTGGAAGCCTGTGACCAGTGGTGTACCACAGGGATCGGTGCTGGGACCCTTACTGTTTATAGTGTGCATTAATGATTTAGACATGAATATAGGAGGTATGATCAGTAAGTTTGCAGATGACACGAAAATTGGTGGTGTCGTAAATAGTGAGGAGGAAAGCCTTAGATTTCAGGACGATATAGATGGGCTGGTATGATGGGCAGAGCAGTGGCAAATAGAATTTAATCCTGGGAAGTGTGAGGTGATGAATTTTGGGAGGACTAACAAGGCAAGAGAATATCCAATGGATGGTAGGACCCTAGGAAGTACAGAGGGTCAGAGGGATCTTGGTGTACCTGTCCATAGATCACTGACGGCAGCAGCACAGGTAGATAAGGTGGTTAGGAAGGCATATGGGATACTTGCCTTTATCAGCTGAGGCATAGAATATAAGAGCAGGGAGGTTATGATGGAGCTGTATAAAACACTAGTTAGGCCACAGCTGGAGTACTCTGTACAGTTCTGGGCACCACACTGTAGGAAGGATGTGACTGCACTGGAGAGGGTGCAGAGGAGATTCACCAGGATGTTGTCTAGGCTGGAGCATTTCAGCTATGAAGAGGGACTGAAAAGGCTAGGGTTGTTTTCCTCAGAACAGAGAAGGATAAATGGGGACATGATTGAGGTATACAAAACTATAAGGGGCATTGATAGGTTAGATCGGAAGAAACTTTTTCCTTTAGCTGAGGGGTCAATAACCAGGAGGCATAGATTTAAGGTAAGGGTCAGGAGGTTCAGAGCGGATTTGAGGAAAAATGTTTTCACCCAGAGGGTGGTTGGAATCTGGAACACGCTGCCTGAAGGGGTGGTAGAGGCAGGAACCCTCACAACATTTAAGAAGTACTTAGATGAGCACTTGAAATGCCATAGCATACACGGCTACTGGCCAAGTGCTGGAAAATGGGATTAGAATAGTTAGGTACGTGATGACTGGCATGAACACGATGGGCCGAAGGGCCTGTTTCTGTGCTGTATAACTCTAGGACTTGATGTATTCCTTGTCAGCCTTGGCTGAGTGGTAGCTCTCCCATCTCTGTGTCAGAAGATCATGCGTTGAATTCCCACTCCAGGGGCTGAATTTTATGGGCCCCCCTGAGGCAGGTTTGGAGGTGGGGGGCCCATAGAATTGCAACAAGAAGGTGGGGAGGGGGGGGGGGGGTGGGTGGGGGGGGGGAGGGTGCAGAGGGCCTGCTGCCTTTCCGTCACAACGCAATTTTGTCGTCAGCAGGATAGACCGACGACAGCCTTCCCACACAGAGGCTCTTAAGTGGCCTCTTCCTGCACAGGCAGACGGAGTGCGGGAGGGCCTCCGCCATGTAGCGAGGCCGCCCAGTAAAACAAGGTGACCTCCCTGCAAGCTTAGTGGGCATGTGCCCTCCTCTGTGGGCAATCTGTGGACCACGGAGGACTCCCACACAGCCCCTCCCCAGGAAAACCTGCACCTCCCTGAACACCTCCCTACCCTTGCACTAAACACCCACCTTCATCCCCCTCACTGGGGCCTGTCGGTATGGCCCCAACAACCCCGCCTTACACACCTTGGGTCTGGGCTCCAGCCACAGGGTCTGAGTCCAAGGCCTCTTGTAGTACTGACTGTGGCCACTGCTCCCAGTGGCACTGCCTATACTATTGAGCAGCCGGCCCTGTGATTTGAGAGTAGCACTTGGAGGCTGGATCCCTGATTTTAAAGGGGCTGCTAATTGGACTGGCACTGTACAATCGCAATGGTGGGGTGGGGGTTGCTCCACATGTGGTTCCATCCACCTTTTCAGCCCAGCCCTGGGAACGCCACCATCGGCACAAAATTAAGCCCCAGAGACTTGAGCACAGAATCTCCACTGACACTCCAGTACTGAGCAAGTGCTGCACTGTCGTGGGTGCAGTTTTTTGGATGACACTTTCAACCCAGGCCTTGTCTGCCCTCTTAGGTGGACATAAAAGGTCCCATGGTACTATTTTGAAGAAGAACAAAGGAGTTATCCTGGCCAATATTTATCCCTCAACCAACATCACTAAAACAGGTTATTATCATATTGTTGTTTGAGGGAGCTTGCTGCGTGCAAATTGGTTGCCCCGTTTCCTACATTATGACAGTACACTTCAAAAGTATTTCATTACCTGTAAAGTGCTTTATGAGGTCCTGAGGCTGTGAAGGTTGCTATATAAATGCAAGTTTTCTCTAACAGCCCTGCTTGCTGCTAGTTCTGGTTAGTCATAGAGTCATAGAGTTATACAGCACAGAAACAGGCCCTTCGGCCTATCGTGTCTGTGCCGGCCATCAAGCATCTAACTATTCTAATCTCATTTTCCAGCACTTGGCCCGTAGCCTTGTATGCTATGGCATTTCAAGTGCTCATCTAAATACTTCTTAAATGTTGTGAGGGTTCCTGTCTCGACCACCTCTTCAGGCAGTGTGTTCCAGATTCCAACCACCCTCTGGGTGAAAATTTTTTTCCTCAAATCCCCTCTAAACCTTCTGCCTTAAATCTTTAGACAGCACCTTCCAAACCCGCGACCTCTACCAACTAGAAGGACAAGGACAGCAAATGCATGGGAACACCACCACCTGCAAATTCCCCTCCAAGTCACACACCATCCTGACTTCAAACTATATCGCCACTGTCGCTGGGTCAAAATCCTGGAATTCCCTTCCTAACAGCACTGTGGGTGTACCTACCCCACATGGACTGCAGCGGTTCAAGAAGGCAGCTCACCACCACCTTCTCAAGGGCAATTAGGGATGAACAATAAATGGTGGCCTGGCGAGCGATGTCACATCCCATGAATGAATTAAAAAAAAAACATCTGAGCCCCCTGGTTATTGACCCCTCTGCTAAGGGAAAAAGTTTCTTCCTATCTAACCTATCAATAACCCTCATAATGTTGTATACCTCAATCATGTCCCCCCTCCTCCTTCTCTGCTCTAAGGAAAACAACCCTAGCCTTTTCAGTCTCTCTTCATAGCTGAAATGCTCCAGCCCAGGCAACATCCTGGTGAATCTCCTCTGCACCCTCTCCAGTGCAATCACATCCTTCCTATAGTGTGGTGACCAGAACTGTACACAGTACTCCGGCTGTGGCATAACTACTGTTTTATACAGCTCATCATAACCTCCCTGCTCTTATATTCTATGCCTCGGCTAATAAAGGCATATGCCTTCCTAACCACCTTATCTACCTGTGCTGCTGCCTTCAGTGATCTATGGACAAATACACCAAGGTCCCTCTGATCCTCTGTACTTCCTAGGGTCCTACCATCCATTGGATATTCCCTTGCCTTCTTAGTCCTCCCAAAATGCATCATCTCACACTTTTCAGAATTAAATTCCATTTGCCACTGCTCTGCCCATCTTACCAGCCCATCGATATCATCCTGTAATCTAAGGCTTTCCTCTTCACTATTTACGACACCACCAATTTTCGTGTAATCTGCGAACTTACTGATCATCTATATTCACGTCTAAATCATTAATGTACACTACAAGAAGCAAGGGTCCCAGCACCGATCCCTGTGGTACACCTCTGGTCACAGGCCTTCACTTGCAAAAACAACCCTCGACCATCACCCTCTGCCTCCTGCAACTAAGCCAATTTTGGATCCAAAATTGCCAAATTGCCCTGGATCCCATGGGCTCTTACCTTCTTAACCAATCTCCCATGCAGGACCTTAGCAAAAGCCTTACTGAAGTCCATGTAGACTACATCAACTGCTTTACCCTCATTTACACATCTCGTCACCTGCTCGCAAAATTCAATCAAGTTAGTTAGACATGATCTCCCCCTGACAAAGCCATGCTGACTATCCCTGATTAATCCCTGATTCTCCAAGTGGAGATTAATCCTGTCCCTCAGAATTTTTTCCAATAGCTTCCCAACCACTGATGTTAGACTCACTGACTGTAATTACCTGGTTTATCCCTGCTACCCTTCTTGAATAGAGGTACCACATTTGCTGTCCTCCAATATTGTGGTACCTCTCCTGTGAAATCCTCTCCAGAGAGGATTTGAAAATTTGTGTCAGAGCCCCTGCAATCTCCTCCCTTGCCTCACATAACAGCCTGGGATACATCTCATCTGGGCCTGGGGATTTATCCACTTTTAAGCCAGCTAAAACAGCTAATACTTCCTCCCTTTCAATGCTAATATGTTCAAATATATCACATTCCCCCTCCCTGATCTCTACACCTACAAGACTTGTGGGTTGATAGGTAAATTGGCCATTGTAAAAAAATTGTCCCTAGTTTGAGTAGGTGGTAGCAGAATTGAGGGAAGGTGGGGATGCTAGAGGGAAAAAATGGGATTAATGTAGGAATAGTATAAATGGGTGGTTGATGGTCGGCGCGGACCCGTTGGGCCAAAGGGCCTGTTTCAGTGCTGTATCTCTGTATGACTCTATGACTCTATCGTCCTTCTCCATAATGAACACCGATGAAAAGTAATCATTTAAAACCTCACCTATGTCCTCCGGCTCCACACGCAGATTGCCACTTTGGTCCCTAATGGGCCCTACTCTTTCCCTGGTTATCCTCTTGCCCTTATGTACTTATAAAACGCCTTAGGATTTTCCTTTATCTTGCCCGCCAGTGTTTTTTTCATGTCCCCTCTTTGCTCTCCTAATTACTTTTTTAAGTATCCCCTACACTTTCCATACTCCTCTAGTACTTCTGCTGTTTTCAGCGCCCTGAATCTGCCATAAGCCTCCTTTTTTTTACTGATCCAATCCTCTATATCCCTTGACATCCAGGGTTCCCTGTACTTGTTGGTCCTACCCTTCACCTTAATGGGTAAATGTTGGCTCTGAACTCTCACTATTTCCTCTTTGAATGACTCCCATTGTTCTGAATTAGCCTTTCCTACAAGTAGCTGCTCCCAATCCACTTTAGCCAGATCCTGTTTTATCATCTTAAAATCATCCTTCCCCCAATTTAGTACCTTTATTTCGGTCCATCTTTGTCCTTTTCCATAACAACATTAAATCTCACTATCCCCGAAATGCTCCCCCACTGACACTTTTGCCACTTGTCCGGCTTCATTCCCTAGGATTAGGTCCTGTACTGACCCTTCTCTTGTAGGACTACGTATTGGCTCAAAAAGCTCTCCTGTATGCATTTTAAGAATTCCGCCCCCTTTAAGCCTTTTGCACTAAGACTATCCCAGTTGATACTGGGGAAGTTGAAATCCCCTACCATTATTACTCTATTATTTTTACACCTCTCTGAGATTTGCCTACATATCTGCTCCTCTATCTCTCCCTGACTGTTTGGAGGCCTGTAGTACACTCCCAGCCAAGTGATTGCCCCCTTTTTATTGTTAAGTTCTACCCATATGGCCTCATTTGAGGAACCTTCGAAGATATCATCCCTCCTTACTGCAGTAATTGACTCCTTGATCAACAGTGCAATGCCACCTCCTCTTTTACCCCCTCCCCTGTCATGCCTGAAGATTCTCTACCCTGGAATATATTGAGCTGCCAGTCCTGCCCTTCCCTCAACCATGTCTCTGTGATAGCAATAATATCATAATCCCATGTGCTAATCAATGCCCTCAATTCATCTGCCTTACTAGTAAGACTCCTTGCATTAAAATAGATGCAATCCAGCCTTGCATTTTTCACTTATGCCTTAACAGGTCTATATTTGCTCTGCTTTCCAGACTGACTCATTTTCTCTTCTATATTTGACTGTGCATCACCCCCTGCTGTAACTCCACTCTGTATCCCATCCCCCTGCCAAATTAGTTTTAACAGCACTAGCAAACCTCCCAGCAAGGATGTTGGTCCCGTTCCGGTGCAACCCGTCCAACTTGTGCAGGTTGTTGAGGCTTCTGCTGATTTTCTTCCTGCAACTGTTTGTCCAACCAAAGGAGTGAAGCTCTTTCAGCACCCATGAAGGGCAGTGAGGGTCGGTAAGGAAAAAAATAATCAGAAAGAAGCAAACTAAAATCACAGAACTGCCTTAGAAAAGCACCACTCACAATGCCAAACAGATTCTAATGGCTTGAGTGCATGCAGAAGAGTGCCCCTTTAAATTTAACTTGCAGTTACGCCAGTCAGTTTGTGAAGCCAATCCTGCGAGGCTTTACTTCATCAGCTTGGCCACTGCCACTGGCCTGTTTCTGGTGGGTGCTGTGGAGTTAAAATGGCGGCTTGCAGGAATGGGGTAAGAATGTGAATTCATCTGCTCAGGCACCCTGTTCTCACTGGTCGGGTTGGGATAAATTTGGGGCCATATTCTTAATTCAGGCATAGGCCTCCTTCCTGAAAGGGACTCAATTTCCCACAGCTTAACCAGCCTGATAAATACAGCAAAAGGGAAACAGTTTTTAGTTTGCATTGAAAAAGCTTCCATACCAAACAAAGTACCTCAGCTTTTCAGAAAAAAATGGGGGCTGGGGGAGGGGGAATAGAAGCCCAAATGAACCAATCTTGTTGCTAAATAAGAGAGTTAGACAGAGGGTCAAGGCCTCTGTCCTAAGAAGAAACAATTGCACATTTATCATAAATCCTTAACTCAAGGAACTTCTAAATTCCTAATTTCCCCAGTTACCAAATTAGAGTAAATTTGGGTATGAAGACTAAATACCTTTTAATATCCCTAATTTCCTACTTGATTATGAAGCAGTAATGTAACAATTACGATCTTACTTTTGAAGAATTGTTAGATAATTATTCTAGCTGAAACTCCTTCTGAACCTTTTCCCTTTACTTTGTAAGGTATTTTCATGACCACAGAGCCCCAGAGTTGTCCAATTGTAGACTGTCAGGGAAAGCCAGGGTAGAACTGGCAAGTCAATGAAATGGCTGTGATTTTGTGCCCAACAAACCTAGTGCTGTTGATTGTTAAATTCCCAGAAATAGGATGAAAGATCAGCGATTCCTCAGTCCATTGACAAATTGGAGGAAAATGTGGGGCCAAAGAGGAAAGAATTGATTCATTGAAATGCTGGAAATAAAATAGAATGTGTTTCCCATGTGTTACATTGAGGACCTTGGTGAAGGGCAAGGTTCATATTGGAAGACAAGCAATGAGGTAGAGATAAGTGGAGAAGAACCTCTTTCAGAGGACTGTGCTTAGTATTGTGTTGCAAAAATATGAAGGCAACAGTCTGTTTTATAGTGTGCTTAATAAAAACATGTTTAACAAGGATTCTGGAGCTTGTGTATGTAATTAGACTGAATTTTATGCCCACGGCGGGCTCCCGGCACCAGGCTGAAAAGGCAATGGAATCTGCCTTGGTCAGCTGGAGACCCAGCCCCCAGAGCGATTCTGCAGCACCAGGCCAATTAACCCTTTAAAGACAGGGTTTCAGCTTCCAAGAACTGCTGGCCAAAGACAGGTCTGGAAGCTCAGCAGTATTGGTAGCACCACTGGCAGTGATGGCCATAGCTGGTATTTCAAAAGGCCTTGGGCCCAGGTCCAGCACTGGAGTCCGGATCCAAGGTACCGGCAGACCTCAGCGATGGGGCGAGAGAGTGTGGGCATTTAGTACAGGGGAAGGGGGTTCAGGGAGGTGTAGGTTTTCCCAGGAGGGGATTCTCCATGGGCCATAGGTTGCCCCACAGAGGAGGATCCCCCCAAGCCTGAAGGGAGGTCACCTTGTTTTACTGGGTACCTCCCCAAGTGGCGGAGGAACCCCCACCACCTCCCACCACCACTGGCTAAATCCCAGTGGCAGCAGGAAGAGGCTCTTAAGTGGCCATCTTTGGCCTATCTCACCCCCAGCAAAATTGCCTTGCAACAGGGAGGTGACGGACCGCACGCACCCCCCCCACCCCCCCCATCATCTCCCACTGCAATTCTATGGGCCCCCCCTCCTCTGAACCAGTCTCAGGAGGACCCATAAAAGCCAGCCCAATATTACAGCTTTAGTATCACTGCAAAGCATTTTCTGCTTCATGGTCACACTAAAGTTGCGGAGCCTGACTTGACTCTCAAGTGGAATGTTGTGCGGTTGCCTGACAAAGGCAGTCTCACATCACGTGGCTTTGGTGAAGTTTAACTCCAGGGTGGCGCCAAACCTGGGGTGGCTGGAAGTCTGAGACTTTGCAGCAACGATATTCATGGGTCCATGCCTGGGCAAGGCAAATGCTGAAAATACAGACAGATTCCTGTATTGACATGTGCACACCCAAGTTAGTGATATCTGCTGTACCAGAATGATTTAGTGCACCTGGCAACACGACTTCATAGAAACAAGAAAGGTGAAATTAATGAAAAAGAAAGGAAGACTTGCATTTATATTGCATCTTTCACAGTTTCGGGATGCCCCAAAACACTTTAAACCCAACATAGAAACATAGAAAATAGGAGGAGGAGCAGGCCATTTGGCCCTTCGAGCCTACTCCACCGTTTATTATGATCATGGCTGATCATCCAACTCAGTAACCTATTCCCGCTTTCGCCCCATATCCTTTGATCCCTTTACATCCAAGAGCTGTATCTAACTCCTTCTTGAAAACATACAATGTTTTGGCCTCAACTGTTTTCTGTGGTAGCGAATCCAGGCCTATCTGAAGTTGACTTTGATGTCTAGAGAGTGTGGGAACTCCTGCTACCTTGTCTAAAGATTTTGATCTTATCTATCAGGAAAGCAGCTTAGGGAAGCAGAATAATTCCAGTTGTAGCCTGGTTGGAATCCATCCTGCAGCTACCAGACTCTGTCTGTTACCGGTGCAGCATTAGCCACACAAGAGAAAGACTCCCAGTTACAACTCTGATCTTTAGACATTTAGTGGACTCAGAAAAGGAGAAATAAAGCAAGACGAAAGAAATCCACGTGGGCCAGCGCACAACATGGAATTTATGCTGGCGAGGAAAGAAGGTAAATGAGAAGCAGACTGCTGAGAGGGAAGGTGGGGTAGGCAGGAGACAGGCGAGCATGTCATTGCTATAGTCATAATTATTTTCCCTCTGTTTGTGAAATTGGTCTGTTTATAGTACACAGCACTTTTAGTGGGTGGAGTCTTGGAACATTTAGACCTGAGGATAAATTAAATTGTGGCATGGGTAATATGGATCCAAACCCATTCTTCATCAACAGTTTGAGCAGCACTGTGAACTGGAGCTCAAATGACACTTTCACACAACTTCCTTCTAATTTACATCCCTAGAAGTTTAAGATGGATTTCACTGCAAGGGAACAAATCTGAGGCAGATTAAATTTGCAATCAGGGCAATTGCAAGCCTGGAGTGCTTATTGTGGGATGGGGCTGAATGAATTGGATGTATTTTGGCTGACAGGTAATTTACCCTTTGATTAAGAAGTGAATAAAGCTGTTGCTATTATTGTGTATGTGAGGGCCTTATAAATCAGCTCTTGCTAGACACAGTGGAATTAGATTTCACCAAAGTTTCAAACAATAAATTTTATTGGCACAGGAAACAATTTGTAGCAAACTGTGCCATTTCTCAGCGATTTCCTGTGCAAATCGAACTGATGAGCACTATTGAAATATTAGGCCAGATTTTGCTGAAATCATTAATGGTGTGTAAACAATGCATGTCATAATTAACCCAGCAATTGGCCAGAAACTTGTAGCGAGGAAGAGATACACCATGAATAGCGAATCACCACAAGTTGCTGGATGATTTGTGCCATTCTGCCATTAGCTTCGCGAAACTGACATTTTGCCCTTAACCTCCCCATGATTTACATGAAGTTGCCACATTTGCACATTAATTGCCCATTAAACCAACCACAGAAAGTTAAGTCTAGTAAATAACAGCATAAGTATCCTTTTAACAACTGTAATAATTGATAATGACTGCCAATCAACCTTTCTGGCCCAGAAACTGAAGAATTAAAAGCGTGATGTCTCATTCCTTCAGGCTGTGAGTTGTTGCTGGAGATTTTCAAAACGTCAAATTTTACATTTTTAAACTTTCCTTACTTTTCTTGTTTGTCTTTTTTCTCTCTCCTAATTCAACCTTTCTTTCCCTCTCTTTATTTCTCTTTCAGTACCTGATTTAAGATTGAATTCCCTCACTCGTATTCATCCTCCTTCTCACTTCTTCCTCTATTTATTTCTCAACCTATTAATCTCAATGATGAAGGGGATAAAATCGTTTGTCCTGTTGTTTACCAAGATCCCAGATGCCCTGTTGCCCTCGTTGCACTTTTGTTAGCTCATACTTCCAGCAACTTTGGAGGCAACAAATTTTAAAAGCTAAACGTACAGGAATCAATCTAACTGAGAAGGCAAGCTCCTGCAAAATCTGGGCCATTATTTCTTGATTTAATATTTCACAATAATTGTCAAGTTCCTCCACAAACATTGTGCACTGCTACCAGTATCGATTTACATGTCGCAAGCTAACACAATTTTGCAGTCTCTGATGCCAACATTATTTAGTGGCAGTACAAAGGCAATGCAGTTTGGGCCAGCCACGGTAATATGGAGATGTACTGATGCCGTCTGCTGGTTAAATCTGGCATTGGTGTGACCTTAACAAAATCCAAGAGCAGCCTGAAATGATTCCTTGTATGAAGGCTTAGCAAGTTCATCTAAAATACCTATCACTGCTATTTTAGCAGAGGGGTTAATCCATTTATTTTAGCATGTTAAACAAAATGTTAAAATCGCAGAGAGGAATTTTAGCTAAATGTTTTAAGCATTGGTGTTTTGTAACATAACATCAATCACCTGTTGAGCGCAGGTCCCAGCAGTACCTCAGTTGAAAGCACAGAAGTCTGCAGTGCTTGACAAGAAACTAAGGTCTGTTTTAACATTCATTGCTGCTGATGAGGCCCTGCAGTGTGATTTCAGGGTCATGGTGATTGAATTAACTCATTCTTTTGTAAATCTGCTCAATTGACAGCAACCAGCAACCCCCCCCCCCCCCCCCCAACCACCTTAAACATTCACTCCCCCCACCACTGGCGCACAGTGGCAGCAGTGCACACCATCTACAAGATGCACTGCAGCAACTCACCAAGGCTTCTTCAATAGCACCTCCCGAACCTGCGACCTCTATTGCCTAGAAGGACTAGGGCAGTTCTCCTCCAAGTCATACACCAGCCTGACTTGGATATATATCAATGTTCCTTCATTGTCACTGGGTCAGAATCTTGGAACTCCCTACCTAACAGCACCATGGGAGTAACTTCAAAATAGCAGCTCAGCACCAGCTTTGCAAGGACATTAGGAATGGACAATAAATGCTCGCCTTGGCAGCGACACCCACATCCCTTGAACAAACTAAAAAAACATGGACCTCGGTTTTAAAGCCCTCGTCCTCTTGGTTTTCTGAAGGGTAAGCCACAGTGCTGGAAGTTTGTTTGGGATATGCCTCCTTTTTTTAGAGGCCTGTTCTAACAGCATAATATACGGCCATATTTGGGTGGGTATATGTACGTCAAATGGTAATGAGTGAACTGTGACTTCTGCCGTGTGTTATCTGCATTTTCCCAGCTCAAATTTTGGATGCGGTGACTGCCTGTTAGAGCCCAATATACAACATTCAGAGGTCATCAGGATCTTTGCTGCACATGGGACATGTTGTATTTGATAAGGTTGGATGCCTTCCAGCAGATAACATCAATCACCTGTTGAGTGCAGGTCCTAGCAGTACCTCAGTTGAAGTTACAGAAGTCTCCAGTGCTTGACAAGAAACTAAGGTCTGTTTTCACATTCATTGCTGCTGATGAGGTCCTGCAGCAGGTAAACCACAGCTTTAGATCTTGGTGGAGCACCTCACATAGATGGTCAATTGCTTCCCTCTTGAAGAGCAGTTGGCAGTCCGATCTCATCAAATCCAACAAATCCCCAGTACAATAAAAGTCTTTGACAATCAGAAAAGGTTGTAGATTGGGCCCTATCGGGCAGTAACTGCATCTAACAATTCAACTGGACAAATGCAGGAAATACAGAACAGAGATCACAACTCATTCACTAATCACACAGAGCTCCTCTGACCCTGCCTCAGCTCACATCTGTTCCTTTACACTCTGTGGGTACTAGTAGTGAGATTGTTTCAGTCTCCAGCCTTGGTGCTTCAGACCATGCACCTAATCCTTTTCCCCTCCTCCAGACCATTTATAGTAATCACAAACAACAGAATTTCCAGGGGATAGATCAATACATACGACCATATGAATTAGGAGCAGAAGTAGGCCATTCGGCCCCTCTAGCCTGCTCTGCCATGCAATAAGATCATGACTGATCTGTTTGTGTCTCGAATTCCACACTCCGATAACCTTTGATTCCCTTGCCCAACAAGAATCTATCTACCTCCGCCTTAAAAATATTCAATGACGCCGCCTCTACCACCTTCTGAGGCAAAGAGTTTCAAAGTCGCACAACCCTGAGAGAAAAAAATTCTCCTCATCTCTGTCCTAAAAGGGCGACCCCTAATTTTAAAACAGTGCCCCCTAGTTCTGGACTCCCCCACAAGAGGAAACATCCTTTCCACATCCACCTCGTCAAGACCGTTCAGGATCTTATATACTTCAATCAAGTCTCCCCTCACTCTTCTAAACTCCAGTGAAAACAAGCCCAGTCTGTCCAACCTTTCCTTGTAAGACAACACGCTCATTCCAGGTATCAATCTAGTAAACCTCCTCTGAACCGCCTCCAACGCATTTGCATCCTTCCTTAAATAAGGAGACCAAAACTGCACATAGTATTCGAGATGTGGTCTCACCAATGCCCTGTATAACTGAAGCATAACATCCTTACTTTTATTTTCAATTCCTCTTGTAAAAAAGGATAGCATTCCATTAGCCTTCTTTATTACTTGCTGCGCTTCCACCTTTCTTACGCAGAAATAGATGGGGCCCTGATGCTAGCAATGCTCAGGATGGCAAAATTGGCAAGAATGAATTGGCAGAAATAAGAGATAAAATAAAGAATATTTCCAAACTGCAAGGTGAAGCTCCACAACTTTAATAGCCCCTTGGTTGGTCTGCCAGACTGGGAGTAATATGTTGGCCATAAATTATGGCATAACACAACTCACAACATAACTCCATACTCTATTTCCTGGAACTTTTACTAACGGCAACACAAGCATATGCAAAGGACCTAACGCCTGTTTCGGGTATGGGCCCTGGAAGCTTTACCAATATTGTGACAGTGCGTTTCCAGTGTGGAATGTGCGCATGCAAGCTGCCTGCCATATCAGATACTTAGGTGCCCATTTAACACCTGTAAAACAGGCATTGTGCCACTGAATTCTGAAGCTATGGGAGAATTTTAATATGAGTGAGCAGGTGGAATTGGATGCAGCAAGGGGCTTAAATAGGCAAAAATTCCAAACACCTCAGGAACCCAGTTCCAACCCCCTGACTTCTGTGTTTTACTGAGGCAGGCCAACAAAGTGGGTATTAAATATGCTAATGAGACTGGAAGCCTCAGATTTCACCTGATTTGCTGCTTTAACTGTGGCCGGCCTGAGTTTCCAGGCCTTGGGAAACTGGGAAGTTGCCACGAGGCAGGGAATGCCTCATGGAGAAGGCAAGTGCCTTCAAAGCACTTCTTGGGCAGAATCTTCTGGGTCTCACAGAGATGGGCATGAAGGTGGGACCAGGAGGATCTTTAGATATGAGGGTGTTGGGTCAGTGCTCTGACACTTTTTCACCTCTGGGCGATCTTGCTGGAGGCGGGGCATCAGCTCCCTGCCTGGCAAAGGTGGGTAGCCAATTGAATAATTAGGTGCATTATTTTGGCAACTTGGGAACGCCATTGGGATCATTCCAATGGTGGACGGACCCCACAAAGAGGCCAAACGCAGCAGGTGCCTGGAGGCAGTTTGCCGGTGGCAGGACGGGAGGCTCGCGAGAACTCTTTCAGTTCCCCCCCCACCAAACCGTTCTGCAGGCATCAGTGGCCCACAGCTGCGGCCGCAGACCATCCTGTGGAAGGGCTTCTCCTCCACAGGGACGGCCTGGCAGCTGTGGCCACATTATAATTTTTAAAATGAATACCTCTTCAGAGGGTGCCTCAAGATGGAGGCACCTTCATGGTCTCCATCATGCAGTGGCAGCGCCCATCTCTGCCGTTGGGTCTGCCATCCTTTATTAATTGGACGGTGGATGTGGAGGTGGCCAATTAGGAGGCTGCCTCCCAGAAGATCTCATCAGCGGGCACATTTCCGGCAATTGCAGGGTCACACCCTTTGCGATTATTCTTGAAGGGCATAAAATTCCACCCCCTGTGGACCAGAAAGAGCAGGAGTGCTTCCTCTCGGCCTCCAAGCTGCCCCAACCATCAGACTGCTTCATACAAAACACCCTCTGGAATTCAAACTCCCACCGCTCCCCATCACTTCCACAATTGGGAAACTCCCCCCCCCCCACCCCCACCCCACGGATCAGACAACCTCCTGGGGTCGGGGATTGGGCCTGCCTGGTCCTGCAGCTTCCTCTGGAGTGGTCCCCACCCGACTGGAAACTCAGCCTGTCAGTCAGGCTGACTTCTGAGCAGTGAACCTGTCAGGACAAAACTCGCACGCTGTGAAGTTAAAACCTCACAGCGTGTGGGAAAACACAGACTTCCAGCATTGCTGCAGACTACTGGATCTTCCCCCAACCCTACCCTCACTCCCAGCATGTTGGCCAGTAAAAATTCCCCCCATTATTTTTGGCCTCCACCACAAACTCTGTGCTATCGCCACTGACTCCATGTCTTTCCCCAGCCACTGTTGAACAGGACTGATTGTTATCTTGGCCTACGTAACCTCGAGCTGAACGTCCAACCCCAAATCCTCCCCATCACTTCCCTCCATAATATCACCCACCTCTGCCTCATCCCAGCTCGCCTGCTGCTAAAACTCTCATCCATGTCTTTGTCACCTCCAGACTCAACTATTCCAATGCTCTCTTAGCCAACCTCTCATCCTCCATAAACTTCAACTTATCTAAATCTCTACTGCCCATATCCTTTTCCACTTACCCATTACCCTGTTCTTATTGGCTTCCACTCCCCCAAAACCTCAAATTTAAAATTCTTATACTTGCATTTAAATCTCTACATTGCCATTAGCTCTCTATCTCTGTAACTTCCTCCAGTCCTACAACACCCCTCCCAAACACTCTATTCCTCTCAATGTGACATCTTGGTTATTTTCCCCTTCCTTTGCTCCACCATTGGTGTTTGTGCCTACAGCTGCCTAAGCCCCATGCTTTGTAATTCCTTCTCTCCACATCTCTCTCTCCCCCCTGTAAGATCCTCCTTAAAATCCACTTCTTTGTCCAAGCTTTTTGTGACTGCTCCCACCATCTTTTTCTTTGGTTTGGTATCCATTAATTTGATAAGATCTCTGTGAAGCACCTTCGAACCATCTTTCTGTGGTAAAGGAATTGCAAGTTGTTGCTGTTTATTTAAAGATGCTGTGTTAGTGAAGTACGTTGATAACATCTTGCATACATGGGTCTGTCTGTATAGTCAAATATTTTGAGTTTTGAATGGAAGGGAGATCTGGCTTATATTGGTAAGTGGATCTTGCAATCAGGCATGTTAGTTTCTGAGCCTTTCTCCTGGCATGAGCGCTGAGCACTTGCTTGAGGTCGTCTCGCTGGTGTCAGATCAGCTAATTAGGAACAAAAACAGAAAATGCTGGATATACTCGGCAGATCTAGCAGCATCTGTGGAGAGAAAAACAGAGTTAACGTTTCAGGTCAATAACCTTTCATCATCTTCAACCTGAAACGTTAACTCTGTGTTTCTCTCTACAGATGCTGCCAGACCTGCTGAGTGTTTCCAGCATTTTCTGTTTTTGTTTCAGATTCCCAGCATCTGCAGTATTTTGGTTTTGTGTCAGCTAATTAGGAGTCTGCGTCATGTGTTCTGTAGCAAGCCATCTGCAACAAACTTACACGGTTACCAAGGCAGGTTTGGTGTGAAGATCATGCGATATCAAAGGCATTAGCAAGATCTGTCCTGTTCAAGTGAATGTTAAAGTTCTGCAAAATGGTAGCATTAATAGTGCTCAGTATTGCTAAGAAAAGACATAGAACCAGTACATAATTCTTTTTCACAAAACTGAGGAAAATGACAATGTCCAGAAATATATTGTGCTAAATATATTTGACATTCTGCGGATCAACTTTACATTTGTGATCAAAGTAACTTTGATTGAGGGAACTGGTAGAGAAATCGACAGAATAACCAGTATACCAACCTTACCTAAGCAACTTGTACAACATTAAAGCGTGGCAGGTGGTGTGGGAGGGCAAGGGACAGAAAGGATGGAACAGTTGGAATTATGCATTCAAAATGTAATAATCTATGAAGTAGATCAGGTAGACTGCTGGCAAAAGTTTCAGAAGAATTTCTTTTCACTGAAATGTCAAATTCTTTCAGAACTTCTGGGCTGGAACAACATACCCATCTCCCTGGAAACTGGCAGAGTGCACTGAATCAGAGCTTGGCACATAGCTCTGAAACAGTCACGAGTCCTATGTTGCAATTCCTCTGTTTTCACAGTCAGAGAGACATTCTCAGGAAAACCTGGGAAAAGACACTCGAATCCTTTCCTACTTTTCCCTTTTATTTGGAAGGTGATTTCAATTAGTTTACTTCATCTGTTATGAGATGTTTCCATATCGAAGCAACGGTCCACATCAAGACAGCAGTCAGACAACTTAGGCCTCTGTATTACTGATTTGTAAATCAGCTGTGAGAAAATGGGTGTCTCTGTGGGGAAATTATTGGCTTCCATTTCCCCAAAATAGTATGGGTGAGATGAGGAAAAACCAACATTCTTTGGTTCCATGCCACAACTCATTACATCTCCCAATGAGCTGCTTTAATGGACAGGTGAGGTAAGAATCCCTACTCTTTGGAAAATATTGCACTAGTATGATGTGTTAGGTCTTTCCAGTAAAAACTCAAATTAGAGTTGAGTGTTTGGTGTGTCGAAAATGTAAATACCAATCAGTTTGTATCTTGAAAGCTGCATCACGCTGAGAAAGGAAAAGTCCAGGTTTAATCAGCATCCAGTTGAAGTTAATCAAGCCATATTATTTCACCACAGAACAAGCAGGACTGTGCTAGTTATTACCCCTGAAATGAAAGCTGTGGTTTAAACTCAACACAATTATTTGGAGAGATGGGAGTAGCCAGAAGACAGGTCACTGTGACCTTATATACTAAGGTGAGGCAATTACGTGCCGTACATAGCTAACAATTTCCTTATGCAAGAGGCTGCTCTCAGGCTGCAGAAGTTATGCTCTGTTAAGATTGAATATTATTACATGTGCTGTTATTATTGATTTAACCAAGAGGGTCTGAAATCTCTAGGGCTGCTGCTGCATTGATATTAAAGCGATTCTGTTCCAAAATGTTATAATGAATTATAGCAGATTATATATCAGCGACGTTTCAGGATAGCACATTACACAGCTGAGTACAACATACTACTGCAGCCATCTGGGGCATCTACCCATGAATACCATCCCTCTTTTCTTGATATGGAAGAAAAAGGAAGTAGGGTTAGAATATACTATTCTCTTTTTGCAGGCTAGTTTTTTGGATGTTTCTGTAGTTCTCTTCCTTTTCTATGGCAGATGATGAGTTTGGTAAAGTGAGCAAAGAAAAACACAGCTGCATGACATTGGCTTAATCCTGCTGTCCTTAAAGAATTGAAGAATGTTTTCTATGGCTAGAGTTAAGATGATACTTCGATTCAATATCTTTATTCTCTTTATAGCATTTTAAAGGCTTGCATGTTAGCAGAAGTGTGGGTTAAAATAAGAGGCTCCAAAATGGTGGTTGAGTTCAACTGGTAACATTTCAACAGGAATCAAGAGGAAAGAGTCTCACCTTAATCTTGAGATGTTGCAAACACTAAATTGGGGATAACTGAGGAAGCATATAGCATCCATTTCCATTTCCAACTCCAACAGCATAGTATTGGTGAGGGGGTTAGATGAAGAAGTGGTTAGATAAAGAAGGGTGGGTGGAGGCTCATGTGGAGCATAAACACTGGCATGGACCTGTTGGGCTGAATGGCCTGTTTTTGTGCTGCAAAAACTTTGTAACACTTTGTAAAGAACCCTTCTCAGTCCATTATTTTCTTGCCCCTGTGCAGGTAATTATCCAGTTTCTACTGGCATGGGGACACAGTGTTAAGCCACTAAACCAACATTCAAAAAAGTCACAAGATGGGGTATGGGAAAAGGTCACATTGGCCAGAGAAAAATACCCTTCTGAAGTTGCAGGTGAGGCCCATTCCTGGGGCATTGTTTATTTTGCATTGTACCCCACCTATCCTAAAGCCTCTGATTGTTGGATTAGTTGCCAGATTAGGGCATAGAAGTTTTGCAGTGGAGTACTTAGTGCTTGTGTCAAATGTTCAAAATGGAAATGCCGTATTCCCCAGCACTGACACCCTGCAGAGCAGAAAATTCCCCAAAATACTAAAAATAAATACAATTAAAAATGTAAATAATTTCTAATTGTTAAATAACAGCTTTGTAAATATTGTAGACCTGAAGCACTGAGCCTCGGGCTAAACATTCTCACTGTTCTGTTTTTCTTAGTTTTAATTCTTCATTTTATCCAAACGCAGTGTAAATATTGCTAATTTTAGAAATGTGTGCAAGTTAGGGAGTGACTTAGATATTTTACGATCACAGTCTTCATGCTTTATTTTTCTTCCTTCATCAATCTTAGCAAAAAAAGTGAACACGTATAAAATGCTGAACACCACTTTGTGTCACATCTACATTTCCAGTGAAAGTAACAAGCTGAGGAAAATATACCCATTTTTAATAACTGAGGATGAATTATAATTGTACAAGTCTGTGGTGTAACTCTTTAGAGTGCTTTTAACAATTTTGCAATAAATATGTACTTACAAAACAAAAGCCAGAGAGTGTAGTTGTGTGGCCAGTGGTATTTCCTTCAAATCAAAGTTAAATTGGGTTTACACCACAATCTGGAAGTCATTATATTCTCTTGTCTCTGTGTGAAAGGGGTTTCCTCTACTTGGTGTAGGATATTTACATTATGTTACTGCAGAGGGATGGGATTGGAAGAGTCTGAGATGCTGCCAATGTAATTGTATGTGTTGGAAGCCATTCTAGCCTTATAACTAGTCCACATATTTCCACTGGCGAGCAGCATTTAAATGACACTACCCTCGCTTCTATGTAACTCAAAGAAGTTATCAGTTTCTAATACCGATGTGTCAGGGGTATTTTAGTGCTGTTTTCTTCCTCTTTTAATTTTCAGTATGGTGGAGGAAGAAACCTATTTAAATTCATTTTATTCACATTCCTCTGATGGCTGAATGTGTCAGTGCACCATTTGGTGTTGTATTGTGTCATACAGAGCAGGGGAGGTCTCAGGCTCCATTCACAGCCTATGTTGAATTTGTTAATTTGTTGATCTCCCGATTTCCGTTCCAAATATGTTTTAGTATCTCCTGTTGGATGGGCAGATAAAGGCATGCCAGGTGACACCAGATCCGATTCAGTAGGTATGGTGCCCACAATCAAATCATAATGACCAACCCTCACTGTCTAGCTTATAGGTAAAAGAATCAATACTTGGATGAGGGTTTACAGACCCACTGCTACTGAAAATCCAAAGGTAAAGAAAAGACTTGCATCTTTCATAACCACCGGCCGTCCCAAAGCGCTTTACAACCAATGAAGTACTTTTGAAGTATAGTCACTGTTGTAATGTAGGAAATACCACAGCCAATTTGCACACAACAAGCTCCCACAAGCAGCGATGTGATAATGATCAGATAATCTAGTCCAGTGATTTTGGTTGAGGGATAATTATCGGCCAGGACACCAGGGATAACTCCCTTGCTCTTCTTCAAAATAGTGCCATGGAATCTTTTATGAAAACTTTAGAGAGCAGACAGGGCCTCGGCTTAACGTCTCATCTGAAAAATAGCACTCCCTCAGTACAGAACTGAAGCACCAGCCTAGATTTTTGTGCTCAGTTTCTGAAGTGAGACATGAAACGACAACCTTCCTGACGCAGAGATGAGCGTGCTACCAACAAATCTGATCAGTTGTCTGGGCTTCTTCAGCAGCAAGGGTACATAGGAATATACAGGACTGGATATGACCACGGAGGCCCATCCTGGTACTGGGTCTATGAAATACCATATCCCACAATAACTGTCAGACCCTTTTAGGGACTTTCTCACTCAATACTTGTCCAATTCTCAGCCCTCACTGCCGCTCTTGGGAAATTGTAGGGAAAATTGGGAGACACAATTAAAAACACTAAGCTGATAGATTCTTCCACAGCATCTAAATGTATTTCTGGCAGAATAATTTGAAAGTAGATGGTAATGAGTTTCAAGTAGTTTGTGAATACTAATTTGCCAACAAAAATCAATGTTCATAGATTCTGCTCACAGAACTGCACTTTATATGATAAAACAGAATTTAGTCATTTTTAAATTTTACTTCCCCGTCACATACTGTGTTATTAGGGCTGAATTTTCACTTTGGGGATGGGAAACAAGGAGCAGTACTTTTTCCGGCTCCTGAACCCACCCCACGGGGGGAAACTGTCACTCGTTGGGATGTTGACCGGGGTGCCCCCTTAATTGGCATGGAGACAGGTTCCTCTGTCTCCGGCAGGCGGGCTCTCAAAGAGGAGCAAGTGGCTGTAGCGAAGGGTAAGGAGCTGAGAGGGCACTTCAACATGAAGGTGCTTCTCATCAACTTTTTTACAAATTAAATTAAAACATAGAAAAAGGTTCCAGGCCACCATTGTGGGGGTTGGCTGGGGGTGGGATGGGGGGTGTGGGAGTCCCTCTACAGGACATCCTTTGGCTGCACCCACACCCAGGAAGGCAAGGAGTGCCTGTAGGCCCGCCTGGAGCGCTGGTACTCCAGCTTGGCATTGAATGCCCACCTCCAGGCATTTGTACCACCCCAGGTCGTATCAGAAACAGGAAGCTGCCTGGAAAATTCCAGTTGGCCTCCTTTAACTACTATTAACAAGGCTCTTAATGAGACAAATTGGCTACCTGCCTCGTGAGGGGGGCAGCTTTGCTGGGCCCTGAGCTTGCCTTCCCCAAAATGGCCAGCATCGGGAACAATGTTAGGAAACCGGCATGCCAGCTGGCACCGGTATTTTTGGGGCCCCATCCACCTCCATTATTTACCTCAGCGGGGCCTGAAAATCCTGCCCTCTGAGTCTATTTTAAACTTGGGTTGAATTCAAAATCAAGGGATGATTTCTATTGGACCTAATCAGCAATGTCCCATCACAGTTATTAGAGTGACGACATCTGAAACATGCAATTAACCAAGAATGTATGAATGAAAAAAAAATCTCTTTTCTAAGTTCAGTGGTGAAGATTAATCATTTATTTCGACAGCCAAATGGCCCAATTATTGCATTACAGATTTGTGGTTAACCCAGTGGAAAAGGTGTCCTTGTTTCATTTATTACCTGTAATTTCCAATCATACTTTTCCAACTGCTCTGTTAAATCTGTCGTAAATCATAAGCTGTTATGGGTATAAATTTAATATGAATCTAAATAATGAACATCTACAGCTTTCAGAGGCTGTTGGAAAACAGAGCTTTTAAATATTTTCCCCTGAACTTTATTTGTTTTCCACTTGGTTTGAAACACAGATGTGTATTGGAGGAATTTAATTTACTTGCCGTGATCTAATTACAGAAGTAGTTTGCTTCTGTTCCAACTAATTACTAAATATTTAAACATTACTGTTTTCCTATATGCTTATGTGAGATATGATAATGGCAGTTTGTTAACTGACTGTTAATGAGGAAAAGGCTGGCCTTCAGGAATTACCTGTTGTTAGTCACAGACAGCAATCCCAGTCAGTGTTTGGTTCATTTGCAAAGGGAGAAACAAAATGACTGTTCAACTACATCCGTGACAAACTGTTTTTATCAAATTACTGTGACTACACAACTAAACTTGGATTGTAATGGCAGATTTATGGAAGAAAAAGGTAAAATCAGAAACACATGTCCGAAAGCATTTTTTCCAGTCCCTGGTCAATGATAGTGTAGCTGATCTCAGTCGGGGTGATTGTAAGGGTGCTGGAATTGGCTATAGCATTCCTGAGTTAGGGGAAAGAAAATTAGTTGAGATTCCCATCCCAATCAATATCCATGAGCTCCTGCTGCAGGTGCATGAACTTTAGGTGAGGACAATGATGCCCACCCTTCGACTCAGTCCCCAGGACCTTCACCAGGGTCAAATAACCTGCTAATCTTCCATTTCAATCCATCTTGATTTCACTCACTGGCAAGGTTCATGAATGAAGAATAGACACTTGAGTGAAGTATGGTCGAGCAAGAGTGTGGTTAAGTCTCAGAACGTAACCACAGCAAAGAATCAACCCCTTCAGGAGATGAGAGAAGAAAGCTGGTATGGAAGAAAATGTGAAGCAAAATTAATGTAGGGAAGACAGTTTTTTCACATGCAGCAGACATGAATGTTAATTACACTGGCTCCTTGAGGCGGTGTGGTACTGACGGATTTGACAATGTCACCTCTGCACAGCTCTTGATTGTGAGATCACGGGGGTTAAATTTGATAGCTGAAAATGGGTGCGGGAATCACGATGCTCGATTTACCCATGTGCATTCAATGTGACACAAGCAGCATGCTGACTACGTGCTACCTGCTGAGTAATATGATTGCAGTGTGCGGCCAGTGCTCATCACACTGTTGAGTGGCTGCATGCGTCAGCAGGGGGTTCAATATTGTGAAAGGCTAACACTAGTTAAAGCTACAAAAGTAACATACTGTGGATGCTGGAAAACTGAAATCAAAACAGAAAATGCTGGGAAATACTCAGCAGCTGTGGAGAGAGAAACAGAGTTAATGCTTTGTAAGGTATTTGGATAGCTCTTATATTTTTGTTCTGCTGTGAGGCATTTATTAATATCTCCTGTATTTCTGTTCGTAAGTAAAATGTAACTAGTCGTGGTGTGGACCAGCGTGTGGAGCTCACCGGGTGGTAAAAATGTGGAGGCGAAGGACATTGGGATGAAGGGAGAAGAATTATGACCAAAAACATCATCACTGGGGTTCATATTGGACTTTCTAAAATAAAAGATATGGGGTTGAATTTTATTTGGGCGCCGTGCTCCATGGTGGCGCCCTTTAAACTCAGCGCGGTGCCTGCATTCAGCGACCACCGAGGCGCCCAAGCGATATTTCGCGCAGGGCTTCATTTCAATAGAGGGGGTGGAGCTGCCGCCCCCAATGTTGTAGAAGGGGTGGCCGCCGCATTCCCAGAGACGGCATCCGGCGCCACCGCACAGCGTCTGCGGCATTTTGAAAGGGCTTCAAGACATTCAGTAACATTTTAAAATTTAAAGATCCTGATCTCCGGGAAATAAAAATAAATTTAAATTTCAACTCTAAAGCCCATCTCCCACCCTCCAATGGGTAGTTTATACATTAATTGCCCTCTCCTCCCATAATAAACTTTTATTAGTGTCCAGAACTCTCCCACCATCCCCACATTCAATTACAATTGATTTTCCCGCTCCTCCACCCCTCCCGCCCTGAAAATTCCATTGCTCCACCCCCCAACCCCACCAGGTTCTTACCCGGAACTCCATGCAGAGTTCTGAAGGCGCACGGAGTACGAGCGGCGGCTGTAATATCGGAGTGGGATCGCCGCCGCCTGCAAGCAGGTTAATTTGAATTTCATTAAGCATCATTTTAACATGGAGATGAAGGTCCTACTGCTATCAGTAATATGCGGCAGGCCCTCCTTGACATCACGGGTCGAGGCGGACCTCTACCCGTAGTTTGGAATATTTATTTTGTGCTGGCTTTTGCATTGTGACCAAGCAGACACTGTAATGGTCAGTGACAGAGGGAGGGTAAGCTGTGGTAAATTGGGTTGCGAGTGTTGGCATCTGTTACAACCAGATGAGAAAGGTGTCTAGGGTTCCCTCTCAGCCTTCACCTGGCCTTACCATAACAGGGGCTTTTTTTTAAACACACCGTATTTTTAGCTCCCCTTGGTGAATCCTTGTTCACCACTTTCCAATTATAAGGCAAAGAAACCAGCACAAACAGGTTTTCTTAGGTTTAACGAAGAAAAGTTGAAATTTATTAAACTTGAACTTAAATGCTTATTCAGCTGACGCCTACAGATACATGACGCGCCCATGCTAGCATGCATACGTGATACACACATGCAAATAGACAGAAAAAATCAGAAGGAAAAAAAATAAAGTGGAAAAGTTTGAGGAAATATCTGAAGAGTTTTTGTTACGGTTCTTCGAGCTCACTATCGAGATCTTGCTTTTCGTTGGGGCCCAGTATTATTCTTAAACCTTGTTCACTGTAGGAGACTTTTCTCTCTTTGGGTTTGTGTGTCTTTGGTGGATTCAAAGGTTTGTGAGAAAGAGTTGGGAGCAGACAGGAGAGATCTTCTCAGTCCAGGAGCAAACAGTCTTTCTCTGTTCAAACTCTCTGTGGCCAGTTCACAAGACCCTGGAACAGCCAGTTAGTCATGTGACCAGCTGGTCTAACCGATCCGGTCCCTTGTGGATTGTATCCTCCTTAGTAGGCCCTGGAATGTGCCTCCTCATCTTCGATGTCTGTTAGTATGTAAATTTTTTTTCCAGCCACGGCTCATCTGTTTAACAAGTCATTTCCTCGCTCCGGCAACAGTTTAAAATCAATGTTCATGTGACAAAATTAATATGCCTCATTCTTGGCAGGTGGGGGTCTAGCATGACAGCATCTTCATGGATAGCCCGGGCAGAAAGGGGCGAGGTTGATTGCCTCATCTCTTCCTCTCCTCCTCGCTGTTACATTTTACGAATCACACGGGCATGAGATTGGTGAATCTAAATGCTGGGTTCTTTCACTGAAGGTACTAACTTATACACAGCAATACTGGGAAAATGATTTTTCATGTCTGTTCCTGTGGCTGCTTCTAGCAAATGGTTAGGGATCACATGGGTCTGTACATCACATCCTGTCAGGTGATGGACAGCCGTTTCAGATACGCTGCTTCAAGCAATACCACAACACTCACATTCCTGTTACTGCCTGCTTGTCATATAGCTGGTGGCAAGGGCTGGCCCCTCATGGTGCTGATGTTGTGCAGCATGCAGCAGATGATGACAAATCTTGATACCCACTCTGCTGAGTACTGCAGTCTCCTCCAATACGGTCCAGGCAGAAGTGTTCTTTGAGCATGCCAGTGGTCTGCTCTATCACAATTCATGTGACAGCATGGCTTTCATTGTATGCATGATACGCACGTGTGCGTGGGTGGTGCACCAGAATCATTGTGGTGGCTCAAATGCAGCTGGTACAGTGGACTGCTGCAGAATGAAGGCATGACAAATGCTGCCAGGATGCCGGGCATTGACCTGCATGGTTCTCTGAGTATGGTTGTACACCCGCTGGACACTGAGGGAGTGGATCCCTTTTGGTTCTGTTACAGGGCAGAGTTGGCATGTGGCGCCTGCAATATGTGTGTAGTCAATGAAACCCTGCACCACGGGGAAGCCTGCAATCATACTGAAGGCACATGTTTGCTCCGCCTTTCTACCTGGTAAGAGAGGATGAAATGTAGTGAGCTCTCAATGAATAGGTGGCATCATAGGAAATAGGCCATTCAGCCCCTCGAGCCTGCTCCAGCATTCAACTAGATCATGACTGATCTTCTACCTCAATGCCATTTTCTTGCACTATCACCATATCCCTTGATATCTTTAATAAATAGAAATATGTCAATCTCTGTCTTGCATATGCTCGATAGCTGAGCCTCCACAGCCCTCTTGGGTAGAGAATTCCAAAGATTCACCACCCTTTGAATGAAGAAATTCCTCTTCATCTCAGTCCTAAATGGCCTACCTCTTATTCTGAGACTGTGTGCCCCCTGGTTCTACACCAACGCCCCCCCACCCCCCCAGCCAGGGGAAACAGCCTTCCTGCATCCACCCTGTTGAGCCCTGTAAGAATTTTGTATGCTTCAATGAGATCACCTCTCATTCTTCTAAACTCTAGAGAATACAGGCCCAGTCTCCTCAATCTCTCCTCATAGGTCAATCCCACCATCCCAGGGATCAGTCTAGTGAATCTTTGTTGCGCTCCCTCTATGGCAAGTATATCCTTCCTTAGGTAAGGAGACCAACACTGTACACAATATTCCAGGTGCAGACTCACCAAGGCTCTATACAATTGCAGCAAGACTCCTTTACTCCTGTACTCAAATCCTCTTGCAATAAAGTGACCTCACTTACACAGCTGTTGTAGGCAAACTCCAAGAGGTTGCAAATATCTCCCAGCTCCATCCTGGAAGGAGTCAAACACATAAAAGTTCATCAGCACTGTCACTTTCACAGCCACTGGCAATGGCTTTTACCCTGCTCTGAGGTTGCAGTTGTAGCTGCAGCAGGTGGCAAATTTCATTGAGGACATCCTCATGGAAGCACAGACGCCTCATAAACATCTCCTCACTGAGATTCAGGTAGAAGAATTTCTCCTAGAACACCCTGATGAGAGCCCTTTTCCCCCTCCTTCCCCTCCTGCTCTTCCCTCTTCCAGCAGCTTGTCCTGTTCTGCATGCCCACTACTATTCTCCAAGTTATGCTGTATTTCAAGGGGAATGCCTACTCATGCACCCATGCCTTTCCTGCTGCTGTGTTCAGCCATGCTTGGTTAAGATATAGCATCTGGAGTGTTGAGCTCCAAAATGACAGCATTGGCATAAAATCAGTGTTGCACGTTGACTGACGTCATGATCTGCATACGCTGCATGCTTCTGGTGGGCATTCACTATATGCGCGCTAACACCCGCATAAATATGGTGTCCAATGTGACTCGTCCCAGATGTGTGTGCATCACTTCAGCTGCCATCTTAGATCTGAAAGAACACCTGTAGTGTCCAAACTAGACATGACCGATCCAAGTTTCGCACTGTAGAACTCTTGTGTTTGTCCACTTGCTCAGAAATGCAGTAATCTGCTCACTAGTACCCAACAATAATGGTTGCATTTTGACAAAAAGTCAAGTCAAATCAGTTCACTAAAAAGGTTAAAAATTAAGGCCAAAGCTGCCATTGCACTGGTTTCAGTTCTATTGCAGCAGGTGCAACACCGCCTCCTGGAAGTCATCTGACATCACCTGCTAAAATCCAATGCAGGTAACTTTGCACTGGGAGAATACAATCCATTTTATATCAGTGCTGAAACCACTTTGCACCAACTCAAAATATCTAACATAACTGGCCTCTTGGGTGCTCTTTGCGTTAACAATACTGTTAATCTAGATTCTTACAGCAACAGTCAGTGCTTTGAAAATGAAATTCTATGCAGATGTTGTTCTATTTGAGCTCCTGTAAGAGTAACAATTCCACCTCGGAATGAAGTTGCCATCATTTGTTAGTCTTAATAGTAGACCTCTACATTGTTTTCATTGATCTCACCAAAGCCTTTGACCTCGTCAGCAGACGTGGTCTCTTCAGACTACTAGAAAAGGTCGGATGTCCACCAAAGCTACTAAGTATCATCACCTCATTCCATGACAATATGAAAGGCACAATTCAACATGGTGGCTCCTCATCAGAGCCCTTTCCTATCCTGAGTGGTGTGAAACAGGGCTGTGTTCTCGCACCCACACTTTCTGGGATTTTCTTCTCCCTGCTGCTTTCACATGCGTTCAAATCCTCTGAAGAAGGAATTTTCCTCCACACAAGATCAGGGGGCAGGTTGTTCAACCTTGCCCGTCTAAGAGCAAAGTCCAAAGTACGGAAAGTCCTCATCAGAGAACTCCTCTTTGCTGACGATGCTGCTTTAACATCTCACACTGAAGAGTGCCTGCAGAGTCTCATCGACAGGTTTGCATCTGCCTGCAATGAATTTGGCCTAACCATCAGCCTCAAGAAAACGAACATCATGGGACAGGACGTCAGAAATGCTCCATCCATCAATATTGGCGACCACACTCTGGAAGTGGTTCAAGAGTTCACCTACCTAGGCTCAACTATCACCAGTAACCTGTCTCTAGATGCAGAAATCAACAAGCGCATGGGTAAGGCTTCCACTGCTATGTCCAGACTGGCCAAGAGAGTGTGGGAAAATGGCGCACTGACACGGAACACAAAAGTCCGAGTGTATCAGGCCTGTGTCCTCAGTACCTTGCTCTACGGCAGCGAGGCCTGGACAACGTATGCCAGCCAAGAGCGACGTCTCAATTCATTCCATCTTCGCTGCCTTCGGAGAATACTTGGCATCAGGTGGCAGGACTATATCTCCAACACAGAAGTCCTTGAAGCGGCCAACACCCCCAGCTTATACACACTACTGAGTCAGCGGCGCTTGAGATGGCTTGGCCATGTGAGCCGCATGGAAGATGGCAGGATCCCCAAAGACACATTGTACAGCGAGCTCGCCACTGGTATCAGACCCACCGGCCGTCCATGTCTCCGCTATAAAGACGTCTGCAAACGCGACATGAAATCGTGTGACATTGATCACAAGTCGTGGGAGTCAGTTGCCAGCATTCGCCAGAGCTGGCGGGCAGCCATAAAGACAGGGCTAAATTGTGGCGAGTCGAAGAGACTTAGTAGTTGGCAGGAAAAAAGACAGAGGCGCAAGGGGAGAGCCAACTGTGCAACAGCCCCGACAAACAAATTTCTCTGCAGCACCTGTGGAAGAGCCTGTCACTCCAGAATTGGCCTTTATAGCCACTCCAGGCGCTGCTTCACAAACCACTGACCACCTCCAGGCGCGTATCCATTGTCTCTCGAGATAAGGAGGCCCAAAAGAAAAGAAAAAGAAAGAAAGAACTCTCTTTCATCTTTGCTTTTTATCGGACAAACAGGAGGAAATAAACATCAGTAATAAAGGTACATGAGGCTTACAGAAGCTGCGTATTTTACAAAATAGAAGTTACAGTTGAAGGGGAAAATTTGCAGATCTGTTTGCCCTCTAAGAGAATATTGATAGCTGACCTTATTTTGACTTTGGCCTTACCTTACTTGGTTTATGAGTTACCTCTGGAAGTAATGAAATCCACATTCATTCATATTTCTCAGAAAGATCATTACTATTGAAACCCAGCATCAAAGTGTAACCCCTTAAATAAATCTATCATTTTCCCTTATTATCTTTATATACCCTGCAATCACTTTGAAAAGAATGTCTGCCTTTGATCAGGGTGTGACTAAATGCTTCTGATGAAGTGTATCAGATCCAAGTTTTAATAATAGGCTTTCATTCACTTTTTCCATGTCACAAGTAAGTTGTGATTTAAATAATCAAGTTTCTAATATGCACCCTTATTTTTTTGTAAGTGATGACTGTATCATCTTATGATTTTCTCTGGAATGAAAACTTCAGGAAGGAAAAAAATATATAGTTCACTCAGCACATAACTTAACACTGGTACATTGTTTGGAAAAGAGGTGACATTGAGGTGAACAACTGGAGTTTCAAGACTATGAAGGGCATTAACAAAATTAATCCATGCAAAGTTTTCCCTGTGGTATAAGATTCAAATATTGGGAATATCAGTGATGTTTAGAAAACTGAGCATGTGGGAGCTGATATCTCTCTCCATTGTAGGAAAGAACCTGGTCATCAGGTGCGAGGTGCTCACGTTGTTGCTGTATGTAGCGCACGTCTGGCCTATACCCCACTCCTGCGCTCTGGCGGTCACCCGAGCCATTTTCTGCTTTATCTGGAGATTCAAAATGGACTGGGTCCGGAGGGACACGATGTTCAAATCTCTGGAAAGGTGGGAAAAATGTACCCAAAGTCGCCCTCATCCTGATGACCACCTTCGTGTACGGCTGCATCAAGCTGTGCGTAGAGCCCCAGTACGCAAACACCAGGTGTCACTACGTGCTGAGGTTCTCTCTGTTCCCGGTGTCGTGAACCATTCAGTTGGACTGTGCCGTACCACCTATCCTTCGTGGAAACATTTCTGTGGGAAAACACCTTTGGCCACCAATCCATCAGGCAGTGGTCTGCACGGAATGTCCTCACGGTCCTATGGGAAAAGGAGATGGTGGATCCTGTCAGATGGTTCCCTGAGCAGACTGCCAAAGTCATTTGGCAGAATGCCTCATCACCAGAACTTTCAAACAAGCACCAAGACGTAGCTTTGCTGGTGGTGAGAAGGTCCCTCCCCATCAGGTCCTTCCTGCACACCCGGAGTCTCCCCCCCCACTTTGCATGCTGCCCTCAAGGTGGCTGCGGTGGGGAAGAGACAGTTGCCCACCTCCTTCTGGAATGTGTCTTTGCAAAGCAGATGTGGAAAGAGATGCAGTGGTTTTTGTCGAGGTTCATTCCAAGCAGCTCTGTAACACAGGAGTCTGTGCTCTACAGGCAGTTCCAGGGACTGACACAGAGATAACCATCAACTGCTGCTGGAGGACCATCAATTCGGTGAAAGACACTCTTTGGTCTGCCCAAAACTTGCTGGTTTTCCAGCACAAAGAGTTGTCCACGACTGAGTGTTGCAGACTGGCACATTCCAAGGTCCAGGGCTACGTGCTGAGGGAGGAACTAAAGCTTGGGGCAGCCACTGCAAAGGCTCAATGGGTAAAGACCACTGTGTAATGTCCTCCCACCAAAGTGAACTGAGGGGCTGGACCCATGGGAAACCCCTCGGGCTGTATACACCTAATATGGGTATGCTGTAAAATGTGCAGGGCATGTGAAATGGAATGGAAGGGTTGTGAGGCCACTCACTCCTGTATCGAAGAAAACTGATTTCCTTTGCACTTTTTGGAATGTCAATTTGGTGCTGTTTTGAACTGTTTTTTTAAATTTTACTTCTTTTATTTAGAGATACAGCACTGAAACAGGCCCTTCGGCCCACCGAGTCTGTGCTGACCATCAACCACCCATTTATACTAATCCTATATTCCTACCATATCCCCACCTGTTCCTATATTTCCCTACCACCTACCTATACTAGGGGCAATTTATAATGGCCAATTTACCTATCAACCTGCAAGTCTTTGGCATGTGGGAGGAAACCGGAGCATCTGGAGGAAACCCACGCAGGCACAGGGAGAACCTGCAAACTCAACACAGGCAGTACCTAGAATTGAACCCGGGTCGCTGGAGCTGTGAGGCTGCGGTGCTAACCACTGCACCACTGTGCTGCTATATTTTCGAACAGATTTTTATGAATAAAGTATATTTTTGGAAAAAAAAACTAGCAGTAAGACAGAACTTTTTTACACAAAGGGTAAAAGACTTTTGGAATAAGTTGCAAAAGAACGCCAATGTAAATTTAATTAATAAGCTGTTAGTTTTTTTTCTGTAGTGAGGAGATTGACTGATTTGGTGCATAGGAAGGTTAATTTGAATGATCTATCAAAAAAGAACAGGTTTGTTGGGTCTTAGCATTTTCCTCTTCACAAAGACATACTAGCACCAGTTCAGATGTTTTTCAACTAAGAAGTAAGCTAACCATAACCTGTAGTAGTTTTTTAACTGATTGTTACCTTATGCACTATATCACAGATCTTTACTAATTTATATATTTTGATAGACTTTAATTTTAATGAACTCTAGACCAGAGATCTGTTCATGATTGATATCATCCAGGCTTCATTGAGAAGATCAGCATGTACAGTCATGACTGAAATCACTGGGAAAGAGAGAAGAGCTTTTGAAAGCCATCTCTTTCCACACTGCTCAAGTGTGCCTCCAAGTGGCACCCAAGAAGCCGTGTTGATTCTGTTCATGAGGTTATTTGCAGGCTGAATTGCCTGTCCCCTCTGAAGCAGATGTAGAGGTAACTAACTTGCGGGGAGGAAGGAAATATTTTTTAGAATAATTACAGAAACGGGAAAATAAATTATATTAAATGTTTGTTCTCAGATGATTAAATGTTCTTTGTTATTATTTTTACTTAGAAATTCTTTTTAAAAACCTCCATGTTATTGACTGAGAATACATGCTTTTTTGTATTTATTGATAAAATCAGGTTGTGGCAATTTTGGCCAAATTATTGTTTGTTATATTTTATGAATGCTAATGAATTTGCATAAACATTCTTTTGCCCTCTAACTACCTTTAGTATGATAAGGTTATCGCCTCTGAAAACATAACTACAAACTATCACACACAGAAATTTCAAGACTTTAAAAAAAAATTCTACATTTATTGTAACTTGTTCTGTTAATAAATGGTTGCATAATAAATGCGTAAGGTTTCTAATATTTACAAATGATTTTTTAAAATCCAGCCAAAATTAATGAAACTTTTACCGAATGGAAGATAGGAGCTATTTCAGGTAGAGTTTTTTCTTCATGAGTTTGAAAGATGCATCATTTCCACAAGTGAAGGAATGCTGGAACCCTTCATCAGTGGTGATATATTCTTTACATTTGGTTAAAATCTCAGCATACTTTAGAATGTTTCTAATTGTTTGAGAACTAATTAAGTCCATGTTAGATTTGTTTCACATACATGTGAATCATCAATGTGCTGACCAGTGAAAACAGTGCTGTGCTTCTATTCTCTTCCGTGAGTTATAGATTAACAAGGCTCAAACGGGAAATGGAATAAACAGAAAAACTGTTGCCTTGCTCACCATGCATGTCATTGTGGTTTGAGCCCTTCAATCCTACCGTGACACGACTGCTGAACCTGGGGAAGGGCCAGCTAGTGGAAGCATCAATCCACAGAGCCATTCCTGTCCTCAGTCAGTTGGTCAATTCACCCCAATGTTCTGTCCACTGCACACTTGGTGCGCTTCATCGTACTACCAGCCTTTATTCCATTCATCTCCCACTTTTTAGTAATCACCCACTTCAAGCTTCCGCAAATCCCTATAATCCACCTCTATAATCCATCTCTCTGCCACCTAACTTGTCAACCCATGTCTCTACGCTTGACAAGTATATAGCTTTCAGAATCAACTTTTTACCGAGCTCCTCTTCTGACCTGCTGTCTCACTGAAATACTAGATCACCATGTATGAGCTGTATCCACTATACCATTTCTGAAGGCTAAGGTTGATGCTAATTATTTGCACCAGAAAACTGTCAGGTCTTCTGTCAACTTACAATCTTTTGCGCCATAGAGTCATAGAGTCGTACAGCATAGAAACAGGCCCTTCGGCCCACCGCGTCCATGCCGACCATAATGCCTATCTATACTAATCCCACCTGCTTGCATTAATTCCATATTCCTCTATGCCTTGCTCATTCAAGTACCTGTCCAGATGCCTCTTAACTCTTGCTACTGTTCCTGCTTTCACCACCTCCTCTGGCAGCTCATTCCAGATACCCACTATTCTTTGTGTGAAAAATTTACCCCTTTGATCCCCTTTAAACCTTTTCCCTCTCACCTTAAATCTATGCTCTCTAATTTTAGTCACCCCTACCATGGGAAACAGACTCTGGCTAACTACCCTATCTATGCCTCTCATAATTTTATATACCTCTATCATGTCCCCTCTCAGCCTCCTTCGCTCCAGGGAAAACAGACCCAGCCTATCCAATCTCTCTGTATAACTCAAGCCCTCCAAACCAGGCAACATCCTTGTGAATCTTTTCTGCACCCTCTCTAGCTTAATCACATCTTTCCTGTAGTGCGGCGACCAGAACTGCACACAGTTCTCCAACTGTGGCTGAACCAACATTATGTACAACTGTAACCTGACGTCCCAACTCTTGTACTCAATGCCTTGGCCAATGAAGGCAAGCATGCCATACGCCTTCTTCACCACCCTGTCTACCTGTGTTGCCACTTTCAAGGAACTATGTACTTGCACCCCAAGGTCTCTCTGCTCAACAACACTCCCCAGGGCCCTGCCATTCACTGTATATGTCCTGCCCTGGTTTAACTTCGCAAAATGCACTTGTCTGCATTAAATTCCATTTGCCAATCCCTTGCCCACTTTCCCAGTTGATCTATATCCTGTTGTAACCTTAGACAACCTTCTTCACTGTCCACTATACCACCAATTTTGGTGTCATCTGCAAACTTACTAATCATGCCCTCTACATTCACATCAAAGTCATTAATATATATGACAAACAACAGAGGACCCAGCACCAATCCCTGTGGCACACCATTGGTCACCAGCCTCCAATCTGAAAAACAACCCTCCACTACCACCCTCTGCCTCCTATCACCAAGCCAATTTTGTATCCAATTCGCTAGCTCATCCTGGATCCCATGTGTTCGAACCTTCCGGATCAGCCTACCATGCGGGACCTTGTCAAAGGCCTTGCTAAAGTCCATGTAGACAACATCCACCACCCTGCCCTCATCAATCCTCTTGGTCACCTCCTCAAAAAACTCAATCAAATTCGTGAGACATGATTTCCCACGCACAAAGCCATGCTGACTATCCCTAATCAGACCTTGCCTTTCCAAATGCAAATAAATCCTGTCCCTCAGAATCCCTTCCAATAGCTTTCCCACCTCTGATGTAAGGCTCACCGACCTGTAGTTCCCTGGTTTATCCCTGCTGCACTTCTTCAATAAAGGCACAACATTAGCTATCCTCCAGTCTTCCGGTACCTCACCCGTGGCTAACGATGATGCAAAAATCTCTGCCAGGGTCCCAGCAATCTCCTCCCTTGCTTCCCATAGCATCCTAGGCTACACCTGATCAGGCCCTGGGGATTTATCCACCTTAATGCATGTCAAAACCTCCAACACCTCCTCCTTTGTAATGTTGATATACTCCAGGATATCACTGTTCCCTCCCTTGAACTCACTAGCTTCCATGACCTTCTCCATGGTAAATACAGATGAGAAGTATTCATTTAAGACCTTGCCCATTTCCCGTGGCTCCATACATAGATTACCACACTGATCCTTAAGGGGACCTACGCTCTCCCTAGCTACCCTTTTACTCTTAATATACTTATAGAATCTTTTAGGATTCTCCTTTATCTTGTCTGCCAGGGAAATCTCATGGCCCCTTTTCACCCTCCTAATTTCCTTCTTAAGTGTACTCCTACATCCCTTATATTCCTCGAGGGACTCTCTTGATCCCAGCTGCCTATACCTGACATATGCCTCCTTCTTTGTCCTGACCAGACCGTCAATATCCTTCGTCAACCAAGGTTCCCTAAACTTGCCAGCTTTGCCCTTCAATCTAACAGGAACATGCCGGCCCTGAACTCTTCCTATCTCACTTTTAAAAGCCTCCCACTTGCCAGACGTCTCTTTACCTGTAAACAGCCTCTCCCATTCAACTTTTGAGAGTTCCTGTCTGATGCCATCGAAATTAGCCTTCCCCCAATTTAGGACTTCAACTTGAGGACCAGTCTTATCCTTTTCCATAACTATCTTGAAGCTAATAGAGTTATGGTCACTGGTCCCAAAGTGCTCCCCCACTGACACATCAATGGCCTGCCCAGCCTCGTTTCCTAAGAGGAGGTCAAGTGTAGCCTCTTCTCTAGTAGGGCCATCCACATACTGCTTCAGAAAACTATCCTGGACACACTTAACAAATTCTTCCCCATCTGATCCCTTAGCACTGAGGCAGTCCCAGTCAATGTTAGGGAAGTTAAAATCACCTACTATTACAACCCTATAATCCCTACACCTATCTGTGATTTCCCTACATTTCTGCTCCTCCAATTCCCTCTGACTATTGGGGGGCCTATAGTATAATCCCATCAAAGTGATCACCCCTTTCCTATTTCTAAGTTCTACCCATATGGCCTTGCTGGACGTTCCCCCAGGATATCCTCTCTAAGTACTGCCGTGATGTCCTCCCTAATCAATAGTGCAACTCCCCCTCCTCTCTTACCTCCACCTCTGTCATGCCGGGAGCATCGGTACCCCAGAACATTGAGCTGCCAGTCCTGCCCATCCCTCAACCATGTTTCCGTAATAGCTATAATATCACAATCCCATTTACCGATCCATGCTCTCAATTCATCTGCCTTACCTGTAAGGCTTCTTGCATTAAAGTAAATGCAGTTCAGCCTACCAGACCTTCCACGCTCCCTGTCCTGCTCCTGCCCGGCCTGCCTACTGGACTTACTTGCTTTAACCTCTACATTTGCCTCAACTATCTCATCGGAGAGACTACTACTTTGGGTCCCACCCCCCTGCCAGACTAGTTTAAACCCTTCCCACAAGGATATTGGTCCCCTTCCAGTTCAGATCCAACCCGTCCCTCTTGTACAGGTCACCTCTGCACCAGAAGAGATCCCAATGATCCAAGTAGCTGAAGCCCTCCCACTTACACCAGCTCCTCAGCCACGCATTCATTTGCCTTATCCTCCTATTCCTACCCTCACTAGCATGTGGCACAGGGAGTAATCCTGAGATTACAACCCTAGAGGTCCAGCTTTTTAACCTTCTGCTTAACTCCTTATATTCACTTTGCAGGGCCTCATCTCTCTTCCTGCCTATGTCGTTAGTACCAATATGGACCACGACCTCTGGCTGCTCACCCTCCTCTTTCAGAATGTCCTGCAGCTGCTCCGAGATATCCTTGACCCTAGCATCAGGGAGGCAACATACCATCCTGGAGCCTCGTTTGCGGCCACAGAAATGCCTATCTGCGCCCCTTACGATAGAATCCTCTATCACTATAACTCTTCCAGCCCTTTTCCTCACCTGCTGTGCAGCAGAGCTCCCTGTGGTGAAACGAACTTGGGTGTTGCTGCTTTCCCCTGGAAGGTCATTTGCCCCCAACAGTATCCAAAGCAGTATCTGTTTGAGAGGGGGATGGCCACAGGGGACTCCTGCACTACCTGTCTGAGCCTACTATTCTGTCTGGTGGTCACCCATCCCTTTTCTGCCTGTGCAGCCATTACCTGCGGTGTGACCAGCTCACTAAGCGTGCTATCCACGACGTCCTCAGCATCGTGGATGCTCCACAGTGAATCCACCCGCAGCTCCATAATGCGGGTAGCCAGTAGCTGCAGATGGATACACTTCCTGCACACATGGTCATCAGGGACACTGGAAGCGTCCCTGATTTCCCACAGAGTGCAGGAGGAACATATCACGGGGCTGAGCTATCCTGTCATGACCTACCCTTAAGTTAATTAGTTACTCCCTTAATTAAAAAATACTAATTACACTAGGGCCTTGTTCTACCCACTACAATATAAAGTCCTTAATAAGCTACACTGAATTAAAAAACAGCATGCCGTTTTCCCGTGATATCAGTGTAAGTTTTTTTTTCGCGTCTCAGCGCGTGCTGAGAGGGAGAGCAGGTCCGCCAGCCGCCGCAGCTCCTGTCTTCAGGTAAGTGAGGGCCTCGAGCTCCGCGCTCTCTTTTACAGCTCCCGCTCCGGATCAGCTTCTGCCCAGGTACGCCAGATGCCGCTGCTCCTGTCTTCAACAATTTTTCTTCACTTCTTCCTACCACTCCTCATTTATTACCATCTTCAGCTAACTCAGTTACTGCCTCCTCTTTTTGATTTTCGTGTTTTACCTTTCCATCTGAAGTACCATATCTCTAACAGCCTCCATCCCCCGATTATGGTGTCATGTGTATATCCATAATGAAATATTACATACCAACAGAATATGTTCTAAATTGGTGACCCTCTGCCCCACTGGAGCCCAAGACAACAAGCTCACTCTAGTCAGCAGCACATTAGATACACCTCCTACCAAGAGCCTAAATTGACTCCAACCCAGAGCTTGTGCATCTTATTTCAACCTGACAGAATACCTCTCATGCCTAAGCTGCTGGCGCCATAGATCTATAATCCTATGGCATGGCATCAGTCAAAAATAATATTGTAAAATAACAACATTTTAAAATTAGCTAAGTATTTGAAAACTTCCCTTTGAATGGCAGTGAGAAACTGCTCTTTACAAAATTACATTGGTTATGACTCCATAATAGAACAGAATGGAAACATCAGGATAAATATTTTCATTTCACAACTTCTTATGTCTGTATCAGTCAGGAAGACCATAAATTAGAGAGCCTTCCGAATGTCCTACTGCAAAGGAGTGTCTAGCATGATAGATTTTCACAAATAAAGACTGGCCCTTGCCTCATGCACCATAGATACCCCTCAGCTCCTCTAACATTCTCCACACAGCTAGCAATATTTCCTGAGGGACCAGCTCATCCCTCCAATGCTCTATAATTGCTGTTGGCATTATCCCTCCCCTGCAACTGGTATCCAGCGCCTCCTCTGTGAACCAGAAAACCCATCATAATAGGTGATGTTTTTACTGGCCTTGAAGTTTCTCCTTAAAAAGTGTATTCCGCATCAAAGCAACTATTTGAAGTCTGCAACCAAAATGTCACTCTGTCTTTTCGCTTTTCAGAGGATGATAAATCTACAATGCTTTTCTTGCAGTTCCTCCCTGTTATCTATTTGAATGACTACTTTAAAAGTCCCTACTGTTAATCTATTGTCCTTTGGGAAACCACATCAGTAAAGGCAGAAAATGAGAGTTCTATTAGTTGTAAAAATTTTAAACTTGGAGAGAGTATCTGCACGTTATATTTTCTGTCTGAAGTTATACTGCTTGTTAATAGCATATACGAGAATAATCAGAGCTACCACTGTCAGTACTCGAATGCTGTGCCAATTCTTGCCAAATCCATTCACCTTTTCAACGCGTCAACCATCCAAGAACAAGGGGACTTCCCTTTGCCCACATACTTGCTCCACCACTGCTCCACATTTGAATCCGAAACATCTGGCACCCTGCTGGAACTCTTCTTGCTATCAGCCATCTTCCTGCAGCCCAACAATGTTCTCTTCATACTTTGGCCAGGTAAAACACATCTGCCTTTTAAGCTGCCACACCCACTAAGAGCCTGCAGCAGCAACTGATTTCCTACTCCCTAACAAGTGATCTGCCTAAAGAAAACACGTATCACGCTGGCAACTTGCATGAAGAATGCTAATCAGTGGTGACATGTATGAAGGAGCCTGTAGGATGAAAAGGGCTCAGTCAGTGATGCCCTGGATTTGGGGGGGGATTCAATAATCTATAGTAATTCTAGAGTCCTCTCCTGATGTCTTTGGAGAAAGTGATGAATCTGTTTTATCTAACATCTCACCAATTTAATACAAGCATGGGCTGCTGATATTCTCTGTGGCAACCTGGAAGGAGCCAGTGGCACAAAAGCTGCAGTGACCTTGACTGTAGCATGCAGTGTTGTGTCACATGTAACAGTTGACTGCAAGCCTCCTCAAAGGATCTGGCACAACTCTATGACCGCTTTATTAAACATAAAGACATAGGAACAGAAGGAGGCCATTTAGCCCCTCAAGCCTGTTCTGCCATTTAATGGCCATGACTGATCTGTGACCTAGCCCTGCAAATAGAAACAAAGCCTCTCCATATTGTTCCTTAACAAACAGCAGATCAAGGGAGGGTAAGGATTTCTCGTAGCATGGCTTGTTCTATTTTCTCCCTCTTTAGTTGTAGCTTTGTTTAATCTTTCCTTCCCCATGGTTTGTGAGTGGGATCAGGAAATGGTGTTAGTGCGCAGTAAGGTTCAGAAATGATCTGTGATTCTATGATCTTGGTATTGTATCCATGAGATACACGCCTGCTTCAGACAGGAGTTTTGGCTACCAGGAAATCCTCTCTCTCAGGAAGTTAGGGTGACATTTGGAACCCGTGCTACCTGGGCGGGACCAAACTCCACACCACTTCCCACCTTATTTCCAAGTGCACACTTGGCAGTAAGGACACATTATCTATATATTGTAAATTAACTGACTTCCACATAAAAAAGGTGTTGGTATTGGTTCACAGATATCACAAACAGCAACTTCCATCCCAAACTATCCTTTGAAATAGACAAACCTAGCCATGTCTCAGTGGCTGTTGCCTTTGTAAATACTGAGACTGGAGTTATTGACTCACATAGCACTAGAGTTTCTGCTGGGGTTCCTTATCTCTCATTATAACTCTGGTGGAATATTGACTGTTTACATCATTTCTCCATCAATCAGTTATGGCAGGAGATTGGGAGAACAGACCCATGGAAACCCCTGGCTGTAGCATTTTCTATATGTCTAAAGAAGTGAGTGAAACAGACAGATATTGTTATAATACAGATAGTTTGGTGCAGCAGGTAAACATTCCAATGATCCAAGCATACAGAATTCAGCTCCTTGTTTAGGCATGGCTTTGCCAGTTGAAGCTGGTTCTATGAGTCAATGGCCAATATTCCTTTTTTGTGTTCTGAAATATTATCTCATATTCAAAGCATGCAACAAAATAATTAGAATGATTACTATCTTCAAAATAATGTAACTAATGATATCATACTGGGTGGCATTGGGATTTGTTGAGACAACTCGGCTATGACTGTGACCAACTTAACTTTACTGGTCTAATAACAAAATAGGATTCAGAACTTCTTAGTGTTCCTACAGGAGTGTATATTTTCTTTGTAAGGTAGTAGGCAGATCAATAGACCATGATAATTCAATATGTAACTTGCACCATATTACAGAATATTTTGCTTCAGTAATGAAGGTTACAGACTTCTTTATTGTGGAAGGAATGCTAGGAGCTTGTGAATGTGAACAATTACAACAAACCTACTGCAGATTGAATGTGAAATTATACCTAACCCAATAATAAAACCCATTCTTCACTTCTTTTCATTTCTGCAGAAATGTATTATAATAACATTTTCCATTCTTTTGGCTCTGGAGAAAATTATCAGGGCTCAATTGGGCAATCCCATGTTTCATAAATAACAAAAAGTCCACCTTCTGAGAAAAGCAATTCTTTTTACTGCTCTAATCTGCTTTCTCCCTTCAAAATGGGCAGATTAAGACATCAAAATGAAAATGAATATTGGCAACTCTAATGTTGGCCCATAATCATTTGTGATGAAGGGAACTGTGTGTGTGGTCTTTGTTTGTCGGGGGAATAACATGCCACAGAACGATCACTATCTACATTTTGACAAAGAACAGTGGTGGCCCTCTTTTGTCTGTCTATTGTGATTTTCGCTGCATGACAGCAGTTCTACTGGATCCAAGATCATGACTACAGGCACAATCTGTATTTAGCATGTGGAGCACTTTGTATACATTTAATATATCTACGAGGATTAGGCCTGATATAGCTGACAATGTTTCATTTGCTGTCAGGATTGTCCCTTTTAATGTTTTTTGATCAATAAATTACTAAATATGCATGGAACTACAAGAACTTATATTTTTCTCACAAATGTCCTCAATTCCTTTTCACAGTGGCTGGCCTTTGCTCCATAACATCTAAGTAAATGGAAAGTTTAGTAAATGCAGGAGGCCCTACCCATTCCCAGTTTTCAGGACCTGCTTCTCCCACCCCGTCCTTAATCTCTGAGGGATCGTAGATCAGCAGCTCATCCTCCCATTTTGTGGCTTTAAAATTGGTTTCTATTCAATTATTATTTAAGAGGTGCTGGCAGCCTTTAAATGACATCACAGACACCCGATTTCCCACCGCCTGCAGCAGGTGACCATCCAATTAGCAGAGTGGGTAGTATTCACCTCTTCTGATACAGTAAGGAAAGATGGATTAATTTGGAGTGGTCCTTGCACCCACAAGAATTGATATGTGCAGTGTGCACTCTGCCCTTGCCATGCACATATTCAGGCATAGACCAATTTCTCAGCCCCCAAACTGATGGACAATTTTCTCATTTCGTGCTGCCAGTGGGGAATTTGTTAACTATCAGGAAACTGTGTGTAGTAGGGACCCAAATTCTCTATCTGCGAACCCTAAGGATGACATTTTCTGCTGGATGTCTAAAATCAAAAATGGCCGTTTTCTCCTCTTGCTTAATAAGATAGCAAATAACACAAATTAGCAGATGCACACTGAAGGAGAACATGCAAACTGCATACAGTCTGGAGGAGGCTGTGTTGGATGTTCTTGCATATCATGCATAGAGCATGGAGGGAGTAGTTGAAGGTGAAGCTATAGGCTTTCCCTTAGCTCAGGGACAGTCCTATCTTTTTGAATCTCTTATTCCATCTTCTCACTCCCTCCCACACAAATGTAAACAGAACCAAGCAAATACTGGGAGGTGGTGGCATAGTGTTAATGTCACTGTACTAGTAATCAGAGCCCAGGCTAATGCTCTGGGGACACAGGTTCAAATCCCACCACGGCAGAATTCAATTAATAAATCTGGAACTAAAAGCTATGGTGACCATGAAATTATTGTTGTTTATTGTAAAAACCCATCCTTTGGGAAGGAAATCTGCCGTTCTTATCTGGTCTGATCGACATGTGTCTTCAGAGCCACAGCAATGTGGTTGACTCTTAAATACGCTCTGAAATGGCCTAGCAAGCCACTAGGGCAATTAGGGATGGGCAATAAATGCTGGCCTAGTCAGCGACGCCCACATCCCACAAAAGGAATTTGAAAAATTGAGTGAAATGGGAAGACTATGGATTTGGATGCTGAATGGACACAGTTTCAGCAATGTGCCCACAGCTATCACTACTACTGCAGTCAAAATGCCTTAACTACATTTAGATTCGGGCCTCATTAATAAATGCTTCTCAGGTAGCTGCAGCCACCCCGCTCACAGATCTGGTGAGAAGGAAAATCAGCCGGCTATTGAATGCAGCTGACCAGAAGGTAAGGCATGGTGGTTTAGGTCGCGGATTCTGTCGGGGGTTGATGGGAGGGAGAGGTCAGTATGTGCCGGAAGTGGATCAGGGGATTTTTGTGGGACACAGAGGAGCCTGCAAATATCTTTAAAAAAGCGAAACACTTACTTTCTGGAAGAGGCCTCCAGCAGTTCCTTTATTGATATAAAAGCAAAATACTGCTGATGCTGGAAATCTGAAATAAAAACAAGAAATGCTGGAAATACTCAACAGGTCTGGCAGCATCTTTGGAGAGAGAAACAGAGTTAACGTTTCAGGTGAGTGACCTGATTAAGGGTCATTGATCTGAAACGTTAACTCTGCTTCTCTCTCCACAGATGCTGCCAGACCTGCTGACTATTTCCAGCATTTCTTTTTTCTTTATTGATCACTGGTTAGGTCTCTCAATGCCAGGGGAAAGTGGGATGGTCCATACATGCTTCACACATTTCCCCTTGAAAATTGCCATTAGGGTCCCACAACAGGTATACGACCCCATTCACATATTTAAGCAGTCTCCCAACAATTTTGTGTAGGAGTACTAGGCGTTGTCTAAAGGGTTGTCTGTTCAGCTGGATAAATAGGTACATGAGGTCCCCACCAGATCTTCAACTGCAATAGCCTGTCTTTCAGTTTAGAGAAGGGCAGTCAGAATTTTTAACTCTCCCCCAGTGCCTTATATTGTTAGGTCTGTTTGGATTCAGTGAGAGGTCCATTCCCAACTGATCCTGCCACTAATGAAAACATACCCTTTAAAGGAGATTTATTTGTATGATTGTAATCTTAGCTTGGTTCTTTTTTTTCAGTTTTCTCCCCCTCTTCTAAAGCCATTGAGGTTGAAACTGGTCATTGTTGTGCCATGTTCTAGGCACTATATCCTGTGCCCCAAAGACATCTGAAAAATATCTAGCACCATATTGACCATGGGCAATTTTCAGGCATCTAGGGAGGCCACCTTAAGTGGCCACTGGGCCTCTTGCCTGTGCTAATGAGGAGCCCAACGTCTGTTTGAAGACTCCTCGGGGAAATTGAAGAGCCCTGAGTAGTTCCGGGGCCAGGCTTGCTCCGCTCAGATTTTGTTGAGTGCCCTTCCTGGCTTCAGTCCTGCCAGCCCCAATTGCCCTTCCTCCTGCTGCCTTGCACTCTCTCCCCGGGACTTAAACTAAGTCTGTTGCTGGTGAGGTGAGCAGATCAAAATTCAATCTTTCTGAAGGGTAAGCTGCCTGTTAAGGCGCCGGCAGCTCAGCCAGAATATCTAGATGAGGTCTCAGTTCAGGCATGAAAAGGGGCCCAGATTCATTTTTGATGGAGTGATGGCGTGGGAATCCCAGATGGTTTTCCTTGCTGTTTCCGAGGGGTTCTGAACACGCTTACTGTCTTCGGAGCTGACATTGATAGACTAACCAAATGCAGACCAGTGATCAAATATGGGACTCTCACAGTGTGTGTGGCCCCATGCCTCACCAGATAATGTATTTACTCATTGGGCCACAGGGAGAGCAAAACTGGATTTGAAAAGCTAGAAATTCCAATGGATGCTGTTCTGATGCTCAATGTGCTGGTACTACATGCCTGTGTGCTAATTTTATGCAGGTATTAAGCTGCTTTTCACTGAATGAAGCTTCTATCCTTCCATCTCCAAATTTGGAAACAAAGCTGTGATGAGATGCTTAATCTAATATCCAGAATAATTAGGTTTAAGTTCACTCCTGGAGGCAGAACTTCCTCTGGCTAATGTGTCCTATGCACAATTAAAGGTTGCAAGAAGATTTCCTCTGATTGTTATTCCTAGCATAACAGTAACCTCTTTTTTTGGAACATGACTGTGACTTTGCCAATAATAGCAATTGAAGGTAATTTCTCAATATTTCTGATGCCATTTACAAAGCAACACGAGAAAATCCTCCCTGCAGGTAGCAAAACAAAAATATCTATTTTGCATGCCTTTATGTCAGGCTGTGTACAATTATTTCTCTGTAAATTTCATATTGGTTGTCATACACCTGCTTGTGTTAGTTTTTATTTTTCAAGGTAAGGCGTATGTGCACATAGAAGTGGCAAAACCGGATGGAGGCTTGATTTTAACAGTTAGGTTAAAATGCTGCTTGTCACTGCAGTTCCTTCTCAATGACATTAGTCAGTTTTCAGGCAGACTGTCCGTTAAAGCATTGGCAGACATATAAAATGTATTTCACCTTCTGAAAGTAAGACTAATATAAATCAATGGAACTATTTGTTTGGTGACAGCAATGTTGCAAAAATCAGTGGGCTGAAGGGCTAAAGAACTGGGTCTGTGAATTTTGGACAAGTGTAAACTCAGGGGCGATTTGATAGAGGTCTATAAAATAATGACGGGACCACAGTAACTTGGAATACACAAATTATTTCAACTGAATGGCTGAGGGAGGACCAGGGGTCAAAATCCAAAGTTATGTAAGTCCAGACCTAGGTTGGATGTTAGGAAGATCTTGCTTTCCCAGATAATAGCAGACCTATGGAATAGGTTGCTGGCTTATATGCTGAGACAGTGGCGTAGTGGTAATGTTACTAAACTACTCATCTAGTGGCCTGGGCTAATTCCCTGGGGATATGAGTTCAAATCCTACCTCAGCAGCTGGTGCAATTTAAATTCAATCAATTAAAAATCTGGGATTGAAAGTTAGTCTTAGTAATGGTGCCATAAAGCTATCATTGGTTGTTATAAAAACCCATCTGGTTCACTAATGTCCTTTAGGGAAGGATATCTGCTGTCCTTACCTGGTCTGGCCTATGTGTGACTCCAGATCCACAGCAATGTGGTTGGCTCTTAACTGCACTCTGAAATGGCCTTGCAAGCCACTCAGGTCAAGGACAATTAGGGATGGGCAACAAATGCTGGCTTTGCCAGTGATGCCCACATCCCAAGAAAGGAAAAAAAAAAATCTTTGAGAGAGCTGGACTTGTTTCTGGCTGGAGTGGAGATCACCTCATGAAAAAGGAGGGTATCCTATAACAAATCAGAGTCAACGTGATCTCCTGAACCAGTTTTGATTGCTGAAAAGGATCAGAGAGGAATTTTCCAGACTTCTTTTCCCTAACTGGCATGGATTTTTGATTAACTTTTTTGCCTCTTTGGGAGATTCCGCGGCTCATGGTGGCTAGGGAGATGCTTACGGTATCACAACTGGATGGGACAGGCTAGGTAGATGAGCTGGTTGTTTTCTAGCCAACATTTTCATTGATTTATATGAGTTGCCAGAGTAGAGGGGGATTCAGGTGGATAACTGGTGGAAATGAGCAAAAATCAGAGAATGATATTGATTATAAAAGTTCTGTCATGGGTGAATTATTTAAGTTAGGTATGCTTCCTTCTTGGCTTTGGGCCTGCAGCTATGATTATATGCCAGTCTTAAATCAAGCAGGAAGTGCTTCCTGTCTATCCATTATTCTGTAGATTGTTACTTCCCCACTTTAATGGACAATATTAAGTTTACCCATGTAGATATTAAATATGTGTGTTCACTGAATGTCCAGAAGCAATCTACTTGGTGGAAAGCTCATCAATCTGGGCTATAATGATAGCACCAATTGCTCCAACCTGACAATAACCTGCTAGAAAGCAGCAAGGAGTCTTTTCTTCCTGCTGCATTCCTATCAGAACATTGAAACAATCTCAATACTTTGCAGGTACCACAATACATGAAAAAAGAAAGAAAGAAAGAAGACATGCATCTGTCTAATACCTCATCGCATCACTCAGAAATATCTGGCGGCACAATGAATCCCTTTGAAGTGCAGTGACAGTGCAAAAGGAAATGTGGCAACCGTTTTGTGCACAAGATCCCATGGACTGCAAAATGGATGACCAACTGAGCTATTTTTGGTGATGTTGATTTAGAGAAGCATGTTGGCCAGGATACTAGGAAACAGACAAGTAAAGCTTTGGTTTAACATCTCATCTGAAAGATGGCACCTCCACCAAATCAGCACTCCCTCATTATTGCATTGAAATGCTAATCTAATTTAAATGCTCAGGTCCTGCAATACATTACTGCAACAATTATTGATTCATAACAAGAAATTAAATAATTCATGACTTTACAGCCCAGGAAGTCATTGTAGTATCCTTCCAGTTGTTCTTTTTTAAGACTGCAGCAAAATGATATGCAATACAAAAAATATGGAGGTTTGTTTAATCTGATGAAATCGTGGTTACAACAATTAGGACATATTATTGTCAGTTGGTGTCAGAGTAATTCCTCCACCTACCTAAAAACATGGACGTAATATGGTTATATTAATTTACATTCAATGGGGCAAGAGATCGCTGTCACAACAAAATGCAGTGGGGTTTTTTTGTATTGACTAAATGGTTGAAATTGGTCTGAAAAAAGCTCTTTGCATTCATTGCAGATGGTCATGCATTCCCAGCAGAAGAAAATGACTGTTCTTCAATATTTTTTAACAGATGAAAATATCTTAAATGTTTTTTTCCACCCATAATGGAAAGTTTTATTTAAAACTCTATCTTAAATATAACACCAAATGATTTCTTGCTTCAAAATAGTAAGTGGCAAGGTAGAAACATTAAAGAGAAATTCAAGCAGCCATAACTACTTCCCCTGCAGGAGGTTAAGAGAGGTGTATGATTGATGGGCTAAATAAATGGTGTGTAGAACTTATTTGCTTCAGGCTGTTTAAGTTGACATCTTGAGTATTTCTCTTAATTGATAAATGAATAGTATTCACAGGCTACTGTGAAACTGAGAATTGTGACACCTGTAGTGACATTTCACATTTGTAGTAAGATCTTGTTTTTTCCTTATTTGACAACTGGCTTTCTTTCATGTGCTTGACGGCTCAATTCAATTATTTCTCCTTGTTTTAAACCTGTCACTGAGATTCAGGATGGATTAGCACAATATAACTTAGACACCTACAATTTGAAGTATTAACAAAAATGGTGTTTCTCCATCAAACACCATGAAAATAAAGTCTTTAGTCCTAACATATGATTTGAGTAAGTGTTTCATGATGTAAGGCATGTGATAAACTGGCAAATGTAACAAGGGATTCTTTCAAACGTGTGGCTCTAATGCATGTAAGAGTCGAAATGATTGCAGAGCTGGGTATTTTTAATGGAACTGGAAACAGCATTTTTTTATTCATTCTTGGGATGTGGCCATTGCTGGCAAGGTTGACATTTGCCCTGAGAAGATGGCGATGGGCCTTTTTCTGAATGCAAGCAGTGAGATTCAACTGAGCGGGTCGGTTTTTTCCCCAAAAATATACTTTATTCATAAAAATCTGTAAAAAATACATTACAAAACAGTTCAAAACAGCACTGAATTGACATTCCAAAAAGTGCAAAGGAAATCAGTTTTCTTCAATACAGGGGTGAGTTGTCTCACAACCCTCCATTCCATTTTACATGCCATGTACATTTTACAGCAAACCTATATTTGGTGTACACAGCCCGAGGGGTTTCCCATGGGTCCAGCCCCTCAGTTCACTATGGCGGGAGGGCCTGATACAGTGGTCCTTCCCCATTGAGCCTTTGCAGCGGCTGCCCCAAGATTTAGTGTGTCCCTCAGCATGTTGTCCTGGACAATAAGTTTCCTTCCCTAAAGGACATTAGTGAACCTGTTTGGCTTTAACAATCCAACAGTTTTCTCGTCACTTTTAACTGATACCTGCTTTTTATTTCCATATTTTTTGCTAAACTGATTTTTTTATTCATGGGACATGGGCATTACTGGCAAGGCCAGCATTTATTACCCATCGAAGAATCATTTGCCCATCCATAATTGCCCTTAAGAAGGTGCTGGTGAGTTGCCTTCTCGAACAGGCCTGAGTAACTTGCTAGGCCATTTCAGAGGCGACCACATTACTGTGGGTCAGGAGTCACATACTGGCCAAACCAGGTAAGGTGGCAGATTTCCTTCCCTAAAGGACATTAATGAGTAGCTTCATGGTTGCCATTGCTGGTCCTAGATTTTTATTCCAGATTATTATCTAGCTGCCATGGTGGGATTTGAACTCATGCCTCTGGAGCATTAGTTCAAGCCTCTGGATTACTAGTCCAGTAACATAAACACAATGCTACTATACTCCATAAATTCAATCTTTCAAACTGCTGTGGATTATTAGACCAGGCCCCTGGATGTCTAGTCTAGTAACATAAAAGCTGCGCTGCTACGAAAACATTCTTATTCTCATAGTAATATCATCAGAAACAGTGTATTTCTTTCTCTCATATGTCATGAATAGATGAGAACCAACTTTAAATTGTGTTTTCGTGTACTTGGATGTTATTGTCAACTGCCATGTTAAGTTTTTAATTCTGTGTTCAGTTGTTAAAATGGAGGAGGGAGATCAGGTGGGACAGCTACTAGAAGGGGTCCTGTCACATGACCCAGAAGCCATCCTTTTCAGCCTGTCTGGATTTGAAACAGTAGCAGCTGAGGGACCAACTCGTCCAACACCACAGCTGCCTTGAAGCTGCTTCTGACTTCTCTCTGAGGCCTTCCTGCAAGCAGCCAGAAAATGAAAATGACACAGTCTGCAAAACAGCAAGAAAATTAAAAAGACAGGCTGCAAAACAGCAGCTTAATAAACCCTACTTCTTTGTTTTAACTTTATCAACAGAGTTGTTGTGGTCCTTTACAAGTCAGGGTTCAAGGGAGGGAAGAATTCACTCATAATTTGTTTATGGACAGGTTGTGGGAAATACAGAGCAAATTAGTTTTTTTTTGAAAAGATTAGCTACCTGTTTGTAACACTTATCAAATGCATTGCGATTTGACTATGGTTGACTAGTCAGTTATTTTACCTTCACTTACGTAGCTTGCTGTTTTCACAGTGTTGCTGACATAAACATAGGCTTGCTGCCTGTTGACTGCAGAGATGCCAACTTTGGCTAGACATATTCTTAGATGTTTCATCACATGACCTCCCATCTCCAACCACCCTGCCCAGTCAAACAACTTTTTCTTCCACCATCTGCAATATTTTATGACTAATAAACAAAAGACTTAAAAAAGAACATGAGGGGCAAAAAACTACAATTTTTTTTCATAACGCCTCAATTTTTTTTCCTCACGGGTTACTCACAGCAATGACCAGGAGTTAAATCCTTAATTCCTGAAAGCTTCAGGGAAATCCTGGATGGTTGGCATCCTAGTTGGCTGTGGTCAGAGCACTTCTTCTCCAATTACGAGAACAATAATTCTCTTTTTTGTCAATGTTCCCTCCTAAAAGCTGCAACTTATGCTGGAATAGTTCCACAGGTCGCCAATCTCTGGCATTTTACCCTAAATACTATACTCTCACCTCTGAGGTCTGTGTTTAAGTCTGACTCCAGGGTGACTTGAACCCACACCTTGGGCTGAACATTATAAGCCAGCCGCTTTGGGGTAGGCGTAGTGGTATCACTGGCGTAGTGGTATTATCACTGGACTAGTAACCCAGAGACTCAGGGTATTTCTCTGGGGACATGGGTTCGAATCCCACCACAGCAGAAGGTGGAATTTGAATTTAATTAATAAATCTGGAATTAAAAGCTAGTCTAATGATGGCCATGAAACCATTGTCGATTGTTGTAAAAACCCATCTGCTTCACTAATGTCCTTTGGGGAAGGAAATCTGCTGTCCTTACCTGGTCTGGCCTACATGTGACTCCAGCAATGTGGTTGACTCTTACATGCCCTCTGAAATGGCCTAGCAAGCCGCTCAGTTGTACCAAACAGCTACGAAGTCAATAAAAAGGAATGAAACCAGATAGACCACCTGGCATCGACCTCGGCACCGGAAACGACAACGGCAAACCCAGCCCTGTCTACCCTGCAAGGTCCTCCATATTAACATCTGGGGGCTTGTGCCAAAGTTGGGAGAGCTGTCCCACAGACTAGTCAAACAACAGCCTGACATAGCCATACTCATGGAATCATACCTGACAGACAATGTCCCAGACACTGCCATCACCATCCCCGGGTATGTCCTGTCCCACCGGCAGGACAGACCCACCAGAGGTAGCGGGACAGTGGTATACAGTCGGGAGGGAGTTGCCCTGGGAGTCCTCAACATCGACTCCGGACCCCATGAAGTCTCATGGCATCAGGTCAAACATGGGCAAGGTAACTTCCTACTGATTACCACCTACCGCCCTCCCTCAGCTGATGACTCAGTACTCCACCATGTTGAACACCACTTGGAGGAAGCACTGAGGGTGGCAAGGGCACAAAATGTACTCTGGGTGGGGGACTTCAATGTCCATCACCAAGAGTGGCTCTGTAGCACCACTGCTGGCCGAGTCCTAAAGGACAAAGCTGCTAGACTGGGTCTGCGGCATCTGGTGGGGGAGCCAACACGAGGAAAAAACATACTTGACCTTGTCCTCACCGATCTGCCTGCTGCAGATGCTTCTGTCCATGAGTATATTGGTAGGAGTGACCACCGCACAGTCCTTGTGGAGACGAAGTCCCGCCTTCACATTGAGGATACCGTCCGTCGTGTTGTGTGGCACTATCACCGTGCTAAATGGGATAGATTTCGAACAGATCTAGCAATGCAAAACTGGGCATCTATGAGGCACTGTGGGTCATCAGCAGCAGCAGAATTGTACTCAACCACAATCTGTAACCTCATGGCCCGGCATATCCCCCACTCTACCATTAGCATCAAGCTAGGAGACCGACCCTGCTTCAATGAAGAGTGCAGGAGAGCATGCCAGGAGCAGCACCAGGCATACCTCAAAATGAGGTGTCAACCTGGTGAAGCTACAACACAGGACTATCTGCGTGCCAAACTGCGTAAGCAGCATGCGATTGACAAGCTAAGCGATCCTATAACCAACGGATCAGATCGAAGCTCTGCAGTCCTGCCACATCCAGCCGTGAATGGTGGTGGACAATTAAACAACTAACTGGAGGAGGTGGCTCCACAAATATCCCCATCCTCAATGATGGGGGAGCCCAGCACATCAGTGCGAAAGATAAGGCTGAAGCATTTGCAACAATCGTCAGCCAGAAGTGCCGAGTTGATGATCCATCTCGGCCTCCTCCTGAAGTCCCAGCATCACAGATGCTAGACTTCAGCCAATTCAATTCACTCCGCGTGATATCAAGAAACGACTAAAGGCACTGGATGCTGCAAAGGCTATGGGCCCTGACAATATTCCGGCAATAGTACAGAAGACCTGTGCTCCAGAACTTGCCGCGCCCCTAGCCAAGCTGTTCCAGTACAGCTACAACACTGGCATCTACCCTGCAATGTGGAAAATTGCCCAGGTATGTCCTGAAGAAAAAGCAGGACAAGTCCAACCCGGCCAATTACCGCCCCATCAGCCTACTCTCAATCATCAGTAAAGTGATGGAAGGTGTCATCAACAGTGCCATCAAGCGGCACTTGCTAAGCAATAACCTGCTCAGTGACACTCAGTTTGGGTTCCGCCAGTGCCACTCAGCTCCCGACCTCATTACAGCCTTGGTTCAAACATGGACAAAAGAGCTGAACTCAAGAGGTGAGGTGAGAGTGACTGCCCTTGACATCAAGGCAGCATTTGACCGAGTATGGCATCAAGGAGTCCAAACAAAACTGAGGTCAATGGGAATCAGGTGGAAAACCCTCTGCTGGCTGTAGTCATACCTAGCGCAAAGGAAGATGGTTGTGGTTGTTGGAGGTAAATCATCTGAGTCCCAGGGCATCACTGCAGGAGTTCCTCAGGGTAGTGTCCTAGGCCCAGCCATGTTCAGCTGCTTCATCAATGACCTTCCTTCAATCATAAGGTCAAAAGTGGGGATGTTTGCTGATGATTGCACAATGTTCAGCACCATTCGTGACTCCTCAGATACCGAATCAGTCCGTGTAGAAATGCAGCAAGACCTGGACAATATCCAGGCTTGGGCTGATAAGTGGCAAGTAACATCGCGCCACACAGGTGCCAGGCAATGACCATCTCCAACAAGAGAGAATCTATCCATTTTTCCTTGACATTCAACGGCATTACCATCGCTGAATTCCCCTACTATCAACATCCTAGGGGCTACCATTGACCAGAAATTGAACTGGAGTAGCCATATAAATACCGTGGCTACAAGAGCAGGTCAGAGGCTAGGAATCCTGAGGCGAGTAACTCACCTCCTGACTCCCCAAAGCTTGTCCACCATCTACAAGGCACAAGTTAGGAGTGTGATGGAATACTCTCTACTTGCCTGGATGGTTGCAGCTCCAACAACACTCAAGAAGCTCGGCACCATCCAGGACAAAGCAGCCCGCTTGATTGGCACCCCATCTACAAACATTCACTCCCTCCACCACCGACGCACAGTGGCAGCAGTGTGCACCATCTACAAGATGCACTGCAGCAATGCACAAAGGCTCCTCAGACAGCACCTTCCAAACCCACGACCTCTACCAACTAGAAGGACAAGGGCAGCAAATACATGGGAACACCACCAGCTGCAAGTTCCCCTCCAAGTCACACACCATCCTGACTTGGAACTATATTGCCGTTCCTTCACTGTCGCTGGGTCAAAATCCAGGAACTCCCTTCCCAACAGCACTGTGGGTGTACCTACCCCAAATGGACTGCAGCGGTTCAAGAAGGCAGCTCACCATCACCTTCTCAAGGGCAATACGGGATGGGCAATAAATGCTGGCCTGGCCAGCGATGCCCACATCCCATGAATGAATAAAAAATAAAGCCGCCATTCGAGTCACGCCTGCGTGCCTTGTGCGCTGCTGAGCCCCCGCAATGTTTTGCGCGGGAGCTCATTTAAATGGAGGGGGCAGAGCGGCCGCCCCTAATGCCATAAAAGAGGCAGCCGCTCCATCCCCGGCAATGGCTTCCATTGCCAGCATGCAGGCGCCAGCGCCATTTTTAGAGGACTACAAGCCCTTTCGGAGCATTTGCAGTTTTAAAGTAATAGAGTGTTGAAAAGTACAGTTACACATGAAATTACATTTTCACTCCCCTCAACCACACCCTCAAGGAAGAATCGATTGATTAATTGGACAGCGCCCCCCCACAAAAAACTTTTATGCAGATCCTGACCTTTCCCCTCCGACCTTTAACAACTTCAAACCTTAACCCTTTCCCAACATTCCCCCCCCACCAACAATCAAAAGGGTTTTCCCCACTTCTCCACCCCCCCCCCCCCCCCCACCTCCTGCCCTGAGAATTACACTCCTACCCCCTCCCCATCAGTGTCACATCTCGGAAGTTCAGAATGCGCGTGAGTTCTGGCCGGCCTGGGGTGGTTGCCGGGACAAGATAAGTTAATTTGTATGTATTTTACTTGATCTTAGTGTTGAAATGAAGACCTCGCCGCAGAGCGGTGGTGGGAGCCGCACCAAGGCCTCACCGCCGCCGGTAAAATGCAGCGGGGCCTTTTTGGCGTCAGGGGTTGTGTCAGGCCTCTTCCGGAAGAACTTTATGGCACCCTCACCCACCCTGACCCCTGACATAGGAGGGCTAGTAAAATTCAGCCCCTTGTTTTGATGTCTCAGTATCCATGCTTGTTTCTAACTGTATCAATGTTACCATGGAGAACTCTCTACTGCATGGAGTGGGTGAAGCAGATACCATTGATACATTTAAGAGGAGACTTGCTGTATGTATGAGAAAGAAAGGATTAAAGGGATACGGGGCCAGCTTGGGAAGAGGTAATTATGGTGCAAGGAAGCCAGTGTTGAGTATAAAGACCAGCATAGAACAGTGGGGCCGAATGGACTGTTGCTGTGTTGTAGATTCTATGTCATAATGACAATCCAGGAGATGCTCCTTAATTTGTGCCCTCAAGTATCAGATTCATTTGGGATCATTTTAATTTGGATGAGGGCACAAAATTGGCAATATTGAATTGGGTGCCCAACTTAGAACCTGACTGAATTTATCTCCCATTGACTTTGAAAGCAAGAAACAATTGGGTGTGTTGTATAATGGAGGAGTAATTCAATATTGTCCATTTTGCACCCATGCCCAAAGTTAAAATTACACCCATTGTACTCCTAATTGGCTACTTCATTGCCAGTAAAATTACTTTAAATCAAGTGGTTATGAACTGCTTGAAAGTGTGGTGGAGGCAGATTAAGTTGTGGCTTTCAAAAGGGAATTAGATAAATACTTGAAGGGAAAAAAAATTCAGAGCTATGGGGAAAGGGTGGCAGAGTGTGACTAGCTGGATTGCTCTTGCTGAGAGCTGGCATGGACTCGATGGGCTGCCTGGCCTCCTTCTGTGCTGTAACCATTCTATGATTCTTTGAACTAATTGGAAGGCCCAGCTTAATGATCTTGAAGCCTGGAAAAGAGAACTGTAAAATGATATCAACTCTGGAAAAGATAAGTCTACAGTATTAAAATCCAATCCAGTTTGACTAAATGGCTTGTCAGTACGTATTAGTGGTGTCTTAGTTGGTAAATGTGTCAAGTTACAGCTATTGAGAATAGACGTCATTTTTCTCCATGGTGAAGAGGTAATTATTCCAGCTGTCTTTGATGCAAGCCAATGAGAAGTAATTTATCAACAACCCAGCTAATCAGCTTAACTAAGTAGAAATTATGCAAATAATACACAAAAGCACTCAGACTGCTGTGTGTAAAATGGCACTGCAACAAGAAAATAAACATTCTATGGCAGAAGTAGGGTCATTAGCGTTTGAAGTGCCAAGGCATTTTTGGCATAAGTCATAGAGTGCTGAGTCTCGCTTGAGGAAGGAAAGAACAGGAAAAGGTAGAAGCCCAGATAAATGGAGTTATTTATGTATAATTGTGGGCACTGCACTTTAGAATTACATAGATTACTTAGAATTACATAGAATATACAGCACAGAAACAGGCCATTTGGCGCAACTAGTGTTTGTACTTCACACAAGTCTCCTCCCATTCTATCTGCATCATCACACATTTTTAGCATATCTTTCTATTCCCTTTTCTCTCATGTACTCATCTAGTTTCCTTTTGATAGCATCTAAACTTTTTGCTATGTAAGTTCCAAATCCTAACCGTGAAGAGGTTTTCCAGCTTGAGGAGTCAGAATGAGCATAGAAGAAAGTCATAGAGACAACACTATACAATAATAGTCGGGAACAGAAATTATGACTGATACTTCACAGTCCCAGTAACTGGGTATGGTAACCACACATTCATTTGAGAGTTTGTTTATTACTGTTGTTCTGAATCTGTTCTGAATGAAGGGATAGGAGGGTACAAAGTACATTTATCAGGATGATACCAGGATTGAGGGACTTCAGTTATTTGGAAAAGATGGGATTATCCACTTTAGAGGAGAGAGAGTTAAGGGGAGACCTGAGAGAAGGATTCAAAATTCTGACTCATTTTGATAGAGCAAGCAGGGAGAAACGTTCCTCTGGCAAATGGGGTGGTAACCAGTGATCATCGAGTAAAATAATTGGCAAAAGAACTGAGGAGAAATGTTTACACACGGAGGGTTGTTAAGACCTAGAATCCGTTCCCTGAAAGAGTGGTGGAAACAGTTTCTCTCAGAACTTTTAAAAGATATCTGGACATGTGCTTAAAAAGGACTAATTTGCAGGGTTTTGGGGAGAAAGCTAAGGTGTGGGACTAAATTGGACAGTGTTTTCAAAGAAGCAGCACAGGCACAATGGACCAAATGGTCTCCATCTGTGCTGTAAGAGTCTATGGGGGAAATTTTCCCCAGCAAGAGGAGGCAGGTTCAAGTGCATGTGGGGAGTTAAATTGCTAAAATGTGATGTTGGGTTGGGAGCCTGACATCGTCCCACCCTTTTTTGGGTTTCACCGGGGCCTGCTTGTACATCAGCGGGGAACCCCCACATAGCTGTCAGGTAGGTAATTAAAATAATCAAATAGCCCATTAAGTACTTTTTTAACCCTCAATTCTTGCTTTAACAACCAGGGCACCTGTTTCCAGACCTGTTAGCAGCTCAGTAAGGTCACTAAGGCGAATGCATAGCAGGGAGTGCTTCTTCAGTGAAACTGAAGAGCTGCAGCCATGGTCAGGTGAGAGACTGTTGCTCACAGCACTCCTTTTCAACGAGTGTTTTTAGTGCTTGCTAACTTCTCGGATGTCACTTCATCAGTCTTGCACTTCACTCACCTTCAGCTGCACTTCCCTGCTGCCAGCCTTCAACACGACATGAGAGCAGCTTATGCAGCTCTACCTTGCACCTCTGATGAGAGACAAGATGAGAAGCAACACAAATACCAACAACAGCTGTTTTCTCCTCAGCCACATGCCCCTCCACAGGACAAAGGGGATGGACATGAGCTGGACACAAGCTGGGAGGAGGTGAGACCCCCGACACAGAGTCTACAGGCAGAGGATCAGCTTTCTCGACATGTCTAAGACCGGTGCCTCAGAAGGCTCAGGTTTTCATGGCAGGCCATTGCTGTCTTCTGCTGCCTCCTGGAACAAGTTCCCACTGGGCCAGGTGGGCACGTATTGCCAGTGGCCATCAAGGTGTCTGTCACTGGAGGGTCACCACCCGCCTATCCCCCTACCCTGGGTCTCTGCCTCTCCCCAAGGTTGCGTGCTTTCTTCTCCTGAAAGGAACGGACATAGTTATGAGTGTTAGTAATGGTTTGTGAGAACTGCAGGGAAGGACAACATTTGTGGAGGGTGACTTTGAGGCATGGGTGCAAGAGAGCAATGGGATGAGGGTGAGTGTGAGTGTTAGCTGTTCAGATAGGGATGTGAGGTGCCCAGAGAGAGAGGATTGAGTGCAGCTGCAAGATGTGTTGTTCTGCGAAGTGCTGTGCAGAAGAATGCTGGGAAAACCAGAGTTTTCAGGCTTGGCACCTGAAATTGCTATGCCACTCACCTTTCCCACCTCCCGAGGTCCTGGATCCTCTTGGTGCAATGTCTCCAGGTTAGAAGGTCCACACTTCTGCTGCTGACTTCCTCGGTCACTTCCATCCACGTCTGTTCAGTTGGAGAGGTTGTCCTCTTCCTCCCATCCTTGGGAAAGATCTCTTCTTTGCAGTCCCTCAGATCCCATGGTAGGACTTCCAGGTAAGAGTGAGAGAGCCGGGAAGCAGCCTGCCCATTCCTATGGAATAATTTAATAAACCTTTGAAAATGTTAAAAAAAATGTAAAGCTTTAAAATAAATGGGAAAGTGTATTGGACAGTCTTTAGAAAGGTGTGTTAAGTAAAACAGAGTTTTTTGAAAAGCATTTATTTACTTATTCACTTGCTTACAGGAAAGAATAAAGCAACTCAGAAGGCAGATGTGAGAAACAGGTGTCATACTTTTAGTCTATAACTGTTGTTGTCACCACTCTTCTCTATGGCAGCGAGACTTGGGTCACCTACCAAAGGTACCTCCGGGCACTGGAGAATTTCCACCAGCCGTGTCTCTGCCAGATATTCAAAGTCAAGTGGGAAGACAAGCAAACAAACTCCAGCATCTTCACCAAAGCCAATTCCTCCAGCATCACAACCATGATCATGTGAAATCAGCTCCTCTGGTCTGGACATTCCATCCACATGCCAAACAATAGGTTTCCGAAGCAGATCCTCTTCTCACAACATACGGATGGCACCCGATCTCAAGGAGGGCAGGGGAAATGATTTAAGGACACTCTGAAGGCCTCATTGAAAAGGGGACAAATTGATATTGGTGCATGGGAGGAACTTGTCACAAATCGTACTCTGTGGCAGTGCCTCATACAACAAGCCGCAACACAGTCGGAAACTGACTGCATAAGCTCTGCTGCGGAGAAGTGACGGAGTGAGAGAGAGCAGGACCCTGGCTTGCGAACATCCCCTCCCTCAGGGCAACACTTGCCTTCTCTGCTCAAAGAACAGGTTTCAGGATTAGCTTGAGGACACATAAATCATGAAGCCTGGCAGATGGCATCTTCATTTTGAAGGACTAATGACAACAACAATAACTTTAGTGAATAAGACCTCAACACACTTCTCAATGAGGTGGAGGTGAAACATCACCAGCAGATTAGTAATGATAAGTGTAGGTTGCCTAGATACATTAGTATCTCGGTGTACAAGGAGGTTGCTGAAGCTGTGACTGCAAAAAGCACTGTTCCATGTACTGCAGAGCTATGTCACAAGAAACTGAATGATTTAATGTGAACTGCCAGGGGTTTGTAGAGTTCTTGGAACTTTTTCATTTAAATTCTCATTTAAGATTTAAAAGGTTACGAAGCAAAGATCTTGTTTGTGGGTGGATGGGATGTTCAGGGTTAGATGACATCAAGTGGTTGTACAATTCATTTGCCATTGGAAATAGTGCTCAATAAATGCATGAAAAAATCTCCTATCTGCAACTCAGAGTGGAAGTATGAAATTGCCTCCAACCCACCCAAACCAACAAAGAAACACAAAGTGATATCTATTTGCAAGTCCGTTTAAAGCAAGATGGCTCATAATGCCCAGGGGCAGACATTGACCGGGGGGGTGGGGGTGAAGTGGCCTTTCTGAAGGAGATAAATGAGTATGAAAAGAGGGCCAGGCAGTGTTGTGTTAATTATTCAGTTATATTTATAAATTACTGTTTGTGTTGTATTTGAGTCTGTTGCTGTATTTACACATTAGCCTGTAGTCATTCTAAAGTATTAAATCATTTTATTAACATGAACCATTTTAACATTACAATTAAAAGTCTTGCACTAAGCATCTGAAGTTTACATTGTTCAGTAATAACTACCTCAAAGGTCTTGCAATGTGTCTTTGCTGCTAAAATAAAATGTCACTTGTTTCACTCTCCATTTACGCTCTGTTATCTGATTTCCTGGAGGAGGGAGAGGAATTTTGTCACTCTCTATGTTTAAATGCATCAGTCAGCAGCTGCTCTCTAGCCACCCTGGCAGCTGCAGTTGGGCTTCCTCAGGTAGTCCACCAGGCATGATTGCAGCGACATCCATTTTGGGATCCTCCATTTTGTCCATTTCTGGCATAATCTTGTCTGCAGGGTGGAGGGTCCGTCCTTCCCGCAAGATAAAATTGTGCGATAGTGCTTCCTGATCACCCACAGGCACGGTGCCTGACTCCTTGTTGATCCTGTATTGGGCGGTCTTAACAGAAACCGTACAAAACTGGTGCACATAGTGGAAAAGGCACATTTCTCCCTCACAGGCTTAATCTTCAAGGTATTGAATACCTGTTGGAAATATAGTCTCAGTTATTTTGAAGTCATCTTACAATGTCATATGCATGTAACCAAGATTTTAGAACATCCGATAATTTTTTTTAAAGTCATTTCGATTTTACTAAAGAGTCTTTTACAATAAGTCAAATAAATGTTGACAAAAAGTTATATAGATTTAAAAATCTTTTAAAAGTCATTTCAATCTTGTTAGAATCTTTTATATTGAAATATCAGTCAGGTAAATATTGATAAAATAAAATCATATCCACTTAAAGATCTTTTAAAAGTTATTTCAATCTTGTTAAAAAAGGTAAGATATATAAAATCCAGTTAATAAGTCTGATAAGCCATGCTGAAATGTTATATTAACAATTAATAAATAAAATGTAACATTTAAAATGTCTGCACTTACCTTGGAAAGTTCCCATGTGCTGCTGGTGCCTTCCTGGGCAGAATTAACCCTTCCGAGCAGGCTCTGTGCCTGATAAGAGCAGATGTAAACAAAACTATGTAAAAGTCAGCGTTAGTTGTGACCAATTAACACAAACTGACAAACTAAAGGGTCACCACTGCTTTATAGGACAATCAGCGGAGGTTCCTCTGGAGTACATTCTTGCGTATCGCAAATTCCAGTTTTCGGCACAAGTGTGCGCATGCCAGAAGTTGCAATGCTGTTGCGACCCTCAAGAGTGGCGAATGTCTCAGTGTCCGCTGCTATCAGGACTCCAAAATACGGCCCCTTATGTTTTTTGAGATAAAGTTGTAGAAAAAGTGAAGGATAGGACATGGAATAATAATGAGGAGGCAAAATATGATAGCCCCCTAAAACAGACAGGGGGGACGGGATGCGGGACTATTCGTCTCCGTTGCTGGTGGCACATCAAATTTATGCGGCCTGCTAATTCACATGATCGTAGCGTGCAGCCAGTGGTAACTGCACTGGTCAGTGGCTGCATGCCTCAACAAGGGACCCAAAAGTGTTACAGGCTAGCACCATTTAAAGAGGTGGTGCATTGTGGCTGGAGCAGGTGGTGGAAATCATTATAGAATTCATCCTGATATAGTAAAGACTGACGAATGACCCAACATGGGAGAGTGTGGGCTCCAAAGTTCTCAGATGCAGCACTGGTAGAGGTGAAAAAGAAGGGGAGGTGCTTTATCCACAAGGGGCCAGGAAGCTCTCCAACTAAATGCTCAAAAGGCAGTGGGAGCAGATAGCCACAGCGGTCAATGCCAGGAGTCAAGCCCTAAGGACCTGGATGAAGTGTTGCAAAAAGTTCAATCACCTCACACGAGTGGTCAAGGTCAGTGAATACATCTTCAAATGCCATATTCCACCAACTAGAACACTAGCCTCAGCAACTGCTCAATGCACCAGACCCACATCACTCACCTACTGACAATCTCTATCAATCAGGACTTACACCTTACACTGCTGCAAGCCTCACATCCACATCTCACAGCTTACACACACTGCCAGCTATTCAACCATGACAGCCATATCAACCAGATTGCACCAAACTCACTGAGACACTTCTCTCTCTCTTGCAGGACAAGGTGGCTCAAAACCAGAGGCAGCAAGTGCTAACCAGTGAGGGACAAGCACAGCTGGATTGTCCTGGTGCCCATGGAAGAGACATTGCTCACCATCACTAGAACGGCCGTAACTTATGCCATGGTCAGCGGATATGTTCAGACCTAATCTTCCTTCCTACATCCCACTACCCCCTTATCCTACAGTCTCTTCTGATTCACAAGCTGAAGATGGTGTGAGCATGAACCTCTCACTTTCCACCTTTTTTCTCACCACAATCTTATCCTGGTGTCTTTCTGCTTTCAGAGAGCCAAGAATTGCCACTTGGCTAGGCAGTGATGGAAAAGCAACAAGTGGAAGAACACAAGACATTGAAGATGGAAAAAATGCCATCACTCGATTTCACATTCGCAGCCACCAGCTCATTTGTGCTTAATTTAGAGGATAGCTATGAGGTGAGACCTGCACGTGGTGAAACACCAGGCACAAGAGGCCCGCAACCAGGGGAGGGGGCAAGGGTTGCACTAGTGCCATCTCGCCAGAGGGTGAGGTTGCACACAAGTTCTGCTGCAGAAAACTCATTTGAGCACTTTAATGGGGTGGGCTACAGAAGAAGGCTGATGGGTATGCCCATTGAAATGCTTGGTGCATTGACAGACATGCCAGAAAGCCTGTCTGCAATGCCAAGCATTATGGAGCAATCCAGCACTAACTTTGCCCTGAGCTTTGTGTAGAGCTTCGAGCCCATACTTTCCAGTATGGATGTGGCGGCCAACTCTATTAGCAGACTTGTGGACCCAACCATGATGCAACATCTGATGGCCGATGTCTCAGCTTCCACGGGAGCACCTGTAGCAGTCACCCAAGTCTGGTTGCTGCAGTGGAAGCTCAGACTGCTGCCATCATGCACGTGGATACCAGTGTTCAAGGAGTTTGCCGGGTGGTACAGCAATCCAGCTATATGTACTTCAACACATTACTAGGATTGCTAAGGCACCTTCCCAGGGGTGTGACAGTAACTCCACAGAGCACTAACCTGCTGTCCTCTCTCAGGATGACTGCAGTCGTCTTCCCAGCACCGCCACTCCACCAGTGCCCCTGCTGTTGCCTGTCAGCCAGCCAGCCCAGACTGCTGACATGCATGCCACCATGGTGCAGTCCTCAGCTGGGCCTTCTAGGCTGAAAGCTGCTTGAAGTCATTCTCCAAAGCCATCTCCCTGCCTGAAAGTCAGTAGCCTTCCACCAACCATGCTACAGCCACAGGGGGAGCTCTGCTTGGAGCACTAGGACAGGAGAAAGCACGAAGGGAATGCACAAGGGTGACTGGTTTATGTTTGTATACAGTGTAGCATGGTTTGATTTATAAATTTGGTTTGGAATGATTTTTGCATTGGCTTTTATTTTTGCATTGTGGCTAAGCAGACATTGTGATGGCCAGTGACAGCGAGAAGGTAAGGTGCGGGACTGTTGATGAATGGGGAATTGGGGTTGCATTTAATGGTATCACAGTCAGACAAATTGTTCATGGACAGCCTGACCAGAAAAGGGGCTGCCTTGTTTGCCGCCTCACTTTCTCTTCCTCCTCCTCCTCCTCCTCCTCAGTTGCTCACGGTACAGCTGGTGGCCAGGGTTGTGTCCTCATGATGGCGAAGTTATGCAGCATGCAGCTGACCACCATGAATCTTGACAAGCACGTCCAGCGCCACCACGATTTTTAAAGGGTTTCAAGCCCGTAGGAAAAAAATTGAATTTTTAAAGTTACATTACTATCCATTTTCTTTTTTAAAAAATTAAAAGCTGGAGGCTCTTTCTCACCCCTCAGTGTTTTTTTATTGGCCTATAATCACGAAAATTAACTTTATTCCCACCCCGAACATTCCCTCCCAACCTTGTCACATTTGCCCTTCAATCCCTTCCCACCATCCCCACAGCCAATAAAAAGTGTTTATCTCATCCACCCCCCCACCCTGATAATATTACTCCTCCCCCCTCCCACCAATGTCTCGCCTCGGAACTCCAAACGGTTCCGAAGGCGCGTGAGTTCCGGACGGTGGCTGGAATATCAGCGTGGGACAGCCATTGGGTCCAGGTAGGTTTATTTGCATGTGCTGTAATTAATTTTAATATTAAAATGAAGGCCCCGTCGCCATGGCCCCGACATCAGAGGGCTGTTAAAATTCAGCCAAAGGAGGCTGCAAAGGGATATAGATAGGTTAAGCGAGTGGGCAAAGATTTGGCAGATGGAGTATAACGTGGGAAAGTATAGACTTGACTGGAAAAATAGAAAAGCAACATATTATTTAAATGGAGAGAGATTGCAGAACTCTGAGATGCAGAGAAATCTGGGTGTCCTAATACAAGAAACACAAAAAGTTAGTATGCAGATACAGCAAGTGATTAAGAAGGCAAATGCAATGCTGTATATGGAATATCAAAGTAGAGATGTTTTGCTACCGTTGTACAGGACATTGGTGAGACCACATCTAGAGTACTGTGTACAGCTCTGGTCTCCTTACTTAAGAAAGGATATATTTCCATTGGAAGCAGTTCAGAGAAGGTTCACTCGACTGATTCCTGGGATGAGGGGGTTATCTCATGAGGAAAGGTCATAGAGTTAAACAGCACAAAAACAGGTCCTTCGGCCCATCGTGTCCGTACAAGCCATCAAGGACCTATCTATTCTAATCCCATTTTTCAGCACTTGGCCCATAGCCTTGTATGCTATGGCATTTCAAGTGCTCATCTAAATACTTCTTAAATGTTGAGGGTTCCTGCCTCTACCACCCCTTTAGGCAGGGTATTCCAGATTCCAACCACACTCCAGGTGAAAAAATATTTCCTCAAATCCCCTCTAAACCTCCTGCTCCTTACCTTAAATCTATGCTCCCTGGTTATTGACACCTCCGCTAAGGGAAATCTTTTCTTCCTATCTATGCCCCTCATAATTTTGTATACCTCAATCAGGTCCCCCCTCAGCCTTCTCTGCTCTAAGGAAAACAACCCTAGCCTATCCAGTCTCTTTTCATAGTTGAAATGCTCCAGCCCAGGAAACATCCAGCTGAATCTCCTCTGCACCCTCTCCAGTGCAATCACATCCTTCCTATAGTGTGGTGGACCAGAACTGTACACAATACTCCAGCTGTGGCCTCACTAGCGTTTTATACAGCTCCATCATAACCTCCCTGCTCTTATATTCTATGCCTCAGCTAATAAAAGCAAGTATCCCATATGCCTTCCTAACCACCTTATCTACCTGTGCTGCTGCCTTCAGTGATCTATGGACAAGTACACCAAGGTCTCTCTGACTCGCTGTACTTCCTAGGGTCCTACCATCCATCGTATATTCGCTTGTCTTGTTAGTCCTCCCAAAATGCATCACCTCACACTTCTCAGGATTAAATTCCATTTGCCACTGCTGTGCCCTTCTTACCAGTCCATCTATATCTCCCTGTAATCTAAGGCTTTCCTCCTCACTATTTACGACACCACCAATTTTCATGTCGTCTGCGAACTTACTGATCATACCTCCTATATTCACGTCTAAATCATCAATGTACACTACAAACAGCAAGGGTCCCAGCACCGATCCCTGCGGTACACCACTGGTCACAGGCTTCCACTCGCAAAAACAACCCTCGACCATTACCCTCTGCCTCCTGCTACTAAGCCAATTTTAGATCCAATTTGCCAAATTGCCCTGGATCCCATGGGCTCTTAGCTTCTTAAACAATCTCCCATGCGGGATCTTATCAAAAGCCTTAATGAAGTCCATGTAGACTACATGAATTGCTTTACCCTCATCTACATATTTCATCACTGCCTCAAAAAATTCAATCAAGTTAGTTAGACACCATCTCCCCCAACAAAGCCATGCTGAGTATCCCTGATTAATCCCTGCCTCTCCAAGTGGAAATTAATCCTGTCCTTCAGAATTTTTTCCAATTGTTTCCCAACCACTGATGTTTGACTGGCCTGTAATTACCTGATTTATCCTTGCAACCCATCTTCAATAAAGGTACCACATTTGCTGTCCTCCAATCCTCCGGTACCTCTCCTGTGGCCAGAGAGGATTTGAAAATTTGTGTCAGATCCCCTGCAATCTCCTCCCTTGCCTCACATAACAGCCTGGGATACATCTCATCTGGGCCTGGGGATTTATCCAGTTTTAAACCTGCTAAAATAACTAATACTTCCTCCCTTTCAATGCTAATATGTTCAAGTCTATCACAATCCCCTTCCCTGATCTCTACACCTACATAGTCCTTCTCCATAGTGAACACAGATAAAAAAGTAATCATTTAAAACCTCACCTATGTCCTCCAGCTCCATACACAGATTGCCGCTTTGGTTTCTAATGGACCCTACACTTTCCCTGGTTAACCTTAATGTAACCCTTAATGTAACCCTTAATGTACTTATAAAACGCCGTAGGATTTTCCTTTATCTTGCCCGCCAGTGTTTTTTCATGTCCCCTGTTTGCTCTCCTAATTACTTTTTTAAGTACTCCCCTACACTTTCTATACTCCTCTAGTGCCTCCGCTGTTTTCAGCACTTTGAATCTGCCATATGCCTCCTTTTTTTTACTGATCCGATCCTCTATATCTCTTGACATCCAGTGTTCCCTGGACTTGTTGGTCCTACCCTTTACCTAAATGGGTACATGTTGGCTCTGAACTCTCACTATTTCCTCTTTGAATGGCCCCCACTGATCTGATGTCGACTTTCCTACAAGTAGCTGCTCCCAGTTTACTTTGGCCAGATCCTGTTTTATCATCTTTTAATCGGCCTACCCCCAATTCAGTACCTTTATTTCCAGTCCATCTTTGTCCTTTTCCATAACTACCTTAAATCTTACAGAGTTATGGTCACTATCCCCAAAATGTCCCCCACTGACACCTCTATCACTTGTCCGGCTTCATTCCACAGGATTAGGTCCTGTACTGCCTCTTCTGTTGTAGGACTATCTACGTATTGGCTCAAAAAGCTCTCCAGTATGCATTTTAAGAATTCTACCCCCTTTAAGGCTTTTGCACTCGGATTATCCCAGTTGATATTGGGGAAGTTGAAATCCCCTACTATTATTACCCTATTATTTTTACACCTCTCTGAGATTTGCCTACATATCTGCTCCTCTATCTTTCCCTGATTGTTTGGAGGCCTGTAGTACACTCTCAGCCAAGTGATTGCCATCTTTTTGTTTTTAGGTTCTACCCATATGGCCTCATTTGAGGAACCTTCGAAGATATCATCCCTCCTTACTGCAGTAATTGACTCCTTGAACAACAGTGCAATGTCACCTCCTCTTTTACCCCCTCCCCTGTCATGCCTGAAGATTCTATGCCCTGGAATATTGAGCTGCCAGTCCTGCCCCTCCCTCAACCATGTCTCTGTGATAGCAATAATATCATAATGCCATGTGCTAATCAACGCCCTCAATTCATCTGCCTTACTAGTAAGACTCCTTGCATTGAAATAGATGCAATCCAGCCTTGCATTTTTCACTTGTGCCTTCACAGGTCTATATTTGCTCTGCTTTCCAGACTTACTCAGTTTCTCTTCTATATTTGACTGTGCATCACCCCCTACTGTAACTCCACTCTGTATCCCAACTCCCTGCCAAATTAGTTTAACCCCCCCCCCACTCCCCCAGCAGCACTTAGCAAACCTCCTAGCAAGGATGTTGGTCCCGTTCTGGTTCAGGTGCAACCTGTCCAACTTGTACAGGTCCCACCTTTGCCAGAAACAGTCCCAGTGATCCAGGAAACTAAAGCCCTCCCTCCTGCACCACCACCTCAGCCAAGCATTCATCTGCTCTATTCTCCTATTCCTATACTCACTAGCATGTGGCACTGGGAGTAATCCAGAGATTACAACCTTTGAGGTCCTGCTTTTTAATCTGCTACCTAGCTCCCTAAATTCTTGTTGTAGGACTGCATCCCTCTTTCTATCTCTGTCATTGGTACCAATGTGTACCACGACCTCTGACTGTTCACCCTCTCCCTTCAGAAAGTCCTACAGCCGCTCCGAGACATCCTTGACCCGAGCACCAGAGAGGCACCATACCATCCTGGAGTCTCGTTTGCAGCCACAGAAACGTCTGTCTGTTCCCCTTACGATTGAATCCCCTATCAGTATGGCTCTACCGCTCTTTTTCACTCCCTCCTGTGCAGCAGAGCCATCCGTGGTGCCAGGAACTTGGCTGTTGCTGCTTTCCCCAGGGAGGCCATTCCCCCCCAACAGTATCCAAAGTGGTATATCTGTTTGAGAGAGGGATGGCCACAGGGGACCCCTGCACTACCTGCCGGTGCCTACTACTCCTCCTGGTGGTCACCCATCCCTTTTCTGCCTCTGCAGCCATTACTTGCGGTGTGACCACCTCGCTAAATGTGCTATCCACGACGTCCTCAGCATCGCGGATGCTCCACAGTGAATTCATCTGCAGCTGCAGCTGTGCAATGCTGTCAGCTAGTAGCTGCAGCTGGACACACTTCCTGCACACATGGTCCAGTATCCCTATTTCCCACATAGCGCAGGAGGAGCATGCAATGGGGCTGAGCTCTCCTGCCATGACTTAGCCTTAGATTAAGCTCCTTAGTTACTCCCTTTAATTTTGAGTACTAATTATGATCGGGACCTTATTCTACTCCAAACACTACCTCCTACAATCTAAATTCCCTACCTTTACTTTTACTTCAGCTATTGAAAGTAGTAAAAATGGGTAGAAATACCCACCTGTTCCTACTTACCAATCAGCTGCCTCACCTTGCAACGCATCACTTGCTGAACTGTGACGTCAGTCCTGGAACTCTCTTGCTGTCCCTGTGAGAGTGTGTGAGAGTATGCCTATTCGAAGCCGCTGGAACTCCCGCTTGCTGGTGCCTGTCTCCTCACAGGTCTGCCTTGGTCTCGCTCTTTCCCTGGCCTTTCACAGCCTCTTCGAAGCCGCTGGAACTCCCGCTCGCCGGTGCCTGTCTCCTCACAGGCCTGCCTTGGTCTCGCTCTTTCCCTGGCCTTTCGCAGCCTCTTCGAAGCCGCTGGAACTCCTGCTCGCCGGTGCCTGTCTCCTCACAGGCCTGCCTTGGTCTCGCTCTTTCCCTGGCCTTTCGCAGCCTCTTCGAAGCCGCTGGAACTCCCGCTTGCTGGTGCCTGTCTCCTCACAGGTCTGCCTTGGTCTCGCTCCATGGCATTGGCCTGGGCCTCTGGATTACCAATCCAGTGACATTGCCACTACACCACCATCTTCTGTAGTCAGCACTCTTTGAATAGAGAGTCTCAGTAACATTCCTTATGCAATGATGGATGGCAAACTGTGAGATGTTGCTAATATCTCCAGATCCAGCCTGGAAGGAGCCAGATGCATAGAAGTTTATTACAATGGTCACTTTCACTGTCACTGGAAATGCAGTCCTTGTCCAGCTCTGAGGTTGCAGTTGTAGCTGCAGCAGGCAGCAGATTTCACTGAGGACGCTGTTACTGAAGTGCAGACACATTGTTCCTCACAGAGATTCAGGTAGGAGAATTAATCCTTGAACACCCGGGGAGAATATGGCCTCATGCTGAAAGCCCTTCACCGTTTCAAGCATGCGTAATTAAGGGAGGATGTTAGCAGGAACGTTGAGATCCAAACTGGCAGCACTGACATCAAATCAACATTACGCGCTGATTGAGATCATGATATGCCTACTCTGCATACTCACTAATATGGCATCCGGTGTAACTTGCACCAGAATTATGCATGCACAGCGCCGACGCCATTTTGAAACTCTAAGGGCGCTCATAGCGCCCATTAAAAAGGGCGTTATGGATCCAAATTTTGCACCCTTTGTACTCAAAGTACTTCTTTAGGGTTATATCTTACTTTATAGAGGACATAAACCTCATTTTCCACCTTTTTCGTAATTTAATTCCATTATTATGCCTATGTCTCTTTTGGTCAACAGACTTGGCCATCTAGTTTATTGTACTATATTTTTATAACTAAGAATTATTGGCAAATTTTATTGTGAATGTTTTTTCTGACTGAGGTGAGAGATAAACAGAATTTAATGAAAGGTTTAGTCTTTATGCAAACTCTATCCATCAGTTAGCCTTAAAATTTCATGGATTGTTATAAGCACCTTCCAGTAATAGTTTGGGGCAGGATGAAGGATGCAAGGAATGTGGGAAGTTGGCAAACAGCTGTTGATAAATCTTGCAACATAAACATATTTGTGTGATCACTGAACTGGGTTCAAATTGCAATAAGTCATTTACTGGTAATGCAAGAATAACTGGAACAGTGAGCTGTTGAGACCCATCAACTTTCTGCTCGGTGTGGGCTTCTTTAGCAGTTGCTTTTCAACAACCAACACCTAAAAAAACTGATTATCTGAACATTTATTTCATTGCTATTGGTGAGACCTTGCAGTGCATGTTTCCTACATTAGAACAGTGACTTCAAAAGTGCTTCATTGGTTGTAAAGTGCTTTGGAACATCCTGAGGTCATGAAAGACACTATATAAATGCAAGTCTTTTGTTTTTATTTTTTCTCGCATATTATTAGATCCCCAGTATCATTTCTATTGCACAACTGGCATTTTATGATAAATGTTTGTACATTCCAGGCACCAGCTGGTAATACATCTTACTCTGGACTGCAGTGTACTGGGATCCAGCCCCACTTGTATCATTTCAGCTCCTATGAAACAAATATTATTTCACTGACTCAATGAAGGCACATGGGGGAATTTTTGACTCCTGCCCAAGACAAGCGTGAAGTTGGCAGACTGGCTATACCGTCAGCCTGAAGCCAATGTCTGGAAGCCGAGACCTTTTTCAGGTTTGTGTCTTATTTGAATGTAGCCGGCAAGGTACAGGCACCCCATTGCAGCTCACTGGTCATGGAAAGTGTGGGAAATCAGCCGTCTCCCAGACAGACTCGGTCGCCAACTTGGGCCCGGATGGAGCTGATGGGAGGTAGCAGGCGGCGATACTTTTGTGGAGTCACACGGAGCAGTCTTGCTCCTCCCACTCCATAAAAGTAAAAGGAAAATGATTTGAGGGGTCCCTTTGGTAGAGCAGCCAGCAGTTCCTTTGAGGAGTGCTGAATAGGCCACTTGTCGTTTGGTACAAATGGGCAGAGCCTATACCATAGACAATCTACCCATTTGTACTTCAAAACTGCAAGCAGGGCTTGTCCACCATCTGCAAGGCACAAGTCAGGAGTGTGATGGAATACTATCCACTTGCCTGGATGTATGCAACCCCAACACTCAAGAGGCTCGACACCATTCAGGATAAAGCAGCCCGCTTGATCGGCACCCCATCCACCATCTTAAACATTCGCTTCCTTCACCACTACTGCATAGTGGCAGCAGTATGTACCATTTACAAGATGCACTGCAGAAACTCACTAGACCTCTTTCGACAGCACCTTCCAAATCCATGACTTCTACCACCTAGAAGGACGAGGGCGGCAGATGCATGGGAACACCACAACCTGCAAGCTCCTCTCCAAGCCACACACCATCCTGACTTGAAACTATATTGCCATCACTGTCCTTGGGTCAAAAACCTGAAACTCTCTAACAGCACTGTGGGTGTACCTACACCACAGGGACTGCAGCAGTTCAAGAAGGCAGCTCACCAGCACCTTCTCAAGGGCAATTAGGGAGGGGCAATAAATGTTGGCCTAGCCAGTGATGTTCACATGCCATTAACAAATAAATTGAAAAAATTGCATATGTAAACAACCTCTCAGCCCAAAATTGCATCAATTGGACCTTGGGCATCCAATTTACAATGACTAGACGCTTGTTTTACAGATGAAAAGCAGGAAGTCTCTAAGTGAAAATCACCCCTATCATCCTTCAGATGAGATGCTTAAACAAAGCCTCATTTATTTTCACACAGCAAGATAAAGGTTCCATACCTATAATTGCAAGTCTGTACATCAGTGTCTTGACCAACATGTCTCTCACAAAAACCCTCCCCTCAGTTCCTTTTTTCATGGGTTCCTAATTCAGAATATAGTTACAGTGCAACTGTCACATCAGTGCAGAGTGAAACCATATTAACACTACAGCTATACTGTAAATGTCTGAAACCTGAGTGAGGTCTACCTTCGCATGGGTGTGAAGTAGAGTGAGACTTCCCAGAGGTGGAAGTCTCTGCTGCACTTTGAAGTCAGATCATTAACATATTTACTATTGGTGTGAAATATGTGAGGGATATGGGGATCAGGCAGGACAGTGGAGTTGAGGTCGAGGATCGACCATGATCTTATTAGATGCCAGAGCAGGCTTGCGGGGCTGTATGGCCTGCTCCAGCTACTAATTCTTACTTTCTATGTTCTTAAAATAATTTCATAGTGACTGTAAAGTGTAAATGTGCCCTACAATACAAAGATTTTACAGTACCCTAAATAAATAACTTCAAGAAAATAAATACATCTGCACCTGGAATCAGTCTGCTTACTTTATTGACAAGATCTTGCCCTGTCCGATATTTGCCTCCAAATGAGTTAATTTGTTCATAAAACTCTGACTGCTCTTAGTTTTTAGCAAAAATCAGAATTCAGTTGTACAAGGCAGAAAATAGGCCATAAAATGCCTAGAAGCAACCTGAAAGGACAAACGCAGAAAGTAGTGGATGAGACCCTGTGGTGTCCTTGCTGCCTGTTAGTGCCATTATTTGCAAGTGTATCATATGGGGAGTCAGGCACATATTATAATGAGCCCCTTACATGCTTCCAGCACATGCCCTGTATGCCTGCAAAAGATCCCTATCCATTATGATGGGCCATGCACTTCTGGCGCAGAATGAGCACATGCATGTGATCCGCCATACTGGATACTTAGGCACCTGTTTTACAGAATTTTGCAGAATTTCTAGGCCTCTCTTTTTATTTCCGATGTCAAGCATTTAGAAGCGTTTTCCCTGGATCTTCTGTTATAATGCAATCCAAGTGAACTATTGACAGGGCTGATCTGTCTGCGACAGCGCTGCCTCCCTGGCCCTGGCTGCTTTTCCATAATCGAGTGCATTTGCATTTTTAGATGGGCTCCCTGACCTCCACCTACATGGAGGGAGGAATTATAGTTTGTTCTGTGACCTCTGTGCTGCTTTGAAAAACATTATGAAAGTGCTTTGTGACTGATTGCATGGGTTTTTTTCGCCCTTTACTTGAAATTGTTCCTTCATTTCCCACAGTAATTTTGGATGCCTACATGTAAACCTTTGTATTCACTGCTACAGGGCTGCAAGTTTGGATTCCAACACGTCAAGTCATTTGTACACCCTAAAGATCTTTGGCAAAACTTGTTATTCACTGGGCCACTTTCCCATGTTTATTCAACTGGAACACACAGAACTTTTTCTTGATCTACCTTACCAAATAATCAGCGTTGCTATGGTGCCGAAAATGCATCAGTTGGTCTATTTATCATGTTTGCATAGTGTTACTTTATGCCTGCCCATTTTATGGTAACTCAAACACCATATTTCGTGTAAAGCCTTATTGTTTTCTCTTGGAAACACTTATCCTTACTGAATTAAACTTGCTGAGTGAATCGGTGAACACTTAGATTATTGCAACAAAGAAAAGTAATTCTGCTCACCTTATCACCTCTTTCAAGACCTACATGGACAATTTTTATTTTCCTCCTGCCAAGACAGCGGGGTGGTTCCCTCATCTCCTTCTTGAGCCTGGAATCTGTTAATCTCTTTTTCTCAATGCTTCAATTAAATCTGCATTCATTATTGTAAGCAAGCATCTGTTTCCTAACTTTCACAACCCTAAGTGTGAGGTAGTCTCCTTAAGTAATATTTATATTATGGTTTATTCACCTTGTAATCATGCCCTCTTGTTCTCTCTATCAGGATGCACAAAGAACGATTCTATATCCAGCTCTCTTCATAATTTGAAAACTTGAATATTATCATTAGCAGGGTGGGTCTTTTGTCTGACCCAGGCTGCTTTTCCATAGTCAAGTTCATTTGCATTTTTAGATGAGCTTTCTGACCTCATTAATAGAGAATAGATTTAGAATTCCTTTACTATCTTCTTAGCCAACTCGGTTAAAAGTTCATATTCCTTGCTGTCCTTACTTGCATCCTTAACAATGTTTGTATCCCTTCTTGTATCTCCTTTTAGTGACCAAAACTGGACTGAATACTCTTAAGTGCAGTCTTGCTGGTGCTTTACAGAGAGTAAGCATCATTCATTAAACTTAATTACATAGAACTAATTACTTAGTTGTTATCTTTCCTCAGTACCTCTGGGTTTCCAAATTTACATACATCCTAATGGATGCTTGTCCAACTTACTCCCTGGTCTCCAACATATCATCATGGAATAAATCAATCTGACTTATTTCCTGTTGCATATCCATACCCTTTATTAGATGTGATAACTATGAATTCCTTCAGTTGCTTGGAACTTAACCTAGTTGTTTTTGAAAGCACTTAGTTTCACATTGTGAGCTGTACTCCTGTGAGTTGGTCATCTCCCAGTCTGCGCTTGACGTTGTCCCGCAGCTTCCTGTCATGGATGAGTTAGATGAAGAACCCTCATCACTGGAGCTCGAGAAGGCCATAGACCACCGAGCAAACAGAAGGGCACCCGACAAGGATGGCATCTCAGCCGAACAGCTCAAGAACGAAAAGTCCTATTTTTGCCACACCTTTATGACCTCCTCCTTCCCTGCTGGAAAATAGGCTCTGTTCCACAGGAGATACGTGATGCCAAAATCATCACACTATTCCAGAACAAGGTGACAGAGGAGACTGCAATAACTACAGGGCATCTCACTCCTTAGCATCACAGGTAAGGCCTTAGCTAGGATCATACTTAAAAGACTCCCATTTACTTGCAGACCAAGTGTACCTGGAAGCACAATGTGGTTTCCATGCCGACAGATCTACTGTGGACATGATCTTCTTGGTACGCCAGCTACAAGAGAAATGTAGGGAACAGAGTATACTCCTTTACCTTACTTTCATACTTCTCACTAAGGCATTCGACACCATCAGCAGAGCAGGGCTGTACAAGATTTTGGGAAAAATTGGCTGCCCACTGAAACTCTTCAGTCTCATCTGCTCCTTCCATGACAACATGCACTGCACTGTACAGTTTGATGGCTCCACTTCTAACATTTTCGGAGTGAAGAATAGAGTGAAACAGGATTGTGTCCCAGCCCCCATTCTGTTTGGCATCTTCTAAGTTCTACAATCTATCAAGGCTGAAATTGAAGCCAAAAACATATCAAGTCTTGATCAGAGAACTCCTCTATGCTGATGATGCTACGCTAGTTGCTCACATAGAAACACAGCTACAAAGACTCATGGACTGTCTCTCCCGTGCCTGTAACTTGTTCTCCTTGACTATAAGAGTCAAGGAAACCGTGGTCATGGGACAAGGTGTTGCATTTCTGCCCTTGATCACACTAAATAACACCCCATTGGAAGTGGTTAGCAAATTCTGCTACCTTGGATCCACAGTGACAATCTGTCCCTTGATGCAGAGCTCGCTACACGCATAGGGAAAGCAGTTACCACCTTTGGCCGACTCGCGAAATTTGCATGGGATAACGCCAAGCTGGCCCTTAGGACCAAACTGATGGTTTATAAGGCCTGTGTTCTCAGTACCTTGCTGCATGGCTGTGAAACATGGATGACATATAGTTACCAGGAAAAGAAGCTCAATAATTTCCATCTTTGCTGTCTGCATCGTATTATGGGTATATCCTGGCAGGACAAAATCAGAAATGCGGCAGTCCTTGCAAAGGCAGAGCTCCCAAGTGCTTTAGCACTAATCAAACAGAGGCAGCTTCGGTGGATCGGACATGTCTGCAGGATGGAAGATGGTCGCATACCCAAGGACCTTCTGTATGGTGAGGTAGCCAGGGCCAGACGACCAGTGGGGCACCCAAAGCTCTGGGTCAGGATGCCTGCAAGCGTGACATAGAATCACAGAATTGTTACAGCACAGAAGGAGGCCATTTGGCCCATCATGTCTGCACTGGGTCTCTGAAAGAGCAACTCCCTCAGTTCCATTCCCCTGCCTTCTCCCCGTAACCCTGCAAATTTTTCCTTTTCATAAAACAGTCTAATTCCCTTTTGAATGCTTCAATTGAACCTGCCTCCACCACGTTCTCAGGCAGTGCATTCCAGACCTTAACCACTCACTGCGTGAAAAAGTTTTTCCTCATGTCACGTTTGCTCTCTTACCAAATACTTTAAATCTGTGTCATCTCATTCTCAATCCTTTCACGACTGGGAACAGTTTCTCTCTATCTACTCTATCCAGACCCCTCATAATTTTGAATACCTCTATCAAATCAACTCTCAACCTTCTCTTTCCCAAGGAAAACAGTCCTAACTTCTCCAATCTATCTTCATAACTGAAATTCCTCATCCCTGGAATCATTCTCGTCAATCTTTTCTGTACTCTCTCCAATGCCCTCACGTCTTTCCTAAAGTGCGGCATCCAGAATTGGACGCAATACTACAGCTGAGGCCAAACTAGTGTTTTATACAAGTTCAACATAACTTCCTTGCTCTTGTACTCTATACCCCTATTAATAAAGCCCAGGATACTGTATGCTTTATTCACTGCTGTCTCAACCTGTCCTGCCACTTTCAATGGCTTCTGCACATATACACCCAGGTCCCTCTGCTCCTGCAGCCCCTTTAGAATTGTACCCTTTATTCTATATTGTCTCTCTTTCCTATCAAAATGAATCACTTCACATTTCTTTGCATTGAACTTCATCTGCCACCTGTCTGCCCATTCCACCAACTTGTCTATGTCCTTTTGAAGTTCTACACTATCCTCTCACAGTTCACAATGCTTCCAAGTTTCGTACTATCAGCAAACTTTGAAATTATGCCCTGTGCACCAAGGTCTGGGTCATTAATATATATCAGGAAGGCCCTAAACATCACTATTAGACCTGGGAGTCACTAGCTGTCGAACGGGGGAAATGGTGACACCTCTTGTGGGCAGGCATGCACCACCAAGATGACCAGTAGTTACAGCAGCTTGACAACAGGAGTCAACATCAAAAACTGTGGTATATTGTTGCTACCAGAACATAGATTTGATTCCTCTAGCTTGTAGAGATCACTGAGTCTTGTAAGGTTTTAAACTCATTTATTACATTTTAGGTACCATTTACATTTGCTCTTAAGCATGGACAAAAGAGCTGAACTCAAGGGGTGAGGTGAGAATGACTGCTCTTGACATCAAGGCAGCATTTGACCAAGTATGGCATCAAGGAGCCCTAGCAAAACTGAGGTCAATGGGAATTAGGGGGAAAACCCTCCGCTGCCTGGAGTCATACCTAGCGCAAAGGAAGATGGTTGTGGTTGTTGGAGGTCAATCATCTGAGCTCCAGGACATCACTGCAGGAGTTCCTCAGGGTAGTGTCCTCGGCCCAACCATCTTCAGCTGCTTCATCAATGACCTTCCTTCAATCATAAGGTCAGAAGTGGGGATGTTCGCTGATGATTGCACAATGTTCAGCACCATTCGTGACTCCTCAGATACTGAAGCAGTCCATGTAGAAATGCAGCAAGACCTGGACAATATCCAGGCTTGGGCTGATAAGTGGCTTGTAACATTTGCGCCACACAAGTGCCAGGCAATGACCATCTCCAACAAGAGAGAATCTAACCATCTCCCCTTGACATTCAACAGCATTACCATCACTGAATCCCCCACTATCAACATCCTAGGGGTTACCATTGACCAGAAACTGAACTGGAGTAGCCATATAAATACCGTGGCTACAAGAGCAGGTCAGAGGCTAGGAATCCTGAGGCGAGTAACTCACCTCCTGACTCCCCAAAGCCTGTCCACCATCTACAAGGCACAAGTCAGGAGTGTGATGGAATACTCTCTACTTGCCTGGATGGGTGCAGCTCCAACAACACTCAAGAAGCTCGACACCATTCAGGCCAAAGCAGCCTGCTTGATTGGCACCCCGTCTACAAACATTCACTCCCTCCACCACTGACCCACAGTGGCAGCAGTGTGTACCATCTACAAGATGCACTGCAAAATGCACCAAGGCTCCTTAGACAGCAACTTCCAAACTCGCGACCTCGACCAACTAGAAGGACAAGGGCAGCAAATACATGGGAACACCACCAACTGCAAGTTCCCTCCAAGTCACACACTATCCTGACTTGGAACTATATTGCCGTTCCTTCACTGTCGCTGGATCAAAATCCTGGAACTCCCTTCCTAACAGCACTGTGGGTATACCTACCCCAAATGGATGGCAGCGGTTTAAGAAGGCAGCTCACCACCACCTTCTCAAGGGCAATTAGGGATGGGCAATAAATGCTGGCCTGGCCAGTGATGCCCACATCCCATGAATGAATAAAAAAAAGGTCTAACTCACTGCTGACATGATGCTGTTTCTCCTTCTTGGCTCTTCACCACATGTGATCTCGGACATCATCGCAATGGGTGGTGTTACTCACACTGCCCCAAATATTAACCCTTTCAGACTCTTATGCTACATTTCCCCTCAAGTCTTTGTTCATATGTATTTTTTCTACATACACTCATTTTTACTTTACATACTACCCCATCTCCCCCCAAATCTCTGACATCACAGATTTAATCTGTCAGGAGGCTTCCCAACTCTCCCTGATCGTGTTCTTGTCAGACTCAGAAGATCAGTAGTCTGTCTCTGAACTCTTGTTTCTTGACTTTGAGGGCCATCATTGAGGTTTGTAGTATCCAGTGTTTTCTGAATTTCAGGATCAACATCTGGTTCATCCAACTATATGACTGATTGACGTCTTTGATGAATAGAGATAGCATTTCTCCTGTTTCTTCTTATAGTATCTTCTGAACTATGTACTAAATATGAGTTCTGTTGATTTTCATTTCTCTGGACAATTAACTCTTCTCTTCCTTGGTCTCGTACCCGTACCTTGTCTCCTTCCATCAACATGAATAGGTTTCTGGTATAATATCTCCTATTATAATTAGAAGCTTGTTGTTTCCAGTAAGACTTGCCTCTGTCTTGAACTCTCTGATAATCCTGGACTTCTAGCCCTGGAAGTAACTTCTTAGGTAGGATAGGAAGTTGTGTTTTAAGTTTCCTCTCCATCAATAGCTCTGACAGTGCTAGTCCACATAACAGTGGAATAGATCTATAATTCAGGAGCGCTGTTTGAAAATTTCTATTCTTCTTGAACAGTGCTTTGATTGTTCTGACTCCTTTCTCAGCTTCACCATTAGATTGTGGAAATCTCGGGGAACTTGTAAGACATACAAATCCACATTTTTCCACAAAATGCGTGAAGTAGTCATTTGCAAATTGAGGACCATCATCTAACATAATCTCATCAGGAATACCATGTGTTGCAAATATTTCCTGTAACACTTGAATGACTATCTCAGTTGTTGTTCTGCACAAACGTTTGACCTCAATCCATCTTGAGAAGTAATCGATAACAATCAGGTAGGTTTTCCCATTGAACATGAATAGATCCCTCCCCAGACGTTCCCACTGTCTGGTTGGAAACTCGGTCGAGATAAGGGGTTCCCTCTGGTCTTGTCTGTGCACTGCGCATACCTGGCAATTAGAAATCATTTCTTCTATAGATCTCAATATTCCCGGCCACCACATGGATGGCTGAGCCGTGCTCTACGTTTCGTGATGCCCATGTGGTCCTGGTGTATTTTCTCCAAGATATGTGCCCAGAGTGAGATGGTAATCACCAGCCTCTCATTATATACCAGAAAATCATCCACTATAAGTTGTATTGGTGGATACAAATGCATTCATCATCTTGCATAGAACATAGAACACAGACCAGTACAGCACAGTACAGGCCCTTCGGCCCACGATGTTGTGCCGAACCTTTAACCTACTCGAAGATCAAACTAACTACCTACCCTTCATTCTACTATCATCCATGTACCTATCCAAGAGTCGCTTAAATGTCCCTAATGTATCTGCTTCTACTACCACCGCTGGCAGCGCATTCCACGCACCCACCACTCTCTGTGTAAAGAACCTACCTCTGACATCTCCCCGAAACCTTCCTCCAATCACCTTAAAATTATGCCCCCTGGTGATAGCCCTTTCCACCCTGGGAAAAAGTCTCTGGCTATCCACTCTATCTATGCCTCTCATCATCTTGTACCCCTCTATCAAGTCACCTCTCATCCTTCTTCGCTCCAATGAGAAAAGCCCTAGCTCCCTCAATGTTTCTTCGTAGGACATGCCCTCCAGTCCAGGCAGCATCCTGGTAAATCTCCTCTGCACCCTCTCTAAAGCTTCCACATCCTTCCTATAATGAGGCGACCAGAACTGAACACAATATTCCAAGTGTGGTCCAACCAGGGCCTTATAGAGCTGCAGCATAACCTCGCGGCTCTTAAACTCAATCCCCCTGTTAATGAAAGCCAACACACCATACGCCTTCTTAACAACCCTATCAACTTGGGTGGCAACTTTGAGCGATCTATGGACATGGACCCCAAGATCCCTCTGTGCCTCCACACTACCAAGAATCCTGTCTTTAAGCCTGTATTCCGCATTCAAATTCGACCTTCCAAAATGAATCACTTCACACTTTTACAGGTTGAACTCCATCTGCCACTTCTCAGCCCAGCTCTGCATCCTGTCAATGTCCCGTTGCAACCTACAACAGCCTTCTACACTATCCACAACTCCAGCAACCTTCGTGTCATCGGCAAACTTGCTAACCCAGCCTTCCACTTCCTCATCCAAGTCATTTATAAAAATCACAAAGAGCAGAGGTCCCAGAACAGATCCCTGCAGAACACCACTGGTCACCGAGCTCCATGCTGAATACTTACCATCTACTACCACCCTCTGACTTCTGTGGGCCAGCCAATTTTGTATCCAGACAGCCAACTTTCCCTGAATCCCATGCCTCCTTACTTTCTGAATGAGCCTACCATGGGGAACCTTATCAAACCCCTTGCTAAAATCCATATACACCACATCCACTGCTCTTCCTTCATCAATGTGTTTTGTCACATCTTCAAATAATTCAATAAGGCTTGTGAGGCATGACGTGCCCCTCACAAAGCCATGCTGACTGTCTCTAATCAAACTATGCTTTTCCAAATAATCATAAATCCTGTCTCTCAGAATCCTCTCCAATAATTTGCCCACTACCGACGTAAGACTGACTGGTCTATAATTCCCAGGATTATCCCTATTCCCTTTCTTGAACAAGGGAACAACATTTGCCACCCTCCAATCATCCGGTACTACTCCAGTGGACATTGAAGATGCAAAGATCATCGCCAAAGGTGCAGCAGTCTCTTCCCTCGCTTCCCGTAATATCCTTGGGTATATCCCGTCTGGCCCCAGGGACTTATCTGTCCTCATATCATTAAAAATTTCCAGCACATCCTCCCTCTTAACCTCAACCTGTTCGAGCATATCAGCCTGTTCCACACTGTCCTCACAAACGACCAGGTCCCTCTCACTAGTGAATACTGAAGCAAAGTATTCATTTAGGACCTCCCCTACCTCCTCCGACTCCAGGCACAAGTTCCCTCCACTATCCCTGATCGGCCCTACCCTCACTCTGGCCATCCTCTTGTTCCTCACATAAGTGTAGAATGCCTTGGGATTTTCCTTAATCCTACCCGCCAAGACTTTTTCATGTCCCCTTCTAGCTCTCCTAAGTCCATTCTTCAGTTCCTTCCTGGCTTCCTTGTAACCCTCTAGAGCCCTGTCTGATCCTTGCTTCCTCAACCCTAAGTAAGCTTCCTTCTTCCTCTTGACTAGCTGTTCCACATCTCTTGTCATCCAAGGTTCCTTCACTCTACCATCCCTTCCCTGCCTCATCGGGACAAACCTATCCAGCAGTCACAGCAAGTGCTCCCTAAACAACCTCCACATTTCTGTCGTGCATTTCCCTAAGAACATCTGTTCCCAATTTATGCTCCCCAGTTCCTGCCTAATAGCATTGTAATTCCCCCTCCCCCAATTAAATATTTTCCCATCCCGTCTGCTCCTGTCCCTTTCCATGACTATAGTAAAGGTCAGGGAGTTGTGATCACTATCACCGAAATGCTCTACCACCGATAGATCTGCCACCTGGCCTGGTTCGTTGCCAAGCACCAAGTCCAACATAGTCTCCGCTCTAGTCGGCCTATCTACATATTGAGTCAGGAAACCTTCCTGGACACACCTGACAAAAACTGCTCCATCCAAACTATTTGCACTAAGGAGGTTCCAATCAATATTAGGGAAGTTGAAGTCACCCATGACAACAACCCTGTTACTTCTGCACCTTTCCAAAATCTGCCTCCCAATCTGTTCCTCCATGTCTTTGTTGCTATTGGGGGGTCTATAGAAAACTCCCAACAAAGTGACTGCTCCTTTCCTGTTTCTGACTTCCACCCATAATGACTCAGTGGACAAACCCTCCTCGACGACCTCCCTTTCTGCAGCTGTGATACAATCCCTGATTAGCAATGCCACTCCCCCACCTCTTTTACCTCCCTCCCTATTCCTTTTGAAACATCTAAACCCCGGAACATCCAACATCCATTCCTGCCCCTGTGATATCCACGTCTCCGTAATGGCCACAACATCGTAGCTCCAAGTACTGATCCATGCTCTAAATTCATCACCCTTATTCCTGACACTTCTTGCGTTAAAATAGACACACTTCAACCCATCATATTGGCTGCAACTTTGCCCTGTCAACTGTCTAACCTTCCTCACAGACTCTCTGCACTCGGTATCTGCCTGTTCAACAGCTACCCCATCCACTGATCCGTAGCTCCGGTTCCCATCCCCCTGCCAAACTAGTTTAAACCCTCCCGAAGAGCTCTAGCAAACCTCCCGCCCAGGATATTGGTGCCCCTCCAGTTCAGATGCAAACCGTCCTTCTTGACGAGCATGACGAATTTCTTGGAGATCTTTTGAGCTTGCCAGCCATTGTAATGTAGTGAACTGTGAATATTACTCAATCTCATTAACAAAATTAACATCCTGTTGTGTAGGATGGTTAACAGTAGCTCTGGACATTGCATCTGCTGAAGTTTGCAGCTTGCCCTGTACACATACTGTTTCAATCGTGAACCTCATTAGCGTCAACTGGAATCTCTGGATTCTCGGAGGCATTCTAGCAAGTTCCTTTCCATCAAGTGAGGAAACTAGGAGTCTGTCTCTATGACAACCTTTAAGCCGATGATATAATCTGAAAACTTTTCACAAGCTCATGTGGCTACGAAAGCTTCTTTCTCTACGGTGCTGTACCTCATCTCAGTCTCAGACAATGCTCGAGACACATAATAAACCGGTCTACGACATCCATCTGGCTGTTATTGAAAAAGATAGCCCCCAACCCTGTAGATGAGGCATCTGCTGCAATTGTGTCGGTAGTAAGGGGATATCTGGTGAAATTATCATTTCCTTGATCCTTTGAAATGCCTGCTCCTGATGTGCATTCCAACACCATGTTTGAACTTTCTTTAATAGTTGTCTCCAAGGTTCAGTAACTTGTGCTAAATTGAGCAGAAAATTTGCCAACTGATTAACCATTCCAAGGAATCGCTGAAGATCTTGGACAGAAGTAGGAATTGTGAATTTACTAATGGCTCTCTTCATTTGCGGGTCTGCCATCATGCTCTTGCTACTAACAATGTATCCTAGGAAACAAAGACATTTTTGAGAACTCACACTTCTTATTAAGTATCAGGCCTTCTTGTAGATGATTCAAATCTGCTCTAACCCTCATGTCATGTTCTTCAACGTATTCACCATGGACCAAGATGTCATCCATATGGCATATTACTCCTTTAAGGCCCTGTAGAATGTTTAACGTAGTTCTTTGCAATATTATAGGAGCTGATGTTATACCGAATGATAAACGAATAAAACAAAACCTTCCAAACAGAATGAGGAATGTTGTCAGTAACCTTGACTTCTCATCCAAAGGGACTTGCCAAAAGCCACTATTCACATCAAGCGTTGTGAACATAATCCTTTTGGATAACTTTGCCAAGCTTTCGTCTACTGAGGCCATCAGCTGGATTTCTCGTCTGACACCCTTATTAAGTTGGCTTAAGTTTACACAAATGCCACAAATGCGAAGAGTACCATCCCGTTTAGGAACTGGAACCATTTCCAAGCATCACTCTATTGGCTTGGTGACAGAAGAAATAATTCCATTCTGATCACCTCTTCTAGCTGAAATTGGACTTGCTTCATTAGTGGGTGTGGTATCTTCCTAGACGTAAAAAGACATTCTGGTTTCGCATCTTTTCTCAATGTAATGCTGTATTTGGTCTTCAGTCTTCCTAGACCAGGAAGTAATTTTGGAAAGCCTTTTTGGAAGTGACTCCCAGATTCTTGCCGCTTAATTTATTCCACCTTCTTGATAAGATGGAGACCTGTACAAGCTCTTCTACTTAAAAGAGAAAATTCTTGATTCTGTAAGACATACAGTGTTTCCAATAACTGCTTTCCCTTGTACTGGAGTTGCCTGTTGCTTTCCTTTGACTTTCAGTTCAATCCCTCCTGGACCCTATAACTGGGTGTAGGCAATAAGCTGATAATCACGGTTCGTTGTCTGATAAAACTGTCACACTAGCTCCAGTGTCCAGTTTAAAGTTGGTGATATATCTGTTGACATAATATATCTGCAGTCCAGAATGCATAATTAGAGTCATTAATCTCACCAAGGATTTCTGATTTCTCATCCAAAGGAGATTGTTCCACGTCATTAATGGCTGTTTGTGTAAAGACTTTTCTTTGGAACTTTGGCACATCTTCCCAAAATGGCCAAATTTCATACAGTGAAAGCATTCTGCTTTGTTTGCAGGATATTGGTCGCGCCTGGGGTCTTTTTGGTGCCACACGCTAGCAGGGTTTCATGGCATCTTGCACCTTCCCTCCGAAGTGTACCTTATTTTCTGGTGCTTCATTTACAGTCCTGTGCTTAAGGAACTGTATGGACATTGGAGGTTTCCTGAACCAAGGTTTTTCTTCACCTCTCAGGATAGCTCTGTTCTGCTTACAGACCTCTGCATGTCTCAGCAGCTGTATTGCTTTTTCGAGGGTGAGGTCATTCTTAGACTGCAATAAATCTTATAGGGATTCATCAGAAATACCTACTACAATGCAGTCTCGAATTAATTCTGATTTTAGGTCTCCAGATTCGCATCCTTCAACTAGCCTGTAAAGGTCATTAATAAAAGCATCTACCGGTTCACCTGGTTTCTGGGCCCTTCTGTTGAATTTGGCCCTTTCTAAAATCTTATTGCTCATCAAGTTAAAATACTTGTTGAAGGCTTTTAAAGCTTCAGAATTTATCAGATGGTTCATTAATGCCTTGTCTAGCAATAACATCATCTGGCATTGCTTCTATGGAGTACATTGGTGTATTTACTTGTTCTGCTTCTGACTTGCTGTTTAAGTGAGAAGCTAGTCTGATTCTCTGAAATCTTTTCCTGCACAGAAACCAATTTTTTTGATTCATTCATAGAGTCATAGAGTTATACAGCACAGAAACAGGCCCTTCGGCCCATCATGTTTGTGCCGGCCATCAAGCACCTAACTATTCTAATCCCATTTTCCAGCACTTGGCCAGTAGCCTTGTATGCTATGACGTTTCAAGTGCTCATCTAAATACTTCTTAAATGTTGTGAGAGTTCCTGCCTCCACCACCTCTTCAGTCAGTACGTTCCAGATTCCAACCACCCTCTGGGTGAAAAAACTTTTCCTCAAATCCCCTCTAAACCTCCTGCCCCTTACCTTAAATCTATGCCCCCTGGTTATTGACCCCTCCGCTAAGGGAAAAAGATTTCTTCCTTTCTAACCTATCAATGCCCCTCATAATTTTGTATACCTCAATTAGGTCCCCCCTCAGCCTTCACTGCTCTAAGGAAAACAACCCTAGCCTTTTCAGTCTCTCTTCATAGCTGAAATGCTCCAGCTCAGGCAACATCCTGGTGAAACTCCTCTGCACCCTCTCCAGTGCAATCACATCCTTCCTATAGCCCAGAACTGTACACAGTACTCCACCTGTGGCCTAACCAGTGTTTTATACAGCTTCATCATAACCTCCCTGCTCTTATATTCTATGCCTCGGCTGATAAAGGCAAGTATCCCATATGCCGTCCTAACCACCTTATCTACCTGTGCTGCTGCCTTCCATGTTCTTAAATTTCTCTAGTAACTTAAATTGAGGCTCCATAGCTTTCCTAAGCTTTTGTGTACTTTACTTTGTTTTAAAAAAATTTCCTTCCCGTAATGTAAGTCTTCCCATGCTTTTCAGGAGTTTTTCATGCTTTTTAGGAGTTTTCCTGTGCTTTTTAGTCTCACAGTCCTCACGTGTAATGGCCGCTGACTTCAGATTCACCCATTCTAAGGATTCCGCTTTGGCGATGCTGCCTATCTAGTGCACCTTAAAATCAATTTTGTACCCTTCCCAAGGGTTGCTCACGAGATCTCCGACCGTTGCTCGGTTCTCTGACTTGAAGCTTGCGATCGCATGATCGGGATTTCCATCACAGACTGCCATGTCTTTGTGGTGCTGCCTGAATGCCTCTAGACACTGACTTCCTGAGTCTCCATGCCTTCCTTTGTTCATGGAGCCGCTCTGGAGCTCTTCCCAGCGTCTTCACAAGTTCTGTAGTCTTCTTGCGCTCATTTTGCAGGTTTTCTTCAAAACTTTCCATTGCTCACTGCTACCGTCATATTGTATATTTTTGCTACTAGGAGATAGGTTTGGTTCCTCTAGCTTGTAGAGGTCACTGAGTCTTTGTAAGGTTTTAAACAATAACTCATTTATTACATTTCAGGAACTATTTACACTTTCTCTCAAGCAGGTCTAACTCACTGCTAACACGATGCTGTTTTGCCTTCTTGGATCTCTACCACATGTGATACCTGACATCATCATAGTGGGTGGTATTACACATGCTGTCCCAAAGATTAACCCTTTCAGACCCTTATACTAAGAAAACAACAACCCAAAACATCACCTGGCAGCTTCAGATGCGGTGCTTGTGGCAGAACATACCTCTCAAGGTTGGACTCCACATCCATTAACAAAGATGCACCATATGAAGTCACCCCATCTAAATGTACTGTTTGCTGTGTGTCCATCATCTCTCATAGATGGATGCATGCCAACACAGCACACAAAATTTCCTGGCAAACAACTGCAATCTCAATGGTAATAGATGGTCACCATTTTATTGCCTTCATTCAGCAATGCAGTTGAAATCAGGAACAGGATAGTGCAAAGACCTTTAGCATCCACTGCTGCAGGTTTGTCCTAATATTAAATGTTCTTTGGCAACCACACCTATTCAGTGTGCCACTTTCCATGGTTTATTCAACTAGAACACCCAGATCTTCTTGCTGCACCTTATTTAATCACTGCATAATCATTTGTTACATTTGGTACCAATGATATAGTAGATTATCCAAATACCTACTCAGTGTTTGTGCATGATGACAGATTTTGTTTGTTTCTTTCTCATTATGCATTTTGCCTGTCAAGCTTATAGGAGCAAAACTGTGTAAGATTTTCAAAGTACTGATTGACAAGTCAGTCGAAATATTTTGATCAGAATCATTTCCTCTACATAGTTGCGCCATGAATGTCAGCTTCTTTTAGTTGGTAATATTCTTGTGACTGAGCCAGAAGATCTTGGGTTTGAGCCTCACACCAGGATTGTACACATAATCTAAGCTGACAGTGAAGTGTTGAGGAGGTGCTGTAAGCAATGAGATGTTATAACAAAACACTGTTTGCTTGTTACAATAAATGCTACAAATCTACATTCAAGGAAGAACAGGGCATTCTCCCAATCTCCTGACCAACATTCCTTCCTTCACCAATATCACCAAAACCGGCTGAACTGATTATTGCTGTTTGTGGTACCTTATTGTACACAAGGTGCTATGTTTACCAGATTACAATAGTGCAATCAAAAATAATCCATTGCATAGGAACTGCTTTGAGATGTTTCTGAGAGAGATGTCAAGATACTACATGAATCTTTCACATCTTTAACCATGGACAGTCAATAAAAGGAAATTGTGATGCACTCCAAAGCTAAAGGAAAAAGAAAAGTCTTGCATTTATATAGCACCTTTCACAATGTCAGGACATCCCAAAGTGCTTTGCAGCCAATTAAGTACTTTTAAGTGTTGTTGCTTTTATAATGTAGGAGACACAGCAGTAAATTTAGGCACAGCAAGATCCCATAACTTGCAAAATGATAATGACCAGATAATCTTTTCCAGTGACATTGATTGAGGGCTACGTATTGGCCTGGACACCAGAAAAAACTCTCCTGCTCTCCTTTGAAATAATACCATGGTATCTTTTATGACCACTTGAGAGGGCAGACCTTGGTGTAGTGTCTCATCCAAAAGACAGTACCTTCGACAATGCAGCACTCCTTCAGTACTGCACTGGAGTCTCAGCCTAGATTTTGTACTAAAGAGCAGGATTTTCCTTGTGGGCTTCTGAACCCTGCCGTTAGGCTCAAATGGGGGTCAGAACCCTGCACTGTGTGGGAAACAGTCACTCATTGTGATTTTTCCAAGAGTGGCCAATTAATGGCCAGAGGGCAGGCACACTGTCCAATTAAGAATGGCGAGCGGACTCTTGAAACTGGAAGGCCAATCGAAGGCCTTCCAGCTTGAAAGCAGTAGCTGGCTGCAATGGAAGGTAAGTAAGGGTAAGGGTGCTTCAAAATGGAACTCTCTCCAATTTAAAAAAATTTAAATGTTAAAATGGCATTTGCAGCCATGCCACCACTGTAGGGGTGGAGCCCCTCTATAGGGTGGCCTGTGGCTGCTGAAACACCCAGGCAGGGTGGGGGAAGTACGTTTAGGCCCACCTGGATGCTCAAGAGGCCAGTATTGGAGGAGCACAGACAAGGATGTGAATTGAGGCATTAACCAGGAGCCAATGTAAGTCAAAGAGCACAGGGGCGAGGGGTTTTTGGGACTTGGTGCAAGTTAGAACATGGGCAGCAGAGTTTTGGATGATCTCAAATTTACCAAGAGTAGAAGATGGGAGGTCAGCCAAGAGAGCATTGGAAGAGTCAAGTCTAGAGGTAACAAAGGCATGGATGAGGGTTTCAGCAGCAGATGAGCTGAGGCATAGGTGGAGTCGGACAACATTACAGAAGTGGAAATAGGCGGTCTTAGTAATGGCAGGGATATTTGGTCAGAAGCTCACCTTGGTGTCAAGTATAACATTAAAGCTGCGAGCACTCTGGTTCAGGTTCAGATGTTGCCAGGGAGAGGGATGGAGTCAGTGGCTAGGCAATGTAATTTGTGGCAGGGTCTGAAGAAAATGGCGTCAGTCTACCCAATATTTAGTTGGAGGAATTTCTGCTCGTCCAGTTCTGGATGTTGGATAAGCAGTGTTAACATTATAAAATTACAATTAAAGACGTTTAAGCGAATGGGCAAAACTGTAGTAAATGGATTTCAATGTAGGCAAATGTGAGGTCATCTACTTAGGACCTAAAAAGGATAGAACAGGATACTTTCTAAAATGATGAAAAGGTGGAAACAGCAGAAGTCCAAAAAGACTTGGAGGTCCTATTCGAGAAAGGGGAGAGGGATAAAGCAGGAAACCATAGGCTAGTCATTAAGGCTTTTGATAAGGTCCTGCGTGAGAGATTGGTTAAGAAGGTAAGAGCCCATGGGATCCAGGGCAATTTTGCAAATTGGTTCCAAAATTGGCTTAGTGGCAGGAAACAGAGGGTAATGGTCCAGGGTTGTTTTTGTGAGTGGAAGCCTGTGACCAGTGATGTACCACAGGGATCGGTGCTGGGACCCTTGCTGTTTGTAGTACACATAAATGAGTTAGACGGGAATTTAGGAGGTACGATCAGTAAGTTCGCAGATGACATGAAAATTGGTGGTGTCGTAAATAGTGGGGAGGAAAGCCTTAGATTACAGGACGATATAAATGGGCTGGTAAGATGGGCGGAGCTGTGGCAAATAGAATTTAATCCTGAGAAATGTGAGGTGATGCATTTTGGGAGGACTAACAAGGCAAGGGAATATACAATGGATGGTAGGACCCTAGGAAGTACAGAGGGTCAGAGGGACCTTGGTGTACTTGTCCATACATCACTGAAGGCAGCAGCACAGGTAGGTAAGGTGGTTAGGAAGGCATATGGGATACTTGCCTTTATCAGCCGAGATATAGAATATAAGAGCAGGGAGGTTATGATGGAGCTGTATAAAATGCTAGTTAGGCCACAGCTGGAGTACTGTGTACAGTTCTGGGCACCGCACTATAGGAAGCATGTGATTACACTAGAGAGGGTGCAGAGGAGATTCACCAGGATATGGCCTGGGTTGGAGCATTTCAGCTATCACGAGAGAGTGACAAGGCTAGGGTTGTTTTCCTTAGAACAGAGAAGGATGAGGGGGGACATGATTGAGATATACAAAATTATGAGGGGCATAGACAAGTTAGTTAGGAAGAGACTTTTTCCCTTAGCGGAGGGGTCAATAACCAGGGGCATAGATTTAAGGTAAGGGCAGGAGGTTCAGAGGGGATTTGAGGAAAAGTTTTTTCATCCAGAGGGTGGTTGGAATCTGGAATACACTGCCTGAAGGGGTGGTAGAGGCAGGAACCCTCACAACATTTAAGAAGTATTTAGATGAGCATTTGAAACGCCATAGCATACAAGGCTACGGGCCAAGTGCTGGAAAATGGGACTAGAATAGTTAGGTGCTTGATGGCCGGCATAGACACAATGGGCCGAAGGGCCTGTTTCTGTGCTGTATAACTCTATGACTCTATCATTGGTGATGGAGAAGTTATTGGAAATCATTAACAGGAAATTATTAATCATTAAAATCATTAAGATAAATTTTCATTTGGAAGGTATGGGTTAATGAAGGAGATCCAGCATGGATTTATGAATGGCAAATCATGTCGGACTAACTTAACCAAATTCTTTGATAAAGTAACAGTGAAGATTAATCAAGGTAATACAACAGATGTTGTTTATATGTATTTTCAGAAGGCATTCAACATAGTGCCACCCAGGAGGCTTATTAAGATGATGGAAGCACATGATATTAAGGGGAAAGTGGTGGTTTGGATATGAAGTTAACTCAGTGACAGGAAGCAAAGGTGGATGGTGTTTTCCAGACAGGGAGGTGGTTTGCAGCGGTGTTTCCAAAGGGTCAGTTTTGGGTCTGTTATGCTTTGCAGTTTTTATAAATTACCTAAACTCGAGTGTAGGGAGCAGCTTTATAAAGTTTGCAGCTGATATGAAACGTGGCAAAGTCGTTGATCATGATGAGGATAGTTACAGGCTTTAGGATGGCCTAGGCAGGATGGTGAAATGGGCAGAAGAGTGGTAGATGGAGTTCAATACAGAGAAGTATGAAGTGATGCACTTTGGAAAGACTAATGAGGAAAGACAAGATCCTATAAATGATACAATTTTGAAAAGTGTAGGTGAGCACGGTGGCAGGGGAAGTTGATAAGGTGGTTGAAAAAGCATATGGGTTACTTGGGGCAGAGCTTTGGATTTTGGGTCAGGATCTCGACATCGTGGTCAAATGCCGTTCCCGACCCTGTGCTGTGTCAGAAGCAGCCACCCTGCAGTGATTTTCCCTGAATTAGCCAATTAGTGGCCAGAGTGCAGCCTCGCCGTCCAATTAAGGAGGGCAGGCAGGGTCCTGAAGCTGGAGGGCCATTAGGAGGCCCTCCAGCACTGAAGAAGCTGCAGTCTGCTGTTGCAGGTAAGGGAGAAAGAGAGGGCACCTCCATCTTGAAGCGCCCTCCCAGCAGCTTTAAAACAGTTTGATTAAAGATTGGCCACAGCTGTCAGGCCACCATTGTGGAGGGGGACACCCCCTTCACAGGACGGCCTGTGGCTGTAGCTGTGGCCAGGTAGGTGGAGAGGGCCTCAATGCCTGCCTGGAATGCAGCACCCCCCCCACCCCCCACACCACCAGTCTGCCACCAGGAGGCTACCTCCAGGTAGATGGCCTGTACCCGCTGGTGCGGGGGGGGCCCGCAAGCCAACTAGAAAGTTCCGATAATTGGCCTTTTACTTTCCTTAATTGGCTACCGCTGCTTGCGAATGGTTAGCCCTTCTGCCCCTGATCCCACCTCCAGGAAAATGGCCTTGGGGGCGGGATGGTGCCAGCGTGTATTTACCTGCCTGTCGGCCTCTGTTCTCGCCCCCATATCAGGTGAAAATTCTGCCCTTTGGTTTAGAAATAGAAGTATAGATACAAAAGCAAAAAGACCATGTTAGATAAATCACTGGTTAGGCCTCATCTGGAGTACTGTGGATAATTCTGGGTACCACACTTTAGGAAAGATCTAAAGGCATTAGAAAAGGTACAAAGGAGGTTTACCAGGATGTTACCAGGGTTGAGCCACTTCAGTTATGAGGCGAGGTTGGAAAAGTTGGCACTGTACTGCTTGGAACAGAGAAAGTTAAGTGGTGACCTAATTGAGGCTTTCAAGATGATCAGAGGTTCTGATAGAAAAATAGGAAAAAATATTCCCTGTGGCAAGTGGGTCAATAACTAAAGTTCATGGATTCAAAATCGTTGGATAAAGATTGTGAAGGGAGATGAGGAGAAATTTTTCACTTAGAAATTTGTTGGGATCTGGAGTTTTCTACCTGAAACGGGGGTAGAAGCTGAATCCATGAACAATTTTAAAAGGGAGTTAGATGGGAACTTGAGGATGAGAAACTTACAGGGCTATGAACAAAATGCAGGGTTGTGGGAGTAAGTGCAACTTGTCTTTTAAAGAACCAGCGTAGGCATGATGGGCCAAATGGCTGGCTATTTAGAGTCATAGAGTCATTTATGCACAGATGGAGGCCATTAGGCCCACAGAGTCCATACCAGCTCACCACAGAGCTATCCTGTCAGTCCCACTCCCCCACTCGATCCCTGTAGCCCTGCAAGTAGAGGCCTGCTACCCGACCCGAACCCGATGGGACCCAACGGGACCCGACGACGTGTCGGGTTCGGTTAAGGTCAGGCCCATTTTCAGGGTCCGGCTTTCGGGCTCGGATCGGGTCGGGGCGAGTCCAGGTCGAATCGGCTCGGGTCGGGCCGGAGACACAGGGTAAGTGCTCTGCTGCTAAGTATTAGAATTAAAAAACTTACCTAGCTGGGAGTCCGGGACGAAACTGAGTCTGCGCAGTGAGCGAGTGACGTCATCCCGCATGCGTTGCATCTTCGTGGAACTTCCCAGTCGGAAGGTAAGTAAAGGGATGGTCGGGTCAGGCTCGGGCCAGATCGGGTCGAGCCCGGGGCTAAATCGGAGGGACTCGGGCTGGGTTGAGCTCGGATCTGCTGTGCTTCAGTCAGGGTCGGGTCGGGTACTTTTTTCCCGACCTGAGCAGGCCTTTACCTGAAAGGCTATTTCCCTTGAGTAGTCATCCAATTTCCTTTTGAAGTCATTGATTGTCTCCACTTCCACCACCCTTGTGGGCAGCGAGTTCCAGGTCATTACCACCCGCTGCATCACATTCCCCCTGCATCTTTTGCCCAAAACCTTCAATCCATGTCCCCTAGCCCTTGTACCATGAATAAATGGAACAGTTTTTCCTTGGTGTTTCCTCCCCTCAACTCCTTCACTTCCTGATGGTTGTTCAACTCCCCCTGTTAAGTGCTGTGAAATGTTTTCCTACAATTTCCTTATGTGGTAATTAGACATGTTACCTCCATAGTAAAATAAACAACAGACTTGAGGATTGGGAGCAGTTTAGAATTCAGCAAAGGAGGACAAAGGGATTAAGAAGGGGAAAATAGAGTATGAGAGCAAGCTTGCGGGGAATGTAAATACTGACTGTAACAGTTTCTACAGGTATGTGAAGAGAAAAAGATTGGTGAAGACAAATGTAGGTCCCTTACGGTCAGAAACAGGGGAATTTATTATGGGGAACAAAGAAATGGCTGACCAACTAAATGCATACTTTGGTTCTGTCTTCACAAAGGAGGACACAAATATCATACCAGAAATGTTGGAGAACACAGGGTTTAGTGAGAGGGAGAAACTGAAGGAAATCAGCATTAGTAGAGAAATGGCGTTGGGGAAATTGATGGGATTGAAGGCTGATAAATCCCCAGGGCTTGATAATTTACATCCGAGAGTACTTAAGGAAGTGGCCCTAGAAATAGTGGATGCATTGGTGGTCATCTTTCAAGATTCTATAGACTCTGGAACAGTTCCTACAGATTGGAGGGTAGCTAATGAAACCCCACTATTTAAAAAGGGAGGTAGAGGGAATTATAGACCAGTCAGCCAGACGTCGGAATTGGGGAAAATTCTAGAGTCCATTATCAAAGATTTTATAGCAGAGCACTTGGAGAACAGTAGTAGAATCGGGCAGAGTCAGCATGGATGTACGAAAGGGAAATCATGCTTGACAAATCTACTAGAGTTCTTTGAGGATGTAACTAGTAGAGTTTATGAGGGCGAGCCAATGGATGTGGTTTATTTGGACTTTCAGAGGGCTTTCGACAAAGTCCCACATAAAAGGTTAGAGTGTAAAATTAAAGCGCATGGGATTGGAGGTGTATTGCAATGGATAGAAAATTGGTTGGCGGACAGGAAACAAAGAGTAAGAATAAACGAGTCTTTTTCTGAATGGCAGGCAGTGACTAGTGGGGTACCGCAGGGATCGGTGCTAGGACCCCAGCTATTCACAATATATATTAATGATTTAGATGAAGGAACTAAATGTAATATCTCCAAATTTGCAGATGACACAAAACTGGGTGGGAGGGTGAGTTGTGAGGAGGATGCAGAGAGGCTTCAGGGTGATTTGGACAAGTTGAGTGAGTGGGCAAATGCATGGCAGATGCAGTATAATGTGGATAAATGTGAGGTTATCCATTTTGGTAGCAAAAACAAGAAGGCACATTATTATCTGAATGGCTATAAACTGAGAGGGTAAGATGCAACGAGACCTGGATGTTCTCGTACACCAGTCGTTGAAGGTAAGCATGCAGGTGCAACAGGTGGTAAAAAAGGCAAATGGTATGTTGGCCTTCATAGCGAGAGGATTTGAGTACAGGAGCAGGGATGTCTTGCTGCAATTATACAGGGCCTTGGTGAGGCCACACCTGGAATATTGTGTGCAGTTTTGGTCTTGTTGTCTGAGGAAGGATGTTCTTGCTATAGAGGGAGCGCAGCAAAGGTTTATCAGACTGATTCCTGGGATGGCAGAACTGACGTATGAGGAGAGATTGAGTCGGTTCGGATTATATTCGCTGGAGTTCAGAAGAGTGAGGGGGATCTCATAAAAACCTATAAAATTCTAACAGGACTTGACAGGGTAGATGCAGGAAGGATGTTCCCGATAGTGGGGGAGTCCAGAACCATGGGTCATAGTCTAAGGATATGGGGTAAACCTTTCAGGAATGAGATGAAGAAAAATTTCTTCACCCAGAGAGTGCTGAGCCTGTGGAATTCGCTACCACAGAAAGCAGTTGAGGCCAAAACATTGTATGTTTTCAAGAAGGAGTAAGATATAGCTCTTGGGGTGAAATGGACCAAAGGATATGGGGGGAAAGTGAGAACAGGTTACTGAGTTGGATAATCAGCCATGATCATAATGAATGGCGGAGCAAGCTCAAAGGGCCGAATGGCCTACTCTTGCTCCTATTTTCTATGTTTCTAAACCACAAACAACTGTTGTAAAAACGTGTCCATGTTCTACTAAAGCTTTTACTTACAATTCTTTTCTATAGTTGGTAAACATAGATGAACGCTTTATTAACTTTTGTTACTAACAATTTTCAGAACAAGGTTGACCAGTGCTAATAGTTTTCAATGAATATCATATTTCTGCCATTGTTTATCTCAATTTAATTGTTCGTGGCTGATATTAAAATACACGCTAAAGCTGCTGGACGTGGTGCAGTTATTAAAATAAACGAGGGTGTTTTTTTAAAGTTTGCAGAATAAAAATCAACAAAATATAATCTCAGTGAAGTGAGCAGGTTGCTAGTTAAGTATTTACAATATCTAGATCTTTTGGGGCGGTCCATAGGCTGATGTCTCTCCTCATTGACCTAGCAATTGTGTCAATCATCATCTCTAATCCATCAAGTGGCCAGAAATGAATGTAGGACAAACATAAAAACAATATCACGGCCACACACTATGAATCTGAGCCAGGCATTTTCACCAGTGCATAAGCTGCCCTTCAGAAGAAGTTGATATATTTGTATATATTTCAAGCGTTTTCTTTAATAATTGGATGCCATAATCAGATAAGGTAGGTAAGTAATGCTGAAGATAACGAATTTACCTTAGATTAAAGTGTCACTTGATCGGATGTTTTCTAAATACATGTGTAACTCGGAAATGCTTAGACTTGATCAATAGTATCTATCTATGTTTCTGGTCTATCTTACTTTGTACTTTATAGAGAGATGTTATTAAGAAAGTGCATTTTAATTTGTTAGGTTATTTAACACATTTCTATTACACTATTCGTCCATTGAGATTTACCCTCTCTAAATGCATATCTTCAGTTCTATTGCCTAACGAAATCACTTTCTCATCCTTGTTTTTCTCTGCCATCCCTGTGTTTTGTACGGCACAGTGTTTCTCTCCAGGAATAATAAACCGTACAATAATGTGACATTGATCAAAAACATCCTGGGCTGATCCCAGGGTATGGCTTATTCAGTATTAATGGAAGGTTGTTTTTTGAGGGTTAACCAACAAATAGGCGTCATTTTATAACAGAGACACAAACCTCTTTCTTGAGCTGTGCAGCGTTTGCTGTCCTGTTCAGGTCGCTTTCAATGTAATTTCCTTGTTGTGCATTGTCACACTGAAAGCAATCTATCTTTGCATGGTGAAAGCCATCATAACTGAGCAACCTCTACCCTTCCTGTAATTATGTGGCTCACTATTAGCTGCCTGTCAGCTTTGATCATGTCCATCGACTTTGGGATCATGAGCTTCACCATCCAGCAGGTTCATCAAGGGTCACTGCTCCCCCCATTCTCTTCATAATCCCACGTCAACGTTTGATCTTTTAATTCTAGGTTGCCACAATCGGGGGTTTGAAGCCATCGGTCATGTAGACTTTTATTTGCAAATAACCCGAATCGTTTTAATCATTTTGGGGATTTTAGAACAGGCATTTCCATCAGAAGCAGACTATTGAAGATCCAGGTGCTGCTCTTAATCTGGACTCTTTGACTTCTTTCAAGGAGTAGATTTGTTCAGGAAAATATTTGTAGTCTTTGAAAGGTCCCATGTTGAGGGTCCCACTTAATTAAAAACTTGGGAAAAAACCCATCAATATTACTATTGCAAAAGCCTCTACTATTAAATCTCAATCTCAAAATGCATTAACTTTGAAAGGAAATGATAATATAATAAAGATACATTGAGTCTAATCGTGAAATTAATGACCATTCATCATAAATATGCAACTGAGAGATAAAGCAGTAGTTATATATTGAAACAAAAATAGAAAATGCTGGAAATACTCAGCAAGTCTGGCAGCATCCGTGGAGAGAGAAACAGAGTTAACGTTTAAGGTCTATGACCTTTCATCAGAAGTGTATCTATTGAAGCTGGTGTAAAACTGTTTTTCAGGATTCAATCCCACATGCTCCATAGCCGCCCTGCCCTGAATAGATATATTCATGCAGGTCAGTACTGAACCAGATTCATTTAAAACGTGCTAAGTACCATGTCTAAACCCGGGTTTGTTTTGGTATTTTTCAACTACAAAACCAAACGATACCAGGACAAACTGCAAGAACAAATCTAAGATGTAGAGAGCATGCTTGCCCACTGACACAACACCCCTCCATCTGAAGGTGGACAGCCAGATCGGGACTGACTGCTTATCTCATATATCAAGATAAAGAGCTTGTTTCAGGTAAATTACAACAAAAATAGTCAGTTAGAAAGCTGACAAGTGAAGTCAGATTAACACTAAAAATGTGTTCTGCTAAGTATATCTTGTTAAGAATTAGTCGATATACTTTATCTATGCAGAAGTACTGTCTTTCTAGTATTACTGATTCTGTGACTAAAATGTCCTGGAATAACTTGAATAATTTGCTTTCAAAGTAAAACAGTAAAAGTGGAAAACATGCACTGACTGCTATGCTAAATAGGTCTGTGATGTGTTCCAAAAAGTACATTCATTCTGAGGGGCAACTATGCGATATAGGGTGAGATGGAATATTGTAGTCTAACTAAATCATTCAAATACAGTGATTGTAACTGCGAGTTTAAGAGAGTAAGTACTCCTGATTCAAATGATTCCATATGAAATCAGACTTTCTTCAGGCGATAGACATGAACTAGTTTCACTAAAGGATGTGAGCTCGGGCTCAGGGGAAAGAAGCCATCACACGTCATTGGAATCAGCAGCTTGCAGGCACCAGTTCTCCTTTAACTTGAACTCAATGCGATTATTTTCTGTAAATAACTATCTTCTACAATCTACTTAAATACGCATGCAACTACTTCACCTATTTTCAAAGCAGCTCTTTGGGCTGCACTGGCGGGGATATGGGTAATTCTCTATTTCTGTTTGCCTGAAATTATTTGATAGAGGCATTACGGATTCATACCTTGTGAATTGGGGATATATCTGCACATCAAACGGGATTTATTAGTATTAGTTGAAAAAGCGATAACATTCGATGTTACCTACATAAAGTCACTGCATGTCAACAATTAATTTGTCAAGCACATTGAAATGCTTCAAGTAAGACAGAATATCAGTACATGTTATAAAATTACCACCAATGTCCTTTGATCATTTTGAAGCTACATGTTTGAGGGAGGAAAGTTTCCATCAGTTGCAAAAACTCATTGTATTGTGCAATGTCTGTGCAGCTCTATTTTATAGCAAATATAATTACAAACTATATTTTTAAAGAGGAAAGTGTATGCCATAGAACCATAGAAAAACTATCGTACAGAAGGAGGCCATTCAACCCATCATGTCTGCGCCAGCCGAGAAAACAAGCTACTCAATCTAATCCCACCTTCCAGCACCTGGCCCATAGCCTTGCAGGTTACAGCACTTCAGGTGCAGGTCCAGGTACCTTTTCAATGAGTTGAGGGTTTCTGCCTCCACAACCATTCCTGCAGTGAATTCCAGACACCCACTACCCTCTGGGTGAAAAAGATTTTCCCCATGTCCCCTCTAATCCTTCTACCAGTCACCTTAAATCTGTGCCCCCAGTAATTAACCTCTCCGCTAGGGGAAACAGGTCCTTCCTGTCTACTCTATCTAGGCCCCTCATAATTTTGTGCACCTCAATTAAGTCACCCCTCAGCCTCCTCTGTTCCAAGGAAAACAACCCTAGCCGATCCAATCTTTCCTCATAGCTGCAATGTTCAAGCCCTGGCAACATTCTTGTAAATCTCTTGTGTACTCTTTCTAGAGCAATTATGTCCTTCCTGTAAAGTGGTGAACAGAACTGTACGCAATACTCCAGCTGTGGCCTAACCAGCATTCTATACAGTTACAGCATGACATCCCTGCTTTTGTATTCTATACCTTGGCCATTAAAGGAAAGCATTCCATATACCTTCCTCACCATGCTATCTACCTGTCCTGCCACCTTCAGGGACCTTTGGACATCCACTCCAAGTCTCTCACTTCCTCTACCCCTCGCATTATCCTCCCATTTATTGTGTAATCCCTTGCTTTGTTTGCCCTCCACAAATGCATTACCTCACACTTCTCTGGATTGAATTCCATTTGTCACTTTTCCTCCCACTCAACCAAACCATTAATATCTGTCTGGAGTCTACAGCTATCCTCTTCACTATCAACTACACGGCCAATTTTTGTGTCCTCAGCAAATTTCCCAATGATGCCTCTCACATTTAAGTCCAAATCATTAATATATACCGCAAACAGCAAGGGATCCAACACTGAGCCCTGTGGAACTCCGCTGGAAACCGCTTTCCATTCGCATAAACATCCATTGACCATACCCTTTGTTTCTGGTCACTGAGCCAATTTTGGATCCACATTTCCCTAAATCCCATGGGCTTTCATTTTTCTAACCAGTCTGCCATGCAGAACCTTGTCAAATGCCTTACTAAAGTCCATGTAGATCACATCCACTGCACTACCCTCACCAATCCTCCAGGTTACTTCCTCAAAAAACTCAATTAAGTTAGTCCATGCTGACTATCCCTGATTAATCCATGCCTTTCTAAGTGGCACTTTATCCTGTCTCTCAGAATTGATTCCAATAATTTACCCACCACTAAGATCAGACTGATCGGCCTATAATTATTTGGCCTACCCCTTGCACCCTTTTTAAATAATGGTACAATGTTTGCAGACCTCCAATCCTCTGGCACCTCGCCCGTATCCAGTGAGGATTTGAAGATGATCCTCAGAGCATCCGCTATTTCCTCCCTGGATTCCTTTAACAACCTGGGATGCAATCTGTCTGGCCCTGGCGATTTAGCCACTTTCAAGGATGTCAGACCCTCCAGTACTTCCTCTCTCATTATGCTTATCATAACTAATATTTCACACTGCTCCTCTTTAACTACAATGTCTGCATCATCCCTCTCCTTTGTGAATATAGAGACAAATAACTCATTAATAACCCTGTCCACATCTTCTGCATCCACGCATAAGTTCCCTTATACATCTCTGATAGGCCCTACCCTTTCCTTAGTTATCCTCTTGCTCTTAATGTACTGATAAAACATCTTTGGGTTTTCCTTGATTTTACCTGCCAATAATTTTTCATGTCCTCTCTTTGCTTTTCTAATTTCCTTTTTTACTTTACCCCTGCACTTTCTATACTGCTCTAGACTTTCTAAAGTATTAAGTTTTTTGAGACCATCATAATCTTTCTTTTTCTGCTTTAACTTACCCTGTATGCTTCTAGATAACCAGGGGCCTCTAGATTTGGCCATACCACCCTTTATCTTTGTGGGGACATGCCTACACTGTGCCTGTAGAATCTCACTTTTGAATGCCTCCCACCGGTTTGCCACTGATTTTCCTTCAAGTAGCTGTATCCAGTCCACTTTTGCCAGGTCACCTCTCAGTTTTGTAAAATTTGCCTTCCCCCAATTTAAAACTTTTACTCCTGTTTTATCTTTGTCCTTTTCCATCATTATGCTAAAACTAACTGTATTATGGTCACTATCTTCAAAATGGTCACCCACTGTTACTTCATCCACTTGTCCAGCTTCATTACAGAAGACTAAATCTAGAATTGCGCCCCCTCTCGTTGGGCTTGTTATGTGTTGGCTAAAAAAGTTCTCTTGAATGCAGTTCAAGTATTTTGTACCCTTTGTGTCCTTCACACCGTTTGTATCTTAGTTGATATTAGGGTAGTTGAAATCCCCAACTATTATTGCCCTATAATTTTTGCACTCAGAAATCTGCCTACATATTTGTTCTTCCACCTCCCTCTCACTATTTGGGAGTCTATAGTACATTCCTAGTAGTGTGGCTGCCCCTTTTTTATTTCTGAGCTCCACCCATATGGCCTCATTTGATGATTCATTTAGCATATCATCCCTCCTCACAGCTGTTATTGATTCCTTAACTAATAATGCTACACCCCCTCCTTTTTTATCCCCCTCTCTATCCTGCCTGAAAACGCTAGATTCAGGGATGTTGAGTTGCCATTCTTGCCCCTGTAAGCCAATTTTCCGTTATAGCAATGATATCGTGTTGCCATGTGTCTATCTGTGCCCTCAGCTCATCGGCTTTATTTGTTATACTTCTTGCATTTAAATAAATACCTTTTAACACTGCCAAATTCCTGTGCTGCACACTTTTAACCTTTGCTTCTTCAGTCTTTCAGAGTCACTCACTGATTTTCCGCCTCCCATTCCCTGCCCTGAAATTGTCCTGCCTGAAACTGCCCTCAGGTTCCCATCCCTCTGCCAAACTAGTTTAAACCATCGCCAACAGCACTGGCAAACCTTCCTGCAAGGAAGGTGTAGATGTAGACCGTCCAGATTGTATAGGTCCCACCTTCCCCAGAACTGGTCCCAATGCCCCAGATATCTGAAGCCCTCCTTTCTGCACCATCTCTCCAGCCACACATTCATCTGTGTATTCCCCTGTTTCTATACTCACTAGCATGTGGCCTTGGGAGTAATCCCAAGGTCCTGCTTGCTAATTTCTTTCCTAACTCCCCAAACTCAGCCTGCAGGATCTCATCCCTCTTTCTTCCTATATCATTGGCAGCAATGTGGACCACAACCTCTGGCTGTGCACTCTCACCCTCCAGAATGCTCTGTAGATGCTCAGTGATATCCATGGCCCTTGCACCAGGGAGGCAACGTACCTTCCTGGAATCGCGTCTGCGACCACAAAAACACCTATCTGTTCCCCCAACTATAGAATCCCCAATCACTATTGCTCTCCTGTCCTTTCTCCTCTCTCCCTGCTCAGCTGAGCTCTGGTGCTCTGGTCATGACCCTCGCTGCACTCTCCAGAGGAACCCTCTCTCCCATCGGTACTCAGAACTGAATACCGGTTAGAAAGTGGGATGCCCTCTCGGGACTCCTGTACTACCTGCCTTGACCTTCTTGTCTGTCTGGCAGCCACCCAGTCCCTCTCTGCTTGTGCTCTCCTAAGCTCCAGGGTGACTACCTCCTGAAACGTGCTATCCACGTAGATCTGTGACTCACAGTGACGCCAGCCTCCGCTCAAGTTCTGAAACCCGGAGCTCAAGCTCCTGCAGCTGGTGACTCTTGCGGCAGATGTGTTTGTCAAGGGCACATGGTGCACCCATGACTTCCCGCATGCCACAGGAGACACATTCCACTTGACCGAGCTGCCGTGCCATACCTTAGCTTTACAAACTAATTATTGCTGGTGTAATAAGTGTAGTAAGTAGAATAACTTACCAGCTACTTGCCAATCAGCTTATTCCCCTGTACCACGTAGGCTGAAAAGGCAGAAAAGAAAAGAAAGAGACCAAAGACCACCTCCTTCCCCTAGTCAGTGAAGTCCTTGACACACAGCTCACAGCTTTACACTCTGTCCAAACAGCACTTTCTATTTAGTAATTATGAATAAATTACACAAACTAAAACCTTAGTAGTACTAACCTTACCACTTACAAGGCATTTGAAAGTCAAGTAGAAAGTACTGAGAAAATAAACGCTTTAAAACATCAATCTGCAACTACTTTCTCAGGTATATTCCTACTGTCTCCTTTGCTATAATATATAAAGGGTTTATGCAGCTGTACCAACTCAATACTGAAGCTCTTAGAAGATGACAATCCAAACTGAAAGGAAGGCAAGAGTGTTCTGTAAGCTGGTGGACTTGAAGTCCATTCGTGAGGTCAGCTAAAAGCTTCTGTCAATAAATATATGAGTCGATATATATTTACACCAACGAAAGTGTTTTTGATACTTGTCTGTCATCTTGAAAGTCTTATTAATAAATGCATTTAAGGGTAGGCATTTAAATACTGGTTGGTGCTGACATATTTTATAATAAAGTAAGTATTAAACATTGGGGAAACTTAACTATTCCTCACCTTCTGAGTTTAGAAGTATCATAGAAAAATGCAAATTTTCTAAAAGACATTTTTAAAAAGAAAATATGCAATTCATTCTGATTAATACAATATAAAATAAAATATAATGTGACCTTTCATTAGTAGTTTGTGAGTTCAACAATTTTAGATCGTAATCTCTGCCTCCGTTTTGTTTAATATTTCTTTTCATGCTTCCCTAGATGAGGAAAGAAAAATCGGAGGCCCAAAGAGCTAGCTGTAAGCAACGGCGATGACGAAAAGATTGGTTTACGTCAGCTGAAGAAGGTTGAATGATAGGGAAGCACGAAACAAAATGGAGGCAGAGGTTTCTTGGCTGGTTTGGTTTTTTTCTTTCTTATTTTCTTCACTTTGCTTTTGGAAAGCATCTAGTCAGGATCCCGCCATTCACATCTCCTCTTTTCTTTCTTTACGTGTCCCATTACCACTTCCTTCGGACTATACCATTTGTCATTTAATCTCTCCTGCCATATCACAGACCTTCCCCTTTGTTCTTCTTCCCATCCTCCCTCCCTTTCACTTGGCTCACTTTTCCCAGTTCTGAAGAAGGGTCATCAACCTGAGACATTGGGCTGAATTTTATAAGCTTGAAAGAAGGCGCGGTGCACGCATGAAGTATACGCCGCTGAGCCCCTGCGAGTGTCTGGCCCCATTTTTAAAGGACTTTCAGCCCTTCAGCCAAATTTACATTTTTAAACATACATTGCTGTCACATTGATTGTGAAAAATTCAATAAAAGCTGAGAGCCCCTCTACCAATTCCCCCTCCCCACCCCCGCCAATGTCCACATGCTTTATTTTTGGGCCTTTCCCACCAAACAAACTTTATTCCCAAGCTGAACTTTCCCCCCTGCACTTAGTCAACTTTGCCCTTCAACCCCTTCCCACCATCCCCTCAGCCAATGGAAACAGTTTTCTCCGCTCCCTACCCTCCCACCCGGAAACTTTCACTCCTCTCCCCTCCCCACCAGTGTCATGCCTCAGATCTTTGAGATCTCCAAGCAGGCCTGGATCGAGTCAACCGACACACTGAGCAGACGGAGTTGGTCCACAGAAACTAGGAAGAGGTTCAATGACCTTATTCGCTCTGGCAAGGTGAGTCCAATGCCAAACCCTCAGGACCTCTGAGTATGAAACCTTCAGCAAACACTCCAGCTGAGGAGTCTAAGGCTGCATGCTGCTCTTCGACCATTCATTATCTCGAAAAGGACTGGAACTATTATTTCCCATAAAGTATTTGATCATAATTTCTCTCTGTGTTTCCTCATAACCACCAGAGCTTGCCTCACAGGAAGGAAGGAACATAGGAATAGGAGTCGGCCACTCAATCCCTCTAGCCTATGCCATTATTCATTTAAATCATGGGTGATCTGTACCTTAACGTCATCCAGCCGCCTCAGTCAGTATTCACCCAGCTTTAAAAACAATCCAGCAACATAACATTATCTGTAATTCTGTATATCTACAACACTGTGCATGGAAAAATTCTTTCAACTGTAGTTTCACATGATACTTGGCAGTTCGGACTCATGCACAAGTCAGTTAATAACAGAGAACGGAAGTATGTTCAGGAACTTTCTTACGGAATTGTTTGGCACATCTTACATTTATTTTTCTCATATTTCCTTATGCTGTACATTATTCTTCAGGCAATCTCATCGGAGGCCTCTGGTAAAGCTATTTTTGAGCCACCAACAATAGGAGTTTGAGGAAAGGGGAAGTGGATAGGTAGGGTACACATGCCCTCTGATTTTCCCTCCCCCACTCAAGGGATTTACTTTTCTACCATTTACAGTGTGTCCTGTTGCTAACACTAAAACCAGGAATTTATTATGTGGTAAGCTAGAGGATTGTACCAATAATGAACCACTTCATGACGTACCACTTGGCACCCACATGGCACTGTGCTGACCTGCAGATATTTTTTGTTGCCAGTGTTCTCCCATTTCACACTTTATGGTCTGTATGAATTAAATGGCTTTACCAACTGAACCACCAGAGGAGCTCCTGCAGATTTTTTGGCTACCAAATCTTGTCTTAATAACAGTCATTCATTTATTGCTTAAGGAATCCTGAGTCTATAGTCCTGCAGAAGAGCGAGATGATCTCATTGAAACACATAAAATCCTTAAAGGGCCTGAGAGGGTAGATGCTGGGAGGATGTTACCCCTGGCCGGAGACTATGAAACTAGGGGGGGGTCACAGGCTCAGAATAGGGGATGACCATTTAGGACTGAGCTGAGGAGACATTTCTTCACTCAAAAAGTTGTGAATCTTTGGGATTCTCTACCCAAGAATGCTGTGGATGCTCAGTTGTTGAGTATATTCAAGATTAATTTCATAGATTTTTGGATACTAAAGGAATCAAGAGATTATAGGGATAGTATGGGGAGGTGAAGTTGACATTGTAAGGTCAGTCATGATCTTATTGAATGTTGGAGCAGGCGCAAAAGACTGAATGACCTACTCCTGCTCCTATTAAGTTCTTATGAAAACAATTTATTCAATAATTTAAATTATTACAAACTGACAGCACATTGGTTTAAAACGTTAATGTTGTTTTAAAGCAATAATATTTACTTTAGATGACTTTACATAAAGAATCAGGCTCTGTGTTCAATATTTTAATCACTTGCCAGGGTTTATCAGGTCATTGGTGTAGCAAGTGGAGACCTTAAAGGAAAATTATTCTGCCAGCTGATTCAGCCCAATGGCTCTCTTGATGGTGCACATTTTCACAAATCCTGATTATCCAGAGTTCATGCATTTCCATTGTGAAACAATAATGATTGAAATAAAATTAATTACGGTAAAATATTTGCAGATCTGCTAATAGTCCAGATTTAATGAGTAAGATTTGTCTAAAGGGAAGTGCTTTGTTATAGTGCAGTCTCTTCAACAGGTTAACTAAAGCAAATGTTTAAAACTTCTGATAAGACATACTTAAATTGCTTTCTGTCCCTCGCAGAGCCACACTATTTCTGGCCTCAAAACTCAGTGGGGATCAGCTCAGGTCAAGTCACCCATGTGATTTTGTTACCAAAAAGCTCCATTGAGAGTAACATTAATCAACGTCTTTTAGTCCCAATCATAAATTATCTGAGTAAGGAATAGTATTGGGGATGGTCCCCTATTTGCCTAGTATTACATTTAAGAGGGGGTGGTTTAAATATAATCTCTAACAGCCTAACAATGAGTACATATCTATGACCTTGGCAATTTTGGGAGATAGTTGATGTTTGGAGTGTCTGCATATAATACCTGGTAGTACAGCGTTGTCTGTGCATCTATTTATACTCACAATCAATTGGAGGGGGATATTCTCTGTGAATATATCGAGGTAAATTTTGCAGTTTTTAAAATTGTATCTTTCCTTAGTGATCAAAACATCTGTAGTGAAAATAATTTATTTTTTAAATTTCAGTGATGTGGATTGAGGGATGAAAAGGACACGAGGGAGAACTCCCCAGTGCTTCTTCAAACTAGTGCCATGGGACCTTTTACATCCACCTGAGAGAGCAGACAGGTTTAATGTCTCATCCAAAAGACAACACCTCCAACAGTGCAGCACACCCTCAGTACTATACTGGAGTGTCAACCCAAATCTCTGGAATGGGATTCAAACCCACAATTGCCTGGACTCAAAGATACACATGCAACCAATTGAGCTACAGCTGACACTAAGCCAAGACAGTCACCAACTGAGCCCAGCCGACAATGGTTAAAGAATGATTAAGCATGAATGTATCTGGTGGCATATGGCAGTCAAACAGCCATTCTTTGTAGTATTTTCCTCTAGTTGTACTAAAGTGCTAAATTTGTACTTTTCCCACTGAACACTAGTGATAGTGTTTTATCTTATACAGCAAGTTCAACAGATTTCAGTCCAATTGCACTCAAATAACTTGAGCTGAGATGAGCGCTAAAAGGTGCTTGTTTTACTTGAATTATTTTACTAATAGCTACATTTTGCATAAACTAAATCAATTGACCTGTTTGTGCTAAAATTCATACTGGCTTTCACCTCTTATGTATTTCATCCAAGTTCAACGATGATTCAAAACAAAACTTTAAAAGTGAACAGTTAGCTTAAAATTCCATGTCTTGTTTCAAGATTTTAATTGTATCTCTCTTATCCCTTACATTGTTGTGTTTTTTCTGTCTGTTTTAGCTGAAATTAAGGGAAGAATTTTATGGGCCTCTGAGAGACGAGATGGGAGGTGGGAAGGGGCTATAAAATAGCAACAGGAAGGCGGGAGGCACAGAACACAGAAACATAGAAAATAGCAGCAGGAGTAGGCCATTCGGTCCTTCGAGCCTGCTCCGCCATTCATTATGATCATGGCTGATCATCCAACTCAGTAACCTGTTCTCGCTTTCTCCCCATATCCTTTGATTCCTTTCATCCCAAGAACTATATCTAACTCCTTCTTGAAAACATACAATGTTTTGGCCTCAATTGCTTTCTGTGGTAGCGAATTCCACAGGCTCACCACTCTCTGGGTGAAGAAATTTCTCCTCATCTCAGTCCTGAAAGGTTTACCCCATATCCTTAGACTATGACCCATGGTTCTGGACTCCCCCACCATCGGGAACATCCTTCCTGCATCTACCCTGTCAAGTCCTGTTAGAATTTTATAGGTTTCTATGAGATCCCCCCTCACTTTTCTGAACTCCAGCGAATATAATCCTAACTAACTCAATCTCTCCTCATAGGTCAGTCCCGCCATCCCGGGAATCAGTCTGGTAAACCTTCGCTGCACTCCCTCTATAGCAAGAACTTCCTTCCTCAGATAAGGAGACCAAAACTGCACACAATATTCCAGGTGTGGCCTCACCAAGGCCCTGTATAATTGAAGCAAGACATCCCTGCTTCTGAACTCGAATCCTCTTGCTATGAAGGCCAACATACCACTTTATACCGCCTGTTGCACCTGCTTGCTTAGCTTCAGCGACTGGTGTACGTGAACACCCAGGTCTCATAGCATATTCCCCTCTCTCAGTTTATAGCCATTCAGATAATAATCTGCCTTCCTGTTTTTGTTACCAAAGTACAATTTCCTACCTCACATTTATCCACATTATACTGCATCTGCCATGCATTTGCCCACTCACTCAACTTGTCCAATTCACCCTGAAGCCTCTCTGAATCCTCCTCACAACACACCCTCCCACCCAGTTTTGTGTCATCTGCAAATTTGGAGATATTTAGTTCCCTCATCTAAATCATTAATATATATTGTGAATAGCTGGAGTCCTAGCACTGATCCCTGCGGTACCCCACTAGTCACTGCCTGCCATTTGGAAAAAGACCCATTTATCCCTGCTCTTTGTTTCCTGTCTGCCAACCAATTTTCTACCCATCGCAATACTCTACCCCCAATCCCATGCGCTTTAATTTTACACGCTAACCTCTTATGTGAGACTTTGTCGAAAGTCTTCTGAAAGTCCAAATAAACCACTAGCTCCCCCTCATCAACTCTACTAGTTGCATCCTCGAAGAATTCTGGTAGATTTGTCAAGCATGATTTCCCTTTCATAAATCCATGCTGACTGTCCGATTCTACCACTGTTCTCCAAGTTCTCCGCTATAAAATCTTTGATGATGGACTCCAGAATTTCCCCCACTACCGATTTCAGGCTGACTGGTCCATAATTCCTTGTTTTCTCTCGACCTCCCTTTTTAAATAGTGGGGTTATATTAGCTACCCTCCAATCTGTAGGAACTGTTCCAGAGTCTATAGAATCTTGGAAGATGATCACCAATGCATCCACTATTTCTAGGGCCACTTCCTTAAGTACTCTGGAATGTAGATTATCAGGACCTGGGGATTTATTGGCCTTCTTCCAATCAATTTCCCCAACACCATTTCTCCACTAATGCTGATTTATTTCAGTTCCTCTCTCTCACTAAACCCTGTGTTCCCCAACATTTCTGGCATTTTATTTGTGTCCTCCAAAGAACTAAAGTATGCATTTAGTTGGTCAGCCATTTCTTTGTACCTCATAATAAATTTCCCTGTTTCTGACTGTAAGGGACCTACATTTGTCTTCACCAATCTTTTTCTCTTCACATACCTATAGAAACTTTTACAGTCAGTTTTTATGTTCCCTGCAAGCTTACTCTCGTACTCTATTTTCCCCTTCTTAATCAATCCCTTGGTCCTCCTTTGCTGAATTCCAAACTGCTCCCAATCCTCAGGTCTGTTGTTTTTTCTGGCGAATTTGTATGGTTCTTCCTTGATCTAATGCTATCTCTAATTTCCCTTGTAAGCCATGGTTTGACTACCTTTCCCATTTTACTGTTGTGCCAGACAGGAATAAGCAATTGTTGCAGTTCATCCATGCACTCTTTTTGCCATTGCCTATCCACTGTCATCTCTTCAAGTAACGTTTCCCAATCCATCATAGCCAACTCGCGCCTCATACCTTCATAGTTTCCTTTATTAAGATTCAGGACCCTAGTCTCAGTATCAACTATGTCACTCTCCATCTTGATGAAGAATTCTATCATATTATGGTCGCTCATCCCCAAGAGGTTTTGCACAACTAGATTGTCAATTATTCCTCTCTCATTACACAATACCCAGTCTAGGATGGCCTGTTCTCTAGTTGATTCCTCAATGTATTGGTCCAGAAAACCATCCCATATACACTCCATGAATTCCTCCTCTATGGTATTGTGACTAATTTGATTTGCCCAATCTATATGCAGATGAAAGTCACCCATAATTACAGATGTTCCTTTATCGCATGTGCCACTAATTTCCTGTTTAATGCCATTCCCAACATCACCACGACAGTTTGGGGGTCTATATACAACCCCCACCAACATTTTTTGCCCCTTGATGTTTCTCAGCTCTACCCATACAGATTTCACATCATCAGAGCTAATATCCTTCCTCACTATTGCGTTAATTTCCTCTTTAACCAGCAATGTAACTCCACCACCTTTTATTTTTTGTCTGTCCTTCCTAAATACTGATTACCCCTGGATGTTCATTTCCCATCCCTGGTCACCCTGCAGCCATGTCTCCGTAATCCCGACTATATCATACCTGTTTACATCTATTTGCATGATTAATTCATCCACTTTATTGTGAATGCTACGTGTTACGGCACAAAGCCTTAAGGCTTGTCTTTTTAACACTATTTTTCACTGTGGCCCTGTTTGATTCTGGCCCTTGATTTCTCTAACTATTACTTTTCTTATTCCCCTTACTATCTTTGGTTCTTGTCTTTGATCCCCCCTCCTCTGACTCCTTGCAAAGGTTCTCATCCCCCTGCCATTTTAGTTTAAACCCTCCCCAACCACTCTAGCAAATACTCTCCCTAGGAAATTAGTCCTGGTCCTGCCCTGGTGTAACCCGTCCAGTTTGTACTGGTCCCACCTCCTCCAGAACTGGTCCCAATGTCCCAGGAATCTAAAACCCTCCCCCTCACACCATCTCTTCAGCCACATAGTCATCCGATATATCCTGCTTTTTCTACTCTGACTAGCTCGTGGCACTGGTAGAAATCCTGAGATCACTACCTTTGAGGTCTGTTTTTCAACTCCTAACCACCTATATTCTGCTTTTAGGACCTCATCCCTTTTTTTACCTACATCTTTGTACCAATGTGTACCACGACCACTGGCTGTTCACCCTCCCCCTTCAGAATGTCCTGTAAGCGCTCTGAGACGTCCTTTCCCTAGCACCAGGGAGGCAACATACCATCCTGGAGTCTCGTTTGCGGCCACAGAAATGCCTATCTGTACCCCTTACAATTGAATCCCCTCTAACTATTGCATTCCCACACTTTTTACTCCTCCCCTGTGCAGCAGAGCCAACCATGATGCAACGAATTGGACTGTTGCTGCTTTCCCCTGAGAGGCCATTCCCCCCAACAGTATCCAAAGCAGTATATCTGTTTTGCAGGGGAATAGCCACAGGAGATTCATACATTGACTGCCTAGTCCTCTTGCTCTGCCTGGTAGTCATCCATTACCTTCCTGCTTGTGGTGTCTGAGCCTGCGGTGTGACCACCTCTCTATACGTGCTGTCCACGCTACTCTCCGCCTTGCAGATGCTCCACAGTGTCCCCAGCCGCTGCTCCAGCTCCGAAGTCCGGGCTTCCAGGAGCTGCAGCTGGAGACACTTCCTGCACACATGCTGGTCCCGGGCACTGGAATTGTTCCCAGCTTCCCGCATAGAGCACGAGGAGCACACCACGGCTTTGAGCTCTCCTGCCATGACTTAACCTTTAAATTAAACCTTTTGGAAGATGCTTAATATCAAATAATATCAAATACTCTGGGGCCCTTCTTCCTTGGTCCTCGTTACTACAGACTCTTTTCTCTTTTGGGCCTCCTTATCTCGAGAGACAATGGATACGCGCCTGGAGGTGGTCAGTGGTTTGTGAAGCAGCGCCTGGAGTGGCTATAAAGGCCAATTCTGGAGTGACAGGCTCTTCCACAGGTGCTGCAGAGAAATTTGTTTGTTGGGGCTGTTGCACAGTTGGCTCTCCCCTTGCGCCTCTGTCTTTTTTCCTGCCAACTACTAAGTCTCTTCGACTTGCCACAATTTAGCCCTGTCTTTATGGCTGCCCGCCAGCTCTGGCGAATGCTGGCAACTGACTCCCACGACTTGTGATCAATGTCACACGATTTCATGTCGCGTTTGCAGACGTCTTTATAACGGAGACATGGACGGCCGGTGGGTCTGATACCAGTGGCGAGCTCGCTGTACAATGTGTCTTTGGGGATCCTGCCATCTTCCATGCGGCTCACATGGCCAAGCCATCTCAAGCGCCGCTGACTCAGTAGTGTGTATAAGCTGGGGGTGTTGGCCGCTTCAAGGACTTCTGTGTTGGAGATATAGTCCTGCCACCTGATGCCAAGTATTCTCCGAAGGCAGCGAAGATGGAATGAATTGAGACGTCGCTCTTGGCTGGCATACGTTGTCCAGGCCTCGCTGCCGTAGAGCAAGGTACTGAGGACACAGGCCTGATACACTCGGACTTTTGTGTTCCGTGTCAGTGCGCCATTTTCCCACACTCTCTTGGCCAGTCTGGACATAGCAGTGGAAGCCTTACCCATGCGCTTGTTGATTTCTGCATCTAGAGACAGGTTACTGGTGATAGTTGAGCCTAGGTAGGTGAACTCTTGAACCACTTCCAGAGCGTGGTCGCCAATATTGATGGATGGAGCATTTCTGACATCCTGCCCCATGATGTTCGTTTTCTTGAGGCTGATGGTTAGGCCAAATTCATTGCAGGCAGACGCAAACCTGTCGATGAGACTCTGCAGGCATTCTTCAGTGTGAGATGTTAAAGCAGCATCGTCAGCAAAGAGGAGTTCTCTGATGAGGACTTTCCGTACTTTGGACTTCGCTCTTAGACGGGCAAGGTTGAACAACCTGCCCCCTGATCTTGTGTGGAGGAAAATTCCTTCTTCAGAGGATTTGAACGCATGTGAAAGCAGCAGGGAGAAGAAAATCCCAAAAAGTGTGGGTGCGAGAACACAGCCCTGTTTCACACCACTCAGGATAGGAAAGGGCTCTGATGAGGAGTCACCATGTTGAATTGTGCCTTTCATATTGTCATGGAATGAGGTGATGATACTTAGTAGCTTTGGTGGACATCCGATCTTTTCTAGTAGTCTGAAGAGACCACGTCTGCTGACGAGGTCAAAGGCTTTGGTGAGATCAATGAAAGCAATGTAGAGGGGCATCTGTTGTTCACGGCATTTCTCCTGTATCTGACGAAGGGAGAACAGCATGTCAATAGTCGATCTCTCTGCACGAAAGCCACACTGTGCCTCAGGGTAGACGCGCTCGGCCAGCTTCTGGAGCCTGTTCAGAGCGACTCGAGCAAAGACTTTCCCCACTATGCTGAGCAGGGAGATTCCACGGTAGTTGTTGCAGTCACCGCGGTCACCTTTGTTTTTATAGAGGGTGATGATGTTGGCATCGCGCATGTCCTGGGGTACTGCTCCCTCGTCCCAGCACAGGCATAGCAGTTCATGTAGTGCTGAGAGTATAGCAGGCTTGGCACTCTTGATTATTTCAGGGGTAATGCTGTCCTTCCCAGGGGCTTTTCCGCTGGCTAGGGAATCAATGGCATCACTGAGTTCCGATTTGGTTGGCTGTATGTCCAGCTCATCCATGACTGGTAGAGGCTGGGCTGCATTGAGGGCAGTCTCAGTGACAGCATTCTCCCTGGAGTACAGTTCTAGGTAGTGCTCAACCCAGCGGTCCATCTGTTTGCGTTGGTCAGTGATTATATCCCCCGATTTAGATTTGAGGGGGGTGATCTTCTTGATGGTTGGCCCAAGAGCTCTCTTCATGCCATCATACATTCCTCTGATGTTTCCGGTGTCTGAGGCCAGCTGAATATGACTGCATAGGTGTTGCCAGTAGTCGTTTGCGCAACGCCTAGCTGTTCTTTGTGCAGTACTTCTGGCTGCTTTAAGTGCTGCGGATGTTAAATCGCTGGGGGCTTTCTTGTAGTTCAAAAGTGCAATGCGCTTAGCGGCTATGACAGGTTCCAGCTCTTCATTATGAGATTGAAACCAGTCTGCATTTCTCTTCGCACTTTTGCCGTAGGTGGTCAAAGCTGACTCATAGATGGCGTCTCTGATGTGGGCCCACTTGGTCTCAGCATCCCCTGTGGGAGTGTTTTGAAGGGCTGTTACAAGTGAATTTAGAAATTTTTGTAACAGCTGTGGGTGAGAAATTCTGCTCGTGTTGATGCGCGGATGGCCCTTCTGCTTGGAATGATGCAACTTCTTTGGTCTGAGTCTAACCTTGCTGCACACCAGGGAGTGGTCGGTGTCGCAGTCCGCACTGTGGAAGCTGCGTGTGATTTGAACACTGTTTAAGGCGGCTCGCCTTGTGACAATGAGGTCTAGCTGGTGCCAACGACGTGATCTTGGGTGCCTCCATGAAACCTGGTGACAGGGTTTAGTGTGAAAGAACGAGTTGGTGATGCAGAGGTTATGATAGGTACACAACTCAAGCAGTCTCTGCCCGTTCTCATTCATCCTTCCAACGCCATAGCGCCCAAGGCAGGAGGGCCATGAGTCATGGTCGGCCCCAACCCTGGCATTAAAGTCCCCCAGCAGGAATAGGTGTTCGGTGTTGGGGATGCTGCTAATGATGTTATGGAGTTGTTCATAGAACTGGTCTTTAGCTTCAGGTGCGGAGCAGAGTGTTGGAGCATAGATGCTGAGTAGGTGTACTGGACCAGAGGTGGTGAGCAGTCGGATGGACAGTATGCGTTCCGAGCCATTTGAGGGAGGCTCTATCATGCTGAGCAAGGAGTTTCTGATGGCGAAGCCCACTCCATGCTGTCTTGGTTCTTCAGGATCCCTGCCCTGCCAGAAGAAGGTGTAGTCTTGCTCTGCTAGAGAGCCACTCGCGGGGAGGCGAGTCTCCTGAAGTGCTGCAATGTCCACATTGAATCTACTGAGCTCGTTGTTAATGATGGCGGTCTTCCGAGAATCGTTGATTTGTGTAAGGTCTTCCGACAGGCCAGGACACATAGTTCTGACGTTCCAGCTTGCAAAGCGAAGGGCTGGTACCTTCTTTCCTTTTTTCATGTTGTTTGGTGCGGTGTATCAGTCCACCTTTCGGGCAATGACCCTGAGCTCCAAGCACCCATTGAAGCAGGCAGACTGTGGCGGGACAGAACCTTATTGACCGGGGGCTGCCCGGTTTGAGGCGGGCGGTAGCTGTCCAGTGAGGTGCAATGACCTCTCCCACCGACAAAGGCAACCCGTGGCGCCCAGTTTCTACGCCAATTTATCTGGACTTATAACCCGTAACTGCTGCCTTCCGTGTTGTTTTAGTCGCTGTGAGGCAACTATGGAGTGACCTCTCCATGGCGCATGCCTGGGCAAAATTTATGGAGGTTGAGAATTGCCCAGTCGTCAAAACCCCCCTCTCGGCCTTTCTGGTGGGGTCCAAAGGAGTGCAGGACACGACGTTTGGCACCAGTATGGCTGCAGGAACTGCCGGAAACATGCCAAAGGTGACACATGACCGCCTACGGGGTTCCGCTCCGGATTTTCTGTTAGGGTTTACTCCCTTAGCCTTGGTCTCTCCCGAGACGCCCACAAGGCAGTGGGGTTGTTGGGGCCCCTACACAGGTGTAGGATGGTGCCGGTGGGAGGAGGGGATGCAAGGGGGAGGGGTAGAGGGAGGGGGTGGGGGGGGGTGCAGGGGAAGGGGGTGCGGGGTGAAGATGGTGCGAGGGGGGGGCGGGCTGGGACGGGGTTGTGAGGGGGTGAGCTGAGAGGGTGGAGCAGGGAAGGGGACGGGGGTGGGGGGGGGGGGTGGAAGGGGGGTAAAAGGGGGGGGGAGGGGGGGTGGAATCTGGTGCAGGTAATAAGCCATTTCCTCAGTGCCCACCATCGACGTCCGGAAAGCGCATCCACGTCCTTCGGGAGGTGAAGCATCATTTGGCAGACTTAGAGGTGATTACATTTGCTAAGGGTTTTTTTTTGCAGTGGTTTAAATAAAAGCATGCAGCATTGCCGACAGTGCGCTGCAGATGCTCTCCGAGCCATCTCCCGCGGGCGCTTTGAAGTTGCGGCCGGGGGGGCCGTTCGTGGATGTTTTGGGTGTTCGGGGCACCTTTTCACAGGACTTCTCTCGGGTCCCGCAGCTCCTTCTTCACCTCAATGGACTACAGAACTCCCTAAAAAAACACTACTTACTATATATGAAAATAAACTGTAGACCTTTCTTACCTTACTTACTAAGCCAGCTATTTAGAGCTATTCCCTAACAGCAGTTACTCACCAACCAGTCACCTTGCAGCTTTCCTGTGATGTCACTGTTGATTTTTTTTTTCCAGACTCCGGCGCGCCTGGACTGCTCTCACACAGGTCCGCTCCACTCCCAGAAGGTAAGAGACTGGGCCTCGATCCTCGGGTTCGATTTATAGGCTCCGATCTCGACATTCTCCCCACAGGTCCGCTCCGCTCCTCTCTGCTCCACTCCCTGAAGGTAAGAACCAGTCAACTTCTCATCACCTTGCGATTAAGTTGGGGGCAGGAAAGGCCGAAGACGGGTTTCCTGTCCAGAGGCCAATTGAGGCCCTGAAGTGGCCAATTAATAGTCAGTTAAGGGTCTTTTCCCATCACCATTGGTAAAATACAGCGAGAAGTTCACCCAGTAAAACAAGGCAGTCCTGGCGAGGGTGGGGGGAAGCTTCCTCCATGGACAATCTGTGGCCCACAGAGGGCCCCTGACAGCAAAGACTGCTCCTTCTGCTAAGATTCCCCCCTGCACTCAACACCCACCATCCCTCCCCAGCAACCCCCCTGCCCCCGCCAACTCGCCGGGGCTTGCCTGAATGTGGTCTGGGCCTCCAGCAATTGTCCTAGTCCAAGGCCTCTAGTAGTACCGGCAGTGGCCACCACTCCCACTAGTGCTGCCAATATTACTGAGCTGCCAGCCCTCTGATTGGCCAGCAGCTCTAGGAGGCGGGATCCCCATCCTTAAAGGGATGGGGATCACGGCGCCGGGCTGTTCATTGCCCGAGCGGTGTAAATTGAGCCAGGGTGGCATCTCTAAAGGGTCGAGGTGGCGTTCCCCTTACCTTTCGGCCAGCATCGAAACCCCAGCCGGCTCCACAAAGTTCAGTCCTAAGTCTCTACAATTGAAAGCACACTTTCTAAATCAATGCCATCAGAAGATTTGATGGGGTTAATCAGAATACTTTTAAAATGAATCCACGCTATCATTGTAGCAGGACATGGGAATTCCCAGTGGATGAAAAAAAATTGAATAACTCTAATTTAAATTTGATTGAATTTCCATTCACTGTAATGCTAGAAATCAACAGTATTCTTTCTGTTCAATAAAAGACAACGTAAGCTCTTTGAACACTCAGGTTGACTAGGGGGCATAGATGTAGGGCAAGGGGCGGGAGGTTTAGAGGGGAGTTGAGAAGGAATTTTTTCACCCAGTGGGTGGTTGGAATCTGGAACACACTGCCTGAAGGGGTGGTAGAGGCAGGAATACTCACGACATTCAAGAAGTATTTGGATGAGCACTTGAAACACCATGGCATTCAAGGCTACGGGCCAAGTGCGGGGAAATGGGATTGGTTAGGACGGGTTCTTGATGGTCGGCACAGGTGCGTTGGGCCGAAGGGCCTGTTTCTGTGCTGTAAAACTCCATGACTCTATGACTCTATTTCACCTCCCATTTTTACAGAATTAAGTTGAAGGGAAATGGATTTTATATCCACAAGATGGCAGCCAAGATACATGAATGAAGATGAACTTTCTCTAATATGGACATGTTTAAATCAATTACTATTTAATTGCTTAAGTGAAAGCAATGTAGTTCTCCTTACTCCTGTAACCTCATATTCATGCACTGGTTTTGATATTGTGCTTCTTGTGTGAGTGCTTATTTATAGATACATGATCACCACCACCAGCAATAAGGCTGCAAAAGGAACGTTTAAGACAATGACCTGGAACTTTTTTTATATATAAAGGGTGTTTAACAGCTGAAAGGTTTAACAGCTGGGCAAAAGGGTGAGACCGGAATACTTGTTTCTTTGTAAGAAGCAGCTGGATGGTGCAATGAGAAGGCAGTAGGTTTGGAATTGCAGAAGGATGGGCTTAAAACAGCAATGGAACCTCCATCATCACAATTTATCTTGTGTAAAAGCTCCCAGTATCACCACTCTCATTACAGGAGAAAATTCCCCGAAGTATTATTAGTGAATCAACATCTTAATAAAAGTAAAATAATCACAGATATGTCAGTCTGTTTAGAGTATTTCTAAAAACCCTTGTGTCTTTCATTTTTATTGGATTGAACTAAAGTATGATTTTTCTTTTACTACTTATTTTACTTTCACAGCCTTTGACATTTACCTGCCCTTCTCACTGAATTTTAGTTTTCTTTTAATACTCAATTGATTCTTCCTCGTCCTAATAGTTCATTTTTCTTTATTTGCTTTATTTGCCACTGTAGTTTCCAGTGGGGGTAAGAATTTATCCCTGAATCTTCTTTCTTTGGGCCTCCTTATCTCGAGAGACAATAGATATGCGCCTGGAGGTGGTCAGTGGTTTGTGAAGCAGCGCCTGGAGTGGCTATAAAGGCCAATTCTAGAGTGACAGGCTCTTCCACAGGTGCTGCAGAGAAATTTGTTTGTCCGGGCTGTTGCACAGTTGGCTCTCTCCTTGCGCCTCTGTCTTTTTTCCTGCCAATTACTAAGTCTCTTCAACTCGCCACATTTTAGCCCTGTCTTTATGGCTGCCCTGAATATTACCTACAAAACAGGTATGCAGTAACATTCTGCTAGATTTCTCAGATGGTGGGATTATTCACATCATACAGGATAACAAGGGCTGGGAAATGAGCTGAATTATATGATCCTTGCCTGAATCACATGGGAGTTAATGTCTCAGGCACTTTCTGTGGAAGAACTACATTTTAACGATATAATGTATGGGGATGATATTAAAATGAGGCTATGATCTGGAATTGTTGAACTTGATGTTGAGTGCAGAAGGCTGTAAAGTGCGTAATTGAAAGATAGTGTTCTGTTTCTCGAACTTAGGTGGAGCTTCATTGGAACAATTTAGGAGGTCGAGGACAGAGAGGTCAGAGTGGGAGTGGAGTGGGGAATTAAAATGACAGACAACTGGAAGGTCAGCGTCACACTTGCAGGCTGAATGTAGGTATTCTGCAAAGCGGCCACCCAATCTACCTTTAGTCTCCCCAGTGTAGATGAGACTACATTGTGAGCAGCGAATTCAACATATTAAATTGAAAGAAGTACAAGTAAATTGTTTTTACACCTGGAAGGAGTGGTTTAAGGCCTTGGAAAGCAGGAAGGGAGAAGATAAAAAAACACAGGTGTTGCATCTCCTGTGCTTGCATGGAAAGGTGCTCTGGCATGGAGAGAGGATGTTGGGGGTGACTGAGGAGTGGACCAGGGTGTCGCAGAGGGAATGGGGAGGAGAGGGGAAGATGCGTTTGGTCACGCTGGAGGTAGCGGAAATGCTGGAGGATGATCCTTTGAATACGCAGGCTAATGGGGTGGAAGGTGAGGACAAAGGGAACCCTATCGTGGCTCTGGGAAGGAGGGGAAGGGGTGAGAGCAGAAGTGTGGGAAATGGAACAGACATGGTCGAGGGCCCTGTCAATCATGGTGGGGGGGTGCACTCCTCTGTTGAGGAAAAAGGAAGACACATCGGAAGTGATGGTATGGAAGTAGGAGCAGGAGTAGGCCATTCAGCGCCTTGTGCCTGCCCTGCCATTCTATAAGATCATGGCTGATTTGTCCCAGGCCTCAACTCGTCTGTCGGGCCTGCTCCGCATAACCTTCGACTCCCCGAGATTTCAAAAACTATCTACCTCCTCCTTAAATACAATTAGTGACCTAGCCTCCACAACTCTCTGAGGTAGAGAATTCCAGATATTCACCACCCTCAGAGAAGATATTCATTCGCATCTCAGTTTTAAATATGTGCCCCCTTATTCTGTAACTATGTCCCCTAGTTCGAGATTCCCCCACCAGTGGAAACATCTTCTCAACATCTACCCTGTCAAGCCCCCTTAGAATCTTATATGTTTCAATAAGATCACCTGCTTTTCTTCTAAACTCCAATGAATAAAGACCTAACATGTTTAGCCATTTTTGATATGACAACCCCTTTATCCCAGGAATCAGCCTAGTGAACCTTTTCTGAACTGTCTCCAATGCTAGTATATCTTTCCTTAAATACAGGGACCAAAATTTTACGCAGTACTCCAGGTGTGGCCTCACCAACACCCTGTACAGTTGTAATAAGACTTCCCTATTTTTAAACTCTAATTCCCTAGCAATAAAGGCCAAAATTCCATTTGCCTTCCTAATTACCTGTTGCACCTGCATGCTGACTTTTTGTGTTTCCTGTACAAGAACACCCAGATCCCTCTGTACTGCAGTATTTTATAGTCTTTCTCCATCTAAATAATAATCTGCCTTTTTATTCTTCCTACCAAAGTGGATTACCTCACACTTTCCCACATTACATAGAAACATAGAAAATAGGAGCAGGAGTAGGTCATTTGGCCCTTCAAGCCTGCTCTGCCATTCATTATGATTATGGCTGATCATCCAACTCCGTAAACTGTTCATGCTTTCCCTCCATAGCCTTTGATCCCTTTCGCCCCAAGAGCTATATCTAACGCCTTCTTGAAAATATACAATGTTTTGGCCTCAACTGCTTTCTGTGGTAGCGAATTCCACAGGCTCACCACTCTCTGGGTGAAGTAATTTCTCCTCATCTCAGTCCTGAAAGGTTTACCCTGTATCCTCAGACCATGACCCCTGGTTCTGGACTCCCCCACCATCGGAACATCCTTCCTGCAACTACCCTGTCAAGTCCTGTTAGAACTTTATAGGTTTTTATGAGATCCCGCCTCACTCTTCTGAACATTGAACACCATCTGCCAAGTCTTTGCCCACTCACTTAACTTAACTACATACCCCTTTGCAGATTCTTTGTGTCCTCATCACAACATGCCTTCCCACCTATTTTTGTATCATCAGTAAATTTGGATACTCTACACTCTGTCCCTTCCTCCAAGTCACTAATATAGATAGTAAATAATTGAGGCCCTAGGACTGATCCTTGTGGCACTCCCCTAGTTACCTCTTTCAAGCCTGAAAAAGACCCATTAATCCCGACTCTCTTTCTTCTGTGAGTTAATCAATCCTCAATCCATGCCAACACATTACCCCCAATACCCTGAGCTCCTATTTTGTGTAATAACCTTTTATGTGGCATTGTGGCACCTTATTGAACACCTTCTGAAAATCCAGATACACTACATCTACTCTGTTTGTTATACCCTCAAAGAACTCTAACAAATTTGTCAAACACGATTTCCCTTTCATAAAACTATGTTGGCTCTGTTTGATTACATTATGTTTTTCTAAATGTCCTGCTATTTCTTCCTTAATAATGTATTCTAGCATTTTCCCAATGACAGATGTTAAGCTAACTGGTCTATAGTTTCCTGCTTTCTGTCTCCCTCCTTTCTTGAATAGGGGTGTCTCATTAGCTGTTTTCCAATCCGCTGGTACCCTACCGGAATCCAGTGAGTTTTGGTATACTATGACCAATGTCTCTACTATCTCTGCAGCCACTTCTTTTAAAACCCTTGGATGCAGGCCATCGGAATAGATGTGACGGAGATGGACAAACTGGGAGAATGGAATAGAGTCCTTACAGGAAACAGGGTGAGAAGAAGTGTAGTTAAGGTAGCTGTGGGAGCCAGTGGGCTTATAGTGGTTATTAGTCAATAGCTTACCCCCAGATATGGAGACAGATAAGTCAAGGAAAGGAAGGGAAGAGTCGGAGATAGACCATGTGCAAATGAGGGAAGGATAGAAATTGGAAGCAAGCTTGATGAAATTTTCCAGTCCGGGTCAAGAACAGGAAACAGCACCAATACAGTCATCAATATACCAGCAAATGAGGTGAGGCAGGGGGCCTGTGTAGAACTGGAAAAAAGAATGCTCCACATATCCCATAAAATGTCAGGCTAGGATCCATGCAGATACCCATAGCAACATCTTTTATTTGGAGCATGCGAATGGCATCAAAGGAGCGGTTTTTCAATGTGTGAACAAGTTCAGCCAGGCAGGGCAGAGGGTGATGGATGGGGACTGGTTGGGCCTCCATTCAAGGAAGGAACTGAGTGGGATGGTGATGCAGAGAGTTTGGTGACAGTGAAGAGGAGACAGTTAGGGCCATGAAACCGGAAACTTAAAGAGGTGGAAGGTGTGGAAAGAGTCACGGATATGTAAGAGACTAGACAAGGTCAACAAAAGTAGATTCCAGATAGGAAGAAATCAGTTCACTGGGTCAAAATCCTGGAACTCCCTTCCTAACAGCACTGTGGGTGTACCTACCCCACATGGACTGCAACAGTTCTAGAGAGGCTTAACTACTGACCAAGTGGAGAAGGCCCACATACAGCCTAATGCAGAATGGGATCCTAACAATGATGCTGAGAGATCTTTAGAATTAAACAAAATTGGTAAACCATCTAACATAGGCGCAATGATTAGCTAATTGCCTCAGCTGCTCTACACAGTAACAGTCATGACCAGATGTACCCTGCAGTGGTTCACTACATTTCCACCAGCTTTCTCCTCTGCAATGCCTTGGCTACCAGTGAAGCATTATTGTTGCAACCATTCCTTTCAGCAATGCAAAGCAATTCTTTTGACTAAGTTCAAATAAACTGCAAATGATTTATTTCCCCGTAAGTCATGTTTTTTAAAATTCTTTCACAGGATGTGGGTGTCGCTGGCTAGGCCAGCACTTTTGCCCATCCCTAATTGCCCTTCAGAAGGTGGTGGTGAGCTGCCTCCTTGAACCGCTTCAGTACTTAGGATGTGCTGTTAGGAAGGGAGTTCTCGGAATTCGACCCAGCAACAGTGAAGGAACGGCGATATAGTTCCAAGTCAGGATGGTGTGTGGCTTGGAGGGGAACTTTCAGGTGGTGGTGTTCCCGTGCATCTGCTGCCCTTCTCTTTCTAGGTGGTGGAGGTTATGGGTTTGGAAACTGCTGTCAAAGGAGGGTTGGTGAGTTGCTGCAGTGCATCTTGTAGATGGTACACACTGCTGGCACTGTGTACTGGTGGTGGAGGGAATCAATGTTGAAGGTGGTGGATGGGGTGCCAATCAAGCAGGCTGCTTTATCCTGGATGGTGTTGAGCTTCTCCAGTGCTGTTAGAGCTGCACTCATCCAGGCAAGTGGAGAGTATTCCATCACACTCCTGACTTGTGCCTTGTAGATGGTGGACAGGCTTTGGGGAGTCAGGAGGTGAGTTATTCGCTGCAGAATTCCCAGCCTCTGACCTGCTTTTGTAGCCATGGCACTTATATGGCTACTCCAATTCAGTTTCTGGTCAATGGAAATCCCCAGGATGTTGATGGTGGGTGATTCAGCGATGGTAATGCTATTGAACATCAAGGAGAGACGGTTAGATTCTCTCTTGTTTGAGGTGGTCATTGTCTGGCACTTGTGTGGCACGAATGTAACTTGCCACTTATCAGCCCAAGTCTGAATGTTATCCAGGTCTTGCTGCATCTGGGCACAGGCTGCTTCATTATCTGAGGATTCGCGAATGGTGCTGAACATTGAGCAATCATCAGCGAACATCCCCAATTCTGACCTTATGATGGAGGGAAGGTCATTGATGAAGTAGCTTGTTGGTGCTAGGAAACTACCCTAAAGAACTCCTGTATGGATATTTGTTTAATGTTTATGTCCCGGGTGCATCCTCTTGTGACAGTGAGGATAATTTTAACATAACTTGTCCGTGGGAAACTGATGGGCTTGGGTCAGCCCCCTTTCTTATGGGTGATTCATCCTAACCCACCCCATTCCCACATGGTGGGTTAAGTTAAAATTGGACCTAGTGCTTTCTCGAACCTACTTTAACCCTTCCCTAATGGAATATAGCAGCTGGTTGATTGGAGTCTTTAGGAGCCTATAGTAACCCATGATGTAATTTCTGGACAATAGAGAGCAGAAAATTCTAACTTCAATCATTTTCACTCTCGTCGCTCTCCTGGTTTCTTCCTGTGGCCTCTTTGATTTATTTCTCTATTTCGTTCTTTCGCTCTTATTTATTTTAAAACCTAATTGTGTTGTGAAGTGTGATGCATAAATAGTTTCCCCATGATGTAACATAATGAGAATAGAATTAATTTGCATGTTACATAGAATTACATAGAAATTACAACAGGAAACAAGCCATTCGGCCAACCCATCCATGTTGTCCAATCCCTTCACAATTTAAAAAAAAATCCATCAAATTACCCCCCCACAACTCTTCTATGCTAACATTAAAGTATTTCTTATAGCCACAAGATGGCATCCAAAGCGTATAATTGACTGAAAAACAGTTTGAAGAATTGCTCGAAACAATTGTGGGGTCCAATTTAGATTGAGAGTGCTAATGTACATGTTAAAAGGAGGAGTGAATTTACAGTAAAGTACTATGTATTAACCTACATACAAGCTCCGAATATTACTCATGCAAGCAAAATAGCAAAAGGCATAAGAACCTGCATATATATCCTTTAGCGTATCAAACTGTATCACGATGCTTTCTTTACACAGTGGATCAGACACTGAGCTGAGAGAGTGGGAGAAGAGTTAGGGCCTAGTCAAAGAAATAGCTTTCGAAAGACTTGTTAAGTTGGGGAACAACATAGCCAGGGTAGGAGGGATTAGGAAGAGAATTGCAAAGGGTCACTGACCCGAAACGTTAACTCTGCTTCTCTTTCCACAGATGCTGCCAGACCTGCTGAGTGGTTCCAGCATTTCTTGTTTTTATTTCAGATTTCCAGCATCCGCAGTATTTTGCTTTTATTATATGAATGATAACTGAATTCGCTGGCGGGATTATGAAGCAGAAGCAGAGGGAGGAAGAGGAGGAAAGCTGGGATGTAAGACTGGAGGAAGTTGTGGAGGAAGACTGATGCAAGGTCAAGGGGTGATGGGGGATTAAAGATGGGGCAGAGGCTGTTGAAATCATTGCACTGGGGGCCGGAGAATCAGCTAGTGAGTTCCAGGCTATGAAGTTAATGAGACTTGGTATGGAATAGGATGCAGATGGCAGAGAACTGCATGAGTTGGACTTTCTGTAATGTGGAGCTCAAGGGGCAAGTGGGGAGAGACTGTAGGTAATGAAGCCTGATGTGGTTTTCAACAGTGGTGGAAATGAGGAAGGATGTTTAGTAGTTACTTGCAGGGGAGAGACCATGATCATTGACCTTTGATCTTGATCCAGGTACATTTTGAGCAAAATGGCTGTAACCAATTCTAGAGCTTCGGGCCAGGGTGTGCATAACACCATTCAGGTGGTGGTGAAGGATAAGGAAGGAGGTGCACCTGTTGACCGAACCTTCTTCATTAAGAAAATCCTTATTGATTGCTGTGGATTCCAAGCTGCGGATATCTTCTGCCTGCTGAACTTCCCCAGAAGTGGATATTTCAACGTGACGTTCAAAAACGTGGCGGGATGCATCAAGTTCCTGAAGGTGTTCAAGGAGAAGGGAAACCAGGCACCGCTGTCCATCCTCACAGTGGAGCTGCTCTTCACGCTGCTGTCGCAACATGACCGGGTGGTGACAATTCACCTCTATAACCCCCATGTTCCTGTCCTGGATGTACTCACCTTCCTCGCCAGGTACGTCGAGGTGGCTGGCAGCAGCACTGATGTCAAGGACCTATTTGGGATTTGGACCAGCAAGCGGCAGGTCAAGGTCACCTTGAAGGTCGATGCCAATGGAGCCATCATCCATCCCCCCTCCAGCCTCTCTATCGGGGGAAGTCGAGGCTTCTTGGTCTATGCGGGGCAGCCCAGAGTTTGATGGACCTGTGGTAAATCTGGTCACGTGGCAGCCAACTGCAGCACAGTCATCTGCAAGAACTGCAAGAAGGAAGGCCATCAGACCAAGGACTGTAAATAGAGTAAGTGCTGCAACCTGTGCAGTGTGGCAGGCCACCTCAACAAAACCTGTCCCAAACTCTGCCTCAGTTATGCTCAGGCGGCAAGGTCCAAGGAAAGGCCGGGAGAAGGAACGGTGAATGCTTCTGGTGCTGGGAGGGAGACAAGCAATCCTCCCTGCAGTGAGGAAAGTCTATCTGAGAAGGAGAGGAAAGGGGAGACAGTTGCAACCAGTGAACCAACACCTACCCCATGTCTGGAAACTCCTCCTCTACAGACAGAGTCAATGGAGGAGGAGAAAACAGATGGACAAACTGATCAGTGGCAAGTGATAAAAAGGAAACCATAAAGAAGAAGCCTCCAAAAAAGGAACAGGTCACCACCCAAAGCAGTGGCAAGAGGAGGCTACCGTCTGAGACAGACTATGGCAGCTCCTCTGCATTGGACGAGGAAGGGCCAGAAAGATGGCAACTGCAAAAGAAGCGGCAGAACTCAAAGGAGCCAGAAGAGAAATACCCCAAGCTCCAGGGCACTGGAAGCTGTGATGGGCCCAGTGCTCCCCAACTCCAAAGCGTCGAACCCAGCGACATGCCCAGCGCACCCCAGCTCTGGGAGAAAGAGAGCAGCAAAGTGTCTGACGTACTCCAACTCCAGAAGGACGGGGGAAAATGATGTCTTCGAGGAGGCACAGAGGGGAAAGACACCACCAGCAGAGGACAGCCCAAGTCTTGCTGCCTACAAGAACCACCCCCCCCCCCCCCACCCCCGATGTCACCCCAGCAGAACAAACCCCCCATGAGTAACCAGGAGGGGTTTCTGAGCCCAACGAATGTGAAACAGCTTGTGTACTCTATGGGTATGCTGAACATACCCAAGGACTGGGACTAGCAAGGACACCTGGTGTGGGAAGCAACATCCAACTTTAAAATGGGTATTGCTTTGATTAACTTGTGTAGCGTTAAATTCAGTACGCGATGTGTTTCGATCTTGGACTACCTCACCAAGATCAAAGCTGATCTGCTGGTTCTGCAGGAGTGTGGAATTCCGCAACTCAGCACTTAAGGCAATGGTCGCGATGGTCCCACGGGCCATTGATCTCGTCTGGGGAAAATGATTCCCTTTCCTTCGGCCAGGGTAATCTGCTGTGGGGAAGCAACTTTACCATCTCCGAAGTTAAGGAGGTGGTGGGCAGTCGCCTCCTCATAGCAGATGTAATGTACAACAATGCTCCGCTTCGGTTGATTTCCTAATGGAAACAGTAAAAGATGCCAAGCTGCACGACGCCTTCAGCAAACCTGCAGACTGAGCGCAGCGTAGATACACCTGGTCAAGACCGGACGAGTCTGCCTGTTCCAGGATTGACTTCCTGTTTGTGTCCCGTGCTGTCACGGTCGGATCCACCGACGTCAAGCCTGTGTTCTTCTCCGACCACTGCCTCTTACTGGCCGACTGTCACTTACAGGATGACCAGCGGGTTGGCAGGGGGACATAGAAGCTCAATGCTACACTGCTAACCCCAGAGAACATTGAGGAACTCAAAAGGGATTACAAAGGTTGGAGAACCGTGAAACCCCTCTTTGAGTCTCTGGTGCACTGGTGGGAAGTGATCAAGCTGAACATCAAGAGGTTCTTTATCTTCAAAGATGTTCAGAGGGCAAGAGAGAGACAGAGGGAAATGTCACGACTCCAGAAAAGAATGCAAAATCTTCTCCAGTTGCAGTCGATGGGGGTAGAGGTCAAGGAGGATCTCCATGAGGTGAAGAGCCAGCAGGCCTCGCTCTTTGCCACGGAGGCCTCCAAGATCATCTTCCGATCCAGAGTCCGCTCCGTTGAGCAGGATGAGATGTGCTCACGTTTCTTCTTCCAAAAGATACAGAGAGACCTCTGTGATCAGCAGCCTGAAGGAAGAGGATGGCTCGGTAACGTCTTTGCGGTCTGACATACTAAAAACATAAGAGCATAAGAAATAGGAGCAGGAGTAGGCCATTTGGCCCCTCAAGCCTGCCCTGCCATTCAATAAGATCATGGCTGATCAGCCTCAGACCTTAACTCTTCTTTTGTGTCAGCTCCTCATAGCCCTCACCTCCCCGATATTTCAAAAATCTACCTCCACTTTAAACACTTTCAGTGATCTAGCCTCCACAACTCTCAGGGGTAGAGAATCCAGACATTCACTACCCTCTGAGAGAAGAAATTCCTTCGCATCTCAGTTTTAAATGAGTGTCCCCTTATTCTGTAACTATGTCCTAGTTCGAGATTCCCCCACTAGTGGAAACATCTTCTCAACATCTACCCTGTCAAACCCCCTCAGAATCTTGTACCTTTCAATAAGATCACCCCTCATTCTTCTAAACTCTAATGAATAAAGGCCTAACCTGTTTAGCTGTTCTTGATAAGTCAATCCCTTCATCCCAGGAATCAGCCTAGTGAATCTCTTTTAAACTGTCTCCAATGCCAGTATATCCTTTCTTAAATAGGGGGCCCAAAACTGTACACAGTACTCTGGGTGTGGCCTCACCAACACTCTGTACAGTTGTAATAAGACTTCCCTATTTTTAAACTCCAACCCCATGGCAATAAAGGCCAAAATTCCATTTGCCTTCTTAATTACTTGCTGCACCTGCATGCTAACTTTTTGTGTTTCATGCACAAGAACACCCAGATCCCTCTGTGCTGCACTTTTTTGGAGTCTCTCTCTATTTAAATAATAGTCTGCCTTTTGATTCTTCCTACCAAAGTGCATGACCTCACACTTTCCTACATTAAACTCCATCTACCAAGTTTTTGCCCACTCACTCAACCTATCTATATCCCTTTGTACATTCCTTATGTCCTCATCACAACATGCCCTCACACCTATTTTTGAATCGTCAGCAAATTTGGATATATTACACTCTGTCCCCTCCTCCAAGTCATTACTCCAGACAGTAAATAGTTGAGCCCCTAGGACTGATCCTTGTGGCACTCCACTAGTTACGTCTTTCCAACCTGAAAAAGACCCATTAATCCCGACTCTCTGTCTTCTGTGAGTTAACCAATCCTCAATCCATGCTAATACATTACCCCCAATACCGTGAGCTCCTATCTTGAGCAATAATCTTTTATGTGGCACCTTATCGAATGCCTTCTGGAAATCCAAATACACTACATCTACTGGATCCTCTTTATCAACTCTACTTGTTATATCCACAAAGAACTCTAGCAAATTTGGCAAATATGATTTCTCTTTTACAAAACCATGTTGATTATGTTTGATTGCGTTAAGTTTCTTTAAATATCCTGCTATTTCTTCCTTAATAATAGACTCTAGCATTTTCCCAACGACTGATGTTAGGCTGACTGGCCTATAGTTTCCTGCTTTTTGTCTACCTCCCTGTTTGAACAGGGGCATCACTTTAGCAGTTTTCCAATCCGCTGGGATCATCCCGGAATCCAGTGAGTTCTGGAATATTTCGATCAATGCCTCCACTATCTCTGCAGCCACTTCCTTTAAATCTCTTGGGTGCAGGCCATCAGGTCCTGGAGACTTGTCTGCCTTTAGATTAGATCAGCAAATCCTTTTATGCTGGGCTGTACGACATGAAGCCCATGGACAGCACGGCCTCCCAGTCCTTCCTGTCATCTTTCACGGAGGTCTTAGATGACAGCATGCGGGAGAGTCTGGACAAACCGCTAACTCTGCATGAGCTGGCAAAGGCCTAGACGAGTAAAACTCCCGGAAGCGACGGCTTACCGGTTGAGCTGTATTCGGCTCTGTGGGACTGGATCGGCCCAGACCTGCTGGAAGTATACGAGAGTATGCTACTGGCTGGTAACATGTCAGAATCCATGAGGAAAGGCATCATCACCTTCATCTACAAGTGGAAGAGGGCGGAAATCAGAAATTTGAAGCCCATCTCACTGCTTAATGTAGAATACAAGATTCTGTTCAAAGTCATCACCCTGACCAGACCTGTACTGTACCCGGCAGGAAGATCTCTGATAGTCGCGCACTACTCAGGGATATGTTCGCCTATGTACGGGACAGTGGGGTGGACACCTGCCTCATCAGCTTGGACCAGGAGAAGGCTTTTGACAGAATATCGCACACATACATGATGGACGTGCTGTCCAAAATGGGATTTGGGGAGGGAATCTGCAATTGGATCAAACTGTTCTACATAAACATCAGTAGCGGAGTCTCAATCAATGGGTGGGAATCAGAAAGTTTCCCAATCCAATCTGGAGTCAGACAGGGCTGTCCTCTCTCCCCCGTCTTGTTTGTTTGCTGTATCGAACTTTTTGCTGAATCCATTAGGAAGGATGCGAGCATGAGGAGTGACAATCCCAGGAAGCCGAGGCACTCAGGTCAAAGCCTCCCTTTACGTGGATGATTTCGCCGTCTTCTGCTCGGATCCGCTGTCCGTTTGCAGACTTATGAGCATCTGCGACCAGTTCAAACTGGCCTCGGGAGCCAAAGTTAACTACTGCAAGAGTGAGGCCATGTTCTTTGGAAACTGAGCCGACCGATCCTTTGTCCCCTTCACCATCAGGTCAGACTACCTGAAGGTGCTGGGGATATGGTTCAGAAGGGCCGGGACGTGTGCCAAAACCTGGAAGGAGCGAGTAGCCATGGTACACCATAAACTGAGCATGTGAGAGCAGTGTTCTTTCTCCATTGTGGGTAAGAACCTGGTCATCAGGTGTGAGGCGCTCACCTTGTTGCTGTATGTTGCGCAGGTCTGGCTCATACCCCAGTCCTGCGCTGTGTCGGTCACCCGAGCCATTTTCCGCTTTATCTGGAGATGCAAAATGGACCAGGTCCAGAGGGACACGATGTTCAAACCTCTGGATAAAGGCGGGAAAACCATACCCAATGTCGCCCTCATCCTGATGACCACCTTCGTGTGTGGCTGCATCAAACTGGGCGTAGAGCCCCAGTACGCAAACACCAAGTCTCACAACGTGCTGTGGTTCTATCTGTCCCCGGTGTTGCGAAGGATGGGTCTGGTCACATTGCCGTGGAACGCTCCATCCAGTTGGACTGTGCCATACCACCTTTCCTTCATAGAAAAGTTTGTGCAGAAGAACACCTTTGACCACCAATCCATCAGGCAGTTGTCTGCACGGAATGTCATCAAGGTCCTACGGGTTAAGGAGATGGTGGATCCTGTCGGATGGTTCCCCGAGCAGATTGTCAAAGTCATTTGGCAGAATGCCTCATCACCAGAAATTTCAAACAAGCACCAAGATGTAGCTTGGCTGGTGGTGAGAAGGGCCGTCCCAGTCAGATCCTTCCTGCATGCCCGAAATCTCCACCGCCTCTGCACACGGCCCTCGAGGTGGCTGTGGTGGGGAAGAGACAGTTAACCAACTCCTTCTGGAATGTGTCTTTGCAAAGCAGGTGTGGAAAGAGATGCAGTGGTTTTTGTCGAGGTTCATCCCAAGCAGCTCTGTAACACAGGAGTCTGTGCTCTCTGGGCTGTTCCCAGGGACGCACACCGAGATAAACATCAACTGCTGCTGGAGGAACATCAATTCGGTGAAAGACGCTCTTTGGCCTGCCCGAAACTTGCTGGTCTTCCAGCGCAAAGAGTTGTCCATGACTGAATGTTGCAGACTGGCACATTCCAAGGTTTGGGAGAATGTGCTGAGGGCTGCACTAAAGCTTGGGGCAGCCGCCGCAAATGGCTCAATGGGAAAAGACCACTATGTAAGGTCCTCTCGCCCTAGTGAACAGAGGGTCTGGACCCATGGAAAACCCCTCAGGCTGTATACACCAAACGTGGTTTTACTGTAAAATGTATATTGCATGTAAAATGGAATGGAAGGGTTGTGAGGCAACTCACTCCTGTATTGAAGAAAACTGAATCCCTTTGCACTTTCTGGAATGTCAATTTGGTACTGTTTTGTAATGTATTTTTTTTACAGATTTTTCTGAATAAAGTACATTTTTGGAAAAGAAAAAATTATCAGTTAATCAATATTTGGGATATGGTCTTAATATGATGGACCAGATTTGGGCTATATAGCTCAGCACAGTAATGCACAGACTTAGAACACTGTTGTCCAACGGTGCTGATTTGTATTCAATACTCCTATTTCAACCAGAAATTTAAGTAACTGAGAGAGCAAGAGGAGTTTACATGGTCAGAAAAGTTTGCACACCTTACAGTTATAGATCATCATCCAACTCCCATACCAGTAAAATCCTTTGGACAGATATCACTATTGCTTCTTTGTCACTGGGCCAATATCGAGGAATTCCTTATCTAACACTATCATCACCACATGGGTTGGTGATTCAAGGAGAAGGTCCACCATCTCAGGGCAAATAGGGTTAGATAATAAATTCAGCTTTACCAGCATCATCAACATCTCAAAAGCTAAAAGAAAATTCATTGTTGGGCGGCGCAGTAGCTAGCACTGCAGCCTCACAGCTCCAGTGACCCAGGTTCGGTTCTGGGTGCTTCCTGTGTAGAGTTTGCAAGTTCTCCCTGTGACCGTGTGGGTTTCCTCCAGGTGCTCCACTTTCCTCCCACATGCCAAAGACTTGTGGGTTGATAGGTAAATTGGCCATTGTAAAAATTGCCTCTAGTGTAGTGAAGTGGTAGCAGAATTGAGGGAAGGTGGGGATGTGAGAGGGGATAATTGGGATTAATGTATGATTAGTATAAATGGGTGGTTGATGGTCAGCACAGACTTGGTGGGCTGAAGGGCCTGTTTCACTGCTGTATCTCTCTATATTGGAAGAGAAGACTCTGATCATTCTTTCTTCATGTCACTGTTCATCACATGCTCATCATCTCTACTCCTGATCCAGTTCTATCTTCAAATGGCTACCTCCATTCTTACATCCTTTTAACACCTCCTTCTGATCACACTTGTTGGTTCGAGAGACTTTAAGATTAACAAAATAAAAGCTGGAGCTTTCTCATCTTCCTCTGTGCAAATAAATCAATTTTTAGAATCTGGATAATAAAAATTACAGCTACTCGCAGGATTGTGCAACACATTGGGTTAACGCATTATCCTTTCACTTCTGGGATCAGGATTTCAATTTCACCTTTCCTTTCGCTGTTGGCTTTGAGAGGCCCACTTGATATGAACTTGGGCATTCTGAATCTCGTGTCTATTTGATGCAGATTCACAGTACAAAAATGTTCAGAAACTGGGCAAAAATTGAACAGAGAAGAAATAAGGAAGACCGCTGTGTGAAATGATGCTATTCGGAATGCCTTACCATGATGAACTTTGAGGCATAAATAAAAATAGAAAGTGCTGGAAACACTCAACCAGTCAGGCAGCATCTGTGGAGAGAAACAGAGTTAATGTATTAAGATGATGACCTTTTCATCGGTATGCTGTTTGATTAGAATAGAATAATCTTTAATCAACATCTTTGGAATGTTTCATACTAACACTGAATACCAAAAGTGGAAAGGAGCCCCATTCCCAATTGGTGATAGTTAAGCACAAAAGTTCACCCAAAGTATAAGTAAAACTATATTCCAATTTGGAAACAATTCCTCTTAAAAGTAATTTTCAAAAATTCAGTTTCAGATTTTTGGCAATTGAGCAAGGATTATCTAAATAATTATAATATAATAAATAATTATCTAAATAATAATTGCTAATGATCCGATAGTAATTCTTACTATTGTTATGACCAGGTGAGGAAGGGGTCTAGGGCTCCCCTCTCAGCAGTTTCCTGGTTTGGCCGTAACAGGATTTAACTTTTAAATCACTATGTTTTTATCTTCCCCTCAGTGAATCCTTGCTCACTGCTCTCTACTTGTAATTGTAAAGGAATCAACCAGACAGGATTTCTCAAATTTAAACAAGAAAAGTGTAAGTTTATTAACCTTAAAACTCTAACTCAGTTAAAACTACTAAAAATAGACGACGCAACCATGCTAGCATGCATACACGATAAACACACTCACAAATAGATACAAAGGAGGAAAAAGAATTAAAGGGGGGACAGTTTGAAGTAGTAGATGGAATTCAGTTACTGATTTTGGGTTTGTTGTGAAGTCTTGATTGAAGTTAATTCTTGGAGTTCTCATTGGGGCCCAGTGCACACTTTCAAACTTGTTTCGCTGGTACCAGAAGGCTGCAGGAGTCTTCTATCTGGAGGCTTGAGTTACTTCTATTGGTCCCTGGAACTTTGCGTGAGTGAGAGAGAGAGAGAGACAAAGAGAGGGAGACCTTCCTTCTTGGTTCTCAACTTGCAGTCTGCCTCAAAACTTTACTTTGAGCACAATTTAATCAATCCCAACAGTGACCAGCAGGTTAGTCATGTGACTGGCTTTTTGTTTGAAACAGCCTTGCCTGCGAGGTTGTGGATTCCTCCAAGCTTACCAGACATATTCAGTGGGGTGGGAAGGGGGTGCATGTGGAGTGCTGGCTATTACACAGTCAATGACTTTCAATGTCTTTTGATCATCACCATTGACAAAGCCCATCTGGCTAATTGAATCCGGGAGTACTTCCATTGTCTCTCTCGGCAACTGTCCCTCAGAATGCAAATGTGCAGCCATGTTTCAGCCATTCAGTCCTGTAATCTTTTTAAACAAGTTTGTTCAAGGTTCAGTACCAGTTTAAAATAATATTCCACATGACAAAATTAATATGTTTCCATTCGGCGGGTGTGGTTTCCGTCACACTATATCTTTTAGAAAGTTACTTTGCTCTACCCTCTTGATTTCTATTTAAAGTATGTGATTAAAATGTATTGGTTCAGGATCAATTAGTAACATTAGTAAAATGATGTTGCAAAGAATAATTTTTATTATAAGCACATTTTAATGTCAAACAAATTGAATTATCCCATTAATATGAAGAACTACGTTCTGAGATGAGAAAGTAGGTAATCATTATTTTAATAATACTTGTACATTACAGTATTAAACATTCATGCATTATTTGTTATTTCAGTCAATATTCTACACCCTGTTGTACTTGTCTGTTGCACGGAGGCTCAGCTCTTTCAGTCTTGATCCCAATTAAATTGTGTTTTGTCTCATAGACAGCTTGAATACATTGTGAGATTGATAAGACGCTGGAATTTGCTGAAAAATAACAGTGTGAATGGCACACGTCGGTATAAAAAAAATAAAGAAACGTGGCGAAGAAGAATTATGAATCACCAAAGTTTGCTGGATGATTTGCACCACTCAGTGTTAGCTTTGTGTAAATGACTTCTGACTCTTAAATTCCACCTGGGTTTCATGAAGTTGCTGCATTTGTAATTTAATTGCCCATTAAACTAACTACAGAAACTTAAGTCTAGTACTTAATAGTGTAACTATCCTTTTAATGGTGTGATGTTAGAAATTTGTAAAATGTCAAAAAATGTACTTTTCCTTTCTATCTCTTTATAATCTTTCTCTTAATCCCACCTTTCTTTCCCCTTTTTATTTCTCTTTCTGTAGCTGTTTAAACATTGTATCCATTCACTCTAATCCACCCGTCTCAGACCTTCCTCTGTTTACAGAGTCATAGAGCCATAGAGTTTTACAGCACAGAAACAGGCCCTTCGGCCCAATGCACCTGCGCCAACTATCAAGAATCCCATTTTCCAGCACTTGGCCCATAGCCTTGTCTGCTATGGCGTTTCAAGTGCTCATCTAAATACTTCTTAAACGTTGTGAGTGTTCCTGCTTCTACCACCCCTTCAGGCAGTGTGTTCCAGATTCCTAAACTCCCCTCTAAACCTCCTGCCCCTTACCTTAAATCTATGCCCCCCGGTTATTGACTCCTCCGCTAAGGGAAAAAGTTTCTTCCTATCTATCCTATCAATGCCTCTCATAATTTTGTATACTTCAATCAGGTCCCCCCTCAGCCTTCTCTGTTCCAAGGAAAACAACCCTGGCCTTTTCAGTCTCTCTTCATAGCTGAAATGCTCCAGCCCAGGCAACATCCTTGTGAATCTCCTCTGCACCCTCTCCAGTGCAATCACATCCTTCCTATAGTGTGGTGACCAGAACTGTACACAGTACTGCAGCTGTGGCCTAACCAGCTCCATCATAACCTCCCTCCTGATGGAGTTCCGAAGGCGTGCGGAGTACGAACGGCAGCCATAAAATCGGCATGGGATGGCCGCTGCCTGCAGATATATTCATTTGCATCTCTTTATTGTCAATTTGAATATCAAGATGAAGGGCCCGCCACCATGTGGTGGGGCGGACCACACCTAGGTCCCCCTGCTGGCAGTAATATGCGGCAGGCCATTCTCGACGTCGCGGGTCGTGGCGGGCCTCTCCCCGCTGCATTTTATCCGGCCCCCATGCCGCGACCCATGGCATTGAGGGGCCAGTAAAATTCAGCCCGATATTTGTTCAGTCATAGATGAGGGTTTCAGCAGCAGATGGACTGAAGCAGGGTGGAGGTGGCTGATGTTACAGTAGGGTAAAGTAGCTTTGTAACTACCATACTAATGATTTATGTAAAACTAAAGTTACAAACAAGATTCAAGAATCCAACTAAAATGCTCATTTCAATCCAAATATTGCAAATACTGGAAATCTGAAACAGAAAATATTGGAGAGCCTCAGCAAGTCAGGCAGTGTCTGTAAAGAAAGAAAAAATGTTGGTGTTTCAGGCTTCATCAGAACTGGGTCTGGTCAATCTTGGCCAAACTGTAGCTCCTTCACTTATTTTAACTAATAAAATTAAATACATCAAAAAAAGAAATCTCCTGCATGAGTTCAATCGTAAAGAAACAACTTGGAATTATATAGTTCCTTTCATAGCTTCAGGATGTTGCAAAGCTCTTTCCAACCAATGATGTACTTTTGAAGTATAGTCCCTACTGTAATGCAGGAAGTACAGTGGCCAACCTGCTATTTTAGTGTTCTTGGTTAAAGGGCAAATATTGGCCAGAACTCCACTGCTCTTCTTCAAAATGTGCCATGTGATCCTTTACATTCATCTGAGAGGACAGACATGGTTTAATAACTCATCTGAAAGGAAGAGCCTCCGACAGTGCAGCACTGCCTCAGCCTGGATTATGTCAAATGTCTAGAATGGGGTTTGAACCCAGAGACCTTTTGAATCAAAGGTGAATGAGCTACCACTGAGCCATAGCTGACACTGAAGATTGTAGAGAAAGTGGTTGCAGTGCAGTCTCCGATTGACTGCTACAGATTGAAAGACGCAGGTTTTGGCACACTTTCATTCATTTGGGCCGCGCCTTTGAAGCATACCTTGAAAAGAGAGTCTTCACAGCGCTTGTGACAAAGATTTATTTTTGGACTTGTCAAAAGATGGCATCTGAAACTGCAGATCGATATCCTTTCCTCCTCAGGGACTTCACACCCACCCCCTCCTTTGCTCCCCACCAAAGATCTTAAACTGTTACTTGATTGGCACAATCAGCAAGTGGCCTCAAACTTCCTGCCAAACGGAACACCCTTCATTAGAATACTTTGATCCTTCAAAGAAACCTTCACACAACAAGTAATCCCATATATACACAGAATCTCCCCTTTCTCTGTTCTATTGTATTCTCTGAATGTACATCTTCTGAATCTGTCTTATTGCACTTGGCACATGATAATTAACATACTCCAAAAGAAATACAGAGATTTATTATGACAGTAAAGGACAGCTTTGCTGAACATAGTTCAGGGCATGAAACAGGTGTGTTTTACTGGAAGTTTGGAATCATCATTTGAAAAAAGTCAGAATGAAAAGAGAAAGAGCCACAGCACTGGTATGGATTTTGATTTTACGACGTAATACATTTTCATCAACACTAGAACAAAGAAATCGGTTGCTGCCCATAAAGAGAGAAAAGAAACTGCTTAGTCGACCTATCATTGTGTATAATCCAGCATAAAGCGGGATCTTTACCGGAGTGGACAGTTTTCCCTGGTGACATACTTTGCAAGAACTTTGTAATATTAGTTTGCAGGCATATTGCCCATGTAATCAAGCTCTTTGTCGCACAGTGAAGCAGTTTCTGCTGCACTTCAATCCAATGAAGTAACAATAAACGTCAAAAACATATTTTATTTAAACATAGGTTTATTAAATAATTTGCAAAGTATCCACATTGAAAACAAACGTCACCAGGACTCTCAGCTGAGATTATGCCTGTAAAATCAACCTCACATCATCAGTGCATGCTATGTCACCAGCGCATGCTATGTATTGGAACTATCATCATGCCCACTACAAAATTCTAACAACTTGGATGCAATCACAATAAATTCAGTTAGTATATCACTATAGTATTAAAATTTTGGGTGGGACACACACTCCTTGGGCTGAATTTTCCCAGCCCTCTGGAGATGGGCTAGGAGGCAGGAGGGCTGGCAATATGGCAGGGAAAGGCATTGGGAGAGGAGCCTGATGTCACAGCAGTGCAGCAACCCACTGTGTGGCCAACTGAGACACTTAAGGGCCCAATTAAGGGCCATTTTCCACCCCCGCAGTTATTTTTGCCATGTCAGCTGGGCCCCTCGCTATGTGAAAAGACCACCCAGGTAAACTCTGGCGGCCTACCTGTGGGTTCCCAGCTGTGGGGTGGGTGGCCTTCCCTGATTGGCACTGCATGGCTGTCCCCACTCCTCAGTCACTGCCGCTGCAATAAATATGCCCACCCCTTCCCCCCACCAACCACCAGGAGCTACCTGCCTGGCCCTGGCTTCCTTTGAAACACTTGCATGTCTTTGAGGGTGCCTTGGCATTGAGGTACCCTCTCCCATGAGGTGTAGCCTAGCAGTGGCCACCTTTAGCAGCGATGCTGCCGAAGCTGCTGACTTGCTGGCCCTCTGACTGGGCAGCTCAGGGTGTGGGGGGAGGAGGTGCAGGCTGCCTGAATTGGATAACAGCCCCGATGGTGGCCGGTTAATTGGCTGCCGCCTCCAAAATTCCATCATGGGTCCTGCTGCGTGCCGGTGTGTGTTTGGTTTCCTGCTTTCAGCCCTGAGACCGAAGGTTATCCATTAATAATTAAAGTAATGGTAGGGTTGCTCCAACCTCATGAGTGCACATCCTGTGCTATGTGGGAACTCCAGGACACTTCTCATCTCCTGGATAATCATTAGTGCAGGAAGTGTCATCAGTTGCAGGAGCTTGAGCTCCAGGTTTCAGAACTTGAGCAGCAGCTGGCTACACTGCGGTGCATCCGTGAGGGTGAGAATGATGTGGTTAGCACATTGTAGATGTGGTCACCCAGCAACTTAAGAATACACAGGGAGACAGGAAATGGGTGAGCACCAGACAGTCAAAAAGAAACAGGAAGATAATGCAGGAGTCCATTCAGTGCATCCCACTTTCCAACCAGTATTCAGGGTGGCTCAGCTGTACAGGGTAGTACAAGGAAGACAGGTACAGCATAGTGATGGGGTATTCTGTTGTTAGGGAAGCAGACAGGCATTTTTTGCAGCCACAGGCATGTATCCAGGATGGTATGTTGCCTCCCTGGTGTCAGGGTCATGGATGTCACAAAGCAGCTGCAGAAGATTCTGGAGGGGAGAGGGTGAATAACCAGAGGTCGTGGTTCACATCAGTATCAATGACATAGGTAGAAAAAGGGATGTGTTCCTGTGGGAAGGGTTTAAGGAGCTGGGAAAGACCTTAAAAAACGGAACCTTAAAGATAGTAATCTCCAGATTATTTCCAGTGCCACACACTAGTAAGCATAGAAATAAGAGGTTAGAGCAGATGAATGCGTGGCTGAAGAGATGGTGCAGGAGGGAGGGCTTTAGATTCCTGGGACATTGGGACCAGTTCTGGAGGAGATGGAACCTGCACAAGCCAATCGGTTTGCACCTCAACAAGGCCAGGACAAATATCCTTTCCAGGAGGTTTGCTAGTGCTGTTGGGCAGGGTTTAAACTAGCTTGGCAGAGGGATGGGAACCTGAGGGTAGACTCAGATGGGACAAAATCTGAAATGGAAATGGAAGACAGAAGATTAGTGAATGAGTCCAGAAGGCAGAGGAAACAAAGGGTTCGAAAATAAAAAAAAGAGTTTGGCAGGGCTCAAGTTCTAAATTGGGGTAAGGCCAATTTTACTAAGCTGAGGAGTGATTTAGCAAAGGTGAAACTGAAACAGCTACTTGAAGGTAAATCAGTGTCAGTGCAGTGGGAGGCATTCAAAGAAGAGATTCATGGGGTTCAGAGTAAACATGTTCCCACAAAGAAAAAGTGGGACGGCCAAATCTAGAGCCCCTAGATGTCAAGGAGCAGAAAAGACAGCTTATGTCGGACACCAACAACTCAATTACTGCAGAAAGCTGAGAAGAGTATAGAAAGTGTGGTGTGAAATCAAAAAGGAAATTAGGAAAGCAAAGAGAGGGCATGAAAGAATATTGGCAAGTAAAATCAAGGAGAATCCAAAGATGTTTTATCAATACATCAAGAGTAAGAGGATAACTAAGGAAAGAGTAGGGTCCATAAAAGACCAAAAAGGTAACCTATGTGTAGAGGCAGAAGATGTGCGTGTGGATCTAAATGAATACTTTGTATCTGTCTTCACAAGAGACATGCAGGAGGAATGTGAAATATTGGATGTGATAAACAGGGAGAGAGTAAATATTAAGGGGATTAGAATCCTTGAAGGTAGATAAATTACCAGGACCAGATGAAATGTATGCCAACCTATTAAAGGAAGCAAGGAGGAAATAGCGGATGCTCTGACCATCATTTTCCAATTCTCACTAGATACAAGTGTGGTGCCAGAGGATTGGAGAACTGCTAACATTGTACCTTTGTTTAAAAAGGGATCGAGGGATAGACCAAATAACTGCAGACCAGTCAGTCTAACCTTGGTAGTGGGCCAATTATTGGAATAAATTCTGAGAGACAGGATGAACTATTACTTAGAAAGGCATGGAGTAATCAAGGACAGTCAGCATGGACTTGTTAAGGAAAGGTGGTATCTGACTAACTTGATTGAATTTTTTGAAGCGGTAACAAGGAGGATTAATGAGGGTAGTGCAGTTGATGTGGTCTGCATGGATTTTGGCGCAGCTTTTGACAAGGTCCCACATGACAGACTTGTTTAAAAAACTAAGGGAATGTAACAAGCTGGATACAAAATTAGCTCAGTGGCAGGAAAAAAGGGTGATAGTTGATGGGTGTTTTTGCGACTGGAAGGCTGTTTCCAGTGGGGTTCAGTACTAGTCCGCTGCTTTTTGTGGTATATATACATGATTTGGACTTAAATGTAGGAGGTATGATCAAGAAGTTTCAGACGACACAAAAATTGGCCGTGTGGTTGATAGTGAGGAAGGAAGCTGTAGAATGCAGGTGGGAAGAAAAGCAACAAATAGAATTCATCCCAGAGAAGTGTGAGGTGATGCATTTGTGGAGGTCAAACAAGGCAAAGGAATACACAATAAATGGGAGGATACTGAGAGGTGTATAGGAAGTGAGGGACCTTGAAGTGAATGTCCACAGATGCCTGAAGGTAGTGGGACAGGTTGATAAGGTGGTTAAGAACGCATATGGAATACTTTCTTTTATTAGCCAAGGCATAGAATATAAGAGCAGGGAGGTTATGTTGGAGTTACATAAAACACTAGTTCGGCCATAACTTGACTACTGTGTGCAGTTCTGGTCACCTCATTAGAGAAAGGATGTAATTGCACTAGAAAGGGTACAGAGGAGATTTACGAGGATGTTGCAAGGACTGGAAGTATTACAAGGATCAATAGTTCCAACTCTAACCACCAGTGTTATTATTGTTCATATGCCTCCAGTCCAAATCACATCCGTAAACAATACTCTTTGTGTTTTGTCCTTAAATCAACTTGCTATCGATGCTGCCACATTATCTTTAATACCATGGGCTGGATTTTATTTGAACTTGGCGGCCTTCCGACATGGAAGTGCTGTCTCACAGCCCCGTGATATTACTCGCAGGGGCTGATTTAAATAGAAGGACCAGAGCGGCCACCCTGGATAACATAGAGGGGGCGGCTGCCGTATCCCTGGCAATGGCATTCGGCACCACCGCGCAGGCACTGGCACCATTTTTAAAGGGCTTCAGGCCCTTCAGTTACATTTTGAAATGTAAAGGTCCCAATCTCTGGGAAATAAAAATATAACGTTATTTCAATTGTAAATCATATCTCCCATCCCACAATGGATAATTTATACATTAATTGCCCTCTCCCCTATAATAAACTTTTGTTAGTATCCTGAACTTTCCCCCCCTGAAATTTGTTCCTTTTGATCCTCAACCCCTTCCCTCCTTCCCCACAGCCATTAAAAACTGCTTTCCCTGCTCCCCCGCCCCACCTGCCCTGAAAATTTTATTCCTCCCCCCTCCCCACCAGGTTCTCGCCTCAGAACTCCGTACAGAGTTCTGAAGGTGCGTGAGATGCATTCGGCGGCTGGAAAATCGGTCTGGGATGGCCACCGCCTGCAGGTTAGTTAATTTACATATCATTACTGTTCATATGAATATTAAGGTGACGGGCCCGCCGCCAGGCAGCGGGAGCCGCACCGAGGTCCCCCCGTCACCGGTAATATGCTCCTCTCGATGTCACGGGTCATGGCGGGCCTCTCCCCACTGAATTTTACGCCCCACCCCCCACCCCGCCGTGACCTATAGCGTCGAGGGGCCAGTAAAATTCAGCCCCATGTGTTTTCATTTTATCAACAACTAAAAACTCATATGCACAATTTTCACAGCAATGTTTGTATTTTTTGGTGCAGTTTGAAACTGTTTGGCAATGTATTTTTTACAGATTTTTACGAATAAAGTATATTTTGGAAGTATATTCAGGCAGCCTGAAGGAAGAAGATGGCTCGGTAACGTCTTCGCAGTCTGACATACTAAGGATCAGCAAATGCTTTTATGCTGGGCTGTATGACGCGAAGCCCACAGACAGCAGAGCCTCCCAGTCCTTCCTGTCATCTATCACAGAGGTCTTAGATGACGGCAGGAGGGAAAGACTGGACAAGCCGCTAACTCTGGACGAGCTGACAAAGGCCGTCGAGTCCTTCGAGACGAGTAAAACTCCTGGAAGCGACGGCTTACCGGTCGAGTTGTACTCGGCCCTGTGGGACTGGGTCGGCCCGGACCTGCTGGAAGTATACGAGAGTATGCTCCTGGCCGGCAGCATGTCAGAATCCATGAGGAAAGGCATCATCACCCTCATTTACAAGCGGAAAGGGGAGAGGGCAGAAATCAGAAATTGGCAGCCCATCTCACTGCTTAATGTTGACTACAAGATTCTGTCCAAAGTCATAGCCAGTCGAGTCAAGTCTGCTCTGGAGTTGGTGATTCACCCCGATCAGACCTGCACTGTACCCGGCAGGAAGATCTCGGATAGTCTCGCGCTACTCAGGGATACGATCGCCTATGTACGGGACAGGAGGGTGGACACCTGCCTCATCAGCCTGGACCAGGAGAAGGCTTTTGACAGGATATCGCACACCTACATGATGGACGTGCTTTCCAAAATGGAGTTTGGGGAGGGAATCTGCAATTGGATCCAACTGCTCGACACAAACATCAGTAGCGCAGTCTCAATCAACGGGTGGGAATCGGAAAGTTTCCCGATCAAATCTGGAGTCAGACAGGGCTGTCCTCTCTCCCCGGTCTTGTTTGTTTGCTGTATTGAACTCTTTGCTGAGTCTATTAGGAAGGATGCGAGCATAAGAGGGGTGACAATCCCAGGCAGCGGAGGCACTCAGGTTAAAACCTCCCTGTACATGGATGACGTCGCCGTCTTCTGCTCGGATCCGCTGTCCGTGCGCAGGCTGATGAGCATCTGCGACCAGTTCGAACTGGCCTCGGGAGCCAAAGATTAACCAGGGCAAGAGTGAAGCCATGTTCTTTGGGAACTGAGCTGACCGATCATTTGTCCCCTTCACCGTCAGGCCAGATTACCTGAAGGTGCTGGGGATATGGTTCGGAAGGGCCGGGGCGTGCACCAAAACCTGGGAGGAGCGAGTAGCCAAGGTACGACAAAAGTTGGGCATGTGGGGGTAGCGATCTCTCTCCATTGTGGGTAAGAACCTGGTCATCAGGTGCGAGGCGCTCACGTTGTTGCTCTACGTGGCACAGGTCTGGGCCATACCCCACTCCTGCGCTGTGGCAGTCACCCGAGTCATTTTCCGTTTCATCTGGGGATCTAAAATGGACCGGGTCCGGAGGGACACGATGTTCAAATCTCTGGACAAGGGCGGGAAAAATGTACCCAACGTGCCCCTCATCCTGATGACCACCTTCGTGTGCGGCTGCATCAAGCTGTGTGTAGACCTCCAGTACGCAAGCTCCAAGTGTCACTACGTGCTGAGGTTCTATCTGTCCCTGGTGTTGCGAAGGATGGGCCTGGTCACATTGCCGCGAATGCTCCATGCAGTTGGACTGTGCCATACCACCTATCCTTCGTGGAGCAGTTTCTGTGGGAAAACACCTTTGACCACCGGTCCATCAGGCAGTGGTCTGCACAGAATGTCGTCAAGGCCCTACGGGAAAAGGAGACGGGGGATCCTGTCGGATGGTTCCTCGAGCAGACCGCCAAAGTCATTTGGCAGAATGCCCCATCACCAGAACTTTCAAACAAGCACCAAGATGTAGCTTGGCTGGTGGTGAGAAGGGCCCTTCCCGTCAGATCCTTTCTGCATGCCCGAAGTCTCACCCCCTCCGCACAATGCCCCCGCGGTGGCTGTGGTGGGGAAGAGAAGGTTGTCCACCTCCTCCTGGAATGTGTCTTTGCAAAGCAGGTGTGGAAAGAGATGCAGTGGTTTTTGTCAAGGTTCATCCCAAGCAGCTCTGTAACACAGGAGTCTGTGCTCTACGGGCTGTTCCCAGGGACGCACACCGAGACAAACATCAACTGCTGCTGGAGGACTATCAATTCGGTGAAAGACGCCCTTTGGTCTGCCTGAAACTTGCTGGTCTTCCAGCGCAAAGAGTTGTCCACCACCGAATGTTGCAGACTGGCACATTCCAAGGTCCAGGACTACATGCTGAGGGACGCCCTAAAGCTTGGGGCAGCCACAGCAAAGGCTCAATGGGGAAAGACCACAGTGTAAGGTCCCCCCCACCAAGCTGAACTGAGGGGCTAGATTCATGGGAAACCCCTCGAACTGTATCGGGAAAATTTTGTGTGCTGTAAATTTAAAAATGTATATGGCATGACAAATGTGAAATGGAAGGGTTGTGAGGCAACTCATAATTGTATAGAAGGAAACTGATCACCTTTGCACTGTTTGTATTTTTTGACTTGATGCTGTTTTAAACTGTTTGGGAATGTAATTTTTACAGATTTTTATGAATAAAGTATACTTTGGAAAAAAAAAGAAAAAAAATTTATTTTATCAGTATGGAATGCCTCATCATCAGAACTTTCAAACAAGCACCAAGATGTAGCTTGGCTGGTGGTGAGAAGGGCCCACCCCGTCAGATGCTTCCTGTACGTCCGAAGTCTCGCCCCCTCCGTGCAATGCCCCCGCGGTGGCTGTGGTGGGGAAGAGACGGTTGCCCACCTCCTCCTGGAATGTGTCTTTGCAAAGCAGGTGTGGAAAGAGATGCAGTGGTCTTTGTCGAGGTTCATCCCAAGCAGCTCTGTAACACAGGAATCTGTGCTCTACGGGCTGTTCCCAGGGACGCACACCGAGACAAACATCAACTGCTGCTGGAGGACTATCAATTCGGTGAAAGACACCGTTTGGTCTGCCCGAAACTTGCTGGTCTTCCAGCGCAAAGAGTTGTCCACCACCGAATGTTGCAGACTGTCACATTCCAAGGTCCAGGACTACGTGCTGATGGACGCACTAAAGCTTGGGGCAGCCGCAGCAAAGGCTCAATGGGGAAAGACCACAGTGTAAGGTCCCCCCACCAAGCTGAACTGAGGGGCTGGATCCATGGGAAACCCTTCGAACTGTATCGGGAAAATTTTCATTTGCTGTAAATGTAAAAATGTAATTGGCATGACAAATGTGAAATGTAAAGGTTGTGAAGCAACGCATGATTGTATTGAAGGAAACTGATCTCCCTTGCAATGTTTGTATTTTTGGTGTAGTTTGAAAATGTTTGGCAATGTATTTTTTACAGATTTTTATGAATAAAGTATATTTTGGAAATTTGTTTTATCAGTAAACTTCATTATTTCCTCAAAGAACTTGATTATATTTGGCAGCCATGACTTGGATTCTAACAATTCCATGTTGGCTGTGCTTAATTAATCCATGTCTTTCAAAGAAAACTTTATTTTTTCCCATATAATGGCACTAGAAGCTTACCCACCTACCAATGTTATGGTGATTGGTCTATAGTTACTTGGTTGTGTGGAAAAGAAATTCACTTAGGCCCATTTTTGGCCCAACATTGCCAGAAGCTGGAGTCCAGAGTATTATCCTCAATTGGCCTTGAACAACATCTGAATAATTCCTGTGAGCTGCAAACACCTGCCAGGCCTTATGAGGCAACGTGTTAAGTTCCTCTGGACAAATTTGGGCCAGCATGGCTCTTAGGCAGGCCCTGGAATAGTGGGAGGTGTTTGTTACCAGACAATCTTTCTTTTAACCTCATCATATCCTTTTTAATCTCCTATTAGCTTTCCCTCTATAGTTTTATATTTGACTCTACTTTATTTTGTATTATTAGAACTAAGTTTCTCATTTAAATCTTGCTTAATTTCTTGTTGCATCGCTTTTTTGTGGCAACATGTCTAGTCCGTACCCAAATCATCTCCTGTCCAAATGTTTGCCTTTTTGCATTGTCTTATTTGCCAATTTACATTCAGTTTATCTTTTTTGTCATTTATCTTTGTTCCAGTTTTCATACTGAACACAATTATGTTGCGGTGACTGTTTCCTAGATGATCTCCTGCACTTATATTACCTACTTGCACTACTTTGTTTCTTAGAGCTTGATCCAGCACTCTCTCTTTCCTTGTAGGACTGTAGTGTTCAATGGTTAGATTGATTTTGGTTTGATTGCATTAGTCTGTCCACTGATCAGTGTTCACTGTGCTTGATTAGTTAAGCCTAGTGTTTTGAAACTGAAATAAAAAAGAGGGCTGGAAAGTTCTAGTAAACAGAAACTGTGTTTTGAGAAAAGAATTGTACTGAAATCTTGTAAGTACTGAGATATTTTAAACTGCTGTAAATAAACCTGTTGTTGATTTAGAAGTAGTGTCATATCTGCATTACTCTGAGATAAATCAGATATATAAAATATCCAGTAAACTGGTGAAAACGTGACAAGGACTAAAAATGTAACTCCCTTAGGTGTTTTCCCAGTTGACCAGCATAAGTTTAAAGGAAACCCCAGATAGACCCTTAAACAGATTTTTCACCAATTTTCCACTGAAGTTATAGCAATTGATCAGGAGAATCCCTGAGGAAATTCTCAGCTGTACTGATCTAAAATAAAGTGCTGGAAAACTTGTCAACTTCTTCTTTGCCACATCTTTTTTTTTTTTCTTTGGCCTCCTTGTCTCGAGAGACAATGGATAAGCGCCTGGAGGTGGTCAGTGGTTTGTGAAGCAGCTCCTGGAGTGGCTCTCAAGGCCAATTCTCGAGTGACAGACTCTTCCACAGGTGCTGCAAATAAAATTGGTTGTCGGGGCTGTTACACAGTTGGCTCTCTCCTTGCGCTTCTGTCTTTTTTCCTGCCAACTGCTAAGTCTCTTCGACTCGCCATGCTTTAGCCCCTCCTTTATGGTTGCCCGCCAGCTCTGGCGATCGCTGGCAACTGACTCCCATGACTTGAGATCAATGTCACAGGACTTCATGTTGCGTTTGCAGATGTCTTTAAAGCGGAGACAAGGACGGCCGGTGGGTCTGATACCAGTGATGAGCTCGCTGTACAATGTGTCCTTGGGGATCCTGCCATCTTCCATGCGGCTCACATGGCCAAGCCATCTCAGGCGCCGCTGGCTTAGTAGGGTGTATATACAATACTCTTATTCTAGGCAAATGAAGTTACCTACTATGGACCTGTTGCTCGTGTATTTTTTTCTCTACGTTGACTATTTGAAGTAGATTTTAACTATTACGTGACTGACCAATGCAGCCCATTGGCTGGCCACAGGTTAGTGCCAGTGTATGACCTGGTCCATTTATAGGGCTGTGCAGCGGCACCTACATGCTACTGGCAGGCTGCAGGCACCAAATGAGCATTCCACTGCAACTTGCTGGCTCTGGATTGGCAGAATATTATGTGGCCCAAAGGCTGGCCCTACATGGCAGCGGTAAGTCCTGGTGGGGGCAATGATGATGGGTGAGGGAGCCTGGGATCCCACAAACAGCTATGAAATAATGACAAGATAATCTGCTTTAGTGATGTTGGTTGATTGATAAATCTTGGCCAGCTCAATAGAGAAAATTCCCCTGATCTCTTGCATCCCGCTAGGAGGGTAGATGGGGCATCTGTTCAATGTCTCATCCAAAAGACATCACTTTTGACAGTGTAGCACTCCCTCAAATCTCTGGAGCAGGACCTGCTCCCACAAACTTCTGACTCAGAGGCAAAAGTTCTATCACTGAACCAACACCTATGCTATTATATTTAGGGGAGGTGGTGGTGTAATGGTAATGTCACTGAGCTAGTAATCCAGAGTCCAGGCTAATGCTCTGGGGATATGGGTTTGAATCCCACTACAGCAGATGGTGAAATTTGAATTCAATTAATGAAATCTGGAATTAAAAAGCTATTCTAATGGTGACCATGAAACCTTTGTTGATTGTTGTAAAAACCCATCTGGTTCACTAATGTCCTTTCGGGAAGGAAATCTGCTGTCCTTACCTTGTCTGGCCTACATGTGACTCCAGACCCACAGCAATGTGGTTGACTCTTAACTGCCCTCTGAAATAGCCTCACAAGCCACTCAGTTCAAGAGCAATTAGGGATGGGCTATAAATGCTGGCCTAGCCGGCGACGCCCACATCCCACAAATGAATTTTTAAAAATCATACACTCATATGCCTCCTGCTCACGAATTTTAAGAATAATATTTTTGCAAATGAACATGCAAAAATGTAAGCCCCCACCCCTTACATTCTTGTAAATTTTAATCATTGCGTTCCAACATCCTTCCGATTTGTATTCCTCTGTTGTACCTCCTAAACGATAGCTCTTTTGTTCTCCTTTCTGGTTCCTCATCTTAATTTTCCCCCATCCTTTAGCAGATCAGTTTAAAACTTAGTTTTCCTGCCTAACAGTTCTGAGTGGTTTAATTTCCAACTCTGAAGAGTTAATCTGCACTCTCATAGATTAAAAAATGTCTCACACCAATTAAATTACTTTTTAAAACATTTTTCAGACAGGTTTTTTCCCACAACAAAGCACACAGCAATTTCCATGTGACAATTGATTCAGTTCATCACCCTCTGAACTATTTCTTGTTCATTACTCACTCTATCGATTGAATTTGTTTTGTTGAGTCTCTGCTGTACTCTGGTTTCAAACCCATAGTTTAAGGCTGCATACACTGCAACTTGAAAATTGAAGGACAAGTCTTTTGCTTCTGGGCACAGTATGGAATATCATGGGACAGGGTTTACACAGTTTCAGAATATACACTTCCAATATGCAACTAGAGTGTCGAAGCAGAAAATTCACCCCCCTATGTAATTTATCCTATTCACTGTCTGGAAGTCTGTTACACTTAAAATATAGCTTACTAGGTGCACTTACATTAGTACCATTTACATTTGGAAATGCATTTTCATTAATACAGAAGCTACATATTTGAATTTGAAGAACCAATGAAAGCTTTCTCGCCCGTCACGGTCGGATCCACCGACGTCAAACCAGTGTTCTTCTCCGACCACTGCCTCTTACTCGCCAACTGTCACTTGCAGGACGACCAGCGGGATGGCAGAGGGACGTGGAAGCTCAATGCTATACTGCTGACCCCAGAGAACGTTGAGGAACTCAAAGGAGATTACAAAGGTTGGAGGACCGTGAAACCCCTCTTTGAGTCTCCAGTTCACTGGTGGGAAGCGATTAAGGAGAACATCAAGAGGTTCTTCATCCACAAAGGTGTTCAGAGGGCGAGAGAGAGAGTGTGGGAAATGTCCCGACTCCAGAAAAGTATGCAAAATCTGCTCCGGTTGCAGTCAATGGGGGTCGAGGTCAAGGAGGACCTCCAAGAGGTGAAGAGCCAGCAGGCCTCGTTCTTTGCCAAGGAGGCCTCCAAGATCATCTTCCGGTCCAGAGTCTGCTCCATCGAGCAGGATAAGGCGTGCTCGCGTTACTTCTTCCAAAAGGTACACAGATAGAGCTCTGTGATCAGCAGCCTGAAGGAAGAAGATGGCTCGGTAACGTCTTCGCAATCCGACATACTAAGGATCAGCAAATCCTTTTATGCTGGGCTGTATGACGCGAAGCCCACAGACAGCAGAGCCTCCCAGTCCTTCCTGTCATCTATCACAGCGGTCTTAGATGACGGCAGGAGGGAAAGACTGGACAAGCCGCTAACTCTGGACGAGCTGACAAAGGCCGTCGAGTCCTTCGAGACGAGTAAAACTCCTGGAAGCGACGGCTTACCGGTCGAGTTGTACTCGGCCCTGTGGGACTGGGTCGGCCCTGACCTGCTGGAAGTATACGCTTTCCAAAATGGGGTTTGGGGAGGGAATCTGCAATTGGATCCAACTGCTCGACACAAACATCAGTAGCGCAGTCTCAATCAACGGGTGGGAATCGGAAAGTTTCCCGATCAAATCTGGAGTCAGACAGGGCTGTCCTCTCTCCCCGGTCTTGTTTGTTTGCTGTATTGAACTCTTTGCTGAGTCTATTAGGAAGGATGCGAGCATAAGAGGGGTGACAATCCCAGGCAGCGGAGGCACTCAGGTTAAAACCTCCCTGTACATGGATGACGTCGCCGTCTTCTGCTCGGATCCGCTGTCCGTGCACAGGCTGATGAGCATCTGCGACCAGTTCGAACTGGCCTTGGGAGCCAAAGATTAACCAGGGCAAGAGTGAGGCCATGTTCTTTGGGAACTGGGCTGACCGATCCTTTGTCCCCTTCACCGTCAGGCCAGATTACCTGAAGGTGCTGGGGATATGGTTCGGAAGGGCCAGGGCGTGCACCAAAACCTGGGAGGAGCGAGTAGCCAAGGTACGACAAAAGTTGGGCATGTGGGGGCAGCGATCTCTCTCCATTGTGGGTAAGAACCTGGTCATCAGGTGCGAGGCGCTCACGTTGTTGCTCTACGTGGCACAGGTCTGGGCCATACCCCACTCCTGCGCTATGGCAGTCACCCGAGTCATTTTCAGTTTCATCTGGGGATCTAAAATGGACCGGGTCCAGAGGGACACGATGTTCAAATCTCTGGACAAGGGCGGGAAAAATGTACCCAACGTGCCCCTCATCCTGATGACCACCTTCGTGTGCGGCTGCATCAAGCTGTGTGTAGACCTCCAGTACGCAAGCTCCAAGTGTCACTACGTGCTGAGGTTCTATCTGTCCCCGGTGTTGCGAAGGATGGGCCTGGTCACATTGCCGCGGAATGCTCCATGCGGTTGGACCGTGCCGTACCACCTATCCTTCGTGGAGCAGTTTCTGCGGGAAAACACCTTTGACCACCGGTCCATCAGGCAGTGGTCTGCACGGAATGTCCTCAAGGCCCTACGGGAAAAGGAGACGGGGGATCCTGTCGGATGGTTCCTCGAGCAGACCGCCAAAGTCATTTGGCGGAATGCCTCATCACCAGAACTTTCAAACAAGCACCAAGATGTAGCTTGGCTGGTGGTGAGAAGGGCCCTTCCCGTCAGATCCTTCATGCACGCCCGAAGTCTCACCCCCTCCGCACAATGCCTGTGGTGGGGAAGAGAAGGTTGTCCACCTCCTCCTGGAATGTGTCTTTGCAAAGCAGGTGTGGAAAGAGATGCAGTGATTTTTGTCAAGGTTCATCCCAAGCAGCTCTGTAACACAGGAGTCTGTGCTCTACGGGCTGTTCCCAGGGACGCACACCGAGACAAACATCAACTGCTGCTGGAGGACTATCAATTCGGTGAAAGACGCCCTTTGGTCTGCCCGAAACTTGCTGGTCTTCCAGCGCAAAGAGTTGTCCACCACCGAATGTTGCAGACTGGCACATTCCAAGGTCCAGGACTACATGCTGAGGGACGCACTAAAGCTTGGGGCAGCCACAGCAAAGGCTCAATGGGGAAAGACCACAGTGTAAGGTCCCCCCACCAAGCTGAACTGAGGGGCTGGATCCATGGGAAACCCTTCGAACTGTATCGGGAAAATTTTCATTTGCTGTAAATGTAAAAATGTAATTGGCATGACAAATGTGAAATATAAAGGTTGTGAAGCAACTCATGATTGTATTGAAGGAAACTGATCTCCCTTGCAATGTTTGTATTTTTGGTGCAGTTTGAAACTGTTTGGCAATGTATTTTTTACAGATTTTTATGAATAAAGTATATTTTGGAAATTTGTTTTATCAGTAAACTTCATTATTTCCTCAAAGAACTTGATTATATTTGGCAGCCATGACTTGGATTCTAACAATTCCATGTTGGCTGTGCTTAATTAATCCATGTCTTTCAAAGAAAACTTTATTTTTTCCCATATAATGGCACTAGAAGCTTACCCACCTACCAATGTTATGGTGATTGGTCTATAGTTACTTGCTTGTGTGGAAAAGAAATTCACTTAGGCCCATTTTTGGCCCAACATTGCCAGAAGCTGGAGTCCAGAGTATTATCCTCAATTGGCCTTGAACAACATCTGAATAATTCCTGTGAGCTGCAAACACCTGCCAGGCCTTATGAGGCAAAGTGTTAAGTTCCTCTGGACAAATTTGGGCCAGCATGGCTCTTAGGCAGGCCCTGGAATAGTGGGAGGTGTTTGTTACCAGACAATCTTTCTTTTAACCTCATCATATCCTTTTTAATCTCCTATTAGCTTTCCCTCTATAGTTTTATATTTGACTCTACTTTATTTTGTATTATTAGAACTAAGTTTCTCATTTAAATCTTGCTTAATTTCTTGTTGCATCGCTTTTTTGTGGCAACATGTCTAGTCCGTACCCAAATCATCTCCTGTCCAAATGTTTGCCTTTTTGCATTGTCTTATTTGCCAATTTACATTCAGTTTATCTTTTTTGTCATTTATCTTTGTTCCAGTTTTCATACTGAACACAATTATGTTGCGGTGACTGTTTCCTAGATGATCTCCTGCACTTATATTACCTACTTGCACTACTTTGTTTCTTAGAGCTTGATCCAGCACTCTCTCTTTCCTTGTAGGACTGCAGTGTTCAATGGTTTGATTGATTTTGGTTTGATTGCATTAGTCTGTCCACTGATCAGTGTTCACTGTGCTTGATTAGTTAAGCCTAGTGTTTTGAAACTGAAATAAAAAAGAGGGCTGGAAAGCTCTAGTAAACAGAAACTGTGTTTTGAGAAAAGAATTGTACTGAAATCTTGTAAGTACTGAGATATTTTAAACTGCTGTAAATAAACCTGTTGTTGATTTAGAAGTAGTGTCATATCTGCATTACTCTGAGATAAATCAGATATATAAAATATCCAGTAAACTGGTGAAAATGTGACAAGGACTAAAAATGTAACTCCCTTAGGTGTTTTCCCAGTTGACCAGCATAAGTTTAAAGGAAACCCCAGATAGACCCTTAAACAGATTTTCCACCAATTTTCCACTGAAGTTATAGCAATTGATCAGGAGAATCCCTGAGGAAATTCTCAGCTGTACTGATCTAAAATAAAGTGCTGGAAAACTTGTCAACTTCTTCTTTGCCATATCTTTTTTTTTTTTCTTTGGCCTCCTTGTCTCGAGAGACAATGGTTAAGCGCCTGGAGGTGGTCAGTGGTTTGTGAAGCAGCTCCTGGAGTGGCTCTCAAGGCCAATTCTCGAGTGACAGACTCTTCCACAGGTGCTGCAAATAAAATTGGTTGTCGGGGCTGTTACACAGTTGGCTCTCTCCTTGCGCTTCTGTCTTTTTTCCTGCCAACTGCTAAGTCTCTTCGACTCGCCATGCTTTAGCCCCTCCTTTATGGTTGCCCGCCAGCTCTGGCGATCGCTGGCAACTGACTCCCACGACTTGAGATCAATGTCACAGGACTTCATGTTGCGTTTGCAGATGTCTTTAAAGTGGAGACAAGGACGGCCGGTGGGTCTGATACCAGTGATGAGCTCGCTGTACAATGTGTCCTTGGGGATCCTGCCATCTTCCATGCGGCTCACATGGCCAAGCCATCTCAGGCGCCGCTGGCTTAGTAGGGTGTATATACAATACTCTTATTCTAGGCAAATGAAGTTACCTACTATGGACCTGTTGCTCGTGTATTTTTTTCTCTACGTTGACTATTTGAAGTAGATTTTAACTATTACGTGACTGACCAATGCAGCCCATTGGCTGGCCACAGGTTAGTGCTAGTGTATGACCTGGTCCATTTATAGGGCTGTGCAGCGGCACCTACATGCTACTGGCAGGCTGCAGGCACCAAATGAGCATTCCACTGCAACTTGCTGGCTCTGGATTGTCATAATATTATGTGGCCCAAAGGCTGGCCCTACATGGCAGCAGTAAGTCCTGGTGGGGGCAATGATGATGGGTGAGGGAGCCTGGGATCCCACAAACAGCTATGAAATAATGACAAGATAATCTGCTTTAGTGATGTTGGTTGATTGATAAATCTTGGCCAGCTCAATAGAGAAAATTCCCCTGATCTCTTGCATCCCGCTAGGAGGGTAGATGGGGCATCTGTTCAATGTCTCATCCAAAAGACAGCACTTTTGACAGTGTAGCACTCCCTCAAATCTCTGGAGCAGGACCTGCTCCCACAAACTTCTGACTCAGAGGCAAAAGTTCTATCACTGAACCAAAACCTATGCTATTATATTTAGGGGAGGTGGTGGTGTAATGGTAATGTCACTGAGCTAGTAATCCAGAGTCCAGGCTAATGCTCTGGGGATATGGGTTTGAATCCCACTACAGCAGATGGTGAAATTTGAATTCAATTAATGAAATCTGGAATTAAAAAGCTATTCTAATGGTGGCCATAAAACCTTTGTTGATTGTTGTAAAAACCCATCTGGTTCACTAATGTCCTTTCGGGAAGGAAATCTGCTGTCCTTACCTTGTCTGGCCTACATGTGACTCCAGACCCACAGCAATGTGGTTGACTCTTAACTGCCCTCTGAAATAGCCTCACAAGCCACTCAGTTCAAGAGCAATTAGGGATGGGCTATAAATGCTGGCCTAGCCGGCGGCACCCACATCCCACAAATGAATTTTTAAAAATCATACACTCATATGCCTCCTGCTCACGAATTTTAAGAATAATATTTTTGCAAATGAACATGCAAAAATGTAAGCCCCCACCCCTTACATTCTTGTAAATTTTAATCATTGCGTTCCAACATCCTTCCGATTTGTATTCCTCTGTTGTACCTCCTAAACGATAGCTCTTTTGTTCTCCTTTCTGGTTCCTCATCTTAATTTTCCCCCCATCCTTTAGCAGATCAGTTTAAAACTTAGTTTTCCTGCCTAACAGTTCTGAGTGGTTTAATTTCCAACTCTGAAGAGTTAATCTGCACTCTCATAGATTAAAAAATGTCTCACACCAATTAAATTACTTTTTAAAACATTTTTCAGACAGGCTTTTTCCCACAACAAAGCACACAGCAATTTCCATGTGACAATTGATTCAGTTCATCACCCTCTGAACTATTTCTTGTTCATTACTCACTCTATCGATTGAATTTGTTTTGTTGAGTCTCTGCTGTACTCTGGTTTCAAACCCATAGTTTAAGGCTGCATACACTGCAACTTGAAAATTGAAGGACAAGTCTTTTGCTTCTGGGCACAGTATGGAATATCATGGGACAGGGTTTACACAGTTTCAGAATATACACTTCCAATATGCAACTAGAGTGTCGAAGCAGAAAATTCACCCCCCTATGTAATTTATCCTATTCACTGTCTGGAAGTCTGTTACACTTAAAATATAGCTTACTAGGTGCACTTACATTAGTATCATTTGCATTTGGAAATGCATTTTCATTAATACAGAAGCTACATATTTGAATTTGAAGCACCAATGAAAGCTTTCTCGCCTTTTAGTGATTAAAGCTTCTTGGTAACACTATTTGACAGGGTCATATGTCTTGATGATAATCATCTCATTTTAAAAAAGGGTGGAATGCACTTTGTCACACACCTAAATATGACAACTATTGTATTATAGAGCAAAATGACAAATCAAGGGTGCATATCTATTCAGGTTTCTATTGGTTTTATTTCCAGAAGTGAATTCTACTACCTTCAGGTCTTTACTTTTCAGTGAAATATATGCCCCGTTACTCCAAACGTTGCTTTTCTATACTCTAATAGTGCAGAGAGGTGAACAGCCAGTTGTGCAAGATACTGCACATGTTAAAAGTGCAATGGCCCGTGTTGTTAAATATAAATATGGTAATTCCATCTGGGATATTAACTGGAGGTGACAAATACATATGGGAATTTATAAAGAGAAGCGTGAGACTTATGAGGTAATATTTCCTTATTCAGCATTTTTACTGTGTTGTGATTTGTTTCTAATTCAAATAATGCATGCATCAAAAACTAGATTAAATATAGCAGCGAGATCGAACATTTGTTGTAGAATTTCCATGAGGGTTCTCCCGACTTCCCAATGTACAAATTCCAGAGAAGCGATCGGAGTTTGGGAGAACCCCCATGCAAACCCCCATCTATTAACATTTGCAAAAACTAAGATTTTAATCCACTTTTTAAAATAATATACAAAATATTTAGCTGTATTGAGTAGCTGCCAAATTGAGCTGTTTCATTTTTGGTCAGATTTGATAAATGGTTGAACAAGGTGACGTTTTCAGAGATAAAATTCTTTGATTGACAGCAGGCATTGTTATATTTAGAACACAGAATAAATATAATTGGCCAACAACAAAGTACAGATTGAAACATTACGATAGTTGATATTGAATTCGCTATCAACCAATCTTACCACATAAGAGGACATCGTGAGTTTTCCATTTTCTGATTTTAAACAGATCTTTGTGCCTCTCAGCCTGGAATCTGTTCCTTCATAAAGCAAAACATCATGCTTCTATGCTATTCTTATAATTCTTAAGTGTTGCAAATTGATAGAGCTCATTCTTGTGGCACAAATAGATCAAAGATGTTCGCTGCTATTACATCTATAACAAGTCTGCAAGATGAAAGAAACAATTCTGTAGACCATTTTCTGTTGATGCATGTCACATTGAGTCATGGTAAATAACCTGATAGAACTCAGTGTCTGAACAGGATCTTTTGTTACAAAAATAAGTCTCTCATCCCAAATACTTAACTGGCCTTTTCACATTTGAGATGTACCATTTTATTTACTCTGAATTTTCAGCTACGTTTCATTACATTGCACAGTGAAATACTAATCTCAATGACAATTATGGATGGGAAATAAATGCTGGCTTTGTCAGAGACATCCACATCCCATGAAACAACATAAAAGGGTCTAAACTATTTTCTCCAATTGTATTTGAAGCCAAGCTCCCTCCCCTTAATTCTTAGATGGTGAGTTTGCTTCAGTTGAGAACATGGAGTTTGAACCAGGTTGGCAGGAACATCTACTTCAATCTCCCATTCTTTTTCAGCAGTTGGGAACAGTCAGGGTATGTATTGATCACGGTAATTTAATACTGTCTGGAGCATGAGCTAAATCTGCTCAGCTCTCACCATTAAACCTAGGAGATTACATTCAATGAGAGTTATCCCTGTGCACGACAAACTGACTCCCATGGGATGTAGAATATAAGGTATATTGATAAGATTGCTTGTAAGATTTTTGTGTGCTTAGGTGAGTTGTTGACGAGCTTTTGATCCACAAGGTACAAACTCTGGCTTCCTAATCAAGATAGAGAGTTTATTAAGTTCAGGTAGTGGCGTTGTCTTCTTTCTCAAGGTGTTTTGTTTTCCCAAAAATATGCTTTATTCATAAATATCTGTAAATAATACATTGCAAAACAGTTCAAAACAGTTGCAAGTTGACATTCCAGAAAGTGCGAAAGAAATCAATTTCCTTCAAAACAGAACGTGAGTTGCCTCACAACCCTCCATTCCATTTTACATGCAATGTACATTTGCATTACACAGCAAAACCATATTTTGGTGCATACAGCCCAAGGGGTTTTACACAGGTTCCCTCAGTTCACTATGGCGGGAGGACCTTACACCCATTGAGCCTTTGCAGCAGCTGCACCAAGCTTTAGTGTGTTCCACAGCACGTAGTCCTGGACCTTGGAATGTGCCAGTCTGCAACACTCAGACGTGGACAACTCTTTGCACTGGAAGACCAGCAGGTTTCGGGCAGACCAAAGAGTGTCTTTCACCGGGTTGATGGTCTTGCTATACATCCCTGCCTTTAGAGCACAGGGGCGAACTTCGACAAAAACCACTGCATCTCTTTCCACACTTGCTTTGCAAAAGCACATTCCAGAAGGAGGTGGGCAACAGTCTCTTCCCCACCACAGCCACCTCGAGGACAGTGAGATTCCAGGCGTGCGGGAAGGATCTGACGGGGAGGGCCCTTCTCACCACCAGCTAGTTTACGTCTTAGTGCTTGTTTGAAAGTTCTGGTGAAGAGGCATTCTGCTAAATGACTTTGGCAGTCTGCTCAGGGAACCATCTGACAGGATCCACCATCTCCTTTTCCCGTAGGGCCTTGAGAACATTCTGTGCAGACCACTGCCTGATGGATTGGTGGTCAAAGGTGTTTTTCTGCACAATCTTTTCCACAAAGGATAGGTGGTACGGCACGGTCCAACTGGATGGAATGCAATGTGGCCAGACCCATCCTTCACAATACCGGGGAGGTGCTCTGTTGACTGTAGGTTGGTTTCTTGAATTGGTGCGTGCCAAGTTGTCCCAACACCTGTCATTTATGGCCCCCTCCAAGGGTTCCTTCCTTCCATATTAGGTTATAGTTCGCCTTAACCCTTTGATTGGTCAGGTTTAACCTCGCCTTCTGTACATTGTCTGTTCTTGATTAGTTTATAGTAATCAGATTACAGGAGATATGACCCTACTCTCTGCAGACAGCTTGATAGCCCAGTCATTGTCACACAATGGGGAATGTTTGCTGTCAATTCAAGTCTTGAATGGTCTCTATATATCTTTATTTGCATTACCATCCTTTGTGAGGCCTACCAAGTCTATCCCTTATTGTAATATAAAAACAAAATACTACAGATGCTGGAAATCTGAAATAAAATCAAGAAATGCTGGAAATACTCAGCAGGTCTAGCAGCATCGGTGGAGAGTGAAGCAGAGTTGACATTTCAGATCAGTGACCCTTTGCCAGAATATCCCTTATTGTGACTGAATCTGTCTTAGTTTGAAATGCAGAATGGGCATCTGGTCTCATAACAACGCTACTTCTGATATGGTTGCGGAAACAAACACTGTCTTCCATCTCCCAACTACAGTATACCAATATACATTTCACATTTAACAACATGATTCTAAACACAAAGTCCACAACTTAGTTCTACTCTAATACATTGTATAAAGTATAACTATTCCCAAGCATAACCGCAACATCATTTGAAATTATTTTAATTTAAAACATAGCATCGCATGTGAATCTTAGCAGACCATAACTTATATGATTCGTCCAACAGATAAAACATGGCAGATGTTAACCCTTTAGCTCCTGTATGCTGATTAAGAATATAAGAATGTACAGGACTGGATTAAATCATATGATCCATATAGTCAGTATTTAGGAAATACCAAATACTCCTCATACATAGCTTATTAATTTTTTCCCCAGATACTTATCCATCTCTCTTGAATTTGCTGCTGCAGTCAATTCCCTTGCAGGCCTTTGCTGCCATTTTCATACATTCATCAGCCTCTGTGTAAAGTGCTGAAATCTAAACTGTCTTTTCACCCTTTTAAATTATGAATCATTCTCCTGATTCATTGACAAAAACAACATTTTGCATTTATATAACATTTCAACTTCAAAAAATATCCCATAGTACATTACAGAGGCACAATTAAAAAATGGATGTGAAGCCAAAGAAGAAGATATTGGGAAAAATGACCAAAAGCTTGGTCAAGATGTAGACTTTAAGTCTTAAGTTACTCACATAATTTTAACTTTCGTTGATAAGTGATGGACAAAATGTGGCACTAACTCCTTTCCTGGGCCAACTCCATTCCACTATCCCAGCTAACCTGACTGGATTTCAGTCAATCAGTTCAAACAGGATTTCTTTAACTTTGCACGTTACTGCAATCTCATGTGAGGTTTTGTTGTCCGGTCATATGGCAAATATATCTAAATGTTCCTTGCTTCAAATGGTGTTCTTCAGTTAGTTTCAGGCATTGCTATTTAAAAAGGAGAAGAGTTAACAAAGTGAGCATTGGTCCTATAAAAAGTGAGTCTAGGGAATTAATAATGGAATATAAGGAGATGGCTGATGAATTGAACAGGTATTTTGCATCAATCTTCACTATCGAGGATACAAGTAACATCCCAGAATTAGTTGTAAGTCAGGAAATGGAAGGGAGGGAGGAACTCAAGAAAATTACAATCACCAGGGAAGTGGTACTGAACAAATTGGAGCTGCGGGCTGACAAGTCTCCAGGTCCTGATGGACCTCATCCTAGGGTGTTAAAAGAAGTGGCTAGTGAAATAGTTGATGCGTTAGTTTTAATTTTCCAAAATTCCCCAGATTCGGGGAAGGTTCCATTAGATTGAAAAATAGTGAATGCGACTCCTTTATTCAAAATGGGAGGGAGACAGAAAGTAGGAAACTATAGGCCAGTTAGCTTAACATCTATCTTAGGGAAAATGTTAGAAGCTATGGATGAAAATGGAATAGTGTAGGTCAGATGGTTTCACAGGTCGGCGCAACATCGAGGGCCGAAGGGCCTGTACTGCGCTGTAATGTTCTATTATTAAAGAAGTTTTAGCAGGGCACTTAGAAAAATTCGAGGTATCAGGCAGAGTCAATGTGGTTTTGTGAAAGGGACATCATGCTTAACCAATTTATTGGAGTTCTTTGAGTGAGTTACATGTGCTGTGAATGAAGGGGAACCGGTGGATATATTGTTCTTAGATTTCCAGAAGGCAATTGATAAGGTGCCACATCAAAACTTATTGTGGAAAATAAAAGCTCATGGTAACAAATTGGCATTGATAGAAGATTGGCTAGCTAACAGGAAACAGAGAGTAGGCATAAATGTGCCATTTTCTGGTTGGCAACATGTAACGAGTGGTGTGCCACAGGGATCCGTGCTGGGGTCTCAACTTTTTACAATTTATATAAATTACTTAGATGAAGGGACCGAAGGTATGGTTGCTAAATTTGCTGATGACACAAAGATAAGTCGAAAAGTAAGTTGTGAAGAGGACATGAGGAGGCTACAATGGGATATAGATAGGTTAAGTGAGTGGGCAAAAACCTGGCAAATGGAGTATAATGTGGGAAAATGTGAAATTGTCCATTTTGGCAGGAAGAATAAAAAAGAAGCATAATATCTAAATGGTGAGAGATTGCAGAGATCTGAGATGCAGAGGGATCTGGGTGTGCTAGTGCATAAATCGCAAAAGGTTAGTATGCAGGTAAAGCTCAGAATTAGGAAAGGTAATAGAATGTTATTGTTTATTGCGAGGGTAATTGAATACAAAAGTAGGGAGGTTATGCTTCAGCTATACAGGGCATTGGTGAGTACTGTGTACAGTACTGGTCTCCTTATTTAAGGAAGGATGTAAATGCGTTGGAGGTGGTTCAGAGAAGGTTTACTAGACTAATACCTGGAATGGGAAGGCTGTCTTACGAGAAAAGATTGGACAGGCTGGGCTTGTATCCGCTGGAATTTAGAAGAGTAAGAGGTGACTTGATTGAAACATATAAGATCCTGAGGGGTCTTGACAGGGTGGATGTGGAAAGGATGTTTCCCCTTGCGGGAGAATCTAGAACTAGGGGTCACTGTTTAAAAATAAGGGGTCACCCATTTAAGACAGAGATGAGGAGAAATTTTTTCTCTCAGATGGTCGTAAATCTTTGAAATTCTCTTCCTTAAAAGGCGGTGGAAGCAGAGTGAATATTTTCAAAGCAGCGGTAATAGATTTTTGATAAGTAAGGGGGTGAAAGGTTATCGGGGGTAGGTGGAAATGTAGAGTAATCAGTTCAACCATGAACTTATTGAATGGAGGAGCAGGCTCAAGGGACTGAGTGGCCTACTCCTGCTCCTAATTCGTATGTTCGTAAGAAGAACTTTGAGCAGAGTTGAGATTTGCCTGCAAATGCTTTTGGTGATGCTGAAATTGTTTCCTTAGTAAAACAAATGTAGCTGCAAAAACGTGTCCAAAACTCAACTGGCCATAACCTGTCTCCTACTCCCATACATTCTGTGCAATATTACCAATTTGTCCCCAACACATTAAAACTAAGATCCTTATTTTTGTCTACAAATCCCTTTGTTGTTTTATTCTATCCTATGTCTACAATCTCGTTGAGCTTTAATCCCTTCCTATATGCTTTAGTTCTCAGACTCTGTCTTTGTGTTCAGCCCCACTTTCTTTGTCCCGCTTTTGGTGCCGGAGCCCTCAGCCCCCTTGACCTTACTCTGTTGGCATAAAGACAGCAAGGGACTTCCAACTTTCCTGCTGAAGATAGAGATCTGTTCCTCTGCAACAGCCTTTTACCCGATTCTCTAGAACTCCCTCCTTAATCCCCTCAACCACTCTCTCACTCTCAACACCTCTAACAACTTTCCCAAAACCCATCTTTTCAACCAACCTTTATCACCGATCCTTTTCTCTCCCTTCATGTTTCAGTCCTGATCTCATTCTATCTGGGAAGTGTCTTGGAACATTTTGTACACTAAATGTACTATGTCAATGCAAGTGGATGTTATCTCCTTATGTTAGAAAAGAATAAGAAATTATGCAGCAAGTGGGAATGGTCTTAAATTGCAACTTATGGAAAGTTCACATTCGGACGAAAATCCCCTCCTCTGTCTGGTTGCTAACTTACCTCATCCTTGACATGTCAAATTTGGGAAATAATCCTTGCTTACACAGCTTACACAGCAGTTGAAAAATCTATATATCTTTGGCTGTGAATTTACTTGAAGCTGTTCTCACTCCTCTGGTAATTTAGTTGGAAGTATAATAGAAACTCCATTTTGGTGTTTAACTGGGGTTTCTGCCACACTTCCAGGAAAGTTACAGCAATGGAGCAGGATCAGCCCCAAGGGAATTCTTGGCCTGGAATTTTCTTCTATGTTCTGTAACATTTATAGAATTCTATAAATTGATTCAGTTATTCATCAAAAGAAACCTTGTCTCTCAGAGTTGAAGTCCTTCATTTCCTGCTCATTAGGCAAAGACATTGTCTGCTATGGCACTGAACCAGAAAAACCAGAAGGTCCTAAGTTTTATTTATAATAAGTTAGCTTATATAACGGATGCCAGCAGTTGGGACACAGAAAGTATTCTCCAAAAATTTATAGCCTTCCAAAGTATTTGTTGGACTGAATATTGTGAAGGCTGAAAAGTGTGCAAACAGTATCCAAAGTTAAACAACAATTTGAAAGCTTTAGACAGTCCTACAACTTAACTGGACCAGCCACATCAATACTGAAGCTACAAGAACAGGTCAGAGGCTGGGAATTCTGTGGCAAGTAACTCACCTTCTGACTCCCCAAAGCCTGTCCATCATCTACAAGCTGAAGTCAGGAGTGTGATGGAATACTCTCCATTTGCCTGGATGGGTGCAGTTCCAACAACAATCAGGTAGCTCAACACCATCCAGAACAAAGCAACCCGCTTGATTGGTACCCATCCACCAACTTCAACGTTCACTCCCTTCACCACCGACGCACTGTGGCAGCAGTGTGTACCATCTACAAGATGCACTGCAGCAACTCAACAAGGTTTCTTTGACAGCACCTTCCAAATGTGCAGTCTCTAACATGTAGGAGGACGAGGGAAGCAGGTGCATGTGAACTCCACCACCTGCAAGATCCCCTCCAAGACACACACCATCCTGACTTGGAAATATATCACCGTTCCTTCATTGTCACTGGGTCAAAATACTGGAACTCCCTCCCCAACAGTACTGTGGGTGTACCTTCATCATACGGACTGCCGTGATTCCAGAAGGTGGCTCACCGCCACCTTCTCAAGAACAATTAGGGATGGGCAACAAATGCTGACCTTGATAACGATACCAATATCCTGTGATTGAATTTTAAAAAACAAATTGGTAATAAGAGTAAACACAGGGAAAAGTGTGACTAGATGTTTGATTCACATTGTGGCTGCAGATTAACAGTTCTGGCAGATCACCAAACCTTGCTGCAAACTGTGTGATAAGAATTATTATCAGCCTATAATTAGTTGGGTTTTCTCTATTCAAGCAAATAAAAAAAACAGCAGAATCCTGGTTCATTGAACTGTCCCTTCAAGCTGTGGTGTGTGTCTTGCAGGAGAATTTTGTAGGAGAATATATTGACAATTCTGGACTTGTAAATGTGTCTTACTGAAGAAACGCTTGTTTTTTCCAACTCTGTTGATAAATTTTTTCACACTCATTTTTTAAAAATTTAGTCCAAGCATTGTCTCTTATAGCTATTCAGTTTGCATTTAATGCTAGTATTGTAATTAGACCATGGTTAAAGAACTGTCAGTTTCATGAATAATTCAAACTGGATGGTGCTTAATAATTGTGTAGTCCATTGGCATTTATTATTTCATCTTGTTGTTTTTGATAATCTGCCTTTACCTTGGCTTCTTATACAGATGAAGAAACATGGGCATAAAATTCGAATCCATAGCACTGTCTTGGTAGCCCAGCGTCCTCCGAGTGGGGTGTGCTGTACCTCCAGCTGCTTCTGGCACAGGCTGTGCAGCCACCAGCACCACCCCTCCCCTGTCCCGAGAAGGGCGCTCGCATGAGCGTCCCTTGGGCGCAGTGTTGCCTTGAATTGGTGCTGTCATGATGTCATTCAGCCCCACCAGCTGATTTGACACTGTATTTGCAAACTTGGACAATGCAGGTCCATTCAAGGTATTTGCTTGTTGCTCACCAAAGGACATGCATTCAGCTGCAAGAGGGGCACAGCACTTGTGCTATTCAAAGGGCCAGGCACAACTTGCAGGTGAGGTGCTTTAGACTTACTTCTGCTTAGGCTGAGTTTGTGGAAGTACTGTTGCTGTGTTTTTGGAGGTTTTTTTTGAGAGCTGGTGCTTAAAATCAGGAACGACACAGGAATCACTGCTCGAGGTATGGAGGCTGTGGTTGTCATGCCTCTTGGTCTGCAACATGACAGTGAGATGGAGCAGAGGCTGCAGAGAGGGGAAGCTCCGCAAAGAAGGAGGAGGGGGAGTGCTCACCACCGAAGGCCCTACCCACTGAGGGTTTTTCAGGAACACTTCTCCTGCCTACACCTGACCCTAGAGAAGTGCCAGAGGCAACTCAGGTTCAACAAGGAGCTGGTCACTGGGCTGTGTCATATCCTGAAGCCCCACCTGGAGCATCACACTATTCCGAGGACAGTTGTGTCAGCAGCTGTCAAGATAACTGTCACCTTAAATTTTTGATGTGCCCAGGTCCAGGTGTTTGGAAGGACAAAGCAGCCATTTCCTGACACATTCAACCTACAATGGACCCTTGGCTGGAAAGACATTTGCATAATAACAGACAGTGTTTGGAAGGACAAAGCAGCCATTCCCTGGCACATTCAACCCACAATGGACTTTTGATCACCAGACGTTGAAGGTGGGGGAACCCACATTCCAGGTTGACTCATAAGATGGCTGAATACACAATGGACATGGTCAAACCAGCTTGTCACATGACTAACCTGCTGGGCAACCTGAGTTTTTTGAATTTGTACAAACAGTTTGGGCAGAAAGCAGAATGCTCCTGGACTGAGAAGATCTCTCCAGGCTGGCTCGCCACAGCCTCTCCTGTCTGTCTGCTCCCATCTCTTTCTCATGGAACTCCAAATCCACTGAAGACACATGAACCCCAAGAGAGAAAAGTCTCCTACAGCAAACAAGGTTTAAGAAGAATACTGGGCCCCAATGAAAAGCAAGATCTACCTACAATCAAGGACTCTACAGTGAACTCAAAGAACCGTAACCAAAATTCTTCAGATATTACCTCAGACTTTTCCACTTTATTTTTCTTCTGCTCTTTTCTGTCTCTATTTGCATGTGTCGCGTATGCACGTGTCGCGTATGCATGCTAGTGTATCCATAGGCATTAACCGAATTAGAGTTTAAGTTTGTTTAATAAATTTCTACTTTTCTTCTTTAAAACTAAAAAAGCCTGTTGCTGGTTTCTTTGCCTTTTAATTGGAAAGCGGAGAACAAGGATTCACCTAGGGGGAGCTAAAAACACAGTGTGTTTAAAAATGAAACCCTGTTACAGTAAGACCAGGTGAAGGCTGAAAGGGAGCCTTAGACCTCTTTCTCACCTGGTCGTAACAGGAGGACTTTGCAGATTCAACTGGGCAGGGTGTGCCTTTGTCGTTTCCGGTGCCTAGGCCGATGCCGGGTGGTCCGTCCAGTATTATTCTATTTCAACTTTGCCGTAGCGGTTTGATACAACTGAATGGTTTGCTAGGCCATTTCAGAGGGCAGTTAAGAGTCAACCACATTGCTGTGGGTCTGGGGTCATATGTAGGCCAGACTGGGTAAGGATGGCAGATTTCCTTCCCTGAAGGACATTAGTGAACCAGATGGGTTTTTACGACAATCTGGTAGTTTCATGGTCACCATCACTAAAACTAGCTTTTTATTCCAGAATTATTAACTAATTGAGTTTAAATTCCACCAGCTGCCATGCTGGGATTTGCGCCTGTGTCCTTGCAGCATTAGTCCCAGCCTCTGGATTACTAGTCCAGCAACATTAACACTGTGCCAACTTTCTGTCAGAAGATAATAACAGAAGAATTAACTATAAAGGGGCTTTTATGTAACACAACAAACTAACTTACTTCATGTTGCATCAGAATGGGGAAACGGTGGACTGCTGGAATGGAAGCTGAATGAAATGAATCGGCCTGAGACATAGCTGATGGCCCTTGGCCTCATTATCATTGATCTAATGAGCTATGGGCACCCCAGGCAGCTCGTGGAAAAGAGACCTCAAAGATTGGGCCATTGTGTCTCTGACAGCGGCCTCCAGGTAAGTCTATGAAAGGCACCAGGAGAGTGGGACAATTGGGAGGAGTGGATCAATCAGAAGAGGATTTGACCTGCTGTCATCTGAGGGGAAGAGGGTTGCCTGCATGCCCTCATCTGTTCAATAAGGATTGCCTCTGCTGAATCATCAGCAGCCAAACTTTCCAGAGAGTATATAGATCTCACTTAAAGCGATGCAAGCACTCTTTAAAATGGGCGCTAGTCCTGCTAGAAATCCCACTTTCCAGTTAGTCATGTTTCCCATCACTGCAGGAAATGTTTGGGCCGTCCGCCAATGAAATTTAAATGAGTCCTGACCTACAAAATGGTTTGGGCCTCAGATTGATGACGTTGGACAGACAGCCCAATTGTCCTGCCCACCTCCCACCTGTATATCACACAGACATCAAGATCTACTCCATTAATTCTTATAAATAATTTTGCTGTAGCTCAATCATTAGGACTTTAGTTCATTTGTACACTTTATTTATCCTGAATAAAACAAACATCTAGAGGTGAATCACAGCCACAGTAACCTTGAACACACTTGTGATATTCTATATTTAATGTATTTTTAATGTGTTTTTCCCCATTCAATTTTTAACAATGTTGTGAAAGGTGCTGACAAAACTCAAAGTGAGAGTCTATGATTTAATAATTAATATTGATATAGTAACTAAAGTGCCTCTCCATTTGCAACCTGATGAAAACAGGCTCGGAGCAAGAACACTATTGGGTAGAAATTCATTTGCACCACCAGACCGGTGCGGATGGGGCGCAAGGATTGAACAATCCCTGTGCCCAAACAAATAGGCCCGAGGCCTCATTGAAATTCGGCTTTGGGCCTCATCTGATTAATTGGAGCCAGCTCGCAGTATCTGACCCGTCTTCAGAGACAGCTTGCTCATGTCGAGGCAGCCAACTTGGGTAGCTTGTCTCAATAGCAGTGACCCTCGGGTAAGTGCTGGGAGGGGAAGAAGAACAGGGTGAGGGATGGGGGTGGGTGCCTTGATCACAATTGGCAGTGGCCCTCAAGCATGTAGTGGAGCTGGGAGGAACACACCTGCTCCTGATGTCTCCAAATGAAAGTTTTTTTTTTCAGACAAACCTCACATTTTGTTGGAGGCCATTTGCTAGGCCCTGGCAGGAAAACCTGAGTGGAGCAGGTCCCTAATTAGGTGTCAATTAACATATGCAAGGGGGCTAATGCCTGATTCAGGTAGCTGCCAGGAATGCCTGAAATATTGCCCGGCAGTAAATGGGGTTGAACATGTTTCAGGGGTCTTAGAGCAAGAGATGGATCCTTTTATGCCCCTGTTTTCTGCCCAGAAAACGAACACAACGCGATACAATTTCTAGACCTAACTCTCAGGTTTCTTAGATCAGGTTATGAGAAGCAGTATGCTGTCACTCTATACATCTGCCTTGCTATTGGCTGCCTCGACACTATTGTTTATAACACCTATAATTAATAACAAATCACTTTTGAATTCAGCCACAAAAATCCCAACAAAACATGGGAAAGATGATGCATGTGATAATCAGTGCAAGTGGAATATCTGAGCAACAGAATCTCTTGACATGAGAAGTACGCCAGAACCTGTTTTTATGTGAAATGAAATAGACATCTGAGACCTCATAGCAGGGCTTTGTGAAGGGTTTCAATGAATCATTGCAGCAGCTGTTTTGAAAACATACGTGGTTAACGTTTGAAGGGTTGCTTTTTGTTGGAAAGACTGCTTCCACTCAACATGACAGGTCGACATGGTCAACCTGAACAAGGGGGGTTATAAATAAAATAGCAGCCTGTAACAAGGCTGCTGTATAAGAAGAAAGTATGGCTGAGCCTTATGGGCCCGTTGTTATTTTCTACATTTATTGGAGCCATTCTGTATTATTATTGCAAAATCAACCACAGGATTACAGAACAGTTCATCAGTTATACTTGTTAAGCAATCTGCTGAACATTTCTCTCCGAATACACAAGTTTTTTGAGGAACTGTGAGATAATGACACTCGAGGAATCGGAACCCGGAAAGGAGGTAATTCTCAACAATTTTTAATCAGAATCAATTGTCTGACCAAAAAAAGCCCCAATCTCCCTAAAATGTTGAAAGGTGTGGATAATGTGAATGTGCCTAGATTACTTATTTTATATTGTGATCATAGGTTTTGCAACCAGTCAAGCCCAGTTAAGAGATATAAGGCAAATGCAAACAACTAGAAAAATCGATAGAGATCAATTACACCAAATTTCCACCCATTTGACCAGTCCCGATTTCTGGTTGGGTTTTGTACTGCAGCCAGCAATTCCCAAAAGTTTGTAGATCATTATATTAATATTAAGCCTCAATTACATTATCTATGAACTTTCTCAGCAGTTATGCTAGTATAGAGCTCAGCCATCTACCCGGTCCATATAAAATGGATGTCCAGGGCTGTTGTAGTACATTTAAAGAGCTCTATAATAAGAAAGACCTGCATTTATATAGCACCTTTCACAACCACAAGATATCCCAAAGCAGTTTACAGCCAATTAAGTACTTTTGAAGTGTAGTTACCGATGCAATGTAGGAAATGCAGCAGCCAATTTTCACACAGCAAGCTCCCACTAACAGCAATGTGATAAAGTCCAGATAATCTGTAATTTTAGTGATGTTGATTTAAGGATAAATATTAGTTATAGAGTTGTACAGCATAGAAACAGGCCCTTCGGCCCACCGCGTCCATGTCGACCATAATGCCTCTCTATACTAATCCCACCTGCCTGCATTAATTCCATATCCCTCTATGCCTTGCTCATTCAAGTACCTGTCCAGATGCCTCTTAAATGTCGCTACTGTTCCTGCCTCCACCACCTCCTCAGGCAGCTCATTCCAGATACCCACTATTCTTTGTGTGAAAAATTTACCCCTTTGATCTCCTTTAAACCTCCTCCCCCTCACCTTAAATCTATGCCCTCTAGTTTTAGTCACCCCTACCATGGGAAACAGACTCTGGTTGTCTACTCTATCTATGCCTCTCATAATTTTATATACCTCTATCATGTCCCCTCTCAGCCTCCTTCGCTCCAGGGAAAACAGACCCAGCCTATCCAATCTCTCTTCATAACTCAAGCCCTCCAAACCAGGCAACATCCTTGTGAATCCTTTCTGCACCCTTTCTAGCTTAATCACATCTTTCCTGTAGTGCGTCGACCAGAACTGCACACAGTTCTCCAAATGCGGCCTAACCAACGTTTTGCACAACTGTAACACGACGTCCCAACTCTTGTACTCAATGCCTCGGCCGATGAAGGCAAGCATGCCATACGCCTTCTTGTATTGTCTAGGACACCAGGATAGCTCCATTGGTCTTCTTCAAAATAGTGCCGTTGAGTATTATACATCCCCTGAGAGCAGACAGGGCCTCAGTTTAACATCTCACTTGAAAGATAGTACCTCCAACAGTTCAGCACTCCCTCACTACTGCACTGGAGTATCAGCTTAGATTTTTGGGCTCAAGTCCTGGAGTGAGACTTGAACCCACAACTTCTTAACTTATAGATAAGAATGCTACCAACTGAGCCACACTGACATAAGAATTGTATTGGTATTTTGAAGCTATCTTGATTCATTTTCTCGCTCATTAGCTAGCTCATTAAGAACTGCTTATATGCAATTGCTCACCATCTTCTAGTGAACTCCCAAAGCCAGGCTAAATCTGGGGAAAGCTTGCTCACACCATGTAAATGAAATTAAATGAGGTCAGCATATTAATGGTTGGGTAGATGTTAATAGCATATGGCTAACTAAAAGCTGATTGAAAAATCTAAAAATCTAAAAAGTCTAAAAGAAATGTAAATAAAACGACCTCACCTTAAGGGAAAATACAAGATCTTTTCCCCCAGACATACATGGGTTGAATTTTACTGGCCCCACGATGCCACGGATCGCGGCACTGGGGCCAGTAAAATGCTGCGGGGAGAGGCCCGCCTTGACCCGCAACGTCAAGACAGGCCTGCCGCATTTTACCAGCGGCAGTGGAACCTTCATGCGGCCCCCCACCGCATGGCGGCAGCACCACAATTAGCATATGGTAATGATTACTTACCTATGCTGATTATGCAGCCTGTCGCCTCTCCACTGACACCGCTGGATTTTTCGTTGAACGGGCGGCCGTCACGTGCTGTCCCGTTCACGATCTGAAAGGCTGGCGGGTCCTCACTCTGCGTTACAGAAGCGAAGAGGGAGGAGGGGTCTAACTCTTTATTCTGGAAGGGAGGAGGTCTGGGATTACTGGAGGGAAAGCTGTTTTGGCATGAAGGGAGGTACCGTGTACCATCCCTCCATTAACAGTGTACCCTCTGTGTTTGTGAGGGGGCAATGGCACACTAGGCACCCTGTGTGTGGGGAGGGTGCCAGAAAGGAGCATGAAGGTTTTATGGATGAATGGGGCAATCGATTCAGCTGGTAGGATCTTGATATGGTCATGTTGTGCCACTCTGAGTGTTGGCCTAGATGGGCAATGCCATGGCACGCCACATTGTTGATCCAGGAAAGCAGCTGATATATCCGTCAACATCAATCCATGCCCTGTTAGGAACCTTCGAATACATACAGGGTTCAACTTTATTTATCACATGGAAAGAGGTATGGCTCATCCGACATTGTGTGATCCTCTGCTTGTAAGGAGCAGTATGCGCCAGAGGCAATATCAACAGGCAGGTGAGATCCACATGGAGGCCCACGGTCACAAGCAGCAGCCCCCAAGGGGAGCCCGCCATTACGGTTGCCGTGCATCTACAGGCCCCACATGACATGCCATCGGATGTCAAAGCACCAGTGTCAGAGGCGATTGCGCATATAGAGAGGGTGGTGACACATCTCTGTGCCCTGCTCAAGGCTGACCTGCAGCCCATGGGCTGTGGTGGACATCCCATGCCTTTGTTCCTCATAGTGGCAGCAGTTCTCAAGCCTGATGCCTCTGCAGGGGCCCACCAGAGAACTTTGTGGGGTCACGCAGTCAGCAGGGCACTGCTGCATCAGGGAGATCACCGATGCCCAGCACCAGAGGGCCAGTGAGTATGTCCGCTTCAGGACAGACTCTCACAGCCAGGCCTAGAGGGCCGTTGGTTCTGGCACCATTGCTGGAGAATCATAGGTTTTACTGTTCATAGACTGCACTCATGTGGCCATCAGGCCTCCCACAAGGCTACCACCTGCAGACGTCACCATTAAAGGAGTCCTCTCAATCTAGGTGAAGCTGGTATGTGATCACAGCAGATGCTTGCTACGAATGTGTGACCACTTCTCAGGCAGCTGCCATGACACCTGGGTCTTGCACCAGTTGCAGCTGTCACCGCTGTTCACTGAAGTGGCTCAGATGGAGGGGTGGCTTCTTGGAGATAAGGGCTATTCTTTGCAGACATGGCTCCCGTCACTGGTGAGAGACTCCACCACTACTGCAGAGGAGAGATACAACGCCAGCCACTGAGCTACATGAGACACCATTGAGCAGGAGATCAGCATGCTGAAAGGGCACCTCCAATGCCTGGATGGATAGGGTGATGCCCTGTACTACGGGCTGAAAAGGCCAGCTCCTTTCTTTGCTGCTCTGCACAACTACAGACCCAATATGGCCAGTCCTGGCATGATGAGGAGAGACCTCAATAGGATTCCTCCTCGGTCTATGAAGACGCTGAGGACCTACAACATGAAAGACGCATGGGAGGACAGACAGCACCCAGACTCTGCACACAGGGATAGCAGAGAGCTAGGGATGTATAGAAGTGGCTTATCAGACAAAGGCTGGCTGCTCCATAGGAATCGACATAAGCTCTACAAGCCACATATCACCCTCGCTCACCTGCTGTGCACCAGTCCACATCTGCAGCATCCCTGTGTAAACCTTTAGAGGCAGCAGCTGACTGAGCCAATGTCCATGTCACTGCATCCGTGGAGACGCTCATGAGTAATGGTGGCATGGCAATGATGTTATTGCATACGTTGACTCTCCTGAAAGGCCAACGGTGCAAAGGGATGTGACATTGGTGCTACATGCTGGCACACATCATTCACACAGAGAAAAGGATACACATGTTGGTGAGGAACATTTAGTGAAAGACGTATTTACATTGCTGTGGCACCTGTGCATTCCCATTTGTGTCAGGGTGTTCTCTGTAAACCTCTGTAATACCTTTTATGGTATATTTAAGTCTCACGTTCTGGAATGTGCAAAATTAAGATTATTCACCCAGGTGCAGCACGCCTACAAGAAGGAATGTTACACTTGAGTGGGAGAAGAGGATTGCAATTTCACAGGACACTGGGACACAGCAGGGTAAGTATACAGCAGCAAAGCGGAAAGTGCTGGGGTAACTCAGCAGGTCAGGCAGCATCTGTGGAGAGAGAAGCAGAGTTAACTTTCAGGTCTGTGAACTTGGACAAGCTAACTCTGCTTCTCTCTCCACAGATGCTGCCTGACCTGCTGGATTTCTGCAACACTTTCTGCTTTGCTCCCAGATTGACAACAGCCTCACTCTTCAGCAGTCAGGTAAGTATTTATTTGACAGCTGTCAGGAAACAGGTGCTGGGGTGCTTTAAATAGGGCCCCAGCACTTGCTGCACAACTGTCAAAAACTCTCTCACTGAACGGAATGTCCTGCCTCTCCCCATGTAATATGGGGAGGGTGGCTCAGCGCCGTAATTCTAGTGAGCCTCCATGCGTAATATTGTGGGGGCTCTGCGACGGCTGCTAAATGCAGGCTCCGCACTGAGTTGAAAGGGCGCCGCTGCGCTGTGCGGCACCCGAATAAAATCCAGCCCACTGTGTTTTGAGCTCCCCCTTTAGTGAATCTTTGTTCACAACTTTCCAATTATAAGGCAAAGAAATGAGCACACCAGGTTTTCTTAGGTTTAAAGAAGAAAAGTGAAATTTATTAAACCTTAAACTCTAATTCGGTTAACGCCTACGGATGTACACCACGCCCCACGTTAGCATGCATATGCGATACACACATGCAAATAGAGACAGAAAAGAAAAGAAAAATAAAATGGAGAGGTTTGAGGCAATCTCTGAAGAGGAGTTTTTACTCAGCTTTGAGCTCGCTGTATGGTCCTTGATTGTAGGTAGTCTTGCTTTTTGTTAGGGCCCAGTATTCTTCTTAAACCTTGTTCACTGTAGGAGACTATGCTCTCTTGGCGTTCATATGTCTTTAATGGTTTCCGAAGCTGGTGAGAACAAGATGAGAGCAGATAAGAGAGAGGTCTTTTCAGTCCAGTAGCGAACAGCCTTCGGAATTTTAACCCTGTGGCCAGTTCAAATTCAAAAAACTCCAACAGTCAGTCAGTCATGTGACTAAACTGGTCTGACCACGTCTGTTTGTGTATTCGGCCATCTTAGTAGCAAACCTGGAATGCTTCGACGTCTGGTAATCAAAAGTCCATTGTGGATTAAATTGGAGTAGGAATTGGCCCCTTTGCCCTTTGAAGTACTGTCTGTTGATATGATAATGTCTCTCTCCAGCCAAAGTCTCCAATTGTTTTTTAAAGCAAGTTCTTTCATCACCAACAACAGTTTAAAATCAATGTTCATGTGGCAAAATTAATTTACTTCATTCTTGTCAGGTGGGGGGCTTGCCTGACACCTCCACACCTAGGGGAATGAAATGCGATTTGAAAAAAAATTATGCATTTCATTACAGGGTTTGGGAGAAATATAACATACAGAAAGAAAAACCGTGCATTTCTCTCATTCATTTCCATTCATTCACCAATCTTCAAGCTTATTAATAGTGTCTTTTTGGCGTGCCAGTGCTGCTTTGATTTCCCCTTTTTTTCTCAGGAGAGATAAAAGTGGGCGAGTCTATCCTGAACTCTCTGAGTCATGCAAAGACTTTTGACTTCAAGGGATGGGCTGCTCCCTTTTCCTTTGTCTGTGGGGAAAGATTCTTTGTTACTCTCCCCTTTGTTCTCTGGGACACTCCTACTTGCAGGTATTTGTGCACACTCACTGCACTCTCCTGTGCCATTTTGACTTGGTGAGGCATCACCCTCATAGTGTCTGTGCCCCCTAGAGGTCTCTCTTTGTCTCTGCAGGTTCCTGTACATGCTCTCAACAACTCTGTTGGGGTAGTTATAGAGTCTGCATTTACATAGGAAGATGTGGGGTCTAACTTTTCACACTTTTCGGGGTTGGTTGACTGGACAGTAGGGATTCATCGCAGACTTCCTTTAATCTGCTCTCTTGGTCATTTTTTTCCCTTCTCTTTCTAAACGTTTGCCAGCCGTGTGCCTGCCTGTCCCCTTTTGTTCTCAGTAGGGGTCCCTTACAGTTCACCGGCCCTCTGCTGGAGGGTCCTCCTTACACTGGAACAGGACTTAGGGGTGTAGGTTTCCCTGTAGCTTGGGGTTTCCCCTCAATCTGGCACATGTGGCAACTCCTACAGTACTCCACCACATCTTTGTGGAGTTTTGGCCAGTTAAACTGCTGTCTTAGGCGGGCTTTTGTCTTTCGTATACTGGTATGTACAGCCACAGTAGTTTTGTCGGTCCTTCTTAATATTTCTCCCTGGTGCCTCTGTGGCACCACTAACCGGTGAACCACTGTCCACTCCTTGCCCTCAGGTCTGTGAGGAGCACTCCATTTCCTCATCAGTGCCTCATTCTTTAAATAGTAGCAATCAGGGACTCCTGTGCTTCACTTTCAGACTGGGCAGCCTATGCTAACTCTTACAACACTGGGTCGGCTCGCTGAGCCTCAGCTAAGGAAAATCCATTTAAGTCATTCTCCTAACTTTCCAAAGAAAGTCTTGGATAGGCAGACCTCATGGTCATTTGCTTGCAGTGCCAATGCAGTCACCTCTGGGGGAGCTGGTTTGATCATGGCCTGACCCACTACATATTCAGGGAAACTGCAGGAGACCGTCTTCTGCCAATGCCCTGTCTCTCTGACTTCCTGCCGTCTTTCTTTCACTACTGGGGGGGCTATCACGTTCACCCCCACCAGATCATTACCTAGGAGCAGGTCAACCCCGTCCACAGGCAAACTAGGGACAATCCCTACTGTCACTGGTCCCGAAAGTAGGTCGCACTCCAGGTGTACAGGTAGATGCATACACTGCCCTCCAATACCATTCACCACCATTCTGGTGTTCACTGCATTCTCCGGGGAAAAGGTCATGTCTTTTCCCAGTAAAAGGGATCTAGTTGCCCCCGTGTCCCTGAGAATCACTATGGGCTTGCTTTCCCCACTCAAGGGGTGTGAGGTTACTTTCCCTTCAAACACAAAACCTTGATAACCTTCAGGAATCCTATTATCTTTTACTGCACTGGCCATAGTAAGCTTCCTGGGTTGCACTCTTACTGCAGTTAAAGCCACAGCTTGTTCTGTGTTTTCCATCAGGGTCCCGTCTTCACTGAGCGGGTGTGCCCTGATTAACTCTACCGGTTTTCCCTTTAGTTTCCAGCAGTCAGCTTTTAAATGCCCTGCCTTATTGCAATAGAAGCACACAGGTCACTGGGTCTTACTCTTGCACACAGCACCTTCCTTTTTGGCTGGAGGAAGGCCCCCTGTGTCTCCTGCTTTCCTTTCTCTTCAAGGACAGCTTGGGCTCCTATCTTCGTCCCACTCTTTGTCCTTTTCAGATTTTTGGGGATGATTAGGAAAGGTTCTCCCCTGGGAAACTGACTTATAAATTAAAGCAAATTTGCCGAGCCCTCTGGACCTGCTGCTCCCCTACATGGGTCTTTATTGACAATGGAAGAGAGCTTTTAAATTCCTCTAACAGAATTACTTCTCTGAGAGTCTCATAGCTGACCTGTATTTTTAAAGCCCTCAGCCACTGGTCAAAAGCCAGTTCTTTACTTCTTTCAAACTCCAGATAAGTTTGATTGGCTTGTTTTTTGAGGATTCTAAACTTTTGGCGATAGGCTTCGGCCCCGAGGATAGCATTTTTGGTCAGTTCATAATTTGATGAACTGTCATCTGGCAACAAGGAATAAACCTCATGGGCTTTTCCATTAAGCTTGCATTGTATTAAAAGAGACCAGCTGGCCATTTTAGCTGCCTTGCCAATTTCTCAAAAGACACAAAAAACACTTCCATATCTTCCTCATTGAATTTTGGAATTAATTGAGCGAGTTGTAACAATCTTGTACCCAGCCCTGAATTCTGCTCCTCCATATTGCTTTCACTGGGGTTACTCTGTCGCCCCCTAGTTAACTCAAGCCACTTCAACTCTCTCTCCTCGGATTCTTTCTGGAATATTCTTTCTCTCTCTCTCTCTTCTCTCTCTCTCGTTGCTTCTCCTGTCTTTCTTTCTCTCTCTCCAGCCTTTCATTTTCTTCATGTTCCTTCTGGAAGGCTCTCTCTTTCCTCAAATTCAAGTTTCCTCTGATCCAATTGTATCTTTGCTAACAATACCCTGTCGGAGTCTGCTTCTAAGCCTGTTTCTGCCTCTTCAGAGTCAAGAAAAAAATGGTTGGCCACTAGTCTTAGGAGTTCAGACTTCCTAGCCTTGCCAGGTACAGTGATCCCACACTGCTCAGCCATTTTCCGCAACTCCTCTATAGGCAGTGCTTTTAACTTCTCCCAAGTTACTTCACCCTGGCTTGGCGAGCTACTCACTTCAGTTGCAAACATGTTAAGACACAATCGCATACAATCACAAGAAAACCTGTATTAATCTTACTCTTTTTTGATTGGGAACAATTTGGCTTGCAAATTCCAATTTCTCTCGTTTGTCTGTGAGTAAAATTCAGGATGCTAGCACCCAAATTTCTGTTACGACCAGGTGAGAAAGGTGTCTAGGGGCCTTTTACTGTCTTCACCTGGTCTTATTGTAACAGGGTTTAATTTTAAACACACAGTTTTTTGAGCTCCCCCTTTGTGAATCCTTGTTCACAGCTTTCCAACTATAAGGCAAAAAAAATGAGCACACCAGGTTTTCTTAGGTTTAAAGAAGAAAAGTGAAATTTATGAAACCATAAACTTAAACTCTAATCGGTTAACACCTACGGAAACACACTGTGCCCCACGCTAGCATGCATACGTGATACGCACATGCAAATGGGACAGAAAAGAAAAATAAAATGGAGAGGTTTGAGGCAATCTCTGAAAAAGGGTTTTTACTCAGCTTTGAGCTCGCTGTATGGTCCTTGATTGTAGGTAGTCTTGCTTTTTGTTAGGGCCCAGTATTCTTCTTAAACCTTGTTCACTGTAAGAGACTTTGCTCGCTTGGCGTTCATATGTCTTCAATGGTTTCCAAAGCTGGTGACTGCAAGATGAGAGCAGATAGGAGAGAGGTCTTTTCAGTCCAGTAGCAAACAGCCTTCGGAGTTTTAACCCTGTGGCCAGTTCAAATTCAAAAAACTCCAACAGTCAGCCAGTCATGTGACTAAACTGGTCTGACCACGTCTGTTTGTGTATTCGGCCACCTTAGTAGTTAACCTGGAATGCTTCGACGTCTGGTAATCAAAAGGCCATTGTGGATTAAATTGGAGCAGGGAATAGCCCCTTTGTCCTTTGAAGTATTGTCTGTTGATATGATAATGTCTCTCTCCAGCCAAAGTCTCCAATTGGTTTTTAAAGCAAGTTCTTTCTTCACCGACAACAGTTTAAAATCAATGTTCATGTGGCAAAATTAATTTTCATCATTCTTATCAGGTGGGGGGCTTGCCTGACAACTTCCTTGATCATATTATTCACCTTGTCAACCTGTTGATTAGATTATTCATGTGATTTTCTGTGTCTCACAGACAAGCTTTCTCAAGTTTCACGGGCCTAAGTTTTATGCCAACTATCCCCTGATGCCCATACACCAGTCTCCCCTTACAATTCTAAGTTCAGACAGTGCATGTACCCTCTGGAAAAATAAAAATAATGATCCGGATGTTTTTGAAATCTGGTGGAGGTGCAGACAATGTTGCATGATATGAAATGGGACATAATTAATGTAATGAAAATTACTAGATAACTGAGGAGTCCCATTGTATCTTAGGTCGATACTTTTTTTTACTTTGTAAATCCCTGCAACCGTTTGGCCCCTGGTTTCATCCTATCGGTCAAAGGAATGTGCAGTTTTATTGAGAGAGTGACTTGGAAAACGGTTTAATTCCAAATGATAATAATCGAACGGAAAGTAAGCGAATTCACGGGATGAAAACAGGGCGGCGAAGAACAAGGCGGGGAACATAGAGAACCAGTGACATGGAATACAGATGGTTCTGGCCGCATCCTACAAGGCATGGTTTTATAGGAAAGTAAATCTTTCTGGCTACCTAGTGGGAACAAGGCTCTGTCACATTACATTCTGCGAAGATTGATGTTCCATTTAGTTTACAGATGAAACCAATCTTTAATCTTTGCTGTTGGCATCGCAACTTGTGCTGCGAGCGAGTTCAAACACTGTCAATTATGCTGTGGGAGGAAACTGAGGCAGACAGATTGAAATAATTTCATCCACCAGCCTTTATCCTATGTGGCTGTACCTGTCCTGGTCCATTCGTTCTCACTCTTCAAAAAGAGCTGGTACAGCAGTAACATTGAGCACCCTAGTCAAGGATGTATTAGAAAAGCTTTCCATCGCACATTTTAATAATACTGTAATTCAAAAGCAAATGCTCATTGCCTTGCTTCCTGTGACAGATAAGGCACGGTGTTGTAGAGAATAGGGCAAGCTAATGGACTGAATGAATACCTGTCCTCTTACAACTGCCTTTGTGTACAATTAGCCTAGACTTAGCCAGGAAATGTTATTTATTGATATAAAAGCAAAATACTGCTTATGCTGGAAATCTGAAATAAAAACAAGAAATGCTGGAAATACTCAACAGGTCTGGCAGCATCTGTGGAGAGAGAAGCAAAGTTAACGTTTCAGGTCAATGAACCTTCATCAAAACTCATGCTAGTGAATAATGTTATTTATTGACAATGGCTCCCTAAAGCCAACATTAAAAACAAATTTCATCTCCCTCATTATGGCTCCTACTGAGGAACAGCCAGCTCACCGACTCAACAAATGAAAGAAATAGTTTCATTGCCCAGCAGTTGATAACAGAGATCTAAATTGGAATGGTAGGCCCCCACCTGCCAAGGATGAGGCACATTAATTTTGTCATGAATATCGATTTTAAACTGTTACTGGAGTAAGGGGAGGAATTGTTAGACAGATCAGCCGTGGCTGGAAAAAACATTTGCATATTAACTGACGGTGATTGGAAGGACAAAGGACCATTCCCTGACACACTCAACCCACAATGGACCTTGATCACCAGGTATTGTGTATATGAGGTGCATTCCAGAGACTGCTAAGGTGATATAATCCAAGACGTGGTCAGACCAGTTAGACACACAACTAATCTGCTGGGCAATCTGGGTTTTTCTGAATTGTACAAACAGTTTGAACAGAGTGTTTGTTTGCTCCTGAACTGAGAGGATCTCTCCTGTCTGCTCCCATCTCTTTCTCACAAGCCTTTGAATCCACTGAAGACACATGAACCCCAAGAGAGAAAAGTCTCCTACAGTGAACAAGGTTTAAGAAGAATACTGGGCCCCAATGAAAAGCAAGATCTACCTACAATCAAGGACTCTACAGTGAACTCGAAGAACATGACAAAACTCTTCAGATATTGCCTCAAACTTTTCCACTTTATTTTTCTTCTGCTCTTTTCTGTCTCTATTTGCGTATATCGCATATGCATACTCGTGTGGGTGCGTTGTGTATCCGTAGGCATCAACTGATTTAGAGTTTAAGTTCAAGTTTAATAAATTTCAACTTTTCTTTAAACCTAAGAAAACCTGTTTGTGCTGGTTTCTTTGCCTTATAATTGGAAAGCGGTGAACAAGGATTCACCAAGAGGGAGCTAAAAAAATGGTATGTTTAAAATGAAACCCTGTTACGGTAAGATCAGGTGAAGGTTGAAAGGGAACCCTAGACCTCTTTCTCACCTGGTTGTAACAAAGTTCATGAACATTTTAATGTTTAACCGGAGTTTATAATTTATATACAACTAGAATTTACATTTGTACACAATTTACTGTCTGCAATTGGGAAACCTGCTTTCATGAGTTTAGAATACCCATCAAAAATATTTTATCATTGCATAATTCATAGACATTTCAGAACAAATAGGGGACATTCTAGGTCCACATTGTAGCTTGCCACTCTTTACAAAAGAACATATTAAGGGTTGGGCAAAGGGGGCATGAGAGGTAATTCCTGGATTTCTAATTGGGAAGACCCCTTGCCCCCATAACCCATGCCAGAAAATTGGGGCCTATCCCCTCCCAATATGTCCTGTTCTTAACCCCCTGCTCTTAGAATCATAGAATAGTTACAGCACAGAAGGAGGCCATTCAGTCTGCTGCGTCCACTCTTGTTCTCTGGCTCTCGGCACAGTGGTGCAGTGGTTAGCACTGCTGCCGCACAGCTCTAGGGACCCGGGTTCGATTCTGGGTACTACCTGTGCGGAGTTTGCAAGTTCTCCCTGTGACCGCATGGGTTTTCGCCGGGTGCTCCAGTTTCCTCCCACAGCCAAAGACTTGCAGGTTGATAGGTAAATTGGACATTGTAAATTGCCCCTAGTGTAGATAGGTGGTAGGGAATATGGGATTACTGCAGGGTTAGTATAAATGGGTGGTTGTTGGTCAGCACAGACTTGGTGGGCCGAAGGGCCTGTTTCAGTGCTGTATCTCTAATAAATAAAAAGCAACTGAGCTAGTCTTGCAGCCCTGCAAAATGTTTTCTCTTCAGGTGTTTATCCAATTCCCTTTTGAAAGCCACGATTAAATCTACCTCCACCACACTCTCAGGAAGCGCATTCCAGAGTTTTTCCTCATGTCGCCTTCAGTTCTTTTGCCAATCACCTTAAATCGGTGTCCTCTGGTTCTTAACCCTTCTGCTAATGGGAACAGTTTCTCTCTGTCTACTCTGTCTAGACCCCTCATGATTTTGAACACCCCTATCAAATCTCGTCTCAACATTCTCTGACCTAACAAGAACAGCCCCAGCTTCTCCAACCTATTCACAGAACTGAAGTCCCTCATCTCTGCAACCATTCTTGTATATCTTTTCTGCACCCTCTCTAAAGCCTTCTCATCCTTCCTAAAGTGCAATGCTCAGAAATGGACACAATACCCAGTTGAGGCTAAACCAGTGTTTTATCGAGGTGCATTATAACTTCCTTGCTTTTGTACTCTATGCCTTTATTTATAAAGCCTAGGATCCCACTTTGTCAACCTGCTCTGCCATTTTCAATGATTTATGCACACATAGCCCCCCAGATTTTCCCCAGACTAATATTACATGACATACACAATTTCGCTTTCCCCCCGATCAATACTTGGAGACAATCTGTTTCTTGCATCGGAGCTCTGTTTTTATTTACAGAACCACGCTGGCCATGACACAGTGAGCAGTCGGGGCCACTTTCTGGTTCCGCCAGGTGAACATCTTCTTGAGCTCGCCTCTGAAGCTGTCGTGAAGCCAGGCGTAGATGAAGGCGTTGTAACAGGCGGAGCTCATGGCGAACCAGTGGCACAGCAGCTGGATCAGGTTGAAGAACTGCTTGTCGATCAGGTCGATGTCGATGTCTTTGATCACGTTGAAGAGATGGAGAGGGAGCCAGCAGAGGCCGAACACGGCCACCACCAGCACCAAGAGGCGGAAGGTCTTCCTTCGCCTGGCCCGGTCCCACTCGGCTTGGGTTTGGGTGATGTTGCCCGGCACCACGCGGTTCTTCAGCTTGACTGAGATGCGCAGGTAGGACAGTGAGATGACAGAGAAGGGCAGCACGTAGGTGACAAGCAGGGTGCTGTACGCATAGACCAGGCGGGGCTTCTCCATCCCCATCCAGAACTCCTCACAAATGGTCAAATCCTGGTGATAAAACTCTACATAGTAAGTGTGCACTAGAGCTGGGGCTGCCAGGAGACAAGCCAGCAGCCAGATGGCTGCCAGCAGGTAGGCACAGGTAGGGATGGTGAGCCTCCTCTTGAGGGGGTGCACGGTGGCATAGTACCGATCCACGGCTATGACAGTCAGGGTGAAGACCGAGACAAACACAGTGACGGGCTGCATCAGGAACACGAAGTAACACATGAACCTGCCGTAGATCCAGCCCCGCGGCTCAAAGACATAGGCCAGAGTGAAGGGGACACAGGTAGCGCACATTAGCATGTCCGAGAAAGCCAGGTTACCCAGTAGGAAATTGGTGATGTTGTGCATCTTCTTTGTTTTGCAGATCACGTACATTAACAAGTAGTTGCCAAAGATACCGATGAAAACCACCAGCGCGTAGCAGGGAATGATCAGCGGCTTGAAGGACTGGATCAGCTGGATGCCTTTAAACTGAGAGGAGAGATTGCCGAATTCTTGCAGCATGCTCTGTGTAGCGCTCAGATTCTCGGGGCAGCTTTCTATTCCAGGTGATTTCTGTTCCATGGCTTTCTGTCCAGTTACACAGCGTTCCACTCCCACAAGTGTCAAAATTTCTGAGTCTGAAACACTCTATTTTAAAAAAAAAACACAAAAGTCACGTTCTATCCAAATTATTACTCAAATAAACCAACCCCTCTCCCCATCTGACTCTTCACCTCTGCGTTTTGACACCAATCCGATCAGATTGTGAATGAATATTTTAAAAAACCAATTGTTGAAACCTCGACCGTTTCGTTGCGACTTTACATTCTTAAATTTATCAATTTAAGTGAATAACGAAATCTCAGCAACAGCATTTGTTTTCAAGTTAGTGTTTGCAACGGAGGAGACGATCGACCTTGTACCTTCGAAAGGTTATTTCTTTAGCGATCCGTGAATCCCATCTTAATCTCAAACGTGTGGATAGATAAATAATTTCCCTGTCTAGAGTACTTACGGAATTTGTTTCCAATTAGCTGGACTTAATGCGAGGAACTAAATGAATCCCCGAGTCCTTTCTGTTTTTTAAACAATCTGTCTGGTGCCCTCTTTGCAAAATCAGCAAAAGTACAGACAGTGGCGGCGAGTCTCAATCCCACCACCTACTTGCCGGCTTTCTTGATTCGTGTGAATACACTCATGGATAAATCGCAGGAATTCTCCAGTGAAAGGTGTGTCGCTTGACGTTACCAAGACATCACTGGTCTGTCGAAGCTTCACTGTTCTGGTCAATTCCTCCCCACTTTCTCCCTTTAGCCCAGTTGAGCTGTGAGCTGTCAAACGTGGGAATTGTCCCACCGACGACTTGCAAATGTCCTTTGATTAAAAGTACAGGCAATTCCCGGTCTGTTACAATGCGAAGTTTATTGGTGAAAGGTACTAAACATAAAAAAATAAACCATTGGACAGCACCATCATTTCAAAAAGCTATGTAAAAATAAACTGCAAGTGCAGGCGTAGAGAATGCACATTTACAACAAAATGAACATTGGTGAAGCAAAGCCCATTAACATTAACGTTTCATTCTCATTCATATATTACAGGAATTGAAAAACACGGGGAGGGTTTTCCAGATTTTCTAATTTTTGTAGTGGTAATGAATTTTGCATTGTTGCAAGCTTATCCCAAGCTGTAATGGTGCAACCATTGACAAGGGAGAGAATAATGTCGCCTACTCCCATCCCTTCCCACTCCAAATCCAAGGATTGCCCTGTAAATCACATCTATTGCAAATGTGGGTTGTCTTTCAAAAAAGTGTAAACAGATACCAGAGCATGTCTCCAAAAGCTCAGCTCATGTTAAGTTGCACCATGCAGTGCTTCTTGTGGATGTCAACCTCGTCTCAGTTGGTGGCTCTTTTGCTCCGTAATCAGAAGGTTGGGGGTTCAAGGTTCACACTGGAGATTTAGGCACTTAAGCTCGGGTGATACTTCAGTTCAGTACTGAGGGAGTGCTATACAGCTGGAAATGTCAGGGTAGAATTTCCTGTGGGGGGTATAATTAGTAAATTACATCTCAACTTATGCACATTCCTGCTGCCATTTTGCCAAAGTAAATTTACAATTGAATTTCCTGCCAATCTCATTGGCACTGGCTGGAATGTAAAAATCAGTGTAAACAATTGGGGCTCCAAGAAAATGTGGAACTCTCATATATTCTATCTTTAAGTTTGAAATGAGAGTTTCAAGCCTTCTAACCATCATTCATGCACATTAGGCTCAATATGTTTAAGAAATATAATTATGGTAGCTTTTTAATTTTTAAAGCGACTTATTCGATTGCCATAAAAATGCATTCAAAGAAACAGAAAATACAATGCAGATCTCAGTGGGGATAAATAAAAATAATTGCTTTGAAACTTCAGTCAGTTGGATTCAATTCAACAATTGGTAGGCAAGAAGTATTAGCAAGATTGGTCTGGACAAAAGTGGTGATCAACATCCTTTGATTTTGTAAGAGCCACAACTCCGTCCCCCACCTGGAAAGCTTTGAAATCAACAACCCTCCAAGAAGCTGCTGTTTCAAACAGAGACAGTCACATGATCTATCTGCTGCCCCTCCCCTCTCCCACCTGTCCCCTCCCATCCAATAATCTACAAATCTCAGTCTTCAATATACTATATGAATAAGGTTGAAAATTTCAGAGGCTCTGGCCAAATTCTTTCTATCCTCTTTGGAGATAGGGGTGGTGCCAGAGGATTGCAAATGTTATATGCCTGTTTAAAATAGGGGAGAGGGATAAACCCAGCAACTGCAAGCTGGTCAGCCTATCATCAATGGTGAGAAGCTTTTAGAGACAATGGACAGAATTCTAACATTTAGACCCACTTGCAACGGGGGAGACCGGCAGTGAATCGGGAAGCTGAACGTTAGTGGGAAAGGCTCTGATTTTTTTTTTAACACAGCCATCGTATTAGCATCCTGCTTCTAGGTTTCTTGACCAATCAGAGTGGGTGAGCATGATGACTACCCGTACCTGACAGTTGAAGGCTGTCTATTTAACGGGACCTCGGCAGGGGTCAGAATGAATCTATTATAAAACTGACAGCACAGAGAGAGCAAGTACAATGATGGTGGTTCAACGTGGGAATTTATAGGAAAAAGAAGAGAAAGGCTTTGTAGTTTCGCAAGGATGTTTACAAGTTGGTCACTGTGTCAATTTTGTCAGTGTTAATGAACCATAAACTTTATTCTAAAGCTTTGTTGTTCAGTCATCTACACTATTGCCTTTCACCTGCCAAATGACCATCAGCTTTGAGGAAAATGGTATGACCAGAGTAGGCAACGAGTAATGAATTTCAGTGAGCTGGAAAGATAATTGTAGGAATGCTTCGTGTTGGCGGGGGAGTGGGGGTCAGTGGGTTCAGCATTGGTGTGCCACATGGCTTCACAGCCTCTGGTTAGCTAAATTGTGCCTGCATACCTCCATCATGGACATCTCTGGCAGGTGGATGAGCGGCTGCAGGGGCCCCTGTCCAAATCAGGCTCCTCCTCCTGTTCCTCCAACTCCTCTTCCTCCTCCTTTTTCTCCAAAGACGCCGAGCATTTATCACTTTCTTCCTCCTGCAGCTCCAGTCCTCCTTGCTGTGCCATGTTGTGCAAGACACAACAGACATTACCGTTCGGAACACCCTTGCTGGTACATACTGAAGGGCACCCCAGATCTGTCCAGGCACCTGAATCACATCTTCAGCAACCCAATGCCTTACTCATTGACCACTCTTGTGTTCGGTTGTACCTTTCCTGTTTATCATTAGTAGGGTTTCTCACAGGTGTCATCAGCCATGTGCGTAGAGGGTAGCCTGTGTTTGCAAGGAATCATCCACTGACTCTGTTTAAAAGTGCAAAGATCTGTGGGAAATGTGACTTCTGCAGAATGAAGGCATCACGGCAGCTTCCAAGATCTCTTGGACAGATATAAATGATTACCTTCTGATGGTTACATACTAGCTGAATATTGATGGAGTGAATTTCCTTTCAATTGACGAATACTCCTGGATGATCTGAGGACAGCTTGATTGCACCATGTATGCAGTCTATGACTCCCTGCACCTGTGGGAATCCAGCCATTGCAGCAAAATCCAAGGGCCCTTTGTTCTGACTGGCCTCATCAGTAGCAAAGTGAATGTAAGTGGCTATCCTGGCAAAACATGGCATTGGTCACCTGGGATATGCATTTGAGCACAGCCGATTGTGAAATCCTGCAGATGTCACCAGAATCCTGGGAGCAGCGAAGGTGCAGAAATTCAGGGCTATGATGACCTTGATGGCTATTGGCAATGTATGCCCAACTGACCCAGTTGGATGTAGGTTTCATTCCAGAAGGCTGCAGATGTCAGCAGCAACCTGCTGAGAAAGTCTGAGTCTCCTGAGGTACTGTTGCTCAGTCATATCCAGAAAGCTGAGCCTCTGTGTATATACCCTGTGTTCGGGGTATTGCCTCCTTTGAACAGGAGCTCTGTGTTCAGCCCCTCTGTCCTGTGGAGCAGCATGTGGCTGCAGAGGAGGCTTTTCCTGCTGCTGTTGGTATTGGTGTTGCTGCTCCTTTTGTTCTTCATCAGAGGTCCAAGGTAGAACTGCATAAGCTGCTCCCATGCTACTGTGAAGGTTGACAGCTGGGCAAATTAAAATCAAAAAAGTCCAAGGTAGTAGAAATGACCCCTAAATGTTGGAAATCACCTCTAAAGCAGTGAAAGCACTCTCTCAGAACAAGTCCTGTGAGTAAAAGCCTTTCACTTCTGCAAGGAAGCAGCTGCCATAGTTCAGTAGTTAAAGGCTTTCCAGCCTGTCAATTTCACAGCCCTGTGCTCTCACCTTGCTGACTCTGGTGAGTTTCAGAGAGCTCAGGAAACCCATGCACTGGCAGTTAAACACAGAATGCAGGGCTAAATCTTCAATGAACTGCCACTGTCTGTCCCTTTGGTGTTTCCTGCACGTCTTAAATATGCACCAGTTAAATCCTGAAGTCAGTGGGGTCAAGTCGAGCTTCCGACACACCGGCATTTTTTCCATCTTTGACCCCCCCGTATGCACTGGCACGTGCCCTCCCCCTCCCCCCAGCTCACAGGTTAAAATTCTCCACAATAATCTGGGACGCAATTAATTGACGTCTAGAAATGTATGGGCTCATAATTAACGTCTGCTCCAATTTGTTAAAGGCCAATAATGATTGTCTAACTGATTGAGTACTTTAATGAAGTAATGGGGAGAGTTGATGAGGGTTGTGTGGTTGAAGTGTTTATGGACTTTCAAAGACGTTTACCATATTGCAACATCGTAGACTTGTTAGTAAAACTGACGTCCATGGGATTTAAGGGACAGTGGCAACATGGATACAAATTGGCTAAGGGACACAAACCAGAAAATAGTGGTGAACTGTAGTTTCTCAGACTGGAGGGAAGGATACGGTGGTGTTTCTGAAGGGTTGGAAATAGGATCACGGCTCTTTTTGATATATATTAATGATCTGGACTTGGGTATACAGGGCATAATTTCAAAGCTTGCAGATTATTGGAAACGAGGAGAATAGTAACAGACTTCAGCAGAACATAGACGGGCAAAATGGGCAGGCACATGGCAGATAAAATTTACCGCAGAGAACTGTGAATGATACGTTTTGATCGGAAGAATGAGGACAGGAAATATGAACAAAATTGTACAATTTTGAAGAGGGTGGTGGAACAGAGGGTCATGGGTTTAGTATAAGGACCTGAAAGGGTTAATGTTGAAGACAGTGAGAGCAACCCTTCCCACTGTAGTGATGATGATGTAAAAGTCACATGGTAATGGGTTTTTGAAGAAGAGAGTAGCAGCATGATGGAGGCTTGTGGAGAGTGTAAATAGAGATGTGTAATTAATAATTAGTTGACCTTATCCAGACTCAGAGACTTTATCAACAACGCCCTAACTATGCTATAACTACAACAACAACACACAACAATGGGGGTAAATGTGCACAAATATTTGAAGGTGGCAGTGTAAGTTGAGAAAACTGTCAGAAAAGCTTATGGGATCCTTGGCTTTATTAATAGAATACAAAAGCATAGAAATTATGCTAAACCTTTATAAACCACTGGTTAGGCCACAGTTAATATTGCAGCCAGTATTTTATCCGGGCGATGGGGGTCTTGATCTCTGGCAAAAGGGCTGGCAAGAACCCTGCATCGCTCCTCCTGTGGGAGGACTGCTGAATCAAGTGCCAATTAGGCACCTAACTGGGCAGTGGCAGGCCTTCCACGGGATCAAGGACCCCGGTGATGAAAATCCTGCCCTCTGAGAATTGCTGACCTATCAGAGGCCATCAGCTTTTTAACTAAGCAGCGGCACTGAGGAGGTGGAGGCTTCTGACGGTGGAGCACCCACCCGAGGCCTAGGAGTGGCACTGGACCCAGGCCCCAGGTAAGTCAGGACGGAGGGGTCTCGCGGGGCGGGGGTGCAGGAGAGAGAGGTGTAGGGGGATCAGCAGCAAGGGAAGGGGGACGGATCTCAGCCGCCCCACCACCCTTTCCCGATGCCTGGTTCCTCATTCAGGCACTAATTGCCTTTTAGCAAGGGAGCCTCTCCCCACCACCACCAGCAAGCAGCCCACATGGTTTTCCTTGCCACGCTCCCTGTGCGGCGACAGGCCTGCCTGCCGCTGGGCTAATTGAGGCGACAGTGCGCTGAGACCCTTAATTGGGCATTAATTGCCCACTTTAGTGCCTCAATTGGCGGCAGGGCAGGAAGGCCGTTCACAGGCCTTCCCATTCCAGACTTAATCCCCTTCCCCCTGCCACCATCCCACCCGATTACGTGCTCTCCCTGCCTCCAAACCTGCTGCAGAGCATAAAATTCCCCCCATTGTGTTCAATTCTGGGAAACACACTTTAGAAAGGATGTCAAGGCTTTTCAAAGGGTGCAGAAGAGATTTACTAATAATGAGGAACTTCCGTTATTTGGAGAGAATGGAGAATCTGGTGATATTCTCCTTCGAGCACAGAAGATTAACAAAAGATTTTATAGAGCTGTTCAAAATGATAAATAGTTTTGATCGAGTGAGTAATTGTTTTCAGTTGCAGAAAGGACAGTAACCAGAGGACACAGATTTAATGTCATTGGCGAAAGAACCAGAAGCGACGTGCAGAAACATTTTTCTACACAATGAGTTGTGATCTGGAATGCATTACCCGAAAGGAAGCAGATTTAATACTAACTTTCAAAAGAGAATTGGATAAATACTTGAAGGGAAAAAAATACAAGGTTATGGGGAGAGAGCAGGGGAGTGGGATACATTAGATAACCTCTACCAAAGAGCTGGCACAGGCCCGATGGTACTAATGGCCTCCCGTACTGTATAATTCTATGATCTTGTAATTGCAGGAAATTTGCACGTATGGCACTTGAGCCTCGGTTGGGGTCATTATAGTGAGTCGAGGTGTATTTGGGTGCAAAGTTTGACATATGGGTATGAAAGATAAAGGAAATTCAAGTGCAGCATAATTACATGCGTGATGCATTGGCATGCATGTTTCCTAGAACCTTTCACGATGAGCATTTGCTTTACGCCCCTATTGAATCTATAGCCTTTCTGGCACATGTGGGTCAGTGTCAGCCTACAATATGCATTTACCCATCAAGACCCCTGAATGAGGCAAGTTTGTTGACCTTGTTAAAGTAAGTATTTTGTTTTCCTTTACAAATTGCATCATTTTTTTGGGAGGGTAATAAAATATACAGTTGATTTTGATTTATTTTCTGATACATTTGCGTGTTTGTTTCTCAACTGCAATTAAGAGCAGAGTTCAGAAGAAAGTAGGCAAAGATTTTGTACTAAAATACTGACCCATCCAATGTTGATCTTATTTAGGTTCAGTATCTTGTGTGAACAATGAGATGTTCATTGCTGGTTTTTATATTCGGATGCTGCAGTCTAGCTAGGGCTTCATTTCACTAGTTGGTACAGATCCATCTTAATTAGTGATGAAACATAACAATTCAGTGGAAGCTGTTAATCTGCTCTAAATAGCTGTCTGTTTCTAATTTTTGAAACTGAGAAATTTTGAGGGGATTGCTTTGGAATATATCCCTGCTGACATATTCTCTGTCTGCAACAGGCTTCCAACCTCTTTTTTTTTGCATTTTTATGTGCTTTTTCTTGCAGCTGACTGTTTTATTTGCACGTGACTTGCTGTAAAGACCAAAATTCAGTATGGTATTTGTTTTCTATTTTTGTTGCTTTTGTTTGGTGGCTTTAATGGGTGAAGATTAAGCTGATGATTTCAGTGTAGCAAAGTGATAGACCTGTTCTTTGTAGATAAATTTATGATGTTCCTGTCATAAGTGCACAACATAAGAACATAAGAACTAGGAGCAGGAGTAGGCAATTCAGCCCCTTGAGTCTGCTCTGCCATTCAATACGATCAAGGCTGATCTCATCTTGGTCTCAACTCCACTTTCCTGCCCATTCTCCATAACCCTTCAACCCATTATTAATTAAAAATCTGTCTATCGCCTCCTTAAACTTGCTCTATGTCACGGCATCCACCACACTCTGCGGTAGTGAATTCCACAGACTCATGACCCTTTGAGAGAAGTAATTTCTCCTCATCTCTGTTTTAAATCTGCTACCCCTTATCCTAAAACTATCACCTCTCATTCTGGATTGCCCCACAAAAGGAAACATCCTCTCTACGTCTACTTTGTCAATCCCCTTAATCATCTTATACACCTCAATTAGATCTCCTCTCATTCTTCTAAACTCTAGAGAGTAAAGGCCTCAACTGCTGAATCTCTCTTCATAAGACAAACCCCTCATCTCTGGAATCAATCTAGTGAACCTCCCCTGAACTGCCTCCAATGCGATTACATCCCTTTTCAAGTAAGGGGACCAAAACTGTACGCAATACTCCAGGTGCAGTCTCACTAATGTCTTGTACAGTTGCAGCAACACTTCACTACTTTTATATTCTATTCCTTTAGCAATAAATGCCAAAATTCCATTTGCCTTCCTTATTACCTGCTGCACCTGCATACTAGTTTTCTGCGATTTATGCACGAGGACACCCAGATCCCTCTGCACCGAAGCACTCTGAAGTTTCTCTCCATTTAGATAATAATTTGCCTTTCAATTCTTCCAACCAGAATGGGTAACCTCACACTTATCCACGTTAAACTCCATCTGCCAAATTTTGGTCCATTCAACTAACCTATCCACATCCATTTGTAAATTTCTTAATTCTTTATTGCACCTTACTATCTCACCTATTTTAGTGTCATCTGCAAATTTGGCTATAGTACCTTCTATCCCTGAATCCAAGTCATTAATATAAATTGTAAATAGTTGGGGCCCGAGGACTGTACCCTGTGGCACCCCACTAGTTACATCTTGCCAACCAGAAAAAGACCCATTTATCCCGACTTTCTGTTTTCTGTTCATTAGCTAATCCTCTATCCAAGCTAATAAATTGCCCCTAACCCCATGTGATCTTACCTTGTGTATTAACCTTTTGTGCGGCACCTTATCAAATGCCTTCTAGAAGTCCAGATATACTACATCTACAGGATCCCCATTATCCACTTATCTTGTTACATCTTCAAAGAGCTCTAGCAAATTAGTCAAACATGATTTACCCTTCATAAAACCATGCTGACTCTGATGGATTGCATTTTGACTTTCTAAATGTCCTGTTATTACTTCCTTAATAATGGATTCTAACAATTTCCCAATGACAGATGTTAAACTAATTGGTCTATAGTTTCCTACTTTCTGCCTCCCTCCCTTTTTGAATAAGGGCGTTATATTAGCATTTTTCCAATCCACTGGAACCTTTCCTGCATCCAGGGAATTTTGGAATATTATTACCAATGGATCCACTGTCTCCGCTGCCACTTCCTTTAAGACCCTAGGATGTAGGCCATCAGGCCCTGGGGACTTGTCTGCCTTCAATTCCAATAGTTTGATCTCAGTACTTTTTCCCTAGTGATGATGATTGTTCTGAGTTCATCCCTTTCTATGACCTCTGCATTACCTGTTACTATTGGGATGGTACTAGTGTCCTCCACCGTGAAAACGCAGGCAAAATACTGATTTAGTGTCTCCGCCATTTCTTTGTTCCCCACTATTAACTCCCCAGTCTCATCCTCCAAGGGACCAACATTCACTTTAGCTATTTTCTTCCCTTTTATATACTTATAGAAGCTTTTGCTATTTGTTTTTATATTTTGCGCTTGTTTTCTTTCATAATTTACCTTTGCTCTTTTTATTACTTTTTTAGTAACCCTTTGTTGATCTTCAAAAGTTTCTCAGTCTTCCAGCCTGCCACTGGCCTTTGCAATATGGTATGCCTTAGTTTTTGTCTTTGTGTTATCCTTAACTTCTTTACTTAGCCAAAGGAAATCTTTCTCTATTGTCGAGTAAAACAGCATGCAAATTTCAACTGGAGAAATACCAAATGTTTCTGACTTATTGGCATTAGATATGTCAAAAGCACAGGATTACCATTATTAGCATATTATATTTAGGCTGCAAAACAGCACTGTAGATCCAGTTAAGTTAAATATGGTTCAATGAAAGAGAACAATTTTACAAGAAAGAATGGGTACCTTGTAATCACAGAATAACAGAATCATGGAATTGTTACAGCACAGAAGGAGGCCATTCAGCCCATTGTGTCTGCACCAGCTCTCCCAATGAGCATTTCACCTGGTGCCATTGCTCCTCCTTCTCCCCGTAGCCCTGCACATTCTTCCTTTTCATATAACAGTCTAATTCCCTTTTGAATGCTTCAATTGAACCTGCCTTCACCACATCCGGGCAGTGCATTCCAGACCTTAAACACTCGCTGCATTAAAAAGTTTTTCCTCGTGTTGCTTTTGCTTCTTTTATCCATTACTTTAATTCTGTGCCCTCTTGTTCTTGATCCTTTCACGAGTGGGAACAGGTTCTCTCTACTTACCCCTCCTGATTTTGAATACCTCTATCAAATCACCTCTCAGCCTTCTATTCTCCAATCTATCTTCAAAACTGAAGTTCCTTATCCCTGGAACCATTCTCATGAATATTTTCTGCACCCTCTCGAATGCCTTCACATCCTTCCTAACGTGCGGTGCCCAGAACTGGACACAATACTCCAGATAAGGCTGAACTGGTGTCTTATACAAGTTCAACATAACCTCCTTGCTCTTGTACTCTACAGCCCTATTAATATAGACCAGGATACTGTATGTTTTATTAACCACTCTCTCACTGCCTGGGAGTTCAACTGGGAAATATAATCCCTGATATAAAATACACACAAATATGCATATAACTGTACACACTTTATTGCTGACATGGACTTTGGTTCAGATTATGTCATAAACACGACGTAACACGCGGAATAAATTATTATGCACTACACAATTATTTATTAATGTTTCAACAGTCTCAGCTGTTATTATGCTTTGTAAAGGCATCCATTGATCACAGACTCCCCAGTTAACCTAAGGCTAAACCATTACTTTAAGGCAATCTTCTGTTTACTGCAGTTCTCAGTTAGCCTTACTAACAGTTCCACCACTGGCTTCATCTGGTCATTCACTCAGCTTCTGGCTTTTGTTGGCTGCCTTTCCATATTGGTCTTCGCTGGAATGGCGATGCCATCACATCTTTTGGTTGCCTTGCCATATCTGATTTCATGACATGAGACCAGATCGTACCTGATGCCAACTCCCCAGTCCACCCCAGATAAAAGGATCAGAAAATCCAATAAAGAGTTCAAGAAAACTTTCTTTTCCCAGAGAATAGTTATAATGCGGAACTCTCTATCACAAGGAGTAGTTGAGGTGTATGCAATAAATGCCTTTAAGGGGAAGCTAGCTAAAAGCATGAGGGAGAAAGAAATAGAAGGATTTTGCAGATAGATGAAATGGGGTGAGAGGAGACTTCTATGGAGCAAAACACTGACACAGAATTGTTGGGCCATAAGGACTGTTTTTTTGTTGCTGCAATTTCTATGGAATTCTATGCTGCAATTCAAAAATAAGAACAGAAACTGTTGGAAATGCACAAGGGAAATCAGCGTGTGAAAAAGGAAAAGACAGAATAATATTTTGGGTGAGGCCCTATATGACTCTTTATAGTCATGCCCAAAACAAAGAAAACCAATAGAAGAAAAGAATACGAACATACGAACTAAGAGCAGGAGTAGGCAATTCAGCCCCTCGAGCCTGCTCCGCCATTCAATACCATCATGGCTGATCTCATCTTGGTCTCAACTCCACTTTCCTGCCCATTCTCCATAACCGTTCAACCCTTTACTAATTAAAAATCTGTCTATCTCCTCCTTAAATTTACTCAATGTCCCAGCATCCACAGCACTGTGGGGTAGTGAATTCCACAGACTCACGACCCTTTGAGAGAAGTAATTTCTCCTCATCTCTGTTTTAAATCTGCTACCCCTTATCTTAAAACTATGACCTCTTGTTCGAGGGTTGCCCCACAAGAGGAAACATCCTCTCTACGTCTACTTTGTCAATCCCCTTAATCATCTTATATACCTCAATTAGATCTCCTCTCATTCTTCTAAACTCTAGAGAGTAAAGGCTGGCGAATACAAATATATTAATGACTACAACAAGGCAGCAAATGAATTTAATAGCCCCTGTAAAAAAAAATTGCATAGAATTACATAGAATACAGGGCACACAAATGGGCCCAACTATTAAAAGCTTGAAACATGGGAAAAACACTGGATGTCTTTTTACAACCTGACACAGTTTACTTTTATGTATCATGCAAAATTTCTCACCTTCTTCCAAGTTTTGTAAAATGCTTACAAACTACTAGCTTTCAGGTTATTCACAGAGGGAGCTGTTAAAATGTATAACACAGGAAGGATTTGAGCAAGTTACATATGAATAAATGATATAATTCAGCATCAGCTTAGGTAGGACTCACAATAATGTCTGCACTGTAGCCATGCGTCAGATACATAAAATGTACTCATTACAGCGATGGGAACTAACATTAAAAGCTGTTGCAAGGAATTTTGATGTCACATTGGATCCAGAGAGAAGTGCATCATCAGAAACTGTCGAGGCAGAAATTACATTTTCACACCAGTTCCCCGCACACTGCAAGAAAAAATGTCAATTTTGTGTCTGAATACATCAGGCATTCCCAGGCCCTGAAACAGGACTGAAACAGGCCCTGACAGAGGATAAAACCAACCCTCTCATACCTCAACAATGTGTCTTCATAACAGCCTTAGAATGTTGCCTCTGTGCCACGGGGACATTTTCATGTTCCATACCAGCTGCCTTTGTAGTCTTTGTAAACTTACTATCAACTAATGCCAAGTAATTGCCAGTTTTGTGCTCATGGACCCATGACAACTGGGAACTGGTTTGAAACTGCCTGAATTCATTTTATTTAGTAATTTTACAGCTGAAAAAAAAAAGCAACTTCTATTACAGGGTTCAGGGCTGAATTCCAATTGAGTGTATAATTTTAAGTTAGCCCACTCAATGGGAATCTGATAGGATCAGATCACCCAGCAGTTTTACACCCTGCTGGATTTTACTTTTTATTTTTACATAGAAGTCACTTCGTTTGAAGGGTTCTGTTATACACAAAATTCTTTATTTTTCAACCAAAATTCTATGAGCTCCAGCCCTATATGCTAGTTTTTTTTTCTACTGAACACTAGCAAAAAAAAAATGATTCCTGTGGCTTTTGAAGCATCTTAAAGTTTAAAGTATAACTAAAGAATAGGATTGAACAGATTTTAGTATTGCCTGGTCTTAATGTCTGCAGTGATCTTGCAATTATTATCATTCATTCATTCTTGACTTCCCTCATTATCTTCTCTATCTGCTGTCGATTCTTCCTTCTTTTGATTCTAAAATTTTTGTAATAATAAAGCACTGCTGTTCCTCTTTAAGAAATGTTCCCAGCAGACATCCTCAATGCATTTTTGTAAAGTTCACAGTGTAGGTGTGGAAGTGTGTTCCCTATTCATTATTGGCTCACGTAAGGATTAAGGTCTTGTAGCACATAGTGAATTCACAAGTGGAGACAAGTGAAAATAAGAACAGATTGAACTGTAATATATTTCTAAATCTTTGCAAGACCACACCATAAACAGGTGAATGCAGATTTTTTTTGGTAATTATGATATTTAATTAACAGCATTAGATAAGAAAATGTATTTATTTTCGGGAAATGATCGAAAAACAATTACTTCACTGTGGAAATATTTTACAACCTTCTTAACCTTTTTCATTGGACATGCACATCCATATCTTCTTTGCAACACTGACTAGTTACGCGAATGCTTTGGGAGATCGCCTAGTATTCCAAATGAACATTGTACACCTATGACAGCTTGCATTTATAATAGCATCTTTAGTGTAGTAAAATGTCCCAAGAGATTTCACCAGAGTATATTCAGACAAAAATTGACACCAAACCAAGGAGGGAAGCACTAGGACAGGTGACAGGTAGCATGCCATGTTAACTCAGAAAACTTTCAAAATGTGGCTGAAAATTGCAAACCTAACTTAGTGACTTGCAAAATGTGCTCAACATATAACAGCAGATGGAAGAAGGCGGTTTAAGCTCGAGTCAGAGCATGAACTTTAAGCCAATCGGGCTTCACTCATGGTTGATGTCACCTAAGCCTTCTGTTTAGATCAGATAGTGTAATCAATTCATGCTTTCCATTATTATGTACATATGTGACTAGACTACACATGAATGATTCTGTTAAAAATTGAAATTGTTAAAAAGCTGCCATTTCTAATCAAATTAGTGGTGCTAAATGCTACCCTAAGTTCAATAACTCACACTAAATCCAGCCTCCTTAAAACCGCTTGTTCTTTCCCTCCTCACATATATGCACACACACATATGGTACATGCAGCTCTTGTCTCCTTCTCACTCATATAAAGAATACTGGTCTCAGCAAACCCATCCCTCTTGAGTTAGAAGTAATTTTTCCAATGTCTACAAACTCAATAAATATGACACCAGTTTGGAGTTGAATGTATTATGAATGGGATTCCATTGCGTGCGCTCCCAATCTTCATTCATCTCCCAATTTCCACTTTTATTCATGCTTCAAGACTAATTTAAAAGTTTCACTTGCTGTGAAAGATTAATAAGTGTTAAAATTATACTCACTGTGAAATGATTACATAAAAGACAACGGCAGATGAAAATTTCATGCATGAGGGATGTGCCACCACTTGTTTCTCCGAGAGAAAATTATGACTCAGCACTCGAAGACTTATGTTGGCATGCTTCATGAACATTCTGTCACTATTTCATAACATATCCTTGCATTCCCCCAGAATGTTCTGAAAGCTATAGCTATTGAAGCGATACATTAACATTTTAGTGGGAATGTTGCTCAAATGGGAAGAATTATATTTGTTTTTCTTCAGTATATAATAAATGTTGAATTCAGCACTGTATGTTATATGTGGTATTTCTGCTTCCATAATCAGGCACCATAAATCCATCATTGCTTACTCACTTCCGCTTACTCTAAACTCTAATAGTCCTTATTATGTTGGGTTACACTACATAACATTGGCCAGGATTTTGTGATTGTAATGACAATGAAACTGTTAGCACCCACTGTCATAACTGTGTAAAACTGGCAGCAACTTCTGGTATCTGCATACGTGCAGTTAAACACGGAAATCTAGAAGTTGCTGTCAATGATACCCTGCTGCTCCATAGGGTACACTATTGCAATCTTCACAGATGCAATCAACAGAGAATCACTGATTCAACACAAACTTCAATTTTTTATGCACTATTCTTACTGTAAAATCCAGAAAACTGTTGAACCTTGTTCAATTATAAGCAACTGAATTTTTAAAGGTGTATTAAGTCATAATGACTGCTGAACAACTTCTCTGACCCTGAAAAACTATTTTTACAAATGTGGAATGTCATTCATCTTTAAATATATTTTTTTAAAGTTAGTTTATGATATTCCAGCTTCTCCCTTAATCCATGAGTATGTCACAATCTATATTTTGCTTTCTGTATAATGATTAAAATGTTAATTATTTTCCATGCTTTTTTTACTTTCTGCTTTGCTGTCTGTGAAAATTCTTCAATCTAATTGGCTGATCAGCCTGCCTGCTGCCTGCCCTGTTGTTAGACAATACAGATCCTCCCATAAATTGTGCCAAGTTCAAAGTGACATCAGAATGGAGGAAATCTATGCTCTGGAGCTGACTAAATCTTTGTGGACAGCTTTTTTCAAGATGCTGTCCCTTTGCTGCTGACCGCAAAATCCAGGCGAATGGATGGTTAGATGGCAATTCCAACCTCTGTTACTTTTGACCACTTCACTCGTATTGTCATTTCACCTCGGGAGCAAGTTCAATCTGAAAAAGTAGGAACAAAATACCCTTCTATTCGCTGGCTAGTGCAGATAGTAGAACTGCCACAGGTTTGTCGATCTCACTTAGAAGCTTAAAGAAAGAAAGAAACTGTTCCGACAATGGAATAGTCACGGTTTTGCTATAAAGAATGCTCTGAGCCTAATTTTTTTTTCTTTATTCATTCACGGGATGTGGGCGTCGCTGGCCAGGCCAGCATTTATTGCCCATCCCTAATTGCCCTAGAGAAGTACATCATCAGGGAAATAAAAGGATGCTCAACAATCCAGCTGAAACACCTGGCTTAGCAATATTTACTGCTATCATTGACTACCAAGTGAAGAATTATTCTCTACTCTTCAAGTTTAAGTCGTTTAGTCATTTGGTAGTACAGAACTTGAGTATTGCTGAAAATAGAGATATGTTGTCAAAGCTTTTCGTCTTGCACTCATCGGGACAATCCGCAAGAATACCAATGTACTCTCTTCTCATACAATATAAAGTTGTTGTTTCCCCTTACGTTGGTATTCTTGTGGATTGTCCTGATGAGTGTAAGCCGAAAAGCTTCAACAACATGTCTCTTTTTTCAGCAATACTTAAATAATTTACTTGTGTAGTATGAACAAGTCAGATGTGCTTTCTCTTTATCACATGATCCAAAGCATATAAGACAACAGACATCTGCCAGCAAGTTACAAGACAGGATGGCAAAATGTACAAGTGAAAAATTATATTAATTATAGGAGTTTATTCAAAACTTACTCCAAATTTGAATAATGGTAGTGTCCTTCCTCATGTTTCTGGCTTGCTCATATCAACCATGATTATTTCTGAGTTCTCAGCAAAAACAACTGAAAGAAAGACAGCTGATGTAACCTTTCAGAGCACATTAAAAAAGGGAAGGCACTATTTTTAAACATTGCACTTTCGCTGGGGATTCATGCCTGGCAGCAATGCTTATTAGACATTTGGCGCTGACATTTGAATTTACAACCGTTTAAATTAATGATTGGAAAACTGCATGCAGCGTGCCTCCAAATATCAAATGGGCACGACAGGAAGGACAAAGTTGGAAGGCTGCCCCTAAAGATTGCACTGGGAAATTTGCCACTGTTTGATGTTAAATTTGTCACACATGTAACATACTGTAAACAACCACTTGAATACAGTAATCTAATTTTGTTAAGGAAAATTACTTCAGAAAAGGTTGATGAGTTAATTTTCTACCTTGTGTTTGATATGTTATACAAAAACGACCAAATTCTGGTTACTTTCACTATCCTAAAACATGTTTCCCTAAGTGTTTTCTTCATAATAATTTTCCATTACAAACAGCAAGACCTGGTACTTTTTGAAAGGTTTAGAAATTACTTGCAAAAGTGGATGCTCTAATTTGTAGCCTGCTACCTTGTGTCTCCTCATGAAACTGATAGATCTGGAAACCTTCATAAACTGAAGGTTTAGGTTTCTCTCAGAGACATAGGCCATGAATGGAAAACAAGGCTACAAAGGTTTGATTTTATTTTTAACTAGGAAATTTGGGTGTAAATTAGCACTGCCACTTGTGCATCTTTAAAGCACTTCCCCTGAGTTTCCTCATGTTTTTAAGCCTTCTTGCTGAGTACCCACTGCCTGCTGTTGCATATACCAGAATGAGTGTCAGCGATGTAGCTGTTATGAGTTTCCTAGATTTACACTGCTAATGCACCCTGAGTAACTTTGATTGAGAGTTATGTGGCGTAATGGCTGGTACAGTGGAAATGAATAGTTCCTAACACAGAAGTGTCTTGAGTTTTTGAATACAATTGGGAAATGCTTTCCAAAGCATTTTATTTTTCCTATTCTGTCTACAAACACCTACATTTTCTTCTCATAGGGTCAGACCACAAACATATTTTTGAACCCCTCACCCTCTACCTACAGTCTGGGTTCTAAGGAGTTGATAATCACACGCCCTGTGGGAATGTGCCATTATAGTGGAGGAGGAGAAGAACCATAGGATGAAACAAAGGAAACTCAGGCAGCATTTACTGAAAGAGGCATCAAGGCATGTCAACATTGAAAGCCTTCTCTCTCCTGTGGAACAAAGTCTACCTTTGACAGCACAACCTTACCTCCTTCTCCCCCACTTTCAAATCAAGGGCATTTCCTCAAACCATGACTTGTCCTACCAAATGGCAACACATCAGCTCTCTTTGTCCTTACATGAACATGCCAATCACTACCACTTGATTGAAGACTTCAGCACCAGGTAAGTTCACCATTTCCTTTATGACTCTATCCATTAATAAGAAAGTACCAGGTTAGAGCACATTCCATTTTATTACAGTAAATTCTAAAATGCACACAATCAACTTACTCTTACTTAACACCGTGCTGTTAGGTGCCCACACCATCCCTGTTCCTACACATTCCCCTGCTTCTTCTAGGTGAGATCTGAGGGCCTGGATGCAGGAGGTGGTTGGCTGCTCATGCTCTACAAAAAGATTAAGGGATTGAGGAGGCCTTGCCTCATGGCAGCTGACTCCTAGCAGGGAAACACCGCTGGCTACAACTCTGGATCTTGCTCTTGGGCAGCCTGGTTTTGCCTTCCATGGTCCACTGTTTTTTTTGCTATGAGGGGGTAGTTCCTTAAAGAGAAAAAAGAAAGACTTGTATTTATATAGTGCCTTTCATGAACACCAGATGCCCCAAATCGCTTTCGAGCCAATGAAGTACTTTTTGAAGTGTTGTAATGTAGGAAACGTGAAAGCCAATTTGTGCACAGCAAGGTCCCACAAACTGTAATGTGATAATGACCTGTTTTTGTGATGTTGATTGAGGGATAAATATTGGCCAGAACACTGAGGAAGAACACCCCTGCTCTTCTTTGAAACAGTGCCATGGAATCTTTTAGGTCCACCTGAGAGGGCAGAAGGGGCTCGGTTTAAATTTTCATCCAAGAAGATGGCACCTCCAGCAATGCAGCACTGATTTTCATCTAGAAGATGGGAACCACCATTAGAAAACTAAGGTTTGTAAAATATATTTACCTGAACATGGAGTTGGGAGGAGCACCTACACTTTAATTTGTACCAAATGTTTGAGTGATTGGTTTTCTTTTTTTAAATGGACAGATAGTGAAGTATAATTTTTACAGAAGGCTATTAAAGCTGTTTAGGATATTGCCAGCGTAAATCATTACATATGATAAATGATCAATAAGCCATACCAAGTCACTGGGTGTGTAACTGATTGGTTATCTCTATGTGTGAATGAGCCCAGTCAAGCATCTTGTTTAAACTACATGCTGCATGGCATTGGTGGGGATCGGTGGGAGGGGGGGTGGGGTGCAGTGTTGGGGGAAGTGGATTTTATTCTAAAAGTTTACAGCAAATCCTGTCTTTTGATCTTGATAAGGTGGACATTTTCTTCTGCAGAAGTAGATTGATTATGCTCTGTTAAGCACAAAATTGATGCAATCAGCACTACATATCTACAAGATGTTGGATACAGAGATCAAGGTTGGTGAGGAGAATTCCTCGGGCTGAATTTTATCAGTGTCTGCGGCGGCTGCTGTGAAGACAGTGGCCTCTTGACACGGTGCTGCCGCCGCACAACCCCCACGATATTACGCCCAGGGGCTCATTTAAATGGCAAGGGCGGAGCGGCTGCCCCCGATGACGTAGAGGGAGTGGCTGCCACATCCCCAGCAACGGCGTCCTGTGCCACCGCACAGGCGCCAGCGCCATTTTTAAAGGGCTTCAAGCCCTTCAGGTTAATATAAATTTTTTAAGCGTTGCAACAACATGTCATTGAAATAAAACAATAAAAGATGTGGGCCCTTTCCCAACCCCCACAATGGTGTTTTAATTATCCAATCTGATGGAAATGTACTTTGCTTCCAGCATGAACTTCCCCCCCACCCAACCTCAACATATTTGCCCTTCAACCCCTTCCCAGCATCCCCACAACCAATAAAAAGTGTTTTAGTTGCTCCCCCCCCCCCCCCCCCCCCACTGACCTGGAAATTAAACATCTCCCCCCTCCCCACCACTCTGTATGGAGTTCCGAAGGCGTGCAAGTTGCGACCGGTGGCTGTAAAACCGGCGTGGGACGGCCACCGGGAGCTGGTAAAGAGATTGGCATTTATTTTGCATAACTTCAATATTGAAATGAAGGCCCCACTGCTTGGCGACAGGGGGGACGCACTGAGGCCTCGCCTCCGCTGCTAATATGCAGCGGGGCCTTCCCAGCGTCGTGGGTCGTGGCACAAGCATTTTACGGCCTCCCTGTCATGATCCATGATGCCAAGCGGCTGGTAAAATTCAGCCCCTAGATTATAAAGGTTGTAAAAGAATTGAAAGTAAATGTGACAACTAGAGGCAGGGCTATGAAATACGTAATTGTGACAGGAGAGAGAGCGAGTGACGGGACGATAAAGTGAACAAGGGCAGAAAGTACAGCAAAAGACTGAGAATGACAAAGCAGGAAGAAATTAAAGTAGGAAGACAAGGATAAGACAACAGAAATAAAAGAGAACAGAGGAAAGTGCATCATTGAGTTTAATAGCACCATCAGTGACAGAATTGCAATATAAACAAATTATCAATGACGCATTAAATCTTATTTCCAGTATCATCTAATTACACAGTATTATATTGATTTTTTAAGTACAGCTAGACTAATTACATTTCCTTTCCTAAATAGTGATTTAAAGAGACAGTACATCTACAGAACAGATTACTGTGCAATCTTAGAAACAGAACATGTTGGACATATGCAGCATCTGCAAAGAGAAAAGACAGGTTCAAATCTCAGGCAAGCCTTTTCTTCAAAATTGAAAAATAAGCCAGCATTTTATCATGGAAGGAAAAGGGATATTTGCATAGAGGAAATCTCAAGCAAATTTTCTACTGTGTGTTTCCAACATTTTCTGTTTTGAGTCCAGATTTCTAACATTTGCAGTTTTGTTCTTTCTTCCAGCACTTTATGCCTTGCCTTTCAAATTACAAAGCAGTTTTACTGAGCCTCAATATAACTCCAGGAGTAGACCAGCAGAATGCTCAAGAAAATGATGTAAATGGCTAGCAACAGCTGTCAATGTAGTTTCCCTGAGCCTTCAACCAGTTTCCTGATAGTGTCCTACATCGAGAGGCCAGTGGAACTCCCATGGAATTTCAGTGTCTCTTAGATTAATTAAACTTGTGCCAAGGTATCTTTATTCTGCCCTCATGTTTTATGCCAAGATTTGCTTCAACCAAAACTGGCCTAAGCTGGTGCAATAAACTTGTATCCTGTAACTTTAACATATATATATATCATTGCTATTAGGTGGAATAATAGGAGGATTGACATTTTGAGGATTTTGAAGAAGTGACAAAGATGATTGATGAAGGAAGGGCAGTGGATGTTATCTATATGGACTTCAGTCAAGCCTTTGACAAGGTCCCTCATGGCAGACTGGTACAAAAGGTGAAGTCACATGGGATCAGAGGTGAGCTGGCAAGATGGATACAGAACTGGCTCAGTCATAGAAGACAGAGGGTAGCAGTGGAAGGGTGCTTTTCTGAATGGAGGGATGTAACTAGTGGTGTTCCGCAGGGATCAGTGCTGGGACCTTTGCTGTTTGTAGTATATATAAATGATTTGGAGGAAAATGTAGCTTGTCTGATTAGTAAGTTTGCGAATGACACAAAGGTTGCGGATAGTGTTGAGGATTGTCAGAGGATACAGCAGGATATAGATCAGTTGGAGACTTGGGCGGAGAAATGGCAGATGGAGTTTAATTCGGACAAATGTGAGGTAATGCATTTTGGAAGGTCTAATGGGAAGTATACAGTAAATGGCAGAACCCTTAGGAGTATTGACAGCCAGAGAGATCTGGGCGTACAGGTCCACAGGTCACTGAAAGTGGCAACGCAGGTGGATAAGGTAGTCAAGAAGGCATACGGCATGCTTGCCTTCATCGGTCGGGGCACAGAGTATAAGAATTGGCAAGTCATGCTGCAGCTGTACAGAACTTTAGTTAGGCCACACTTAGAATATTGCGTGCAATTCTGGTCGCCACACTACCAGAAGGACATGGAGGCTTTGGAGAGGGTACAGAAGAGGTTTACCAGGATGTTGCCTGGTCTGGAGGGTATTAGCTATGAGGAGAGGTTGGAAAAACTCGGATTGTTTTCACTGGAACGACAGAGGTGGAGGGGCGACATGATAGAGGTTTACAAAGTTATGAGTGACATGGACAGAGTGGATAGTCAGAAGCTTTTTCCCAGGGTGGAAGAATCAGTTACTAGGGGACATAGGTTTAAGATGAGAGGGGCAAAGTTTAGAGGGGATGTGTGAGGCAAGTTCTTTACACAGAGGGTGGTGAGTGCCTGGAACTTGCTGTCGGGCAAGGTGGTGGAAGCAGGTACGATAGCGACGTTTAAGAGGCATCTTGACAAATACATGAATAGGATGGGAATAGAGGGATACGGACCCCGGAAGTGCAGAAGGTTTTAGTTTAGGCAGGCATCATGATCGGCGCAGGCTTGGAGGGCTGAATGGCCTGTTCCTGTGCTGTACTGTTCTTTGTTCTTTGATTACACCAGAGGCAACTGTAAAATGGACAGATAGGTTTGACCTTGTTGGGTGCTAGAGGCTCATAAAGACCTGAATAAATGGTATTAAGTTACATATATATTAAGTTACAAGAGATTTTCCATTGTCCAATCCACTCTCAGCAAAGACTGCAACCCAGACATTCCCAAAGTAGCAGGCAATAAGGGAAGTAACAGTGGATTTTCAAACTAGCATCTTTCATATGTATCCTGAGGGAATAGACAGTGGCTTAATGGGTAAGTACAACATTCAGTGAGGTATTTAGCTTTACAGGTTAAGAAAGTTCTAGTTTCAACCCTTGGATTCTGCTGATTTAGCAGAGCTCAGCTAGAGCAGTGGTAGGAGAACAAGACTCAGCTAAAATTCTCACCCATTATGGCTCACAGTGGCTTATATTCAAGTGTGTGTGCAAATTATTTCCCCAACCTTCCCACCTGCAATGGTCAAACACATTGTCAACATTTGCTGGCAAAATTCACACAGGCAAAATGACTGAGGTAATGAAACCCGAGCAAAAGTCAGGCATTTTGAGGAGAAAATTAAAATATAAAATAAATTAGGTCCAATTAATAAGAGTTAAAGAGGTCAACAGGTTTAACAGGTTAAACCTGTTAAATAACTTTTTAATAGAGCCATCTGTTACTGCTATTTAAGTTTACCAGGGAAAGTCAATTTAGCCCTTGATGCACAACTCATGAGTTAATTTCTGGACAAAGTCTTCTTCTGCAGGCCACTACCAAGGTTCCTTGTTTGTTGGCAGCCTTTACTGTTTTCATACACAAATACGTATCAGAGATTGTCTGTCCTGTAGTTCTAGCAAGCTTGCTGTGTTAATCATTACTTGACCGGCTTTTGAACTAACTAAAGAAGCATGCTTCGGAATCAATTTTTACCAAATCGCAATTCCATTTTAAATTGTTCCACCTTCAAAATGAATGGTTGAAGCCAAAAGCAAACAAAAAAAGAGGTAAGTGGAGAGTATTAAACTATGTAGAAAAATTAAGCAGGTTAGGCGGAAGCAAGTACCATTAAAATTAAAGAATGACAACTAGATAATTGAATAGGGGGAAAAAATGAAGCAAAGATATAACAAGCTAACCAGCCATAAAATGCTTACATTTAAAATGTTTAAAATTAGAATTGCAATATGCTTATTTATTTTAGTTGTATGGAGTTAATATGGAAGTATAAAGGCTTTGCCTGGCATTTGACAAGTATTGTTCCTGCAATATTAGTGTCAGTAATGAATTCTTTCTGCATCACAGGGCATGACCTCAATACTTCAAAAATCAGCCAACTGTGGAATTTTGGGCCTGATAACAATCTGCAGTTTAAGTATGTAAAGGGTTAATGCTGAAGACAGGGAGAGCAACCCCTCCCACTGTAAGTGTAATGATGCCATTGTCACATGCGGTTAGGCTCGAGAGAAGAGAGAACAGCATGGAGGATGCTAGCTTAGGAGGCTTGATGAGAGTGTATGTAGTATTATGTACATAATAAACAGTTCTTAGTTGACCTTTTCTTGAGTCTGAAACTTTCTCCAGAATGTCCCTGTTACACTACTAAATACAACAACAACACACAACATGGTGACACCAGTTAAAAATGACCAAGAAAATTTAAAGATCTCCTTACCTCATGGAGAAGCACCAGGAAAACAGCAGATCTAGTCAGGGTACTATAACAAACTCAGGAACTGCTTTGTAGCCACAGTTGATGTGGACAGTCGGTGAGAAAGCTCTACAGCCTCTCAGACCGCACCACAGAAGCGTGGGGGTCTGCATTGGTACATCAGCGATCGGGTCCAGGTTTCAGCACTGGGCAACTGTCCAGGATCGGGTGAGAGCTTTTGTATGGGGCCAGTAATGGTTCATGGTGCACTGGGTCAAAACCATGGATAAGAGAAGTTGATCTCGGGCAAAGAGACAACTCGGGAGTTGGATGGAGTCGGCAGCCATTGCTCAGCCAGGTTGCAGAGTGAAGCGCCGGAACTGTTGGAAAGCGCGGGAAATCCCAAAAGACCATGAATACCTCCATTCAAGCCTGCAAGATTTTAAAACAAAGGGGAACACCCTAGAAAGCCTTACTAAAGCAAAGAAAGTAATGTGGATTCAAAATTTGGAATGCCAGAATATTTTCAAGATTTAGAGGGACCCAATCATGTTCAAAATTGGTCTATTTGGAGGAAGAGATTTAGGATTTCTTCCCAATTCCATACAAAGCCAGAAATTGAACAGGTCAACACCCTTTATTTTCAGTAGGTGTTATTGTGGATGATGTAAATGTGAGGCAAAGAATAAATGAGGCTTCTGATGAATGTGAAGATGTCCTTTTGAAAAATATTTTAATCTTCACAGCAATAAAATCCTGGAAAAGGCCAAATGTAATAAATGGGCACAGAAGTTGGGTGAATCCATAGATTCTTTATATTAATGATCCATACTGTTTGGCAGAGGGATGCGAATACAGTCAGTGAAAGGTAGAACCAATCAGAAACCAAATAGTTGTCAGCATAGCTGATGAACCTTTGTTAGACCTTTTCACAGTCGAAGAAGGACCTTACACTTGAAAAGGCCATTCAGATTGTACAAAGAACAAAGAACAAAGAAAATTACAGCACAGGAACAGGCCCTTCGGCCCTCCAAGCCTGCGCCGTTCCAGATCCTCTATCTAAACATGACGCCTATTTTCTAAGGGTCTGTATCTCTTTACTTCCTGCCCATTCATGTATCTGTCTAGATACATCTTAAAAGACGCTATCGTGCCCGCGTCTACCACCTCCGCTGGCAACGCGTTCCAGGCATCCACCACCCTCTGCGTAAAGAACTTTCCACGCATATCCCCCCTAAACTATTCCCCTTTCACTTTGTACTCGTGACCCCTAGTAATTGAATCCCCACTCTGGGAAAAAGCTTCTTGCTATCCAACCTGTCTATACCTCTCATGATTTTGTACACCTCAATCAGGTCCCCCCTCAACCTCCGTCTTTCTAATGAAAATAATCCTAATCTACTCAACCTCTCTTCATAGCTAGCGCCCTCCATACCAGGCAACATCCTGGTGAACCTCCTCTGCACCCTCTACAAAGCATCCACATCCTTTTGGTAATGTGGCGACCAGAACTGCACGCAGTATTCCAAAGACCGCAATTGTTGACAACGCGATCGATAGGTGGCGCTGTTTTGGCACATGCGCAGATACAGCATGTGCCACGAAAACGTCACAGCCTGCGACTGCAGCAGCTGCCAGGACTAAAGATGGCGCTGCTCAAAAAATCACAGAGATGAAACCTAACAAACACGTGGCAGAATACAACGGCCGGAGTGAGAGAGTGGAGCGGGCCGGGGAGATCAGCGCGGGGGCCGGGGAGATCAGCGCGGGGGCTGGGGAGAGCAGCGCGGGGGCCGGGGAGATCAGCGCGGGGGCCGGGGAGATCAGCGCGGGGGCCGGGGAGAGCAGCGGTAACGGTGCCGGGGAGGGGAGAAAGAGGGAGAGGTAAGGAAGGGGGAGGGGGGGGAGAAAGAGGGAGAGGGAGAGAAAGAGGGAGGGGAGGGGGAGAGAAAGAGGGAGGGGAGGGGGGGAGAGAAAGAGGGAGGGGAGGGGGGGAGAGAAAGAGGGAGGGGATGGGGGAGAGAAAGAGGGAGGGGAGGGGGGGAGAAAGAGGGAGGGGAGGGGAGGGGGGGAGAAAGAGGGAGGGGAGGGGGGGAGAAAGAGGGAGGGGAGGGGAGGGGGGGAGAAAGAGGGAGGGGGGAGAAAGAGGGAGGGGGGGAGAAAGAGGGAGGGGAGGGGGGGAGAGAAAGAGGGAGGGGAGGGGAGGGGAGGGGGGAGAGAAAGAGGGAGGGGAGGGGAGGGGGGAGAGAAAGAGGGAGGGGAGGGGGAGAGAAAGAGGGAGGGGAGGGGGGGAGAGAAAGAGGGAGGGGAGGGGAAGGGGGGAGAGAAAGAGGGAGGGGAGGGGGGAGAAAGAGGGAGAGGTAAGGAAGGGGGAGGGAGAGGGAGGGGTAAGGAAGGGGGGAGGGGGAGAGCTGGGGGGAGAGGGAGGAAGGGGAGAGAGTGGGGAGGGGGAGAGCTGGGGGGAGAGGGAGGAAGGGGAGAGAGTGGGGGGGGGAGCAGCGGAACGGAAGGGGAGTGCCTTTTTCTGTGCATGCGCCATAAGCACAACAGCAAAAGACTTACCCGGTGACACCAAGGTCTTCGCACGCTCGCTCCCCGTGGCTCTCTACGGCCTCTCGCTTCCGGCCCTCTCCATTCAGCCGTTCCCCCCAGCTGCGGATGCCCAATCCAGTTGCTTTCTCTACTTCTCCTCAGTACTTCAGGCATTGCAACTGTTTGGTCCCTGCATTTTGCATGCTCCCTCTCCCCACCCCTCCCCACACGCCCCACCCCTCCCCCTCTTCACCCACCCCTTCCTCTACCCCCCCCACCATAGTTGAATATCTGAAGTGCAGTTGCAAAGTCGGGGAAATAGCATGCAAAACAAAACCTCAACAATTCTGGGTTTAATTATTGAAAAGTTTTATTAAGTTCATTAAGTATCCAAGGAACTGCTGTGCATGGATACATGAGTGTTGTGTCCAGCATTCCCGTTAGACAGACAGGCCAAGTCTCTGCTATGCACAGCTAAAGAGATTGTTCCTGGAGAGCCTTGTGGTGAATAAACGCTTGGCTCTCTATTCCACTACTGTATTGTCCATGTGAAGAAGGCAAAGTCACAAGAGTCTGAGCTCAGTCTATTCTTGGTGAATGTTCTCCAAGCGCATCCCAATGTGCATTCCCAATTCATCCATAAATGCAATGTTCCTTTCCACATCGTGATGAGCTCCGCAGCATGATCTAGTTGCCTTCGTTGCTTGAATGCTGACCTTAAGTCTCAAGGATTGTTTTCTCGACGGCATGTTTTACATGAAAAGAAATAAAGCAAATCAGAGTCAGAGCTTGCCTCCCTCCATCCACTGAAATTACTGTTGCGCACACCTTTTTAAGTTCTGCAGTGAAGGCACCAATTGATAACGTCGCCAATGAAGCACTTATTACCCACCTCAGATGCAGGAATCATTAGGCCAGGGGGTGAGACCCTCAGGATCCAGGGTTTGTGACACGTGACTGATGTCCAGCACGCAGCCACCTCCATCCGAAGGTGCTTCCGGGCAATTGTTGGGCATAGTAAATGGCTCCATCTCATCAGCCAGTCCTTGCTGCCAGCGGAGAGTCTGTTGCCGCAGCCAGTCCAGTCTCCTCATGAATGCTGCCGTTCCACTCTGCAGAACGGCCTGTTGTAGCTGGTACAATTGATCTGAAAGCAAGCGGTATTTTTCATTGTGGCTGAGGGGCCTTGGCTGTTCCTCTGTAATCACAATGGCAGCAGCCATGCCTGTCGTCGTTGGTGTCTGAGATGCACGCCAGCGACAATTGGGGGCGAGCCTGTCCAAAGGCAGACCCAGATGCCTCTGCACAACAACAGCATATTTACAGGGCAACAAAGTCTGAATGGAGAAGATGCAGCTGCAGGTAGCCTGGCCATCATGTATCTGCAGTGTGTACTGTTTGGCGCCAGAAATCACAGTCACTGTGCCTTCATCCTGCTACATGCGGTGGCCCAGACAATGGAAATGTTTTCAGAGCAACTCACAACAGGGGCTGGAGAACATGCGGTGGCCCAGACAATGGAAATGTTTTCAGAGCAACTCACAACAGGGACTGGAGAACATGCGGTGGCCCAGACAATGGAAATGTTTTCAGAGCAACTCACAACAGGGACTGGAGAACATGCAGTGCCCCAGACAATGGAAATGTTTTCAGAGCAACTCACAACAGGGACTGGAGAACATGCGGTGGCCCAGACAATGGAAATGTTTTCAGAGCAACTTACAACAGGGGCTGGAGAACATGCAGTGCCCCAGACAATGGAAATGTTTTCAGAGCAACTCACAACAGGGACTGGAGAACATGCGGTGGCCCAGACAATGGAAATGTTTTCAGAGCAACTTACAACAGGGGCTGGAGAACATGCAGTGCCCCAGACAATGGAAATGTTTTCAGAGCAACTTACAAAGGCAGAGCAGCTTACCTTGGAACAATCTCCTGTGTCAAATAAAAATGAAGCAAGTCTCCAAAACGAATAAATAATTCAGATAAAATGCGAGAAAATGCCCGACGAAACCTCTCCTCCTTCCACTTTCAAAAAGTCGCGCCGAAGCTTTGACGCATGCGCAGAGGCCAAACTGGCGCGTCGGCGAGGAAGACGAAATAACGCGATGACGTCATCTGCGCATGCGCACAACGGTCCTGGCGGGTCGGACCGCAGCGCATGCGCAGAGTTGAGGAGACTGTGTGCGCATGCGCGTACCGCGCGTCTGCGCATGCGCAAAGCGGTCCTGGTAAGCCGGACCGCAGCGCATGCGCAGGGGGCATGAGACCGTCTGCGCATGTGCGCACCGCGGCGCATCCTGATGACGTGACCAATGAAGTAGCGTTGTCATGAATTACTTTGTATTCCAAATGTGGCCGAACCAAAGTCCTATCCAACTGTAACATGACCTGCCAACTCTTGTACTCAATACCTCGTCCGATGAAGGAAAGCATGCCGTCTGCCTTCTTGACCACTCTATTGACCTGCGTTGCCACCTTCAGGGAACAATGGACCTGAACACCCAAATCTCTCTGTACATCAATTTTCCCCAGGAATTTTCCATTTACTGCATAGTTCACTCTTGAATTGGATCTTCCAAAATGCATCACCTCGCATTTGCCCTAATTGAACTCCAACTGCCATTTCTCTGCCCAACTCTCCAGTCTATCTATATTCTGCTGTATTCTCTGACAGTCCCCTTCACTATCTGCTACTCCACCAATCTTAGTGTCGTCTGCAAACTTGCTAATCAGACCACCTATACTTTCCTCCAAATCATTTATGTATATCACAAACAACAGTGGTCCCAGCACGGATTCCTGTGGAACACCACTGATCACACATCTCCATTTTGAGAAACTCCCTTCCACTGCTACTCTCTGTCTCCTGTTGCCCAGCCAGTTCTTTATCCATCTAGCTATTACACCTTGGACCCCATGCGCCTTCACTTTCTCCACCAGTCTACCATGGGGAACTTTATCAAACGCCTTACTGAAGTCCATGTATATGACATCTACAGCCCTTCTCTCATCAATCAACTTTGTCACTTCCTCAAAGAATTCTATTAAGTTGGTAAGACATGACCTTCCCTGCACAAAACCATGTTGCCTATCACTGATAAGCCCATTTTCTTCCAAATGGGAATATATCCTATCCCTCAGTAACTTCTCCAGCAGCTTCCCTACCACTGACGTCAGGCTCACCGGTCTATAATTACCTGGGTTATCCCTGCTACCCTTCTTAAACAAGGGGACAACATTAGCAATTCTCCAGTCCTCCGGGACCTCACCCGTGTTTAAGGATGCTGCAAAGATATCTGTTAAGGCCCCAACTATTTCCTCTCTCGCTTCCCTCGGTAACCTGGGATAGATCCCATCCGGACCTGGGGACTTGTCCACCTTAATGCCTTTTAGAATACCCAACACTTCCTCCCTCCTTATGCCGACTTGACCTAGAGTAATCAAACATCTGTCCCTAACTTCAACATCTTTCATGTCCCTCTCCTCGGTGAATACCGATGCAAAGTACTCGTTTAGAATCTCACCCATTTTCTCTGACTCCACGCATAACTTTCCTCCTTTGTCCTTGAGTGGGCCAATCCTTTCTCTAGTTACCCTCTTGCTCCTTATATATGAATAAAAGGCTTTGGGATTTTCCTTAACCCTGTTTGCTAAAGATATTTCATGACCCCTTTTAGCCCTCTTAATTCCTCGTTTCAGATTGGTCCTACATTCCCGATATTCTTTCAAAGCTTCATCTTTCTTCAGCCTCCTAGACCTTATGTATGTTTCCTTTTTCCTCTTAGCTAGTCTCACAATTTCACCTGTCATCCATGGTTCCCTAATCTTGCCATTCCTATCCCTAATTTTCACAGGAACATGTCTCTCCTGCACGCTAATCAACCTCTCTTTAAAAGCCTCCCACATATCAAATGTGGATTTACCTTCAAACAGCTGCTCCCAATCTACATTCCCCAGATCCTGCCGAATTTTGGTATAGTTGGCCTTCCCCCAATTTAGCACTCTTCCTTTAGGACCACTCTCGTCTTTGTCCATGAGTATTTTAAAGCTTACGGAATTGTGATCACTATTCCCAAAGTAGTCCCCTACTGAAACTTCAACCACCTGGCTGGGCTCATTCCCCAACACCAGGTCCAGTATGGCCCCTTCCCGAGTTGGACTATCTACATACTGCTCTCGAAAACCCTCCTGTATGCTCCTGACAAATTCTGCTCCATCTAGACCTCTAACACTAAGTGAATCCCAGTCAATGTTGGGAAAATTAAAATCTCCTATCACCACCACCCTGTTGCTCCTACATCTTTCCATAATCTGTTTACATATTTGTACCTCTATCTCACGCTCGCTGTTGGGAGGCCTGTAGTACAGCCCCAACATTGTTACCGCACCCTTCCTATTTCTGAGTTCTGCCCATATTGCCTCATTGCTCGAGTCCTCCATAGTGCCCTCCTTCAGCACAGCTGTGATATCCTCTTTGACCAGTAATGCAACTCCTCCACCCCTTTTACCTCCCTCTCTATCTCGCCTGAAGCATCGATATCCTGGGATATTTAGTTGCTAATCATGCCCTTCCCTCAACCAAGTCTCAGTAATAGCAATAACATCATACTCCCAGGTACTAATCCAAGCCCTAAGTTCATCTGCCTTACCTACTACACTTCTTGCATTAAAACAAATGCACCTCAGACCACCAGTCCCTTTGCGTTCATCATCTGCTCCCTGTCTACTCTTCCCCTTAGTCATGCTGACTTCATTATCTAGTTCCTTACAGGCTTTCGTTACTACCTCCTTACTGTCCACTGACCTCCTCATTTGGTTCCCATCCCCCTGCCACATTAGTTTAAACCCTCCCCAACAGCGTTAGCAAAAGCACTCCCAAGGACATTGGTTCCAGTCTGGCCCAGGTGTAGACCGTCCAATTTGTAATAGTCCCACCTCCCCCAGAACCGGTCCCAATGCCCCAAAAATCTGAACCCCTCCTTCCTGCACCATCTCTCAAGCCACGCATTCATCCTGACTTTTCTTTCATTTCTACTCTGACTTTCACGTGGCACTGGTAGCAATCCTGAGATTACTACCTCTGAGGTCCTACTTTTTAACTTGGCTCTTAAATCCCTAAATTCTGCTTGTAGGACCTCATCCCATTTTTTACCTATATCATTGGTGCCTATGTGCACAATGACAACTGGCTGTTCACCCTCCCCTTTCAGAATGTTCTGCAGCCGATCTGAGACATCCCTGACCCGTGCACCTGGGAGGCAACATACCATTCGGGAGTCTCGTTTTTGACCACAGAACCGCCTATCTACTCCCCTTACAATCGAATCCCCGATGACTATAGCCCTTCCACTCTTTTTCCCGCACTTCCGAACAGCAGAGCCAGCCACGGTGCCATGACCCTGGCTACTGCTGCCTTCCCCTGGTGAGCCATCTCCCTCAACAGTATCCAAAACGGTATACCTGTTGTGGAGGGAGATGACCGCAGGGGACTCCTGCGCTGCCTTCCTGCTCTTTCTCTGCCTTTTGGTCACCCATTCCCTTTCTCCCTCAGCAATCCTAATCTGCGGTGTGACCAATTCGCTAAACGTGCTATCCACGACCTCCTCAGCATCGCGGATGCTGCAAAGTGAGTCCATCCGCAGCTCCAGAGCCGTCATGCGGTCTAACAAGAGCTGCAGCTGGACACACTTCCTGCACGTGAAGGAGTCAGGGACATCAGCCGTGTCCTTGAGCTCCCACATTGAGCAAGAGGAGCATGACACGGGTCTGAGATCTCCTGCCATTTTTAATCTTAAGCTTAACTTAGTTAAATGAAAAAGGAATGAAAAGTTTTTAACCAATCACACGATAAAAAAAAAGAGAAATAGAAAAAGCCTTACCTTATCAACACACCACCGAGTCCTTTTTTTTTGGTTAGAGGAGGGCGGGTGGGAGACACTACCCATGTAGTGTCTCGGGTTCAGAAACGGCCCAAATATATAGGGTTTTACTTACCCAGCAGCCCCCGGTCTCCGCCGAAAACAAAAGGAAATTAAGTTTACTTTGAAACTGACCTTCCCAGCTGATCACTCGCTCGCACTCTCTGCTCCCGAATAAGCTGCTGCAATGAAAGACAGGCTGAAGTTCGCAAACAAAATAGGGCCATTCTGCAGACTGAAGGCAAGCCGTGAATGAGAAGTCGTCCAATGACGGAACAGTTGGTGAAGCCAAGGTCTGAGAAACACTTTGTGGAAAAGAAGACACACACAGGTGAGAAGGTGCCTGACACTGGGAAACTGTGCCAACGCTGTGCAGCCAGGAGGACCCACAGAAGGGAACAGTGTCCAGCAAATAAAGCTGAGTGATTCAATTGTAAAAAGACGGGACATTATGGGAAAATGTGCCAGAGCAAATCTCCTTCACTCAAGAATGCAAAGCAGAAGACTTTCACACAGAGAGCAATGAATCAAGTGCATCAGTATCCAGAAGATAAAACATGAGGAGATTTCCTAGGAGAAATAAATGATCCAAATCAAGGATTCTGGACACCGGACATCTACATAAATGGACACCTCAAGAATTTTAAACTGGATACAGATGCTAGTATCACGGTTCTGTCCAACTAAGAGCCATGGTTAATGAGACATGGTCTACAACCAGCGGATACACTGTTACATTACCAAAGCAGGACAAAACTGACAGTAAAAGGCAAACTGCAAGTAACTCTCCAACACAGAGGGAGACAAATCGTGGAGACTTTATATGTCTTGCATAGTCAACAATTTTCCTTACTGAGTAGAAAAGTATGCTTAGACCTGCATTTGATCAAAGAAGATTGACAAAATCAAACAAACGGGGTAAAGAATCGCTTCCAAGCCGAATACCCGAAGCTGTTCACAGGGCTTGAAAGACTCAAGATGGTGTACAGAATCACAGTCAAGGAAGGGGCCAGGCCAGTGTGTATCTTTACACCCAGAAAGAAACCTCATCAATTATTAAGCCAAGTTCAAGACCAATTGGAAGAGATGACAAGAATGGGGGTTATCTCTCCTGTAACACAACCAACGGAGTGGTGTTCGGCCATGTTTCCTGTCGCAAAACAAAATGGAACTCTATGTATTTGCATGGATTTAACAGAGCTCAATAAAGCAGTAGCGTATGAGATTCACCCAATGTCCACAGTTGATGACAACTTAGCGAAACTCTCTCAGAGCACCATATTTACAAAACCTGATGCCAATAGTGAGTTTTGGCAGGTACCCCTAGATGATATCTCAAGATTACTGACTACATTTATAATGCCTTTTGGGAGCTTTTGTTTTAATAGGTTTTCATTTGGAATAACGTCCGCACCAGAGATCTTTTAAAGGTCTGTAGAGGGAAAAAATTGTGGCCAATGCAGCTAAATAAATACACACATATATATAAGATGAAAGTGTAGCCACATATTGTTACAAAATGGGGTATTTACCCAAGGCATTGTGGGACAAGTTAGTTGGCTTGCAGCCTTGAGCATGGTACTGCTTAGCACGGGCAATTAGCCTGACCAAGCATGGCCCCTCATATCAGTGTATAAGACAGCTGCTTTGTGTAACTGCAGACTGCACAAAGCAATCAGGAATGCAAGCTTGATAGAGGTAGAAGGATTCATTGTGAAGACTCAAGGATAGTTGATAAGGGGGTCTGGGAAACATCACAAGATGATCAGGGGGCTTGCTATGAGCTGATCACATAGCCACATGATGCCTAATGAGTAATCTAATTGGTAATATGTGTAATGTATGTAATCAATAACCGTTATGATTGGATCATGTCCAGCCAGGATGGGCTGAGTAACCGTTTGAAAAATGTATAAGTATGGATGATTTTCCTTTGTTCGGTGGAGAGGCATCTGGACAGCCCAGTGACCTGCTCCCCGCTGGCGTAACTCAATAAACTGTTTGACATTGGAGCAGACCTGAGTGTCGAGTGATTCTTCTGGATTCATTCCCGCTAACAGGTCCATGACTAACATCTTAAAGGGGCTCAAAGGAATTATTTCTCACATGGATGACATCCTGATACATGAGTAGAGGAACATGAAAGAGTTTGAACGGTTCTACAGAGACATCAAGACGCAGGACTTACTCTGAATGAGAAGTGCAAATTTTCCAAGCCCTCATTTCGTTTCTTGGGACACATAATGAGCAGAGAAGGCATAATGGCAGATCAACAGAAGATAAGGACCATTACAGAATTTCCTACTGCTGTGACCGTTCAGCAGCTCCAGAGATTCTGGGAACGGTAAAGCAACTAGCAAAGTTTTTACCTCACTTAGCACAGATAACTGATCCACTGAGACAACTCCTCAGAAAACAGCAAGCATGGTGCTAGAATTCCTACCAGGAATAAGCATTCAGGAGAATAAAAGAGATGCTTATATCACCGAACATCTTGGCACACTACAACTCTACACTACCTACGACGATAGTTGATAGTGTTGACGCCTCCTCACTGGGTTAGGGGCAGTTCTTTTTCAGGAGCAACTTGATAGTTCGCGTAGACCAATATTCTATGCGTCAAGAACTTTGTCAGACACAGAGATGCAGCATGCAGTGAAAGAAAAAGAAGAGCTAGTCGTTACTTGAGGACATGAAAAATTTTCCAACTACTTCGTTGGATTGAGTGTCATCATCAAGACAGACATAAATCTTTGATATCTTTGTTAGACGAGAAGGAGATTGCAAAAACACCAAAAAGATTCTGTCTCAGGTTGATGTGCTGTATATTTGAGACAGTGTATGTCCAAGGGAATTTGCAATCGTCAGCCGTTGCACTTTCTAGAGTGACGAGGGTAGACCATCCAACATAGCAGAACGTGAATTTTGCATGCGAGATAGAAACATATTCGCCAAAAACAGCACAAAATAGGCCGACGAGCACACAGAAGTTGCAGGAAATATGCCAAGCCCAAAAGAATGATGAGGACTGCAGTGGCTTAAGGCTGTATTGCATACTAGGGTGGCCACAAGAACTTCCAGGTGGGAGAACAATGCAAATGCTTTAAGTGTCAGAAATACTTTAGCATTATAGATGACTTGTTAGTATACAAGAACAGACTAGTCATCCCTAGTCCACGGCGATCAGAGATCTTAGAGCGTTTACACCAAGGCCATTTGGGTATAACCAAGTGCTGAGCGAGGGCACAATCTTCGGTATGGTGGCCTGGAATATCTAAGGATATCGAGAAGGTGATCCAAAACTGTCAGACATGTGCAGTACAGAGACCAGAAAAACGTGAACCCTCGTTAGTCACACAGTTTCCAACCAGACTGTGGCAAATGCTGGGTATGGATTTATTTATATAATAAAAGCAAAATACTGCTGGAAATCTGAAATAAAAACAAGAAATGCTGGAAACACACAGCAGGTCTGGCAGCATCTGTGGAGAGAGAAGTAGAGTTAATGTTTCAGGTCAGTGACCCTTCATCAGAACTGACAAATATTAGAAATATAAAAGGTTTTAAGCAAGTAAGTGCCTAATCAGTAGATGAGATGCTGTTCCTCGAGCTTGCGTTGATGTTCGCTGAAACACTGCAACAATTCCAGGACAGAGATGTCAGCAGGACAGAGCGGGGTGGGGAGGGGGGCAGTGTTGAAATGGCCAGCAACCAGAAGCTCGGGGTCATGCTTACAGACTGAGAGGAGGTGTTCCGCAAAGTGGTCACCCAATCTGCGTTTGGTCTCCCCAATGTAGAGGAGACCACATTGTGAGCAGCAAATACAGTATACTACATTGAAAGAAGTACAAGTAAATCACCTGAAATGAGTGTTTGGGGTCTGGGATAGTGAGGAGAGAGGAGGTAAATGGGCAGGTATTACACCCCATGCGATTGCAGGGGAAGGTGCCGTGGGAAGGGGACAAGGTGTTGGGGGTAATGGAGGAGTGGACGAGGGTGTCACGGAGGGAACGATCCCTTCAGAATTCTGACGGGAAGGGAGGGGAAGATGCATTTGGTGGTGGCATCACGCTGGATGTGGCGGAAATGGTGGAGGATGATCCTTTGAATGTGGAGACTGGTGGGATTGAAAGTGAGGACAAGGGGAACCCTGTCGCGGTTCTGGGAGGGAGAGGAAGGGGGTGAGGGCAGAGGTGTGGGAAATGGGCCGGACACAATTGAGGGCCCTGTCAACCACAGTGCGGAGGGTTCCTCAGTTGAGGAAAAAGGAAGACATATCAGAAGCGCTGTCGTGGAAAGTTAGATCATCAGAGCAGATGCGTCGGAGACAGAGAAACTGGGAGAATGGTTTGTTTAGCTTGTTTCTACTGTGCCTACCCACTGTTGTTTTTTCATGTTTGTGCTTGGGGCCAAAATTGGCAGGTGAAAACACTGGCTGCCAGCCCATGCGGGCCGCAAGACGTGGAGCTGCTGCGACATTAAGCGCGGCGGCTTATGGGCTATCCGTCCCTGGCAACGGTGTCAGTTGCCTGTGCGCAGGTGCTGACACCATTTCTAAAGGGCTTTGAGCTCTACCATTCAATTTAAATACTTAAAGGAAAATTTAATGAAAAAAATTAAATACATTTACTCCGTCCCTCTCCCACCCCCTCCAATAACAATTAAATTAATTACTTGCCCTCTCCCCACCCCAAAACACTTACCTTGTCACCTGACCTACCCCCCCCAAAGTACATAAACTTTAAACTATAACCCTTCCCACCATCCCCTACACCCCCCCCCCCCCCCCCGCACTGAGAAACTTACCTCCTCCCCGCTCCCCACAAGTGTTATGTCTCGGTTCCCTGGACGGGGAACCAAAGGTGCGGGAGTGCCGGCCAGTGGTACGAATATCGCACTGGGTCAGACGGCAGGAATGTAAAGGTAATTAATTCATTACTTTAAATTTATTTCAATATGTTAATGGCGGTCCCATCGCCAAGCGTTGGGGTATGCCACCACGAGCCCCCGCTGCCCCCGGCGATATCGGGCCGGGCCCTCCTCGTGTCGGGGTGCGTGGTAGCCCTCTCTCGGAGGCATTTTCCACCCCCTTGCCACCATGCCCCCTGATGTCGGAGGGAGGGGTCTGTAAAATTCAGTCTTGAATGCCCAGAAAAAGTAAGAAACAGGGAGAACTCTTAAAGAAGGCAAGAATCCCGACATAATAATAGAAGATTTCGAGCAAGAAACTTACCTGAACTAAAAAATGGTCAAAGAATATGGACACGTGACCTGGAAAGAGAAGGTACAGTAATCCATAGACACGAGAACATCCAGCGATTGTGTGTTATACACACAACTGAAGGAAATGTAAGAAGAAATAGGAGAACTATTCCTCAAAAGCAACAGCCAGTCATTCATTTGGAAGATCCAGATGAAGATGAACAAACCCAATCCGAACAGAATGCTACAGTCAGTAGTAAAGAGCAACCAAGTCAGTGATCCAGACATACAAGGTAGACTACTGATCATCCCAGTCAGACTACAACCAGATCGAGGAGAATTGTCAAATCTCCCAACTGACTAAATCTGTGAATTCAGAGACCTGGTGGGAGAGAGGGCAGTAGACTCATCAAGAATGTTTGATAAAGTGTTGGGGGGGCGATGTAGTATAAGGATGTAAAGGGTTAATACTGAAGACAGTGAGAGCAACCCATCCCATTGTAAGTGTGATGGTGTCATAGTCACCTGAGGTTAGCTGGAGAGAAGAGAGCAGCATGAAGGATGCTAGCTTAGGAGGCTTGATGAGAGTGTAAATAATAAAGAGTTCTTAGTTGACCTTATCCTGAGTCTGAGACTTTCTCTAGAACATCCCTATTACACTATTAAATACAACAACAACACAGAACACAATCCAAGAGTTAAAAATTAGATGCTTGTTTACGCATGCAACTTGGGTTCCTCTCCTTTAATCCCTGCCATTGCAGGGCCACACCTGGGAATCAAAATCTGGGCTCATTTGTAAATAAAGTGCGCGTGCTTTCCTCAATGTGATTTCCAGCTAGAAAAGAGAATGAGATTGATTTTAACTTTATGGAACAGTGTAAAATGGGTGATAGAGTGTTGCTGCCTGTTTTTCCAAGTCTTCCTTTGAAGTCCATGGAAATAAATATCAGGAGAGATGCAAAACAGGCTACCAAGTTGCTATGACCCACTTAACACTAAAGCCCAGATCTATCTCAATATCTTCAAAATATATGGTGCTCCAAAGAGACATTAAACAAACAGCCTTTGGCGTTCCATTCACTGTGATACCTCAGCTAATGTTGTGTTACTCAACCACTCTATCATGACCATTAGTGATGTCCTTGGTCCCACCAAAGCCTTCACTGTTTCCATCCAGTCATTTCCCCTAGAACAGTCCCATCTTTGCTTCTTCAAGCCCAAATGCAGACTTGAGCATACCTGGTACACAAAACTGGGTTATCCATCCATCATATCCGGCTGGACCAGGCCTCAGGGTACACTGCCAAAACTGACTCATACTCTAGGATCATTGTGGAGAGAAAATATCACCCTCAACTTCTTCCTGATATATATAAATGACCTAGACCTTGGTGTACAGGCCACAATTTCAAAATTTGAGGATGATACGAAACTTGGAAGCATTGTGAACTGTGAGGAGGCTTGTGTAGGACTTCAAAAGGACATAGACAAGTTGTTGGAATGGGCAGACAGGTGGCAGATGAGGTTCAATGCAAAGAAATGTGAAGTGATTCATTTTAGTAGGAAGAACATGGAAGGACATTTAAGATAAAGGGGGTGCAGGAGCAGAGGGACCTGGGTGTACATGTGCATCAGTCATTGAAGGTGGCAGGACAGGTTGAGAGAGCAGTTAATAAAGCATACAGTATCCTGGGCTTTATTAATAGGGGCATAGAGTACAGGAGCAAGGAGGTGATGTTGAACTTGGATAAGACATTAGTTCAGCCTCAGCTGGAGTATTACGTCCAGTTCTGGGTGCCGCATTTTAGGAAATATTTGAAAGTATTAGAGAGAGTGCAGAAAAGATTCGGAAGAATGATTCAAGGGATGAGGAACTTCAGTTATATGAAGATAGATTGGAGAAGTTAGGAATGTATTCCTTAGAGAAGGCTGAGAGGTGATTTGATAGAGGTATTCAAAATCATGAGGGGTCTGGACAGAGAAAATCGGGAGAAACTGTTCCCACTCGTGAAATGATCGCAAACGAGAGGGAACAGATTTAATGTAATTGGTGTACAAGTGTACACTTGTAATAAGTGTACAAAATCATGAGAGGTATAGACAGGGTGGACAGCAAGAGGCTTTTTCCCAGAGTGGGGGTTTCAATTACTAGAGGACACGAGTTCAAAGTGAAAGGGGAAATGTTTAGGGGGGATATGCGTGGAAAGTTCTTTACGCAGAGGGTGGTGGGCACCTGGAACGCGTTGCCAGCGGAGGTGGTAGACGCGGGCACGATGGAGTCTTTTAAGATGTATCTAGACAGATACATGAATGGGCAGGAAGAAAAGAGATACAGAACCTTAGAAAATAGGCGACATGTTTAGAGAGAGGATCTGGATCGGCGCAGGCTTGGAGGGCCGAAGGGCCTGTTCCTGTGCTGTAATTATCTTTGTTCTGGTAAGAGAAGCAAAAGCGACAGAAGGAAAAGCCTATTCACGCAGCGAGTGGTTAAGGTCTGGAATGTGCTGCCTGAGAGTCTGGTGCAGGCAGGTTCAATTGAGGCATTCAAAAGGGAATCAGTTACCTGAAAGGGAAGAATGTGCAGGGTTAGGGGAACAAGGCAGGGAATGGCAGTAGTTGAATTGTTCATTCGGAGAGCCAGTGCAGACACAGCCCAGATGGGCCGAGTGGCCTCCTTCTGTGCTGTAATAATTTAGTGAACTTTTTTTCTCCACAACTAACTGCATTCTTAAATTTCTCTCCTCTGTTCCTTTACCTTCTGCTCTATCAACAGGTGTGGGGATGGATGTCTTTACCACCAGGATAACGATTATGTTGCTTTTACCCCCTTCCCTTGATCCACTAAGTCAATCATTCCCCTTAATCATAGAATTATAGAATTATACAGCAGAAAAGGAGGCCATTTGGCCCATCGTGCCTGTGCCAACACATTGAAAGAGCTATCAAATTAGTCTCATTTCCCTGCACTTTCCTTCATTGCTCTGCATTTTTTTCCACTTCAAGTATTTATGCAATTCCCTTTTGAAAGTTACTATTGAATCTGCTTCCATGACCCTGTCAAGCAGTGTTTTCCAGATCATAACAACTCGATTTGCAAATAAATCGTCTCCCCGTTTCGCCTGTGATTCTTTAGCCAATTACCTTAAATCTGTGATTTCTGGTTACCAACCCCGCTGCCAGTGGATACAATTTCTCCTTATTTACTCGATCAAACCCCTTCAAGATTGTGAACAAATCTATCAAATCTCCCCTTAACCATCTTTGCTTTAAGGAGCACGACCCCATTTTCACTAGTTTCTCCAAATAGCTGAAGTCTTTCATCCTTGGTGACATTCTAGTAAATCCCCTCTGCACTCTCTTGACATCCTTCCTAAGATATCCAAAAATTCACTGAATAGGGAGAGCTGGGATATTTTTCATTTGCTCCTCCTCTTCTATCCTTGAACGGATTATATGATTCAGACCTAACAGTCATTCCAAACTTTGATGTTCTAGGGCACATAGCCATGATACATAACATCAGCTGCAGGGGGGGCTCAGCTGAAAATAGTGGGTGCACACCCTGAAATATAAATTGTCAGGCCATACACCCAATGGACACAGTAGCAGTGAAGGAGGCACACCCCATGATGCACAACCAATTACCATTGTGAGATATGAGATTCCAGCTCCAGGAGCACATATCCCTGGATACATAGTGCTATGACACACATTCAAATATACGCTGCACCAACTGCATGGTACATAGTCCGGAATACCGAGTTCCAACTTTCGGGGGCACATCCCATCTGGGATTGAGTATCCTGTACACATATTCCTGGATACTCAATGCCAGCTACAGAGCATAGACCACAAGATTTACAGTGCCACAGCACATATTTAAAAAATCATTGCATCAATTGCAAGGCTCACACCTCAAGATACACAGCAGAGGGGCACACAATCCAAGATATCAGCTGTTGGGGACAACCTGACATACACAACTGCAGCCTGGCGTCTGCAGAGTTCTGGATGGGGGGGCTGTGATTTCATAGATCTCATATTTTCAGCATATGAAATAAAATGGGATTCATTAACTGAAAGATATATGCAATTTTCGAACTAATAAAAAAATGTGAACACATGATGAAAATGTCATAATTTACTTATAATGCCATGAATCAAATGTTTTCCTGAAAGTAAAAAAAACTGAGGTTCCTGCTCATTAAGTGCAATAAAAATAATTGGACATTGCTTGGAAAAAAGACACGAGGTCACAAAATTGGGCACTGTAATGCCAGTAGTTTTGGTGCTACAGGTGTTATTTTGGTACCAAATGGTGAAAGCGCCATTCGCACACACTTCCGGTGGGCCTGCCTATCTTTGTCAGGGTCTTAGTGTGGACATTAGGAGCGCGTGCTGGACGTATGCAAATTGTGACAGCAGTTAGAGTGTCTTCTTCTTCTTTGGCCTCCTTGTCTCGAGAGACAATGGGTAAGCGCCTGGAGGTGGTCAGTGGTTTGTGGAGCAGTGCCTGGAGTGGCTAAAAAGGCCAATTCTAGAGTGACAGGCTCTTCCACAGGTGCTGCAGATAAAATTGGTTGTCAGGGCTGTTATACAGTTGGCTCTCTCCTTGCGCTTCTGTCTTTTTTCCTGCCAACTGCTAAGTCTCTTCGACTCGCCACGCTTTAGCCCTGCCTTTATGGCTGCCCGCCAGCTCTGGCGATCACTGGCAACTGACTCCCACGACTTGTGATCAATGTCACAGGACTTCATGTCGCGTTTGCAGACGTCTTCAAAGCGGAGCCATGGACAGCCGGTGGGTCTGGTACCAGTGACGAGCTCGCTGTACAATGTGTCCTTGGGGATCCTGCCATCTTCCATGCGGCTCACATGGCCAAGCCATCTCAGGCGCCGCTGGCTTAGTAGTGTGTATATGCTGGGGATGTTGGCCGCCTCGAGGACTTCTGTGTTGGAGATACGGTCCTGCCACCTGATGCCAAGGATTCTCCGGAGGCAGCGAAGATGGAATGAATTGAGACGTCGCTCTTGGCTGACGTACGTTGTCCAGGCCTCGCTGCTGTAGAGCAAGGTACTGAGGACACAGGCTTGATACACTTGGACTTTTGTGTTCTGTGTCAGTGCGTAATGCTGATTTAATACCAGTGCTGCCATTTTCAACCTCACCACTTTAGCTAATGCCTTCACTTAACCTGGCACAGCTGAACGCAGCAGGAAGGACCACCCCAACCAGTGCTATTTAAATGGATCATCAAAAACTTCCAGTTTAGTTGCTGGTTGATTCCAACTGGCCCTGTCTGAGTTAGTGGAAGTGCTATGTGTTTTGTGGAGTTCGTTGAAGTTGGTGCATCTACAGAGAGTGGCGCTGCATGTGGAGATGGCCTTGTCCGTGACTGCAAGTGTTCTGAGGACACCACTTGCTCCCAGTCATGGGTGTTATGGTTGGAATTCCCATTGGGTTGCAGCATGCGAGGGAGATGGAGCAGAGGCAGCAAAGAGGAGGACAAGCTGCTTGTAGAGGGAGGAGGAGGAGGGGAGACGAGCTCTCAGCAGAAGGTCTTATCTACCTAGGGTCTTCCAGAAGCACTTCTCTTGCCTCCACCTAAGCCAGGAGCAGCATGTGTGTCATCTGCACTTTACGAAGGAGGAGAACACTGCCACCTCTTGCAACCAGACCTACAGCCTCAAAGCAGGGCAATGACAGCACTGCCAGTGACTGTGAAGGTGACCATGTCCCTGAATTTATTTGTGTCAGGATCCTTCCAGGCTGGAAGGCAACATATCTAACATCTCCCAGTATGCTGTCCACTGCTGCATCAGAGAGGTGACAAGATGCTCTTTATGCCAGAGGAAGGGAGATCATTGTGTTCTTTCTGAACATAGAAGCAGGCAGAGTGGGCACATGGCTTTGCTAAGATGGCGGGCTCCCCCATGGTGCAGGGTGCCATCGACTGCTCACACGTGGTATTATGGGCACCGCATTTCAGTGCTGAGATGCACCGCAACTGCAAAGGTTGCCACCTGCTGAATGTGCAGTTGGCATGTGACCACGTTCAGCATGATGGTGAATGCCTACTATCCTGGCAGCAGTCAGGATACGTTCATTCTGCGCCTGTCCACTATTCCCTCAATCATTCAGCTAGCACATCAAACCAGAGGGTGGTTGCTGGGCGACAAGTGTTATCCTCTTTACACCTAGCTCATGACTCCACTCTGCAATCTAACCACAAATGGCCAGTATGCAGACAATGAGAGCCATGTTGCCACGAGAAAGATCAGAGAATTGGAGTGCTGAAGCAATGATTCTGCTGCTTGAACCACTCTGGAGGAACCCTCCAGTACTCACGGTGGTGGGTGCCCTGATTCGTGGTGGTCTCCTGTATCTCCACAGCCTAGCCATCATGCACTTACAACCCTTGCTACTGGAGCTTCTCAAGGAGGAGGAAGAAGAAGAGGAGAAAATGGAAGAGGAATAAGAAAAGGAGGAGGAAGGGAGGAGGCAGCAACTACATCCACATTCTGGTCAGCCTGTCCATGATTATTTTTTATTCATGCACGTGATTGCCTTAATCAACTCCAGTTTTTATGAACACGATCCCAGTTCCCCATTGTATGACAGTCCCACAGCTCACCATGCCTCTGGTACAGACCATCACAGTCTTCGGTGAGCTTTGCCTTTCACTTACCCTGGCTGCAGACCACTTGTGTCCGGTGACTCCCTGGGCTGGATTTTAAGGAGCCCTCGATGTCGGGATCCATAGTGGCGGGGGTGGGGCGTGGGGCTTGAAGATGGCCCCCAATGAGGCCCGCCACCACAGACCTTGACACCGGCAGGACCTGGCCCGATCCTCCCGGCAGTGGTGGGGCACCATGGCGGTACCCCCCCCCCCCGCTTTGCAATGGAAGCACAATCACTATATGCAAATAAAGTAAATTAATAGATTTGCATGTACTTACCATTAATCTTGATGTCCCCCTGCGATCTCCGGCCTGGCGGCCAGCACTCCCACACCTTCAGATCCCCATCCGGGGAAACGAGGCGCAACACTATTGAGAGGTGGGAGGAGGTATGTTTCTCAGTGTGGGCGATGGGGAGACGGGGTCAAATTAACATCATGCGTATAGCTGATGATGGGAAGGGTTGTAGTTTGTGGGGGGCGGGGGGAAGGTCAGATGGTAAAGATAAGTGCTTTGGGGGGGAAAAGGGCAAATAATTAATGTAATTGTTATTGGGGGGTGGGAGAGGTGAAAAAGAAATGTGTTTATTTATTTTAATTTAATCTTTCTTTAAATATTTAAATCTCCTGGTAGGGCTGACAGCCCTTCAAAAATGACATTAGTGCCGGCGCACAGGCAGCTGACGCCATTGCCAAGGATGGACAGTCCGTCCCCCCCATGTGATCGGGGGTGGGGGGGAGGGGGGAGGCGGTCCGCCCTGACTATTTAAATGAACCGCTGTGCTTGGAATCGCGGTGGCTCTCAGGCCGCCATTTTTTCGCCTGCGCCGATTTCGGAGGCGGGCTTATAAAATTCAGCCCACTGTGTGCAGATCCCACCTTAAAAGCAGGTTCAGTGCTGCTAGTAGCGGAACTGGTGGTTGCGCGTGTGTGATTGGGTTACTGCCTTTCTTCATCATCAGTGTCCTGTTCCTCTTGGCCTTCACACTCCCTCATCACCGCCTGACCAGTTCTTTCATGTGTGAACAGAGAAAGACACAGGGGTAGGGTGGGACGAGATGGTGGGGGGGGGGGGGGGGAGGGGGGAAGGAAGAGGTGCATGCTAACACCATCTGCAGCTTGAATATCAGAAGAGATTACGCAATGAGGGGGAAGTGGGATGTGAAATAAGTCGGAACATAACATCATCTCCTATGGCCTCAGCACCACCGCTGGCACCGGGTCGCTGGAGCTGTGAGGCTGCGGTGCTAACCACTGAGCCACTGTGCCGCCCCAAATTGAGCAGTGCGTGAGGCTAGTTGTTCAGTTGTAAGGATATGCTATTTGAACAGGAATTCACTGACCTTGAACACTCATGTGGGGTCACTAAACTTCTTGTGGCACTGTATCCAGGTCCTGGGGATGACACTGATCACATTGACCTTTGTGGTGATCTACTCCCATTCCCTTCCAAATGCTTGTCTGGAGGGCATCCTGACCCTCTGTGGACACAGCACCTCGCTCCTCCTGTTCACCTCCTGCACCAGGGCCTCGAATGCTACATCAGAAAATCTGGGACCCCGGTCTCTGTTATATTGCACCATCTTCAACTCTTTCCCCTTCTACAATGACTGCCGGTACCTGCTGCTAAAGGCCTGCTCAGGTTGGGAAAAAGAACCTGACCCAAACCCGACTGAACCACAGCGGACCGAGCCCGACCCGGCCTGAGTCCCTCCCATTTTGCCCCGAGCCTGACCCGACCTGAGCCCGGCTCCGACTCCACCCGACCCGAGCCTGACCCGACCATCCCTTTGTTTACCTTCCTGACACTGAACCTGCAGGAAGCTGCGGCACATGCATGATGATGTCATAGTGATATCGCTCACTGTGCAGACTCAGTTTCCTCCCGGACACCCAGCTCCGGTAAGTTTTTAAAATTTCAATACTTACCAGCAGAGCACTTACCGAGTGTGTCCAGCCCGACCCGGACCCGGCACGACCCAACCTCAGCCCAAAAGCCAGACCCGGAAGAGGGACCCGACCCGACCCAATTTGAACCCCACACATGTCGTCGGGTCCTGTTGGGTTCGGGTCAGGTAGCAGGCCTTTACCTGCTGCTGCCTGAATGCAGCCCCCATTCAAGAGGTGCAGGCTGGCTTTAAGTAGCGCAGGCTAGCTTTAAGTGATGTTAGCCTCGCACGAACTTGGGACCCCTCCTGAGGTGTGCAGCCACTCATCAGTGCATTTAGCACTGGATTGAATGACACTATCATGTAAATTAGCAGGCAGCACGAGATTTGCATGCTGCCTGCAGCACTTAGACTGGGCGCAGGCTAATCGTGCATCGCAATCCCCAAGTCTGTTTTCGGGAGCTATCGAATTTCGAGCCCAAATACTTTTTCTGTTCACAGTCACATCACACAATTCTTCACAAGAAGGTTTTCTTATCAACCCAAGCAGTCTGGTCGTTTTATTGGATAAAATATTGTTTTCTTCCTGTAAACTTAGGAAGTAGTTTTTCAAATTGAAGTCCTCATTGCCTAGAGAATCGGAGGTGGGGTGAGGGGTGGGTCGATGTGATCTTGCGCTGGAGTGGCAGGCACAGAGCTATCAAACCTCACAATCATCATTATACTGCATGGAAGGAGGCCATTTGGCCCTTTGTGCCTATGACAACTCTTTGAAAGAACTATCCAATTAGTCCCAATCCCCTGCCCTACAATATTTTCCTTTTCAAGTATTGATCCAATTCCCTTTTAAAAGTTAGTATTGACTTTGCTTCCACCAATCTTTCAGGTACTGCATTCCAGATCACAATAACTCACTATGTCAAAAAAAGCTCCTCATATCTCCTCTGGTTCTTTTGCCAATGACTTTAAATCTGGATCCACTGGTAACCAACGCTCCTGCCAGTGGAAACCGTTTCTCTCTATTTACTCCAGCAAAACCCTTCATGACTTCTATCATCAGATGTTTGAATTGGTTGATTTTATTGGTATGCCATTTCTGGTGCTGAATACTAACAATAAAAAGAATCATTTTTTGCAATGCCAGCACTCTTTTTCTTTGAATAACTGATATTATCTTTTGGACATTAGAACAAGGGTGTCTTTGGAAGTGCATCCAAATTTGCAGAGGTTTCCCAAATGTGTCAACAATTATAGGACATCCCTTCCACCCACTACTCACAATTGTCAGAAGGCCACTGCCCAGGGACAGCTGCATTCAGGAAAGTAACATTCAGTCCATGAAGCCAGATGGTTTGCAGCAAGAGCTATTCCCCTAAAGAACACCACTCACTGTGACACTCTGTCCTGAAGGAGCAACCATCCGTTGCCAGGTAAACATCTGTTTCAACTCTTGCAGAAAGCTGTCATGCAGCCAGTCATAAATAAGAGGATTATAGCAGGCAGAACTCATTGCAAACCAGTGGCAGAAGAGCTGAACCAGATTGAAGTAATATCTCTCTTTAATGCCAATGTTGATACCATGCACAATGTTAAACAAATGAAGAGCTAGCCAATAGGTCTCAAAGGCCAGGACTGCCAACACGAGAAGGCAGAATGTCCTTATCCCTTTCGCCTTATCCCAATTAGTTTGGGACTGGGTGACCGAGCCTGGCATGACCCTGTTTTCGAGTTTGATCCAGATCTTTAGGTATGAGACCAGGATGGCCATGAGGGACAGAATGTAGGTCACCAGCAGCAGGCAGGAAGTGTACACTTGCCTCTTTTGGTATTTCCTCCTCTAGAACTCCTCGTAGATGGCGATGCCCGGCTCCTCCAGTACCAGGTGATAGGTATGAGCCATGGCAGGCACCACCATGCAGCAGGCACCAATCCAGATGAAGAGCATCAAGCAGGCGCAAAGGTTGAGCAAGATCCGGAAGCAGAGCGGGCGGATGATGGCCATGTGCTGCTCAATGGAGATGGCAGCCAGGGTGAAGATGGAAACAAAGACCATCACGGATTGCATGAAGAGGACGAAGTAACACATGGAAATGCCAAACCAGCCCTGGAGCTGAAAAGTGTGTTTGATACAGTGCCACATCACAGACTTGTGAGCAAACTTGTAGCTCGCAGAATAAAAGGAATTGTAGCAACATGGATACGAAATTGGCTGAGTGACAGGAAACAAAGAGTAGTCGTTAAAGGATGTTTTTCAGGCTGGAGGAAGGTTTGTAGTGGAGTTCCCCAGGGATCAGTGCTGGGACCCTTGCTTGGAAGCATTATGAACTGTGAGGATAGTGTAGAACTTCAAAAGGACATAGACAAGTTGGTGGAATGGGCAGACAGGTGACAGATGAGGTTCAATGCAAAGAAAAGTGAAGTGATTCATTTTGGTAGGAAGAACATGGAGAGACAATATAAAATAAAGGGTACAATTCTAAAGGAGGTGCAGGAGCAGAGGGACCTAAGTGTATATGTGCATAAGTCATTGAAAGTGGCACGAAAGGTTGAGAGAGCAGTTAATAAAGCATGCAGTATCCTGGGCTTTATTAATAAGGGCTTAGAGTACAACAGCAAGGAAGTTATGTTGAACTTGTATAAGACACTAGTTTGGCCTCAGCTGGAGTATTGCATCCAATTCTGGGCGCCGCACTTTAGGAAAGACGTGAGGGCATTGGAGAGAGTACAGAAAAGATTCACAAGAATGGTTCCATGTTTCTATGTTTCTATTCCACAGGTGGTCCTGCTCTTCCAACCATTCACCATTTTACTGCGTTTGTACATTGAAACATACACAGAAAATAGGAGCAGGAGTAGGCCATTCAGCCCTTTGAGCCTGCTCCGCCATTCATTATGATCATGGCAGATCATCCAAATCAGTAACCTGTTCCTGCTTTCGCCCCTTTGATCCCTTTAAACCCAAGAGCTATATCTAACTCCTTATTGAAAACATACAATGTTTTGGCCTCAACTGCTTTCTGTGGTAGCAAATTCCACAGGTTCACCACTCTCTGGGTGAAGAAATTTCTCCTCATCTCAGTCCTGAATGGTTTACCGCTTATCCTTAGACTATGACCTCTGGTTCTAGACTCCCCCACCATGGGGAACATTCTTTCTGCATCTACCCTGTCAAGTCCTGTTAGAATGTTATAGGTTTCTATGAGATCCCCCTCACTCTTCTGAACTCCAGCGAATGTAATCCTAACCGACTCAATCTCTCCTCATACGTCAGTCCTGCCATCCCAGCAAACCCTGCATCACCAATCACTGTGAACACGTAATGATCACTGGCTAAAGGGCACGGTAAAATATTAATTTTCTGAATAAAGAAATTAGTTCACTTTGAGTTTCGCTGCTAATTAGTTGCATTGATTTTCATGAGGAAAAAAAAACCTGTTGATGAGAATTTATGAGTTTACATGGACAAGGGTAATGATCTCAGGCTTGAATGCAGGGGGCATTGATTGCTGAAGATTGGGAAGTTCATTTTAATTCTGTGTTCAATATTTTTTCCTACATTGGCTGAGATTGCAATTCTTTTAGTCATCAAATTTTGGCTCTCTGTTCAGACAGGTAATTATATTGGAAATTAAATGATTAGAAGAAAATTCCCAAACAGTAAACCCTGCAGCTCCATTCGATTGGTGCTGCAGGCTTTATAGACTCAGTAAATTGTTGTATGATTGGAAGAGCAGATCAGTCTGTACAGTATGAATTGTTACTGTGTCAGTGGCCACACTACTGGTGATGTTAGTGGATGCATTGGTTTAGATCTTCCAGAATTCCATAGATTCTAGAACGCTAACATGGATTGGAAGGCGGCAAATGTAACCCTGCTGTTAAAGAAAGGTGGGCAAATCTATGATGAGCCACCTTCTTAAATACAACTGAATGGCTTGCTTTGTCATTTCAGAGGGAAGCTAAGAGTGGGTCTCAAGTCATACCAACTTAATAGAATTCTTTGAGGAAGTGACAAAGTTGATTGATGAGGGAAGGGCTGTAGATATCGTATACATGGACTTCAGTAAGGCGTTTGATAAGGTTCCCCATGGTAGGCTGATGGAGAAAGTGAAGGCGCATGGGGTCCAAGGTGTACTAGCTAGATGGATAAAGAACTGGCTGGGCAACAGGAGACAGAGGGTAGCAGTGGAAGGGAGTTTCTCAAAATGGAGACGTGTGACCAGTGGTGTTCCACAGGGATCCGTGCTGGGACCACTGTTGTTTGTGATATACATAAATGATTTGGAGGAAAGTATAGGTGGTCTGATTAGCAAGTTTGCAGACGACACTAAGATTGGTGGAGTAGCAGATAGTGAAGGGGACTGTCAGAGAATACAGCAGAATATAGATAGACTGGAGAGTTGGGCAGAGAAATGGCAGATGGAGTTCAATCAGGGCAAATGCGAGGTGATGCATTTTGGAAGATCCAATTCAAGAGTGAACTATACAGTAAGTGGAAAAGTCCTGGGGAAAATTGATGTACAGAGAGATTTGGGTGTTCAGGTCCATTGTTCCCTGAAGGTGGCAACGCAGGTCAATAGAGTGGTCAAGAAGGCATACGGCATGCTTTCCTTCATCGGACGGGGTATTGAGTACAAGGGTTGGCAGGTCATGTTACAGTTGTATAGGACATTGGTTCGGCCACATTTGGAATACTGCGTGCAGTTCTGGTCGCCACATTACCAAAAGGATGTGGATGCTTTGGAGAGGGTGCAGAGGAGGTTCACCAGGATGTTGCCTGGTATGGAGGGCGCTAGCTATGAAGAGAGGTTGAGTAGATTAGGATTATTTTCATTAGAAAGACGGAGGTTGAGGGGGGACCTGATTGAGGTGTACAAAATCATGAGAGGTATAGACAGGGTGGATAGCAAGAAGCTTTTTCCCAGAGTGGGGGATTCAATTACAAGGGGACACGAGTTCAAAGTGAAAGGGGAAAAGTTTAGGGGGGATATGCGTGGAAAGTTCTTTACGCAGAGGGTGGTGGGTGCATGGAACGCATTGCCAGCAGAGGTGGTAGACGCGGGCACGATAGCGTCTTTTAAGATGTATCTAGACAGATACATGAATGGGCAGGAAGTAAAGAGATACAGACCCTTTGAAAATAGGCGACAGGTTTAGATAGAGGATTTGGAGCGGCGTAGGCTTGGAGGGCCGAAGGGCCTGTTCCTGTGCTGTAATTTTCTTTGTTCTTTGTTCTTTGTATATAGGCCAGACCAGGTAAGGACAGCAGATTTTCTTCTCTAAAGGCCATTAGTGATTTAGCTGGGGTTTTACAGCAATCAAGTAGGTTCATGGTCACCATTATTGATGCCAGCTTTATATTCCAGATTTATTTAATTGATCGAATTTAAATACTGCAGTTGCTGTGGTGGGATTTGAACTCATGCGTCTGGATCATTAGCTTCTGGATTACACTCCCTCTGACCAGGAATTATGAAATAAAATAAATTCAACCTCTGGCAGCAAATTTCCACCCTCTACTGATGCAACTCTCCGACACAGACAGGAATTCCACTAGGAGAGAGCCTGTCCAAATTACTTAAATAAGGAAACTCCACCAATGTCAGTAACTATAGAGCAGCCAGAATTCCCAATGCTAAAGTTGCTGCCAAGTTGGGACCAGGGAGGAAAATGCCACCTAAAGAGTTAATTTCCAAATATTTACAGTTAGCAGAATTAATGAACAAAGTGGAAGGTATTTCCATTGCAAACATCTGTGAAATTTTGAAAGCCATAGATTTTTCATTTTGTATATGATGTGCAGAATTTTACCATCAGACATGGAATACATTTCACTGCTTTATGAGAATTGAACTGAATGTTGTGGCACACGTTCTGCATTTATATGAATAGTAGTAGCTGCTTTTGGTAGAAATACTTAGTTATTGACTTCATAATTAGTTAGTTAAGAGAAAGGCATCATAATTGGGCAGCACAGTGGCGCAGTGGTTAGCACCGCAGCCTCACAGCTCCAGCGACCCGGGTTCAATTCTGGGTGCTGCCTCTGTGGAGTTTGCAAGTTCTCCCTGTGCCTGCGTGGGTTTCCTCCGGGTGTTCCGGTTTCCTCCCACAGACTTGCAGGTTGATAGGTAAATTGGCCATTATAAATTGCCCCTAGTATAGGTAGGTGGTAGGGGAATATAGGGACAGGTGAGGATGTGGTAGGAATGTAGGATTAGTATAAATGGGTGGTTAATGGTCGGCACGGACTCGGTGGGCCGAAGGGCCTGTTTCAGTGCTGTATCTCTAAATCTAAACATAGCACCTTTTCAAACCTACTGTCACTGTGATGATATTTGGAAATTGTCTTGTTTATTAAGCTTAGTTATGTCACTTTAAGATTTGAGTATGTAGCTCAGGAAAGCTATGCTAATTCATCATGGTCCAATAAATGGTTACCGTAATAAAGCTTTAACTGGTTAAAAAACAGACTTTTTTCTCATTTGCGTTAATGTTCTTTAATCTATTTTTGGACAGAGTGAAATACTTGGAGCTGTACTAAAATGAAGGGAGGTCACGAGTAATGAGCATTAACCACATTTGCTTTTTCATTATAGTTGTCAGGGCGCGATATGGCCTTTCGTGCAAAGTAATCTTGTGTAAAGAGAACTAAACAAAAAAAAATAAAAGATAAAAATTCTGCACCGAACTAAACAGCGTAATGTTTTGATTTTCATAATGGAAAATCTTTGTCATTATATTGCTGTAAAACCTGTGAGGTAAATTAGTCAAAAGAACAGGGTTATGGAATACAGCAGTTAGCAGGCATCCCACAGTGTATTATAGAACTGTTATACTCATCAACAAGGAAAGATTGGACAGCATTTACTTCCCTTTTAATGAAATTTGATTCTTAAAAAATCCCTACCATGAAAGTTGGCATGTTATTATCTTTTGTACCTTATGGAAAAGATTTTATAGTTCATTAAAGCAATTTTTTAAAAAACAAGTTATTAGAAATTTATTCAATGTACCCTACCAACAACAAACAGACAAACCAATCTATGAGTCGATATATATATTTGTTGGGGGAAAGTTGAGGGGAGAAGGCAATTGTGTAAATAGGGAAATGATGGGTAAATTTTGTGACTTGTGCCATTCCTGTGTGAGCATTTAATGCACCTGTAATAAGTTCCTTTTTGAACACAAAGTAAATGAGTTAAAAAAATATATGTATACAGAAGGATTTAGTATGAGTGTGGGAAGAGTTCATGTGGGAACGGGAATGGTGCTGGTTGGAAAACATATGCCCAAATCCCCAATCTTGGCCTAGCTTTCGGCCTGACCACTGCACAGAGTAAACCTGTAATTTTATAACTTAGTGCTCCTGACAGGGAATCTTGCCCATTGCAGCATACATTGGCTATCAATTTAAATAGCAGAAAATCATGTTCAGCACACATCTGAATTTCTTATATGCACTTCCAAACCATTCGCCTAAAAAACTACTCTTCAAAAAATAATTAATTGGCTTTAAAAGTGCTTTAGAATGTCCTGGGGATGTGAAAGTGCTCTAACAGTGTAATTTCTTTCTTTTTCTCTCTCTCATGCCCATTTGGATATTCATGGATTGAAATATTTCCTAATTATGATTCCGATGGGATTATGGTATGGTGCATGGCAAACAACAATTCGTAGCTGCTATTATATTTATGTTTACAAGCAAGTCAGGGAGAATTACAGATTGAGATTGTAAATTATTTTGCAGTTTCAAACATAGGTCCAGCCTGCATTACTTGATTCTTTTTAGCAAACAAAACAAGTAAATAATCCTTGAACAAAAGCTGCAAAGTGATTTATAAGTGAATTACAAAATTCTGTTGTGAGAATACTTCACTTGTTCTTCAGCATTAACTAAAAGGATCAATGGTACCTGTGCAATTATTTTTGCTAACAAAGACTGTGCTTCTCTGAATATTTTTATGCTCCGGTGATAAATAAATTTAAACTAAATGCTATTGCTTGTTAATATTGGTATCTGCTATTGATAAGCGCAAATGAGTATTTTTCCAACTATTTTGCCCTCTTATTAATTTTAATATTTCTGTTAGCACACATTCCTAGCAGTAATTAGCTGTGAGTAGAGATACTGAACTATTGGTTTAGTTTAGTTTAGAGATACAGCACTGAAACAGGCCCTTCGGCCCACCGTGTCTGTGCCGACCATCAACCACCCATTTATACTAATCCTACACTAATTCCATATTCCTACCACATCCCCACCTGTCCCTATATTTCCCTACCACCTATCTATACTAGGGGCAATTGCTAATGGTCAATTTACCTATCAACCTGCAAGTCTTTGGCTTGTGGGAGGAAACCCACACAGACCTTGCAAACTCCACACAGGCAGGACCCAGAATTGAACCTGGGTCGCTGGAGCTGTGAGGCTGCGGTGCTAACCACTGCACCACTGTGCCGCCCATTGTATACGATATAATCTTATGCACTTCAGGACAAACAATGCTTTTAAACCCACTCTACCATGGTCATCTATGTGAAACTTAAAGCATTTCAAGATCATTTACAATGGAACTTGATTAGGGGCACAATAATACAAGGTGTTGCTAATAATTTGCTCTCCTGAAGGCAGAGATGATTGAGCTTTTGTGCCACTGCCAAGTTATTTTTACATTTCTGAAATTTCCAGTTGGATTGATATGGATTCATTTCTTGCTGTAAAATTGGCAGCTGCACTTGTGAGATTAATACCATATTAGGCCCAGTTTGACCCAGCCATGCCCTCAGGAGCAACCACCTCCCCACCCCTGGGGCCTGCCTGTGTGGCCCCAGTGAGCGAACCCCACTTCCCTGTCTTCCAGGGCCTGCTCGGGCATAAAATGAAAAATAACTTGTATTAAGCCACTAGATTTCTCTCAGTTTGAGACTCTTAATGAATTGTTTTGGAATCACGTAGTATCATTACTGTGATTACTGGGTTTCCTGTAGTAATAAAATCCAGCCCTTGGAGATGATGTGGGAGACAGGGGGGGCAGACAAAATGTCGCGTGGCATTGGGCCTGACGTTGTCCTGCCCCCATGCCACCTTGTCCATGAGGGCACCATGGTAGACAGGAAGTGGCCCATTAAGGGCCACTTAAATGCTGCCTCCTGCCTCTGCTGGCATTTAGCACGTAAAGCCTGCCGGCCTCCTAGTGAGCTCGTGGTTGGGGGTGGGGTGACTCTCCTGTTCTGCAAGTCTATGGCACATGAAGGCCCCTCAGGTTGAAATACCCGGCCATGCTCCCAGTAAGAACCACCTCTCCACCCCTGGGGCCTGCCTGAGTGGCCCCATTGAGCGAACCCCACTTCCCTGTCTTCCGGGGCCTCCTCCATGGCTGCCTCTTCAGGCGTCTTGCAATCCCAGCAGTGGACACCATTCCCAGTGGTTCTGCTGGGACTGCTGAGCTGTCAGCCCTCTGATTGGCTGGCAGCTCTTGGGATGGGATCTTGTCACTTAAAGGGGACGGCAACTCCGGACGCAGCGTTGAATTTGGCTGGTTGCCCCTCCTCCCCCACCCACCCCCGCCTTCTGGCTCATCGCCAGGACCACCAGCGCTGAAGTAAAAATCCAGCCCAATGTCTTAACTGTCATTATGCTAATTGCTCCACCGGCAGTCTTCTGTTGATTGGCTGAGTGATGCTGTGTTTGGCAGTGACTTGTGTAGTCCTCAACACAGGCAAGTTTTCCTTTTGTTTGCTTTTTAATGCTAAATTAACTGATCTTTTCCATTAGTTTGCTTCAGTTTTGTTGCGTAAAGGATGGGCATTACTCCTATTATTAAGTCTCCATTTTGTCTTTTTCCACTTGTGCCTGAATATTAGAATCTCATTATAAGAGAAGTCTTCCTGTAAGTAATTGCCCTTTTTGAATGGGAGTTGATTCTCTAAACAGTAATTGCATATATCTGACACAGACTCCCACAGACTAAATTAAGCCTGCTCAAGTTTGTAATGGACAGCTGGCTCTATTATTAATACCCAACCCTTGTAATATTCACAGTTAGAGTAACATTGGCCCATTGGACCTGTGAGTTCTGTATGAATGTTTTTCAGGAGCTATTAGAGTGAGGGACTATTGTCTTGCATGAATAAGTCCCAATATAATACAGCAGCCCACCACATACAAACTGCATTTGCTCTCCGTTTGCCACAGTTCTTGTATTCAAGCTTGTGTTCAATGTATTTTTCAGTTAATGCAATTATGGTGAGAATAGGTGCATATCTGGAACAAATAAACAGCCTTGATCTGGGGAATTAACCCGCATATTATTATCATTGCCATTACTGGAAGCTCTGAATTTTTAAAGAGAATATTTATTTGCTGCCTTTGTTTTGTGGTTTAAAAGGTTTTCATATCTTTTATAAATGTCCTCCATTTTGTGATATTTTAGTTCTATCGTGTCAGCACATACCACATGATGTACTGTCAACTCCACATATATTCCAGTGGGGAGAGGGGAAGCAGGTGGTTTATCTGGGGAGTTTAGCAGGCAGTAAGAAGATCCCATAGGGAAGAAGGTGGTACTGAACAGGAACAAGAAGAAGAAGCACAACAATAATAACAACAACAACCAAATTGCATTTATATAGTGCCTGCACCGATCAATATAAGGGAGATATTAGCATTGATGGTCAAAGGTATAGTTTGGATAACTACTTTTGTACACTTGAGCTTGCCATACACGTGACCTCTGATATGTAAACAAAGGCTTTTGGCAGTAGCCATTTTATGCACCACATGGAACATGATATCAGAAGTGAGTCGCCAGGATTTGAGAGGATTCTGATAGCCGGCAGATGTGCAAAACATCAGAGAATAATTAGGCCTCATGGAATTCCAGCAGGGCAAGTTTTAGTTTAAAAAACAGTCCTGTCTGCAACTTTGCACAGGACATCGACATCTGGGTAAGTCATTATGTCTTCGAATTTTCCAGTAGCTGCTCCTATGGACATGAAGGGAGATTTGAGAGGGAATTTGGCAATTCTCCCAGTCTGAGAGGCAGAATTATGAGATTGCCACACAGTTAGACAAAAAACACGAACAGATAAGAGTAGCAGCTCTGTTATCATTGATGGGGAAGGAGCGTTACAAGCGATATTGCACCATTGGGAGATTTGGAGGCCTTGAAGAACCACTTTGAAGCCTCTACTAATGTCAATAACATTAGAGCTCAGGAAGAGAGGCAGTCCAAGTCTTGCAAGCACATGTCAATGAAGAAAAGGAAGGACAATTTTCAGAAGGGCCAGCAGAATGATCAAGGCCAGAGTACTGGATGTAAATACTGTCAGCGGGGGCGGGGGGAGGGGGACACCACAAGAAGGAAAAGGAAGCATGCCCAGCGTGAGGAAAGCAGTACTCTAGCTATAAGAAGCTGAACCACTTTGCACGTAAGTGTTTTGCTAGGGAGAAGAAAAGCAAGCCTGTGAAGATGGGTGCTGGAGAGATGTCTGGCGATGATTCTGACGAATCACACTGCACCCTGGAGCATGTTAGTGTTATCAAGTCTCGAGGTAGAAAATGGTTTGTGACTATTGGAATGATGACAGCAGAAGGAGAGCATCAAGCTGATGTGAGGTGTCAGATAGACATTGGTTCTATGTGCAACATCATGAGCTGTGCAGTGTTCCGACCAGGGGAGAAAGAGGTCTAGGGGTAACTCTCAGCCTTCACCTGGTCTTACTGTAACAGGGTTTAATTTTAACCACACTGTGCTTTTAGCTCCCTCTTGGTGAATCCTTGTTCACTTCTTTCCAATTATAAGGCAAAGAAACCAGCACAAACAGGCTTTCTTAGGTTTAAAGAAGAAAAGTTGAAATTTCTTAAACTTAAACTCTAATTTGGTTGACGCCTACTGATACACGATGGCCCACACTAGCAAGCGTATGTGATACACACATGCAAATAGAGACCGAAAAGAGCAGAAAAAATATAAAGTGGAAAAGTTTGAGGCAATATCTGAAAAGTTTTTGTTATGGTTCTTCGAGCTCACTGTAGAGTCCTTGATTGTAGGTAGACCTTGCTTTTGGTTGGGGCGCAGTATTCTTCTTAAACCTTGTTCGCTGTAGGACACTTTTCTCTCTTGGGGTTCATGTGGCTCCAGTGAATTCAGAGGCTTGTGAGAAAGAGATTGGAGCAGACAGGAGAGGCTGTGGTGAGCCTGCCAGGAGAGGTCTTTTCAATCCAGGAGCAAACAGCTTTCTGCGGACTTTCAGTTCAAACTGTACAATTCAGAAAAAAATCCCAGACTGCCAAGCAGGTTAGTCATGTGACCAACTGGTTTGACCATGTCTGTTTGTGCATTGTATTGGAGCAGGGGATAGCTCCTTTGTTCCAAGCACTATCTGTTAATTTGCAAAAATGTCTTTCCAGCCAGGGGCCTGGCACAGTCTTGCCACAGGCCTTCTCTTGTTCCCAGCATCAATTTAAAATTTAATGTCCATGTGGCAAAATGAATATGCCTCATTCTTGGCAGGTGGGGGCCTGCATGTCAGCAGACTTGTGTGAAATTGCTCAAGATGGTGCCCCAAATATGGAACCATCGAAGGTAAGTTGAGGATTTATGATAGAACCATGCTCACCCAAGAGGATAAACCAAGCTGAAAGTCCAATGCAATGGGAAAAGAGATGATTGATGATTGCACAATGTTCAGCACCATTTGCAACTCTTCAGATACTGAAGCAGTCTGTGTAGAAATGCAGCACGATGTGGACAATATCCAGGTTTGGGCTGATAAATGGCAAGTAACATTCACTCCACACAAGTGCCAGGCAATGACCATCTCCAACAAGACAGAATCTAACCATCTCCTCTTGACATTCAATGGCATTACAATGGCTGAATCTCCCACTATCAACATCCTGAGGGTTACTATTGACCAGAAACTGAACTGGAGTAGCCACATAAATACCGTGGCTACAAGAGCAGGTCAGAGGCTAGGAATCCTGAGGTGAATAACTCACCTCCTGACTCCCCAAAGCCTGTCCACCAACTGCAAGGTACAAGTCAAGAGTGTGATGGAATACTCTCTACCTGCCTGGATGGGTGCAGCTCGAACAACACTCAAGAAGTTTGGCACCATCCAGGACAAAGTAGCGCACTTAATTGGCACCCCATCCACAAACATTCATTCCCTCCACCACCGATGCACAGTGGCAGCAGCGCTTACCATCTACAAGATGCACTGCAGCAACACACCAAGGCTGCTCAGGCAGTACCTTCCAAACCTGTGACCTCTATCACCTTGAAGGAAAAGGGCAGCAAATGCATGGGAACATCTGCAAGTTCCCCTCCAGGGGAACCTGCCACACACCATCCTGACTTGGAACTAAAAACAAGAAATGCCTGAATTACTCAGCAGGTCTGGCAGCATCTGTAGAGAGAGAGAAGTGGAGTTAACATTTCAGGTCAATGACCCTTCATCAGAAGTGGCAAAGATTAGAAATGTAATAGGTTTTAAGCAAATAAAGCAGAGTTGGGGCAAGAGATAACAAAAGGCAAGGTGTTGATAGGACATAGGGTCACAGGGAATAACCGACCAGAAGGTCACGGAGCAAAGGCAAATGGTGTGTTAATGGTGTGCTGAAAGACAAAGCGTTAGTGAAGAGAGGATGTTAATGGACAGAAAAATGAACTGCCCTGGCCCAAAGCACAAACATGAAAAAAACAGTGGGCAGGCACATAGTAAGAAAAATGAATGATGAAACAATCTAAAATAAAATAAAAGAAAAAGAAAAAGGAAAAAGAAAAAAATAACTGAAAATAAAAAGGTGGAGCCCGTCATGCTCTGAAATTATTGAACTCAATATTCAGTCCGGCAGGCTGTAGTGTGCCTATTCAGTAAATGAGATGCCGTTCCTCGAGCTTGTGTTGATGTTCACTGGAACACTTCAGCAATCCCAGGACAGAGATGTGAGCATAAGAGCAGGGGGAGTGTTGAAATGGCAAGCAACCAGAAGCTCGGGGTCATGCTTTTGGACTGAGCGGAGGTGTTCCACAAAGCGATCACCCAGTCTGCATTTGGTCTCCCCAGTGCACAGGAAACCACATTGTGAGCAGCGAATACAGTATACTACATTGAAAGAAGTACAAGTAAATTGCTGCTTCACCTGAAAGGAGTGTTTGAGGCCTTGGATAGTGAGGAGAGAGGATGTAAAAGTGCAGGTATTACACCTCCTGCAATTGCATGAGTAGATACCATGGGAAGGGGACGAGGTGTTGGGGGTAATGGAGGAGTGGACCAGGGTGTCACAGAAGGAATGATCCCTTCGGATTGCTGACGGGGTGGGGAGGGGAAGATGCATTTGGTAGTGGCATCAAGCTGGAGGTGGCGGAGGATAATCCTTTGGATGTGGAGGCTGCTGAGGTGGAAAGTGAGGACAAGGGGAACCCTGTCACAGTTCTGGGAGGGAGGGGAAGGGGTGAGGGTAGAGGTGCGGCAGATGAGAAGGACACGGTTGAGGGCCCGGTCAACCACAGTGGGGGGGAATCCTCGGTTGAGGAAAAAGGAGGTCATATCAGAAGCACTGTCATGGAAGGTAGCATCATCAAAGCAGATGCGTCACAGACGGAGAAACTAGGAGAATGGAATGGAGTCCTTACAGGCGGCAGAGTGTGAAGAAGTGTAGTTGAGGTAGCTGTGGGAGTCGTTGGGCTTAGAATGATTATTAGTAGACAACCTATCCCCAGAGATGGAGACAGAGAAGTCGAGGAAAGGAAGGGAAGTGCCGGAGATGGACCATGTAAAGGTGAGAGAAGGGTGGAACCTGGAAGCAAAGTTGATAAAAGTTTTCCAGTTCGGGGCGGGAGCAGGAAATGGCACTGATACAGTCATCAATGTACTGGAAAAAGAGTTGGGAGAGGTGCCTGAGTAGGACTGGAACAAGGAATGTTCGACATATCCCACAAAAAGACAGGCATACTAGGACCCATGCGGGTACCCACAGCAACACCTTTTACTTGAAAGAAGTGAGTGGAATTGAAGGAGAAGTTATTCAATGTGAGAACAAGTTCAGCCAGGCGGAGGAGGGTGGTGGTGGATGGGGACTGGCTGGGCCTCTGTTCATGGACGAAGCAGAGTGCCCTCAAACCATCCTGGTGGGGGATGGAGGTGTAGAGACATTGGACGTCCATAATGTAGAGGAGACGTTGGGGCCAGGAAACTGGAAATTGTCAAAATGACTAAGGGCATCAGAAGAGTCACGGATGTAGCTGGGAAGAGACTGGACCAGCGGAGAAAAGATCGAGTCAAGATAGGAAGAAATAAGTTCAGTGGGGCAGGAACAGGCTGAAACAATAGGTCTTCAAGACTGTCCTGTTTGTGGATTTTGGGAAGGAGGTAGAAGCGGGCAGTCTGGGATTGCGGGACTATGACGTTGGAAGCTGTAGAAGGAAGATCTCCAGAGGAGATGAGGTCAGTGACAGTCCTGTGGACAGCATGTGTGGTGGTGGGTTCATGGTTCAGGGTGAGGTAGGAAGAATTGTCTGAGAGTTGGCGCTCAGTCTCTGCAAGGTAGAGGTCAGTACGCCAGACAACAACAGCACCACCCTTATCTGTAGGTTTGATGACAATGTCAGGGTTAGACTTGAGAGAATGGAGTGCAGCATGTTCACAGGGAGACAGGTTAGAATGAGTGAGGGGGGGGGTGGCAGTACTCTAAATTAGGTTATACCAATATTTTGTATAGATACATCACTACTTCTTTACTCTTGTATGCTATGCCCCTGTATTTTAAACCTCAAATTCTATTGGACTTGGTTCTATCTACCTGCACTTACACCATCAGTGAATACGTCCTGGCCAGTCTTACTTTCCTCTGAGTATGCTAAGCATTTGTATGAGAACGGTGCTGGTAAAATAGAATACAGTATCTTTCTTTGGTTAAGTCACTTAGGTAAACTGTGGCCCTGAATTTATAGTATGATATCAGAATATCCAGCTCAATGCATCCAACAACAAAAACTTGCATTCAAATAGTGCCTTTTAAGTAGTAAATGATTCCAAGGTGCTTCACAGGAATGTCATGAAACAAAATTTACCACCAAGCCATATAAGGAGATATTACAGCAGATAATTTGGTAACAAACGGTTTTAGGGGGCATCTTAAAGGAGGAGAGAGAGGAAGAGAGACAGAAAAGTTTAGGGAGGGAATTCCAGAGCTTAGCGCCTACCCAGCTGAAGACACAGCCACCAATTGTGGAGCAGTTAAAATCGGGGTTGCACTAAAGGCCAGAATTGGAAGAATGCAGAGATTGCGAAGGGTTGTTGGATTGGTTGTGGAGATTACAGAGATAGGGAGGGGCAAGGCTTGGGGGGATTTGAAAACAAAAATAAGAATTTTCATCTGAAATTCTTAATTCTGCTATTTAGGCAGAAGCATTAGAATAATAAAAATAAATTGGTTAATGCCTTCATAAAAAGGGGGCGGGAGTGGGGGTGGGAATGGGTGGTGGTGGAAATTTTAACCAAACTTGTTAAGTGTTTAGATTTTGGTATCCCACTGTGTAATTTTACAGCCTGGCTGACATGGACGAATTTCTCGGATACAAGTTCTCCGTTTCCAAAAAGCACTCAGTATAAACTTTACTTGAAAAAGACTTTTGAAATTTGTCCTCTAACTTTTCTTCAAATAATTTAGAAACTAACTGGACAGTATCTAAAGTAAACTATACCCTCAGTATAACTGACTGAACAGTACTGTTACACCCTTGCAACATTGGTACATTGCACAATCCAGGTTCAGCTCACAGAGGCAGAATACTGGGCAAAAATATTGTGCAAGCCCAGGCTTTGGGTGAAGCTGAGACCTGCAATAAGAACTTTTAAGACATAAAATATAATTCAGTGTATATATTTAATCATGTTAATGAGAAATATGTATTTTTGTTTAACCTTTATCTTGGACATTAGAGATTTCAGTTACTGAGGAAAAAATGGTTTATCAAATATTTTCAGCTAAAGAATATTCATAAAGCATTTATGATGATTTGTGAGGAAGGATAATATAGTGTCAGTGGCCAGATTGTGAAATTATAGAATGAGAGGTTTATACATGCCAAAAATTCCATAATAGTTTGATGAAGAGTGATTACAGGAGGAGGGTTTTGTAGACAGCAAGTACATGAAAACCTAAGATTATTAATACCATGTATAGATATAGCACTATTACCAGCTTTGTAAAGTATCCAGAAGAAAAATGAAGCCTAGGAATTTTGTTTTGTTTAAAATGCAGAAGTAGCAAAATCTAGCTGGTATCAGAAATGGGCTCTAATCAATTTTTAACCACAAGATTCTTAATAAACAGAGCAACTGTCTTGGATCAAATCCTTCAAGAAGAGCAGTTGATTGACAACTTTCTATTAGTTCAGCTGGAGCCCTTTCTAATGGGATTAAAAATCAGACAAAGAGAAGTTAGTAAGAAACAATAGGTGCTAATAAATCAACAAGTCTGTTAAGAGCAGAACAACAGTTGTTGTCCTTCAAAAGTAATTCACTGTACTCGCTTTCAAAAGCCCCCAGGATTTTTCAGTGGATCTTTCTGTTTAACTACCTTTGGCATCAACTATAAAAGATTCGGGAGCTGTGGTGTGAAACACAAAACCCTTGTGAGTCTCTTCATATCAATTATGAATCTTCTCCACTTAAGAAATTGGCACTGTGTCACTCCGCAGTAAGTTATGCTTTATGACTGCATCTTCTGCTGATAGAAAGCATCAATTTGTGTTAAGAAACTTTTTATCTTCCTTTCTCAATGTTACCTTTCATTTTCTACTTGTCCTCTGCTGAAGGTTGTCATTCTTATTGGCGGTGCTGTATTGCAGTGATAGGGTAACTCTGCTTTCATGGCCATTTTTCACATGTAAGCCTGGGTGAAAGAAAGACTTTTGATTTTGCAACACCTTATCATGTCTCTCATAAACATTTCAAAGTTAATTATATGCAATGAATTACTTTTGAAGGGCAACTACTGTATTTATGCAGCCATTTTGCCCAGAGCAAATTCCACAAATAACAATTGGATGAATGACCTGTAAATCTGTTGTTTGGTGATGTGAGCTGAGGGAAGATTATTGGTAAATATGCAAGGAGAGCTCCATGATCTTTCACAAATAATGCCATGGAATCCTGAAACCTCCAACTAAAACAGATGAACAGGCAGATGAGCCTTGGCTTTACAGCATATGAAGCACAGAACCTCCAACAATGAAGCACCCCTTTAGTACTGCACTGAATAGTGAGCCTAGAGTATATGTTAAAACTGTCAAGATGGTATATATTGATGGGATAGTTGACCATGAACCATTCAATTGAGCCTAAGGCAACTTTGCATCCATTCAATGTGCACACACAGCCAACAATGAATGCTGGATAGCAGTCAGAGGTGGGAGCTCAGTGCATTTGATTTTCTCCTTCTGCCTAATTCAAGGACTCTAAAAAGTTACCTACAGTACTGCTGTGCTTTTTTTTCCCCAAAATATACTTTATTCATAAAAATCTGTAAAAAATACATTACCAAACAGTTTCAAACAGCACCAAGTCAAAAAATACAAACAGTGCAAAGGTGATCAGTTTCCTTCAATACAATCATGAGTTGCCTCACAACCCTTCCATTTCATTTGTCATGCCAGATGCATTTTTACATTTTACAGCACACAAAATTTTCCCGATACAGTTCAAGGGGTTTCCCATGGATCCAGCCCCTCAGTTCAGCTTGGTGGGGGGACCTTACACTGTGGTCTTTCCCCAATGAGCCTTTGCTGCGGCTGCCCCAAGCTTTAGTGCCTCCCTCAGCACGTAGTCCTGGACCTTGGAATGTGCCAGTCTGCAACATTTGGTCGTGGACAACTCTTTGCGCTGGACGACCAGCAAGTTTCGGGCAGACCAAAGGGCGTCTTTCACCGAATTGATAATCCTCCAGCAGCCGTTCATGTTTATCTTGGTGTGCGTCCCTGGGAACAGCCCGTAGAGCACAGACTCCTGTGTTACAGAGCTGCTTGGGATGAACCTCGACAAAAACCACTGCATCTCTTTCCACACCTGCTTTGCGACGGTCGCCCACCTCCTCCTGGAATGTGCCTTTGCAAAGCAGGTGTGGAAAGAGATGCAATGGTTTTTGTCGAGGTTCATCCCAAGCAGCTCTGTAACACAGGAGTCTGTGCTCTACGGGCTGTTCCCAGGGACGCACACCGAGACAAACATCAACTGCTGCTGGAGGACTATCAATTCGGTGAAAGACGCCCTTTGGTCTGCCCGAAACTTGCTGGTCTTCCAGCGCAAAGAGTTGTCCACCACCGAATGTTGCAGACTGGCACATTCCAAGGTCCAGGACTACGTGCTGAGGGACGCACTAAAGCTTGGGGCAGCCGCAGCAAAGGCTCAATGGGGAAAGACCACAGTGTAAGGTTCCCCCACCAAGCTGGACTGAGGGGCTGGATCCATGGGAAACCCCTCGAACTGTATCGTTAATATTCTGAATTGCTGTAAATGTAAAACTGTAATTGACATGACAATTGTGAAACGGAAGGGTTGGGAAGAAACTCATGAGAGTATTGAAGGAAACTGATCTCCCTTGCAATGTTTGTATTTTTTGGTGCTGTTTGGAAACTGTTTGGCAATGTAATTTTTACAGATCTTTATGAATAAAGTATATTTTGGAAATAAAAAAAAAAAATCTCTTTCCACACCTGCTTTGCAAAGACACATTCCAGAAGGAGGTGGACAACCTTCTCTTCCCCACCACAGACACCACAGGCATTGTGCGGAGGGGGTGAGACTTCGGGCGTGCAGGAAGAATCTGACGAAGAGGGCTCTTCTCACCACCAGCCAAGATACATCTTGGTGCTTGTTTGAAAGTTCTGGTGATGAGGCATTTTGCCAAATGACTTTGGCGGTCTGCTCGGGGAACCATCCGACAGGATCCACCCTCTCCTTTTCCCGTAGGGCCTTGAGGACGTTCTGTGCAGACCACTGCCTGATGGATCGGTGGTCAAAGGTGTTTTCCCGCAGAAACTGCTCCACAAAGGATAGGTGGTACGGCACAGTCCAACTGGATGGAGCGTTCCGCGGCAATGTGACCAGGCCCATCCTTCGCAACACCGGGGACAGATAGAACCTCAGCACGTAGTGACACTTGGAGTTTGCGTACTGGAGGTCTACACACAGCTTGATGCAGCCGCACACGAAGGTAGTCATCAGGATGAGGGCCACGTTGGGTACATTTTTCCCTACTTGTCCAGAGGTTTCAACATCGTGTCCCTCCGAACCCGGTCCATTTTGGATCCTCAGATGAAGCGGAAAATGGCTCGGGTGACCGCCACAGCGCAGGAGTGGGGTATGGGCCAGACCTCCGCCACGTACAGCAACAATGTGAGCGCCTCGCACCTGATGACTAGGTTCTTACCCACAATGGAGAGAGTACTGCTGTGCTATCCTGAGTGAAATCGTCTTTCCCAAACTAGTCTTGAGATCAAACCTGAGAACTTGCTGGGGGAATGTGACTCATAGTGCAATTATCCATTGAGTAATCTTTGGGCTGATGTGCATTCAAAAATATTTGTTGCTGGTTACAGGCTGATAAGTCCAACTAGAAGCAGAGAAGAAAGTCACGTTGGTGGATATTTAGCTTTGCAAGGATCACTGCACAGTTCTTATTCCTTTCCATAAATACCATAAATGTCAATTTAGTAAATTGCCTCTTGTAATGTCCTTCATGCTGAAATTCAATTATGCAAATTGTGCAGAAACTATTATTGCATGGAATGTCAATAGGAAATACTTCACTAAGCAAAAACATTGCAAGGAGGCAATAGCATTAAGTAAATGGATCAGCTCGTTACTGCTGCCGTATTATATAAGCAATCAATTAATAATCAAACTTCAGAAGTGGAAACCTTTGGTTGTTGCAAGTTTGAATTAAGTATGGAAAATGCACAGCAGATGTCTGAAAGATTCAGAAAGGACTCACATAATAATAGCTAAAATATTGCCATGATTGCTCCTTTGTATCAGATGTGGGAATGTGAATTACAACATGGCGACCCAGCCCAAACCCGACCGGACCCGACGATATGTATCAGGTTAGGGTCGGGTTGCTCTTCCGGGTCCAGCATTTGGGCTCGGGTTGGACACAGTGACAGCCAGGACGTCAAGGCGGGAAACGTGCATTTGGACTCCGCTCTAGTCTGCAGTGAGCGATTCTATCCAAGGTAGAGCACAACCTCTTTAATATAATCAATTTTATTCTGGTGGTTGGGTCAGGTCGGGTCGGGTGTGGGAAAAAAATCAAAGGACTCGGGCTGGGTCGGGCTTGGGTCGGATGTGGTTCTGTCGGGCTCGGGTCGAGTTTTATTTGCAGACCCGAGCAGGCCTTTAATGTGAATATGATAGATCTGTACAGTGGCAGGCTGGAAAAAAATTACCCAATCATAGTTGCAGTCTAGCTGAAGTAAACTATGAGGAAGACCCACACATATTAGAAATAGGTGCAAAACAGTAGTGTAGTGTGATTAAACAGAAAGGCTACGTCAGTGATCCTGCACTTCCAATGGGAGTGACCAGGGGTATGAGATAGGACTGTGCAAGGTCACAGAACAAGTTCTAAATCCCTTTCCGATCATATGAGACAGAGCATTGTGCCCAGTGGTGCAAATGGTAACATAGGTGCCATCTGTGACCCTTTGAACTCTGAGAGAGCCAGCATTCTGTAAAATTGTATTGGACCCTCATATCACTTCTAATGGTCAATGAAGAAAGTGATGATGAAGCTCTGATGAACAATTTATCCATCCATTACCTCCTGGAATATGTGTTGTATTAGCTAGTTTCCTCTGTGGACCAGGAAACCAGCTAACACCACAGATGTTCCCACTGCTATCCTGGAAGGAACCTGATGCATTAAAATTGAGGGCTAAATGGGTCTGATGGTCTGTAGCATATAATGTTTTATATTGTCTAGCGATCTTCCTGCAGAAGGTGGCACAGCTCTGTCTCTGCCTTCTTGTGGCATATTCCTACTGTTATTACCAGAAGGCTAGACCTGGTACGAAAGATTCACTGTGTAGCAGAGTAACCCAACATCGCAGGCAGCACTTTCCTGCACTTGGTGACCCTCCTGTGCCACGTCCAGTGCTAGTGGGGGCACCCAAATGCGGTTCTCATCGTGTGAAAAAACCTAAAATGTAGAAAAGAAATTTACAACAGCTTTAAATGAAGATTTTGGCTTTGCTAGAACAATGCCTTTCCAATGGAGGGAGTTGAACAAGCAGTTTGGCAGTGTGAAGTGCTTTACTCTTATGTACCTAATCTGCTGGGTTAATTCACCTACAGCAAGAATTAAATGCATTAACACAATTTGAAAATACTCTCAGTCACATTTTGCAGCAAGTGGTTAACAAACACCATTCCACAGTCACAACGAGATTGGTGATAGAAAGATCGAGAGATAGAAGATGTGGACAAATAACACTGGAGTTGGGCTTTTTCAGTAATGATAAATATCCCTTTTTCTGTAATACCCCAGTCAGTTGCTTATTGTTGCTTTTGCACAATATCCATTGCTGGCTGTTCTGGAGCTAGTGTTAGAGCACCGATATCTATGCTGCTGCTATTGTGCATTATTGCCCAATACCATGTGGCATGAATACCAGTGTAAATGTTAACACTGATGCCTATTTGTTTAGCTTATATTACACTTTTGGATGTCGGTACAATAGGCAAGAAGGCATAGCAGCAAAGTCATCCTAATGTCTGGCAAATGTTATTCCAAAGGGATGGGGACCAGTTTTATTGGGATTTCCACTCCTTTGAATTTCCTTTTGATTTCTGGGGCTTCCGTAATGGGGTAGGACAGGGCAGGACAGGTCTTGCATGTTGCCTTTCCAACTATTCTCTAAGAAATTGATAATGGGCCTTGTGCTTAGACTTTCCTCCGATTAGAGGGCATGAGGGGGGCAGACATGAAGGCCAATCAGCTAAGTGGCCTACTTTGTTGGGAGGCAACTATTTTATTTTTGGTCTAGAGGCCTTTTGGCCAACAGCAGCCAGAAGAAGTGAAGGATAGCAGTCAGGCCTGCAGCTGTGTACCTCTTTTACCTCCAATCCCCGGTCAAGGCCCTGCCAATGGGTAAGCATATATCAGAAGTGAGATAGGGTCATATTTAATGAGCCACCCCACCCTGGCCTGCAGAATACCTTGACAAGGGAGGAACAATATTGGGCCATGGTGTAACTGCAACATGGGATGAGCTTTGATGATGCCAAAATGTCCTTAGTGTCCTTTATAACGGAAGTTTTGAGTCTGAGGACAGCTCCTAGAAACAGATGCTACCATTTCATTTCTTATTCATGATTGCTTGAAAAATCCAATGCAGAAACAGAAGCAGCTTCAGTGAGTGTTAGGAATAATTTTAAGAGGTTATTGGCACTGGTTGGCCACTGCCAGTGGTCGTGGTACATATTGGTACAGATGGCATAGGTAAAAAAAAGGATGAGGTCCTAAATGCAGAATATAGGGAGCTAGGAAGTAAGTTGAAAAGTAGGACCTCAAAGGTAGTGATCTCAGGATTACTACCAGTGCCACGTGCTAGTCGGAGTAGAAATAGCAGGATATATCGGATGACTACGTGGCTGGAGAGATGGTGTGAGGGAGAGGGTTTTAGATTCCTGGGGCATTGGGACCGATTCTGGGGGAGGTAGAACCAGTACAAACTGGATGGGTTACACCTGGGCAGGACCAGGACTGATGTCCTAGGGGGAGTATTTGCTAGAGTGGTTGGGGAGGGTTTAAACTAAAATGGAAGGGGGGTGGGAACCTTTGCAAGGAGCCAAAGGAGGGGGGATCAAAGACAAGAACAAAAGACAGTAAGGGGAATAAGAAAAGTGATAGGCAGAGAAATCAAGGGCTAGAATCAAACAGGGCCACAGTGAAAAATAGTGGGAAGAGGACAAGTAACGTTAAAAAGACAAGCCTTAAGGCTTTGTGCCTTAACGCGTGGAGCATTTGCAATAAAGTGGATGAATTAATTGCACAAATAGATGGAAATGGGTATGATATAGTCAGGATTACGGAGACATGGCTACAAAGTGACCAGGGATGGGAAATGAACATCCAGGGATATTCAGTATTTAGGAAGGACAGACAAAAAGCAAAAGGTGTTGGAGTTGCATTGCTGGTTAAAGAGGAAACTAACGCAATAGTGAGGAAGGATATTAGCTCTAACGATGTGGAATCTGTATGGGTAGAGCTGAGAAACACTAAGGGGCAAAAAACATTGATGGGGGTTGTATATAGACCCCCAAACTGTAGTGGTGATGTTGGGAATGGCATTAAACAGGAAATTAGAGATGCATGCGATAAAAGAACATCTGTAATTATGAGTGACTTTAATCTGCATATAGATTGGGCAAAACAAATTAGTCACAATACCGCAGAGGACGAATTCTTGGAGAGTATACGGGATGGTTTTCTGGACCAATACGTTGAGGAACCAACTAGAGAACAGGCCATCCTAGACTGGGTATTGTGTAATGACAGAGGAATAATTGACAATCTAGTGGTACGAGACCCCTTGGGGATGAGCGACCATAATATGATAGAATACTTCATCAAGATGGAGAGTGACGTAGTTGATTCTGAGACAAGGATCCTGAATCTTAGTAAAGGAAACTACGAAGGTATGAGGCGCGAGTTGGCCATGACAGATTGGGAAACGTTACTTAAAGGGATGATGGTGGATAGGCAATGGCAAGCATTTAAAGAGTGCATGGATGAACTACAACAATTGTTTATCCCTGTATGGTGCAAAAGTAAAATGGGAAAGGTAGCCAAACCATAGCTTACAAGGGAAATTAGAGATAGCATTAGATCCAAGAAAGAGGCATATAGATTTGCCAGGAAAAACAACAGACCTGAGGATTGGGAGTAGTTTAGAATTCAGCAAAGGAGGACCAAGGGATTGATTAAGAAGGGGAAAATAGAATACGAGAGTAAGCTTGCGGGGAACATAAAAACTGACTGTAAAAGTTTCTATAGGTATGGGAAGAGAAAAAGATTGGTGAAGACAAATGTTGGTCCCTTACAGTCAGAAACAGGGGAATTTATTATGGGGAATGAAGAAATGGCTGACCAACTAAATGCATAATTTGGTTCTGTTTTCACAAAGGAGGACACAAATATCATACCAGAAATGTTGGGGAACACAGGGATTAGTGAAAGAGAGGAACTGAAAGAAATCAGTATTAGTAGAGAAATGGTGTTGGGGAAATTGATAGGAAGAAGGCCGATAAATCCCCAGGGCCTGATGGTATGCATCCCAGAGTACTTAAGGAAGTGGCCCTAGAAATAGTGGATGCATTGGTGGTCATCTTCCAAGATTCTATAGACTCTGGAACAGTTCCTACAGATTGGAGGGTAGCTAATGTAACCCCACTATCTAAAAAGGGAGGTAGAGCGAAAACAGGGAATTATAGACCAGTCAGCCTGACATCGGTAGTGGGGAAAATTCTAGAGTCCATTATCAAAGATTTTATAGCAGAGCACTTAGAGAACAGTGGTAGAATTGGGCAGAGTCAACATGGATTTACGAAAGGGAAATCATGCTTGACAAATCTACTAGAATTCTTCGAGGATGTAACTAGTAGAGTTGATGAGGGGGAGCCAGTGGCTGTGGTTTATTTGGACTTTCAGAAGGCTTTCGACAAAGTCCCACATAAGAAATTAGCATGTAAAATTAAAACGCATGGGATTGGGGGTAGTGTATTACGATGGATAGAAAATTGGTTGACGGACAGGAAACAAAGTATAGGGATAAATGGGTCTTTTTCTGAATGGCAAGCAGTGACTAGTGGGGTACCGCAGGGAGCGGTGCTAGGACCCCAGCTATTCACAATATACATTAATGATTTAGATGAGGGAACTAAATGTAATATCTCCAAATTTGCAGATGACACAAAACTGGGTGGGAGGGTGAGTTGTGAGGAGGATGCAGAGAGGCTTCAGGGTGATTTGGACAAGTTGAGTGAGTGGGCTAATGCATGGCAGATGCAGTATAATGTGGATAAATGTGAGGTTATCCACTTTGGTGGCAAAGACAGGAAGGCAGATTATTATCTGAACAGCTATAAACTGAGAGAGGGGAATATACAATGAGACCTGGGTGTTCTTGTATACCAAGTCGCTGAAGGTAAGCATGCAGGTGCAACAGGCGGTAAAAAAGGCAAATGGCCTTCATAGCGAGAGGATTCGAGTATAGAAGCAGGAATGTCTTGCTACAATTATACAGGGCCTTGATGAGGCCACACCTGGAATATTGTGTGTAGTTTTGGTCTCCTTATCTGAGGACAGATGTTCTTGCTATAGAGGGAGTGCAGCGAATGTTTACCAGACTGATTCCTGGGATGGCGGGACTGATCTATGAGGAGAGATTGAGTCGGCTAGGATTATATTCACTGGAGTTCAGAAGAGTGTGGGGGGGATCTCATAGAAACCTATAAAATTCTAACAGGACTTGACAGGGTAGATGCAGGAAGGATGTTTCCGATGGTGGGGAGTCCAGAACCATGGGTCATAGTCTAAGGATACGGGGTAAACCTTTCAGGACTGAGATGAGGAGAAATTTCTTCATCCAGAGAGTGGTGAGCCTGTGGAATTAGCTACCACAGAAAGCAGTTGAGGTCAAAACATTGAATGTTTTCAAAAAGGAGTTAGATATAGCTCTTGGGTCTAAAGGGATCAAAGGGTATGGGGCAAAAGCGGGAACAGGCTACTGAGTTGGATGATCAGCCATGATCATAATGAATGGCGCAGCAGCCTCGAAGGGCCGAATGGCCTACTCCTGCTCCAATTTTCTATGTTTCTATGGTTGTTAATAATCAAACTGCTGTACTCAAGAGTGGAACTGTCACACATGGACCAGAATGTTAAAGTGTAGCTGAAAGTATAATGTCACAGGAAATATTCATGCATGACCAAATAAAAAAAAATCAGAAGATACCAAAGCAAAATACTGCGATTGCTGGAAAGCTGAAATAAAAACAGAGAATCGCCTTTTGCCTTGCACCATTTATATTTGGTGATTCACCACCACCTTTTCCAGGGTTATTAAGGATGGGCTACAAATGCTGGCCTTGCCAGTGACACTCCTATCCCTTGAATGAATAAAAAAAAATTATCTCTCCTGCCTTTCACCCCGTCTCAGACTTTCCCTTTTGTTCTTAGCTCCTTTCCCTTTCCTTGCCTCTGTACTTGCTAAAAACTGGTTACATCTGTGACTGAGTGGGACTTGAACAGAGTGCTGGGAGTTCAGTCAGCTGAGGGATTTGGAGAAGGACCTAGAGGGCAGGAGTACTTTTTCCAACTTTTTTACCCTGTAGGATTTGGTTCTTACTCTACTACAGGGGAAGAAGCTAACTGTTTAGTGGGTATCTGGTCACTGGTTAAAGTCTATTGTAATCCTACGGTTTAAAATAGCACAGAAACTGGTGATAAGGTGATCCAGGGCAAACACATCTGCAGTAAGTGTTTGCGGTCAAGGAGCTTCGGCACAGAGTCATTAATCTAGAGGCCGAGCTGCAGATACTGAGACACATCAGAGAGGGGGAAAGTTACCTGGACACTTTGTACCAGGAGTGGTCACACCCCTCAGGATGGGATCTTCTGATTTGGTCAGTGCTCAGGGACAGGAGAGTGTGTCTGCAGCTGAGGCAGGTAAGGGGACCTAGAGGGCAAGAGTACAGGAGCTTCAGCCTTTGTGATTGTCCAACAAGCTTGAGTTTCTTTCAGCTTGTTTGGTTGAGCAGGGGGGGCTGCGAGATGGATGAGCTAACTGACCATGGCACCCTGGTACAAGAAGCCTTTCAAGTGGGGGGAGCAAAAAGGAGTGTAGTGGTAGTAGGGGACAGTATAGTAAGGGGGATTGACACTGTTCTCTGCATCAAAGAGCGAGAGTCCACAAGGCTGTATTGCCTTCCCAGTGCCAGGGTTCGGGATATCTGCTCAAGGCTGGAGAGGAACTTAGAGTGGGAGGGGGAGGATCCAGTCAGTGTGGTCCATGTAGGCACCAATGACATATGCAGGACAAGGAAGGAGGTTCTGCATTATCAGTATGGAGAGCTAGGTACCAAATTAAGAAGCAGAACCTCAAAGGTAATAATCTCTGGATTATTACCTGAGCCATGTGGAAATTGGCATAGGGAAAATAAGATTAGAGAAATGAATGCGTAGCTCAAAGACTGGTCTGATAGAAGTGTGTTCCGGTTTGTGGGGCACTGGCACCAGTACTGGGGAAAGTGGGGGCTGTACCATTGGGATGGTCTACATCTGAACCATGCAGGAGCGTATCGCATAACTAGGGACATAGAGAGGGTTTTAAACAGAATAGTGGGGGCAAGGGATCAAATTTGGAAAGATGTGGTAAATCAAAATGTCGAGACAAGGCAAGAGAGAAAGGTATTAATATGGGAAATGATAAATAGTCTGTGACAGGAAAGGATGGAGAGTACAAATCAAAGAGTAAATCAGCAGCCAAGGCTAGACATTACAAAAATAATAAAAGGTCAAAACTAAATGCTCTGTATCTGAATGCACATTGCATTCAAAACAAAACAGATGAACTGATAGTGAAATACAAATAAATAACTACAATCTGATAGCCATTCCTGAGACAGGCTGCAGGATGACATAGATTGGGACTTGAATATTGAAGAGTAAATGACTTTTAAGAAGGACAGGAAACTAGGAAAAAGTGGAGGGGTGGCTCTGTTAATTAATGATGGTATCAGCACAATAAAGAGGATGACCCAAGTTCAGGAAACCAGGATATAGAAGCAGTTTGGGTAGAGATGAGAAATGATAAAGGCAAGAAGTCACTTGTGGCAGTAGTGTACAGGCCCCCTAACAGTAACCACATGGTAGGACAGAGTATAAAAGAAGAAATAATGGGAGCTTGTCAGAAAGGTACGGCAATAATCATGGGGGAATTTTAATCTACATTGGGATTAGGTGCTTGATGGCCGAAGGGCCTGTTTCTGTGCTGTATAACTCTATGACTCTATATGGACTGGAAAAATCAGATGGGCAAAGGTAGGCTAGATGAGGAGCTCGTAGAATGCTTGCGGGATAGTTTTTTAGAACAGCACGTTCTGGAGCCAACCAGGGACCAGGCTATACTAGACTTGATATTGTGCAATGAGATAGGATTAATTGAGGGCCTCATAGTGAAGGCACCCCTTGGTACTAGTGATCATAATATGATTGAACTTTACATTCAGTTTGAGGGAGAGAAGAATGGGTCCAAGACTAGTGGGCTGAATTTTATGAGCCCTCCGGTGTCAGGGGTTATGGCGGGGAGGCCCAGAAAATTTTTCCGGGAGAGACCCGCCACGGCCCCCGACACCAAGAAGGCCCTCCCGCATTTTACTGGCCATGTCCTCAAGCGGCAGGGTATTCATTTGCTGACTAAAACTTATGCAAAAAAATGCTACTTAACTTACCTGGACTGTGGGGGCGATCCCACACCAATATTGTGGCTGCTCGCCGGCAGTCCTGCACGTTACAAACCCCATTTGGGGATTCAATGCGAGACACTGGTGGGGTGGGGGGAGGAGTAAAATTATCAGGGCAGGAGGGGGGAGCGGGGCAAGAGATAACAAAGGAGAAGGTGCAGATTGGACCAGGCCACATAGCTGACCAAAAGGTCACGGAGCAAAGGCAAACAATATGTTAATGATGTGTTGAAAGACAAAGCATTAGTACAGATTAGGTGTGAATACACTGAATATTGAACAGCAGCAAGTGCAAACCTGAAGAAAAACAACCTGAAAAAAACAGTGGGTAAGCAAACTGAACAAACTAAGATGAAATGAAATAAATGCAAAAAAAGATTGTAAAAAATGTAAAAAGGAATGTAAAAAAAAGGAAGAAAAAATAACTAAAAATGAAAGTAAAATGGGGGGCTGTCATGCTCTGAAATTATTGAACTCAATGTTCAGTCCGGCAGGCTGTAGTGTGCCTAATCGGTAGATGAGATGCTGTTCCTCGAGCTTGCGTTGATGTTCACTGGAACACTGCAGCAATCCCAGGACAGAGATGTGAGCATGAGAGCAGGGGGGAGTGTTGAAATGGCAAGCAACCGGAAGCTCAGGGTCCTGCTTGCGGACTGAGCGGAGATGTTCCGCAAAGCGGTCACCCAGTCTGCGCTTGGTCTCCCCAATGTAGAGGAGACCACACTGTGAGCAGCGAATATAGTATACTACATTGAAAGAAGTACAAGTAAATCGCTGCTTCACCTGAAAGGAGTGTTTGGGGCCTGGGATAGTGAGGAGAGAGGAGGTAAATGGGCAGGCAAGAAGAAAACTTATATTTGCATAATGCTTTAAAACGTCATAGAAGTGGCCCAAACTACATCAGATACAATAAATTATTCTGAAATGCAATTCTTGTTTTTATGTTAATATGGCAGCTGCAAACTAACCTTTTTGCACACGGCAAACTGCTTAGCATTATTACAAAAAAAAACTGGAATTTATACAGCATCTTTCATGACCACTGGACATCTCGCTAAAGCACTTTACAGCCAATGAAGTATATTTTGAAGTGTAGTCACTGTTGTAATGTAGGAAATGCAGCAGCCAATTTGCACACAGCAAGCTCCCACAAACAGCAATGTGATACTGACCAGATAATCTGTTTTTATGATGTTGATTGAGAGATATATATTGACGAGGACACTGGGGATAACTCTCCTGCTCTTCTTCGAAACAGTGCCATGGGGTCTTTTATATCCACCCAAGCAGGCAGATGGGGCAGTTTAACATCTCATCCAAAAGATAGCCCCTTAGACATCGCAGCGCTCCCTCAGTACTTGATTTTGTGCTCAAGACCTGGAGTGGGATGGATAGAAAAGATATATAAAATATAAATAGAAAAAAAGAATTTTGAAATTATTCAGCATCTTTCACCTCCTCAGGATGTCTACAGTCATTTTTGAAGTGTTGTTAAGTAAGTGATCACAGCAGTCAATTGCACATAGCAAAATTGTACAAACAGCAAATGACCAGTTAATCTGCTTTTATAAAATTTTAAAGTGATGAATGCTGGCCGTCACTCCAAGTTCCTGTTGTTCTACAATTAGTGCTTGGGGGGTACTTGACATCTATCTAAGAAGAGCCTCAGTTTAACAGACCAATTAAAAGGTAACTCATCCAAAAACTGTAACAATCCCTCAATACTGCACTGAAGTATCAGCCTTGATTATCTCCTCAAGTCCTGATCAGGTGTTTGAACCCATAAGTATTTGGTTCAGATACACGGGTTCTACCACTGAGCCAAACTGACACTTACAAGTTATTGAATGTTGTCATTTGGACCTTTTCAAATTAAAAGATCACACAGCCTATATTGCCACCATCATATAAAGTATTACATTAATGTTGTATTTTAGTTTCTGAAGTGCATAAATTTGGTTTCTGCTTCTCTACAAATTGAGAGCACGCTTTAGCCTGACGTTTGGAATGTGCTGAGTATATTGGCTTTTCATTTTTTTTAGTCATAATGTACTGAATGTGTTAGCTTCATACTGACAACAGTGCATGTACTGTCTTCCATAGCCTTTATAAGAAGCAATTTCTTCCTTACTGCAGTATTAATCCTCTGCCTTGATCCCTTTGCATAGTTTTTGTTTGGACAGAGCATTATGTGACCTCTGGAGCGAGTATTCAAGTTGCAGTTTGATTTTTAATCACCTTTTGTGCACATCACCGTCAGGGCTGTCCCCAGTGGGGAATGAAACACTTGTCAGGCAAGCCCCCATCTGCCAAGAATGAGGAAAATTAATTTTGACACATGAACGTTGATTTTAAACTGCTGATGGTGACGAAAGAACGTGCTTTAAAAACAATTGGAGACTTTGGCTGGAGAGAGACATTAGCATATCAACAGACAAGTACTTCAAAGGACAAAGGAGCTATTCCCTGCTCCAATTTAATCCACAATGGACTTTTAATTACCAGACGTTGAAGCATTCCAGGTTAACTACTAAGATGGCCGAATACACAAACAGACAGGGTCAGGCCAGTTTGGTCACATGATTGACTGACTGTTGGAGTCTTTTGAATTTGAGCTTCCAACAGGGAATTTGAAATCAGAAGACTGTTAGCTCCTGGACTGAGAACACCTCTCTCCTGTCTGCTCTCATCTCGCTCTCACCAGCTTTGGAAACCATTGAAGACATATGAACTATAAAGAGAAAAATCTCCTACAGTGAACAAGGTTTAAGAAGAATACTGGGCCCCAACAAAAAGCAACAATACTTACAACCAAGGACCCTACAACAAGCTCGAAGCACAGTAAAAAAAAATCCCTCTTCAGAGATTGTCTCAAACCTCTCCATTTTAATTTTCTTCTCTTTTCTGTCTCTATTTGCATGTGCGTATTACATGTGCATGCTTGCGTGGACGCAGTGTGTATCTGTAGGCGTTAACCAAATTAGAGTTTAAGTTTAAGATTTAATAAATTTCACTTTTCTTCTTTAAACCTAAAGAAAACCTGGTGTGCTCATTTCTTTACCTTCTAATTAGAAAGCTGTAAACAAGGATTCAGCAAGGGGGAGCTCAAAACACTGTGTGTTTAAAATTAAACCCTGTTACAATAAGACTAGGTGAAGACAGTAAAATACCCCGAGATACCTTTCTCACCTGGTCGTAACACACTTCACAGTTTTAGGCTTCACTGCGCTGAGGTCAGTGAGGCGTCATACTTTGTGTGGAAACCAAGCATATTCCTATAAGGAAGAAAGATAGGGCATCCATGACAAATGGAATAGAGGTTAAACTAAAACAGAAAAAGGAGTTTACGTAATGTTTACAGCACAGAAACGGGCCATTCAACACAACAGGTCCATGGCAATGTTTATAATCCACACAAGCCTCCTTCCACCCTTATTCATCTACCTCCATCATTTCTTCCTCATGTGTTTATCTAGCTTCCCCTTAAATGCACCTCTGCTAGTTGCCAAAACTACTCCATGTTGTAGCGGGTTCTACATTCTAACTTCTCTCTGGGTAGAGAGGTTTCTCCTGAATTTCCGACATGATTTATTACTGACTGTCTTATATTTAAGGCCCATACTTCTGGTCTCCATTGCTCGTGTAAATATCTTCTCTAAGTCTATCCTATCAAATCCTTCCATAATCTCGAAGACCTCCATTAGCTCAATGCTCATTTTTCCCTTTTCCAGCGCAAAGAGTCCCAGCCTGTTCAATCTTTCATGATAGGCATAACCTTTCAGTTCTGGTTGTCAATAAAACTGGGGCATATCAGGCAGGACATATAACAGGCGCCAAATGCAATACCACCCGTTTTGTGTCCCCTGTCCAAATCAAATTTCACCCTCAATATATCCACATCGATGGCTGTTTGCCTACAGGTAGGTGACACAGAACACCTTCCGTGCAGCTTAAACTGTCTGACATCCCACCTTTACTTCTCCTTTCTTCCAAACATCTTAGCTAGGAGAATTCCCATTAGGAAACCCTTTGGTTGCTCACGGTGCTGGGGAGGAAAAAAAATTAAAAGCTTGGTACAAAAGGTTCATGTGGAGAGAAGTTCTAGCACAAAGAAAAATGAAGCAATCAAGAAATACCTAAACATCATTGTGCATTTTAAATGTACTGCTGTATAATTACCAACTACTCTTAATGTCCAGTTCCCACGGATATCATCAAAAGTGCCATTTTTGCAGTCAAAACATTGAAAAATGGTGTGCAGTACATCCTGCCCTCAAAATTACCATGTATACATCTTAATTGTTTTATGTGCAATGTGAGTGAAGATCTGATTTAATACATCACATCACGCTGTTCCGATCACAAAATTCACATTCCCTGTCAGAACTGCCGAATGCACAAGCTCGACTAATCCAATGTTCTCTTTGCAGGACTTTATTTGGACCACAGTGGTGTCAGCAAATGAAGGCTACATTTAATTAGAGGTGGCAGCGTTGAAATTCCTGTGACCCTGATATGGGCAGCGTTCATAACCGGGAGGCCCAAGGCCGGCCCGAAACTGGGCCTTATTAATGTTAATTGGGCAGGCTGCCTGACATGCCTTCACAGGCAGATCACTTGCCCATTGGAAGAAAATTGTCTTGCTGGCAACAGCCTGGAGATAAGTCCTGGGACCAGGTGAAGCGGCAGCATGGACAGACAATCAAATACTGTGGTCACGGAAGCACTTCTGCTCTTCCTGGGTCCACAGCAACGGTTTAAATTTTTAGAAATATTTACCTTTTTTGGTCGCCACTGCTGAGGCCACAGTGGCCACTGAAGAATCCAGAGCAGGACAGGCTTGCCTCCTGCTCCATTTGCCGCTATCTAATTTCCCAGGTGGTGGGGGGTGGAGGGCGGGGTGTCTAAAACAGCCACTAGGGGGCTAATGCCTGTTTTAGGAGACCACCAGGGATGTCTGAAAAGTGACCCAGCCCCATATTGTGTTGGATCTCTGTTAAATATCCTTTCAGAGCAGACCTTGGTCACCAAATTTAAGCCCTTGTTGGTTTATAAGTCCAGTTTCTACCCCTGAAATTTTTTACTTCACAGTCTTGCACAGATCATGTCCTTAGTCCGAACAATTATTGTTCGACTGGAAATATAAAATATAAAAATGAACTCAATCGCTTCAGCCCTACTTAACAGTGTACTATTAACATGTCATCGAGCATTTGTCCAAATTAAAAGTAAAACATGCGCATGAATAGAAGTGAGTTCCATTGCAACTGGAAACAATGGCCCAGCTTTCAGTTTATAATTGTGTTTATAAATTTGAATAGTTTTTCTCAATTCCTGTGATTAGTGGCAACACTACAGATACATCAGATTGTTGTGGGCAAACAATCTGAGATGATGCCAAACAAATCAAACTGCTTTTGTCACCAGAATAATGATGAATACAAAAATATCACCATAGCAACTCTCACAGTTGATAATAAGTCTGAACATAGTTTTATGCATAATGTATTTTGATGCTAATATCTACGATATATTAAAAATCTTGCATATGGCAGGCAGTTTCTGTTCACATTCTGGTCACCACACTATAGGAAAGATGTGATGGCACTAGAGAGAGTACAGAGGAGATTTACGAGGATGTTGCCTGGACTGGAGAATTTTAGTTATGAGGATTGGATAGGTTAGGGTTGCTTTCTTTGGAACAAAAGAGGCTGACGGGACACCTAATTGAAGTGTATAAATATATGAAGGGTCTAGATAGAGCGAATAGAAAGGCCCAATTCCCTTGGGCAGGAGGCATAGATTTAGGGTAAAAGGGAGGAGGTTTAGAAGGGATTCGAGGGGAAATTCTTTCGCCCAGAGGGTGATGGGGATCTGGAACTCTCTGCCTAAAAGGGTGGTAGAGACTGAAACCCTCATAACATTTATAAAAAGTACTTGGATTAGGACTTGATGTGCTGTCACCTACAAAGCTATGGATAAAGAGCTGGGAAGTGGGATAAGGCTGGATAGCTGCTTGTTGGCCGGCGTAGACACAATAGGGCGAATGGCCTCCTTCCCTGCTGTACATTTCTGTGATTCTACATCAACTTTACTTCCATGTCACAATTTTTGGAGCCAGAGTTTTTACTCCACGTTTCTACAGCCACCAGCGCAAGGTAGGTTTGTTTTTTTAAACAATTTCAAAGGATGTTACTGTGGTGTAAGGAGAAACATGAGCATACCCCATCTCCATAGTACTTTGGGATCACCTCTGCTCCCTCACTCGTTGCCACCGGGACATATCTTGCCAGAGAGGCAAGAAGGCCCAACTAAATGGCCGAGCTGCCTGTGGAGGCATAACAGGCACCAATAACTCACTCGGATAATGCAATTGAGCCCTGAGGTCCAATTTCAGGCCTGCCTCAGGGCTCCCACTGTCTGTATACCATTGGTTCTGCACAGGAAAAACAATTTCTACTCTAATATTATAACATTGGTATGACAACAAGGAAAACATAACTGCAACATTGAATTAAATGTAAAACAAACAAAATGCTACTAATCCCAACCATGTCAAGGGGAGCAAAAAGACGGAATAAATTCAATACATGGGCTAGAGAAAAGGTTCAGCTTTGAATTAGTTGAAAGGGTGGAAATTAATGTATTTGTTGATGAACAGTGTAGTATAAGGGTCTGAAAGAGTTAATCTTGAGAGAGTGTAAAGAATACCTCCTACCTAGAGTCCATTATCAAAGATTTTATAGCAGAGCACTTGGAGAACAGTGGTAGAATCGGGCAGAGTCAGCATGGATTTACGAAAGGGAAATCATGCTTGACAAATCTACTAGAATTCTTCAAGAATGTAACTAGTAGAGTTGATGAGGGGGAGCCAGTGGATGTGGTTTATTTGGACTTCCAGAAGGCTTTCGACAAAGTCCCACATAAGAGGTTAGCGTGTAAAATTAAAGCGCATGGGATTGGGGGTAGTGTATTGCGATGGATAGAAAAATTTAATAACTTTTAGTGCATTTATACATCAAATAAATATTTACAAATTGCACCAGTGACCCTGGAATGCTGTTAGTGTGATTTATTTTTAAACGTTTGCGAGTGCTCACATGTGTGGACGATCCCTCGCCGCCAGCCACACCAGAGGCAGGTGGCTGATCAGGCTGCTGTGTTACTCTGGATGACTTTGGCGGGTGTCCTCTTCCTGCCCGAGGCCGTGCGGGCCGCGGCTTCTCAAGGCGACCCTGAGAAGTCTCAGGAAAACCCTTAGACACCCTGGGAGTATACAGTGCTGATGTCACTGGCAGAGGGGACAAGGAGCTGCATGATACATCAGGAGCACCCTGAGAAGAGCTCCCATATGAAATCAGCTGCTGCCCCTGTGCCCTCCTGAGGCTCAATTGGTCCTCTGCCTACCTTAGAGGGATGAGCAGCTTCAAGCTGTCACCTGAGCATTAGAGTCAGATCTCTAAGGCACTGGTCCATGGAGGCCACTCTCTCTGTGAGTTTATGCATTGCATCCAGTATCGGCCTGTCCACTGCAGCTGCCAATCTGTCAATGGAGGAGGCCAGATGGACAGATGACAGAGAATGTGCGGTACTCAAGCCCTGGATGGACATCTCCAATGTCTGAGTCATAGCACGCAAAGTCTCTGGTAACTCCGCCAGATCTCTACGCATCGCACACTGTACTTGCAGCATCTCCCACCGAATGGATGTCATCAGAGGCTCGTCATTAGCTTGTGGCTCTGCACTGGCCTGGTCTTCCACAGTCCGATTGTCAGAGGCATCGGCCGGTACAGCCTCTGGCAGCTGGCCTGGCAATTGTGACCACAAATCCGAGGAGACATGCATCCCAACCGAGGTGAATGGCTCTGAGCTCGCGCTTGGTGTGGGGTGAGGATGTGACGCTGCACCCTCTGAGGTCCCCTCCTCATCCTCAGAGGCGGATGGATGAGCCCCTGAGATGATTCCTGGCCACTGCTATGTTTCATCTGCAGGGAAAACCAGAATGATCAGTAGTGATCAACACTCCTGACTGGAGGACATGTTATAGACTGCATTGTGGGTACATCGGTGTGATTTTACATTTGAGAGTGCCCTTCAGTGCCTGAGACAATTGACCTGTCTTGGGTATTATGTGCCCTCTTCTCCTGTGTATACACAAAGGATGTGGTTAAGACATATCACTTGGAAGATCATGCACTCGCCCCTTGGGCTGAGTGCTGCATCTTAAACCAATGCCAGTGAAGTGCACGGATGGAACACATCTGGACCACTATGCGTCGCAGATGGTGCCCATTAGGCAGCCCAAGGCATGGCTGCAGCCAATCACTGACCATGGATGGCTTCGACCTTGCAGCATCAGCACTCATAGACCCTCCTGTGTCACATAAATGACGAGATGAATGCAGAATGCACCTTACCCAGGCAGAGCGCAGAAGGTCATTCACCAGTTTGCGGCACTGGAGCCATGTCCTCCGAACAACTTTTAGTTTAGAGATACAGCACTGAAACAGGCCCTTCGGCCCACCGAGTCTGTGCCGACCATCAACCACCCATTTATACTAATCCTACAATAATCCCATATTCCTACCAAACATCCCCACCTGTCCCTATATTTTCCCTACCACCTACCTATACTAGTGGCAATTTATAATGGCCAATTTACCTACCAACCTGCAAGTCTTTTGGCTTGTGGGAGGAAACCGGAGCACCCGGAGAAAACTCACGCAGACACAGGGAGAACTTGCAAACTCCACACAGGCAGTACCCAGAATTGAACCCGGGTCGCTGGAGCTGTGAGGCTGCGGTGCTAACCACTGCGCCACTGTGCCACCCTATGGCTGCTGACCTCCTCCGCTACCTCCAGCCACACTTTCTTTGTGACTTGGGAAGGCCGCCTTCTTCCGTTGGATGGGAAGAGGACCTCCCGCCTTGATTCAGCTACCTGGAGGAGGACATGTAAGAATTCCTCTGAGAAGCGGTGGGCCATGCGGCAACTTCTCCCTCCCATTGTTGCAAGCAGGTTCTGGTGGGGTTCTGTTTTTTTCCCATGTGTTGTGTTTTTTCCCATGCACTTTCAGTCCTCCTACAGTCCTTTCACCCTCAGTCCCCTGGTTTTCCCTTGCAGATGTGCAGTGTCTCCTCTCAACGTCCTTGCTGCAGGTAAGCCTCTCAGCCTTTTAAATGGCTTTCAGCAAACACTTTCGGCTCTCGCCCCGCCCCCGCTGACGCTCCGTCTCCTGCCCGCGCACGCTCTTTTCACTCAGAAATACGCCGCAGGGTGCTAATTGGCTGCCCCGCGTGTGATACCGGCGGCAATGAGGTGCGGAGCGGAAATGAGTTCTTCACCCGCTTCCACCTCTTTGGACTCTGAGCCGCCGAGAGCAGTAAAACTCCAGCCATTATATCAAGAGTTCACCAACATTCTAGCAATGCTGAGTCCAGAAATTCTCTGAGGACTTCATCTAAAAAGAGTGAGTGGTATGCTATTCTAACTTATTGGAGTCACTGTGAGAAAGGGAGCGCTTGGTCATATGCACCTCTTTTAGGGCTCCCCCTTGGTCTGCAGGAGGAATAGAAGGAGGACATGAAGCCAGGCAGAGCACCTCCAGCTGCTGCAGGAGAGACAGACAGGGATTGAGGTAGATTCCTTCCCCCACGTGGGTACAGGGCACCCCTCCTCCTCTGGAGCTCCTCCAGCAGGGCCTCCAGTGCCCTGACTGAGCTCCCGTGCACCCTCTCACTCAGAATCTGAACCATCCTGAAGCTTGTTGCTGTGTGTCAGCCAGCGCACTCCACACCTTCAGTGGAAGTGTGTGCGAGGAGTCCACATATACTGCTCTACAAACAATTGCTTCTAATTAACGCTTGAGTGTTAAACCTGCAGGCAAGTTCAAATTATAGTAATCAGCAATTAGGCCCAAAATTGTGTGGCAAAACTAGATGTCTCTTATTAACATAACACCCAATTAGTGCCTGCTAGTGCAGAACTTGATAGTACAGAGGAATCTGGGTGTCCCGGTACATGTATCACAAAAAGTTAGTATGCAAGTACAGCAAGTGATTAGGAAGGCAGATGAAATATTGTTGTTTATTGCATGGTGAATAGAATAATAAAAGTAGGGTAGTGTTGCTACAGCTGTACAGGGCCTTGGTGAGACCACATCTGGATTACTGTGTACAGTTTTGGTCTCCTTAAGAAAGGATAAAATTGCATTAGAAGCAGTTCAGAGAAGGTTCACTCAACTGATTCTTGGGATTAAGGGGTTGTTTTATGAGGAAAGGTTGAAGAGGTTGGACATATACTCATTGGAGTTTAGAAGAGTGAGAGATGATCTTATTGAAACATAAGATCCTGAGGGGACTTGACCAGGTGAATACTGAAAGGATGTTTCTACTTATGGTCGAGACTAGAGCTAGGGGACACCATTTAAAAATAAGGGGTCTCTCATTTAAGACAGATAAGGAGACATTTTTCTCTGAGGGTAGTCTGTGGAATTCGCTTCCTCAGAGCTGTCGAGGCTCGGTCATTGAATATATTCAAAGCTGAGTTAGATAGATTCTTAATGGACAAGGGAGTCAAGTGTTACGGGGGGAGGCAGACCGGAAAGTGGAGTTGAGGCCACATTCAGATCAGCCATGATATTATCAAATGGCAGAGCAGGCTCGAGGGGCCGAATGGCCTACTCCTGCTCCTAATTCGTATGTTCACCCTTTCACCAAAATAACTCCCTTTGTTTCCGGCTGTGACTGAAAATTGGGACATGATAAGAGAGCCTCTGAGCAAGCACAATTGCAGCAGGCTTTTGTATGAGGCTCTGTATATTGGGGGCTGTGTAACTATTATGGGTAGCGTAGCATTCGAGCAGAGTGATCGATAGTTGACCATAAGAGAGATGCGTGTAACCCAGAAGCCGTGCAATTTATTTGCTCCTTAAACGTGGCTCTCTGTAAGGAAAATAAACATTTTTATTCAAGAGCTAAAAGCAGTATACTGTACTGATAGTTATTGTCCTTACAATCTAGCTTGGAACGTTATAACCTGTGATTGAACGAATAAGTAAACCTATGCAGTATTTTCCGTTCAAGCCTCCTCCTTTTTAAAAAATTAGTTCTTATAACCCAAATAGGAAAAGCTTTCTGACTGATGTACTCTGGAAGTTGTCATTTTCCCTTGTCGCAACAGTTTAAAGTTATAGTCTTACTACCTGCCTTGGAATGTGGAACTAGTAATACTGACACATCAAACTGACATCACAAGAATAAGAACATAAGAAACAGGAGCAGGAGTAGGCCATTCAGCCCCTCAAGCCTGGTCTGCCAATCAATAAGGCCATGGCTAAGTTTCTACATCTGCTACAACCTTCATGTACTACCCCCTTATCCCTTGATTCCATATGTACCAAAAACTAGCGAACAGCTACTAACCCTCATCAGGGTAGATTTTCACTTTACTGACAGGCCATAAACCAGGTATTGCAGATTAACAGGGTCTCTGACCTGAGATGTTAACTCTGCTTCTCTCTGCACAGATGCTGCCAGACCTGCTGAGTATTTTCCAGCATTTCTTGTTTTCATTGCAGATTAACCATTTGTTGTCATATCTGTTTGACTTCCCTTCTTGTGAACAATGCCGGGGTACACCCGGGCATACAGTTCAAAAAAAAATCAATCCATGTTGTCACAAATACCACTGTAAATTGCAAACATTAATGCCCCATAAATCCCCTTAAGTATCAAATTCTATCTTACCGGTGATGTTTAATAGCAATGAAAAGGTTGCTCAGCATCAATATTCTAACCACATTTGTACTTGGATCCACTGAAGTGAGCTTCTTCATATCGCATCAACAAGTTACTTGCAATCTCATTTCATTAGTGCCTTTGCTTCACAGTGAACATATTTTATAGTGATTGCCTTAAGGAACAGCAGCATCCATTTCTAGTGATTTATTTAATCTCCAGTTCAATATAAACGGCATGTTTCAGTCACAGGCTGCATTGATTGGTCTCTGAACCTACCAGCCTAACTCAAATCCTAATAAGAGGCAGCCACTGTTTTCTAGCTTGTTTTTTCAGACAATGGTGTTTGTCAGGTGGTTCATCATCAGCAATCTGGCATGTTCCATTACGAAATTCACGAGTTCCAACCAGTGTGTTGCATTTTTGCCTCCCAAGCTAATGTGGCATAAAATGAAGCCCTTGTAGATACCCAAGGAACATGGAAGAGATGGAACTCTCTCTCCTCTCCCTCTTGAAGCAGTTTGACATGTTTCATTATGAGCTGTGCAGGTTCCAACCTGAGGGGAGAAAGACAGGGAGTGACTTTAAAACCTATCTGTCAGTGCCGTGCCATGGTGGTAGTCTGCCCAAGGAAAAGGCCCTCTGCTCTTTTTCTCCATGCAGGAGAGATGAGCATGACTAGGGAAGAGGGTACATGAGGTAGTTTCCTGTTGCTTTGTCAGAACCTGTATCAATATTGGGTATGCAGCAGATTTCCTCTCCCTTATTGAGAACAGATGGTCATTTTACAAACAATCTGATATTTAATCAGATTAACCACATCAGTGATTGAATTGAGCAGGATGTAACTATGTAAAATAAAAACAAGAAATGCTGGAAATACTCAGCAGGTCTGGCAGCATCTGTGGAGAGAGGAGCAGAGTTAACGTTTCAGATCAGTGACCCTTCATCAGAACTGGCAGAGCCAGAAATGTAATAGGTTTTAAGCAAGTAAAGCGAGGGTGGAGCAAGAGACAACAAAAGAAAAGGCGTTGATAGGACAAGGCCACAGAGAATAGCTGACCAGAAGGTCATGGAGCAACAGCAAATGGTATTTTAATGGTGTGCTGAAAGACAAAGCGTTAGTACAGAGAAGGTGTTAATGACAGAAAACTGAACAGCCTGGCCCCAAGCACAAACATGAAAAAAACCCGAAAAAAATCTATGTACATTTGGTCCTTTAGGAGACATTAACTTTTCTACAAACATTATCACCATGTTAATTTTATCAATGTACTTAAGAGCTAAAATAGTTTTCATTTTCAACTATAATGACCCCCCCTCCAAATTCTGTAATGCTATTAATAATATTAATAATATTAATGCTATTAGTAAGAGCCCTTTCCTATCCTGAGTGGTGTGAAACAGGGCTGTGTTCTCGCACCCACACTTTTTGGGATTTTCTTCTCCCTGCTGCTTTCACATGCGTTCAAATCCTCTGAAGAAGGAATTTTCCTCCACACAAGATCAGGGGGCAGGTTGTTCAACCTTGCCCGTCTAAGAGCGAAGTCCAAAGTACGGAAAGTCCTCATCAGAGAACTCCTCTTTGCTGACGATGCTGCTTTAACATCTCACACTGAAGAATGCCTGCAGAGTCTCATCGACAGGTTTGCGTCTGCCTGCAATGAATTTGGCCTAACCATCAGCCTCAAGAAAACGAACATCATGGGGCAGGATGTCAGAAATGCTCCATCCATCAATATTGGCGACCACGCTCTGGAAGTGGTTCAAGAGTTCACCTACCTAGGCTCAACTATCACCAGTAACCTGTCTCTAGATGCAGAAATCAACAAGCGCATGGGTAAGGCTTCCACTGCTATGTCCAGACTGGCCAAGAGAGTGTGGGAAAATGGCGCACTGACACGGAACACAAAAGTCCGAGTGTATCAGGCCTGTGTCCTCAGTACCTTGCTCTACGGCAGCGAGGCCTGGACAATGTATGCCAGCCAAGAGCGACGTCTCAATTCATTCCATCTTCGCTGCCTTCGGAGAATACTTGGCATCAGGTGGCAGGACTATATCTCCAACACAGAAGTCCTTGAAGCGGCCAACACCCCCAGCTTATACACACTACTGAGTCAGCGGCGCTTGAGATGGCTTGGCCATGTGAGCCGCATGGAAGATGGCAGGATCCCCAAAGACACATTGTACAGCGAGCTCGCCACTGGTATCAGACCCACCGGCCGTCCATGTCTCCGTTATAAAGACGTCTGCAAACGCGACATGAAATCGTGTGACATTGATCACAAGTCGTGGGAGTCAGTTGCCAGCATTCGCCAGAGCTGGCGGGCAGCCATAAAGACAGGGCTAAATTGTGGCGAGTCGAAGAGACTTAGTAGTTGGCAGGAAAAAAGACAGAGGCGCAAGGGGAGAGCCAACTGTGCAACAGCCCCAACAAACAAATTTCTCTGCAGCACCTGTGGAAGAGCCTGTCACTCCAGAATTGGCCTTTATAGCCACTCCAGGCGCTGCTTCACAAACCACTGACCACCTCCAGGCGCGTATCCATTGTCTCTCGAGATAAGGAAGCCCAAAAGAAAGAAAGAATTTAATTGTTCTGCGCAAAAAGGTAAAATATAGAATAAAACTTTCCAACAGATCAAGTACAGTTTGCAATATCCTAACCCTTCTCAACTTAGTTTATTCTCCTGAGGGAAACCCAAGGTAAAACTTCTAAAAATATAAAACATTTAAAATTAGGACTTGACTGTGAGAGGTATTTTAATAAAAGCTGCAGGATATAACTTCTCTCATTAATATTAACATAAGATATTTTCCCTGACTGGTTACATTTGATAGGTGACATTCTCATTTCCTTAAAAGAACTAGACCATAGATTTCCAAAGAATATTTGATCCAATATATCTACGCTTATCCTTATTGCCTTCAATCCCACTTTTAATCAGATATTTATTCTTCATACTTTCACAGGAGGATTCAGCAAAACATGAACTGTTCTTTCTGAAATAATTAAATTGTCGCAAGAAGCAATGATTACCAAACCTGAATTCCATTCTAATGCTAACATCTGGGGATTTTTGACCTATTTCTTCTGGTACTTTTTTAACAAATTGACAAACAAGCCTGTGACTTTTCCATGGCTGCTTTCATCAAACAATAAATGATACATTTTCTATTTCAAGGCTAAAATCTAATCAATCTCACCCAGTGTGCAAAGGTAGTATACATTGGTATTGATTCACAATTGCAGAGGCATAATTGTTTCAGCAACCTTTGTCTGCTCAACAAACATTTATTTGCACTCATACTGTGAGAGTTAAATCTATTCCAAGTGACATAATGTGCAAAGCTGGAATAAAGTCTTGCTCTTCAATATTGAAAGATCCTCTTGGTTCATAGCCAGAAATTTAGCTACTTCCAATTTCATGAAGAGAAAGTAAATAATGTCAGTCAGTTACTTGGACTAGTCAAATCTGTACCATTCACCTTTGGTACCAAAAATAGTGGGACTAATAAAAGTGAGGAACTTGAAGTAATTAATATCAGCAGAGAAAAAGTATTGGGGAAACTTAAGGGACAAAAAGCTAACAAATTCCCAGGACATGATGGCCTCTATCCTCGGGTTCTAAAAGAGGTAGCTGCAGAGATGTTGGTGCACTGGTTCTGATTTTCCAAAATTCCCTAGATTCTAGAAAGACTCCAGCAGATTGGAGGTTAGCAAATGTAATTCCACTTTTCAAGAAATGAGGAAGAGAGAAAACAGGGAACTACAGGCCAGTTAGCCTGACATCAGTCATCAGGGAAAATGCTAGAATCTATTAAGGAAGTCTGAACAATGCACGTTGTCATGCTAGGCCCCCACCTGCCAAGAATGAGGCGCATTAATTTTGTCATGAACATTGATTTTTAAACTGTTACTGGAGTGAAGAAAGGACTTGTTAAACAGATCAGCCGTGGTTGGAAAAGACATTTGCATATTAATAGACAGTGTTTGGAAGGACAAAGCAGCCATTTCCTGACATATTCAACCCACAATGGACTTTTGATCACCAGACGTTGGAGGTGGGGGAGCTCACATTCCAGGTTGAATGCTAAGATGGCCGAATACACAAATGACATGTTCAAACCAGCTAGTCACATGACTAATTTGCTGGGCAACCTGAGTTTTTTGAATTTGCACAAACAGTTTGGGCAGAAAACTGTTTGCTCCTGGACTGAGAAGATCTCTCTCCTGTCTGCTCCCATCTCTTTCTCACAAGCCTCTGAATCCACTGAAGACACATGAACCCCAAGAGAGAAAAGTTTCCCACAGTGAACAAGGTTAAAGGAGTGTACTGGGCCCCAACGAAAAGCAAGATCTACCTACAATCAAGGACTCTACAGTGAGCTCGAAGAACGTAACAAAAACTCTTCAGATATTGCCTCAAACTATTCCACTTTATTTTTCTTCTGCTCTTTTCTGTCTCTATTTGCATGCGTGTATCGTGTATGCATGCTAGTGCGGGCTGTCTTGTATTCGTAGGCGTTAACCGAATTAGAGTTTTAGTTTAATAAATTTCAACTTTTCTTCTTTAAACCTGAGAAAGCCTGTTTGTGCTGGTTTCTTTGCCTTATAATTGGAAAGCAGTGAACAAGGATTCACCAAGGGAGAGCTAAAAACAGGGTGTGTTTAAAATTAAACCCAATTACAGTAAGACCAGATGAAGGCTGAGAGGGACCCCTAGACCTCTTTCTCACCTGGTCGTAACAACGTGGAAATCATAGTATGATCAGACAGAGTCAACATGATTTTACGAAAGGGAAATGCCGTTTGACAAATTTATTAAAGTTTTGAGAATGTAACTAGTAGTGTAGATAAAGGCAAGCCAGTAGATGTAGCATACTTTGATTTCCAAAAGGCATTCAATAATTGAATCATAGAATGGTTACAGCACAGAAGGAGGCCATTTGGCCCATTGTGTCTGTGCCAACCCTCTGCAAGAGCAACTCACCCTAGTTCCACTCCTCCTGCCTTTTCCCTGTAGCCTTGCAACTTTTTTTCTCTTCAGATAATTATCTAATTCTCTTGTGAAAGCCACAATTGAATATGCCTCCACCAGACTCTCAGGCAGTACATTCCAGATCCTAACTACTTGCTGCGTAAAAAGAAAATCCTCACGTTGCCATTGCTTCTTTTTCCAATCATCTTGATTTAGTGCCCTTTGGTTTTCTGACCCTTCCACCAATGGGAACAGTTTCTCCCAATCTACTCTGTCTGGGACCCTCATGATTTTGAACAATTCTATCAAATCTCCTCTTAATCTTCTCCAAGAAGAACAGCTCCAGCTTCTCCAAGCTATCCACATAACTGAAGTTCCTCAACCCTGGAACCATTCCCGTGAATCTTTTCTGCCTTCACATCCCTCATAAAATGTAGTGCCCAGAATTGGACACATACTCCAGTTCAGGCCAACCTAGGGTTTTATACAGATTCAGCATAACCTCCTTCCTTTTGTACTCAGCCCTCATTTATAAAGCCCAGGACCCCATATGTTTTATTAACCACTTTCTCAACCTGCCCCAGCTACCTTCAATAATTTGTGCACATATAACCCCATGTCCCTCTGCTCCTGCACCCACTTTAGAATTGTACCCTTTATTTTACATTGCCTCTCTTCATTCTTCCTAGCAAAATGTATCACATCACACTTCTGTGCATTAAATTTCATCTACCACTTGTCTGCCCATTCCACCAGCCTATCTATGTCCTCTTGAAGTTTATCACTATCTTCCTCACAGTTTACAATGCTTCCAAGTTTTATGTCATCTGCAAATTTTGAAATTGTGCCCTGAACACCAAAGTCTAGGTCATTAATATAGATGAAGAAAAGCAGTGGCCCAAAATCTGATCTCTGGAGCATTTCACTCTCTGTCTTCCTCCAGTCTGAAAAATAACTATTTACCATTACTCTTTGTTTCCTGGCACCCACCCGACTTTGTATCCATGCTGCTACTGTCTCTTGTAATCCATGGGCTTTAAGGTGTCACAAAAAAGGTTAATACGCAAAATAGAGTAATTGGGGTAATATATTAGCATGGATGGAGGATTGGTTAATGGACAAGAAGCAGAGAGTAGGGATAAACTGGGCATTTTCAAGTTGGCAGGCTATAACTAGTGGAATGCTGCAAGGGTCAGTACTTGGGCCTCTGCTATTTACAATCTATATTAATGACTTAAACAAAGAAACCTAGAGTAATATATCCAAGTTTGCTGATGATACAAAGCTAGGTGGGAATGTAAGCAGTGAGGAGGACACAAAGAGGCTGCAAAGAAATATAGATAGATAGGTTAAGTGAGTGGGCAACAAAGTGGCAGATGGAGTATAATGTGGGGAAGTGTGAGGTTATTCACTTCGTTGATAAGAATAAAAAAGCAGAATTTTTTTGAAAAGGCGTGAAATTTTAAAATGTTGATGATCAGAGAGTCTTGAATGTACTCATACAAGGAACACAAAGTTAACATGCAGGTACAGCAAGCAATGAGGAATGCACATGGCATGTTGGCCTTTATTGCAAGGGGATTGGAGTCCAAGAATAAGGAAGTTTTGCTAAATTGTACAGGGCTTTGGTGAGACCAAACCTGAATACTCTGTGCAGTTTTGGTCTCCATATCTAAGAAAGAATATTTTTGCCTTAGAGGCAGTACAGTGAAAGTTCTTTAGATTGGTCCCTGGAATGAGACGGTTGTCCTGTGATGAGAGGTTGACTAAATTGGGCCTATACTCTTGGAGTTTAGATGTATGAGAGGCAACCACATTGAAACATACAAGATTCTGAAGGGGCTAGCCAGGATAGACACTGAGAGGTTGTTTTCCTTGGCTGGGGAATCTAGAACATGGAGGCACAGTCTCAGGATAAGGGGGTCAATCGTTTAGGACTGAGATGAGGAAAGTTTTCTTCAGTCAAAGGGTTGTGAATCTTTGGAATTCTCAACCCCAGAGGGTTGTGGCTGCTCCATCGTTGAATATATTTAAGGCTGAGATAGACAGATTTTTGGTCTTTCAGGGAATCCAGGGATATGGGAAGCAGGCGGGAAAATGTGGTTGAGGCAGATTAGCCATGATTGTATTGAATGGTGGAGCAGGAATCAATGGGCCGTATGGTCTACTCCTGCTCCTATTCCTTGTGTTCTTATGATCATGAGCATGATCCCATGCATTCACAGCTCGTGCAATATCTTGAGATTAATTTATTTGATGGGGCACCTGGAAGATGTGCCTGAAAGATTAAAGCAAATTGACTGTATTCACTCTTCAAGCTACAGCATGGACTGCAGTAAATACCAGCTCTTTCAAGAATTCAAGAGAAAATTGGATTCATTATTAAATCCGAAACAAGTTGAAGGGGGAGATTTTTGCCTTTAATACCTGAGCATTAAGCATTTGGTGGGTAGCAAGGAACGTCTGGCAGGGAGGTTCTCATGCCAGTAAGGAACCCATTGGATTTTCCTTCCATTGGAATTAATGTAATGAAGATCGAATAGGTTCTCTAAGGGGTGTGAGTATCTCCCAACATTTTTATTTCTGCATCCTGTCCAACATCTACATGATGCCCAGATGATAAAGATGAAAATCTATCCTGAAATATTAGAGTCGGAGAAAAGATATGAAAAATGGTCATGCCGGCTCCTGAAATAGGATGTGACAACAGGACATACTGAATGAACGTCTTTTTTATTTTCGTCATTCATGAATTTATGACTAGCCAGAATTTGCTGGAAAAATAATGGTGGGTTTAATGGTGCTCACCATTATTAGTGTGTAAATTGTCCAGCATATTTATGGTGAGGATGAGATATCCTGTGAGTTGCAAATCGTAACATTTCTGGTCAATTTGTGTCCAGCAAAACCTGAGCCTACATTTATCAATTTCAATGTGAAAGATATGTGCTTTTCAGATATTCAGCAATTTGATATGTTGCAGTCCTCAAGTTAATAGACATCACCATAGAAAAACAAAATTCCCTCGACAGTTTCCATTTGACAATCATTTTTGTTCCAATTCATTTCAGAATCAATGGTCCAGAAAAATGAAGAAGTCCTCTACCTATTAAGTCATGATTGGTTAATCATCCTCAAACATTGATGCTTGGCAGCGGCTGTTGTCACTTGGGCAGGATTGCTTGTTCAACTGATGTCTTTCTAATAGCACTGCAAATAGTTCTTTGTCATAGTGACGCTTGAGACAATTCTATCTGCACTCAGCATGGGCCAAAGCCATACTATCAAATGGAAATGCCAGGGAAAGATCTTGGGATTTGTTTGTGTAATTGTCAGAAGACAGTGTTTGTGTCATTGCTTTGTTTAAATTGGCTTGTGTGTTTTCAGGGCAATGACTTACAGCATGCTCAATACTAACGTTATCTTCAATATACAGCAATTTGAAAGCTCCAAGAGCCTCTGAGAATCCGCTGTAATAAAGATCATTACCAGCAAGTCATCAGTGAGTCATTTGTTTTGTAAAATGCCTGTCTTCAAAATTATTCATCTAGATGACACAATTCCTTAATTGTATTTATTCTGTGAATTGCACAAGCTGATTGCCACTGTTTTGTAATTAAAAGAAAAACTGGAAACACTAAAAATCTGTAAATACTTACTGCTGGCAATATGCAAGCACTTCTGCCAATATCTGTCAAGTGAAAACAGCAGTTCTCAGCAAGGATTTATACCTGAAACATCACCTGACTCATGTTTTCTCGACATACTGCCCGACCTGTTGAGTGTCACAAACATTTCTGGTTTTAGTTTCAAATCTCCAGTGTCTGACAAACCTTGCTTTCTGTTCAAAAACACATAATTGAATGTGGGTGGACAGAGTCTACCGGTGAAAAAATAATCTATCTTTCCCCATTACAAATAATAAAACACCTGCTTTGTACTTGTAGCATCTTTCCAGTTTCCACTATTGCTTTATCATTCATAGTTTGACACCAGCACTATGTCCCTTTGGGCCACAAGCATTTGGCAAAAGATGTAAAACATTGCTATGAAATCAATGAAGCTTTGCAGCAGTTTATGGGATGTTGCAGAATTATTCCACCAGCGATGAGCTGCAACTTTTGCATGTCTATTAATGCACCATCTTTTTATCACATGTCGAATGTAATAGCTTGCAGAAAAAATCCTAAAAAGAATTTTAAAATATTTACCTTCTGTCCCTTTTAAATTTGGACTTCGGGCACTTTCCCTTCAATTCATGTTGACAATGGGCAGAAATGGTGCCATAAAATTCATAACGTTAAATGGGTCTGCTAAAAGTCTTCACTTGCCTGTTGTATGTATATGTTTAATAAGACTCCTGCTCAACAGGAGTAAAAACAATTGGCACGGGTGCACAGTCTCAACAGAAGTGGGCATTTTCACCTGTGACCAGGTAGCATCACTGGCCACATACCTTTCTCATCTCCACTTGCCCAAATCTCACCAGCAGTAGTGATAGCACTGAGCAGTATTTTAACAAAGGCTATTTATGTCTAACTGTGCAATTCTCTGAGTCTATTGCTCAAGTAGTTCAGCATTAAGCTCCTGTTTGCTGATAACCCGGTGGTATCCATGTCCGAATTTTGCTCCTTTTCAACCAAGCCATGTTTACCATGGTGCCAGCGTGCTCCCTGCTGGGCAGTTAGGGACAGAGGAAAACCTGTCAAGAATAGTATCTATAGACCAGTATCCACTGATTACAGGGCATTAATGATACAACACTTGCACCTATATAATTTATTTCTTAATTCAACACTATATTTGTGTTGTCTAAAAGCCAAGTTATTTGAATTTAAAAGGTTTCATAAGAATTTTATAAATGCTTTCTAACCTGACATTCAATGATGAAACTTCTGTTTTCATGTCAAGACAAGAATGGGGAGTGGAACACATTCCCATTTTGGATACCAAGAGGTGAAATTCCTTTTCTTAAACCAAAACTCTAAGGGTCATTCCTATCTTTGTCACTAATTAACAACCTGTTAGCACAATTGTGGGGATATACAGTGAAAAGTGTGAGGTGATGCATTTTGACAGAAGGAATAAGGAGAGGCAATGTATACTTAATGACACAGGTCTTGAGAGTGTGCAGGAACAGAGGGACCTGGGGGTTCATGTGCATCAATCTTTGAACATTGCAGGGAGAACATATTGAGAGAATGGTTAGTGGTTAATAAAGCAAATCGGATCTTGGGCTTCATAAATAGAGGCATTGAGTACAAAAGCAGGGAAGTTATGCTGAATCTTTATAAAGCTCTGCTTAGGCCCCAACTGGAGTATTGTATCCAGTTCCGGTCACCACACTTTAGCAAGGATGTGAGGATCCTTGGGAGGGTGCAGAGGAGATTTACCAGAATGGTTCCAGGGATGGGGGATTTTCGCTAGAAGATTATGTTGGAAAAGCTGGGGTTGTTCTCCTTAGAACAAAGGAGATTGAGGGGAGAATTAATATTAGAAATGTACAAGATTATGACAGGCTTAGATAAGTTAGACAAGGAAAAACTATTCCCATCAACAAATGGTACAAGGGCTGGGGGAAACAGATTGAAGGTTTGGGGCAAGAGATGCAGGAGGAATATGAGGAAGAACTTTTTTACACAGCAGGTGGTAATGACCTGGACTCGCTGCCCACAAGGTAGGTGGAAATGAAAACAATCAATAACTTCAAAAGGAAATTGGATGGGCACTTAAAGGAAACAGACTTACAGGGCTACGGGGATCAAGCGGGGGGGTGGGGGGGGGGGGGGGGGTGGTGTGACGGACTGGATAGTTCTGTGGAGAGCCAGCATGGACTCAATGGGCCAAATGGCCTCCTTCTGTGCCATATATGACTTCATGAATATACCTAGTGACTGAGCATGCACAACCTTCTGCAGTAGAGAATTATAAAGATTCACAAGCATCTGAGTGAAGACATTTCTCCTCATCTCAGCCCTAAATGGCCAACGACTATGACCCCTAGTTCTAGACTCTCCAGCCAGGGGAAACAGCTTCAGCCTTCACGCTGTCAAGCCCTTGAACAATTTCATATGTTTTAATGAGATCTCCTCCCTTTTTTCCAGACTCTAGTGAATATAGGCTCCAAAATAAAATGTGTTGAAAAAGAAAATAGTTGCATCTTTTAGTCATCATTCCTCAAGGTTATTTATATGAAAGATTGAATAAGAGCCTCCGACGGATCTTATTTATTGTTCTGCTGAATACATCAAAGGAAAGAAAAGCATTATTGCCACTCCAGTTTGTTGTTTATCCCTGCGAGATTGAATAAATCCTCCACTGAAAGAATTTGACTCTTCTGCCATGCATTTAAATGTATATTTTGTTTTAAAATATAATTTCCTATTTTTATATCAACATTCAGCCATTTTAAAAGACACATTGAAAAAATTGCAAAGCGTCAAAGTTGACATTAATATCTGTCTATCAGATGGCTAACAGGTTTGTATTTACAAAGAAGCAATTAACCATTATCATGTTTAACCTTGAAAGTGCATGGCCTATTATTTGCAAGTGGAACGGGAAAGTTGCTTTTTTCTACATGACATTTAAGCATTCACTTCAGGTTCTGTTATGCTGCCTTACGCAACAGTACAATAAAGTTTTTACTGTGATTGTTTACTGGTATGCTGGTACAAGCTATTTAGCTATTAATACAAATCACTCCACTTCAATGTAATTCCTTCTAAAAAGCCTCTGGTACAGTTTGTGCACAATCATATCAAAGGAGATGAATTCAAGAAATTTGTGCTATTTTTCTCTGAAACAAGTATTTCTTTTTCCCCTCTATTTCATTGTGCAGGCCATGGTGGTAGGAAGGTTTGAGAGAGTTGGTTTAACTGGTATAGAGAGCTATAGTGATATTGAATCCAAAATTGGCTTAGTGGCAAGAGGCAGAGGGTGATGGTTGAGGATTGTTTTTGCGAGTGGAAGCTTGTAACCAGTGGTGTACCGCAGGGATCGGTGCTGGGACCCTTGCCGTTTGTAGTGTACATTAATGATTTAGACGTGAATATAGGAGGTATGATCAGTAAGTTTGCAGATGACATGAAAATTGGTGGTGTTGTAAATAGTGAGGAGGAAAGCCTTAGATTACAGGACGATAAAGATGGGCAAAGCAATGGCAAGTGGAATTTAATCCTGAGAAGTGTGATTTGATGCATTTTGGAAGGACTAACAAGGCAAGGGATGGTAGGACCCTAGAAAATACGGAGGGTCGGAAGGTCAGAGGGACCTTGGTGTACTTGTCCATAGATCACTGAAGGCAGCAGCACAGGTAGATAAGGTAGTTAGGAAGATATATGGGATACTTGCCTTTATTAGCTGAGGCATAGAATATAAGAGCAGGGAGGTTATGATGGAGCTGTATAAAATGCTAGTTAGGCCACAGCTGGAGTACTGTGTACAGTTCTGGTCACCACACTATAGGAAGGATGTGATTGCACTGGAGAGGGTGCAGAGGAGATTCACCAGGATGTTGCCTGGGCTGGAGCATTTCAGCTATGAAGAGAGACTGAAAAGGCTAGGGTTGTTTTCCTCAGAGCAGAGAAGGCTGAGGGGGGACTTGATTGAGGTATACAAAATTATGAGGGGCATTGATAGGTTAAATAGGAAGAAACATTTTTCCTTTGCGGAAGAGTCAATAACCAGGGGGCATAGATTTAAGATAAGGGGCAGGAGGTTAGAGGGGATTTCAGGAAAAACCTTTTCACTCAGAGGATGGTTGCAATCTGGAGTGCACTACCCGAAGGGGTGGTAGAGGCAGGAACCCTCACAATATTTAAGAAGTATTTAGATGAGCACTTGAAACGCCATAGCATACCATATGCTGAAAGTATCCATATAAACCATGTGTACTACTTAGGAATTTAAGGAAACTGATACCAACTTCAATAGAAAGGAAAAATGGAGTTTTGAGCACTGAGATAAGGAAACATTTAACGTGTATCATTGCAGTAGCCCTGCATTATGAGCAGAGGCCCTGCATTATGAGCAGAGGCTGCCAAGAAGAGGAGTCTGTGCTCACATCTTCCCCTTAACATAATGGTCATCTCATCTGAAATCTCTTTTTATGTGTCCCACTTCAAGGAAGAGGTGAAGGATGCAACACATTTAAATGCCAGGAAACCGAGGCATCACTGTAGGAATAGTACACCTACATACTGTTACCCAAATATATTGAACCCATAGGAATTTGCTGGACTTCAAGAAGAAATACCTTTGGAGACTTTGGGCAAGATTTTAACTCATTCAAAACCCATCCACTTACACAGAGTTAAAACTTTGACTCACCAGGAAGGGAGTGACAAAGCTGTGCCACATGTTAGGGTGAGGTGGGTGGGGTGGGTGGGGGGTGGGGGGTGGGGAGGGGTGGGAAGAAGAGGGTATAAGGGAAGGGAAAGCACCTAATAAAGAAGTAGAAGTTTGCACTGGGAACGGCCACCTGGAGGATCAATAAGCCACTGATTGCCACTTAAATTGCTTGCAAGTGTTCAGAAACAAGACTGCATGGCATTTTGGTGGATAACGTTTGGCCTAACGCCCCCTTAACAGCGACCAGCTGACTGTGGGTAAACAATTCGTTGCTGAGGATTTCAACATCAACAGCAACTTGTATTTATAGTGTCCTTGACATAATAAAATGTCCCAAGGCATTTCACAGGAGCGTTATGAATCAAAATTTGATACCGAGACACACAGGAGATATTTGGGCAGATGACCAAACGCTTGGTCAAAGAGGTAAGTTTTATGGAGCGCCTCAAAGGAGGAAAGAGAGGTAGAGAGGTGGAGCGGATCAGGGAGGGAATTCCAGAGCTTAGGGCATAGGCACCTGAAGACAAGGCCAGCAACAGTGGAGTGATTAAAATCTGGGAAGCTCAAGAGGTCATAATTGGAGGAGTGCAGTATCTCAGAAGGTTTTGGAGCTGGACGAGGTTACAGAGATAGGGAGGGATCAAGTGTGGATGGATTTTAAAACAAGGATGAGAACTTTAAAATTGAAATGCTGCTTAATCGGGAGCCAATGTAGGTCCAGAGGACAGAGGTAATGAATGAAAGGGACGATGCCAGTAAGGATGGCGGGTGGAGTGTGAGAAGCCTGCCAGGAGAGTTGGAACAGTGAAGTCTAGAAGTAACAAAGGCATGGATGAAGGTTTCAGCAGCAGATGGTGAGTCGGGCAAAGTTAGGGAGGTGACAATAGGCAGGTGTAGTGATGGCATGGATATGTGGTCAGAAGCTCATCTTGGATCAAATAATACACCAAGGTTGCAAACATTCTGGGTAGATGGAGGGAGAGATTAAGGGAGGATAAGAGGGCAGTGAACTCAGAGGAGAGAGAGCATGATGAGTTAAGATAGAGGTTGAAATCACTGATGATGAGAAGTCACCCGGTGCAGGGCTGAGAGGGGAAAGCAGTGAAAATGTCTCAGTGAGATTTTTTTTATGGTACTTAGGTGGGCAGTAAAGAACATTAGCATCAACATTAACAGAATTTCTTATCCACAGCTGTTACATAAGTTTCTAAATTCACTTGAAAAAGCCCTTGAAAACACTCCTGCAGGGGATACAGAGACGAAGTGGGCCCACATCAGAGATGCCATCTATGACTCAGCAATGACCACCTTTGGCTAACGTGAGAAACAGAATGTAGACTGGTTTCAATCTCACTTTGAAGATCTGGAACCTGTCATAGCTGCCAAGCGCACTGCACTGTTGAACTACAAGAAAGCCCCCAGCGAGTTAACATCCGCAGCACTTAAAAGTAGCCAGAAGCGCCGCACAAAGAACAACCAGGCACTGTGCAAATGAATACTGGCAACACCTATGCAGTCATATTCAGCTGGCCTCCGACACCAAAAACATCAGAGGAATGTATGATGGCATTAAGAGAGCTTTTGGGCCAACCATCAAGGAGATCGCCCCTCTCAAGTCCAAATCAGGGGAAACGATCACTGAAATAAAAACAAGAAATGCTGGAAATACTCAGCAGGTCTGGCAGCATCTGTGCAGCGAGAAGCAGAGTTAACGTTTCAGGTCAGTGACCCTTCTTCAGAAACGATCACTGACCAACGCAAGCAAATGGACCGCTGGGTGGAGCACTACCTAGAACCGTACTCCAGGGAAAATGTCACTGATACTGCCCTCAATGCAGCCCAGTCTCTGCCAGTCATGGATGAGCTGGAGGAACAGTCAACAAAATCGGAACTCAGTGATGCCATTGATTCTCTAGCCAGTGGAAAAGCCCCTAAAAAGGACAGCATTATCCCTGAAATAAGCAAGAGTGCCAAGCCTGCTATACTCTCAGCACTCCATGAACTGCTTTGCCTGTGCTGGGATGAGGGAGCAGTACCACAGGACATGCGCGATGCCAATATCCTCACTCTCTATAAGAACAAGGGTGGCCGTGGTGACTGCAACAACTACCGTGGAATCTCCCTGCTCAGCATAGTGGGGAAAGTCTTCACTCGAGTCATTTTAAACAGACTCCAGAAGCTGGCTGAGCGTGTCTATCCTGAGGCACAGTGCGGCTTTCGAGCAGAGAGATCCACCATTGACATGCTGTTCTCCCTTCGCCAGCTACAGGAGAAATGCCGCGAACAACAGATGCCCATCTACGTTGCTTTTATAGATCTCACCAAAGCCTTTGACCTCGTCAGCAGACGTGGTCTCTTCAGATTACTAGCAAAGATCGGATGGCCACCAAAGCTACTAAGTAGCCTTACTTCGGTTGTGGGTAAAATGTTGGAAAAGGTTATAAGAGATAGGATTTATAATCATCTTGAAAAGAATAAGTTCATTAGCAATAGTCAGCACGGTTTTGTGAAGGGTAGGTCATGCCTCACAAACCTTATTGAGTTTTTTGAGAAGGTGACCAAACAGGTGGATGAGGGTAAAGCCGTGGATGTGGTGTATATGGATTTCAGTAAGGCGTTTGATAAGGTTCCCCACGGTAGGCTATTGCAGAAAATACGGAAGTATGGGATTGAAGGTGATTTAGTGCTTTGGATCAGAAATTGGCTAGCTGAAAGAAGACAGAGGGTGGTGGTTGATGGCAAATGTTCATCCTGGAGTTTAGTTACTAGTGGTGTACCGCAAGGATCTGTTTTGGGGCCACTGCTGTTTGTCATTTTTATAAATGACTTGGATGAGGGTGTAGAAGGGTGGGTTAGTAAATTTGCGGATGACACGAAGGTCGGTGGAGTTGTGAATAGTGCCGAAGGATGTTGTAGGTTACAGAGGGACATAGATAGGCTGCAGAGCTGGGCTGAGAGATGGCAAATGGAGTTTAATGCGGAAAAGTGTGAGGTGATTCACTTTGGAAGGAGTAACAGGAATGCAGAGTACTGGGCTAATGGGAAGATTCTTGGTAGTGTAGATGAGCAGAGAGATCTTGGTGTCCAGGTACATAAATCCCTGAAAGTTGCCATCCAGGTTAATGGGGCTGTTAAGAAGGCATATGGTGTGTTAGCTTTTATTAGTAGGGGGATCGAGTTTCGGAGCCACGAGGTCATGCTGCAGCTGTACAAAACTCTGGTGCGGCCGCACCTGGAGTATTGCGTGCAGTTCTGGTCACCGCATTATAGGAAGGATGTGGAAGCTTTGGAAAGGGTGCAGAGGAGATTTACTAGGATGTTGCCTGGTATGGAGGGAAGGTCTTACGAGGAAAGACTGAGGGACCTGAGGTTGTTTTCGTTAGAGAGAAGGAGGAGGAGAGGTGACTTAATAGAGACATATAAGATAATCAGAGGGTTAGATAGGGTGGATAGTGAGAGTCCTTTTCCTCGGATGGTGATGGCAAACATGAGGGGACATAGCTTTAAGTTGAGGGGTGATAGATATAGGACAGATGTCAGAGGTAGTTTCTTTACTTAGAGAGTAGTAAGGGTGTGGAACGCCCTGCCTGCAACAGTAGTAGACTCGCCAACTTTAAGGGCATTTAAGTGGTCATTGGATAGACATATGGATGAAAATGGAATAGTTTAGGTCAGATGGTTTCACAGGTCGGCGCAACATCGAGGGCCGAAGGACCTGTACTGCGCTGTAATGTTCTAGGTTCTAGATTAGTTAGGTTCTTGATGGCCGGCACAGACATGATGGGCCGAAGGGCCTGTTTCTGTGCTGTATAACTCTATATGACTCTAAGGAGAGAGGCAACCTGCCACGGGCCTCACCCACCCAGGCTTCGAAGCCCCCTTTGAGGAGGAGAAGCAGCTGAGACGGAGGGAGGTCCCAAGTACCAGTGGAGGAACATCAGCAACCCTCAGGACAGATGATGAGGATATGGACAGACAGCTGACCAGGTGCTGCATGATGATGGACCACAGGCAAGGAACAATGAGATACGCACAAGGGACGCTCGGGAGGTGCTAATACACAGACGTTTCTTATGACTCTTGTTACCTAGTAGAAACATTCCAATAAATCCCTGCCTTTATGCAGCCCTGGGCTCCATCTTACAGCACCCAGGAACACATCGCACATTGGCAAAGCTGCAGCACTGACTCAACACAGCTCAGTGCATCACACCCAGCCCATAGAGAGAGCCAGGCTGTAGATGAAGTCTTAACGGGCAGCAAGAATTGGAAAGAGATGTAGCAACAATACATGAATCCTTTATTGAACATTACATCAAACGTGAGGCTTAACATCTACATACTGTTTTCACCCGTGAACCCCAAGTGCAGCTAGGTGCTCTTCTTAAATCACTTACATGAACTTCTGTGAGGTGTAACCCCTGTGCTTGCAGCTGAGGTGGAGACAGCTGCTGACCTTACTGTCCCGTGGCTTGGGATTATTGTAGCAGACGTCCTCTGGCTGCCTGAGGCCTGGAATGTCCTGGTATGCGGAGAACTCCTGCACAGGTGCAGAACCCTCCTCTATAATCTCGGCTATTCGAGGCACTGGTGTCACAGGCAGAAGGGCTGAAGAGCTGCTGTCCACACCAGGAGCACCCTGAGAGCAGTCCCCAGATGCAAAAGGTAGCCTCCCTTGCAAGACACACTTGTACCTCCCTGCTGACTTGAGAAGACTCCAGGTGCCTCATCACTCTCCTGCCTTGCCACTGCTGCATAGAGCTTATGGACAAGGCAACGGCATGCAGGTCTGCCACATCTCTGGCATCCACTGGTGATTTGCTGGATCTGGGTCTGCATGAGGGTTGCCAATTTCTCAATGGAGGAAGCCATGTGCACACACAGCAAAGACATGTCTCCTCCATCATCCATGCATGGGTGCACGTAGCCTCTGGAGGCTCCATTACCTCTCGCTGCAGCATTTGCTGTGTTGCTGACAACTCCAGAGGCGTGTCATCAGCCTAGGACTCAGCATTAGCTGGGCCTCCAACAATCCACCGACTGTCAGTGGCCTCGACTGTCACAGCCTCTGTCAGCAGCATGGGCTGTGCTCATCAGGTTGTGTGCCTGAATCACCACGTGAATGGCTACCCACCAACGTGAGAGTATCTGCGCTGGTGGAGGGTTTGGGTGAATGCTGCAACGGTGTACCCTCTGAGGATCCCTCCTCCTCCTCTTCCTCCTCAGAGGTGGGCAGCTGGTGCCTGGTCTCTCCAGCTGTCTGTGCTTCACCATGATCCTGACCTGCATGAGAGAACAGATAGATTGAAGGGTTAAGGGCTTCCTATTGCTTGATGCCAACTATCCCTACTGTGGAGCTCCACATCTCCAGTGATGGACATATGAGCATTATGCCTTGTGAGTGCCAGAAGCACCTTTGTGCACCTGCACCCATCCACTCACCCTCTTGTGTGGGCACTCCTGCTTTGCCATCAGCAATAGGGCAGGTGCCCCGGTGCCCTGCTGTTTCCAAGGCCTCCTCCTCCATGGAGGCCAGGATGTGTAGATATGGCACCCTTCGCCAGTCTTGGTCCTTTCTTTTCTGTTATGCACTGTCTTCTCCTGCAAGCACAAAAATGAACACTGTTAGTTACTCCACAGAAACAAGCACAATGCCTATGCTGGTGGCAGCCCAGCTGTCCATAACAGGGGCACACTAATGCCTCCTGCATGCGTCCATTCTTGAGGGACTGTGTGGGGTCAGCATTCACAGATGGGTGAATCTCACTGATGCACCATGCCTCTGACAGGATATGCTGCTGCCTGACCCCATTGGCACTGATTGGGCACCCTCTCAGCTTGCCGCATGCAAGCCCCAAATGGAAACGAGGTATGGATTACTCACCTTGGCAGACTGAATAAGGCCATTGATGCACTCCATCATTGATTCCAGGTTCTGGGGGTGATCCCGCGGCTGCTGAGCTCCTCAGCAAGCTCCATCCAGGTTTGCTTGATGAGGTGGGCCGGTGTCTTCTTCCAGTCTCTGGGGAAAAGGACCTCCTGCCTTCCCTGGCAGCCTGGAAGAGAACCTGCAGGAAGGCATTGCTGAACTGTGGGGTCACCTGGGGTCTTCCATCAGCCATTGTGGCTGCAGGCTTCCGTTCAGTTCCCTGATCACAAGGCAGGCAGACAGAGGCTGCTTGAAGACAGCCTTCAGTGAATTCAGGGCTAGCAGCTCTCTACATATGACACCAGCCCCTGTTCAGCCATCGTTTGATGCCACCTCACTTCCTGTCCCTGCAGTGTAAGTGGAGGGCCTCCTGCACCTTCACTGAGTTAATTGGCCGGCCGCCATAAAATTGTGTGCAGCCGGCCACTGAACGCGCACATGGAAGCAGCACACACTTCCGGTCCGATGTTGGGACCTGCGGCCTTGAACAAAATTCAGCCCATTATATCTTCACTGCAGAAAACATGAAGAACATCCTGGAAACTGTGGGGAACAAAGAGTCTAACACGAGTGAGGAACTTAAAGTAATTAACATTAGTAAAGATAATGTACTCGAGAAATAATGAGAGTAAAAGCTGACAAATTCCATGGACCTAATGGCCTATATCCTAGAGTTTTTAAACATAGAAACATAGAAAATAGGAGCAGGAGTAGGCCATTCAGCCCTTTGAGCCTGCTACGTCATTCATTATGGTCATGGCTGATCATCCAACTCAGTAACCTGTTTCCGCTTCCACCCCATACCCTTTGATCCCTTTAGACCCAAGAACTGTTTCAGTGCTGTATCTCTAAACTAAACTAAACTAAACTAAACTATATCTAACTCCTTCTTGAAAACATACAATGTTTTGGCCTCAACTGCTTTCTGTGGTAGCAAATTCCACAGGCTCACCAATTTCTCCTCATCTCAGTCCTGAAAGGTTTACTCCGCATCCTTAGCCTATGACCCCTGATTCTGGACTCCCCCACCATCGGGAACATCCTTCCTGTCAAGTCCTGTTAGAATTTTATAGGTTTCTATGAGATCCCCCCTCACTCTTCTGAACTCCAGCGAATATAATCCTAACTGACTCAATCTCTCCTCATACGTCAATCCCGCCATCCCAGGAATCAGTCTGGTAAACCGTCACTGCACTCCCTCTATAGCAAGAACATCCTTCCTCAGATAAGGAGACCAAAACTGCACACAATAATCCAGGTGTGGCCTCACCAAGGCCCTGTATAATTGCAGCAAGACATCCCTGCTCCTGTACTCGAATCCTCTCGCTATGAAGGCCAACATACCATTTGCCTTTTTTACTGCCTGTTGCACCTGCATGCTTACTGTCAGCGACTGGTGTACGAGAACACCCAGGTCTCATTGCATATTCCCCTCTCAGTTTATAGCCGTTCAGATAATAATCTGCCTTCCTGTTTTTGCTATCAAAGTGGATAACCTCACATTTATCCACATTATACTGCATCTGCCATGCATTAGCCCACTCACTCAACTTGTCCAAATCACCCTGAAGCCTCTCTGCATCCTCCTCACAACTCACCCTCCCACCCAGTTTTGTGTCATCTGCAAATTTGGAGATATTACATTTAGTTCCTTCATCTAAATCATTAATGTATATTGTGAATAGCTGGGGTCCTAGCACCGCTCCCTGCGGTACCCCACTAGTCACTGCCTGCCATTCAGAAAAAGACCCATTTATCCCTACTCTTTGTTTCCTGTCTCCCCACCAATTTTCTATCCATCGCAATACACGACCCCCAATCCCATGTGCTTTAATTTTACATGCTAATTTCTTATGTGGGACTTTGTCAAAAGCCTTCTGGAAGTCCAAATAAACCACATCCACTGGCTCCCCCTCATCAACTCTACTAGTTACATCCTCGAAGAATACGAGTAGATTTGTCGAGCATGATTTTCCTTTCGTAAATCCATGCTGACTCTGCCTGATTCTACCACTGTTCTCTAAGTGCTCTGCTATAAATTCTTTGATAAGTGACTCTAGAATTTTCCCCACTACCGATGTCAGGCTGACTGGACTATAATTCCCTGCTTTCTCTCTACCTCCCTTTTTAAATAGTGGGGTTACATTAGCTACCCTCCAATCTGTAGGAACTGTTCCAGAGTCTATAGAATCTTGGAAGATGACCACCAATGCATCCACTATTTCTAGAGCTACTTCCTTAAGTACTCTGGGATGCAGACCATCAGGCCCTGGGGATTTATCAGCCTTCAATCCCATCAATTTCCCCAACATCATTTCTCTACTAATACTGATTTCTTTCAGTTCCTCTCTCTCACTAAGCCCTGTGTTCCCCAACATTTCTGGTATGATATTTGTGTCCTCCTTTGTGAAGACAGAACCAAACTATGCATTTAGTTGGTCAGCCATTTCTTCATTCCCCATAACAAATTCCCCTGTTTCTGACTGTAAGGAACCAACATTTGTCTTCACCAATCTTTTTCTCTTCACATACCTATAGAAACTTTTACAGTCAGTTTTATGTTCCCCGCAAGCTTACTCTCATACTCTATTTTCCCCTTCTTAATCAATCCCTTGGTCCTCCTTTGCTGAATTCTAAACTGCTCCCAATCCTCAGGTCTGTTGTTTATCCTGCAGATTTATATGCCTCTTCCTTGGATCTAATGCTATCTCTAATTTCCCTTGTAAGCGATGGTTTGGCTACCTTTCCCGTTTTACTTTTACACCATACAGGGATAAACAATTGTTGCAGTTCATCCATGCACTCTTTAAATGCTCATCCCCAAGGGGTCTCGTACCACTAGATTGTCAATTATTCCTCTCTCATTACACAATACCCAGTCGAGGATGGCCTGTTCTCTAGTTGGTTCCTCTACATATTGGTCCAGAAAACCATCCCGTATACACTCCAAGAATTCCTCCTCTGCGGTATTGTGACTAATTTGCTTTGCCCAATCTATATGCAGATTAAAGTCACTCATAATTACAGATGTTCTTTTATCGCATGCATCTCTAATTTCCTGTTTAATGCCATTCCCAACATCACCACTACAGTTTGGGGGTCTATATACAACCCCCATCAATGTTTTTTGCCCCTTAGTGTTTCTCAGCTCTACCTATACAGATTCCACATCGTCAGAGCTAATATCCTTCCTCACTATTGCGTTTTTTCCTCTTTAACCAGCAATGCAACTCCACCACCTTTTGCTTATTGTCTGTTCTTCCTAAATACTGAATATCCCTGGATATTCATTTCCCATCCCTGGTCACTTTGCAGCTATGTCTCCGTAATCCCGACTATATCATACAAGTTTACATCTATTTGCATGATTAATTCATCCACTTTATTGCAAATGCTTCGCACATTAAGGCACAAAGCCTTAAGGCTTGTCTTTTTAACATTACTTGTCCTCTTCGCACTATATTTCACTGTGGCCCTGTTTGATTCTGGCCCTTGATTTCTCTGCCTATCACTTTTCTTATTCCCCTTACTGTCTTTTGTTCTTGTCTTTGATCCCCTCTCCTCTGTCCCCTTGCAAAGGTTCCCATCCCCCTGCCATTTTAGTTTAAACCCTCCCAATACTCCCCCTAAGACATCAATCCCGGTCCTGCCCAGGTGTAACCCCACCAGTTTGTACTGGTCCCGCCTCCCTCAGAAGCGGTCCCAATGTCTCAGGAGTCTGAAACCCTCCCCCTCACACCATCTCTTCAGCCACATATTCATCCGATATATCCTGCTATTTCTACTCTGACTAGCATGTGGCACTGGTAGTAATCATGAGATCACTACCCTTGAGGTCCTACATTTCAACTTCCTAACTCCCTATATTCTGTTTTTAGGACCTCATCCCTTTTTTTTCCCTATGTCTTTGTACCAATGTGTACCACGACCACTGGCTGTTCACCCTCCTCCTTCAGAATGTCCTGCAACCGCTCTGAGACATCCTTGACCCTAGCACCAGGGAGGCAACATACCATCCTGGAGTCTCTTTTGCAGCCCCAGAAACATCTGTCTATTCCCCTTACAATTGCATCCCCTATAACTATTGCATTCCCACACTTTTTATTCCTCCCCTGTGCAGCAGAGCCAACCGTGGTGCAATGAATTGGGCTGTTGCTGCTTTCCCCAAAGAGGCCATTACCCCCAACAGTATCCAAAGCAGTATATCTGTTTTGCAGGGGAATAGCCACAGGGGATTCCTGCACTGCCTGCCTAGTCCTCTTGCTCCGCATGGTGGTCACCCATTCCCTTCCTGCCTGTGGAGTCTGAGTCTGCGGTGTGACCACCTCTCTATATGTGCTATCCACGATACTCTCCACAATGTGGATGCTCCACAGTGTCCCCAGCTGCCCCTCCAGCTCCGAAACCCGGGTTTCCAGGAGCAGCAGCTGGAGACACTTCCTGCACACATGCCGGGCACTGGAAATGTTCCCGGCTTCCGGCATGGAGCACAAGGAGCACACCACATCTTTGAGCTCTCCTGCCATGACTTAACCCTTTAAGTTAACCTTTTGGAAGATGCTTAATATCAAATAATATCAATTACTCTGGGGCCCTTCTTCCCTGATCGTCGTTACTACAGAACTCCCTAAAAAAACACTACTTACTATATATGAAATAAACTGTAAACCTTTCTTGCCTTAAATACTTACCCAGCTATTTAACAGCAGTGACTCACCAACCAATCACCTTGCAGCTTTCCTGTGACGTCACTGTTGGCTTTTTTCTTTTTTTTCAAACCTCCGGCGCGCTGGAAGAGGTTCAACTGCTCTCCGCTCCTGAAGGTAAGTGAAGGCCCTGAGCCTCACGCTGCATTTATCCGCTCCTGGTTCTGGTTGTTTCCACACAGGTCTGACTGCTGTCCACTCCTGAAGGTAAGAGATGGCTGCAGAGATAGTGGATGCATTAGTTTTGATCTTTCAGAATTACGAGGATACTAGAATGATCTCCACAGATTGGAAGCTAGCAAATGTAGCCTCGCTACTCAAGAATAGAGGGAGAGAGAAAACAGTGAACTATAGGCCAGTTAGCCTAACATCAAATACAGGGAAAATGCTAGATTCTATTATGAAGGACATGGTAACTTGATTAAGCAAAGTCAACATGGTTTTATGAAAGGGAAATCATGTTTGACAAATCTATTAGAGTTTCTTGAGGGCGTAACAATCAGGATAGATAAGGGGGAACCAGCTGATGTGGTATATTTTGGTTTTCAGAAGGCATTCGCTAAGGTGCTACACAAAAGGTATGCACTCAGGATTGGGGGTAATGTATTAGCATGGATTAAGGATTGATTAATGGACAGAAAACAGTGTAGGAATAAAGGGTCAATTTTAGGATGACAGGGTTTAACTAGTGGAATGCCTCAGCTATTTACAATCTATGTCAATGACTTAGAGGAGGATATCAAGTGTGGCAGAACCCTTAGGAGTATAGATAGGCAGAGAGATCTGAGCGTACAGGTCCACAGATCACTGAAAGTGGCAATGCAGGTGGATAAGGTAGTCAAGAAGGCATACGGCATGCTTGCCTTCATCAGTCAGGGCATAGAGTATAAAAATTGGCAAGTCATGCTGCAGCTGTACAGAACCTTAGTTAGGCCACACTTGGAATATTGTGTACAATTCTGGTCGCCACACTACCAGAAGGATGTGGAGGCTTTGGAGAGGGTACAGAAGAGGTTTACCAGGATGTTGCCTGGTCTGGAGGGTATTAGCTATGAGGAGAGGTTGGATAAACTCGGATTGTTTTCACTGGAATGACAGAGGTGGAGGGGCTTCTACCTCCTTTTCAAAATCCACAAACAGCACTGTCCCAGCAGAGCCATTGTTTCAGCCTGTTCCTGCCCCACTGAACTTCTTCCTATCTTGACTCTATCTTTTCTCACCTGGTCCAGTCTCTTCCCACATACATCTGTGACTCTTCTGACTCCCTATGTCATTTTGATAATTTCCAGTCTCCTTGCCCCAACTGCCTCCTCTTCACAATGGACGTCCGATCTCTCTACATCTCCATCCCCCACCAGGACGGTCTGAGGGCTCTCCGCTTCTTCCTTAAACAGAGGCCCAACCAGTCCCCATCCACCACCACCCTCCTCCGCCTGGCTGAACCTGTTCTCACATTGAACAACCTCTCCTTCAACTCCACTCACTTCCTTCAAGTAAAAGGTGTTGCTATGGATACCCGCATGGATCCTAGTTATGCCTGTCTTTTTGTGGGATATGTCGAAGATTCCTTGTTCCAGTCCTACTCAGGCCCCCTCCCCCAAATCGTTTTCTGGTACATTGATGACTGTATCGGTGCTGTTTGCTGCTCCCGCCCTGAACTGGAAAACTTTATTAACTTTGCTTCTCATTTCCACCCTTCTCTCTCCTTTACATGGTCCATCTCCAACACTTCCCTTCCCTTCCTCGACTTCTCTGTCTCCATCTCTGGGGATAGGCTGTCTACTAATATTCATTATAAGCCCACCGACTCCCACAGCTACCTCAACTACACTTCTTCACACCCTGCCTCCTATAAGGACTCCATTCCATTCTCCCAGTTTCTCCGCCTCTGACACATCTGCTCTGATGATGCAACCTTCCATGACAGCGCTTCTGATATGTCTTCCCATTTCCTCAACCGAAGATTCCCCCCGACTGTGGTTGACAGGGCCCTCAAAGGTGTCTGGCCCATTTCCCGCACCTCTACCCTCACCCCGTCCTCTCCCTCCCAGAACCGCGACAGTGTTCCCTTTGTCCGCACTTTCCACCCCACCAGCCTCCACATCCAAAGGATCATCCTCCGCCATTTCTGCCACATCCAGCGTGATGCCACTACCAAACACATCTTCCCCTCCCCTCCCTTGTCAGCATTCCAAAGGGGTCATTCCCTCCCCGACACCCTCGTCCACTCCTCCATTACCCCCACCACCTCGTCCGTTTCCCATGGCACCTTCTCATGCAATCGCAGGAGGTTGTAATACCTGCTTATTTACCTCCTCTCTCCTCACTATCCAATGCCCAAACACTCATTTCAGGTGAAACAGGGATTTACTTGTACTTCTTTCAATTTAGTATACTGTATTTGCTGCTCACAATGTGGTCTCCTATACACTGGGGAAAGAAAACGCAGACTGGGTGACCGCTTTGCATAATACCTCCACTGAGACCATTCAACACATCCCTGCTCTCATGCTCACATCTCTGTCCTGGGCTTGCTGCAGTGTTCCAGTGAACATCAACGCAAGCTCGAGGAGCAGCATCTTATTTATCGATTAGGCACACTACAGCCTGCCGGACTGAACATTGAATTCAATAATTTCAGAGCATGACGGCCCCCTTTTCTTTGCTATTTTTTCTTCCTTTTTCTTTTTTATTTGTTTATCTTATTTTAGTTTGTTTAGTTTGTTTCTACTATGCCTACCCACATTTTTTTTCATACTTGTGCTTTGGACCAGGGCTGTTCATTTTTCTGTCCATTACCACCCTCTCTGCACTAACGCTTTGTCTTTCAACACACCATTAACATACCGTTTGCCTTTGCTCCATGACCTTCTCTGTGATCTTGTCCGATCAACAGCTTCTCTTTTGTTATCTCTTGCCCCACACCCACCTTATTTGCTTAAAACCTATTACATTTTGAATATTTGTCAGTTCTGATGAAGGGTCACTGAACTGAAACATTAACTCTGCTTCTCTCTCCACATATGCTGCCAGACCTGCTGAGTATTTCCAGCATTTCTTGTTTTTATTTCAGATTTCCAGCATCAGCAGTATTTTGCTTTTATAATACAATAAGATATCTTGATTCTTCTGCAAGCTCGAATTGATGGCAACCTGCATTGAAGTCAAGTTTAGCGAAGTGCTTAGCACCATTCACCTTAGAGTCATAGAGTCATAGAGTTATACAGCACAGAAACAGGCCCTTTGGCTCATCGTGTCTGTGCTGGCCATCAAGCACCTATCTATTCTAATCCCATTTTCCAGCACTTGGCCCATAGCCTTGTATGCTATGGCATTTCAAGTGTTCATCTAAATACTTATTAAACGTTGTGAGGGTTCCTGCCTCTACCACCCCTCAGGCAGTGTGTTCCAGATTCCAACCACCCTCTGGGGGAAAAATTATTTCCTCAAATTCCCTCTAAGCCTCCTGCCCCTTACCTTAAATCTATGCCCCCTGGTTATTGACCCCTCCGCTAAGGAAAAAGTTTCTTCCTATCTACCCTATCTATGCCCCTCATAATTTTGTATACCTCAATCATGTCCCCCCTCAGCCTTCTCTGCTCTAAGGAAAACAACCCCAGCCTATCTAGTCTCTCTTCATAGCTGAAATGCTCCAGCCCAGGCAACATCCTTGTGAATCTCCTCTGCACCCTCTCCAGTGCAATCACATCCTTCCTATAGAGTGGTGACCACAACTGTACACAGTACTCCAGCTGTGGCCTAACTAGCGTTTTATACAGCTCCATCATAACCTCCCTGCTCTTATATTCTATGCCTCAGCTAATAAAAGCAAGTATCCCATATGCCTTCCAAACCACCTTATCTATCTGTGCTGCTGCCTTCAGTGATCTACGGACAAGTACACCAAGGTCCCTCTGACCGTCTGTACTTCCCAGGGTCCTACAAGCCAAAGTATATTCCCTTGCCTTGTTAGTCCTCCCAAAATGCATCACCTCACACTTCTCAGGATTAAATTCCATTTGCCACTGCTCTGCCCATCTTACCAGCCCATCTATATCGTCCTGTAATCTAAGGCTTTCCTCCTCACTATTTACGACACCCCTAATTTTCGTGTCATCTAAAAAACTTACTGATCATACCTTCTATATTCACGTCTAAATCATTAATGTACACTACAAACAGCAAGGGTCCCAGCACCAATCCCTGCCGTACACCACTGGTCACAGACTTCCAATCGCAAAATCAACCCTCGACCATCACCTCCTGCCACTAAGGCAATATTGGATCCAAGTTGCCAAATTGTCCTGGATCCCATGGGCTCTTACCTTCCTAACCAATCTCCCATGCGGGACCTTATCAAAAGCCTTACTGACGTCCTTGTAGTCTACATCAACTGCTTTACCCTACACACCTAGTCACCTCCTCGAAAAATTCTAATTTGTTAGACATGAACTCCCCCTGACAAAGCCATGCTGGCTATTCTTGATTAATCCCTGCCTCTCCAAGTGAAGATTAATCCTGTCCCTCAGAATGTTTTTCATTAGTTTCCCTACCACTGAGGTTAGACTCACTGGCCTGTAATTACCTGGTTTATCCCTACTACCTTTCTTGCATAATGGTACCACATTCACTGTCCTCCAGTCCTCTGGCACCTCTCCTGTGGCCAGAGAGGATTTGACAATTTGTGTCAGAGCCCCTGCAATCTCCTCCCTTGCCTTACATAACAGCTTGGGATACATCTCATCTGGGCCTTTTAAGCCCGCTAAACCACTAATACCTCCTCCCTTTCAATGCTAATTTGTTGAAGTATATCACAATGCCCCTCCCTGATCTCTACACCTACCTCGTCCTTCTCCATAGTGATGAAAAGTAATAATTTAAAACCTTACCTACGTTCTTCGGCTCCACACACAGATTGCCACTTGGTCCCTAATGAGTCCTACTCTTTCCCTGGTTATCCTCGCCCTTAATATGCTTAGAAAATGCCTTGGGATTTTCCTTTATCTTGCCCGCAAGTGTTTTTTTATGCCCCCTCTTCGTTCTCCTATTACTTTTTTAAGTACCCCTCCGACACTTTCTATACTCCTCTAGGGTCTCCGCTGTTTTCAGTGCTCTGAATCTGCCATAAGCCTCCTTTTTTTCCCTTATCCAATCCTCTATATCCCTTGACATCCAGGGTTCACTGGACTTGTTGGTCCTACCCTTCACCTTGAGAGGAACATGTTGGCCCTGAACTCTCACTATTTCCTTTTTGAATGACTCCCACTGGTCTGATGTAGACTTTCCTACAAGTAGCTGCTCCCAGTCCACTTTGGCCAGATCCTGTTTTATCTGAGTTCCGAAGAAGGGTCACTGACCCAAAACGTTAACTCTGCTTCTCTTTCCACAGATGCTGCCAGACCTGCTGAGTGGTTCCAGCATTTCTTGCTTTTATTCCTGTTTTATCATATTGAAATTGGCCTTCCCCCAAGCAAGTACCTTTATTTCTGGCCCATCTTTGTCCTTTTTCAATACTACCTTAAATCTTACACAGTTGTGGTCACTATCCCCGAAATGCTACCCCACTGACACTTTTACTACTTTTCCGGCTTCATTCCTGAAGATTAGGTCCAGTACTGCCCCTTCTCTTGTAGGTCTTTCTCTGTACTGACTCAAAAAGCTGTCCTGGATGCACTTCAAGAATCCTGCCCCCTTTAAGCCTTTTGCAGTAAGACAATCCCAGTTAATATTGGGGAAGTTGAAATCCCCCACTATTATTACCCTATTATTTTTACATCTCTCTGATATTCCCCTACATATCTGCTCCTCCATTTCTCCCTGACTGTTTGGTGGCCTGTAGTACACTCCCAGAAAAGCCCCCTTTTTGTTTTTAAGTTCTACCCACATGGCCTAATTTGAGGAACCTTCTAAGATATCATCCCTCCTTACTGCAGTAATTGACTCCTTGATCAATAGTGCAATGCCACCTCCTCTTTTACACTCCACCCCCCCCCCCCACCCCCACATCATGCCTGAAGATTCTATACCTCGAATATTGAAATGCCAGTCCTGCCCTTCCCTCAACCATGTCTCCATGATAGCAATAATATCATATTCTCTTCTCTATGATATCATCAATTATCGGTGTCTTTCTCGTTGTATGGCTTGGTTTGGTGATCACATATCAACGCAGATTCTAATCTGGTTCTCACTCTTGGGTTTCTTGATGACTTGTATGGGTGAGACCCAAGGGGTCAGCTCATCCCCAACTTTCTCAATAATGTCAAGGTCAAGTAGGCATTGAAGTTCCTTCTTTGTCTGTTTCCTGACATAAAATGGTATTCGTCACCATTGATGCACAACTAGGGGCACATTAGGGTCTACATGCAGCTTCCATGTAACACCTTTCAGCTTACCGATACCAGTGAAGTAATCAGCATACAGTTCAAGAATGTTTGTGTTATGCAAAGGAATTGTATATGTGACTGCAATAATGTGCTGATCTGTTGCTGTGTGGAACAGATAAGCGTGTCACATTCTCCAATTATGATGTAGAATGCAGCTTTCTTTCCAGTGTCTTTGAATGAGACTGGCTTTTCAAAAGTCTCAAGGATTTTCAGTGGTTTGTCACTGTTGTAAGTGAAAATTTTTGTATTCCCTGGTTTGCAGAGAATGGGACAATCCTGAAATTGGTTAACTGTTTTGTCTCCCATGACATTGACAGACGCTTCTGTGTCTATGAGAGCATCTACACCCGAGCAGCCAATGGTCACTGTCACATGTGGCTGTTATCTGTGTCTGAGCGAGAGGACAAAAGTATGTTCAGGGTCATCTGCCTCTACATTAGCTACATTCTGTCGCCTTTTTGCTGTGGTACGCATATGTGGCACCCTTCAGCTGGTATTGGTCTTAGGAGTTGATTTTGCTGTTGAGCGACAAACACAAGCAAAGTGGTTGGGTTTTCCACAGGCTTATTCTGTCCAGTGTGGGTAAGCATTGCCACAGTGGAAACATTCTTTGGATAAGTCTCAACTCTCTTTGTCAGATGGCTGTTGTTGCTTTGCAGGTGGTTTCCTGGCACATGAGTGATGAATAGTGTTCACAGGAGTTGATCTTGGACTGTGGTTGTTAATATTAGCCTCAACTTCACTAACTCTGTACTCTGAGAATGATAGTGATCTTGCTAATTCCAGCAGCTCTGACAGCTTTCTGTCTTCCTTGAGTACTATTTGACATAGTTGACTGGAGAGACAGCCTGCGATTACTTGTGCTTTAATTTCTTGTTCAACATGTTCAACATCACTGAAGTCACATTCGGTTGCTACTTGCCTCAATCACATGCAATATTGGTCAAATGTCTTGTTTGCTTCTTACTTAGTGAGTCGGAAGACAATAATTTCAGATATGACATTTCTCTTGGGCATGAAGTAGGTCATTACTGCATTTTTTGCTGAGTCATAGTCATTGAGGGCGGCACAGTGGCGCAGTGGTTAGCACCGCAGCCTCACAGCTCCAGGGACCCGGGTTCGATTCCGGGTACTGCCTGTGTGGAGTTAGCAAGTTCTCCCTGTGTCTGCGTGGGTTTTCTCCGGGTGCTCCGGTTTCCTCCCACAAGCCAAAAGACTTGCAGGTTGATAGGTAAATTGGCCATTACAAATTGTCACTAGTATAGGTAGGTGGTAGGGAAATATAGGGACAGGTGGGGATGTTTGGTAGGAATATGGGATTAGTGTAGGATGAGTATAAATGGGTGGTTGATGTTCAGCACAGACTCGGTGGGCCGAAGGGCCTGTTTCAGTGCTGTATCTCTAATCTAATCTAATCTAATTACGCTCAGGCATAAGTGTCTCAAAGATATCTTCTAATTCTTCACTTCCATCGTGTAGAAGTAAGGCCTATTTGTCTGTGTTATTTCTGATTGCAAAACCTGCATTCTGCCTTCCGAACATCACAGCTGTTTTTGCCAACGTAGGGATACAAATGATGGTTTTGAATGTACATCAAAAGGTGGTAGGTTGGGCATAGACAACGCCATGTTGATCAGCAATGCAGTAAGAAAGTGTGATTAAGGACTTGGGATCACATTGAGGAAACATCTCTGCAGCGATCCGAGATTATATATGTTTTTTGTTTGATTGGATGGATATTTTGGAGACATCAGTGTATGTGTATACATACACTGTGAAAACTTCCTGTGTGTCACTCTAACACAGTCTGCAAGTTAAAATGCTGTCTGTAAAAGTAGACAAAAATCTTCCAAAAATTTCATACCTGAAGGCAATGTTTCCTGTTTATCACCATCTTTTTCTTTTTATGTCATCGCCATTGTGATGTTCTCGGGACAGAAGTGCGGTTTAGCTGAGTTTAGTAAGAAATATGAGGCAAAGACTGAGACAGCATGATGTTGAACATAATAGAGTCTTCTTTATTCTGTTTTGCTTTCACTTCCTCTTTCAGCTCCCTCTGCTGGATTGTGTGTGCCTGGTAGTCTCAAGTGAACAATATGCACAATACAATTCTCAAAACACTACACAGCATATTGTCCAAATACAAGTTTATTACTCAGATACTAATAGTGTAATAACTGCTATGGTTGTACAATAAACTCATACAACCTGGTTTCCTGCAGAGCCAAGGTGATCAAATTTGGCCTCTGTACGTGTTGAACTTCTGACCATCTTGTGAGTTCTCCCCTTCTCGAAGGCTGTTCTCTGATCTTTATAACCTCTTTTTTGTGAGTCATATCACATGATGCTCAGCATAGCTAGGTTCCTTCTCTCCAAACCTCCAGACTTGACATAATAGCCATCTTGATAGTTTAACTGTTAGGCGGGTTCAACCTGATATTGGGCCTTAACATTACAAAAGGAACAGGACAACTTAGATATTCCCAGAGAGTTAATGTGATGCTGCTTAGGAGGTTCCATTGTTCTGGCCAATACCTGATATGTGCAACTCACATGGTACGGAGCCAACATGTGTGCTAGTTGCTACTTCCATTGTTCTGACTAATCTCTGAGGTGAACACAAATCCTTATCTGACAATCACATTGAGATATGATTAACTTTGATGGGGCGCATGTGCAGCCAATTTGCGCACAGCAAACTCCCACAAACAGCAATGTGATAATGATCAGATAATCTGTTTTTGTGTTGTTGATTGAGGGATAAATATTGGTCTGGACACTGGGGATAACTCCTTGCTCTTTTTCGGAATAGTGCCGTGGAATCTTCTACAACTTGCAAGCAGGCAGGCAGGCTTGGTTTAACATTTCATCTGAAAGATGACACCTCCAACAGTGCAGTACTCCCTTTGCTCACTACCAGCATGTACCTACTATCTAGTCACATGCTTGGCCATTTGGGTGAGGACATGGATAGAAATCTGGATGCAATAGAAATGAAGTACTTGCACTTCTTTCTTTTGGGCCTCCTTATCTCGAGAGACAATGGATACGCGCCTGGAGGTGGTCAGTGGTTTGTGAAGCAGCGCCTGGAGTGGCTATAAAGGCCAATTCTGGAGTGACAGGCTCTTCCACAGGTGCTGCAGAGAAATTTGTTTGTTGGGGCTGTTGCACAGTTGGCTCTCCCCTTGCGCCTCTGTCTTTTTTCCTGCCAACTACTAAGTCTCTTCGACTCGCCACAATTTAGCCCTGTCTTTATGGCTGCCCGCCAGCTCTGGCGAATGCTGGCAACTGACTCCCACGACTTGTGATCAATGTCACACGATTTCATGTCGCGTTTGCAGACGTCTTTATAACGGAGACATGGACGGCCGGTGGGTCTGATACCAGTGGCGAGCTCGCTGTACAATGTGTCTTTGGGGATCCTGCCATCTTCCATGCGGCTCACATGGCCAAGCCATCTCAAGCGCCGCTGACTCAGTAGTGTGTATAAGCTGGGGATGTTGGCCGCTTCAAGGACTTCTGTGTTGGAGATATAGTCCTGCCACCTGATGCCAAGTATTCTCCGAAGGCAGCGAAGATGGAATGAATTGAGACGTCGCTCTTGGCTGGCATACGTTGTCCAGGCCTCGCTGCCGTAGAGCAAGGTACTGAGGACACAGGCCTGATACACTCGGACTTTTGTGTTCCGTGTCAGTGCGCCATTTTCCCACACTCTCTTGGCCAGTCTGAACATAGCAGTGGAAGCCTTACCCATGCGCTTGTTGATTTCTGCATCTAGAGACAGGTTACTGGTGATAGTTGAGCCTAGGTAGGTGAACTCTTGAACCACTTCCAGAGCGTGGTCGCCAATATTGATGGATGGAGCATTTCTGACATCCTGCCCCATGATGTTCGTTTTCTTGAGGCTGATGGTTAGGCCAAATTCATTGCAGGCAGACGCAAACCTGTCGATGAGACTCTGCAGGCATTCTTCAGTGTGAGATGTTAAAGCAGCATCGTCAGCAAAGAGGAGTTCTCTGATGAGGACTTTCCGTACTTTGGACTTCGCTCTTAGACGGGCAAGGTTGAACAACCTGCCCCCTGATCTTGTGTGGAGGAAAATTCCTTCTTCAGAGGATTTGAACGCATGTGAAAGCAGCAGGGAGAAGAAAATCCCAAAAAGTGTGGGTGCGAGAACACAGCCCTGTTTCACACCACTCAGGATAGGAAAGGGCTCTGATGAGGAGCCACCATGTTGAATTGTGCCTTTCATATTGTCATGGAATGAGGTGATGATACTTAGTAGCTTTGGTGGACATCCGATCTTTTCTAGTAGTCTGAAGAGACCACGTCTGCTGACGAGGTCAAAGGCTTTGGTGAGATCAATGAAAGCAATGTAGAGGGGCATCTGTTGTTCACGGCATTTCTCCTGTATCTGACGAAGGGAGAACAGCATGTCAATAGTCGATCTCTCTGCACGAAAGCCACACTGTGCCTCACATAACACATAATCATACCTCAGAAACATCTCAAGCTGTTTCACAGATGGTGAATTGCTTTCAATTGTTGCTGTGTAAGCAGCAATGTGTCACATATAGCAATGAGACGAATGAGAAGTTAATGGCCCAGATTTTGAGTCAGCAGTGAAGGAACAACACTCACCATGTAGTACGCTTACACCTGCCCACAGATTTTTCCCAGCCTTTTGAGTGGCAACTTGCCGTCATCAGGTATCTGATCTAACGCAGCGCCCTCTACAGGGGATCTGTGGCATGTGTGAGCTAGCCAAGTAATAGCGAGGCTCTTCAGCCAATTAGATTTAAGAATCCTCACAGAGACATGCAGGCAAAGAATTTTAACCTCCCAAAACAGGTGGGTTAAGGTCGGATGAGACGTGAAAATTTTAACAATCTCAAACCTGACCCCAACCCGCCTACTTCCGGCTTTAACACAAGCAGGATGGGGAGGGCACTCAACCTGCTCCCAGGAGGTATGTTGGTCGTTTAAATATTATAATGAGGCTGCATTCCTCAGATTTAACTTATCTTTCCAGTTTAAACCTGTCCTGATTTCCGAAGGCTAAAGGGAGATGAGGGCTGCTTTGTTGAACAGGTAGGTTTGCCTTTACAGTACTGTGGGGGCTATGAGGAGCAGGAGTGCCTTCCCTAGCCTTCTCAAACTACCTGCTTCCCTGCTCACCATCGGACCCTACTCCCTGTCCTCGACGATCAGACCCCATCCTCCCCAGGATTAGTCCATCACCAGGATCGTCATACCTCACCCCCCACACCACCCCACTCCATCGCCCTGTGATCAGACCAGCCTTGCTCCTGGGCTATGGCCTCCTCCGTCCCGACAGGAAGACATGCCTGTCAATCAGGCTGACCTCCGGGTCAGGACCCTGCTGTTTAAAAAAAACAGACACACACTGTGGCACTAAAACTGTACACTGTGCTGGAGAGCCTGGTCTTCCGCCACCCAAAACTCTTCCTCCTTGCTCACGATCCAGCCCCAGTCATGATCAAGGCCATGGAGCTGAAACCAGCAGGTATGCATTAGAATATTTTATTCATTGCAAAACCATGCACAGAATGCAAAATAAAGTGAGGGAAAGAAAGATGGAATGAAGAGTCAGAAAGAAAATATTTTAAAAGTCTGAAGGAATGAGACTTCACATTTGTAAAATTAAATTTTCAGCACCCCAAGATTGGCAATAATTAAGACTTATCATACTGTTAAAAATTTGGTTGCACCTGAAGCAGAAGACCCTAACTTTTTCTGGTGTGTTTAATGGGTAACTATAGGGTAAGTACCACAAGTCCATCCTCTTGCATGAATTTCAATGCTGAGTCTTTCGGCGAAGCACCAATACAGTGTAATTTATGGAGCAGCAGAGCAATTTGAACAGCAACTTCTGGTTTCTCTGTTTAAATGTGCATGTGTATACTTCAGAAGTTGCTGTCCAAATTACTTCATAATAACGGTAAGCACTGATAGCCTCACCATTATTCTTAATGTAAAATTTGAGCCAAAGCAGTTTTGGTGGCACTGGTTGAGAGAGGAACACTGGAACACCAGGAAAATTTGCTGCTTTTACATCCTCCTGAGCAACCCTAATGGGCAGACAGGCCCTTACTTTAATGTTTCATCTGAAGTGCAGTGTCTCTATGATGCAGCACAATCTCAGTCTTCCACTGGAGTGTCAGTTTGAACCAATCATCTGACTCAGAAACTAAAGTGATTTAAAAGAGAAGGCGGATCTGCTGTGAGCAGGGCTAGTAATATTATTTCTAACTGGTTTCCAGTGTCTACTTTTCAAAATCACATTACTATTGAACAACCCAGTGTTTATTGGTAGTTAATTAGTGCTGTGTCATGCTGTTTGAAAGTGTTTTTTACAGCCTAATGCATAAGTTATATTACTGATTTACTTAGCAGACCTCAGTTTATGGAGAACTGAGGAGCTGCATTTAAACACTACATATGTCCTTCAATAAACATTGTAACAACATTATAAAGTGGATCCTTTTCATGGGGAGGTTTTCTCCCTCAGTCGCCAAAAAGATTTGTTCTCTTACATTCTTCTCCCTCACCATCTATCGAAACTACAATCAGTGAGAGTCCGGGGGCTGCTTAGCAACAGAATGTGTAATCAATAACCTTGAGGCTGTGCTGACTTTCTGTTGGGAGATTGTTTGAAAACATCTTTCACTGGGGCAAAATGTCCATGTCACGGTGATAAATTCAAATGAAGGAGGGCAGGAACTCGTCTGCTCATTATGTGCGGCGGCTTTGCAAATGCCTTCGCAAAGATTTCTTCTGGTCAGTCGACAGTGAGAATTGTAAACCCATTCTGAGAAAAGCTGTTTAGAATTTCAGTAGATATAACAGCCAGAAAAAACTCATGTCCACCTTTTGTGACTACAGCAATTCTTTCCCACTTCAGCCACGATTGGCCAGGAGTGTAATGATTTATGTTATGTACAGTTGAGCTTTTTCATGAATAAGCTTTTACTGTTAAACAGCACATCACTGTTTCGTTCATTCTTTTTTCATCAGTCTGCAATGGAGATTTAGAAAGGCCTCTTACCAGAAGATAAATGTTAACCATTATATAAAGTGTACGCTTATTCGTCAAAATATTGGAAGAAAATTACAGTTTTTCTTTTCGGCTGGAATAGAAGACACTGTAATTCTTCCTTGCTTAAGTCAGTCAATAGCTGGATTTAATTATAATTTTCCTTTGTGACCATGTTGAAAGGAACAATATTTTCAAGTTATACAAAGCTAAAATTGAAAAAAGAACAATGGATTAACGTGATCAAAATCCCCTGCAGGAAATGCTAAGAATTCATTAAGTTTTGTGTCATTGAATATTAAGATTGAAGAATTTAGTGGTAAAGAGTATGAATCTCCAAAAAGCCTGTTGGTGAAGGATGATACTGAAGCCGATCTTTACTGTCGTATCTTTATTTTCAGAGTGAAACATTACAAGCAGAGTATCACCTAATTCCTCCACTCAGTTTCAGTAAAGTGTCTCCTTAAATGTGCTCAAGTAAGACCCTAATTAATACCCTCCACCTGCATTTGATTAAACACAATTAATATACAATTAACAGAGAGGTTGGGATTTATCTTCAGTTTTTAATGTCATTTACAGGAAGAGCCAATAATAACCAGTGACTAATCGTCAAATACACAGGGGATGGGAGGATAGGCAGGTAGTTCTGGTGGACAGAAGGCCATTCAAGAGGAGTGTTGTTATAAAGTACATTGGCCATAATGCTCATCAGAATTCAAATGAGCATTTAGTAGGAATTAGTCCTCTTTCAACTTCCTATCGCATGTGTTCAACTTATAAGCTTTGGGTGAGCACAGACTGTTAGTCAATCTGAAGAAATGGCCAGAATTTTACTGGCATGCTGTGTGTCCCACCCTGGGACTAAATGCATGTCCCAGGCCCATGCGGATGAACAGCGGAACCACAGAAGAGATTTTACCGGCAGCGGCCAATTAAGAGGCTGTGCCTGGGACCGCCGTCCCATTGAGGACAGTGGCCTGTCCCTCTGAGCTACTGGCCCAATCAGAGGGCCAGCAGCTCTGCAGCCTCGGCAGTGCCACCAATAGAGGTGGCCGCAGCTGCAGCTGCAGGGAGAAGGGGAGGGTGTCTCCATATTGAGACCCCCTTGAAGGGCCAGGGAGAATTTTTTTTAATGTGCCAGGGCCAGGCAGGCAGGCCCTGGCAGTTAGAGGGGCGAACCCTCCGGTGGCGGCATTGGAGCTGCGGAGGTGGCCATTGTCGGCGGGAGGGCCGCACTTAATGGAAGGCCACATGGCGGGGGGACCGTTCTGATGCCCGTAAAATGCCGGTGGAGGTATAAAATGGCCATTAATAGGCTAGTTAATTACCTTAATTGGCTGCCTGCTTCCGGTTGGCGGGCAGCCGAGCCACCGCCATTCTCGCCTCTTGCAATATCTCAGGGCAGTTGGAAGATGTAGGCTCCCTTCCCAACACGTTCCACCTCCATTTAGTAGCCCTCCTACCCTCCAGCCCGTCTCCAGAGTGCTGGTAAAATCCCGGCCCACACCTCCAGCTACGATTGTACAATTGCACTGGTTCCTATAGAAATACAAACTCCAATGTGGGAACTCACAATCAAACCAGAAATGCACACACACCTTACCATTCGATCCAAGAGTGAGTTTTACTGAGTGAACAAAATTCTGGAAAAGGGAATTGAGAAAAGAGTTGCAAAAAAAAGCCACATTTGCAACATTGAGTTATCCAAAATAAAATATGATTAAAGATACGATAAAATGAAAACATCTCATGTCCTGTTTGCAAATAATTAATAAATATATTGTTTCCTCACATCAATTTTCTGAGGAATCAGCTTTGAAACCTTCCTTCCTTTGGAAGGGTTTAACAATGCGTAAATGCCTGCAAATGTAGGAGTTGCAACTGATTCCCCAGGAAATGCGCATTCATGTGCATACATTTGACATGGTGCTCACAAACCATTTGAACATTCATCCAGCAACAGCTTTTCCTGAGGATGTAGATTAGGGCATTTCGTACAGTGCACAAATAATTATGTATATACAGTCCATGGTGCACCGTATCCCAGAGTAGGTTATAATCCTTAAAATTCCATTTGCCTCTTTTATTGCTGCTGCTCAATGCCATCATCTATGTAGCTGTTTGCACGGTGAAGCAGGAACCTGTCCTGTGTTATATGCAGCAGTGCACAGCAAACCTAGGCTTGTGGTACCAATGGAGACATGATGGCATTCCGTGCCCCATGTGGTCCAGTGTACATGTCTATTGTGCTCACAGGTCTTGTTCTATCAGATAGCAGATTTCAGGGACACCCTGCCTTCTAAACCACACCTTCCTCAAGCAAAGCTCCCCAGGCCACTCATTCTCTCCTATACAATTTATGCCACAGGACACTGTTCAGTCTTGTGGGTGCACTTTTTTTTGTCCTCTAATCTCCCTGGTTACTGTTTTCCACTCCTGTCTTTTCTTAACATCTTCCTAGTCATCTTGAATTAAAACATTGCCTCTCAGTGGTGTCAGAATCATGTCATGGTTAAATTACGAGGAGAATCATAGAATGGTTACAACACAGAAGGAGGCTATTCGGCCCATTGTGCCCATGTTGGCTCTCTGGAAGAGCAACTCACCTAGTCCCACTCCCCCGCCTTTTCCCCGTAGCCCTGTAAATTTTTTCTCTTCAGATAATTATCCAATTCTGTTTTGAAGGCCTCGATTGAATCTATCACATCCTCAGGCAGTGCATTCCCGATCCTAACCGCTCACTGCATAATTCTGTAATTTTTCCTCGTCGCCATTGTTCCTTTTGCTAATCACCTTAACTTGGTGTCCTCTGTTTCCGGATCCTTCTGCCAATGGCTTCTCCCTATCTACTCTGTCCAGACGCCTAGTAATTTTGAACACCTCTATCGAATCTCCTTTTAATTTTCTCTTGTCCAAGGAGAACAGTCCCAGCTTCTCCAACCTATCCACGTAACTGAAGTTCCTCATTCCTGGAACCATTCTTGTGGATCTTTTCTGCACCCTCTCTCATGCCTTCCTAAGTGTGGTGCCCAGGATTGTATACAATCATCCACTGCAGGCCGAACCAGTGTTTTTTACAGGTTTATCATAACTTCCTTGCTTTTGTACTCTATGTCCCAGGATCCCATATTCTTTATTCACCGCTTTCTCAACCTGCCCTCCCACCTTCTACCCCCAGGTCCTCTGCTCCTGCACCCCTTTTTGAATTGTACCTTTTATTTTATATTGCCTCTCCTCATTCTTCCCACTAAAATGAATCAATTCACACTTCTCTCCATTAAATTTCATCTACTTGTCCTCAATTCCACTATCATGTCTATGACCTCTTGAAGTTTATCGTTATCCGCCTTACAGTTCGCATTACTTCCAAGTTTTGTGTCATCTACAAATTTTGAAATTGTGCCCTGCACACCCAAGAAGTTGCATAAACTTGGCTTGTATTCCCCTGAATTTAAATGGTTAAGGCTGATCGATTTGAAGATTTTAAGACAAAAAAAGGGATTCAATGGGGTCGATGCAGAGAAACTATTTCCGCTGGTAGGGGAATCCAGAATAAATGGGCAGAACCGTAAGATTAGAGATAGGCCTTTTAGGAGTAAAATCAGGAAGCAGTTTTTCACACACAGTGTGATGGAAATTTAGAATTCTAGCCTTCTAAAAGACCTTGGATGCTGAGCCAATTGAGATTTTCAAAGACTGAGATTGATAGGTTTTTATTAGGTAAGGGTACTAAAGGATGTGATACTAAAGGTTGACAAATGAATCTGAGGCACAGATCAGCTATAATCTAATTGAATGTTAGCCTACCCTATTTCATCACAGAGAAAGAACGGCCTCCCCTGTAGTTTCATGAATCCTCTGTTTATTTTGTGCAGGATTGTGATTGTCTCCCTAACTACAACGTCAGCTTTTGTTATGTGTGATGTATCCATAATTTACAGAAAGTAAAATCCTTATCAATCTTGAAGAAAGACTTGCATTTACATAGTGCCCTTCACAACCTCAGGTCCTCCAAATTGTTTTACAGTCAATGAAGTACTTTTTGAAGTGTAGCCACTGCTGTAATATAGCAAAGATGGCAGCCAATATGCACACAGCAAGCTCCTACAAACAGCAATGTGATAATGATCAAATAATCCATTTTTGTCATATTGATTGGTGGATAAATATTGGGCAGGACACCGGAGAGGACTCCCCTGCTGATCTTCAAAATAGTGCCTTGAGATCTTTTACATTCACCTGAGCATGCAGACACTGCCTCAGTTTAATGTCATATCTGAAAGATTGCACCTCTGGCACTCCCTCAGTACTGGTACTGGAGTGTTAGCCTAGACTTTTGTACTTAAATCTCTGAAATGGGGCTTGACCCCACAATGTTCTGATTCAAGTGATGAGAGAGCTACCAACAGGTTGACACTAATGTGGTAGGAGGGACCCTTAGTTGTATTATAACAAGGTCTTAACAAGTCAACCCTGACTTACAATGGGAACTTACATTAATGTCCGTATGAGTCAGTAACACATAGTGGAGTCTTTAGAGGAGCTAGAAGCATATGGTTAACATACACATTAATGCATCTATGAAAAACTTTTAAAATTTAAATGTTTAAAAATATCTGGACATCATAATTACACTTTGTACATATTAATATATGCACAGTTAACACATTCACTTTAAATTTCTTTGGTATAATAAATAGACTAATGGGATAATTAAAGTAGTAGGCAAAGGTGTTTCATACAAGCATGCTAAGCATTTGTATGCTAATAATGTAGTTTGAAGGCCCTGATTTCTCATTTGAATGAAATACTTGCCAATTATGTTCAAGTGTTCTCTCATTTTATATTTGTTTCAAATATTCCTAAATAACTGGATCCCAGATTATTTTTTGCATAACATAAAGCTGGTCATATAACAATTTGCATGTAAATATGCTAAAGCCAGTCAGACTGATTGCCCATGGTTGGCACAGCACCCTGCCTGCCAGCCAAATGTATTGGGAGTTCATGGCAGCATGTGTGTGACTCTCCAAAAATTATTGCTGGGCAAAGCTTTGCACCATGATTGCAAACTGAGTTATGAGTTTGTTCCATTTCCTCTAGCCCATTATGAATATTCTAGTCTTGGGTATTAATTTAACATAAAACTATATTTCCTAAAGCCTTTCATTATATTAATTTGCAGTTTCATTTCGTGGGTAAAGGACTTATTGAAGACGTTTTGAAAGCTGCACGTTATAATTAAGAATGACCAAGACTAATGCATTAGTGTTAACAAGGAGGCTCGGGTACATATATTCAGATAATTGCCTTACTTTGTTTGTTATAAAAAGTCCTTTGGATTCAAAAACTTTATTTGAAAGGAAGATTTCTGAAATAATACATGTTCACATCTCTAATTATAGTTGCTGTCATTGTAATAGGGCAAGAATGAGTTTATTGAGTGGCAATGACAGACAAACAAATTTCTCTGCAGCACCTGTGGAAGAGCCTGTCACTTTAGAATTGGCCTTTTTAGCCACTCCAGGCGCTGCTTCACAAACCACTGACCACCTCCAGGCGCTTATCCATTGTCTCTCGAGATAAGGAGGCCAAAGAGAGAGAAGAGAATGACAGACCAGGTAGCCTGATCTCAATCATTCTGAAACTAGTGCAATCATTAACAGAATCAAAATGGAAGACTCCCTGCATGAAAGTAACCCATGAATGATAAGCAACATGGCTTCAGAAGTGGTATATCTTGCCTGGGTGTCATCCCAAATTGATGAGTGGTAACGACATGTCCAGACTTCCAAAAGATCTTTGATAAAGTGTTGCATGAACACTCCTTTACAGACTAAGGTCAATGGATAGCAAGGATCAGACATGGGTTTAGATTTAGATAAAAGGAACAAAGCAGATGGTACTATAAAGGAAGCTAGGTTGACACAAGGGAAGGTATCAAGATGCCTCTGATGGGAATCTATGCGTGGAGCCAGAGGAAATGGGTGAGGTGCTAAATGAGTACTTTGCATCCGTATTCACCAAGGAGAAGGACTTGGTGGATGATGAGCCTAGGGAAGGGAGTGTAGATAGTCTCAGTCATCTCATTATCAAAAAGGAGGAGGTGTTGGGTGTCTTGCAAAGCATTAAGGTAGATAAGTCCCCAGGGCCTGATGGGATCTACCCTAGAATACTGAGGGAGGCAAGGGAAGAAATTGCTGGGGCCTTGACAGAAATCTTTGCATCCTCATTGGCTACAGGTGAGGTCCCAGAGGACTGGAGAATAGCCAATGTTGTTCCTTTGTTTAAGAAGGGTGGTAAGGATAATCCAGGAAATTATAGGCCGGTGAGCCTTACGTCAGTGGTAGGGAAACTATTATAGAGGATTCTTCGGGACAGGATTTACTCCCATTTAGAAACAAATGAACTTATTAGCGAGAGACAGCATGGTTTTGTGAAGGGGAGGTCGTGTCTTACTAATTCGATTGAGTTTTTTGAGGAAGTGACGAAGATGGTTGATGAGGGAAGGGCGGTGGATGTTGTCTATATGGACTTTAGTAAAGCCTTTGACAAGGTCCCGCATGGCAGACTGGTGCAAAAGGTGAAGTCACACAGGATCAGAGGTGAGCTGGCAAGATGGAAACAGAACTGGCTCAGTCACAGAAGACAGAGGGTAACAGTGGATGGGTGTTTTTCTGAATGGAGGGATGTGACTATTGGTGTTCCGCAGGGATCAGTGCTGGGACCTTTGCTGTTTGTAGTATATATGAATGATTTGGAGGAAAATGTAGCTGGTCTAATTAGTAGGTTTGCAGACGACACAAAGGTTGGTGGAGTTGCAGATAATGATGAGGATTGTCAGAGGATACAGCAGGATATAGATCGGTTGGAGACTTGGGCAGAGAAATGACAGATGGAGTTTAATCCGGACAAATGTGAGGTAATGCATTTTGGAAGGTCTAATGCAGGTGGGAGGTATACAGTAAATGGCAGAACACTTAGGAGTATTGACAGGCAGAGAGATCTGGGCGTATAGGTCCACAGGTCACTGAACGTGGCAACGCAGGTGGATAAGGTAGTCAAGAAGGCATACGGCATGCTTGCCTTCATCGGTCGGGGCATAAAGTATAAAAATTGGCAAGTCATGTTGCAGCTGTACAGAACCTTAGTTAGGCCACACTTAGAATATTCACTGGAACGACGGAGGTGGAGGAGCGACATGATAGAGGTTTACAAAGTTATGAGCGGCATGGACAGAGTGGATAGTCAGAAGCTTTTTCCCAGGATGGAAGAGTCAGTTACTAGGGGACATAGGTTTAAGGTGCGAGGGGCAAAGTTTAGAGGGGATGTGCGAGGCAAGTTTTTTACACAGAGGGTGGTGAGTGCCTGGAACATGCTGCCAGGGGAGGTGTTGGAAGCAGATACGATAGCGACGTTTAAGAGACATCTTGTCAAATATATGAATAGGAAGGGAATAGAGGGATATGGGCCCCGGAAGTGCAGAAGGTGTTAGTTTAGGCAGGCATCAAGATCGGCGCAGGCTTGGAGGGCCGAATGGCCTGTTCCTGTGCTGTACTGTTCTTTGTTCTTATTTATTCCAGTTCTAGACTGGGAATTGAAGCCTTGATGAAAGCTAATTAAATTTACAGATCATACCAAGCTAAGGAGAACTATAAAATCACAGGAGGTAGCTAAAAACTGAAAAAAAAGAGACCTTGAAATGGGTTTGCATCTGCCCCTCACATTTAAAAAAAAAACACAGCTGCAAAATTTGGCTCCCTAAGTCAGTGTCACAGAAGCCGGAGAAGCTGAAAATGGTGGGTGCGCCACTTCCGGTGCGGCCCACACAGTGCCTCATGTTTGTAAGGGTGGGTGTGCTGTGTGCACCGGAAGCATGCAGAGTGGGCAGATCATGACATCAAATACCCTCGAAGGCTGATCTGACGCACATTCTGACAATTTAGACCACGCGGGTCCAGTTAACGCCCTCTCATTCTCACTCACTGCTAAACATGCCTTCAGCTGCAGGAGAGACCTCCACTAATGTTACTTAAAGGGCCAGCACCCAACTTGTAGGTGAGGTACTTTGGACTTACTTTTGCCGTTATAAAGTTTGTGGAAGTACTGTGTTGTGTTCTTGGAGGCATTTTGGAACTTGTTGGACTTTGAAGGGAGTGTTGCTGCATTCTGACAGGGAGGCCAGAGGAGTTTATAGCCCAGATTAAAGGCCTGCTACCCAACCCGAACCCGATGGGACCCGACGACATGTGACAGGTTCGGGTTGGTCGGGCCCCTCTTCCGGGTCTGGCTTTCGGGCTCGGGTCGGGCTGGGTCCGGGTCGGGCCAGACACACACAGTAAGTGCTCTGCTGCTAAATATTAAAATTAAAAAACTTACCTGCGCTGGCAGTCTGGGACATCAAGCAGGGAAACTGAGTCTGCGCAATGAACGAGTGACGTCTCTATGACAGCATCACACACACAGTGCAGCTTCCTGGAGGCTCTGAGTCGGAAGGTAAGTAAAGGGATGGTCGGGTCGGGTAGGGGTCGGGCTCGGGCTCGGGTTGGGTCGGGCGCGGGGCAAAATTGGAGGGACTCGAGCTGGGTCGGGCTCAGGTCCACTGTGGTTCAGTCGGGTTTGGGTTGGGTTCTTTTTCCTAACCTGAGCAGGCCTTTAGCCCTGTTAGCAGAAAACCTGCTAGAATAATGGGGTCTATAGTTGCAGTCCCTCTTGGGCTGCAATATGACAGGAACATGGAGAACAGGCAGATAAGAAGGGAAGCTGTGGACTGAGGAAGAAGGAGAAAGGGTCTCCATAGAAGACCCTACCTATCAATGGTATTCAGGAATAAAAACAAGAAATGCTGGAACCACTCAGCAGGTCTGGCAGCATCTGTGGAAAGAGAAGCAGAGTTAACGTTTCGGGTCAGTGACCCTTCTTCGGAACGGGGTTCCGAAGAAGGGTCACTGACCCGAAACGTTAACTCTGCTTCTCTTTCCACAGATGCTGCCAGACCTGCTGAGTGGTTCCAGCATTTCTTGTTTTTATTTCAGATTTCCAGCATCCGCAGTATTTTGCTTTTATTATAATGGTATTCAGGAAGTACTTCTACCTCCACCTCAGTCAGGAGCAGTGTCTGAGGCAGCTATGATTTAGCAAGGAGGTGGTCACTGGACAGTGCCACCTCCTTCAATAGGACATACTGCTGCACAGCAGGTTGAACTGTCAAAGTGACTATCGCCCTCAATTTCCACGCATGCATTCCTTCCAGACAAGAGCAGGTAACATTTCTTTTCATTCTATCAAGGGATGCGAGGGTCGCTGGCAAAGCAAGCATTCGTTTCCCATTGCTAATTACCTTTGAGAAGGTGGTGTTGAGCCACCCTTTTGAACCTCCAGCATATCACAGTTCACCATACATTGCTGCATCAGGGAGCTGACAGAGACCCTGTAAGCCAGGAAAGGGGACTTCATCATCTTCTCTCCTACCAGCAGGAGAAGCTGGCATGTGGCTTTGCCAGGGTAGTGGGATTCCCAGTGGTGCACGGAGCCATCAACTGTACACATGAGTCCCACATGTAAATGGGGAAATGTACCAGAAGCGCAAGGGGTACAACTCCGTCAACGTACTGTTAGTGTGTGATCATGCACAGAACATCATGCCAGTGGATGTCCGCTACCCTGGCAGCCACCACGACTTCTTCATCCTGAGGTAGTACCTGTCATCTTTGGGTGACCACACCGAACCAGAGACTGGCTGCTTGGTAACAAGGGATACCCACTGTAAGCCTGGTTCATGACTCCCCTCCACCACACGACCATGCGAGGACGGTGAGCCTACATTGAGGGTTACGCAGCCACAAGGAACATTGGAAGCAAACCATTAGCATCTTAAAGCAATGGTTAGCTGCCTGGACTACTCAGAGGAAATCCTCCAGTACTCACCAGAGTGGGTGTCCAAGATCTTGGTGGTTTGCGGCATCCTCCACAACCTCGCTATCATGGGGGCACAACTGTTGCCACCAAAGATTCAGAGGCCACCTCTGGAGAAGGAGGAAAAGGAGGGAGGGAGGAGGCATCCAGGACCCCTATGCTCTGGATGGGCTGTCCATGAGCAGCTAATGAGACTCCAGTTCCCTTAAGATATCATCCGATCATTATCATTGCTCCACCTTTTCATTGATCTGCTATTGACCAACACAGAATCCACTTAGCCAAAATCTTGAAATAAAAACCACCAACAAAAAACCATTCCATAACCACTTTATCCAACACGTCCAAAAATATATACAAAACTGAACTATTCACCCCTGTGCGTTCCCTTAGTGCCTGTCTTGCAGGTGTCTTTGCCTGTTTTAATGTTCTTATGCAGTGCTACTCCAGTGACTCAGCATGGTCGGTGGAAGGCTGCTGACTTTCAGTGGCGGAGACTGCAGATGATCTCGGAGGATTACCTCGATCATGGAGCTCTCTCTGCACCATCTCTGCATGGGTGTTAGAAGCTTGGGCTGGCTGGCTGACTGGTAACAGTGAGGGTACTGGTGTTGTGGCAGTGGTGGGTGCACGAATGCTGTCTTCCCGAGAGAGGACAGTAGGTTCATGCTCCACAGAACTACTGCCACTCCCCTGGGGCGGTGCCTCAGCAATCCTAGTAATCTGCTGCAGAACAGATTACTGGACTGATATGAGAGCCTGCAAACCGCTTTGAGCACTGAGATCCAAAGCTATGATGGCAGCAGTCTCAGCCTGTGTGGCAGCCAGCATGTAGCTCACCACCTCAGTCTGAGCTTCCACTGTAACACTGAGACATTGAGCGGCTTCTGCTTGTGCTGCCTCGGCCACTAGGTGCTACATCACAGTTGGGTCCACAAGTGTTCTCATGAAGTTTGCCACTACTCCCACAGTCTAAATGATGGATTCCAAGCTCTGCACGACACCCAGTGCCAAGTTGGAGCTGAACTCCTCCAAGCTCCTTGCTAAGAAGTACTGTGGTAGGCCTGCAAATGGACCAAGCATCTTGCTGTACATGTTCCTCAACATTCTCCTGTAGACTGCCCGATCAAAGCCCTCATTTGAATCTCCTTTAGCAGAACTCATCTGCAACCTCACCCTCCGGGGAACTGGCACACAAACTGTCCTTTCTTCCTGGCCTGGCTCCAGCCCACTAGTGCCAAGTGACTCACCACGTACTGATCTCGACTCTGTACACCCTCTAAGGTATGTGCAGTGTCAACATCTGAGCTGGTGGCTGCAAGTGTCAGTGCTTCTTCATCAGAGGTCAGGGGCTGTTCTCGCCCTTCCTCATGAGGCTGCCATGGCTGGACAGGCTGCAGTCCTTAAGTATCTGAAGCAAAAATGCAGAAGGGGAGGGTTGGGATGAGGGAAACAGGGTGGGTGGAAAGCAGCAAGTCTAACATTCACACCATCTGTCTTGCCTGCTGCTCCATTTTCTGTGCTTCACCTCGTAGCCAGTTCCTCCACAGACAGTCAGCAGCAGCTTCTATATAGTGAGTGAACCTCCGCTTTAAGAGGGGCAGGCTGACTTTAAGACTCGGCTAGCTGAAGTACGTGCTAGCCACGCAGACTGCTTGGGCTCCTGTCGAGTGTGCAGCTGGCCAGCAGTGCATTTGGCGCTGGGCTGCACACTGAAATCATGGAAATGAGGCGGCACACATTTTGCGTGCTGCCTGCGCCGAAAGGACCGGGCGTGGGGTAATCCCGAATCGGGACACCCCCACCCCTAGCCGAAAATTGGAGTAATCAAATTTTACCCCCCCAAATGTGAAGCAGTATACTGTATTTCAAAAGGAGCATTATGTACTTGCAGCTTCCCATGTATCTGAACAAGCAAAAGCAGATTAACCTGATGAGAGATTAGGAGTGCTGCTGTGAAAAGAGTGAGTCACAACAAATTGAACAGGGAGGAACAAAACAACAATAAAAAAATAAGCGCTCTTTGTAATTGCAGATTATGTACTTGCATAGCTGCTGAAATCCTTTGAATTTATATCTTCATCGGCCAGGCTGTATGTTCAATCTCCTTTTTATCTTTGTTCCTGTTAATACATTTTACTTCCACCATAAATTTACAATCTTTTTTCTTTTTTGAAATGTGCAATTTGTGACATAACTACATAACTTTCAAGCATATTACAGCCCACTGCTAAATCTCCTCTGCAAAGATAGCTAGTTTAGATGCAACAATGCTTTTTAAAAAAATTAATATTATTGTAACAACTCACCAAAGTTGCTTTGTATTTATATGAAAAGTCTTTGCTTCGAATTGCCCTGACTTATAACTAAACTGTCCAATGCAGCTTAATATTTCATACAAGTTAGCACTTTTCCCATGATATCTTGCAACCAAACAATAGACAAAAAGGCAGTTTTTAAAAAATACAACAACTTGCATATATATAGTGCCTTGAAAGTGGTGAAACATCCCGAGGGGGAACACAGATTTTTTTTTTATTCATGCACGGGATGTGGGCGTCACTGGCCAGGCCAGCATTTATTGTCCATCACTAATCGCCCTTGAGAAGGTGGTGGTGAGCTGCCTTCTTGAACCACTGCAGTCCATGTGTGTAAAGTATACCCACAGTGTCGTTAGGAAGGGAGTTCCAGGATTTTGACCCAGTGACAGTGAAGGGACGGCGATATAGTTCCAAGTCAGGATGGTGTGTGACTTGGACGGCAACTTACAGGTGGTGGTGTTCCCATGCATTTGCTACCCTTGTCCTTCTAGTTGGTAGAGGTCGCGGGTTTGGAAGGTGCTGTCTAAGGAATCTTGGTACAGTGTGTCTTGTAGATGGTACCACTGTGCGCCAGTGGTGGATGGGGTGCTAATCAAGCGGGCTGCTTTGTCCTGGATGGTGTCGAGCTTCTTGAGTGTTGTTGGAGCTGCACCTTTCCAGGCAAGTGGAGAGTATTCCATCACACTCCTGACTTGTGCCTTGTAGACGGTGGACAGGCTTTGGCGAGTCAGGAGGTGAGTTACTCATTGCAGGATTCCCAGCCTCTGACCTGCTCTTGTAGCCATAGTATTTATATGGCTACTCCAGTTCAGTTTCTGGTCAATGGTAGCCCCTAGGATGTTGACAGTGGGGGATTCAGCGATAGTAATGCCATTGAATGATAAAGAGGCGGAGAGGTTTAGGAAGGGAATTTTAAAGCTTAGGACTTAGGCATCTTAAGGCATGGTGGAGCAATTAAAATTGAGGATACACATGAAGCCAGAATTGGAGGAGTGCAGAGATCTCAGTGGGTCGAGGAGCTACAGGAAGTTACAGAGATACTACTTATTGGTGCAAATAACTGTGATTTTATTGGTTTAGGAGCTGCATAAATATCACAGCTGATGGATTACAATTTAGCTTTTTTTTAATGAAAAAATATTGACACTTTGGAGAAGATAACGTGCACGCTAAACATGAATTTTGGTGCATTAGCTTGAATGGAGCAGCAAATAATGCTAACCATTTAGAAGTGTGTTGTATTGTACTACAGGAACAAACAAGTTTAACATATGTGATGTTCTCAGGACTGGAATGAGGTTTCGCCAGGTTTAATATAAGATATGTGAGGCAGAGATTGAGACAGAAGCAGCAGACTGTGAACATAAAGGTTTCTTCTTTATTCTGTTTTACTTTCACTTTCCCTTTGTTAGCTGTATTCTTCAGCAGCCTCAAGTGTACACAATGCAAATGCAATTGCAATTTCAAAACACTACAACACTAGAACATGCATTAATGCACTGACTCCACATTTGTTAAGGGGAACTTGAAAGTCTTCTTCCAAAAGTGATCCCTGCCGAGAGCTATTATCATAACCACTAGGCTACCATTCTTCAATTGCAGTCCATTTGGTATAATGAATTTCAACTCACCAAAATATAGTTATCAAAGTGTAAGATGAGTCTACAAAACTTTAGTGCATACCAAGTGTAGCAAAAATAACCCTGGGCTGGTATGCTTCTTTTCTCCATCTCCTCCTTCTTTCCCAGCCATATCTTGCACTGGAGCTAGAGATAAAGGGATGAATTTTACCGGCCCCTCGACACTGCGAGTCGTGCGCAGGGGCCAGTAAAAGTCTGCGGGGAGAGACCCACCTTGACCCATGACAGCGAGAAGGGCCCACTACATATTACCGGCGGTGGGGGGGACCTCCTTACCTTACAGAAGGTAAGTTCCATTTTCAGGGGTCTCACTCTGCATTCTTAAAGGGAGGACAGAGGGGGGATTACAGGGGTCTCACTCTGCATACTGGAAGGGAGGAGGGAGGGGGTCTGGAAGGAAAGCTCTGCAGGCATGAAGGGAGGTACTGTGTGCCATAGCTCCTTCTCAAACACAAACAAATGCAGAGCATACACTGTTTACAGAGGTACTGTGTACCTCCCTCCGTAAACAGTGTACGCTCTGCGTTTGTTTGTGTTTATGAATGAACAATGGCACTCTAGTCACCCTGTGTGTGAGGAGAGTGCCAGAAAGGGTAGGAGCATGAAGGTTATATGGATGGTGGGGGAAATCAATTCAGCTGGTAGGATCTTGATGTGCTCACTGCTGTAGAGGAGAGATACAACACCAGCCACTGAGCTACAAGAGCCACCATTGAGCAGGAGATTGGCATCCTGATAGAACGCTTCCAATGTCTGGATGGATAGGGTGATGCCCTGTACTATGGGCCAAAACGGCCAGCTCCTTTCTTTGCTGCGCTGCACAACTACAAACCCAACAGGGGCCAGGCCTGGCATGATGAGGGGAGACATCAACAGAATTCTTCCTAAGTCTGTGAGGATGCTGAGGACCTACAACATTAAAGATGCATGGGAGGGCAGATGGCACCCAGGCTCTGCACGCAGGGCTAGCAGTGAGTTAGGGATATATGGAAGTGGTTCATCAGACAAAGGCTGTCTGCTCCATAGGAACCGGCATGAGCTCTGCAAGCCACACATCACCCTTGTTCACCTGCTGTGTACCAGTCCACATCTGCAGCATCCCTCTGTAGACCATTAGAGGCAGCAGCTGACTGAGCCAATGTCCATGTCACTGAATCCGTGGAGATGCTCATGAGTAATGGTGGCATGGCAATGATGTTATTGCATATGTTGGCTCTTCTGAAGGGCCAATGATGCAAAGGGATGTGACATTGGCGCTACATGCTGGCACACATCATTCACACAGAGAAAAGGACATGTATGTTGGTGAGGAACATTTAGCGAAAGACGTACTTACATTTCTGTGACACCCGTGCATTCCCATTTGAGTCAGTGTGTTCTCTGTAAACGGAGAGGTTGCCCCTTCTTGGTGCAACATCTGCGCTAGCAGCCTGACTGGAGGATGGCTGCTGATCTGATTGCCCTTTGGCTGTGGATGACCCTGTGCACACGAGGCCTAGCGGACCCAGCTGGCTGTAGGAGTGCTCGTGCATCCCCTTCCAGCATTGGACCCTTTGACGGCAGATGGCCCCAAGGCTATTCACTTCCTCTGTCATCTCCAGCCAGACTGCCTTGTTCAGGCGGGAGGGCCTCTTCTTACCGTCGCTGGTGAAAAGGACCTCCCATCTTGCCCACACAGCCTGGACGAGAGTGAGCAGGGAGGCATCGCTGAACTGTGGAGCCAACCTAGAGTACCCCTCTGCCATCCTCGGCTTTTGGTGTAGTCCTTTAAATGCAAAGGTGACTCCACCATGTAACTGCTTTAAATTCTGGCTGCAAGGTTTGTCTTGCACATATTTGAAAACCAACGCAGGACTAGTGAGGAAATCTGTGCTGTTGTCATGGTTTTTCAACTATTACACATCGACATGTTTTCACAAACACTTTGCTTCTGCAGCAGCTGATCATATTTATTGTAATATTTCTAGTTGGCAATGCATCTAGAATATGAACATATTTTCCTGTTTTTCAACAAAGATCGTATATTGCAGTTGCATGTATTTTCACATAACAGTTTGCAGAGAAATGAATACAGATTCTAAATGCATATTAGTCTGTGGCTTTTCACCGTCAGATGATTAGAAGCTCATAGTAGGCAATTATTCTTCAATTATGGTTTTATTTCTGTTGTGTATTTGCCTTTGATGGTCTATTTGAGTCTCAAATCCTGGAATGTGCCAAATTAAGATTATTTACCCAGGTGCAGCACGCCTACAAGAAGGAATGTTACACTTGAGTGGAAGAAGAGGATCGCAACTTCACAGGACACTGGGACACAGCAGGGTAAATATGTGGCAGCAAAGCAGAAAGTGCTGGGGTAACTCAGCAGGTCAGGCAGCATTGTGGAGAGAAACAGAGTTAACTTTCAGGTCTGTGTAACTTGATCAAGTTAACTCTGCTTCTCTCTCCACAGATGCTGCCTAACCTGCTGAGTGACCCCAGCACTTTCTGTTTTGCTGTCAGAATGACAGCAGCCCCACTCTTCAGCAGTCAGGTAAGTATTTCTTTGACAGTTGTCAAGAAACAGGTGCTGGGGCTCTTAAAATAGGGTCCCAGTACCTGCTGCACTGCTGTCAAAAGGTCTCTCACTGCTCCGAATGTCCTGCCTCTCCCCACGTAATATGGGGGGGGGGGGGCGGGGAGGGGGGAGGGTGCGCCTCGGCGCAGTGATATTAATGAGCCCCTGCGCAAAATACCACAGGGGCTCTGCGGCGCCTGCTAAATGTGGGCACCCCATTGAGTTTAAAGGGTGCTGTCGCACAGCACGCGCCTGAATAAAATTCAGCCCAAAGATTCTGTCACCACTTGCACTGAAAGAAAGCTATCCACCATGTCATGGCAGCAAAAAGTAAGCAAAGCTACTCGTTCAAAGATTTACATCGCTCTGCTGAATGGAAAGTATTCCTTTCTGTGCAGTAATTAGTGGTTGAAGAAATTAGAACAATGTTCAAAATTATCAATAACCCAATGTTTCCTGTTTAGAATATCGACTAAAATATTTTCTTTATGTTTATTCTTTCATGCAATGTGAATGTCATTGGCAAGGCCATCATTTGTTGCCCATCCCTAATTGCTCTTGAAAAGGTAGTCCTGTGTTATAGCTTCACCAGGTTGGCACCTCATTTTTAAGTATGCCTGGTGCTGCTCCTGGCATGCTCTCCTGCATTCCTCATTGAACCAGTGTTGATCTCCTGGCTTGATGGTAACGGTAGAGTGAGGGATACGCCGGATCACAGATTGTGGTTGAATACAATTCTGCTGCTGCTGATGGCCCAGTTTTGAGCTGATAGATGCATTCTGAATTTATCCCATTTAGCACGGCAGTAGTGCCACACAACATGATAAACAATATCCTCCTGGTGAAGATAGAAATTCGTCTCCACAAGGACTGTGCGGTGGTCACTCCTACAAATGCTGTCATGACAGATGCATCTGCAACAAGTAGATTGGTGAGGAAGAGGTCAAGTAAGTTTTTCCCTCTTGTTGCTTCCCTCACCACCTGCTGCAGACCCAATCTAGCAGATATGTCCTTCAGGACTCGGCCAGCTCAGTCAGTAGTAGTGCGACCAAGCCACTCTTGGTGATGGGAATTGAAGTTCCCCACCCAGAGAACATTCTGTGCCCTTGCTACCCTCGGTGCTTCTTCCAAGCGGTGTTCAACATCGAGGGGCACTGACTCATCAGCTGAGGGAGAGCAGTAGGTAGTAATCAGCAGGAGGTTTCCTTGCCCATGTTTGACTTAATGCCATTAGATTTCATGGGATCCGCAGTCAATGTTGAGGACTCCCAGGGCAACTCCCTCCCAAACTGTACACTACTGTGCCCCGTGCCACCACCTCGGGTGGGTCTGTCTTGCCAGTGAGACAGAACATACCCAGGGATGGTGATGGAGGAGTCTGGAATATTGGCTGTAAGGCATGATTTGGTGAGTATGACTATGCCAGGCTGTTACTGTACTGGTCTGTGAGACAACTCTCCCAATTTTGGCACAAGCCCCAGATGTTAGTAAGGGGGACTTTGCAGGGTTGACTGGGCAGGGTGTGCCATTGTCATTTCCGGTACCTAGATTGTTGCCAGATGGTCCTTCTGGTTTTATTCTTATTCGACTTTTCTTTAGTGGTTTGCTACAACTGCATGGCTTGCAAGGCCATTTCAGAGGACAGTTAAGAGTCAACCATATTGCTATGGGTCTGGAGTCACAAGTAGGCCAGACCAGGTAAGGACGGCCGATTTCCTTCCCTAAAAGGACAAGATGGGTTTTTGCTACAATCTAGCAGTTTCATGGTCACCATGACTGAGACTAGCTTTTAATTCCAGATTTTATTCATTAATTGAATTTAAATTCCACCAGCAGCTGTGGTGAGATTTGAACCCATGTCTTTGGAGCATTAGTCCAGGCCTCTGGATTACTAGTCTAATAATATTACCACTATGCTACCCTCCCCACAAATATGAACATCGCAGATGTGAGGAGATGAAAAACCTCCTTCTGTGTTAAAGGTGGGGGATGGTTGGTTTCTGTGGGCACGGCCTGGGGGCACTGGGTCACCTGGGCGCAGGAAATATTGCTGCAAAGGAGCCCATCTGATTTTCTAATACTTGCTGTGCCTGATAATCCTGTGTGCCCGAATGTAGATCCAGGGAAATCTCTGACGAGAGATTAATTCAGGTAGCCAATGCGGAGCAAATCAAAGTGCCTTTGAGCAAAAGTAATGCCTCGAACCATCAACTTTACACATAGACTGTGCTTAAAAGGAAAATGTACGTAATGGAAAATAATTATAATCTGTAGAAAATTGTTCTCTGTAACTCTTTAGCTCTTGAAAATTTAACTGTTTTAATTATAATAAAAAGCTAGTGGATGTCAAAGCACTTTGATGTGCAGCTTTCAGAGAGCAGAGAGATATTCACGACACTATGTAAAATAGAGTAATTTATCATGCTGATTGCTCCTACTTGTGTGCCATAGATTTACAGCACAGTTTCAGGAACTGTACTTTGACTGAAATGTGCCATTAAGGTATTTCAAATGTGCATTTTCAATAGTGAAAATGAATCACTACCTTTCAGTTTAACAATCTATATAATTACTAATCTGGTATAAATATGAGCTAATTACATTCATTATTACCAGAAATATATTTATTTTTCACTGCATTCTGAAGGACTCAGATAAAATGAATTTCTGGAACAGTTGGTAGTAGACCACTCCAAAAATCCCATGGCAACACTGCCATTTTGATTGACAAGGCTAGCTGTGCTGCATATGCAATGGCCTGGCCTTTACTCTGTATAGTTAGTGTGCTGTGGTAACTTAGCTCCTGCTTGCCTTTGTAATGTTCCCATTTCAGCTGTTAAAGGCGCACCTGTGAAAATGTAAATTTTAGCCAAACATTTATTTTCAATCACCATTTGTTTTAAACCAATAGCCAGTTCTGGAACAGATGAATAGAGTTCTGCCTGTGGATCTATTTGGCCAACTCACCAGGAACTGTTGCAATTTAATATCATTGGATTCTTGGTCACATTATTGGAGCCTTTGCACATAAACATGGTAAATTGCTTCACCAACCTATGGCAATACTGTCTCTTTCAAGGTAAGTTTGCAAGCTCAGTGGCCTCAATATCTGGTGATACTGTGAACAATTTTACAAGTGCAACATGGGTGCCCACACACTCAATGTGACAGGTGGCGTATGTGGTGACATTCCCCACCAGAAGTCTACCATCCACCATAATGGTAAAGTCTGAAGTATCGGCATCCAAGCATTAGGCTGATTGCATAGGCAAATAGGGGTCTTAATGCCTCTTTTACAGCCCTTACCAAAACTGAGCTGCCCTGAATGCTACCTGTGTTGGGCCTGCTGTGTTCAGGATAACCACTGTCAGGCAAACCCCCCACCTGCCAAGACTGAGGCACACATTATTTCACCACATGAACATTAAAGTTTAAAAAGTGCAAGCCCCTGACTGGAAAGACATTTACATAGTACCAGACAATGTGGAAACAAAGGGAACCAGTCCCTGCCCCCAGTACACAGAAGAGACCTGGTGAAACCAGTCGGTCACCTGACCACCTGCTGGCAAACTAGGGGAGCTTTAAACTGGAAAAGCAGATTTTGAAATGAGAAAGCCGTTTGCTCATGGACTGAGAACTTCTTTCCTTTCTGCCTGCCTCCATTCTTTCCCACGGAACTGAATCTTGTGAAGACACGTAAACTCAGAGAGAGAGAAATCTCCTATGTGAACAAGGTTTACAAAGAATACTGGCCCCAACGAAACGCAAGATCACAACAAGATATTGCCTCAAACTGTTCTACTTATCTTTTCTTCAGCTCTTTACTGTCCCTATTTGCATGTGTGTATCACGTGTGCATGCTTTCATGGGCACATCATATATACGTAGGTGTTAACTGTATTAGAGTTTAAGTTTAATGTTTAATAAATTTCATCTTTCTTCTTTAAACCAAAGAAAACCTGTTTGTGTTCATTTATTTGCCTTATAATTGGAAAGTTGTGAACAAGGATTCACAAAGGGGGAGCTCAAAATACAGTGTGTTTAAAATTAAACCCTGTTACTATCTTCACCTGGTCTTATTGTAACAGACCTCTAGACACATTGCTCACCTGGTCGTAACAGCACATTAACATGCAGCCTAACTGGCAGTCCTTAAAGGGACCGCTGGAGGCAGCCACTAAAAAAGTAAGTTTAAGATAACACACTTACCTGAATATGGAGCAGGTGTGCTTCTCCTGTCTCCATGCAGTGTCATAGATTATTGCCAGCTCCCGCTGGCACATCCCCTGCCCCACCCACCCTTTCACCCGCTCTCTTTAGGAACACAACTCATCAGTCTAAGATAGATGAGGTCAAATATCAGCTGTAACTTGGACCAATCCTTGCCGGTGCAGAGATCGTTCCTTGCACTTGGTTCATGCTGCTATGTTGGCGGTATCTAATTTTACCCCCAAGATCTTTTTAATCTAATCCCTTCTCCTCTCACTTCATTCCTGTTCTCTCTCCTGAGTTCACTGCCCTCTTATTCTCACTTAAGCTCACCCTCCATGTAAACTCTCCAAACAGTATTCATGGTCACCCATTTGATCTTGCCATCTCATGTGGCATCGCTATTCCCATTGCATCAATTACAAATAAGGCCATCTTTGATTGCATTCTTGTATCACTCTCCACCCACATCCTACTTCCCCCTCCAAATCCTACTTCCTTCTGTGACCACCCCAGGAAAAAGCTAGCCCGCAGTTCACTTATGGCTGCACTCTCAAAATCCCAACTGTCTAGCCTTTGGCCCTCTATTTACCAAGACATTTCTGCAGCTACCAATCTGCTCAACCACACCCTCACCTCCACCTTTGATGCCTTAGTCCCCATTAAAGCCCATTACTGTCTCTTACCCCGGTATGGCCCTCACTTCCCCTCTCTTAAGTCCAAGGGACACAGACTTGAATGGATTGTTTTATTCATTCATGGGATGTGGGCATCGCTGGCTAGGCCAGCATTTGTTGCCCATCCCTAATTGCCCTTGAGAAGATGACTGCCTCCTTGAACCGCTGCAGTCCATCTGGTGTAGGTACACCCACAGTGCTGTTACGAAGGGAGTTCCAGGATTTTGACCCAGCGACTGTGAAGGAATGGTGATATAGTTCCAAGTTAGGATGATGTGTGGCTTGGAGGGGAACTTGCAGGTGGTGGTATTCCCATGCATCTGTTGCCCTTGTCCTTCTAGGTGGTAGAGGTCACGGGTTTGGAAGGTGCTGTCGAAGGAGGCTTGGTGAGTAGCTGCAGTGCTTGTTTTATATGGTACACACTGCTGCCATTATGCACGAGTGTGGCGGATGGGGTGCCAATCAAGACGGCTGCTTTATTCTGGATTGTGTCAAAGTTCTTGAGTGTTGTTGGTGCTGCACTCATCCAGGCAAATGCAGAGTATTCCATCACACTCCTGACTTGTGCCTTGTTAATGGTGGACAGCCTTTGGGGAGTCAGGAGGTTCTCCAGCCTCTCACCTGCTCTCATAGCCACAGTATTTATAGGGATGCTCCAGTTAAGTTTCTGGTCAATGGTAACCCCAGGATGTTGATAGTGGAGGATTCAGCAATGCTTGAATGTCAAGCAGAGTTGGTTAGATTCTCTCTTATTGGAGATGGTCATTGCCTGGCACGTGTGTGGTGCAAATGTTTAACCATTCACTGCCAGATCTGGCTGGACCACATAAAACATTGTTGGGTCCTGTTCACGGGTGCGAAAGCTATTTCCTATTCCAGGATTATCCTGGAATGCAAAGGTGACCCCAGCTTCATTTCTCTACTGCAAGCCTTCTCAAACCCCTTTCCCCTGTCTCCTCCATCCTCATCTCCAACAAGTGTGAGGAGCTCTTGGATTTCTTTGTCACCAAGATTGCGACCATCTAATCTCGATCTCTGCCACTTCCCTCCCTTCCCCGAGCCCAGCGAGCTGAACCTTCTCTAAGATTCCCTCCCCTGCACTAGGCCTTTGCTTGTATCTTTCTCTATTTTCTCTCCTATCTCCCCTCTCCAAGCTCGCTCAACCCTATTCCCACTAAACTGCTGACCACCCAACTTCCCTTCCTGGCTGCCATGTTAGCTGACATTGTTAATGGTTCTGTCTCTTCAGGGACTGTCCGTTTCTCCATCAAATCTGTTGTCATCACCCCTCTCCTCAAACAAACAACTCGTATGTCCTTGCAAACTACTATCTTTCCTGGAATTCCATTTTTGAATCCCTCCAATTAGGTTTCCACCCCTGGCACATTATTGAAATGGTTTTTATCAAAGGCACAAATGGCATCCTATGTGACTGTGACAAAGGCAAACTATCCTCTCTCTCCCTGTCTGCAGCCTTCGACACAGTGGATTACACCATTCTCCTCCAACATTTCTCTACTGCCGTCCAGCTGAGTGGGGCTGCTCTCACCTGGTTTTATTCTTAGCTATCTAATTGTAACAGAGAATCATCATCAATGGCTTCTGTTACCATTCCCGCACAGTTACCTCTGGTGTCCCCCAAGGATCTATCATTGGCCCCTTCCTATTTCTCATCCACATGCTGCCCCTCGGCGACATTATCCAAATACACATCAGTTTCCACATGTACGCTGACAACACCCAGCTTCACCTCAGCACCACCTCTCTTGAACACTCAACTGTCTCTAAATTGTTAGACTGTTTATCCAACATCCAGTACTGGATGAGTAGAAATTTCCTCCAATTAAATATTGGGAAGACTGAAGCTATTGCAGGTTGAGAAAGTGGATAGAAAGGCATAGAGTATCCTGGGCTTTACATCCAGAGGCATAGATTACAGAAGCAAGGAAGTTATGATGAACCTTTATAGAACACTGGTTCAGCCTCAACTGGAGTATTGTGTCCAGTTCTATGCACTGTACTTTAAGAAGGATGCGAAGTCTTTAGAGAAGGTTCAGAAAAGATTCACGAGAATGCTTCCAGGGATGCGGAAGTTGAGCATAGTGAATAGATTGGGGAAGGCTGGGTTGTTCTCCTTCAAGACAAATTTGAGAGGAGATTTGATAGAAGTGTTCAAAATTATGAGGGGTCTAGATAAAGTAGATAGAGAGAAACTGTTCCCATTGGCAGAAGGGTTGAAAACCAGAGGGCTCCGAAATAAGATGATTTGGCAAAACAACCAACGGTGCGATGAGGAAAGAATTTTTTTGCAGCGAGTGGTTAGGATCTGGAATGCACTGCCTGAGAGTGTGGTGGAGGCAGGTTCAATTGTGGCTTTTAAAAGTAAATTGGATAAGCACCTGAAGAGAAAAAATTGAAGAGCTATGAGGAAAGGGCCTGGGGGAGGGACTAGCTGTTGCAGAAGCCCAGCACTAGCATGATGGGCTGAATGGCCTCCTTCTGTGCTGTAACCATTCTATGATTCTATGAATCATTGACTTTAGTTCCCTCCACAAACTTCACTCCCTCACCACCAACTCCAACCGTCTCCCTAGCAATTGTCTGAGACTGAACTAGACTGTTCGCAATCGCGTTGATCCACACGGTCACTAAGGTTGCCTTTTTTCACCTTCATGATACCACGCAACTCCAATGCCTCAGTTCTTCTTCTGCTGAAGCCCTAATCCATGCCTAGGTTATCTGCACACTTGACTATTCTTACACACATTTGGCAAGCCTCCCACATTCTACCCTCCATAAATTTGAGGTCATCCAAAACTCTGCTGTCCATGTCCTAACCCACACCAAATCCAGTTCACTCATCACCTGTGTGATCACTGACCTACATTGCCTCCTGGTTAAGCAATGCCTAGATTTTAAGATTTTCATCCTTATTCTCCTTCAATCCCTCCAAGGCCTTTCCCCTCCCTATCTCTGTAATCTCCTCCAGCCTTACAACTCTCCGAGATACCTGCCCTCCTCTAATTCTAGCTTCTTGAGCATCCCTACGTTTAATCGCTCCACAATTGGTGGCCGTGCCTTCAATTGCCTCGGTGCTAAGCTCTGGAATTCCCTCCCTATACCTCTCCGTCTCTCTACCTCGCTTTCCTAATTTAAAACTATCCTTAAAACCTACCTCTTTGACCAAGCTTTTGGTTCTCTGTCCTAATATTTCCTGATGTGGCTTGATGTCATGTTTTGTTTTATAATGCTCCTGTGAAGCACTTTGGAACATTTTATTACATTAAAGGTGCAATATAAATACGAGTTGTTATTCTGGACTGAAATCTCTTTGGTCTGTGGAGTACGCACTCATTTCACACTGCGTGTCATAGGAACATAAGGACGGGAGTAGGCTTGTTCTGTCATGCAGTTAGATCATAGCTGATCTGCATCTCAACTCCATTTACCTAACTTTGCTCTATATCCTTTGATACCCTCAAGGAACAAAAATCTATCGATCTTTTAAAAGCTCCTATTATCCCAGCATACACAGCCTTTTGGGGAAGAGAGTTCTAGCTTCCTAATACCCTTTGTGTGAAAAAGTGCTTCCTGATTTCACTCATAAATAGTTTCACTCTAATTTTAAGATTGTGCGCTGTTATTCTAGATATCTCCCAACATATGAAATAGTTTCTCAGTATCTATCCTATCAAATTCCTTTTATGAAATTAAAGACCTCCATTAGAACATCCCCTCAGTTTTTTAAACTCAAGGGAATATACAAGTGTATGCACTCTGTCCTCATAATGTAACCCTTTAGGCCCTGCTATCATTGTGAATCTGCATTGTATCCCCTCCAAGGCAAAAAATAATATTTCCTTAGGTGCAGTGCCCAACACTGAATGCAATATTCCAGATGATGTCTGAACAAGGCTCTGTACAACTGAAGAAAAATTTCCTCAATTTTACGTTCCAACCCCTTTGAAATGAAGGCTTAGACTTTTGATTATCTTTTGTATCTGTGCATTAGGTTTTAGTGATGTGTGCACATGGTCACGCAGATCCCTTTATTCCGCCACAACTCCTAGTCTCATTTGTAAAAAGAGATTAGGCAAAATATAATTACGTACCCTGACTTAATTGCAAGGGTGATGAAGCATAAGATTAATAAATGAATGGCCTGGAGTATTTACAGTAATTTTGGTTTTATTTTTCTGATTTATTGAAGCAAAGCAAAATACTTGAATCAAAAAACATAATTCTGTTGCTCATGACTTCTTTCAAGACTGTGCTTTTATTTTGAAGTCATTGACAAATGTTCCGTTGACATTTATCCCATATCTTTCTTATACAGGGTAGATCGTATGGGCAAGCTTCCCTCTTATCTTTGATCCTGTATTTATTTTTTATCAGTAAATCAACACTTTAGTGGCATTTATTATACAGTCTGCTGACGTGCATTGGTATTCTACCCTAATGCCATTTCCCTGTATAAATCTGCAACATCCAATTCAATAGTGAAAAACGGACTCGTTTTACTATCATAGCAGTTGCTTAAACTTCATAGAATCAAAGAACGTTTACAGCAGAGAAGGAGGTCATTCGGTCCTTCATGTCTATGCTGGCTCTCTGCAAGAGCAGTTTAGTTAGTCCCACTCCCCCGCCCGTTCCCCATCACACTGCAATCTTTTTCTCTTCATTGCTTATTCAATTCCCTTTTGAAAGCCACGATTGAATCTGCCTCCACTACACTCTCCGGCAGTGCATTCCCAATCCTAACCACTCGCTACGTAAAAAAGATTTTCCTCATGTCACCTTTTGTTCTTTTGCCATTCATCTTATCTCAGCGTCCTTTGGTTCTCAACCCTTCTGCCAATGGGAACAGTTTCTCTCTATCTACTCTATTTAGACCTCTCATGATTTTGAACACCTCTATCAAATCTCCTCTCAACCTTTTCCTCTCTAAGGAGAACAACTCCAGCTTCTCCAGTCTATCCAGATAACTGAAGTAGCTTATCATTGGAACCATTCTCATAAATCCTTTCTGCACCCTTTTTAAAGCCTTCACATCCTTCCTAAAGTGTGGTGCCCAGAATTGGACACAATACTCCAGTTGAGGCCAAACCAGTGTTTTATAAAAGTTCACCATAACTTTGCTTTTGTGCTTTGTTGGGGCTGTACTACAGGCCTCCCAACAGCGAGCGTGAGATAGAGGTACAAATATGTAAACAGATTATGGAAAGATGTAGGAGCAACAGGGATAGGAGATTTTAATTTCCCAACATTGACTGGGATTCACTTAGTGTTAGAGGTCTAGATGGAGCAGAATTTGTAAGGAGCATCCAGGAGGGTTTTCTAGAGCAGTATGTAAATAGTCCAACTCGGGAAGGGGCCATACTGGACCTGGTGTTGGGGAATGAGCCCGGCCAGGTGGTTGAAGTTTCAGTAGGGGACTACTTTGGGAATAGTGATCACAATTCCGTAAGTTTTAGAATACTCATGGACAAAGACGAGAGTGGTCCCAAAGGAAGAGTGCTAAATTGGGGGAAGGCCAACTATACCAAAATTCGGCAGGAGCTGGGGAATGTAGATTGGGAGCAGCTGTTTGAAGATAAATCCACATTTGATATGTGGGAGGCTTTTAAAGAGAGGTTGATTGGCGTGCAGGAGAGACATGTTCCTGTGAAAATGAGAGATAGAAATGGCAAGATTAGGGAACCATGGATGACAGGTGAAATTGTGAGACTAGCTAAGAGGAAAAAGGAAGCATACATAAGGTCTAGGAGGCTGAAGAAAGACGAAGCTTTGAAAGAATATCGGGAATGTAGGACCAATCTAAAACGAGGAATCAAGAGGGCTAAAAGGGGTCATGAAATATCTTTAGCAAACAGGGTTAAGGAAAATCCCAAAGCCTTTTATTCATATATAAGGAGCAAGAGGGTAACTAGAGAAAGGATTGACCCACTCAAGGACAAAGGAGGAAAGTAATGCGTGGAGTCAAAGAAAATGGGTGAGATTCTAAACGAGTACTTTGCATCGGTATTCACCGAGGAGAGGGACATGACGGATGTTGAAGTTAGGGACAGATGTTTGATTACTCTAGGTCAAGTCGGCATAAGGAGGGAGGAAGTGTTGGGTATTCTAAAAGGCATTAAGGTGGACAAGTCCCCAGGTCCGGATGGGATCTATCCCAGGTTACTGAGGGAAGCGAGAGAGGAAATAGCTGGGGCCTTAACAGATGTCTGGATAAGGAATGGCAGGAGAACATGAGGCCAAGCAGAGCAGTACCAGCTGCTGCAGGAGAGAGTGACAGGAGGATGAGGTAGCATCCTTCCATCACTGAGGGTCCAGGACGTTCCTCCTCCTGAGGATTTCTCCACTAGCACCTCGAGTGTCACATCCGAGAACCTGTACTCCCACTCCCACTCCCTCTCCCTCGGTCCCTGAGTCATCCTGAAACCTGCCACTGTTTGTCAACCAGCCCATTGCACACATCAGCCGGGATCTTACAAAGCTCCCGCGTTCCTAAGATCATTCCGGCAGCGGCCCACCATGGAGCCCGGTGCCAGGAGGGCCGGGTCCAATCTTCCCAGCGGAGGCGAGACTCCGTGATGCCCCCCCCCCCACTACTGGGCAATGGGACCCAGATTAAAATATTCAAATTAGCAGAATGCATACATTTGAATAAAATTGACTCCAATCTCATCATTGGGCCGCGATCTTCTGAGCAGCGGTCGGCACTCACACGCTTTCACTATCCCATGTGGGGAAAGCAAGCGCCACAGTGGTTGGGAACTTAAGATTTTTAGTGCGGGGGCAGGGAATGGGGTCAAATTTACATCTTTAGTGTAGGGGATAGCACCTTTTGGCCAAAATAACGCCCTATGATGTTATTAGGGAGACGTGTTTATTAGAAGTTGGAACTCAATTATTAATTCCAAAGGAATGAAGTATATTTTGCAAAAATTCAATTCCAACACAATTCTCTGAGGCAGCAAATATATGCAGTAAACATGGGCAGAATGTTCATTCCGGGATCAGGAACCCGACACCTGGAACTTTTCCGAGTCCCAATCCCACACTGTGTCAGAGTTAGTGACATGACGCAATTTTCTATGTGTCAGCCAGTAATTGGCCCAGAGGCATGTTCACCGCCCAATTAGGGGCTTCGGGCACGGCACGAGGCGGGAGCTAGGCATGGAGGGAGAATTTAAAAGGCAAATGGCGCCGCTTGCCACTGCCTTTGCAAAGGGATGAGCAGGGGGAGCAGAGGGCCAGCTGTGGTTTGGCAGCCGTCCCCGGGCGGCTCCCTTGAGGCCCTGATTGAGGATGCAGCAGACAGGAGAACTGTACTCTTCCCTCCATCTGGAAGAACTCCACCAAGCCAGACCAAGCAGGCTTGTGTAGAGGTGGCCTCATATGTCAGCAGCGTCATGTACCCTATGGGTATGGTTTTGGGTGGGTAATTGTTGTGATACACAAGGCAACGCAATTGTGTGCGTCAGGATGGATTGCTCAGAGAGTCCTTACTTGTCTGTCATTTTCAATGTCCGTACATCACAAAATTGCAATTCAGAGATAGCTTAAAATGTCAAGGTAAAAGAAATGCCAGTTAAATTCAGTTGGATTGTAATTTCTGCCCGATTTGTCACTATATTAAAATACTCCGAGCCAAACAAAGTTAACATTTTACACATGATATCTGTCTATTTTGCATGCTGTTATGCAGTGGTCAAGCCAAAGATGGGCAGAAGGTCCACCTCACCTAATCTCCAGTTCCAGGGCCATCATCTCTCGGGTCAGATCACAAAGTAGTAACTTTGGGGTAATATTGTCAGGGTGGTTGGTGCAAATGTAGAAAATCACATTTCTACCGACCTATTCATACGAATTCTACAATCAATGTGGATCATAACAAGATAATTAACATAAAACACCTCCTTTAGTTCTGTGCATTTCTCTTCTATAACATGAATTTAAAGACTTTCTATGAAAATGCAGTTTGAAAAAGGTCAACCAGGACTGAAAGGATTCATCTCATACCTGTTTTCAACAATACAATACCTCAGATGTCACACAGCTACTGCATGGGCAATAAGGAAATAAAATATTTTAACCTTAAGATTAATTTAGTTATAGACAGGCATGAATAGGATTATATTCTGCCTAAAGGTCTCTTCTTAGCAATTAACCTTTTGAAGATAAATGCCACAGTATAAATGATGGCTGAAAACATTCAATGAGATGTTATATACATCTAGACTGGCTCAACATTAATTTACATTAGGCACGAGGGGCCTATTTTTTAAGCATGTGTGGCTGATCTGACTCCCCGGCTCATTCCCCATAGCCCTGCATGTTTTGCCCTTCAAGTTTTTGTCCAGTTCCCTTTTGAAATGTACTGTTGAATCTGTTTCCACCACCCTTTCAGACAGTGTGGGGTGAATTTTATAGGGGGGTGGGGGGGGGAGGCCGGTGCGGAAAATGCCTCCAGTAGAGGCCCGCCACAGGCCTCATCGCCGGGAAAGGCCCAGCCCAATATTGGCGGCGAGGCCTTGTGGCAGCCCCCCGACCCCGCCGCTCGGCGACGGGAGCACAATTTAAATATTCAAATAAATTTAAATAAAGGAATTAATTACCTTCAGCTCCCACCGTCTGTTCCAGTGCAATATTCGTGCCTGCGCCTTCGGATCCCTGTCCAGGGAACACAGAGGAAAAATGGTGGGGAGGGGAGAGCAGGTAAGGTCCTCAGTGCGGGGGGGGGGGGGCGGGGAGCAGGGTCAAAATAATATCGTTGGTGTGGGGATGGTGGGAAGGGTTAGAGTGTAAAGTTTATGGACTTTGTTGCGGGGGGTGGGGGAGGGGAGTCAGGTGGGCAGGGTAAGGGTTTTGGGGGATGAGAGGGCAAGTAATGAATTTTATGTTTATTGGGGGGTGGGAGAGGGGGCATTTAAATGGATTTACATTTTTTCATTAAACTTACCTTTAAATATTTAAATTGAAAGTTAGGGCTAAAGGTCCTTTAAAAATGGCGTCAGCACCCTGGTCATCTGGGTGGGCGGTCCGCCCCAGCTATGTAAATGAGTCGCTACGTGCGGCCTGCGAAGGCGGACTGCCATTGCTTTTCTCCGCCGCCGATAAACTTCAGCCCTGTATTTCAGATCACATTAAGTCACTGCATAAAAAAGTGTCTCCTCTTTTCATCTTGGCTCTTTTGCCAATTACCTTAAATCTGTGTGCTTTGATTACTGACCCTCCTGCCAATGGAAACAGTTTCTCCTTAATTACTCCATCAAATCCCTTCATGATATTGAACACCTCGATTAAATCTCCCCTGAAACTTCTCTGCTGTAAGGAGAACAGCCCCAGCTTCTCTTGTTTATCCACATAACTCAGGTCCCTCATAGAGCGATAGAGTCATTTACAGCACAGAGGGAGGCCATTTGGCCCATCAAGTACATGCCTGCTCTCCATGGAGGTATGAAGTCAGTCCCACTCCCCAGCTCGGTCCCTGTAGCCCTGCAAGTATAACTCTTGAAGTCCTTGATCGTCTCCGCTTCCACCACCCTTGTGGGCAGTGAGTTCAGGTTATTACGTCCCGCTGCATGAAAAAATGCTTCCTCATATTCCCCCTGCGTCTTTTGCCCAAAACTTCCAATCTGTGTCCCCTAGTCCTTTATACCATTTGTTAATGGGAGCAGTTTTTCCTTGTCAAACTTATCTAAGCCTGCCACAATCTTGTACACTTCTATTACATCTCCCCTCAATCTCCTTTGTTATAAGGAAAACAAACCCAGCTTTTCCAGCCTAAACTTGTAACTAAAATCCTCCATCCTTGGAACCGTTCTGGTAAATCTCCTCTGCACCCTCTCAAGGACCCTCACATCCTTCCTAAAGTATGATGACCAGAACTGGACACAGTACTCCCCGGTTCTTATGAAAGGTCACAGACCTGAAACGTTAACGCTGCTTCTCTCTCCACAGATGCTGCCTGACCTACTGAGTATTTCCAGCACTTTCTGTTTTTATTGCAGTACTCTCTGGTACCATTCTGATAAATCTTGTCTGCATATCTGGAAATTGCAGGAAATGGGCTCGTTATTCCTCAATATGCCTGTCAGCTTGGGAAATAAGCCCATGGATGGCCGGGATTTTATCCAGGCGACGGGGGTCGCAACCGCCAGCAAAAACGTCATCAAGAACCCCATGTCGCCCCTTTTGTGGGAGGTCCGCCAAATCAAGAGCCAATTAGGCACTTAAGTAGACAGCAGCGGGCCTTCCAAGGCATCAAGGACCTCAATGATGGAAGTCCCGCCCTCTGAGAGCTGCCAGCCAATCAGAGGCTGGCAGCTCTTTAACAGGGCTGCATCTCCGCAGAGGCGGTGGCTGCTGACGGTGGAGCACCCACCCGAGGCCTGGGAGCAGCACTGGATCCAGGCCACAGGTAGGTCAGGGCAAGAGGGGTCTTGCAGGGTGGGGGTTGCGGGGGAAGGGAGTGTAGGGGGATCAGCAGCAAGGGCATGGGTGGGCTCTCAGCAAGACCACCTTTATGCTGGGTCCCTCGTTCAAAGGCACTAAATGCCTTTTAATGAGGGAACCGCCACCCCCGCATCCCCGGAGCCGACAAGCAACCCGCAGTTTTTCACAGAATCACAGAATCATTACAGCGCAGAAGGAGGCCATTCAGTCCATCACGTCTGCACCAGCTCTCTAAAAGAGCAACTCTCTCAGTTAAAGTCCCCTGCCTTCTCCCCGTAACCCTGCACATTCTTCCTTTTCATATAACTGTCTAATTCCCTTTTTGAATGCTTCAGTTGAACCTGCCACCACCACGTTCTCAAGCAGCGCATTCCAGACCTCAACCACTCACTGCGTGAAAAAGCTTTTCCTCATGTCACTTTTGCTTCTCTTACCAAATACTTTAAATCTGTGCCCTCTCGTTCTCGATCCTTTCGCAAGTGGGAACAGTTTCTCCCTATCTACTCTGTCCAGACCCCTCATGATTTTGAATACCTCTATCAAATTACCTCTCAGCCTTCTCTTCTCCAAGGAAAACAGCCCTAACTTCTCCAATCTATCTTCATAACTGAAATTCCTCATCCCTGGAACTATTCTCATGAATCTTTTCTATACTCTCTCCAATGCCCTCACTTCTTTCCTCATGTGCGGCACCCTGAATTGGGCGCAATACTCCAGCTGAGTCCGAACTCATGTCTTATAAAAGTTCAACATAACTTCCTTGCTCTTGAATTCTATGCCCCAATTATTAAAGCCCAAGATACTGTATGCTTTATTAACCGCTCTCTCAACCTGTCCTGCCACCTTCAATGACTTATACACATGTACACCCAGGTCCCTCTGCTCCTGCACACCCTTTAGAATTGTACCGTTTATTCTCTATTGTCTCTCCATGTTCTTCCTATCAAAATGAATCACTTCACATTTCTCTGCATTGAACTTCATCCGCCACCTGTCTGCCCATTCCACCAAATTGTCTATGTCCTTTTGAAGTTCTATACTATCCTCTTCACAGTTCACAATGCTTCCAAGTTTCGTATCATCCGCAAACTTTGAAATTGTGCCCTGTACACCAAGGTCTAGGCCATTAATATATATCTGGAAAAGCAAGGGTCTGGGGAACTCCACTACAAACCTTCCTCCAGTCTGAAAAACATCCTTTAACGACTACTCTTTGTTTCCTGTCACTCAACCAATTTTGGATCCATGTTGCTACTGTCCCTGTTATTCCATGAGCTACAAGTTTGCTCACAAGTCTTTTGTGTGGCACTGTATCAAACGCCTTTTGAAAGTCCATGTACACCACATCAACAGCATTGCCCTCATCAACTCTCTCTGTTACCTCCTTAAAAAACTCCAGCAACTTAGTTAAACATGATTTTCCCTTAAGAAATCCATGTTGGCTTTCCTTAATTAATTCGCATTTGTCCATGTGACTATTGATTTTGTCCAGAATTATTTTTTCTAGAAGTTTTCCCACCACCAAAGTTAAATTGACTGGCCTGTAGTTGCTGGACTTATCTTTACACCCTTTTTTGAACAAGGGTGTAACATTTGCAATTCTCCAGTCCTCTGGCACTACCCCCGAGTCTAAGGAAAAAAATTATGGCCAGTGCCTCTGCGATTTCCAGCCTCACTTCCCTCAGTATCCTTGGATGCATCTCATCCGGTCCTGGTGCTTTATTCACTTTGAGTACAGATAGCCTATCTAATACTTCCTCTTTATCAATTTTAAACCCCTCTAGTGTCTGACTTATCTCCTTTTTCAACATTGCCTGGGTTGCATCTTCTTGCTTGGTAAAGCCAGATGAAAAGTATTAATTTAATACCTCAGCTATGCCCTCTGCCTCCATGTGTAAATCCCCTTTCTGGTCCCTAATCGGCCCCACTCCTCCTTTTACCTCCCTTTCACTATTTATATGCCTATAGAAAACTTTGGGATTTCTTTTAATCCTAGCTGCCAGTCTCTTTTCATGCTCTCTCTTTGCTTCTCTTATTTGCTTTTTCACTTACCCTCTGGACCTTCTATATTCAGCCTGGTTCTCAATAGTATTTTCTATCTGGTGTCTGTCATAAGCACACTTTTTCTTCTTTATCTTAATGTCTACCTTTTATGTCATCAAGGGAGCTCTGGATTGTTTGCTCCACTTTTCCCCTTCAAGGGAACATACCTTGACTGTGCCCGAACTATCTCTTCTTTGAAGGTAGCCCATTGTTCATCTACCGGACTCCAATTTATTCGCCCCAGCTCCATTCTTACCCCATTGAAGTTGGCCTTCCCTCAGTTAATTATTCTTACCCTGGATTGCTCTTTATCCTTTTCCATAGTCAGCCTAAACCTTATGATACAATGATCACTATCCCCTAAATGCTCTCCTATTGATACTTGATCCACTTGGCCCACCTCATTCCCAAGAACCAGGTCCAGCAGTGCCTCCTTTCGTGTTAGAAAGGCAACATACTGTTGTAGAAAATTTTCCTGAACACACTCTAGGAACTCTTGCCCCTCACTGCCCTTTACACTACTATTATCTCAGTCTATGTTTGGATAATTAAAGTTTCCCATTATAAGGTGGTTAGGAAGGCATATGGGATACTTGTCTTTATTAGCCGAGGCATAGAATATAAGAGCAGGGAGGTTATGATGGAGCTGTACAAAACGCAAGTTAGGCCACAGCTGGAGTACTGTGTACATTTCTGGTCACCACACTATAGGAAGGATGTGATTGCACTGGAGAGAGTGCAGAGAAGATTCACCAGGATGTTGCCTGGGCTGGAGCATTTCAGCTATGAAGAGAGACTGGATAGGCTAGGGTTGTCTTCCTTACAACAGAGAAGGCTGAGGGGGGGCCTGATTGAGGTATACAAAATTATGAGGGGCATAGGTAGGGTAGATAGGAAGAAACTTTTTCCCTTCGCGGAGGTGTCAATAACCAGGGGGCATAGATTTAAGGTAAGGGCAGGAGGTTTAGAGGGGATTTGAGGAAAAAGATTTTCACCCAGAGGGTGGTTGGAATCTGGAACACACTGCCTGAAGGGGTGGTAGAGGCAGGAACCCTCACAACATTTAAGAAGTATTTAGATGAGCACTTGAAATGCCATAGCATACAAGGCTACAGGCCAAGTGCAGGAAAATGGTATTAGAATAGATAGGCTTGATAGTCGGCATGGACACAATGAGCCGAAGGGTCTGTTTCTGTGCTGTATAACTCTATGACTATGTCTCTATGACTACCCTATAATTTTTGCACATCTCTGGAATTACCTTGCAAATTTGTTACTCCATGTCTTTCCCACTAGCTGGTGGTCTATGGACAACACCGAGCAATATAACTGCGCCTTTTTTGTTCCTTAGCTCTAGCCAAATTGATACTGTCCTTGACCCCTCTGGGACATCCTTTTTCTCCAGCACTGCAATGCTCTCCTTAATCAATACTGCCACCCCTCCCCCTTTTTTCCCTTTCCTATCTTTCCTGAACACCATGTATCCAGGAATATTTAACACCCAGTCTTGCCCTTCTTTGAGCCAGGTCTCTGTTATAGCCACGACATCATATTTCCACATGGCAATCTGTGCCTGTACCTCACCAGTCTTATTAACCACACTCCATGCATTCACATACATACACATTAACCCTGATTCAGACTTTATTACTTTCTCCCTTACTCTGAACCCACCTAATAACTTACTATTCCCTACTCTTGTGCTATCTATTTCCCCCAGTATTCTGTGCACCTTGATAGTCCTCTCTAATATTTGCTCCTGGTTCCCACACCCAAGGCAAGTTACCAGTTTTGCTTCCCTCCAATCTGAGCTCCCTCTCAGGTTCCCACCCCACCCCCCTGACAAGTTAGTTTAAACCCTCCCCAACAACACTAGCAAATCTCCCTGCGAGGATATTCATCCTAGTCCTGCTAAGATGCAACCCAGACATCTTGTACAATTCCCACTTGCCTACAGAACTGGTCCCAATGTCTCAGAAATCTGATGCCCTCCCTCCTACACCAGTTCTCCAGCCATGTGTTCAATCGCTCAATTCTCCTAAAATTATGCTCACTTGCATGTGGGACTGGGATTAATCCTGAGATTACTGCTTTTGAGGTTCTGCTTTTTAATTTCCTCCCTAAACTCTGTTTTTTCTTACCGTACTTCCCGTGTGGTGACAGGCCTGCCTGCCACATGACTAATTGTGGCAGCAGCAGGATGAGGTCCTTAATTGGGCATTAATTGGCCCACTTAAGGGCCTCAATTAGTAGTGGGGCAGGAAGGCCATTCACAGGCCTTCCCGCCCCGGACTTAATTTGGCGAGCCAGGAAGGTGGCAGGGATCCCCACCCACCCCATCCCACGCAATTATATGTTGTCCCCTCCTCCAAACCTGTCACGGGTGAGAGCATAAAATTCCCCCCCCCTGTTATAAACAGAAGGGGACGGCAGGCAACTGAGAAATCAGGCTAGAAATTCTAGCTTGTTTTAGGTGCAAAATTGACTTGATCTGGGCAGGGAGAGGGAACTTAAGGTGGAACATGTTTTAGCTCCGTTTTAGTTTGATTTTGGAATCAAGATGGGGGATGGAGAGAGGGCACCCCCATCATGATGTCATATGTGGATGCAGTACGGGCACAATCCAGGTTCTGCCGGAAATCCTGCTAGTTCACAAACTTTGTACTGCCTACTGTAAGCACACTTGCATGATAAAATGGATGGAAAGGAGGCCCGTGGTGCCATTAGGAAAGTATCAGAGCAGCAAAGGATGAGTTCAGATGTAAAAGTTATGCCTTCAGCCTCATTGGCACAAACCATGTATAAAGCTTGGGAACTTCTCGTCGATTAGGATTGTGGCTGCCGATGGTCATATCCACGAGCTGTGGGAGGCTTTGTCTGACATTGTTATCTCACAAGATTAATTTTGGAAAGACTGAAGAGATTTATTCCTTGTTATGATGTGATCCTGTGCCATATAGGCCCACCCTCAAGCTGATTTCAAATAATGATATCAGAATTGGCCTCAATGCCCCAGGATCAGAGGGAAAAACAAAGGAAGATGTCCTACTGCTGAACACTTCTCCCTGATAGAAAGTGCTTGAGTGTCCGCACAAGGGAGAAGATTTACTCTAAAAACAAAAGCTGCAAATGGAAATCTGAACCAAAAGTAGAAAACATTCGATCCTTTCCGCCCAAACCATTTACTTACCTGATCTTTTCACAGATGCCAACTGATTTGCTGTATGTTCTCTATTTGTCACAAAATTGTAAATACTTAAAAAAATAATGGGTTTACGGTTTTACGAGTATGAAACAAGGGAAGCCCCTCACACATTCCCTCCACCCCCTCAGGTGAGAATGGATCAATTTCAACACGTTCCTTTGCCCCACAACTGGTGACTGTGCCTTCAGCCATCTATGCCCTCAGCTCTGGAATTCCCTCCACAAATGCCTTCACCTCTACACCTCTATGTCCTCCTTTTTGATGCTGCTCAAAACCTATCTCTTTGACCAAGTGTTTAGTTATCTCATGTTCTTTTGCTTGGTGTCAATTTGTGTCTAATTCAGCTCCCGTGAAACGCCTTGAGATGTTTTACTGCATTAAAGATGCTGGTAATGTGCAAGTTGTTATGATGTAACCCATTTGGTGTAATCCAGTTCTCAGCCACTCAATAGTTTGGCTCACCTGGGGAATGGCCATTTAGACTAGGTACCAGAGGGTTATAAACAGCCAGAATAAGTCATCACCTTCAGGAAAGAACTGCAGAAAAGTGAAGAAAATTACACAGGTTAGAGAGAAGAAAAAAACTCAGTTTTGCTCACTTCCAGTCATTGAGGCGATATGCAGGAACATTGCCATTCTCCCAAAAGAGTTTTGACTGCTGTAAAGGTTACTCAGTTACCAGTAGTTTTTAAATGAGCATTGATTCATTTCATAGTCCTGTTAGTTGCTTCAGAGACACTACAGTAGCAGATGTGTCTGCAGGGATCTGTTGGGATAAATTGAGATAAATTATAGTGGAGATTAGATAATGTTTGTAGACATGAGCACAATTAAAATTTGCAATCCAAGTACAGCCAATATTTGGATGCAGCTTCAACAGTCTGGTATTGGAATACATTAAATGAATGACATTCTAAAATTTCAAGTGTGCAGCTGTCTCTACTTAAAGGATAAGTAAGTGTCAAGGGTTCACTCTTTTCTTTCATTATATTACTCACTAGCTTGGTTCTTATGGATGAAGTGTTGCTCCTCCCATTACAATTACTTTGCATCTTTCCCACTCCATGGGCTGAATTTTGTAGAGGTGGCAGAGGTCCCGATGCCAGGGGGCAAAAGCGGGAGGCGACCCCCCCACTTTGGCCGGCGGTGGGACCCAGGGAGGCATATTGCTGGTGGCAGCCTATGAGTGAACACCATCCAAGAACTGCTGGACCAATCAGAGAGCCGGCAGCTCAGCAGCCCCACTAGCAGTGGCCATTGCTGAGGCTGCAACACCAGGGACACCTCAATGGCCCAGGTGCCCTCGAAGAAAGGTAAGTGGGGCTGGGGGGTGCCGGGGCCAGGCAGACATGCACAAGTTGGGGTTGCTGAGCGACGGTGGCACCACTGCTGCGGGGCCAGCCATTGCCACCAGGGCACCCCTTCGTGGACCATGGAGTGCCCATAAAGGAGGGCCTCCCCCCACTCCAGAAGCCACTGGGAGGCTGCCAGGTTTCACTGGGCAGTCCCCCAATGCAGCGGCAAGCCCTCCTGACATGGGCAAAATGCTCACAGAGGTGGGAATTGGGCCTTAATTGGCCACTTAAGTAGCTCAATTGACCTCCCAGCAGCTGGCCAATCTGCCAACTTTCCCACCGCTGGCAAAATGGCATGGTGGCGGGAAGATGTCCCCACCCCTACCAATACCTTCCTGCGCCATTTTGCCAGCATTCCTGCCTCCCAGCCTGTCCACAAAGGGCCCAGAAAATCCTGGCCCATGATTCCTTCTGTGTGTCTCTATCCTTTTCAATAGAGACAAATGAGGTTATTTTGCTGAATGCGTTGTTACGACCAGGTGAGAAAGAGGTCTAGGGTTCCCTTTCAGTCTTCACCTGGTCTTACTGGAACAGGGTTTTATTTTTTAAATACACTGTGTTTTTAGCCCCTCCTTGGTGAATCCTTGTTCACTGCTTTCTAATTATAAGGCAAAGAAACCAGAACAAACAGGCTTTCTTAGGTTTAAAGAAGAAAAGTTGAAATTTATTAAACTTAAACTTAAACTCTAATTTGGTTAACGCCTACGGATACACAACATGCCCATGCTAGCATGCATATGCAATACACACATGCAGATAGGGACAGAGAACAATAGATGAAAAGTAAAGTGGAAAAGTTTGAGGCAATATCTGAAGAAGGCTTTTGTGACTGTGCTTCGAGCTCACTGTAGAGTCCTTGATTGTAGGTAGATCTTGCTTTTCATTGAGGCCCAGTATTCTTCTTAAACCTTGTTTGCTGTAGGAGACTTTTCCCTCTTGGGGTTCATGTGTCTTCAGTGGGTTTTGGAATTCCGAAGGAAGGAATGGGAGCAGACAGGGGAGGAGGTCTGCTTCAGTCCCAGAGCATTCCCAGGGCGGCACAGTGGCGCAGTGATTAGCACTGCAGCCTCACAGCTCCAGGGACCCGGGTTCGATTCTGGGTACTGCCTGTGTGGAGTTTGCAAGTTCTCCCTGTGTCTGCGTGGGTTTTCTCCGGGTGCTCCGGTTTCCTCCCACAAGCCAAAAGACTTGCAGGTTGATAGGTAAATTGGCCATTATAAATTGTCACTAGTATAGGTAGGTGGTAGGGAAGTATAGGGACAGGTGGGGATGTTTGGTAGGAATATGGGATTAGTGTAGGATTAGTATAAATGGGTGGTTGATGGTCGGCACAGACTCGGTGGGCCGAAGGGCCTGTTTCAGTGCTGTATCTCTAATCTAATCTAATCTAATCATTCTGCTTTCTGCAGGCTCTCAATTCAAGCTGTACAATTCAGAAACCCCCAGGTTGCCAAGCAGGTTAGTCATGACTAACTGTTCTGACCATGTCTTGGCTATGTCAGGGAATGGTCCTTTGTCCTTTTCCAAGCACTGTCTGTTAATATGCAAATGTCTTTTTTCCAGCCACGGTCTTGTAACAGGCCTTCTCTTCTTCCCAGCAACAATTTGAAATTTAATGTCCATGTGGCAAAATTAATAATGCCTCATCCTTGGCAGGTGGGGGGTCTGCATGACAGCGTGAAAACAGATTTTAAATGGTTGCTGTGCTAATAAAACACACCAGTTTGACAGTCTGATTTTGGCATACAATTTTGGACCGAATTGCTGATTACCATAATTTGAACTTGCCTGGAGACACCTGCGGTTTAGCAATCAAGCACTGATTAGAAGCAATTTTCACAGAGCAGGATATGTGGGCTCCATTTTTTCTTTATTCATTCATGGGATGTGGGCGTCGCTGGCTGAGCCAGCATTTATTGCCCATCCCATGCACCCAATTACACTGAATGTGTGGTGTGGGTTGGCTGAACAGACAGCAGCAGATTTCAAGATGGCTCAGAGACCGAGTGAGAGGGCACACAGGAACTCAGATGCAGTACTGGAGATCCTGCTGGAGGAGGTCCAGAGGAAAAAGAATGGCCTGTACCTGCAGGGGGGGACGGCGTCTACCTCGTCCTCCTATCCCGCTCTCGTGCAGCAGCTGGTGCAGCTCTGCCTGGCCTCATGTACTCCTCCTGTTCCTTATCCAGACCAAGGGGGACCCCTAGCAAGATGGCAGTGACCAAGCACTCCCTTTCTCACAGTGGGTCCTATTAGCTGTTTAGTAAGTTAGAGCAGCACAGCACTTATTCTCTTTAGGGGAAGTCCTCAGAGAATTTGCTTAATAAGTGTTGATAGAGTGTTGGTGCAGTCTTGACAAACTTTCCCAGAAAGTCTCACAATGTATTTCAAAAGTCCTCTTCAAACTTTTGGCAGCAAGTGAACAGTGAAAGCTGAGTATGCCTTTAATACTGCTGGAAATCCTCTTTGACTTGTTTACTCCTTTTCAGCCAGTTGCTGTTAGGACCGGAAATTAGTTGAAGCACTAGCCACCAAGATACAGCTGCACAGTGGTTAGCACCGCAGCCTCACAACTCCAGCGACCCGGGTTCAATTCTGGGCACTGCCTGTGTGGAGTTTTCGACACGTACTCCGGTTTCCTCCCACCACCAAAAGACTTGCAGCTTGATAGGTAAATTGGCCATTATAAATTGCCCCTAGGAAAGGTAGGTGGTAGGGGAATATAGGGACAGGTGGGGATGTGGGGTTAGTATAAATGGGTGGTTGATGGTCGGCACAGACTTGGTGGGCCGAAGGGCCTGTTTCAGTGCTGTATCTCTAAATAAAAAAAAATATATACCATAAAGCCTCTTTAATGAGCGCTCGAAGGCAATTTAAATGGCAATTAGCCCCTTAACAATCCTTCAGGCGGCTCATCCTAACGCAAACTTCAACTCACTTACCAAAATGGCGTCTTGCACTACACAAAGGCTAAACTGGCATTGCAGCTCAAGACACCATCTTGGCCACCTCCAAGGATCTTTAGCAGCGAAGGTATCTGGGCAAAATTGCCCCCATACGATCATGGCTGATCTTGGGCTTCAACTCCACTTTTCCGTCCACGCCATATCCCTTGATTCTCTGAGAGACCAAAAATTTATCTATCACAGCCTTAAATGTATTCAACAGAGTATCCACAACCCTCCGGGATAGAGAATTCTAAAGATTCACAACTCTTTAAGTAAAGTAATTTCTCCTCATCTCAGGACTAAATGATCAGCCCCTTATCCTGAGACTGTGCCCCGTGTTTTAGATTGTCCAACCAGCAGAAACAATCTCTCAGTGTCTACCCTATTCAGCCCCTTCAGAATCTTGTATGTTTCAGTGACATCACCTCTCATTCTTCTAAACTCCAGAGACTATAGCTCCAATTTACTCAGCGTCTCATCATACAAGAACCCCCTCGTCCCAGGGACCAATCTAGTGAACCTACGATGTACTGCCTTCAATGCAAGTATATCCTTCCTTAAGTATGGAGACCAAAACTGCACACAGTACTGCAGATGTGGTCTCACCAAAGCCCTGTACAATTGTAGCAGGACGTCTTTATTCCTGTACTTCAATCCCCTTGCAATAAAGGCCAACATGCTATTTGCCTTCCTAATTGCTTGCTGTACCTGCATGCTAACTTTCTGCATTCCTTGGATGAGCACACCTAAGTCTCTCTGAACATCAACATATAAAAGTTTCACACCTTTCATAAAATATTCTGCTTTTCTATTCTTATGGGCAAAGTAAATACCTTTTCATGAATACAAGTACTGTTATTAATATAGTGCTATTATTAATAAGAATGATTATTTTCTCTTTTATTCAGGCCACATGAATTTGTTCATTTGTACAGCAAGAACATTGATATGAGCACCCTAATATTTTTCACGGAACAGACTTTCCAGGCCACTCTAATTAGGACAGTGAAGAACATTTGATGTGCTTTGACCTTTCAAAGCAATGACTACAGTCAGCATTGAAAACTAAAACTAAAGAAATTTGGCACACTAATGAATAGAGGACTGCTTGGGTTACGTCAAATTGAACACAAAATGAAATTATAAATGCCAAAAGAATCTCTGTATGTAGTGAGGAACTTTACAATCATGTGAAATAAAACGTGGAAAATATCAATGAAAAGGAAGTAAAAACTCACAGAAGAAAGGATGGAAGGGATAGTTAAAGAAAGTGACTTAGAAAAAAAAGCATTGTATTCTGGAGATGGACAGTAATTTCAGAATCAACTGATAATCATATTAAACAAACAATGAAATGGGTAGGTTAAATCGTGCAGCAGATTAGTGCATTTGATTATTTTTTCTTCTGGTCATTAACGTGACAAAAAAGTCAATACCTGTTAAGTTCACCCCAACTTTTCACTCATATTAGTAACTGGAGGTAAACATATCCCATTGTCTTCAACCTTTGGTGCTTAGGTTCAGGTATGTAAATCTACAAGAGAAAAATGCCCATTATCTACCAAAAGGTGGCATATCGAGAATGGCATTGCATCGTATTCCCACCTAAAGAGCACAAATCCCTGGCATAGGGAATTCCTGCTTTTAGCTGTGACCCCTCGCCATCATTTACTTCCAAAGAGGGAAATAGAGGTTCCACTCCTTGAAGGCAATCAGAGAATTTCCGCCAGGGAGGCGAGGAGAGTGAGGGGGAGGCTGAAAGTGGTCAAAGAACCAGACGAGGCTGGGGACGCAGGCGTCCTGCCTCCGTTTTCTTCAATCTGCTGTCTGGCAACCATCCAAATTGACAGGTTGGCCCAGCTGCCAGGCGGGAAAACCAACAGCAGGAGGCCTCAAGCCTGGGAAGGTCCCCAGCAATCGCTCACGGGGCTGGCTGCAGATCGGGGCTTGGGGGTTGGTCAGCTCGGATCGTGAGACGGTGGGGGGGGGGGGGGGGGGTGGGTGGTTTGTGTGGGGGGAACGAGACCGTCATCAGGGGTTGGTGGTGGGATTGCAGCAGGGACTAGAGAGAGGCCACGATCGACAAAATGAGGTTGAAAGCTTCCTTCAGATGCCAGGGAAGCACTCCTGTTCCTCCTAGCCCTCAAGGAGTAGTGTATAGGGCACTTACTCTGGAGCCAGCAGCTCCTGCCTCCATTTCGTTGCCAAGTTTCCTGAGCCCTGGGAAACCCAGCTGGCGACAGTTACATTTAAATCAGGCTCCAAATTACACTGTGGGAATTTGGTTTAATGTTGGTAATGAAGTGTTCCCACCTCTTCAAGATGGGATGCTCACCCGGCATATCATCCACTTCCATAAAAATGCCAGCAGGTGCGTATGCGTCGGGTTGGGGTTGTATTTTGAATGTTTTGGGTTTAAACACCCCACGCCACAGCCCTCCTCCCCCACCCATTGTGAGGGTCTTAATATTGAGTCCTCAGTGTCTCCACCATGTTCCTGGAGGTACTGCTGGTTCTTCTGCTGGAGTTACAGCAAGACTCTCGTGGATTCCTGAGGGGATTTTGGAGTGGGCATTTTAATGACTGCTTTATTATAATATAAGAATGGAAGTGGCAATATGGTAGATTAACTAGTTGTTCATGAATCAGTACTAAAGCTGTCTTTACCTACTGTTTTATACCATTCTCAGTACCACCTATGACAAAGAATCTTTTCGAAAATTTGCCCCGCTGCAGGAGGAATATTTAAATAAAAGACTCAAATAGTGAATAGAACAACTTATTCAAAGTAATCTATACTGTGTTAGGACCAGGTGGGGAAGGAGTCTCATGCTCCCTTTTCACCCCTTCTCTGGTTTGGCCGCAATAGGGTTTATCCTTTTTTAACACAGTGATCGAACTTACCACCTCAGTGAGTGCTTGCTCCTGTTATGCTAATATAATTGCCGCAGAACTAATCAGATTGTTTTCTTCAGTTTAAACAAGAAATATGTAAGTTTATTATTCTTAGCACTCTAAACCAGTTAAAAATTACTAAAGTACGCTACGCATCCACACATACATTCACACAAGAGTCACACACACACAAGTAGATTACAGAGGGAAAAACAGAGTTGAGTGTTTTGAGTAGAATCTGAAATAAATGGAATCTAAATACAGTTTATCAGTCCCAGGGTCCTTAGTTGAAATTGTAGTCCTGAAGAGCTCGCTGGGCCATGTGCATAGTTCGGGCTTGCTTCTCAGGTTCTGGTAGGCAGAAGAGGGGGTTTTGACCCCTGTCTCCTAGTTGTTGGTTGTGGTGGTCTGTAAACTTGGCTTCTCTGAATCTGTACTGGAGAGGTTGAGCTGCCTCCTTGATGGCTTCTCAATTATTGCTCTGCTTTCTGACTGACAAAGCTTAGCCTCTCCAAAGCTGCACAGTAGTCACATGACATTCCTAAACCTCTTTGCTTGGTTAATGAGACTCTTCTGGAAAATCCTTTGAGATTCAAGGTGCCAGCTATTCAGTCACACTTGGAAGAGGTTGGCTCTTTCAAAGTCAATGGGTGTCGATGGCTTTTGATGACCGTGTTGACATAGCCATTTCAGGTAATTTAATCAGAGAGCACCCCACTGTTCTGACTATGTTGAATCAGTCATGTTGTCTCCCATCTAATCCTTTGGTGTTTCAAATGTAAATTTCCGTGGCCATCTTAGCTGCCAGGTTACTCTTTTTAAATGAATTTATTTGTAAGAATTTCCAGTAAAAGTCTAAGGCAAGGTTCCAACTGATGAAATTAATATTTTTCCCATTTGGCATGTGGGTTGTCATGACAACTGCTATAAAGGTTTTGAAATATTATACATAGAAACATATCTCTTGTCAGCAACAACCCTGAGAGAGACCTTGCCCCAGGAAGATCTTAATAGCCACTGACAGGCCACAGGTTCAGCATTGCTAACAGGCTGAAATAGTATGAATGAAGTATCAAGGCCTTCATTGATGCTGCAGAGAAGCGAAGTGAGACTCCACAGATAGTCAGAAGTGAGGTATCAATGGCTATTAGGATCTTCCCTGCACAAGGTTGCTTTCCAGGTTCTTGTTATTCACAATGTTTCAAAACCTTTAAAGCAGTATAGATTATTTTGAGTAAATTGATCTGCTTCATGCCAGTATCAGGTCAAGCTGTGATTGAGGATTCAGGTTGCATTTACACGATAATTTCAATATCAGTGTGAGCAGGAACATACATAGGAACAGCAGGAGGCCATTTATTTCCTCGAGCCTGTTCTGTCATTCATGACTAATCTGCAGCCTAACTCCAGATACCCACCTTTGCCCCATATCCTTTAATACTTCTGCTCAACAAAAATCTATCAATCTCAGATTTCATATTAACAATTGATCTAGCATCAGTTGCCATTTGTGGAAGAGAGTTCCAAACTTCTACCATTCCTGAAAGGTCCAGCTCTAAATTTCAGACTATCCTCTAGTCATGGACTTCCCAACGAGCGGAAATAGTTTCTCTCTATCAACTTATCTGTTCCACTCAATATCGTGAAAACTTGGATCAAATCACCCCTTAACCTTTTAAATTCCAGGGAGTGCAGCCCTCGTAATTTAACCCTTGGAGTCCAGGTATCATTATGTTCTCATTGACTCTATTGTTATAATATAACAGCAACCTTAGTCAAATTCATTGCGATCAGTTCAGCCCGACTGATAAGTGAAACTTGAAGGTTTTCCTATCAAGCTCATGAAAGACAGTGAAAATGAAGGTTAGTCGTGGAGTCAAAAATATCACATTGCTATCAATCAAAATAATATAGAAGGTGCAAAAAATGTTCAATCAAACTTTTTTATTTCTCTTTGTTGCACTTTATTTCCCTTTTGTGAATTCTGATGTGTGACTACCTTGGAAGTAAAACTGTAATTACAGTGAGACACAGCAGTCTGATGGTGTTATTACCTACCTTGGAACATGATGTCCCAATTTCTGGCTCAGCTGGATGTAACCCAAATTTGGGGAGTGTTAGTAGCAATTTCTGTTAAAGCCAGTACTTAAGCCAATTTTGGCCTTGTCAATCAACACTGGAATCGAACTGGCTCTCCAAAATGTTCATCAGCAGTCTTGGTTTGGACTCTCATGCACATGAAGTGGAGACACTTGCACTGTACTGAGGCACATAATATAAGAAATAAGCCTGCAAATTACTGTTGGCGATATTTGTGGACCAAAGTTTAACACATTTGTATGATTACTTTATCCAGCGGCGTTAGCTCATTTATTTTAATTGAGTGACATTCATTAAAATAGAGGGAAATCACTTAATTGCACCAAGCATTTGTGCTCAATTAATACAGTTTCTTAAACTGAAGGGCCTGAAAATCAGTGGGTCGTCATCTCAGCATGATGCCAAAAACAAGGACAGGAGAGTAAGGCCAACGTAGATGAGAAACAAAATCATGGAATTACGGAAAAATGAAAGGGTGTACTGGCTTCTGAAATGAGCAGGGAAGGATCAAGATAGGAGGAACTATAAAATGAAGCCGCGGAAGAACAAGAAACCGACGTGATCTGCAAAGAGTGGAATGCAGCATAAAATGCAAAGTGCCAAAGCAAAGTATTCTTTAAGTATATCCAAAGCAAGAGAAGGATATAGAGGGACAATGGGTCGTTTAACACTGCTTGGAGTTGGGGAACTGGCAGAATTGCTAAATCATTACTTTTTGACTGTTTTTACTCGTGAAAATAGGGGAGAAATGTCTGAGCTGAGAGGGAAGTATGAAAGAAAGTGCAGACTAGAAACCCTTAGTATCAAGAGACAAACCCAAAGAGTGGTTAGAATGTGGAACTTGATAGCATATGGAACAGCTGATACAAATAATATAGATGTATTTCAGGGGAAGTGAGATAGATACATGAGGGAGAAAGGAATAGAAGCATGGGCTGATAGGGTTAGATGAAGTCAGGTGGGAGGAGGGTCTTGTGGAGTATAAACTTCGGCAGAGACCAGTTGGGCTGAATAGCAGATTTATGTGCCGTAAATTCTATGCAAAACCAGGGTAGCAATTTTCAATAGCTGGAAGCAAAGACAACTTCAGACTGTGGCAATGTTCATTCAAGGGCACTTGTGGAGTTCACTTTAAAATTTGAATCCTGTAACTGGTATCTTTCAAAGCTCATAGGAATGGAATAATGTCCCATTATATTGGAAGGGAACAGATATCACTCCTATCCTTAAAAAAGGGACAAAGGATAAACCCTTAAATTCTAGACCAGTAAGGGTTACCTCAATTATGGGGAATATGCTTGAGATTTTGACTAGGGGTAGCATAAAGGATCATTTGATTAGAGAAAGCCAAGCTCAGAAAGGGCAGATTATGTTTAACCATTTTAGTAGAATTCTTTGAGAATCTCGCGGTGAAGATTAAAGCAGTAGATATCATCTCTCTGGATTCCAGGTATAGATTGGACAAGGTTCCACACATCAGACTGATTCACAAGGTCACTTCCACAGGGTAAATCACAAAGTATTCAGCTGGATTGATGCGTGTTTGAAAGGTAAACAACAAAGGGTGATGGTACGTGGGGAGAAGTCAGAGGGAAATCAGTTGCCAGCAGAGTTTCATGGCAATCATCTAGGGACTGCTATTGTTTATATTTTTTATAAATGACTGAGGGAATGGAATATTGTCTGAGAATTTTTAGTTTGCAAATGACACTAAGTTGGATGCTAACTAATACACAATATTCTGTAGAAGGGTGAGATGAAGGGGGCTTACCGAACTTATGAAATTGATGGACAACTGGTCCATTGAGACTGCCTCACATAGTCATGATGCCTTTAGCATTGTGGTTCCTAACACCCCCTGCCCATCACCAAGTGCAGAATCTCTTGGGAGAGGCAAGAAATCAAATAAGAAAATCCAAAGCCAATTTATATAAGAAGATAATCATGGAAAATTCCTCTCTGACCTCCGAAGGCAATCAAAACTAGTCCAGGAGATAACATCGACTATGCATTAATACCATTTGTACCTTATGATTTCCACCCTAGCAATGTTCCTGTTCTCTTTTAGGTTTGCAGCAAATCTGGATGCCATGCATGAGATGGCCAATTGTTCCGTAAGTCTACAATCATCTGGAAAAAGAAGAAACTCGTAATACAAAAGCAAAATACCACAGGTCCTGGAAATCTGAAATAAAAACAGAAAATGCTGGAAATACTCAGCAGGTCAGGCAGCATCTGTGGAGAGAGAAACAGAATTAACAGGCAAAATCTTCCTGTTCTCACGGAGGAAGGCTTTAAGGTGGGACCAGGAGGGGTAGTTTTGAAATGAGGGTATCGGGTCGGCAGGCTGATGAATTCACACCTCTAGCTGATCTTGCCGGAGATGCATGAAACCAGCAAGGGATACCCACCCGACAGTGGTGGTAGCCAATTTAAACACTTAAGGGCCCACGTAGGGGCAGATTGGGGATGCTGCCAAGATCTACCTGGCAGCAGATGGGCCCCTTGCTGAGGCCGAAACCCGGCAGGTACCTGAAGGCGGCTTGCCACTGGCTGGCCAGGGGTGCTCACAAGACCTCTTTTAGTTTCCCCACCTCACTGGAGGCACAGGGATTACCGGGTCACAGCTGCTGCCTGACTGGTATTTTTTTGCATCAAATTGAAAATCTCCTAGGGTGGAATTTAGTGCTGGCGGCAGGGATCTCAACGTCGGGGGAAACTGACGCCAAGATCCTCGTACTGGCTCTTTCACGGAAGGCCAGCCGAATTTAGTGCCAATCAGGCACTTACCTGGACAGCAGCAGGCCTTCTGTAAGATTTGGACCCCGCCGCTGGAAGTCCCGGCCTTGAAGATTTCTATTATAAGAAAGGCATAATCAAGTTTTTATATAAGGAAAATATGTTGCTCTTTTGCTTTGCATTGAACCTGCTTAGCAATGCAGCCTAATGTAGGTAAGTGAACCTGCACCTTTTTCTCTTATACTTTAATTCCAGACAGAGACCTGAACCCGTACGGGTCAGGTAAATGGTCAAGGCTCACAACTCAGTGCAACTCAGTACTTGTTTAACTGCTTATTGTACTATGGATAACATACAAAGGCCTTAAATTTCAAACAGTACTCATATACACTGGGCTCTAACGCCCTTCAATTTCAATCAGTGCCCACATACACTGTTCCCTTTAACTCTCCTTAATTTCATTTCCTACTCACCCCGGCGATCACTTAGAGGAGTACGTTCCCATCTGTGTGGATGATCAGGCCCACCTATGATTACCTTGCAAGTTGCCAAAGTCTTTCCCTAAACACACACTTACAAAGATCACATCCATGCAAATTATTGATGCAACTCCCCTTTTTGACTGTAACATCTTAATCTTGCCCCTTTCTGCAAATCTATACAGTGCTTGATTTGATCACTTCCACATCTTGAATCAGTGAATAGTGCATTGTCACACAAGGAAATGTCCTCATTCTGTTCATTGTTTTAACCAATATCACGCAAAGGTGTTTTGATTGGAAAAATTTTGAGCTTATCAGCATCGTCAGGTTGATGAATGGGGTTTACCCTCTGTAACAGTTTTGAGATTAACATTTCCAAGGGATGTAGGGGCCGATCCAGGCACAGTCGAACCATGGTCATTTTTTTTGTATGTCCTGCAACTTGACCACAGGAGTTCAATGGTCAGGACAGTCACTTAACTTTAAACAAACACATGCCATTGTGTGGTCTGATTACTCGAGCTATTTCTTGGTTAGCATATTCATGAAGGTAATCTATCATTTCTATGTCTCCATATGATTTATTTCATTTCAACTCACAGCTTATTTTAGAAGTTCAGAAGTTCAGTTGGATCCTGGGATACGAAACATGGCCAATTTCTTATGATTGGTCAATTACAGTTCAGCCACTTGACCCTTTCATTTCATTTTAAGCCAAATGAATTCTTGCTGCAGGATTGACTACACTAATACTCCGTCTGCTTTGGATATTGCTTCATGGCACTGGTCATTAACCTTAAGAAAACTAATTACTATAACACCAAGATCTTTTTCTTTCTCCACAGATTTGATAGAGGTCTTTAAGATTTTCATGGCCATGAAGAATTTAAATCCAGGAAAGTTCTTTCATCAGGTTCAGAATTTAAGGACATGAGGGACACAAAATTAACATTTTGAATTTAAAACCAAAATAGAAAATGTAGGCAACTTTTTTTAAGTAATGGAGTGATGGACTTGTAGACCAGATTCCCAGCAGGGATAATGGAACAGAATGCCAAACCCAAACTACCTTCTGCTGCACTTTCATGCTTAATTCTTGTAATATTATTTATTGCCATCTTACGCTGGAGCCTTAATTTATTGTAACCAATAACTTGAATGCTCAGCACAATGTGCACATTAACTGCAATGCATTCTTTGTGCAGTATGTGCATGGTGAAAGCTTAAGTTGTCATGGTGATGGCTCTCGGTGCTTGTGCTTGGTTTCAGATGTGTCACATGTATCTACCACTCATTTGAAGTGCAACTAGCAAGTGTGTTGACTGCTTGCAGAGTTCCACTGGTGGGATTGTGGTGGCCCAGGATTCCCCTGGTCTATGCAGTGTGAGGGCCCTACAGTTGAGTCAGCCATGCCGAGTATGGTTTGATCAGTAGGATGAATTTCTACAAGAAGATTAATGTGATTGAATCCATATTGCATAGCTTCAGCTGGAGTAGTGTCCAGCAGGTGGACCTAAGTCCACATGCTTAGTGGTGAAGTAGCTAGCGGGATTGATCCTGCGTGTTCTCACTGATATGTCTCCCTTATAAGCGAAGGATATCTTCATACGGCAAACCATACACTCAAAGATCTGCTCCGTCGCTCCATTCACTCTGTCCATGTCACACTAGAGTTCTTCTGTTGAAATAAGCTGATGTTACTTGCATAGCATTAAATTGCTTTCGTTTTCACCTCTCTAAAACTGCTTTCTCAGTAACCTGCCCAGACTAATTGACAAGCAACATGTTCAAGCTATGACTGCAACACTGTTGGCAACTTTGATTGTTTGACTTCATTGGCTTGCAGTTGTGGGCAATTTGCAGCTTAACTCCAAAGCAGATAGCTGCCAATGTAACTTCCCAGGATCCCTGTCATTTAAACTCACCTGCCGAAGTGGGCTGAATATTGTCACTATATCTGACTGGTTACTATGTGATGCACCTGATATGTGGGTGAACCTAACATCACCTGGCACCTTATATCACAACAGTTTTGTTAATCATACACCGGTATTGAAGGTGGCCAGTTTAGTCATCACAGCTGTAGTCATGTGCATTTGTGAGATCTTTACACACAAGAGAATGGAAACAGAAGAATAAAGTTATGTTCTGTTGAATCAATGATTAATAGCTGGTAACAGCTCAGAACCATTCTGTACTCTGCAGCTATTGAGGTCATTGGCATCAGTGGATTCAATTACAGTTGCCTAATGAGCTTTTGGAATATTTTGAAATACCTCATCTATGTGATTTTTTTTTATCTCAGTCACTGTTTCGAACATGCCTGTACCTTTTTGGGTTCCTTGGTTGCAGACGAGGGAACAGTTCACAATCAACAATCACTTAGAGTTGTACAGAATATGTGAATACAATAGTAGGAAAGGTACATGCTGTACAATTTAAATTCATTGGGTATTGGTTGCTAATAGTGACTCTTTATTTAGTTAAAAGGTAACAAGCACTTCTCCTTGAAACTGTTGGCCATGACCACTTCAGTCTTTATTTTTAAATATGCTAACTCTGTAAATGAACTGTCACACTCTTGAATTATATAATTATTGTGTTGTTATATGGAAAATCAGGCTAGAAATTTCCATTTGTGTGTGATCCTGGCTCCTGGTAGGAACAGTACAGTGCAGATGATATCACCACTCTAAGAGCACAGCCATGCCTGCAAGAAATTCACAATCGGATTACATTTCACAATCGAAATCTATTTCAGATTTCTCCCTCCCATCTGGTCTGGGAGAGCTTGCACACATTGAGTAAGAATTTTAAAGCACTGTGGCAGCACTTTGTAAGGGTGTTCCTTCAGAAACAAACAGAAGGGAAGGACATTGAAGCTGTAAACTACTGCAGTTCAATGGAAGATTCCAGACACCGAACGACACGTTTATAAATGGTCTTGAGGTACTGTTGCACAAAGTAAGGCAAAGGCGAATTGTGATAGCCATATTCAAAAACCCACCGCCCCTCCTCTCTCTCCCCCTGACCCCCCAATCAGAGAGTCACCTGAAATGCCTGGCAGCAGGTACCAGGTGATTGTTCTCTGCAATACCCAGACGACCTGATTGCAATGGTAGAAAATGGCAGACCTAAGAGAGGTGTCAGAGTAATAAAACCCAGAAGATTCCTATAACAGATATCTGTCTCAAATATGCAAGCCACAAAGTGTCATCAGAAGCTATTATTCTTTTATTGCCTTCCCATCTAAAGTTGTCAGGCAAACTTACAGCCTTCTGAATGATAAGCACACATAACAGAACAGCACATTACATATTCAGGCTGCAACTTGTATCTGAAACCATTATTACATTGAAATCTTAGAGAAGCTTCGCATAAGAAAACCTGCCAACACAACCCTCACTAAATGACAAGTGTCAGCCATGGCTCAGTGGTGACACTCTCGCTTTGTAGCCATTAGCTGGAATCAGAGATGTATCCAAAGTGAACAAAAGATTTCCCTCAGATTGGTTGATTGTCAATAAACATTGGACCTTAGGAAAATAGGAACAGGAGTAGGCCATTTAGCTCCTCAAGCCTGTTCCACCATTCAATGAGATCCTGGCTGATCTGCAATCTAATTCCATATACCCACGATTTGCCCCATACCACTTAATACCTTTGGTTGACAAAAATCTGTCAATCTCAGATTTAAAATAAACAACTGATTTGGCATCAATTGCTGTTTGTGGAAAAGAGGTCCAAACTCTACCACCCTTTGCATTCAGGAGTGTTTCCTAATTTCACTCCTGAAAGATCTGGCTCTAAGTTTTAGACTATGACCCCTAATCCTACACTACCCAACTAGCAGAAATAGTTTCTCTCTATCTACCCCATCTGTTCCCCTTAATATCATGTAAACGTTAATCAAATCACCCTTAAACTTCTAAATTCCAGTGAATACAACCCTAGTTTGTGGAATCTCTCCTCATAGCTTAACCCTTGGAGTCCAGGTATCATTCTGGTAAACCTGCACTGCGCTCCCTCCAAGGCCAGTATATCCTTCCTAAAGAGTGGTGCCCAGAACTGTTCACAGTACTCCAGGTGTGATCTAACCAGGGCTTTGTACAGCTGGGGCATGTCTTTTACTCCCTTGTATTCCAGCCCTCCAGATATAAAAGTCAGCATTCCACTTAGCCTTTTTGATTATTTTCTGTACCTGCTCATGACATTTTAATGATCGATGTGCCTGGACCCCCAAGTCTCTTTGGACCTCCACTGTTTCTAGCTTTTTATGATTAGAAAGCATCGTGCTCTGTCCTTTTTAGGTCCAAAGTTGATGAACTTGCATTTGCCTACTTTAAAATCCATTTGCTGCAGATTTGCCCCATTCACCTAATCTATCAATACTGAAAGCATTTTGCTACCACTTCATGTGATCATACTGGGCTGTCTCAAAACCTTCTGTCCCTTGAAACTTTGCTACCCAATAGCAAGAGGACAATCTGGGTTATTTGTCAAATGCATATGTTGGCAGCAAACAGCCTTGCCTGTCAACAGCGCAAGTTGATAATTTTCTCATTGTACTGCTGCCTGATGAGCTTTACAGCCATCTGTGCACACTCGGAAAATGGCCACAGATGTTCTAATCTACCTTGCCCAGTCCCTAAAATATGCCAAGCAATGTCGAATAATGAATGAAGAATTACTCTGTTGGCTATAGCCTACAAATTACTGTTTATATTATTATAGAAACACTAAAGTGTAGGTTATTCTTCTGTCTGCTATTACGATAAAAGGGTTAACCCACTGTATGTTAATATCACTATCATTTCTAAGCTTATATCTAGCAACATTGTAAATGTTATAAAAATACGTTCATGATGTGATTGTGGCTCCACATAGTAACTGGAGCAATTCATCCCCTCTCCCCCCCCACACCAACCCGACTGAGTTTATACCACATTATCTTTCTCACCACAGGCAACAGAACAAAATAAAGCCTGAGGCAAATATAATGAGAAAAATCGTGTCACAAATTTTACTCAGTGGGACCTCAAAGAACAAGTTGAAGAAATTGCACTGAGGCACCATCAGAAGGGTACAATTCTTGCTCAAAATAATTCAGCTTCGGGCAGTGATGGGTAATTCTGTGCTTAGAATTCTAGATGAGAATAATTAGTGTTCCATAGAGAGGTACAATCTGGTAGTTTCACAGATAGGAGAAGTGATGTGTGAGGCGCTGCCACTGATATTCTATCCACGACTTCAGACTGTTTCAGCATAGTAACAACAGCAAGATGAATGTGGAACAAAAGTCTAGGCAGTTCTTGTGGTGGTGCTTTGCTCCATGGACCTGTGCAGGAATTACATCTCAGACGCATCGCCACAACATTTATTAAATTTGATGTCAAGGTGGTTAGCCAAAATAGTAAAGCATTTTTCACCAAGTAATGCAAGCAGAGTGAAGTCCAAGTACAACAAGCAGCTATTTGCCATAGAATCATAGAACGTTTACAACAATGAAAGAGGCCACTTGGCCCATCATGTCTGCGCAACTGAAAATAAAAGAGCCACCCAGCCTAGTCCCACTTTCCAGCATTTGGTCCATAGCCCTGCAGGTTACGGCACTTCAGGTGCACATCCTGGCACCTTCTAAATGAGATGAGGTTTTCTGCCTCTACCACCCTTTCAGGCAGTGAGCTCCAGACCCCCACCAGCCCCTGGGTGAAAAAAATCTTTCCTCATCTCCCCTTTAATTCTTCCACCAATCATTTTAAATATATGTCCCCTAGTCACTGACCTCTCTCCTAAGGTGAATAGGCTCTTCACCTCCACTCTATCCAGGCCCCTCACAATTTTGTACATCTCAATCAGATCTCCCCTCAGCCTTCTCTGTTCCAAGGAGAACAACCCCAGCCTATCCAATTTTTCCTCATAGCTGCAATTTTCCAGTCCTGGCAACAACCTCGCAAATCGCCAGTGCAAATACATCCTTTCTGTAATAAGCTGACCAGAACAGCACACAGTACCGAAGTTGTGGCCTTTATATAGTTCCAGCATAACCTCCCTACTCTTATAGAGTCATACAGCATAGAAACAGGCCCTTCGGCCTTATATTCTATGCCTCGGCTAATAAAGGAAAGGATTCCATATGCCTTCTTAACCACCTTATCGACCTGTCCTGCTACCTTCAGCCACGCACAAATTATGTTATCTGTGGAATCTCCTTCAAAATGTGAAAACATTTGGCAAGATCAGAAAAAATTGTGACATAACAATATGTTAAAAAGCTTTGGCTCACCAAAGAGGCTGTGATTGAAGCTAATCAATAAAGACCTATGGGGGCACTCAGTCATTCCAATCCACTAGCAGTGGCACTGAAGGTACCACAATCGTCAGTTTTTATCCACATGAACCTTCTGAGCACCTACAAGAAATATCAGAGGGCTCAAGCCACACTATTTGTTTGGCTTTTGTACAGTAGATGCATTGGAACCTAAATCTATCAGCATCCCAAACCACATGTGATTCCAGCAACACACAGTGTCAGCACTCATAATGGAGAGGCCCAAAGACCATCCAAAATTCATACTTGGGCCTCATCATTATAATTCAAGTGAGCTGTGGGTGCCAAACAGCTTTCTTGTCAATGTCTAGCCAAGGCCACAGGTAAATCAATCTAGAAGGGCAAGAGGAGAGGGTATGATGGGGGGAGAGAGGGCCTGGCAGACTGTTTATGGCCTGCAACGGTCTTTTGCATCTGCAAAGTTTCAGAATCTCTTCATTATAGTCACCCACAGTCAATCTCCAAGTCAGTTGAATTTTCTTTTTTTATTCATTTCATGGGATGTGGATGTCGCTGGCTAGGCCAGTATTTGTTGCTCATCCCTATTTGGCCTTGAGAAGGTGGTGGTGAGCTGCCTTCTTGAACCGCTGCAGTTCATCTGATGAATTCATCTCAGAGGTTAAGCTCCATAGCAGCAGGGTAGGAGCATTCAGAATATAAATTTAGCATCAAGTCTTAGTAACTAATTTCAGCCTTAGTCAGTTGCCTCTGAGTCAGAATGGTGTGGGTTCAGTCCCTACATCACAGCTTTAACATTGATCTAGACTGATTCAGCCTTATCAGAAGTGTTGTCTTTTGGATGAGGTATTAAACTGTGGCCCCACCAGGCCAAAGCAAGGGATGCCATGGCATTTTTCAAAGTAGTGCTGAGAGTTCTTTCGTGTTATCTCTCAATATTCTGCTCCCAACTGATTAAATGGCCATTTATCTCATTTATTTTTTGTGGGGCCTAGCTGTGCACAAATTGGCTGCTGCATTTACCTACACAGCAACAGAACTGCACTTCAACAGTAATTCATTGGATATGAAGCATTTTGGAACATCCTAATGATAAATGCAAGTTCCTACAGTATTAATATTTTATTTAATCTTTCCTTAATTTATCACGGTATTGTTTAACTGTTATAGGCCATTATAGGAATTGCAGGATTTGGCATCTTCATTATGTTCCTCTCAACTGATTCCTTTCCGCAAAGAACCAGAATCTCTTTGTGAAAAATAGCCCTCGGAGTATGAAAACATAGACTATAGCCTTTGTTACCTCTGTTTTGTACTTTCATTGACTCTTTGATACTTAGCAACAGGAGGAACTTTAACCAAATATTTTCAAGCACTCCCAGTCTAGACTGTGCCTAAAAACTAGCAGTTCTCATTAAAATACATTATAAGTTTATCTATTCCTGGCCAAATACTGCCTGTTCCTAAGAGTCCCGTTAGCAGATTTTCAGCAATTTTCAGAAATCCAGTTTCAATTTTTTTTCCTTCTGGGGCATTTCCTAAAAAATCCTCTTCAAATGAAACTAATAATTAAAAAGGATTGGTGGAACATGCAGTTCTGTAGATTGATTAAAATGCATTTGCTAAAAATAACCAGAATGAGTTTTTAACCTTTCCGGTATATTGACTCGATGCATTCAAAAGGACATTTTTATTAAAAACAACTACATCCACATAGATTAGCAATGTCCAGTTTGAAAATGACATTGAGATTCACATTATGTTATAATGAAGCTTTTGAAATGTGCAGTTTCTGCCTAACAACCTCTGCAGACCAGGTTGTGCGTTAATGAATGTTATCAATCACAGAAATCCACTGCTGGAACAATATTCAGTCCATTGCATTCTCCTTGTAGGTTAGAATCTGTAAAATTAAAACATCAACCTGACACAAAAATCTAACTTTATTTTTAATTCTTTTGCCTGAGGAGATTCTCACAGAATGAAAGCTATGCTCCTGGATATTTAATCAATGCAAAACTATTGATGTGGGATCCCAAGTGCAATGATGAGATGCAATCCATTGCCACTCCAACATCCTGTTTAGCAGAGTTTCAGAACCTCGGCTGTCAACTGTGATTCTTCATGGCCTAGATTTTGGTCAGAGTATCAAGGGGAGCTGCAGGTTCAAGAATTCCATACAGGCTGGGAGGAAGTATTTAACCCCTGGACACTTATCATATAGTATCTACCAACTAATCACAGAGCACAATTGGCAGAGGGCAAGGAATAGATTTGTCAGTCTTTCTAAGGTATGTTCACTGTGCAGGCTAACCTGAAAGAGGGGAACGGAGAGAATGGTTGCAGCCTCTGTGGGGCTGTCATAGCATAATGAGATGCTGCTGCTTCATGGCAACAGTGGCAAGGGCAGCTCATAGATTTGATTCTCTTTGGAATTCCATTTTGGGTTTTAGATAACAACTTTTACTTATACCACACCTTGCATTTAACATTCGAAAGATGAACCATAGCACTTTACAGATCAGATGAATGAAATTGGACACTGAGTGGGAAGGAAGGGATTAGATAAAGCTCATTTAGCAGGAGTAACTATGACTGTCTTAAGGGCTGGTGGTTGGTGTTATTCCTAGCTAGATAGTTTAATTATGGACAAGCAATGTGAAGACTTGTAATAGGCACTTCGATTCATGAAGTGCTGCTAAAGAGATTAATGTCTTGTCATATATTTGGTGATGAGCTTGAATAGCTGAACCATTGAATTCCCACAGTCCCATTATCCTAGCAATACCACTGCCACAGACAAGAGGTAAGTCTGGTTACAGTAGCTGTGATGATCTTGTTTGTTCTAAATCCCAGTGAGTCGTGCATCCACATGATCCTGCTGAGCAACAACACTGGTGAAATAAAAATAAGAAATGCTGGAAATACTCAGCAGGTCCGGCAGTATCTATGGAGAGAGAAGCAGAGTTAACGTTTCAGGTCAGTGACCTGGCCATTTGGTGCTCTGATGACGTATGTTCCTGCCAAGAATAGCTTGGGTTTGAACAACCCATCAGTCAAATCCTCCCTTTCTACTAGGTTTTTGGTGGACCCAATAAACTATCTGGACAGACCCAGAAGTAACTAGAGGGACTCTAGGATCTGGCACTGGAGTGGAAGTTACTATAACTATGGCCAGCTTGCACTGTCTACATCAACGCGAGTCACTACCCAGATGGTTGGGTCTTGATTTACAACATCATCGGGTGTTATGGTAGGCAACTATTCAGGGAATGTTCAGAAGGGTGATCTGCGGAGATCAAACCCAACCACGAAGGCAGTAAAAATAACGAAAACATTTCTGAGTGGTTTTATTCCTGTACGGCATCGAACCGGATGACAGGGAAGGCCTCAAGTATACTGGGGGACAAGTGACCTCAACCCAAGACAAGCAGTTAAGAGGTGTTGATATATTAACATCTATCAAGTGCCCAGCAGTCGACTGAAGATGGTTATCCAAGATCAGAAGACAGCAGATCCATTCTGAATCCCGTGGGACTGTGTAGACGTTTTCTGACCGGTGGTGACAAAATGGGACCATAGAGACAATACCTCCTTTTTATTAGTCCAATAATGTAGAGCCACAGGTGGTGAGAAAAGAGATAAACTGATACATACCAGAGCCCCAGCGACTGGGCATGGTCACCATGTATTAACATGGAGTGCAGTTCTTGTTTGTTGTTCTGACTCATTACTGTTGTATGGTTTACTAATAAACAATGCTTCAGATGATGTCTCTAAGGGTAGGTCTCTGGACCGCTAAGCGATGAACCTGAACTCAGTTGCGTTTCTCTGGTGTGGGATTCCATGCTTGGTTGACACTAAAGGTACAGTTGTATCACGAAAACAAGATGTACCTGATCCTCCCGAACATCGAGCATCTGCTGGCTTCCCTCGGTCATGATCACTCCTGGGTAGTATTTATACCATTGTCAGGCCATGTGAAAATTCAGAAAAGGTACTTGGTCAATTATTGCAAAATATAGATACAGTTAAGGGATTGCTCGGTAAGCACATAAGAGATGAAGAAATAAAAGGTTATGCTGAAGAGGGGTGGAAGGAGGCTCGTGTGGAGCATAAACACCATCATGCCAGTTAAGCCAAGTGGCCTGTTGTTGTGCTCTACATTCTTTGGAATTCTATGTAGTTATGAGCAGTGATGTGTGTCTTCCTGTGAGCCACACAGCATGTGCAAACTTAACCTCACTCTCTAGGTGCTTAGGACCATGTAATGCGCAACTTGATTACTATCTTTCTGGTTTGCCCAAGCTGGCAAAGAGCCCATGTGACTTGTACGCCTTCTGTGCGGCAGGGTGGCAAGAAACTGGGGAATGGCTTGCAGTTTTACTGAGTTAGTTCTTTGAGACAACAGGACAAAACTACCCCACATTCTACTTCAGAGCACTTGATTATGCTACACCCAATCTTCACTTAGCATTGCATTTGTTTTACAAAGTAAAAAAATTACAAACATGCAACTCCTCACTCAAACCTTCACCCAGTTTCCGTAAGTGTCTCCTTATATATACTCAAGTAAGATCCTAATTAACACCTTCCACCTGCATATGATTAAACACAATGAACAATGAATGTGTGGTTCAATTTAGCACATTGCTGTATATTTCTTAGAGGTTAAGGTGCACTTTTGAAACTGAATTTCAAGCTGATAGCAACAAGCCAATGATTATAAACTTTCAAAACTGAGATTGAAAGATTTTTTTATTAGGTAAGGGTGTTAAACATTATGGAACCAAGTTGGGTAGTTGGAGTTAAGATACAGAACAGCCATGATCTAAACTGAATGGCGGAATAGGCTTGAGGGGTTGAATGGCCTACTCCTGTTCCTACATTCTCATGATATGTTATATTCCCTTTTTCAAGCATTTTAATACAAATTATAATCCTTTTTTAACCTCTGGCTCCCAAAATATGATATTCCAGGATGTTGGTATTATAAATTCTTCAGCTTTTCACTGCACCGTTCATAGCAAGTCTCTACTCTTTATTTAAATTCACTGAAAGTCAGTGGCGACATTCAAAGATGACTTTATTAATATTGTTCCAGCTCGAGCTTATAAAACTGAAACAAAGCTGTCAATGGTCTCAGGATGGGAACTCTTGTGTATTCTCAACAGTCATTTGAAAAACGCAATGGTATTATAAGTGAAAAACAAAAGGAGATTAAAATTTTGGTTTATTTAGAAAATATTGAAGAAGCAGTTGAAATAATGGCCTTTGCATATATTTACTCTCTAATTCTACCACCTACTATTCTACATTATGCATCTGCATGTAATTGCTTTCATGTTATATATTCTACAAATTGACTACTATTATGTTGAAAGCTGGAAAGAAAATTAATTGAGTATGGTGACCTTATAGGCACCATAATATTTATGCCAGATGAATATAAAATGATTCAGACTTTAAAAAAAACTCTTATTGCCTGTGTTTGAAGAGAGCGTATTGTTAGACACACTTTATCCACCATTCTATAAAAAGAAATATAGAAACATAGAAAATGTATGGCACAGAAGGAGGCCAAAATGAGCCATCCAGGCTAATCCCACTTTCCTACTATTGCTCCGTAGTTTGTAGGTTACAGCACGTCAAGTGCATATTCAAGTATTTATTAAATGTGATTAAGGTTTATGTCTCTACCACTCTTTCAGGCAGTGAGTTCCAGACCCCCATAACCCTCTGGGTGCAAAAATCACTCCTCAACTCCCCTCTAATCCTTCTACCAATTACTTTAAATCTATGTCCCCTGCTTAATGACCCCGCTGCTAAAGGGGTCTATCATAATTTTATACACCTCAACTAAATCTTCCCTCAGCCTTCTCTGTTCCAAAGAAAACCACAGCCTATCCAATCTTTACTCATAGTTAAAATTCTCCCTTCCTGGCAACATCCTCACAAATACCTTCTGTACTCTCTCTAGTGAGATCACATCCTTCCTGTAATGTGGTGACCAGAACTCTATAAGAGTAGAAGGATCCAATTTGTACCCGAAAACAAGATTATATTGCAAACACTCATCAAGTTGCTGGCTTGTGGCATAAAATAAATTCACAGCTTTTCTGAGCTCTTTCCTTGCCTGAAGATATTCAATTTAAAATCCTTCAGAAGCCATATGTCATCTCAAATCGTTAAGCCATAAAAGTCCCCTCAAAAATATCTTCCAAATGCTGAAAGAGTGTAAACCCTTCACATCTTTTGGTATTATTCGAAGCTCAGTAAATTCTGTTCTGTACTGATTAAGGGAATTTATAGCAAGGCCTGATGTACCATTATAAATTGATTGAGCACATTGTCTGCTGGAGTTATTTCTCAAGGTGTCTGATTAAACAAAGCGGGACTTAAATTGGTAAATTATTTATTCGTGGCTGCCTGCCACTGCATCTGGGCAAAGTGGAAGATCAATTATACCCCCTCAGTGAATCAGTATGGCAAGAAACACCAGGCCATTGCACAGTTACGTTGCATTGTACATCCACCTAAATTGACAGCTAAGAAACTATTCCTAACATTTATGAGCACTGACAAGTTCAGTCAGCAACCTTGGTTCATTTAACCTCTGGGACCATTGTAACATATCATGAAATTTCTAGAGGATGGACGATTGCAGTAATAAGTATGATCAAAGAGAGGCAATGCAATAATCTTTCCAACATCCTTGTACGTGGTGATAAAGCGCAGCCCAATTAATTGGATAACAATTAAGTGAATGAAACCTCAGTGCGCAGATCCTTTACTTATACTCACAATATTATCCAGATTATATAATTTAGTTTGGTATATAAGTGAATTAAAAAGAGTTTAGCTGCTTCCCAGCTCAACGAGCAATTAACAATTGACAAGCAGGTACTTCAATAACATCTGATGTATCATTAGTGCTAATTAACTCCAACTCATATGTAGTGTTGTAGTGTTTTGAAATTGCAATTTCATTGTGCATTGTGTACATTTAGGGCTGCTGTAGAACACACATGCTAGGAAAGGGAAAGGGAAAGTGAAAGTAAAACAGAATAAAGAAGACTCCATTATGTTCAACAGCTTACTGGGTGGTTTTATTTTAATTAAAAAAAGTCAACAGATGAAACTCTCCGCTGAACAAAGGCGGTGGAGGGGTGCCACCACCACCCGGTAATCGGGACCTGGAACAAGCAGAGATCAGCAGCCGCCAGCCTCTCAATCCGGTGCCGGGGAGGAGGGTGGGTGGGGGGGAAAGGAGGTGGGGGGGAGGGGATGGCCAACGGTTGTAATCTATCTGGGAAAACACGAAGCTGGGAATTAACGGCTCTCCATCTCTTCCCCCTCCCCCCACACACAAAAAAAAAAGCAACCGAAAGGAGGAGGTTAGACCTCGAAACAAGATGAAGACTCGTGTCACTGGTTGTAAGAACTGCGAACTCCGTAGCCGCTTCCCCAGCCTCGGGAGTAGCCATCACTCCGGTAATAACCGTCGCCCCTCGATTCGTACTGCCGAGAGCTGTAACCGCCACCGCCTCGTCCACGTCTGTAGCCGCCTCCTCAGCCTCCTCCGTAGCCACCGACCGATTTTTTCTCGGCCTGGTCCACACGGATCTGCCGCCCTCGCACCTCGGAGATCTGCCCATACTTGGAAAATACCTCTTCCGGGGACTGCTCGTCTGTGTCGAAGTTCAGGCCGCCAACGAATAACTTTCCTTCTTCAGACATGTTAGCGAAGTTGGCGGTGATCTGCTCTGGTCTGCTGTCCGCACAAGACTATACTTCAAAAATACTTCATTGGCTATAAAGTGCTTTGGGACGTCCTGAGGTCATGAAAAGCACTATATAGGAAAATAGGAAATAGGAGCGGGAGTAGGCCAAACAGCCCCTCAAGCCTGCTCCGCCATTCAACTAGATCATGGCTGATCTCAACACCATTTTCTCGTATTATCCCATATCCCTTGATATCTTTAATATCTAGAAATCTATCGATCTCTATCTTGAACATGTTCAATAACGGAGCCTTTGGGGTAGAAAATTCCTAAGATTCACCACCCTCTGAGTGAGAAAATTCCTCCTCCTCAGTCCTTAATGGCCTACTTCTTATTCTGAGAATGTGTCCTCTGGTTCTAGACTCCCCCAGCCAGGGGAAACATCCTTCCTGTCTTCATATTCATACATTTATATATTATATTCTATATTCATACGAATGCCAGTCTGATCTTGCCTGTACCAAACAGGAAAGTTGACCTAGATTATGAGCTCAAATCCTTCTATGCACTCACAACCTTCTGATCTACAGGCAAGAGGGATCTACCAATTAAACCAAGCTGACACATGTCTAAATTATACAATACATTGTAAATAAAAGATTTGGATTTTCGTCTTTTCTCATACTGACCTAAATTCTAAACCATATGGTTTATATCCTCTGAATTTTTGTAATAAGTGGAAAGAAAGTCTTGCATTTATCTAGTGCCTGTCACAGCTCCAAAACATGCCAATGTGTTTTACAGCCAATGAAGTACTTTTGAAGTCACTGCTGTAATGTAGGAAACATGGCAGCCAATTTACACACAGTAAGCTCCCACAAACAGCAATGTGATAATGACCAGATAAATATCAGCCAGGACATGGGGAGAACAAACCTGCTCTTCTTCAAAATAGGATCTTTCACATTAAGGGCCTGCTCGGGTATGCAATTGAAACCCGACCAGGGCCCAACCCAACCACATCAAACCCGAACCTGACCCGAGCCCGACTCCTTTGATTTTTTCACACCCCCGACCCGACCAGACCCGACCCGACCCGACTACCGGAATGAAGTTAATTATATCAAAGAGGCTGTGCTCTACCTCGCCCAAATGTTGTGATCCTCCATTCCAGCAGCAGGCTATTCCTGCAGAATCGTGCAGATGGAGGCAGACTAGTGCAGAGTCCGGATGCACGTTTCCCACCTTGACGGCCCAGCTGTTCAAAGTTTGAAGCTTACTTCCCTTTCCCTCCCTGAGCAAAAGGCAGCACTGTGTCCGACCCAACCCGACCCGAGCCCGAATGTCAGACCCAGAAGAGAGACCTGACCCGACCCGACCCGACCCGGACCTGACACACGTCGTCGGGTCTGGTCAGGCTCGTGTCGGGTAGCCATGCCCTATTTCACATCCAACCGAGGCAAGAAAGAGGTTTTATGTCTCACTTGAACTGTATCCAGTTTCCTGAATATCATTCAAAACAAGACAAGACACATAAGAAAAACTTTTGTCCATTTACAAAAACACTAAAATATCTTTTATCCCTGGAGGATCATTGCAGGCAGGTCTAAGAGGTGCACCGTGTAATGAGAAAAAGGTCTTGGCTTCTAAACAGTAATAATCATTGAAAAAAGTAATATGAGAAAATGCTGTTTACAATGAGTCACTGTTCACACTGTTCCAAACATTTATCTGCTCACAATACGGCGCACTAGTTTTTCATTATATCTTGTTAAAAGTAATTTTTATTAGCTTGAAGAAGGAAACGGTATTTTAGGTTTCATATTAAGAATTACTAAGTGACATTCAAAGCACAGAAATCCTTTCAACTTCATTTTTGTCACTTTTTTCCATTTCTCCAATTATCTCCGCAATTTTCTCTCTTCCTTTCTTGAAATTACTTTTCTTTCTGATTCCCAAGAGCACTCAAGCAAAACCAATACACTATGGAATGAGAAATGTCACAGGCTGTCTTGGAGGATAATCTTGGGTAGGACTTCCACAAAGATAAATAAACAGTGTAATTTTCCAAGCTTACAAAGGTAATGGATGGAAACTCATGAATATCGATCCATCCCCAGACCTCCACAATTTATTCCTGACTGATTGCTGTCCACAGACCATCTTCCACCATCACCAGCAGCACTGGAACCATGGAGAAAGTATATCATTGATTACATTAGATATTTGTCTTCTTGCAATCTTTAATATGAGTCAGTCCATTAAAATTCTTCTGAGTTTCAATTAAAAGCTTCATAAAAATGGGCAAGGAAGATGGGTTGATCGTAAATGTGAAGAAATTCAGTGTTAGGTTCTGAGTCCCGTTGTGAATGACTTTGATGCTAAATGACCTTAAAACTTCTATTACGTAGGATATAAGGCACAGAAACAGGCCATTCGACCCAACCAGTTCATGTCTGCATTTGTGCTGCACTCCACCCTCCTCCCATCTTTCATCATTTCAATCTATCTTCGTAACACTTTATTCCCTTCTCCCTCATATGCTTGTCTAGCTTCCCTTTAAATGCATCTATACTATTTGCTTCAACCACTCCCTGTGACAGTGAGTTCCACATTCTCACCACATTTTGGGGAAAGAAATTACATCTGAATTCTCTATTGGATTTCTTGGTGTGTATCTTATATTGATGGCCTCGAGTAATACTCTTCCCCTCTTATCCTATTGGAGGATTAGTTCGACAGAAGATAACAATTATAATAAAAGCAAAAAACTGCGGATGCTGGAAGATGACAATGTTGCTGTGTTAAATAATTCAATGAAAATCACACCACCAAAGCTGCAATTAATGAACTGTGACAACTGAAAAATAGGGGTGAATTTTATCTTGCAGGGTTGTGTGGCTTTAGAAGTGAGGTGTGGGTGGGAGTGATGGGGTCAAAAGTGGGGAAATTGACAGCCGACTCCGATCCACCGGCTTCTGCGTTTAACTGCAGCGTGTTAGCTTGCATGTGCGCAACCCCCTCGGATGAGGTGAGTTGTCAATTTTAATATATTAATTGCTCAATTAGGCTTTTGGAATTTAATTGTGGGTGCACAGGTTTCCCGGGATTGAAGACGTGACAGGGGAAGATGCCAATAAATACTGAAACCTCACAGCTGATATCGTGCCCCTGGTTGTGTGAAAGATTTTGTTCAGAGTCCTCGGGCTGAGAGGTCTATAGGTCTGAACTCCACTTTGGAGTTGTGATCTATCAGATCAGCAAGGGTGCCGCTTGTGCTGTTTTATTTTGGAGCTTAAATAAAGACCAAGATGACCAGCAGCAACAGCAGCACCAGCAGGAGCAGCAACATCCTGCTCCTCACAGACCTGTCACTCCATAGGAGAGAGATGATGAGCAGAGAGGTGCAGTTCGTAGGAGACCATAGCGACACATGGGGTCTACAGGCAGAGGATAAGCTTCATCATTCAGCTCACAATTTTATATCACTTTGATTTGTTTTGGATGTGCCAGAACCATCATGCTGAGGTATCAGGAGTAGCTTTATTCCTGTGAAATTTGTCTTAAATGTTCAATACCTAATTTTAAGTGAAATTAAAGCCTTTTATGTGAATAGGACGGGCTGGATTTTGTGGAGGAGGTGGAGCTTCTGGCACCAGGCCGAAAAGGCGGGGGAAACCCCATCTCGGCCTTTTCACATCCCCCTGGCACGATCCTCCGCTGTTCCGGAGGAGAAGTTTCCAGTGCCAGAATCTCCGTCACTTTAAAGTCGGGGATCCTGCCTCCAAGAGCTGCTGGCCAATCACAGGGCTGGCAGCTCAGCAATACGGGCAGCGCCACCGGGAGCGGTCGTAAAGTCCAGGGGGAGCGGGGGTCCTGGGAGGTGCACTGCTTCCTGGCTGGAACCCTCCGTGAGCCACAGATAGCCTACAGTGGAGGACCCCCATGTCCGCAAGGAGGGTGCCTCATTTTGCAAGGTGCACTCCCAGCGTTGCGGAGGCACCAACACCAGGCACGCTGGTTAAATCTCAGCGGAGAGGGGAAGAGGCCTTTAGCTGGCCATTATTAGCCACTTAAGGGCCTCATTCAATTGGCCTTCTGGGTGGGAAGGCCATCATCGGCCTAACCTGCCCCCAGGAAAATGGCTTGGCAACGGGGCAGTGATGGGACACCCACCTCCCTGCCGGGACCCCCACCTCCCTGCCGCACCTCCCCCCCCCCCCCCCCACCACCACCCGTCCTGATTCTATGGGATCCCGCCTCCAACCGCATCTCAGGGGGACCCTTAGAATCCAGCCTGATGTTTCATTTTTATTTTTAGACTGACTTCTTGTCAGTTTTATACTCCTTTCAAATATCTAGGCTAAGGAGTTAGAGTACAAATACTTACCACATATCAACATAACTCTCGAATTAATCTGGACTATTCTAGAAGAATAACGATTACTGCGGAACATGGCAGAGAGCAAAGAATGTTATAGGAAAGGAAGGTAAAGATAAAGAGGAAACGGAGCAGCTGATGAATGGAGTAACATGGTGAGAATAGAGTTCCATCGCCAAGAAGAGGGAGAGCTGACCATAACCAAAGATATCCTGTTACAGGGGTGAGGGGCATAGACAGGAGAGGCTGAATTTCCCCACCTTAGGTTTTTTCTGGATGGTGGGACCATTTTCATGTTGTAAACCTGATCGGCACAGCATCGGGACTACCCGGTAGAATATTCTGGGATAAAAACAAGAAATGTTGGAACCACTCAGCAGGTCTGGCAGCATCTGTGGAAAGAGAAGCAGAGTTAACGTTTCGGGTCAGTGACATGTTTCAACACACCATTAACATATTGTTTGCCTTTGCTCCGTGACCTTTTGGTCAGCTATGCGGCCTGGTCCAATCTAGACCTCCTTTGTTACCTCTTGCCCCACCCCCACCTCACTTGCTTATAACCTGTGACTTTTCTAATATTTGTCAGTTCCGATGAAGGGTCACTGACCCGAAACGTTAATTCTGCTTCTCTTTCCACAGATGCTGCCAGACCTGCTGGGTGGTTCCAGCATTTCTTGTTTTTATTTCAGATTTCCAGCATCTGCAGTATTTTGCTTTAAGAATATTCTGGGAGGCGTCCAATTAAGAACCCGCCTCCGGGATCACCGTCCAATTAGATGGCGGGTGGGCTGAGGAGGCGGGAGGGTAAATCAGCGCGCGCGATTGCAATGGCGGCCAGCAGCCTTCACTGTGTCTGCAGAGGTAAATAGGATGAAATGGAGGCGCGAAACGGCAGCCACTTCTTCACCACAAGCACTATCCGTGACATCAGTCTTCAGGAGATAGTCATACAATTGCAAACCTCTGCTTGCCGATGGCCTCGGGCTTGCTGAGTTGTATTTTTAACATGCAGATTGCATGTTATTTTCATGGCGCTCCGACCTCCCACTGTGCACTTGCCTTCTGTGAGTTGACGAGCTGCAGACACTGCAGGGGGCCCCGTGCATCGCTGGGAAAATTCCACTGCCCTTGGAAAATGTTGGCTAAATGCTTCATTAACAACCTCTCATCGCCTTCCTATTGCTGCTGGGCAGCTTGCTGTCAGCGCACAGAAGCTCCCTCCGGGAAAGGTGGGAGGAGGTGGGAATAGGTTGGCATCCTTATTCAACATTATTTTAATTTTCCTCACCCCCAACCTCATCCCTAGCCGCCCCCCCCAACTCCCCTCCAACAACCTGGTAAAATACCACCAGAGTTTTCCAGCTTGGTTTTTCCCTTATTGCCCTGGGTTTTCCTTTTTCATTTTTTTTGCCTCTCCCATGAAATTATGTGGCTGGGTGGAGGAGCGGCAATGGTGGGGGAAAGTGAGGGGAGGTAAAGGGTGGATGTGGGGGTGGAGGTGTTTAGCTATGATGCTCCAGCCATCGTGGTGTGTGTCAGGCTTAATGGACCAGCTGGTCCTTTCTTGTCCAACAACTTGATAACCTCATAGAACACGAGAAAAGCCAATGGAAAGGTTATAACAAAAGGATATGACTTCCTCCAAAAGGCAACAAAGAGAGATTGTTGTATTTTTGTATTTTCAAATATTTAACCAAAAATGTTGAATAATTTTTTATTAAGACATTAGTAAAATGTTAATTCATCTCAACTGAGGCTGAGTCACAAAATATACAAATTTTGAGAAGCAGATTAGAATTTAGCATACACAGAATTAAAACCAGTCGAAGCATCTATCCAGGATCATATTACTTGTCTTTAACATTACTTTGTAATAATAATTTGTTAACACATCACAGAGAGGAAACTGGGTGTAATGTGTTGCTATGGCTTCATTCGTATAAGTTCATGCCTAGAATGTCAGTTGATTGGTAGCGCGGGGAAAATCTTCAGGTGCACAGAGCTGAGGGAGGTTTGTAAGTCAAATGTTTCACTTGCTTCCCAGTTAAGAAATGACACAAAGCGACAGGGATGTTGAAGAAGTTAAACAAAGAGAAAGACTGCTTTCCCTAACTGCAGTACCAACTGGTTTCAGGGAGAACACAAAGCAGAAAAAAAATGGATTTGATGACTCTTTTCTCATCATATTACCCTATTCATATGCTGCTATTTATCTTTATATAGGTAGTGTGGTATATATTGTTACTTTCCACGTAAAATAAATCAGCTTGTTGATTTATAATTGGTCTCATCTCATTATAGTTTCATGGATTCAATTTTCAGAAGATAGGAGAAACATAGGTGGAGGAACGTGCAAGGTTATAGTAACTTGTGTTTTCTTTTCCTGATGTTTACTAAGATTTTGGACATCAAGGCACTAACCATGCATCAGGGGTCAGCTGACACTTAAATAGTGGGTTCCTTTATTGAGGGTAGTAGCATGGCATTACATTGCAAAGGAACATCTGTACATGCCAGGTCTGTTTGGTGATCAGCAGCAGACTGAGGATGAAATTCAATTGCATGGTATGTTACGTGATTTCCTCTCGAGCAAAGTGTACTTAAAATGTAACCACATCCACTTTAAGGTGTACTACAATATCCCCCTTTCTTAGAACTAAAAAGGTCCCCTTATCATTAAACATAACTATTTACAATGAAAGAAAATATGTCATTATACCACTGTGAGTTGTCCACCACCGAATGTTGCAGACTGGCACATTCCAAGGTCCAGGACTACGTGCTGAGGGACACACTAAAGCTTGGGGCAGCCGCAGCAAAGGCTCAATGGGGAAAGACCACAGTGTAAGGTTCCCCCACCAAGCTGGACTGAGGGGCTGGATCAATGGGAAACCCCTCGAACTGTATCGTTAATATTCTCAATTGCTGTAAATGTAAAACTGTAATTGACATGACAATTGTGAAACGGAAGGGTTGGGAAGAAACTCATGACAGTATTGAAGGAAACTGATCTCCCTTGCAATGTTTGTATTTTTTGGTGCTGTTTGGAAACTGTTTGGCAATGTAATTGTTACAGATTTTTATGAATAAAGTATATTTTGGAAATAAAAAAAAAGTCATTATACCACTGTGTATTTATGACACTGTGGAAGGTCCTCCCGCCATAGTAAACTGAAGGGCTGGTTCCATGGGAAACCCCTCGGGCTGTATACACCAAATATGGGTTTTCTGTAAAATGTACATGGCATGGAAAATGGAATGGAAGGGTTGTGAGGCAACTCACTCTTGTATTGAAGAAAACTGATTTCCTTTTCACTTTTTGGAATGTCAACTTTGCGCTGTTTTGAACTGTTTTGTAATGTATTTTTTACAGATTTTTATGAATAAAGTATATTTTTGGGAAAAAAAGTATACATTACTGAACGATGCGCCAGAAAACTCATGGGGTTATGAAGTCTCTAAATATTTGTGGTAGTCAGCTCACACGCCCCAACTTAGTAACTGTAATGTTGGCTTGCGGTTATTGGATCTACTCACAGTGATCTGTGGGAGTAATATGGGAGGATGTTGCACAGAATGTGATCTTGGACCTTGTCCTAGATGCACTGGAGTTACCTGAATATTGAGAATGGGGCACTTCTCTGATTTGCCTTCTGTTTCTTCTCACAGTTGCTCCACTGTGTGTACTGAACTCATATGACCATGGCTCGGGACAGATCAGTGCTACTTCAGCTGGCTGCCACATACATTCTGTGGGGTGCTGAACTCTTACTTGCTGTCCTATCCTCAGATCTGGCAATTCTTTACCTGCTTTCCTGTCATGCACATCTTCCATCCTCCCATTTTTCCAAAAATGCCTCTCTCACTTCTGGAAGGGTTGAGTGATGGAAGTGAGGTAGGTTTGTACATATTGGCCTGCCAAATGATAGTACCACCAGTGAGGATATTGTTGTGTTCAGAGGAGTGCCTCTGAGGTGAAGCATAGTAATGGTTTTCCTACACTTCTGAATTAGAGATTTCACCATATGAGCCTTTCGCTCAACCATGCAGTTGGATCTCAGATAGTGCGGAGATGACATAGTGTGGTCAATGCCCCACCTTTCACACATGTCCCTCAATGACTTCCCCATGAACCGAGGTCCATTGTCCGATATGACTCCCTAGGTGCTCCAAAGAGGCTGACAATGGCACTGAGTGTTTTGACGACCTTTGTGCTTGACATATTGTGCAATTGATGGATGATAGGATACGTTGAGAAGTAGTGAGTGACAACTAAGAAATATTGGCCAGGACAATGGGGATAATTCTCCTGCTCTTCTTCAAAATAGTACCATTGGGTCTTTTACATCCACCCAAGCAGGAAAATGGGGCCTTGGATTAACATCTCATCTGAAAGATGGCACTTCTGACAGTCCAGCACTCCCTCAATACTGCACTGGAGTGTCAGCCTTCATTTTATAAATGCTGACCCTTGCCAACAACACTTGCATCCCATGACCGAATTTTAAAAATAATGTACTCGTATGCTACTGCAAACACAAGCTCTTCATTACATCAGTTGCCATAGAACTTTACAATCTTGATCAGAGAGAGCTGCCTCTATTGCCCTGAATTTGGTTTATGCATTTGGAGACAGAATCTGATGTACTTTTTTGGAACTCATTGGAAAATCCATACAGATTCAGGATATGAGTCTTAGATATTTGAAATGAGGAATATTGTTCTATTATCAATTCTCTTTGTCCTTCATCATATTGAAATTATTCTGTTTTTTTCATTAACATTTAGGGTTTTGTTAAAAGAGCAATGCCATATAATTTCATCAGACAAAATCTTAAATGAAAGCCTTATTTATACAGTGAACGGAGAGATGAACCTAAGTCATTAATGTGATAGTAGATTTGAGCAATGGATGGGGATAGACCAGTTTATGGACCGCTAAACATTCATAATTATCTGTTTATTGATGGGTTGGGGATTTCTTACCAGTCCACAAATAATAATAAAGGCAGAAACCTGTTTATTTAACAAAAATACTTTTGGGTCAATGAACAAATATATTCAACCTACATCCATCCCAACCTGAACTTTTTCACTTAATCCAACTAGGGACAGAGTTCCAACTGGGTGAGCAATTTACCCAAAATCAGCCAAACCAGCCCAAAAGCTCAAGGAAATTCAAGCGCAAATTACGGCCAGTGCAGTTCAAAACGATCATGGCTGATCTTAGACTTCAACTCTACTTTCCCGCCCACTCCCCAAATCCCTTGATTCCCTGAGTGACCAAAACTCTGTCTATCCCAGCCTTAAATGTATTCAATGATGGAGCATCCACAACCCTCTGGGATAGAGAATGCCAAAGGATCACATTTTTTGAGTGAGGTAATTTCTCCTCATCTCAGTCCTAAATGATCAGCCTCTTATCCTGAGACTGTGCGTCTGTGTTTTAGATTCCCTAACCAGCAGAAACAATCTCTCAGTGTCTACCCGATCCAGCCCCTTTAAAATCTTATATGTTTCAATGAGATCGCCTCTCAGCCTCTCATCATAGGACGAGCCCATCATCCCAGGGACCAATTTAGTGAAACTTGCTCCAATGCAAGTATATCCTTTCGTAAATGTGGAGACCAAAACTGCACTGGACGAATTAGGAAGGAGGCATTGCTGGATCTGGTGTTGGAGAATGAGGTGGACCAAGTGTCTGCGAGGGAACACTTAGGGAAGCGTGATCATTGCATCGTAAGATTTAGATTTGTAATGGAGAAGAGCAAGGAACAATCTAAAATAGAATGTCTACATTGGAAGAGAACTAACTTCAATTGGATGAGAAAGGATCTACCCAGGGTAAAATGGAACTAAAGATTGACAGGGATAACTAACTGAGCAATGGGTGATCTTTAAGGAGGAGATGTTTCAGGTACAGGCTAGGTATATTCCAACAAGGGCAAAAGGTAAGGGAACCAAAGCCAGGGCTCCTTGGATGATGAGGGAGATAGAGATTATGATGAAACAAAAGAAGAGGGTGTATGATGCATGTCAGGTGACTTCTTCAAGTGAGAACCGGGCCAATTACAATAAGTTGAAAGGGGAAGTGAAGAAAAAGATAAGACTGGCAAAGAGAAAATATGAGAATAGAATGTCAGCTAACATAAAAGGAAACCCAAAAATCTTCAATATAAAAACAAGAAATGCTGGAAATACTCAGCAGGTCTGGCAACATCTGTGGAGAGAGAAACAGAGTTAACGCTTAAGGTCTGTGACCATTCATCAGAACTCAAGAATCTTCTACCGGCATGTAAATAGTAAGTGAGTAGTCTTTCTTTCTTTTTGGGCCTCCTTATCTCGAGAGACAATGGATACGCGCCTGGAGGTGGTCAGTGGTTTGTGAAGCAGCGCCTGGAGTGGCTATAAAGGCCAATTCTGGAGTGACAGGATCTTCCACAGGTGCTGCAGAGAAATTTGTTTGTCGGGGCTGTTGCACAGTTGGCTCTCCCCTTGCGCCTCTGTCTTTTTTCCTGCCAACTACTAAGTCTCTTCGACTCGCCACAATTTAGCCCTGTCTTTATGGCTGCCCGCCAGCTCTGGCGAATGCTGGCAACTGACTCCCACGACTTGTGATCAATGTCACACGATTTCATGTCGCGTTTGCAGACGTCTTTATAGCGGAGACATGGACAGCCGGTGGGTCTGATACCAGTGGCGAGCTCGCTGTACAATGTGTCTTTGGGGATCCTGCCATCTTCCATGCGGCTCACGTGGCCAAGCCATCTCAAGCGCCGCTGACTCAGTAGTGTGTATAAGCTGGGGGTGTTGGCCGCTTCAAGGACTTCTGTGTTGGAGATATAGTCCTGCCACCTGATGCCAAGTATTCTCTGAAGGCAGCGAAGATGGAATGAATTGAGACGTCGCTCTTGGCTGGCATACGTTGTCCAGGCCTCGCTGCCGTAGAGCAAGGTACTGAGGACACAGGCCTGATACACTCGGACTTTTGTGTTCCGTGTCAGTGCGCCATTTTCCCACACTCTCTTGGCCAGTCTGGACATAGCAGTGGAAGCCTTACCCATGCGCTTGTTGATTTCTGCATCTAGAGACAGGTTACTGGTGATAGTTGAGCCTAGGTAGGTGAACTCTTGAACCACTTCCAGAGCGTGGTCGCCAATATTGATGGATGGAGCATTTCTGACGTCCTGCCCATGATGTTCGTTTTCTTGAGGCTGATGGTTAGGCCAAATTCATTGCAGGCAGACGCAAACCTGTCGATGAGACTCTGCAGGCACTCTTCAGTGTGAGATGTTAAAGCAGCATCGTCAGTAAGAAGCAGGTTTGAGCCTATTGGGACAAAGAAGGTGATATATGTTTAGAGGCACAGGGCAATAGTTCATGAGTACTTTGTATTGATGTCTACTAAGGATGAGGATGCTGACAAAATATTGGTAGAGTGTAGAGGTAATGGATGGGGTGAAAGTTGATAGGAAGTATGTACTGGAAAGGCTGGCTATACGTAGGGTAGATGAGTCACCTGGTGGAAAGAGCAGAAGAGCTTGCCATAATCTTCCAACCTTCCCTGGATATGGAAAGGTGTGAGAGGGTTGGAGAGTGGCAAATGTGATATCCTTATTCAAGAAAGAGTGTAAGGACATTCCTAGTAACTACAAGCCAGTTAGTTTAATATCAGTGGTGAGTAAGGTTTTAGAAACAATAATCAGGGGAAAAAGTCAACACAAACTTGGAGAGGTTTGAGTTAATTAAAGATAGCAGCACAGATTTGTAAAAGGCAGATTATGCTTGACTAATCTAATTGAATTTTTTGATGAAGTAACAAAGAAGGCTGATGAAGGGAAAGCAATCGATGTTGTCTCTATGGATTTTAAGAAGGCGTTTGACAAAGTGCCACATAAAAGGCTGGTGAACAAAATTGAGACTCATGAAATAGGAGGGTCAGTGTCCAATTGGATAAAGATTTGGCTAAAGGATAGAAAACAGCCAGGAGTGGCAAATGGTTGTTTTGCAGACTGGAGGATGGTAGACAGCAGTGTTCCCCAAGGTTCAGTGCTAGGAGCACTGCTTTTTTTTTGGTTTATATAAGTGACTTGGATATTGTAATACAAAGTAAAATTTCAAAATTTGCCAATGATAATCAAATTTGGAGGTGTGGCAGACAGTGAGGATGATACCAATTGACTGCAGCAGGACATAGATAGGCTAGCAGAATGGGCAGACAAGTGGCAAATGGAGTTTAATGCAGAGAAGTGTGAGGTGATGAATTCTGGCAGAAGGGTTAGGGAGAGGCAATATAGATTTAATGGCACAGTTTTAAGGAATGTGCAGAGAGAGAAGGACCTGGGGTTCATGTGCATGGCAGAACACATTGAGAGAATAGTTAGCAAAATGGCTGGAATTTTGAGCTTCATAAATAGAGGCATTGAATACAAAAGCAGGGAAGTTATGCTGAACCTTTATAAAGCACTTGTTAGGCCACAACTAGAGTATTGTGTCCAGTTCTGGTCACTACACTTTAGGAAGGATGTGAAGGTCCTTGAGAGGGTGCAGAGGAGATTTACCAGAATGGTTCCAGGGATGGGGATTTTAGTTACAAGGTTGGAGAAGTTGGGGTTGTTCTCCTTGGAGCAAAGGATATTGAGGGGAAATTTGATAGAGGTGTACAAGATTATGATAGGCTTAGATAAGATAGACAAAGAAAAGCTGTTCCCATTAACTGATGGTACAAGGACTAGGGGACACAAATTTAATGTTTTGGTCAAATGATGTGGGGGGTGCGGGGATGTGAGGAATAACTTTTTTTATGCAGCGAGTGATAATGACATGGAACTCACTGCCTACAAGGGTGGTGGAAGAGATGATGAATGATTTCTAAACAAAATTGGATGGGCATTTGAGGAAAACTTGCATGGTTATGGGGATAGAGCGGGGGAATTGATTGGATTGTGTCCAGTTCTGGTCACTACACTTTAGGAAGGATGTGAGGGTCCTTGAGAGGGTGCAGAGGAGATTTACCAGAATGGAGCTGGTATGGACTCGATGGGCTGAATGGCCTCCTTCTGTGACATAATGACCCTATGATTCTTTGAATCGACATTCATAAATTTCAAAATTCTGGCATCAGTGTATTTATGATTTGGTTCATAATGAGCTTCCCTCTAATGCTTCCTCTAGGATATCGTAAACCAGTCAGGATTCAAACAGAGGAGTCATGTTGTTTGCCAGATGAGCTGTTACTTGACAATGGAATAATTGTAAGTTCCTGAATCTGGGGAGGAATTAGTTTATCAGTCTGTTGACGTGACACTCTGCAGATTTAATGCTCAGACAACTAAAAAACCTAAAGTCTTTTTATTCACATTTGGACTTTGAAAACAAACCACAAAAAGTACATAACAAGAGTTACCATAAGGCCAGGCTATGATAAATACTGTGCCATTCTCCAAGGCTGCTTAATGCACTTCACTTCAGTCTATAATGTAACTGGGGAGTTTTTGTTTAGCTTCTGCCATGGTCGGGTTAACAGGTTAACAGTTTGTCTTTCTGGTCAGGTCCCAGTCAGACTCACTGTAAAGAAGTGTCTGTTTCTACCTGCCTCTGCCTTACTTACTGTGTCACACAAGCTATTCCCCAATCTGTTGTGAAACAGTCTCAAAGATGCCTCCATATTACAAAACACTTCTTCATATTAAAAAAATGCACACGCTGCCAGGCTGTTTAGCTATATTTCCCACTTATTTTACTTCATTATTTTATGTGATAATGCAATGTGCAAAAGAATTTGATATCCTGTTACCAAAGAACAATCAACTGAATATGGGTGTTAGTCATTTGGGGGGACGATTTTTGCTGAATGCTTTAAGCACTAAAGAGTTAAAGAGGTGGCCAAGATGGAGACTTAAGCTAAAACGCCGGTATAACTTGCATTTAGTGAAAGACGCCATCCTGGTAAAGGAGTTGAAGCCAGTGCTAGGAATGGCCACCCGGAGGCTTGTTAAGCAGCTAATTGCCACTTAAATTGTCTGCAAGTGCTCATTAAAGAGACTCCATGGCATTTTGCTGACTGGTGCTTCAACTAACGTCCTCTCCTAACAGCAACCAGTTATTTGGGAATAAGTATGGTGTTGATGTCGATTTCAAGCACTACTTAAAGAGATACTCATCACTTAAGGGGATGCTCATCATTTCATTGTCATTGCTGCTGGAGCAGTGCAGAGGACCTCTGAAACACTTCAGGAGACTTTCTGGGATGCTTCGTTAAGACTTCAGCAGCAATCAAGCTAACATTTATGCTGGAAGTTCTCTGAGGACTTCACCTAAAAAGAGTGCTGTATTACTCCCCTGTATGAGTCACCAGGTGAAAGGGAGTGCTTGGTCATGGACATCTTGCTAGGGCTCCCCTTTGGTTTGGATGAGGAATGGGAGGACCTGAGGTCCGGCAGAGCAGCACCAACTGTTGCTAGAGAGGATAGGAGGCTAAGGAAGACAAGGTGGTGTCTTTTCCCACTGCGGATAAAGGACATTCCTCCTCCTCTGGACCTCCTCCACCAGGATCTTCAGACCTGTGCACCCTCGCCCTTGGTCCCTGAGCCATCCTACGACATGCTGTTATGTGCCAGCCAGAGCATTCCATACCTTCATTGAAAGTGGGTGCATGGAGCCCACAAATAGGGCTGAATTTTATGGGCCCCTCTGAGGTGAGCCAGAGGTTGGGGTGCACAGAAAATCCCAATGGGTGGAAAGGGGGGGGGTGTGCGCAGAGGGCCCATCGCCAAGCGAGCTTATCGGGGCCAGGATAGACCAAGGACAGCCTTGCCGCCCAGAAGCCAATTGAGGCCCTTAGGTGTCCTATTAATGGACAATTAAGGGCCTTTCCCCTTCGTTGAGGTGGGGGTGGTGCCTCTGCCATGCAGGGAGGGTACCTTGTAAAATGAGGCGCCCTTCCTGCAGGCTTGGGGGAAATCTGTGGCCCATGGAGTAGCCCAACTGGAACCACTTCACCCCCTGGGACCCCTCTCCATCTGGCATGCATGACCACCCCCTCACATGCCGTCCCACCCCCTCACCAGGGCCTTCCGGACTGGCACCCGCCTCACATACCTCTGGACTGGGGTTCCAACACTGGGCCTGGGTCCAAGGCCTCTGCAGTACCGGCAGTGGCCATTGGTCCTGGTGGCGCTTCCAATACTTCTGAGCTGCCAGCCTTCTGATTGACCTGCAGCTCATGGAGGTGGATCCACATCTTTAAAGTGATGGGGATCCTGGCTCGTGAACATTTGGTGTAAAAAGACCAGAGGACCGCTCCGGGGGTGGGGGGGTGCGCAGGAAAAGGCTGAGGCGGGGTTCCTCCTGCCTTTTCAGCCCGGCGCCAGAAGCCCCGCCTCCTACACAAATTCCAGCCCATATTGCTCTGCAAAAATCAGCATTTGACTGTTAAACCTGTAGCTTTCTGGTTAGCACCTGCAGGCTTGTTCAAATCATGATAATCATCAATTAGCCCAAAAATCACATGCTAAATCCAAACTTTCAAACAAATGTTTCTTATTAGCACAGAACACAATTAGTGCCAGTTTTCAACCTTTGGTCAAAATAGACTCTTTTTTCACTCCATTTCCAGAGGGAGCCCGAGTAATCAACGATTGGGTTAAATGCAACATTTAATAGGGCGTGGAATTGGTACTTGTTGGCTACTACGTCTTTTCTATATTGAAACTAATGTAATGATAAATACCTAAAGGAAGTTCCTAACACTCAATTATTGTGAAAAAGTTTCCTCCCCTCCCTGAATGTTGTGATGAAGGGTGCCTTGAAATTACACTTTTTCAAAATTAGCAAACACTTAACACATGGGTTAACAACTCCTTTAAATTGGCAGTCCGTGAGAGTTCATAAGAATGTGTTATGTATTCCTGCAATAATATCTGAAAAATCTGATTTCAACAAATTGGATGATAAAGCACTCAAGCTTTGCTTTTGTATATTATGGTGTTGTATTACAATAATCAGTTAGGGAAAGGTATAGCACCAGAGGACTGTTGGATAACTAATGTTATAACTATATGTAAGATGGGACATGGAATGTGTTCAGGAAATTATAGAACAGTTAGCTTAACATCGGTGGTAGGGAAAATAATGGAATCCCTTCTAAGGAGAAAACAGAAAAATGTCTAAAAACTGAAAACATAATAATGAATAGTCAGCATGGATTTCAAAAGGAAAAGTCTTGCTTGACCAACCTTATTGAATTCTTTGAAGAGGTTACAGAGAGAGTAGACAAGGGGGAATGCAATAGATGTAATTTATTTAGATTTACAAAATGCTTTTGATAAGGAACCACATAATAGACTAATGAAAAAGGTGAGAGCTTGCAGAGTTAGAAGACAAGTAGCAGAGTGGATAGCTAGCTGGCTGCAAGACAGAGAGCAGAGAGTAGGGGTAAAGGTTAGCTATTGACAGTGGCAGAAAATAGCACAAGGGTCCCACAAGGATTATGGAATTCAGAAGAAACGTCTTCACCCAGAGTGGTGAGAATATGGTACATGCTACCACAGGAAGCAATTGAGGAGAATAGTATAGGTGCATTTAAGGGGAAGCTAGATAAGCAAATGAGGGTAAAGGGAATAGAGGCTTATGCTGATAGAGTTAGATAAGGAAGGATGGGAGGAGACCCAAGTGGAGCAGAAACACCAGCATGGATTGGTTGGGCTGAATGGCCTGTTTCTGTCCAGTATATTCTATATCTCAAGTGCTACATTGTTGCTACACACTGTAGACAACAAGAAATACAAAAGCAAAATATTGCAGATACTGAAAATATGAAATAAAAACTGAAAATTCCGAAAACACTCAGAAGGTCAGGCAGCATCTGTGGAGAGAGAAACAGAGTTCAAGGTTCAGGCCAATAGACTTGCATCAGAACTGGAAAAAGTTAGAGATGTAACAGGTTTTAAGCCAGTACAGAGGCAGGGGAGGAAAGAAGAAAAGGGAATTTCTATGATAGAGTGGAAGGCAGGAGAGATTAAATGACAAAAGGGATGATGGTGCAAGGCAAAGGGGGTATTAATGGGACAAGTAAAGGAGCAAAAGATGCCATAGAGGAAGTGTAAATAGGAATAGCAGAATCATTACCAACATTGTTGTTCAAAAAAATGGAGGCAGTGGTTATGATCTGAAATTGTTGAAAATGTTGAGTACGGAAGGCTGTAAAAGTGGTTAATTGCTGTTTCTCAAGTTTACCTTCAGCTTCCTTAGAACAACATAGGAGGCCGAGGACAGGGAGGTCAGAGAGGGAGTGGGGTGGAGAATTAAAATGACATGCGACTGGAAGCTTTGAGTTACGCCTGCAGGCTGAACAGAGGTGTCCCACAAAGGAATCGCCCAATCTGCGTTTGCCCAAATTTGTCTGTCATATTTCCTACATTACAATAGTGCCTACACATCAAAAGTACTTCCTTGACTTTGGTACATCCTGTTAGTTGTGAAAAGCACTATACAAATGCAAATTCTTTCTTTCTTTCGTAGCCCGGTAAGGGGCGGGCAGAGGTTCCTTCCTTTACAGGGCTGACAAAAGGAACTCCCAGAGCCAGTGAGAACCACATGTAAGCAGAACCCTGTCTTTTTGGGTGGGTTCCACTGAGGTTCCACCAGAGTTACAGAGGAACATTTGAGGAAATTCACAGCGAAAGCACACCCCTAGGAAATTCAGCTGTGAAATAGTTTCTCCAAAATTTCCAGAGTTTCAGGAACTCTATAGAAATGCACTCTCGTTTATAATGTGTCCAGCTTCCTTTCCACTTAATTTTTTTAACCTTGGCTCAGTGGAAACATTAATTCAGAATGGGTTCAAGGGCCTCTCCAGCGACTTAAGCACATAATCTTGGCTAATGCTGAAGTCTACTAATGAGAGTGTTCAGCAGTCAGCAGTGCTGTCTCTCAAATGAGATCCCAAGTCCCCATCTGCCCAATCAAGTAGATGCAAAAGATCTCATTGCATTGTTTGAAGAAGAGCAGGGGAGCTCTTCTGGTGTCCTAGCCAATATTTGTCCCTAAACAATTATCATTAAAGCAGATTATCTGATCATTTGCTGTTTGAGGGACCTCGCAAATTCACAGCCTTATTTTCATACATTGCAGTAATAATTACACTTCAACAGCACTTCATTCACTGTGAAAGGCTTTGGAATATCCTGTGTTGTGAAAGGCATTATTTAAAGGCAAGTTCTTTCTTTAATGACCTCTCCAGCAGTTCATTCAAATAGATTCATCAATTATTCACCGTGAGCCAGAGCTGTCCTGATATTTTATTCAGAGCAGAATCATCAATGTGCTACACGTTAGACTAAAACTCTGCTGTCTAATTACATTTGAACAGAATCCATTCACTGCACTGTCTCACATCATTAACAAAGCTTACTCTTTGTTTGACATAGTCCCTTAATCATGATCCTGATTGAAAGAAATGTTTAAAGTGCTTTGATTTACCAATTTGCAATTTACTAATTTGCCTGTTCCAAGCCCTCCTTTAATTCTGCATTAGCTAAAAGGTGCAGTGTTGGCAGAATTTTAGTGAATCAGCAATTTCTATATACAAATAATAATTGTTTTGGAGTATTAAAATGACTCCAAAAATATCAATCTGCAATAGATTTTACTGCAAAAAAATGCTTTGTAGAGTTTCAAAAACACGAGTTAAATGTTCATGCTGTTCTTTGACAATGTTGAGGACATAATGTGGGTGACATCTCTTTTTTTGAGGGTCAGAGACTTGTTTCAGTAATTTTACGTCTCGTTCTATTCTGACAAACTACTAGTCTGACTGAGAGGGGCGAATGAGCTGCACTTGTTTTTTTTTCAAAAATATGCTTTATTGTAAAAATATATTACGTAACAACTCAGTTTCTTTCAACACAGTGCATGAGGTGCCTCACTACATTACAGGTTATATTTACAACATACATTTACATTCCATGTCAGACATTCGCTGGTGCATACAACCCCTCAGTATACTATAGCAGGAGGTGAACTACACTTTAAAATGCCAGAGTGAGAGACTCTGTAGTCACTTTACCCATTCAGTATAAACAATACCATGCAGTCATGAGAGTTCCCGGTAGGAATACCCTTCTTTGCCATCTTTGTGGAGAAGGTAAACAGAAAGGAGCAAAGGAGACATAATCTTAAAATTCAATCCAGCTCACTTAGGAAGGAAATCAGCAAGCACATATTTTCAGGATGGGTAGTGGAAACCTGGAACTTTCTCCCCCAGAACACTGTGGATTCTGGGACAATTGGAGCTTTCAAGACAGAGATCATAGGTTTTTGTTAGGTAAGGGTATTGAGGGATATGGAGCTAAGGTGGGTACTTGGAGGTGAGGCACAGATCAGCCATGAACTAATTGCATGGCAAAGCAGGCGCAAGAGACTGAATGGACTATTCCTGTTCCAATGAGAGTGCAACAGCATCAAAGGAATTTGAGGCCAACTGGATATTGCAAAAGCTATGGGCCCTGACAATATTCCTGCAATAGTACAGAAGACCTGTACTCCAGAACTTGCCACGCCCCTAGCCAAGCTGTTCCAGTACAGCAACAACACTGGCATCTATCTGGCAATGTGGAGAATTGCCCAGGTATGTCCTGCACACAAAAAGCAGAACAAGCCCAACCCGGCCAATTACTGCCCCATCAGTCTACTCTCAATCATCAGTAAATTGATGGAAGGTGTCATCGACAGTGCTATCAAGCAGCACTTGCTTAGCAATAACCTGCTCAGTGACGCTCAGTTTGGGTTCTGCCAGGGCCACTCAACTCCTGACCTCATTACAGCCTTGGTTCAAATGTGGACTAAAGAGCCGAACTCAAGAAGTGAGGTGAGAGTGACTGCCCTTGACATCAAGGCAGCATTTGACCGAGTATGGCATCAAGGAGCCCTGGTAAAACTGAAGTCAATGGGAATTGGGGGGAAACTCTCCATTGGTTGGAGTCATACCTAGCGCAAAGGAAGATGGTTGTGGTTTTTGGAGGTCAATCATCTCAGCTCCAGGACATCACTGCAGGAGTTCCTCAGGGTAGTGTCCTGGGCCCAACCATCTTCAGCTGCTTCATCAATGACCTTCCTTCAATTATAAGGTCAGAAGTGGGGATGTTCACTGATGATTGCACAATGTTCAGCACCATTCACGACTCCTCAGATACTGAAGCAGTCCGCGTAGAAATGCAGCAAGACCTGGACAATATCCAGGCTTGGGCTGATAAGTGGCAAGTAACATTCGCGCCACACAATGACCATCTCCAACAAGAGAGAATCTAACCATCTCCCCTTGACATTCAATGGCATTACAATCATTGAGTCCCCCACTATCAACATCTTGGGGGTTACCATTGACCAGAAACTGAACTGGAGTAGTCATATAAATACTGTGGCTACAAGAGCAGGTCAAAGGCTAGGAATCCTGTGGCGATTAACTCACCTCCTGACTCCCCAAAGCCTGTCCACCATCTACAAGGCACAAGTCAGGAGTGTGATGGAATACTCTACATTTGCCTGGATGGGTGCAGCTCCAACAACACTCAAGAAGCTCGACACCATCCAGGACAAAGCAGCCCGCTTGATTGGCACCCCATCCTCAAACATTCACTCCCTCCACCACTGACGCAGAGTACCATCTACAAGATGCACTGCAGCAATACACCAAGACTGCTTAGACAGCACCTTCCAAACCTGTGACCTCCAACAACTAGAAAGACAAGGGCACCAAATGCATGGGAACACCACCACCTGCAAGTTCCCCTCCAAGTCGCACACCATCCTGACTTGGAACTATATTGCCGTTCCTTCACTGTTGCTGGGTCAAAATCCTGGAACTCCCTTCCTAACAGCACTGTGGATGTACCTACCCCACATGGACTGTAGCGGTTCAAGAAGGCAGCTCACCACCACCTTCTCAAGGGCAATTAGGGATGGGCAATAAATGCTGGCCTAGCCAGCGACACCCACATCCCATGAATGAATAAAAAAAACACATCACAATGAGCCCATAGGTCCCGAAGTTCTTATGAGAGTAGAAGTGAGGAACTATGCCTCTGCCAACTTTGATTCATTAAGGAGATGGAGAATGCCGCATTCTACACATTGGCCTGCAGCCCAAATCACATAATAAAACAGTGGTTGAGTACAGCTTTGAACTTTTCTGCCACTGACTCCTTCCAAGCTGCATAGGAGGACCTCTGCAAAATCAACCAGGCAGCTGTCTGGTCCTACCTATGAGAGGTCACTGATGCCATCTTCAGGGAAGCTGGAAAATTAATCCATTTTGGGATGATTTGCAGGCAACAGCGTGGCTGGGTCATTTTGTTCTATCATGTTGTTGGTTTCCCCAAAGTTAGGTGGCAGTAGAGGCCGTTTCAGAATATAATGGATTCCAATCCTTCAATGTTCAAATTTTGTTTTGATCAGGTAAAATGAATCTGCCATCACCATTGACAAATTTGCAGAGTGCTGTCCCAATTCCAGCCTCCATGCTTCATTCAGGGAAGGTTGGCAACTGTTGGGATGGCTTTTGGGAGACAAGGCATACTCTTTGCTCCCAAAGCCACAACATCCATGTCAAATACCAAACTCGCTGGCAAAACTACAATGCGTCCTACTCACCAACTAATGAGGAAATGGAGAGGATCACAGTGATTCTGAAGGCAAGGATTTGTCGCTTTGATTGATTTGGAGGGGGACTTCAGTTTTCTCCAGAGCAGATTTCTTCCATCTTTGTTGCTTGCTTGCTATTAATAATTTCATGACTCAGAAATGACTGGGAATAGAATCCCAGGAAACTGGAATCGGGCTCATAAGGATTACTACTTAGAAGATTGGTCTGTGTCAGCTGCCTGGGAACTATGTAGAGGCATTATTACTCATACATTCTCCTTTTATTAAATTGGAAACACTGGAGATGGCACTATTGAAGCTGACTGCCCTCCTGGGGGTGTGCGCTACACCACCAGCAGTTTCTGATGTGGCCTACATGGTGCACCATCTTGAGAAGGGTGCACACATGGGCATCCCCTGTGAGAACCAGAAGCAACTGATCTGGTCCTATCATGATGTCACACAGCACTACCGGCTGATGTGAAGCCCATTTGCCAAAGTTGGACCACGCAGGTCCATTCAACGAATTTGCACATCACTCACCAAAGACCAAGCCTTCAGCCCTTTATTTAAAGGGACTAGCATCAACCTGCAGGCAAGGTTCTCCTATTGCAAAGTGTCTGTAAGTACTGTGGAGTGGTTTTGGAGGTGTTGTAGTGAGATCCTGGATTTGGCAGGGACTGTTGCTGCATCCTCACAGGGAGGGAAAGGATTGGTGTCCACACAAAGGCTGCAACAGATATAGGGGCTGCTTTTGCTGTGCCTCTGTGTCTGTGGAGCAGAGGCTGCGGAGAGGGAAAGTTCTGCATGAATCCTCTGCCACCTTGGAGTCAGACTCCTCCATGCTCCTTGACAGTGACAGCAGGCTGTCTGGCAGGCCAGACAATGCACCCAGCATCTTGGTGTACATACCCATTAGCGCTCTCCTGGATGCTGCCCTATCAAGGTCCTCATCTGAGTCCTCTGCAGTAGAACCTGTCTGCCACCTCACCCTCTGGGAGCTGGCACACAGACCATCCTTTGCCCCTGACATGGCTGCAGCCCACTCATGCCCAGTAACTCATTGTATGCTGATAACAACTCTATACTAGCCTCTAAGGTACATGCAGTGCTAGCATCTGAGCAAGTGGCTCTGAATGTCAGATCAAGTGACAAGGCCTCTTCACCAATGCTGAGCTGTTGCTCTCTCTCCTCCTTCTGGGGCTGCTGTGGCTGGGAGGAGGTAGTTCTTGGATGTTTGAAAGTAAAATATTAGAAGGGGGAGGTTGGGGTGATGGGGTAGGGAGGTGGGCTGGAAAGCAAGAGGTCGATGATGACACCATCTGCAATTTGCTCATCATGCCAGATAGCAGGATGAGAGTGAGCTGGTTGAGAAGAGACATAAGGCAGGAATATACCATCATCCTCAATGTTCTCAGTGATGCTGGATGCCACAGGCTCTGTCGCAGCCAGTCCCTTGATACGGGGGGCCATATCCTCTGTAGGGCTCAGGAGATGCAGGCGTACTTTTCCCCCATCAGCTCTGCTCACTTCTATTGTGTGCCACCTTGTCCTGCAAGAGAGAGGACCAGATGTTCATTATTGTGTAGCACTGTGTTTGGGTGATGTGCCTGCCATAGCTGAATAACTGGAGGCAGCGAGAGATGAGTGTGAGGCTGGCAGCATTGGTAGGTGTATGAGGATGAGGTGGAATATCTGGATGTTAGGTGTGAGTCCTGAGTGCCAGTGACTGTTGATGGATGGGTGATGGGGGTGTGGGCAGTGAGAGACTGGTAGAGCGATGGGTGGGAGATGTCATGTTAAGTTACATTCACTGAACTTGACCACCCGTGTGAGGTCATTAGACCTTGTAGCACTGCGGTCAGGTCCTTGGATTCAGATGCTGGGAATTGACTTCCCTGGCCACTGCTCCAAATCCATTCTGAATGGGTCCTTGAAGGCCTCCTAGCCCCCTGCGGAAGCATGGAATCTCTCCTCCTGTCCAGCTCCACCACTAAGACCTCCAGTGCTGCATCCTTGACCCTGGAAGCCTCTCTCTGCCCTGGTATTCCATTTTCCTTCTTTAGAATTGCAGCAGTTGTATTCAGTAGCAGCTGCCTGTAATTTAGTGCAGCTTCCCTTTTAGAGGGACAGGCTGCCTTTAAGAACAGAAAGTTGGCTGTACTATGTGTTATGAACGAACACGACTCAGCTCCCTGCTGAGCACTGAGGCAGCCAGCAACATTGCAGATGCTCGGCCCTACTCTACATTCATGAACATGAAATGGCAGTGCTCAATTTGCATACTTCCTACCTCTAATGAAACCGGCCCGTGGATCGCAAATTGCAACCCCCATGCCTGTATAATGGTGCAATCCAATTTTTAGCCCTTGAAATGTAACTGAGAATGATAAAAGATCATTTATTAATGGTTTCATATGACGTCTTTGACAGATTCATTTGCTTGAGTATCAGCAAGACACAAAAATATTAACTTATTGTTTCATAAAACTAGAGGGGTCAAAGATATCATTAGTCATGTTCTTCTGTATCTAATAACCTTAGAAAGGATAAAAAGAAAAGTACTTTCACATGCTCAAGATGTCCCAAATCACTTCACAGCCAATGAATTACTTTTGAAGTATAATCACTGTTGTGATGTAGGTAAATTTGGGAATCAATCTATGTAGAGCAAGGCCCCCACAAACAGCAATGAGATAACTGATACATTAATATATTTTGCTGATGTTTGTTGTGGGATAAATGTTAGCCAAGACCTTGAAAAAACTCTACTGCTACTCTTCAAATGGTGCTTGGGATTTTTTTTCTGTCAACCTGCAGGACCTTGGTTTAACATCTTGTCTGTGGGACAGCACCCCTGACAATGCAGTATTCCCCCAGTACTGCATTGAATTACTAGCCTAGATTATGCGCTCAAGTTCTGAAATGGAACTTGATCCTATGCCATTCTGATTCAGAGGGAAGAGTACTACTGTAAGCCAGGCTGACACAAACGTTGAACCAAGCGCATTTATTGTCTTGCGATCTCCTGGCATTGCTTTGGAAGTATTTTCAACATAAAATACTATAATCTAAGGCAAGGAAAATTAAATAACATAACAATATGGAACAAAAGAAGGCTATTTCTTCACCAAGCCCTTTCCTTCCACAGACCTTGTACAATTTGTCCTATATGGGGCTCTCATGTAGAAGATGTCTAATGACCGGTAGACATTTTGAGAAGGTAACGCTCTGTGACATTTATCCTTGGCTCGCTAGAGTAATATACTGGTACTTCAGAATGCCAATCAAACATTAGAATCAACACCATTCACCCCCTAATGCACAAATGGCATTTCAATTATTAGCAGCACAGGACCATTGTGCCCTCGTCATTCTGTACTTACAGTACTCAAGCCCATTTTTTTCATATATTTATCCAGCCCCTTTAAAGGTTTCATTGATTGACATGGCGTATACTACATTTTCTGGCATTCTATACCACAATACAACGATTCTCAGAGAAAAAGTTCTCCTTTTAGCCTTGTCTAATGTTGTACTGATACTTCCCACTCCTGTGATCACAGTCTAAGTCATATGGCTTGTTTGCCTGTATATGTTCCATTCCTCAGAGCATTCAAAAAACATGATTATGTCCCATTCAATTCTATTTCACCCCTGTGATATTTATTAATAAAGCCACATTGCAATATTGTGTAGGGCTTTGGGCGCCTTGGCCTTGCTATTGGTGATATTGACAGACGAATATTAACGTAAGCGTATGTTTCGCTGTCTACTACTTACAGCCATTCACATAATTATTTCAAAGGGGCTAATTTCCTCTAACAGATGGTCATGTGAATGCATTAAATCTTCATCAGCTATTATCGGCAAGATTAATTTAGAGGCTGCTATCTTTAAGTGCATTGAAGAATGTTCAAATAAGAGAAAGAAGGATGAAACTAATGCTTTGAATTTCCTTGGACTTTCCTTGGATGTGGAAAGTGTGTTTCCCCTTGTGGTAGAATCTAGAACTAGGGGTCACTGTTCAAAAATAAGGGGTCGCCCATTTAAGAAAGAGATTAGGAGAAATCTTTTCTCTCAGAGGGTTGTGAGTCTTTGGAATTCTCTTCCTCAAAAGGCAGTGGAAGCAGAGTCTTTGAATATTTTTAAGGCAGAGGTAGATAGATTCTTTATAAGCAAGGGAGTGGAAGGTTATCGGGGGTAGGTGGAAAAGTGGAGAATCAGTTCAGCCATGAACTTATTGAATGGCGGAGCAGGTTCAAAGGGCCAAGTGGCCTACTCCTGCTCCTAATTCATATGTTCGTATATTCTCCAAACCTTGTTGGAAGTAAATCTCCAGTTGTTGCGTGTTAGTGCCTTTAATGAAGTCATTTATTCATAGAAAATGAACACAGCTTCTGAGCCAAAAGAGATACATGAATATATGTTCATCTTGCTGTCCCTACTGCTCATCTTGAACTATCTGACTTCAGTCTCCTGTGGCTCAAAATATTTCTCCCCACATCCCTTCAACTTTAGCAAAATTGTATCTATCAAGTCTAATTTCCTCACTGTTAAAATCATCATTCTGGGTGCATCATAATTCACCATTAGTAATTGCTCCACTTCTCTTTGTATTGAACTGATGAGAGCAGTAGTAATGCTGAACCCTCTCCAGATTGAATGACTTAGACTAAACTGTCAATTGATCTAACCATTTCCTTCTTCGTTCAGTAGTTCAGCTCATTCACTAGACCTTTCATCACTTTCCATCCTAATTCTTACACTGCATCTGCCATTTCACCATTCGACCTTTTTTGATGGCTGCCTCTTGGAGAATAACACGCAAAAAAAATGTCACAGGTAGTGGGTATTTTCACAGGAGGTGGGTTTGGAAGCGAGCAGGGTGGGAAAGTACCAGAAAGAGACGCCGGGATCCAGGGATCCTGATGTGATCCAGCCCTCTGCCAGCTTTCCCTGTGGTGGGATATAAGGAGAGCGGGGAAGCCCCATGAGTCCGGCAGGTAAGTGACTTCGAAGCTATTGAGGTTGTTGAGAAGCCACTTAAGAGGTCATTTAGCACTGGATGTCCCAACCTTGCCTCAGCTCATCTACTGCTGAAAGCTATATCCATGCTTTTGTCACCTCCAGACTCAACTATTCCAATGTTCAACTGGCTGGCCTCCCATTCACCATCTTAAACTTGAACTCGTCCAAAGTTCTGCTGCCAATATCTTACCCGGCACCTAGCCCCTTTGCTTGCTCCAGTCTCCCAAAGCCTGCTCCTTAAAATTATCATCCTTGGGTTCAATTTCCTTCTTGGCCTCACCCCTCCTTGTCTCTGCAGCCTCTTCCAGCATCACAACCCTTTGATAACTTTGTATTCCTCCATTCTGGCCACGAACACAATCTCCACTTCCTTCTCCCCACCACTGATGGGCATAATGTCAGCTAGTTGTGCCAGCTCTGGAATTCCCTCTTTAAGTCTCTCCATATTTCACTTGCCCTTTAAGGCCCGTCTTAAAACATATTTTTTTTTACAAAACTTTTAGTCAACCTTCATTATATGTCCTATTTAGCTTGGTGTCAATTTTCGTTTGTGTCGCTTCTGTGAAACATTTTGGGATGTTTTCCTTCGTTAATAGCGCTATATAAATGCAAGTTGTTGTTATAAATTCAGTTCCAAAAACTGTCACAATTAGCTTGAGGCCACGTTTTTCTAATTGCTGCAGTAGCCGTTTCAACTAAAATCCATTCTCCTGTTCGTTACTCTCAGGCATTTCCCTCTCCATAGGGAGTCAGTTGTTTTAACTAAATCATTGTGTCAGTGCTTAGAAATTGTAGAGACTTCACATCCTACAGTCTGTCAATGGGCATGCGAGAAATCCAACATAGTAGCTAATGAGTTTGAGGATCCATTGTTTTTTCCAGTACATTGTTATCACTTCTGGTCAGAACCCAATATGCTGGGATCTCATGATACTGAAGCTTTGACTATGAGCAATCCAGTGCCTGGATATGAATGTTATTGGCTCTGAATCAAATGTAAGACCCAGGGTTATAGGCCCTGGCTAAAGGCCTTTAGCATGTCTCTTTTGTCCATGATTAATACCCCTGTTAGTAACAGGACAGTTTAAATTTTTGGACCATCTTAGTCCTTACCCTATATATTCTTTCACTACAACTAAAACTTCCCCAGTTTCCCTTTGATATGAACATGGTGAATTTGACATTTGACTAAGTAATGCTTCCATATTTCAAAGCATCAATTCTAGAATTTATTAGCCCAAAGTCTAGATGCAAAAACTAAAAAAAAAAGAACAAAGTTCTCCCTATTTTGTCTTTTTCTTTGCTACTTACCCTCCCATTATGGCAGATAATGAGCACAATTCTTCACCACAGAACACAGTCACCAACTTTTCCCTACCTCTGCAATTTATGGCACTCTACAGATTACTTTACAGGAACATCTCTTGCCCATAACCATGAATTATTGCCTCATGGAGTGATTCAAAATTATGTGGGAGCTTCTCCGTAGAAAGTAGTCGGCTCTCTTTTGTGTCTCCCATTGAATTTTATTTCTGTGTCTGCTTTTAACCTATAACAACTTATGTCTGACTGATCAGTGAACTGAACAACTTGCAAGGAATTCAAGTTACATTTAACAGCTGTATGAAGATGCTCTTGTCTTCTTGTTAAGGAAAAATAATAATTAGAAAGAGCTTTTTTGAAATCGACATTAATGCAATACAAAATGAAGCTCTAAAATAAAAGCAAAATACTGCGGATGCTGGAAATCTGAAACAAAAACAAGAAATGCTGGATTCACTCAGCAGGTCTGGCAGCATCTGTGGAAAGAGAAGCAGAGTTAACGTTTCGGGTCAGTGACCCTTCTTCGGAAGCTCATTCAATTGGGTCTCCTTCTTGTCAGATTTCAAATTTGGGGGTGGGAGGAGGATGGACAGGGTGTGAATTTCCTCTTTTGATAAAAATTGAAAGATTACTGCATTCTTAGTGTGTGCATATTTCAAAATTCATGAATCTCCACCATTTGGATTGCAGGTCTTGTTAATAATTTTGACCTAAATCAGAGCTATGTCAAAGTTATCATGAACTACATGTCAATGCAGATCAGTTAATCGGCTAAAATGCCCCAAAGGTTTAAGATACAGCTTTGTATAATCTTGAAAAAATGTAGGTATTGGAACTGGGAGACAAACTACTGCAAAGTCAACATAAACTAGACTATAATCCAAGAATGAACCTCATTAAGCTTTGTGAAACCACAGGAGGGCAGCGTGAGGCCGAAAACAGCCAAAGAACTCAACAAGGCGGAGACACTGAGGCTCTGCTGATCTTAACAGCAGAGCCTCATTAACATCTTGTAGCCTTGTTTCCCTCCTGGCAGACAGCCAAGATAGCCTGGCCGGTGGGCGGCAAGGAACACCAGCAGCAGAGGTCGCAGCTGGGGTTCCTTGGGGATGGTACCCGCAATTAGTACGGGGAGGAGGAAGGTTTGCAATTGGGCAGACTTGGCGAGGGGTAGCCTTGCTACTCCTCCTAGCCCAAAAGGAGTGCTGAGAGAGCCATTTATCTCACAGACCTGACAACTCCCGCCTCTGTTCCACTGCTGAATTTCCCAATCCCTGGGGCACCCTTCTAACTGTAGCGAATCTCCAGTCTGGCTACCAATTTCACTGTAGGAAATTGATTTAAATATGTTAATTCAGCTTCCCGCCTCTTCACAGTGGGACACTCGGATGTCATGATATCTCGCTGCTGTAAAACGGCAGTAGGCATGTGCAGAGTAGGTTGGAATTGCATTCCGAGCATTTCACTTTTTAAATCCCTCTCGCCCCCACCCCAACCTTCTACCACCCACTGTGGGGGATGGGGGTGGGTTAATATTGAGGCCCAATGTAATCTGTTTAGGTACATGCCACTGTAAGGAAAATGTACCTCAATTTACTGAGATCGACTCGCAAGTATTCTCATAAAGTCTCAATAGATTAACAACAGATGCAGGTTTGTAACGATCTTAGATCATTTACACATAATTTAATTTTCTATTGAGGCAAAACAGCCAAACCACAAACGAGGAACAACAAAGTTTGGTATGAATCAGTGATACAGATGAGGTGGCGCGAAACATTAGAATAGGCAAGACGATTCTTGATTTGCATTTCCACCACTGTTATGGTTAAAAGGTACTTGTATAAGACACTAGTTCGGCCTCAGCTGGAGTATTGCGTCCAGTTCTGGGCGCCACATTTTAGGAAAGACGTGAGGGCATTGGAGAGAGTACAGAAAAGATTCACGAGAATAGTTCCAGGGATGGGGTATTTCAGTTATGAAGATAGATTGGAGAAGTTAGGGCTGTTTTCCTTGGTAAAGAGAAGGCTGAGAGGTGATTTGATAGAGATATTCAAAATCATGAGGGGTCTGGACAGAGTAGATAGAGAGAAACTGTTCCCACTCGTGAAAGGATCAAGAACAAGAGGGCGCAAATTTTAAGTATTTGGTAAGAGAAGCAAAAGTGACAGGAGGAAAAACTTTTTCACGCAGCGAGTGGTTAAGGGCTGGAATGTGCTGCTGAGAGTGCAGTGGAGGGAGGTTCAATTGAAGCATTCAAAAGGGAATTAGACAGTTATATGAAAAGGAAGAATGTGCAGGGTTAAAGGAAGAAGGCAGGGGAATGGAACTGAGTAAATTGCTCTTTCAGAGAGCCAGTGCGGACATGATGGACCGAATGGCCTCCCTCTGCACTGTAACAATTATGTGATTCTGTAATTTTTGCATTGTGTATTATTGCACAATGGAGTTTTTAGTGACCATAGGAAAATAATAGAAAGAAGGACTTACATTTACATAGCACCATTCCTGACCACCGAGCATCTCAAAGAGCTTTACAGCCAATGAAGTGCTTTTTGAAATGTAGTTACTGTTGTAATGTAGGGAACATGACAGGCAATTTGTGCACAGCAAGCTCCCAAAAATAGCAATGTGACAATCTAGATAACCAGGTAATTTATTTTTGTGATGTGAATTGAGGCCAGGACATAGGGGGATAACTCTCTGCTCCTTTTCAAAATGGTACTCTGGGATCTTTTACACCCACCTGAGAGAGCAGACAGGGTCTTGGTTTCATATCTCATTGAAAGACAGCACCTCCAACAGTGCAGCCCTCCCTCAGGACTGGACTGTCAGCCTAGATTTTTGTTCTGAAGTGGGACTTCATTGTAGTAGATTATTAATCAAGATGGATAGAAGTCAATCAACTGTAGGGTCAAGCTTCTGAAGCACGGATTATATTGTTGAAGGAGATATTTGCAACACACGGATTCCCAGACCTTGTAATTTCAGACAATGGACCGCAGTTTGCCAACGAATACTTTAAAGAGTTCACAGTATAATAGGGATTTGTTCATATCACTAGCTCACCAAGATATCGTCAAGCTAATGGTGAAGCTGAAAGAGGAGTACGTACAGTACAAGCGTTGCTGAAAATAGAACAAGGACGTCCAACTTGCACTTCTGAGCTATTGTTCAACCCTGCTCCAAAATGATCTAGCGCCATGTGAACTCTTAATGTGAAGAAGACCGAAAACTCAACTGCCTACTCTCACAAATACACTCATGCCACAAGTAAGAGAGGATGACTTGAACAAAGTGAGAGGGAGAAAGGATAGAGATTGTTCCAATCAGAGAAGATACTACAACAAATGTCACAAAGCATGAAACCTTCTAGACATCCAACCAGGGCAGCCAGTTTGGATCCAAGACCAAAATCGGTATGGAGAAGTGGTAGATCAGACACCACGTTCAAGGTCCTACATAATTCAGACAGAGTATGGTATGGCGAGATAAAATAGACATGTGTTGGTAGCCATACAGAACAGCCTCCTTTCTAGGGAAATCAGTTATGTTCAAAACCTAATGGACTAGAGATGGTGCATTCATCCACCATCGAGATGACAACTCAAATGAGGAACCTGAGTCATCTACTAATTACATTCTTGCACAGCAGAGTTAGAGAGACCACTCAGAGGACTCAATCCCCTTCAAAGGAAAAGAGGTCTTGATAGGATAGACTTGTGAAATCGCCACAGTGATCCTCTAAGTAGAAAAAATGGAAGTTAGAGATTTGGGGAGAGATGCAATATAATGTGGTATACTGTACATTGGGTTGTTACTGGGTTAAATATTCTCATCATGCTGTATACCTCATCACAGGAAGTGAAGTAACACCACGTGTGTGGATCCCTAGTTAGATTCTAGATAATAAAGATATCAAGGGATATGGGGATAATGCAAGAAAATGACACTGAGCCATGATCTAGTTGAATGGAAGAGCAGGCTTGATGGGCCTAATAGCCTATTCCTGCTCCTATTTCCTATGTTCCCTCGTGTACAGGCTTGGAAGATGTAAACATTAGCAGTAAGACATGCTGAATAAAGCTCCCGTTTCTTTAAACCCATCTGATGCTTCAGCTGTTCTGTAATAGTATAACGGTAAGCAGAATATTACAGTTACTTGTTTGATTGTAAGGAGCATCAAACACCTACTTAGTGGTCAGACATAAGAACCCTGGATATCTTTTGCCTCTTTTGTGCAGGGAAGCATGTGCTGGAGGTCTGACAATGATTAGGATTTGATATGTTGCCATCAGATGGTGGGGTTAGTTGTGGTCTGCAGCAGTTTGAATGTGAAGCTAGGAGGAGAACAATGATGTAAACCTCAGCTAAATCCTAAGGGTGGGGGAAAATAATAGGCGGGGTTTGAGGTGGAGATCAGGAGGGGGCCTAGCAACACCCAGCAACAGGCTTCCACATTGTACTCCTGTTCTCATTGGTTCCACATTTGGGTTATTTTTTCTTAACAAATGTTAACCATTGGTTAAGCTACATGTAGAACACGTTTTCCTGACTGCAGTCAGCCTGGTGGCAGTTGTGTTCAGGGTAGACCGGTTTTCCAAAGGTGACCTTTGTATATGCAAAGCAGCTAATGCCTGTTTCTGGCACAGGCACAGGTGCCTTTACCAATATGTTGGGCAATGCATTTCGGGCCTGGAATATGTGAATGAACAGCTTGGATGCTTTGGTGTCCACTTAATGCCTCTAATATGGGCATCGCACCACCCAATTTTTAGACCACTCTGTTTATCTGGTGGTTTTGATTGAGAGAAGAATGTCGACCAGAGCACAGTAAAAATTATTTCCTCTTTTAATGGCATTTGTAGCTCCTTTCAAACATGTAGCAGCAACAAATTTCCCATCCCAACCCTTATTACAGCAGATCTAATCCAGACTAACAACCCACAATGAACGTGGTGTGACACAAACTCCACAAGATTCAGTGAGGTCAGCCATTCCTGACTTTCAAGTACAACATCCATCCTATAAGGTGAGTAACATGACCAGAAAATAAACACATGTGGCCAAGAAATTACCTTGTGCAATATTACTGTTAATATCCTAATGCCTACAAATTTAATGGAAGTGATATCAGAAGTTAAAATAGCAGAAAGATAAATTTCATGTGAAGGTGTTAAGTGTTCATATGGTTATATCGTTTGGCATAATTTTTAGGCTTACGTAGGGAGGTAGTCCTCTTTAACCCAATCACAAATCTTCCCACAACCCCTCCCAAACTAATTGACACAGGAGAATGATTACCAGAGATCCTTCCACCTTTCATGTGGTTACCCTTGGTGTGTTTTTATTTCCTGGTAATATCAAGCATGGAAGTTTCAACAGTATTCTTACTGAGAGCTACATGCTGACTATGCAGTTACAATATGTAGAATATATTAGCTGATGTAGTGTTGTGCCATGTTCTCAATATGATAGCCGCAGGCTTTATATTCGGATTCAACACAAATACTATTTATTGTCTTATTTATCTACATTGCATGATCTAAGGTTCAGGTCTTTTCCTCACTGGTATGGTGCATGCTCTCTGCAAGCCATGTGTTGAGTGTGTCTCTTAAAATGGTGTCTCTGCCTTATATATTTATGATGATGTTATCAGTTGCATCAATGGCCTGGTCTCTTAAAGGTATGGTTTCTTAAAAAGTGAGGTCACCACTACACTACATTACAGCAGAGAAAACACTCACATGGTGTAAGATTATTAGGTTGCTAAAAGTTACTAACCAGCATACTAATTGTTAAAATCCAGCTATTATAAACTAACTAATTATCATAAATAAATATTTAGCTTTATTAGAACCCTTCTTTGTAATATGGTAAAGTGGAAAAACTTAGGAAATAAGTCTCAGTATAGAAAGGATGTCAAGGCAGGAGGATTCTGGGAGATTATGTCAAGTTTTAAAATGCTTACTTGCAGCAAAAGGGTGAGACCTTGAGAGCAGACAGTGAAAATTGCTTCTGTGTAGATTTGCCTTGTAATGAGATAAGGAACCTCTAAATATAAAAGCATTGAGATAAAGCAGTCAACACAAAGGGGTACTGCGTGCTCGTTCAAAAGGTTAGCAACCAACACAAAATGATCCTTAGTTGGTTAAGAAAGGCATCCTTTAATACAAGACTAATCACTGATTGGGAGAGGGGAGGGTTAACTGGAAAGTTGCCAGAATAAAAGGAGTCTCATCTTTGCTACTGTACGGCAGAGAATTTTGAACAACAACAAGGGACGAGAGAGAGAGATCGAAAACTTGAAGACCACATGCTGCAAGAGAAAGAGTCGTGTGCTCTGCCATCCAGTCTCTAATATGGGTAGTATCATTTGTGTTAGACTGTTAATCACTGCCTGAGTTTGTGACTAATAGTTTATCTGAAAACTTAACAAACTTGTCTTTACCTCTGTCTTAATAAAGTCAATTCACAACAAGCTGTTGTGCTGCCAAGTCTGTTCCCACCTTAGAAGAGGGTATAAAACACCCCTATCTTATCAAATCTTACAATGAATTGAAGTGTCACCATGGGCTGGTATTGATGAAGTCATTAACATGTTCTTATGGAATGCCTTTGTCCATTATTCTAATGAAGGTGTTAACTCATTTACTTAAAGTGTTTAAATATTTGCTTTAAATTGTGGACAGAGGAATTTCATATGAATGCATTAACATATGCATTACTAACATGATGCAGTGAGATTTCATTCCCTGGTCTCAGGTTTACCATTAAAATAGCCCAACAAAATGAAATTCCTCCGTGGAATCAATGTGGAAAATGCTAATCCAGGTTTCAATTTAACTCTTACATGGACAGTATTTATTTCCTTAGTTCAGTTATAAACAAACCTGGTTATATGTACCTTCTATCCATTCTAAATAATTGCACCTTACTGAGACTCTGACCAGAATTTTTTGTAAAGATAAGTAGTCCTGCCGCCGGGACCCATCCCGCGTGAGCGAGCAGCGAGATTCTCTTCAGGAATAAATAGAACAACCAAAAATTCAAGTTGCATTAAAATGCCATCTTGTGGTAACATTGAGGAAACACAAAAGATAAAGCAATTGTTCCGTGGGAATAGGTTCTACTTGAATTTCACAATATTTCGGTCGAGACACCTGCAATCTTCAGTCTCCATCCCCTGCAGTCCAACCCTTTGAATCTCTCTCCATAAACACTTCAGCTTGCTATTTCTGTCCCTGTGAAAGCCTCTTCAAACCTTACCCTTTTCAATCATGATTTTGGTCACTTCCCTAACTTTTCCACTCACTGCATTAAAGATATTGTATAAACACAAGGTGTTGTTGTGATAAGTTCACCCCCTGAGCTGATCCTGTTCACAAGCTTCACTTTTGATAAAAAATCAAACTTCTTATGATACATTTTGTGCTGCAAGTGGTACAGAGAATAGACATAAGAAATTAAGAAATAGGAGGAGGAGTTGCCCATTCGGCCCCTTGAGCCTGCTCTGCCTTTTAATAAAATAAAGACTGATCTCATTGTAGCCTCAACTCCACTTACCCCCATTCCCCCCATAACCCTTTACTCCCTTGTAGATCAAAAATCTGTCTAACTCAGCCTTGAATATATTCAACGAAGCAGCCTTCACTGCTGTCTGGGTAGAGAATTCCAAAGATTAACGACCCCCTGAGAGAAGAAATTCCTCCTCATTTCGGTCTTAAATGGGAGACCCCTTATTCTGAAACTATGTCTCCTCGTTCTACATTCCCCCATGAGGGGAAACATCCTCTCAGTATCTACCCTATCAAGCCCCCCTCAGAATCTTATACTTTTCAATGAGATCACCTCTCACTCTTCGAAACTCCAATGAGTATAGGCACAACCTGCTCAACCTTTCCTCATAAGACAACCCCTTCATCCTAGGAATCAACCTAATGAACCTTCTATGAACTGCCTCCGATGCAAGTATATCCCTTCTTAAATAAGGAGACTAAAACTGAATACAGTACTCTAGGGGTGGTCTCACCAATGCCCTATACAGTTGTAGCAAGACTTCCCTACTTTTATACTCCATCCCCCTGCAATAAAGGTCAACATTTAATTTGCTTTCCTAATAAATTGCAGTATCTGCAAGGTAACTTTTTGTGATTCATGTATGACAGCCAGATCCCCTTGTAACGCAGCATTCTGTAGTCTCTTTCCATTTAAATGGACAAACTCACATTTTCCCACATTATACTTCATCTGCCAAATTTTTGCCCACTCACTTAACTTATCCCTTTGCAGACTCTCTTTGTCCTCCTTACAACTTGCTTTCCCATCTATTATTGCATTATTAGCACATTTGGCTACAATACACTGTGTCCCTTCATCCAAGTCATTAATATAGATTGTAAATAGTTGAGGCCCCAGCACTGATCCCTGTAGCACTCAACTAGTTAGAGTTCACCAACCTGAAAATGATCTATTTATCCTGACTCTCTGTTTCCTGTTAGTTAGCCAATCCACTATCCAGGCTGTTACAATCCCGTTAAGGACCATTAACTTTAAAAAAAGAGAAAGTTGAATTCCCAGTTATTACTGAAAGAATTACAGCACAAGATTTCACATTTTAAACAAAAAAAATTTACTGTACAAGAGTTAAACAAAGCAAAACACTACTAACTTAACATTGCAATTTGAAATCACAGACATTTAACTTAAACAAAGCAAAACACTACTAACTTAACATTGCAATTTGAAATCACATACATTTAACAAAACATGAAGACTTATACTCTAAGCTCTAAATCTCAACAGAACATCCCTGTTTGACTTTTACTTTCAACCTAAGAGGTCCCCTGTACGTTACAGGATCTTGGCAGTTTGTTCACTTCTCCTGGGACCAATTCAAAGTGTACTACAGCTATTAGGAATTCACTTCGGTTCCTTAGTTTCTCAGCTATCTTCTGAGGTATGAGATCACCTCTCCAATTTGGACTTCCCAGCTTGAGCACAAGCCTGCCTCAAAATAGAAGCACCCCTGGTTCCTGAGTGCAACTGACTTCCAAAACCAACAACTTTCTCTGAAGCCAACTGTTTTCCAAAAGCCAACTGCTTGTCTGTCAGCAAGCACACAGATCGAAATACCAACAAGCACCCCTGCATCATCTATCTTCATAGCAATGTGATACACGTGAGATGTCCCAGATAGCAACCGAAGCTAATTACCTCCAACTCCAAATCTTTTCTTTGATCTGGGAATTCATATGAATAATTTAAACCCCTGATTGAGGTAGCTGCAAACACACCATCTCCATCAAAATGTTCAGAGGGGTACCCATTGTTTAGGGTCTCCACACTTCCCATTATAGCCGTACTAAATAAACATGGGTCACCCTTTGATTTGTTTGCCAGCTTCTCAAACCAGGTGTTTTCATCTGTCTTGCGTTAAAACAAATTCAATTCCCAAATTAAAAGTTACGTCTCAAAAATTGCTACAAACCATAAACAAGGTGGTCATAACAATGCTAATATATTACCAGCAACAACGTAAGTTCTTAACTTATGCAATGCCACCTTATCAAATGCCTTTTGGGAATCCAAATACACTACATCTACTTTATCCACCCTGCTCATTACATCCTCAAAGAACTCTAATAAACTTGTCAAACACAGTTTCCCATTCATAAAACCATGTTGACTCTGCTTGATCGTATTATGATTTTCTAAATGCCCTGCTACTACTTCCTTAATAATGGATTCCAGCATTTTCCCAATGACAGATGTTAAGCTAACTGGCCTATAATTTCCTGCTTTCTGTCTCCCTCCTTTCTTGAATAGGGGCATTTTCCAATCCACTGGGACCTTTCCAGAATCCAGGAAATTTTGGAAGATTACAACCAATGCATCCACTTTGTTACTGAGCACTTATTCTCCAATTCTCTTCAGAATATCCTTTGCCCCTTGAATGGATTTTCTGACACGGAAGCTGCAGGTTGTACCAGAACAGACGCAACACAGGTAACGATACATCTAATTGCCAGCACCATTGTAGCATAAGTATCAATTTTCTTTCGGTTGAAATCCAGCATCACTTTCTCAGAACTCATTCATTCTGTCATTTATATTACGTTATGTTAAAGCTACTTTGGTGTGGTGCCAAATAAATCCTATTTGAAAAGTAATCATCACAATATGGCAGTACTGTCATTCTTCTCATACTCTGAGCTGAAATTTTCAAATATCACATTTATTTCTTCTATTTTCCTCCCGTCTTTCTCGTAAAATGAATAGAAATGTACGAAGAAAACTGAGAAATTAAAATATCTCTGCTCATTTTCACTGTGTACATGGAAGGTTTTTTTTGCTGTTACATTTACAGGTTACTTTTTGCTCCACTCTTCTTGCTTCTGTTTCCTGTCAACGTGAAAATCTAAGAAATCAAGGAATGAGAAAAGACCATTGGCTCATCAAGACTGCCCCTTGCACAGAATGTGCAGAATCCATTCTATTCAACCTGCGCCCCTCCCCCATCAAAGGCAAAGGAAGCAGAATCCCTACTGATCTTACAGCCTACATTAAGGGGCAAGTAACTCACTCTGCCCATCAGCACAAACACTGCGGAGGCACCATGGGCACCCGTGCATAAACAAGCTGACCTTGCTTGACCATACAAGGTCAACTCTTTCAAACTAGACTTTCAAACCCAGTTACCAAAGTGAAAGGACAGCATGCTAACTCAATGTATACACTTAGTTCCCTTGAAAAAATAATTGAACAGGCATTCTCGTGGAGAATATTCAGAGTGATCGGGCAGTTAATCTATCATCCATGCAGAAGATGAAGCTTTATTCACAATTCATTAACTTTTATTGTTATTTATGCATAAACATACAATAAATAGAGGATGTCACATCCTTCACAGTGGAATATGTTAACTACTTAGTAAATCACCTGCATAATTCATGAAACAAAGCTGATGAATTAGTTATATTCCTTATCTCACTCATTGTTTATTTTGAGTGACTTTCTGGTGCTTTCTAAAGTTGTACTGTTGGAAAGAGTCATTGTAAATAGACACTACAGAGCAGAAAACTGTACAGTGACATTTGTGCAAAGTCTGGTTGATATTTATAGGTGCTGTCAGTGAAGTGTTGTATGACATGGATCAGAAAGCTGCACATATGGGGCGATAAGAGGAGTAAATGAATTTGCTTGCAAGCAGCAGGCTAAAGCTTCTGTTAGTGAGTTTATTTTTGCAGTCGGATTGTTATTCACCTCTGAACAGACGCAGCAGGAATGGGTTATGGTGAAGCAATAAACTTGGGAAATGAATAAGTGCTCTTGTCCATTTCTATGTTGTTGTTGTAAAGGCAGGGATCAGCAATTGTAGCCTTCTGGAGCACTAATAGCTTAGCCACATTTCTTGCCTCCTTTAGTAGACTGAGTGGATTGGTAGGCTCAGTGATAAAGCAAGCTGCATATAGTCTGGGTATGGAATGGATTTGATATGACAAAAAGCCTTTACTTGTTCCATAATTTCCAAGGTTCCTTCAAGCGAGAGAGTAGAGGGTAAGCTTACATCAGGCAATGAACTGTTTACTGTTTTAGTGGTTTTAATTGCAGGAGCAAGAAATTGGCCTTCTAACAACAACAACTTGCATTTCTATAGTACTTCTAATGTAGTGAAACATCCTGAGGTGCTTCACAGGCACATTAGCAGATAAAATTGACATCGAGCCACATGAAGGGATATTAGAACAGATGACCAAAAAAGCTGGGGCAACGAGGCAGGTTTTAGTGAGGCCCTTAAAGGGGGAGAGGTGAAGAGACAGAGAGGTTTAACTAGGCAGTTGAAGGTATGCTGCCAATGGTAGAATAATGAAAATCGGGAATGCACAAAAGGCCAGAATTGGGGGAGCGCAGTGATCTTGAAGGGTTCTAGGGCTGGAGGAGATTACAGAGATAGGGAGGGGTGAGGCCATGGAGGAATTTGAACACAAGGATGAGAATTTTAAAATTGAGGTGTACTGGACTGGAAAACAACGTCTGTCAGTGAGTACAGGGAGCAACATTCCACGAAAGGACAAATAACGCTTCTGACAGTAGCAACTCGGGTCAGATTTTCGTGAAAATATTTCAAGGGCTTTATCTTTGTGCTAAATATCAAGACAATCACGGGAGCCAATGCCCTTCCAGATCTTTCTTCCCCCTTCAATTCCCTCTGACACCGTCCCTTCTTCTAATCTCACACCTTGCCATGTATTCACGATACCCTCCAACCTTACCCTCTCTGACTCTGAGCGATCTGTCCTTTGCAAAAGCCTTAGCTTCAGTCCCCAACGCCCCTACCTCAATGATTTTCAAGCTTGGCACGATGCTAAGCTCTTCTTCCATTTCCTTCACTTCTGCACCCACTTCTTTGACCAGGAGTCATCCCCCTGCACAGCGGACCCTTTTACCTGTCTCCAGTATTCTCCCTTCACCTCAACTACATGTCCCCACACCCTGTTTCCTGGAAGGACTCCTGTCCATTCTCCCAGTTTCTTTGACTCCATCACATCTGTTCTGATGATGCAACCTTCCACACCAGCTCTTCTGATATATCTTCTTTTTTCTTCAAATGCAGATTCTCCCTGCGATAGTGGTTGACAGGGTCCTCAACTGTGTCCAACCCATTTCCCGCACTTCTTTATTTTTAATTTTTTATGGGCTGTGGGCCTCACTGGCAAGACCAAACTTAGTTGCCCATCCTTAATTGTCCTTGTCAACTGCATGGCTGGCTAGGCTATTTTGGAAGGCAGTTAAGAGTCAACCACATTGCTGTGGGTCAAAACAACACTGTGGGTGTACCTACAACCCAAGGACTGCAGCAGTTCAAGAAGGCATCTCACGACTACCTTCTCAAGGGCAACTAGGGATGGGCAATAATTGCTGGCCTAGCCAGCGACACCCACATCCACCAAATGAATAAAAAAAGTCACATGTAGTCCAGACAGGTAGGGATGGCAGATTACCTCCCTAAAGGACATGAGTGAACCAGATGGGTTTTTACGACAATCAATGATAGTTTCATGGCACCATTACTGAGACTACCTTTCAATTCCAGATTTTTAAAAATTAATTAATTGAATTTAAGCCCCACCAGCTGCCATGGCGGGGGAACCCGTGTCTCCAGGGCATTAACCTGGGCCTCTGGATTACTAGTTCAGTAGCATTACCACAGAACCATAGAAAAATTACGGCACAGAAGGAGGCCATTCAGCCCACGTATTTGTGACAGCCGAAAAGAAAACTAGCCGCCCAATCTAATCCCACCTTCCAGCACCTGCTCCATAGCCTTGCAGGTTACAGCACTTCAGGTGCATGTCCAGGTACCTTTTAAGTGAGTTGAGGGTTTCTGCCTCCACCACCATTCCTGACAGTGAATTCCAGACACCCACCACCCTCTGGGTGAAAAAGTTTTTCCTCATGTTCCCTCTAATCCTTCTACCAATCACCTTAAATCCCCCGGGGAAACAGGTCCTTCCTGTCTACTCTATCTAGGCCCCTCATAATTTTGTACACCTCAATTAAGTCACTCCTCAGCCCCCTCTGCTCTAAGGAAAATAAACCTAGCCTATCCAATATTTCCTCATAGCTGCAACTTTCAAGCCCTGGCAACATTCTTGTAAATTTCCTCTGTACTCTCTCCACAGCAATTATGTCCTTTCTGTAATGTGGTGACCAGAACTGTACGTAATACTCCAGCTGTGGCCAAACCAGCGTTTTATACAGTTCCAGCATTACATCCCTGCTTTTGTATTCTATACCTCGGCCAATAAAGGAAAGCATTCCGTATGCCTTCTTCACCACTCTATCTACCTGTCCTGCCACCTTCAGGGACCTGTGGACATGCACTCCAAAGTCTCTCACTTCTTCTACCCCTCTCAATATCCTCCTGTTTATTGTGTATTCCCTCGCTTTATTTGCCTTCCCCAAATGCACTTCTCTGGATTGAATTCCATTTGCCACTTTTCCGCCCACTCAACCAAACTATTGATATCATTCTGGAGTCTACGGCTATCCTCTTCACTATTAACTACATGATCAATTTTTGTGTCATAGCAAATTTCCCAATCATGCCTCCCACATTTAAGTCCAAATCATTAATATATACCACAAACAGCAAGGCACCCAACACTGAGCCCTGTGGAACACCACTGGAAACAGCTTTCCATTTGCAAAAACATCCGTCGACCACTACCCTTTGTTTCCTGGCCCTGAGCCAATTTTGGATCCAATCTGCCATATTCCCTTGTTTCCCATGAGATTTCATTTTACTGATCAGTCTGCCATGCGGAACCTTGTCAAATGCCTTCCTAAAATCCATGTAGACAACATCTACTGCAGTATCTTCATCAATCCGTCTTGTTACTTCCTCAAAAAACTCAATCAAGTTAGTAAAGCATGACCTTCCCTTAACAAATCCATGCTGACTATCCCTGATTAATCCGTGCCTTTCTAAGTGGCAGTTTATCCTGTCCCTCAGAATTACCACTACGCCATCAACTCCCCCATCTGCTCTCACCCCTTCCCCTCCCACCCAGAGCCACGATAACATAGAAACATAGTAAAATAGGAGCAGGAGCAGGCCATTCGGCCCTTTGAGCATACTCCACCATTCAACATGATCATGCTGATCATCCAACTCAGTAACCTGTTCCCGCTTTCTCCCCGTATCCCTTGATCCCATTAGCCCTAAGAACTATATCTAACTCTTTCTTGAATATATTTAATGATTTAACCTCAACTTTCCGTGGTAGAGAATTCCACAGGTTCACCACTCTCTGGGTGAAGAAATCTCTCCTCATCTCAGTCCTAAATGGCATACCCCTTATCCTTAGACTGTGACCCCTGGTCCTGGACTCCCCTGTCATCGGGAACATCCTTTCTGCAACTAGTCTGTCCAATCCTGTTAGAATTTTATAGGTTTCTCTGAGATCCCCTCTCATTCTTCTAAACTCTAGCAAATACAAGCCTAATCGACCCAATCTCTCTTCATCCGTCAGTCCCGCCATCCCAGGAATCAGTCTGGTGAACCTTCGCTGCAATCCCTCCATAGCAAGAACACCCTTCCTCAGATAAGGAGACCAAAACTGTACACAATACTCCAGATGTGGACTCACCAAGTCCTTGTATAATTGCAGCAAGACATCCTTGCTCCTGTACTCGAATCCTCTCGCTATGAAGGCCAACATACCATTTGCCTTCTTAACTGCCTGCTGCACCTGCATGCTTACTTTCAGCGACTGGCCCACAAGGACACCCAGGTCTTGCTGCACCTCCCCCTTTCCCAATCTATGGCCATTCAGATAATAATCTGCCTTTCTGTTTTTGCCACCAAAGTGGATAACCTCACATTTATCCACATTATACTGCATTTGCCATGTATTTGCCCACTCACTCGACCTGGAGCTTCTCTGCATCCTCCTCACAGCTCACACTCCCAGCCAGTTTTGTGCCATCTGCAAACTTGGATCTATTACATTTAATTCCCTCACCTATATCATTAATATATATTGTGAATAACTGGGGTCCTAGCACTGATCTCTGCGGTACCCCAGTAGTCACTGCCTGCCACTTGGAAAAAGACCCATTTATTCCTACTCTTTGCATGGTTGCAAAATAGAATGATTCTCATGATCCAAAACAAAATACTATGGATCCTAGATATCTGAAATAAAAGCAGAAAAGACTGGAAATGCTCAACACGTCCAGCAGCGTCCCTGGAGAGAGAAACAGAGTTAACGTTTCAGGTCGACGACCTTTCATCAGAACTGAGAGAAGTTAGAAATGTAGTAGGTTTTAAGGAAGTTTCCTGTCTGCCAACCAGTTCTCTATCCATGTCAGTGCCTTATCCCCAGCATGGAGGATTAAAATGTTGAGGTCAGTGGTTGTCAGTCGGCCCGCCAATCCACTGATGGACAGCGAGCCGCCCGTGGCTCAGCTTTTATTGATGGCTCTACTATTAAAGTGTACGTCAAGTAGAGGCGGGACCTGCATCTGATGGATGGCAAATGCCTGTCTGTGATTGGTCACTGTCTGCGACTGATATCGGGTTGCCAAGATGGGATGACCATTGATTGGCAGTTCACGGTGCAAACACGCTGGGATTGGTCACCCCTACTGTTTTCACGCAGTTCAGTGAGTGAGCAGGAATGGCTGCTGAGGGGGACAGAGAGGCCGAGTCGAGAAGAGGAAGCGGGCCAGCACACAGTCAGAGGCACGGAGGGAGCACACTGAGAGTCAGGCAGCCCTTTAAACAAGCACCAGCCCAGGCAGCGGGGGTGGGGGGGGGTGGGAGAGGGGGATGGACACAGAGTGGGGAGAGGGGGTTCGACATACTGAGAGGAAGAGAGAGGGAGATGGACACAGAGGGGGGGAGAGGGGGATGGACACAGAGAGGGGGATGGACACAGTGAGAGGAGAGAGGGGGATGGACATGGACACAGAGGGGGAGAGAGTGAGATCACAATTACTCCTGACAGATGGACATCTATCTGAATTCTCCACATCGCTTCATCAAGTATGTGGGCAGACATTAACTACTTGTGCAAGGAAAAACAATGCCAGTTATCTCACTAAATAGGGAGAAATGTGTTTTAAATCAAATTCTGTTTTGATGGCATTACATTGGCTATACACTCTATAAAGAGATTAATTGTCCCCATGTCTGTAGCTGAGTCAATAATTTTGTCAAATGCCCACGGTGCAACATGTTGGCGCCTATCCCTGAGTGAAACATGGCGGCCTCCCAACCTGTCTCTGGGTGGGGGGGAGGGGCCCTCCTTTTTTGAGCACTCCATTATCCATGGAGGTGCCCCCTGGTGGCAATAAGCGCCCCTGTAGTAACGGCACTGACTGTTCCTCACACCCGCCCACCGATTTCTCCCACCACCACCACAATCGCCGGGGCCTGCCTGCCTGGCCCTAGCGTCTCCCTTTGGAGGCATCTCGGTCATTGATACGCCCTGTCCTCGCAGCTGCCACCTCAGCACTGGCCACCGCTAGCAGTGGCGCTGTTAAAGCTGCTGAGCTGCCGGCCCTCTGATTGGGCCAGCAACTCTTCGGGCCGGGTCACTGTCCTTAATAGGGTTGGCGGCCCTGGCAACAGCCAGTTAATTGGCCATTGCTGGGAAGATGCCTCTCTGGATCCCGCCACGCGCCTAAGCAGGGTCGCCCCCCTGCTTTCGGCCCTGGTGGCAGGACATCAGTCGTTGTGGTAAAATTCCGGTCTGAGAGTCTGGATCGGTTATCCTCTATAGAAACTGAACATTTTTTAACTGAAAGCCGGGTGATTTCTATAATGGCTGGTGATTTGGCAATGCCCCTTACAGGTTGAAAATTTACCCCGTTATTCTGTCTCTTTCCTTTCGGAGGAAATGTTAACCTGCTCCAAGACTGATGTCAACGTCAAAGAAAAATGGCATTGCTTCTGATGCCAACGAGGTGGGGATTAGAAGTTGACTGAGGCCAGGAGCTCTTCCTGTTCCTGTGAAGAGCTTGTTCATAACGAGAAGTCAAATTTATGATTATGTGTTAGAGTTCCTGTGGAGACGTCAACACTATGATACTTCCTTGTACATCTAGCTTATGTGTTGTTGAGTGCTCTCAGATAATAAAGGAAAGCATTCAATGCTTATTGTAAGTAGACACTGCTTCTGCTTAAAGAGGAAACCAGCTGGGTGAGGCCATTAGCTGTTGCATCGTGACCATCACAGCCTGTCAGTTTTTGCTTGCTTCTGCCCGAAATAATGATTTTTGAACTTTCTTTTTGTATTGCATAAAAATAAATAATGGTTCTTTTCTTATCCTGTCACCCACATGTATCTTTCAGTCTCAGTCATTTTAAGATGTAAAAATGTCTCATTCACTAAGTGAAGCAGCGGAGTATAACTAGAAATGGATGCAGAATCTGGAAGACAAAGGACATAAGCTTCAGGGCAGAAAAGGACAAAATATAACCCTTTATCTTGCTCTCAGAAGCTTCTCAAAGCTACTCACACACAAAGAGTTGCAGTCATTATTGTCACCGCAGAGATTTTTGCATCTGGCAAAGCCCCACAATCAGCAATGTGATGAAGGACCAGTTGGTCTATATTTGGTGATGCTGCTGAAAGAGAAAGGTTGGCAGGACACTGGATGGACTCTCTATAATGCCACAGGATCTTAAATTCACCTGAACCATGGAAACAGGGAGACAGGACCTCAGTTTAACATGTCATCCGAAGAATGGTGCTTCTCACAGTCCAGTTCTCCCTCAATACTGTCGAAATTAAGTGCTCAAATTCTAGAGTAGGGATTTAGCCCATAATCTTCTGATTCAGAGGTCAAATTGCAATCAACTGAACCAGTCAGTATTGAATGACTACAAAAGCACTAGGCTGAGGCTTTTTCTATCCCCATTTTTAAAAAAACTCTGAGGATATTGTTTGATACCAAAGTTAATGAGTGGATTACTCCATAAACACATTTCAGATATAGGATACACCACTACCACGCAGACACAGGGGGCTGGATTTTCGCGTCAGGAGCGGGAAACCAATTGTTTCTGGGTCCCGGACCCGCCCCCGGGGTGAAACAGATTTGAGCCACAGTTTTCATGGGGACAACCCTTAACTGACATGGAGATGATTTTGTCAGCCAATTGGAGGCTGAGGGGGTGGGAACGGAGGCAGGTCAAACAAAGTGTGAGCCCGTGGTTGCCATGTCCCTACTGCAGGAGGACAGAGAAGACGGTCACTGAGCTTTGGGCATTTCATAATGTCTCAGGAGAGCCAGAGGCCTGGAACCCGAGGTGGGGCAGCCTTTCATTTTTCTGACAATGACCTTGAAGTGATGCTGGAGGCCATGAGGGAAAGGAGGGAGGTACTTTTCCTGGAGGGTGGCAGGAGGAGGCCACCCACACAGACAAAGCAGGCTTGGGTTGACATAGCAGCCACTGTGAGTGGTAGAAGTGTTGTTAGACGATCCTGGATCCAGTGTAGGAAGAGATTCAATGATCTCATGCGTTCTGGCAAGGTGAGTGTAATCCCAAAGCCTCAGGACAGGCCTCTGGCTATTCGCCCTCCAGCAGATACAGCAACTGAGGAGCCTCAGGGTGCATGCTGGTCCTGAACATGGGAGGAGAGCACAGCAGTGCCTTATCTCCTCTCATTTGTCCTCGCAGGAGAAACAGGCACACAATGCCCGGGAGAGGGCCCAAACAGGTGGAGCGGTGCCCTACTTCCAAATGACCACACCAATTTAGGATTGAGTCATGGAAATAGCCAGGATGGTGGACAAGGAGGAAGTCAGCCCTGGCAAAATGGGAATTCATGGTGGGGATGGTGACTAGAGAGGGCAATGCGCTCATTGATGGGGAGCATGGCGCTCTATCCTGTCCGACAGCATGCTGAACACAGAGTTGCATTGGGAAGCCTCAGTGCATGCAGAGGGGGTAGTTCTCTGAGGCGAGCTCTCATACCACGCCCTTCATCCTGGGTCAGAGGAGCTCAGTTGAAACATTTCTGAATAAGGCGATTCCTGACATTCATGGCATCCAGATGAAAACTTTATGCTCCACACAGTGCTCCACACAGGCACCTGCCTGTGCAGCTAGGGCACCTCTGCATTCTTCATCCTTCATTCTGCCTCCTCATCCTCCTTCTCTCCCAACTCTGGCCCTCCAATGAGCTGTGTCCTTCCAAGGCGGCCCATCATCAAGGTCCACACATCTCGCCAGGGCCATGTTATATCATAGAATTGTTACAGCGCAGAAGGAGGCCACTCGGCCCATCGTATCTGCACTGGCTCTCTGAAAGAGCAACTCCCATTCCTCTGCCTTCTCCCTGTAACCCTGCACATTCGTCCTTTTCATATAACTGTCTAATTCCCTTTTGAATGCTTCAGTTGAACCTGCCTCCACCATTTTCTCAGGCAGTGCATTCCAGACCTTAACCACTCACTGTGTGAAAGAGCTTTTCCTCGTGTCACTTTTGCTTTCCTTACCAAATACTTTAAATCTTTGCCCTCTTGTTCTCGGTCCTTTCACAAGTGGGAACAGTTTCTCTCTATCTACTCTGTCCAGACCCCTCCATCAAATCATCTCTCAGTCTTCTCTTCTCCAAGGAAAACAGTCCTAACTTCTCCAATCTATCTTCATAACTGAAGTTCCCCATCCCTGGAACCATTCTCGTGAATCTTTTCTGTACTCTCTCCAATGTCCTCACGACTTTCCTCAAGTGTGGTGCCCAGAACTGGATGCAATACTCCAGCTGAGGCTGAACTAGTGTCTTATACAAGTTCCACATAACTTTCTTGCTCTTGTACTCTATGTCCCTATTAATAAAGCCCAGGATACTGTATGCTTTATTAACTGCTCTCTCAACCTGTCCTGCCACCTTTAATGACTTATGCACATATACACCTAGGTCCCTCTGCTCATGCTCCCACTTTAGAATTGTACCCTTTATTCTATATTGTCTCTCCATGTTCTTCCTACCAAAATGAATCACTTCACATTTCTCTGCATTGAACTTCATCTGCCACCTGTCTGCCCATTCCACTAACCTGTCTATGTCCTTTTGAAGTTCTACATTGTCCTCCTCACAGTTCATAATGCTTCCAAGTTTCGTATCATCTGCAAACTTTGAAATTGTGCCCTGTGCACCAAATCTAGGTCATTAATATATATCAGGAAAAGCAAGGGTCCAACACTATCCCTGGAGGCATCCACTACAAACCTTCCTCCAGCCCAAAAAACATCCATTAACTATTACTCTTTCTTTCCTGTCACTCAGCCAATTTCGTATCCATGTTGCTATTGTCCCTTTTATTCCATGAGCTACAAGTTTACTCACAAGTCTGTTGTGTGGCACTGTATCAAATGCCTTTTGAAGACCACCACAATGTCCAAGACCCTTCAGCAGTGTATTGGAGGTTGCCACCCAATCACTCCAGGCACTGGAACCACATTTTCAGAAGCCTGATGGCCTGCTCAGTTGTAGTCCTGGTGAGTAGGTGGCTTTGGTTGTATTGCCTCTGTGCCCTTGTCTGGGAATTTCATAGAGGGGGTCAGTAGCCATGCCTTCAAGGTATATCCCTTGTCCCCTAGGATCCATCCACAGACTAACATTGAGGGAATGGAAGCCCTTCATGTTGATGAATCGCACTGGCTGGTCACTGGATGCTTTGACGGCCACATGGATGCAATCTATTAGGCTCTGCACCTGGGGGAATCCAGTGATGATGGTGAAACCCACTGCCCTCTCTCCCTGCGAGGCTTCATCTGTCATGAAATGAATGTACTGCCCAGCCCTGGCAATGAGGGCATCAGTGACTTGAGTTGTAGTGGTACGCAGCCATTTGTGAGATGCCTCCAAGGTCCGCAGCTGATCCTTGGAAGGAGCCAGAAGCAAAGACGTCCAAGGCCACAGTGACTTTGAGGGCTGCTGGCAGGGCACAGCGACCAGTGCTGTGAGGTTCAAAGTCTTTAGTGATGAGGGCACAGATGTCTATTACCATCTGCCTGGAGAGTCGCAGTTTCCTGTAGCACTGGTTCTCAGTCATATAAGGTAGCTCCGTCTTTGGTGGTAGATTTTATGCTAAAGGTATGGCCTCCAGATCCTTCCTGCCCCTTCTTCCTCTCCCCTTCCCCCTGTTGTCTCCCCCCTATTCTGAAACACATCGCTCTTTTCCACACCACTCTTTCAGCGACTTGTTCATCTCCTTAATCTGCTTAATTGTACACCAATTTGCATGTGGCCCTGGTAATAATCCAGAGTTTATAACCCATAGAGGTAAGTTCTTTTATTTAGTTACTAGTTCCCAGTACGCTGCAAACAGAACCTTTTGCCTATGTCATTAGTCCCAAAATGCATCCTCCTCCGTCTCCAATATCCTTTCAAACTGGTTCAAGATGTCCCTCACCCTGGCACCAGGTAGGCAATATACCATTTGGGACACTCCCGCTTACAAAGAATGCTATCTATCCCCCTAATTATTGAATCCCCTACAGCTACCACTTTACCCTTCCCCTCCTCCAACTTCCCCCTTTGGACAGCCTCCTGCTCCAAGGTACCGTGGTCTGCATTGTGCCTGTCCTTCCAACAGATTTATCCGTATCCCCACAGGTAGCAAGTGTATTGTACTTGTTGGATAGGATCAGTTTCTGCAGATCCTTGTTCTCTATCTCACCTGGGTTCCATTTACTCTGCACACTGTCAGTCACACCAACCCTATTCTGAATCTACACCTCTCTATGAGGTGTGACTGAGGTGTGAAGCAAATTGTTCGTTCAGACAGCCTTAATGTCGACAGACTCCCACACACAGGAGTCCATGACACACAACCTACCCTGCCATATCTTAGTCTAGATAATTGATGTTATTTATAGCTTTTTAATCTGTTATAAGACTTTTTTCTTTGTCTACACTTAACTTGCAGAAGCACTAAAACTGGACGACAATTTTAAATACTTACTGCCCCAAGCAGTTCAGAAAAGGTTCACGTGGCTGATTTCTGGGTTGAAGGGGTTGTCTTATCAAGAACTGCTAAACAGGTTAGGCCTTTATTCATTGGAGTTTAGAAGAACGAGAGGTGATCTTATGGAAACATATAAGATTTTAAGGGGGCTTGACAGGGTAGATGTTGAGAAGATGTTTCCACTAGTGGGGGAATCTCAAACTAGGGGACATAGTTACAGAATAAGGGGGCACTCATTTAAAACTGAGATGCGAAGGAATTACTTCTCTCAGACAGTATATGAAAAGGAAGAATGTGCAGGGCTACAGGGAGAAGACGGGGGGGAGGGGAGTGGCATAAGGTGAAATGCTCATTAGGAGAGCCAGTGCAGACCTGATGGGCCGAATGGTCTCCTTCTGCACTAATAATTCTGTGATTCTGGATTTTATACATACACGTGAGAGGGAAGGCAGAGCCTCAGTTTAATGTTTCATCCAAAACACAGTACTGCACTCCTTCATTACAAGTATCTGGAGTGGGACTTGAACCCACACCATTCTAATGCAAAGGCAAGAATGCTATTTGTGAGCCACAGCTAACACCGTAAATAACACAACTCATTATCCACCTTCTTTTATTTGAAGACAAGTGAAATAGCTGCTTTTAGTTTCATCACTTTTGTTCCTTGGATATTTTTTTCCCAATCTAAATTACCCTCAACATTTTTAACAAAGGCTGTTTGATGCCATATAGGATAAACCTCCTTGTCTTTGATGCAACACTTTCAATTTCTAGTGTTTCATGACACTTGAAACATAGCTTTTATCCTCTGGATTTTGATTTCCTTTCAAAACATGGTGATTTTCTGAGTGTTGATTAAATTTTGATTAAAAAGCTGCAGAGAATATAATGCAAAGTGGGGGGTTTGGCACAGATTTAAATAATGTTTCTTGTAATGTCATTGCAATTGTGATTTTGCGAAGAACGATTTAATTTAATGTTTCAATGTGTCGAGAAGTGCATCATAATGAAGAACAATGAAGATGTTCAGTCATGAGGCTGAAACATCAGACTCCTAGTAATACAACATTTGAATTATTTGTGAGCAGAAGTATCAGTGCAATGGACTGGAAAGTATCAATTCCTACTCTGAAGTTGCTTAAATAGCCATTTAAGATCAGCATTAACAAAAATAAAACAATCTGGCTTAGTCAACCAAATGTGATTGACTAATAATTGGCTTCAGTTGCCTTCCGCTTTCTTTTGTTCACATTTCATGGATGACATACAGTAATGGTGACTTACTCCAGTGATATCCATGCAATGTGAGGATTGTTAATTGATTGCTATAACCATGTCTCCCTGAAATGTTTTTTTCCCTGTTAAGAATATCAACCACCAGTTGATCTGAGAGAGGGGAGTTATTGAACTGGTACAATTTGGTTCAGAGGCCTGTTTTAGATTAGATTAGAAATACAGCACTGAAACAGGCCCTTCGGCCCACCGAGTCTGTGCCGAACATCAACCACCCATTTATACTAATCCTACACTAATCCCATATTCCTACCAAACATCCCCACCTGTCCCTATATTTCCCTACCACCTACCTATGCTAGTGACAATTTATAATGGCCAATTTACCTATCAACCTGCAAGTCTTTTGGCTTGTGGGAGGAAACCGGAGCACCCGGAGAAAACCCACGCAAACACAGGGAGAACTTGCAAACTCCACACAGGCAGTACCCAGAATCGAACCCGGGTCCCTGGAGCTGTGAGGCTGCGGTGCTAACCACTGCGCCACTGTGCCGCCCCACAGCCCCTTGGGAGTAGGGTTCCTGATCTCAATCCATTGATCTTCACTGAAGAGTGCGTGTTGCGTGAGATAAGGTTCAGCCTTGACTGTGATCTCCCCGTGGTGACAGAGCATCACCTGGAAGACTGGTTACTTGGATGTAAAAGACTTCATGGCACTGTTTTTAAGAAGAGCAAGGGAGTTCTCCCCAGTGCCCTCTTCAATATTCATTCCACAACCAACATCGCTAAAAAAATTATCTGGTCATTCACTGCTTTTTTTGTGGGATCTTGCTGTGCACGCATTGGCTGTGGCGTTTCACCATGTTACAACAGTGACTACACTTCAAAAGTATCTAATTGGCTGTAAAGTGCTTTGGGATGTCCTGAGATCATGGAAGTGCTATATAAATGCAAGTCTTTCTTATTCAAGTGGGCAGCAAAGGAGAAAAATAGGAGAAAATGGGGAATAAATATAAATGTAGCAAATTTATTCAAAAGAAAGCAAAAAGTGAAATAAACAACAGTCAGCAACTTAACAATAATTTTGAATATAGAATATCGAACGATAGATATCGAGATACTATTGACATCAAGGGATATGGGGATAACACGGGAAAGTGGCGTTGGAGGTAGATGATCAACTATGCTTTAATTGAATGGCGGAGCAGTCTCGACGAGCCTACTTCTGCTCCTACGTTCCTATGTTATTAATATCGGGGGTCACAATTAATGAAGGTACACGAACAACAAAGTCCTGCGACTGTTCTATGAAAAAATTCTACAAATCTGGCGTCAATTTGTGTACATGAATATTAGAAGTTTGAGCTCTCTCACTTCCTTTACAGATATATAACAGTCATAAAGCTAGTTCTTCTTTTTGATATTGCTGCTTTCAATGTGCATAGACTTCTAACACTGCTGGGCTTGCACAACAGCTTCGGGACATGCTGACAAGAATTAATAATGACCTTTATCATCCACCCATGCCTTGTGCCATTAACATCAAAAACCTCAGCGTGATTCCCTGTTAGGCTTCACAAAAATTAATTGTGACAGATCTTGCATTGGCAGCAGCTCTTAATGGGGTCCAGAATCTGAGACTGATGTACACAACTTACTTTGCAGCAGTGAAATACCATTGTACCTTACACCTTGTAACTCTTGTGTCGATAGACTTGGGGATTTAAACTAATATCTCTGCAACACAGATTATTAATACCTCAATCATATTAGGTCATTAGAAATTGATTATTTTGCTGCCTTAGTTCCATGCACATGAAAAATTTCAATTATAAAAATATGTGTATAATTACATAATGCTCAAAAAGGGTGATATACGCACTTACAGAAAGCATTTTTATTAACCATCAATTCAAATACCAATAAACAACAATTTAAGGACAGACAGCTTTTTAAATAAAAATTTCAACAAAACATATTTGATCATAACAGAACACATAATTTATAATAGATTGTTTGGGATAAAATATTGACAATCCTGATTTTGTCTTGTACACAGTCCACAAATAACAAGGGGCGATACATCTCTGAACATTATCTCCATACTGTTACATCATACTGGACATACAGGCATCTTTTTCCTCCTTGCTTATATTTGTAAAAAAGGGGTGTGAAGCTCCTGGCTTGATCGTAGACCACTGATATGGATACTGAGAGATAAGACTTCAAAGATGCATGGGGTCTGAGATGGAAATGGTCAGAAAATAATCAGCATGCTATGACTTAGGGGTAGTTTACAGAAATTGATTTGCAGAAAATGAATGCATGTACAGTAATTCTACAGAGAACAAGATGGTCCAAATGTGTGACAAAAAGACAAACTTATATAATGCCTTTCATGAACTCAGCACATCCCAAAGTGCTTTACAGACAATGAAGTACTTTTTGAAGTGTAGTCACTGTTGTAATATTGGGAACACATCAGCCAATTTGCACGCTGCAAGGCCCCACAAACAGCAATGTGATAATGGCCAGATAATGTGTTTTTAATGATGTTGGTTGAACAATAAATAGTGGCCAGGACACTGGGAAGAAGTCCCCTGCTCTTCTTCGAATTAGCGTCATGGAATTTTTCACATTCATGTCAGAGGGCAGAAATGGTCTTGATTTAACATCGAATTTGAATAATGGCATCTCCAACAGTGCAGCACTCCCTCAGTACTCTACTGGTGAGTCAGCTGATGTGTTCAAGTCTCAGAAGTGGGACTTGGCTGCAAAAGAATGGTGTTTGGAATAATCTGCCAAGCAAGGTAACGGAGGCAAAGACAATAGGGTTATCCAAAAAAAAAAACAATCAAAAGCCACCATGGGAGAATTAATGCATTAGAGGTCTGAGCCTTTGTGAGGAAAATGGCATTTTCTTATCCCTTGGTTTCTTCTGTTCTCATTATGTCAGCTTGGCCCAGTGGTAGCACTCAGAAAACCACAGGGGTGAAATTCATCCATGGCAGTATGGCCAAATGGACAATATCAATAACTCGTTTTACACTTCACCCGATTTCCTTTTTTATTTGACTTCAATAGAAAAGGATATCGGATAGAGTGTGAAATTGGCAACCGATTTACAATCTCACATTTTTCATGACCTCTCAAGATGAATTTCACCTCCCCCACCCCTCCCCCATGAGTGCAAGCCCATGTGAGAGCATAATCTAGGATGATACCTCAATGCAGTTCTGTTTGACGTCTCATCTTTCACATATTAAACTGAGGCTCTCTCTGGCTGTTCTGGTGAATGCAAAAAGATCCTACGGCACTATTTAAGAAGAGCAGAGGAGGTCTGCTAGTATTTTGGCTGAAATGTATCCTTCAATCAACACCATCAAAATAGATCGACTGGTCATTTATTGCATCCCTGTTTGTAGGGCCTTGCTGTGTGCAAAATACACTGGGACCCAGCTAGAACGTGGACCACAGGGTCGACACCACAAGACCGTGTTATAGGTGAGACTATGTTATAACAAGGTGCTTTCAAAAGCGCCAAGCCAGTAGCCAAAATAATAAAACAAACAAAATGAAGACAATCAATTTAAATAAATTAAATTTTATTTCTTCTGGTAACACAAATATGAATATACATGTACAGTCAGTCATTATTGAATGGATGGATGTGTGTTGAAGAAATCAGTAATTTCTAACTTCACATTTACTCCTTTGCTAGATGTAGGACGTTCTGAAGTTGTATCACACTTGCAGCAGTTGATATTTCATTGGCTTCCAACCATCTCAGCGATTCTTCCAGATGGTGGATGACTGTATGGAATAATGGCAGTGCCTCGGTCTCTGTGTCATTGTCATCATCTTCTTCAGCCGACTGGATGTCTTGAGGGTTTGGATCCGTTACACTGAACAATATTTGATCATCTGTCATTGTCTTGTTGGTAGCTTTTTGGGTTCTCTGGGGATGTGTGCAGGGCAGTTACCAAGCAGAACAATGGCCTTCTTTGGTAGTTTGTACTGTCTTGAGATATTTTCTGACGTTTGGTACAAATTCATGGTGGAACCAGTCTTCAAAAATAGATGGCATTATCCAGGCTTTGACACGGTAATGAATTTAGGTTCAGATGATGGAAGCAATGTGGTTTGGTGAATTTTCCAATGACGAGCAGAATCAGCTTGTGTCAACTAGTTTTGTAGCAGCAAAGGAGGACTGTCAATCTGGTCTTTATCCACGTAAATCCAGACATTTTGTTGGTGTTGTTTCTTGTCGCTGGTGTCTTCCCTGGTAACGTTTTGTAGTGCAGGGCCATCTTATTGCAGTTGTAGACTTGTTCTTCAGTGTATCATCTTCCTTCATGTAAAATCTTCTTTAACTCAGTAGGAAATTATTTTGCAGCTGACCATTGTTCTCGTTTTATAGTAAATAGGGAAATGTCATGCTGGTTCTTGAATTTTGCTAACCATCCTTTGCTGGCTCCAAACTCTACTGGGGTGTTGGTATTTCCATTCATTTGGTGGCTTGAATAACAGGACCTGATACAGGTATGCCCTTAGTTCTCTGCTGGGTGAACCACATACATACGTCTTGTCGAGAGGCGTGCTGTCGGCATTTGGGCTTTCCTTCTTGCTTAACCATGTTCATCCATCTCCATCAAAACCCTTCTCAACTTCTTTTCATCTTTAAGCCACCCAAGAAGCACTGATTCAGTGATCCACATTCTTTGTGAAACAGATGCTTGATCTGGGCGATGATTTTTAGCTTCTCAGCGAGGTGTAAGATTTTCTCTCTCATGATTCAGTACACATGATTTTGTGTTGATTGTTGCATGGATATCAGTGCAAGTTTGACCAGTACTTACACAAGGAAAACTGGTGCCTTAATTAGTCAGGAAGCTGCCATCTCATTGGCTGGTTCTAAATCATTTGAGGAACATTGATACTTCAACAATGTTCTGAAATAACCAATTTACATGAAATTTTTGGTGTCCATGTTGGACCCCCATTATACCGAGTTCCATGCTATAGCGGACTGCATTAGGGGAACCTGAGACGGAGCTCAGATTGGAGGGAAGCAAAACTGGTAACTTGACTGGGGTGTGGCAACCAGGAGCAAGTATTAGAGAGGAATACCAATGTGCACAGAACACTAGGGGAGATAGATAGCACAAGAGTAGGGAATAGTATGTTAATAGGTGGGGTCAGAGAAAGGGAGAGAGTAATAAAGTCTGAATCAGGGTTAATGTGCATGTATGTGAATGCACGGAGTGTGGTTAATAAAACTGGTGAGGTACAGGCACAGATTGCCATGTGGAAATATGATGTTGTGGCTATAACAGAGACCTGGCTCAAAGAAGGGCAGAACTGGGTGTTAAATATTCCTGGATACAAGGTGTTCAGGAAAGATAGGAAAGGGAAAAAAGGGGGTGGGTGGCGGTATTGATTCAGGAGAACATTGCAGTGCTGGAGAAAAAGGATGTCCCAGAGGGGTTGAGGACAGAATCAATTTGGCCAGAGCTAAGTAACAAAGAAGATGCAGTTAGATTGCTCTGTGTTGTCTATAGGCCACGAGATACTGGGAAGGACATGGAGGAAGAAATTTGCAAGGAAATTACAGAAAGGTACAAAAATTGCAGGGTAGTTATAATGGTGCACTTTAATTATCTAAACATAGACTGGGATAATAGTAGTGTAAAGGGCAGTGAGGGGCAAGAGTTCCTAGAGTGAGTTCAGGAAAATTTTCTACTATAATATGTTACTAGTCCAATGAGAAAGGAGGCACTGCTAGACCTGGTTCTTGGGAATGAGGTGGGCCAAGTGGATCAAGTATCAATCGGAGAGCATTTAGGGGATAGTGATCATCGTATCATAAGGTTTGGACAGACTATGGAAAAGGATAAAGAGCAATCCAGGGTAAGAATAATTAACTAGAGGAAGGCCAATTTCAATAGGGTGAGAATGGAGCTGGGACAAATAAATTGGAGTCAAAAGCTGGCAGGAAAACTGATAGATGAACAATGGGCTACCTTCAAAGATGAGATAGTTCGGGCTCAGTCAAGGTATGGTCCCTCGAAGGGGAAAAGTAAGGCAATCAAATCCAGAGCACCCTGGATGACAAAAGAAATAGAGATTAAGATAAAGAAGAACAAGTGTGCTTGTGACAGATGCCAGGTAGAAAATACTATTGAGAACCAGGTTGAATATAGAAGGTCCAGAGGGGAAGTGAAAAAGCAAATAAGAGAAGCAAACAGAGAGCATGAGACTGACAGCTAGCATTAAGGGAAATACCAGTTTTCTATAGGCATATAAATAGTAAAAGGGTGGTAAAAGGAGGAGTGGGGATTTACACATGGAGGCAGAGGGCATAGCTGAGGTATTAAATGAATACTTTGCATCTGTCTTTACCAAGGAAGATGCAGCAACCCAGGCAATGTTGAAAGAGGAGGTAAGTCAGACACTAGAGGGGTTTAAAATTGATAAAGAGGAAGTATTAGATAGGCTATCTGTACTTAAAGTGGATAAAACACCAGGGCTGGATGAGATGCATCCAAGGATACTGAGGGAAGTGAGGGTGGAATTTGCATAGGCACTGGCCATAATTTTTCAGTCTTCCTTAGACTCGGGGGTGGTGCCAGAGGACTGGAGAATTGCAAATGTTACACCCTTGTTCAAAAAATGGTGTAAAGATAAGCCCAGCAACTACAGGCCAGTCAGTTGAACTTCGGTGGTGGAAAAACTTCGAGAAAAAATTATTCTGGGCAAAATCAAAAGTCACATGGACAAATGCGAGTTAATTAAGGAAAGCCAGCATGGATTTCGTAAGGGAAAATTGTGATTAACTAAGTTGCTGGAGTTTTTTGAGGAGGTAACAGAGAGAGTTGATGAGGGCAATGCTGTTGATGTGGTGTACATGGACTTTCAAAAGGCGTTTGATACGGTGCCACACAGCAGACTTGTGAGCAAACTCATAGCTCATGGAATAAAAGGGACGGTAGCAACATGGATATGAAATTGGCTGAGTGACAGGAAACAAAGAGTAGTGGTTAAAGGATTTTTTTCGGGCTAGAGGAAGGTTTGTAATGGAATTCCTCTGGGATCGGTGTTGGGACCCTTGCCTTTCCTGATATATATTAATGACCTAGACCTTGGTGTACAGGGCACAGTTTCGAAGTTTGCAGACGATATGAAACTTGGAAGCATTGTGAACTGTGAGGGGGTAGTGTAGAACTTCAAAAGGACATAGACAAGTTGGTGGAATGGACAGACAGGTTCCAGGGATGGGGAATTTCAGTTATGAAGATAGATTGGAGAAGTTAGGACTGTTTTCCTTGAAGAGAAGGCAGAGAGGTGATTTGATAGAGGTATTCAAAATCATGAGGGGTCTGGACAGAGTAGATAGAGAGAAACTGTTCCCACTTGTGAAAGGATCGAGAACGAGAGGGCACAGATTTAAAGTATTTGGTAAGAGAAGCAAAAGTGACACGAGGAAAAGCTTTTTCCCGCAGCGAGTGATTAAGGTCTGGAATGCGCTGCCTGAGAATGTACTTTCAATAGTTAGTTTCTTGTTTCTAAGCATTCCTGTTCGAGATTTAGTTAGCAATTGTATCTTCAATTACCACCTATCTTCTATCAATATCCATAATCATTCTAGATGCCAAGTTCTGTATCATGTAACAGGATGCGATTTTTAAAAAACTTTAATGATAGAACTGTAGCTTTTGCTTTCAAAATAGAAAAAAAAATACGTAATCTCATGCAACAGCATTTTTTTTTTAAACAGAAAAATAAACTTTTTTAATTCATTCATGGGATGTGGGTGTCGCTGGCTAGGCCAGTATTTATTGCCCATTCCTAATTGCCCTTGAGAAGGTGGTGGTAAACTGCCTTCTTGAACCACTGCAGTCCATGTGGGGTACGTACACCAACTGTGCTGTTCGGACTGTTCAGAAGGGGGTTCCAGGATTTTGATCCAGTGACAGTGAAGGAATGGCGATATAGTTCCAAGTCAGGATGGTGTGTAGCTTGGAGGGGAACTGGCAGATGGTGATGTTCCCATGCCTCTGCTGCCCTTGTCCTTCTAGTTGGTAGAGGTCACAGGTTTGGAAGGTGCTGTCTAAGAAGCCTTGGTGCGTTGCTGTGGTGCGTCTTGTAGATGGTACACACTGCTGCCGCTGCCCATTGGTGGTGGAGGGAGTGAATGTTTGTGGATGGGGTGTCAATCAAGCGGGCTGCTTTGTCCTGGATGGTGTCGAGCTTCTTGAATGTTGTTGGAGCTACATCCATCCAGGCAAGTGGAGAGTATTCCATCACACTCCTGACTTGTGCCTTGTAGATGGTGGACAGGCTTTGGGGAGTCAGGAGGTGAGTTACTCACCACAGGATTCCTAGCCTCTGACCTGCACGTGCAGCCACAATATTTATATGGCTACTCCAGTTCAGTTTCTGGTCAATGGTAACCCCCAGGATGTTGATAGGGGGGATTCAGTAATCGTAATGCCATTGAACATCAAGGGGAGATGGATAGATTGGTCATTGCCTGGCACTTGTGTGGCGCGAATGTTACTTGCCACATATCAGCCCAAGCCTGGATATTGTCCAGGCATTTCTATACTAATTTTTATTAAGTTTAATATGTCTGTACATATTAATTCAGTAATCAAATAATGTATAAAAATGAAATAACAAAAATGTTACTTTATATATAGTCAATACTTGACCCTAGCTCATGTATTAATGACTTGGAACTATAGTAATATGGCCAATTAACATGTACTGTAGACAGTGTTAAAAGGGGTGTTGTTTATAAATAATATTAACAGCATAACAATAACATGACCATTCAGTCCAACACTGCTGTTCCTCATTATCTGCCTTTTAATGGCATCTTCCCCCAAATACATGTAATCCGTTAATGGAAAGTTCGCAGTAAATAACCCCCACCTCCAAAGTCAGCCAACAAAATTCTAAAGTATCGATCCAGACCACATCTCCATCATTTGACCTTCATTTACTGTTCTGAAAACAGCAACATTCCATCACTTCTCCACTGCCTCGCCTCTCTCACCCCAACCTTATCTAGATAGGACCATTCCATTTATTGTCTCCATTTCAGTATACACATTTCTTTACCAGCCCCATGTCATTTCCAATGAACTCGTAACCAGTAGAAATACAAATCAAAGCATACTTAGCGAGAGTGGCAGCAGGGATAAAGGAGTAGACCCGAGAGCGAGAGCACAGCGGGAGCGGTGGGGAGGAGAAAGGAGAGGGGGGGATGGGGTGGGTGTTTCAGAGCAGTAAAAGAAAGTGTGACATCACAGGAAAGCAGCAAGTAATTGCATGGAGAGTATAACCATGGGGCATAGATTTAAGGTACGGGGCAATCATACAAATTTTTCCTGGGAAATTGAAATTTTCAATTGGATTAAGTATAACAGTGAGTGAATTAATTAATTAGAGTATTAGCACAAAGTAGGCCTAGAGGCATTAATTAAAATTAATAGCTTAAACAAGGCATTAACTAGATTGCAATAGAGGGAATAGGATCCTTTTTTGATCATGGATGAGCTGCTGTGACCTGTTGTTGCAATTCCTGCTCCATGTGGGAGCTTCAGGACATTTTATGTGTCTTGGGAGACCACGTGTGTAGGAAGTGTCTCCAGCTGCTTCAGTTCGAGCTCAGGATTTCCAAGCTTGAGGGGCAGCTGCAGTCACTGTGGAGCATCAGGAGAGCAGGAGAGTTTCCTGGACTTTACGTTCCAGGAGATGGTCACTCCACAGGCAGTGATAGCTCAGGATAGTAGTAGATGAATGGCCATCCAGAAGAGAAGCAGGAAATGCAGGAGAATTTGGAGTGTATGCCACTCTCAAACCGATACTCAACACTGGAGACTGCTGAGAGTGACACCTTGAAGGAGTGCAGTCCAGACCCTGGCACTAACAGACTGTACAGGAGGGAGCAGCAAAGAATAGAAATGCAGTCATTATAGGAGAGAGGACAGACAGGCATTTCTGTAACCGTCATTGTGAGTCCCGCATAGTGCGTTATCTCCCTGGTGCCAGGGACCTCAAGGACATCACAGAGAGGGTGCAGAATATTCTGCAGGGGGAAGACAGTGAGCCAGATGTTGTGGTACATGTCAGTACCAATGACATAGCAAGAGCAGGTATTGAGGTCCAACGTCCAGATTTTCAGAAGTTAGGGAGGACGTTAAAAAGTAGGACCTCAAAGATAGCAACCTCCGGATTACTCCAAGTGCCATGTGCTAGCAAGAGTAGTAATAGGAAGATAGGGAGAATCAATGCATGGTTTGAAGCACGGTGCAGGATGGAGGGCTTCAGATTCTTGGGGCATTGGGACCAGTGCTGAGGCAGAAGGCACCTATTCAAAAGGACAGGTTGCACCTCAACAGGACTGGAACCAATGTCCTCATTGAGAGGTTCACTAGTGTGGTTGGGGAGGACTTAAATTAAATTAGCAGGGAAATGGGCATCAGCATATAGAAGTAGAAAAAAGGAATAAGGTGCATAAAGTGAGAGTGTTGGATAGTACTCGAGAAGGCAGTAGTGCTATATTAGATAGGAGCAGACTAAGAAGGACTTAGAGGAATACAAAGACAGGTTTACAGTACATTTATATAAACGCACAAAGTGTGGTGAATAAGGTTGCTGAGCTACAAGCACAAATAGTCATGTGGGAATATGTAGTGGCAATAACGGAATCGTGGCTTCAAAATAGTTAGGAGTTGGTGCTTAATATTGAAGGTTATAAAGTATTCATAAAAGATAGGGAAGGAATAAAGGGAGGTGGAGTGGCAATACTGATTAGGGAAGACACTGTAGTGTTGGCAAGAGAGGATGTCCTTAAGGGGGCAAGGACAAAATTCATTTGGTTAGAGTTGAGAAGCAAAAGGGTATGATCACGCTACTGAAGGTATTCTATGGGCCTCCAAGTAATGAGGAAGGAGAGCAAATCTGTAGAGAGATCACAGACATGTGGAAGGACGATGGAGTGGTAATATCAGGGGACTTTAATTATCCAAATATCAGTTGGGGTGGTGTTGAAGTAAAGGGTAAGGAGGGGGAGGAATTTCTGAAATGCGTTCAGGAGAACCTCCTTGACCAGTATGTTCTCAGTCGAACTAGGAAGGAGGCATTGCTGGATCTGGTGCTGGGGAATGTGGTGGGCCAAGTGGACCAAGTGTCTGTGGAGGAGACCTTGGGTAAGAGTGATAATCGTATCATAAGGTTTAGACTGGTAATGGAGAAGAGCAAGGAACAATCTAAAGTAGAACGTCTAAATTAGAAGGGTGCTAATTTCAATGGGATCAGAGGGGTTCTACCCAGGATAAAATGGAACCAAAGATTGACAGGAAATATTAACAGAGCAATGGGTGATCTTTAAGGAGGAGATGTTTCAGGTACAGGTTAGGTACATTTCAACGAGAGCAAAAAGTAGGGGAACCAAAGTCAGGGCTCCTTGGATGATGAGGAAGATAGAGAATATGATGAAACAACAAAAAAAAAGAGGGTGTATGATGCTTGTAGGTGAATTTTTTAAGTGAGAACTGGGTTCAAATACAGTAACAGGGGATGTGAAGAGGAAAATAAAACTGGCAAAGACAGAATAGGTGAATAGAATGGCAGCCAACATGAAAGGAAATCTAAGAAATCTTCCACAGGCATGTAAATAGTAAGCAGGTAGTAAAAGGTACAGTGAGCCCTATTATGGACAATGAGGGTGGTACATGCTCAGAGGCACAGGGCAAAGCTAGCAAACTGAATGAGTGCTTTGTATCAGTGTTTAATAAGGAAGAGGATGCTGACAAAATATCGGTCGATGCGGAAATGTTAGAGGTAATGGATAAGGTGAAAATTGAGAGACAGGTTGTACTGAAAAGTCAGGCTATTCTTAGGGTGGATAAACCCAGACGACTTGCATCCCAGGTTGCTAAAGGAAGTGGGGGGTTGAGATAGTGGAAGGGCTTGACATAATCTTCCAACCCTCCCGAGATACAGGGGAGGATTAGAGAGTGGCAAATGTGACACCCTTATTCAAGAACGGGTGTAATTACAGGCCAGTCAGTTTAACACAGGACACCAACACAGAAGTCCTTGAAGCGGCCAACATCCCCAGCTTATACACACTACTGAGTCAACGGCGCTTGAGATGGCTTGGCCATGTGAGCCGCATGGAAGATGGCAGGATCCCCAAAGACACATTGTACAGCGAGCTCGCCACTGGTATCAGACCCACCGGCCGTCCATGTCTCCGTTATAAAGACGTCTGCAAACGCGACATGAAATCGTGTGACATTGATCACAAGTCGTGGGAGTCAGTTGCCAGCATTCGCCAGAGCTGGCGGGCAGCCATAAAGACAGGGCTAAATTGTGGCGAGTCGAAGAGACTTAGTAGTTGGCAGGAAAAAAGACAGAGGCGCAAGGGGAGAGCCAACTGTGCAACAGCCCCAACAAACAAATTTCTCTGCAGCACCTGTGGAAGAGCCTGTCACTCCAGAATTGGCCTGTATAGCCACTCCAGGCGCTGCTTCACAAACCACTGACCACCTCCAGGCGCGTATCCATTGTCTCTCGAGATAAGGAGGCCCAAAAGAAAGAAAGAAGAGTTTAACATCAGTACTGGGTAAGGTTTTAGAAACAATAATCAGGGATAAAAAAAAATCAACAGGCACGTGCAGAGGTTTGAGTTAATTGAAGATAGCTATCGTGGATTTGTAAAAGGCAGATTGTGCTTGACTAACCTAATTTGAATTTTTTGATGAAGTAACAGAGAGGGTTGATGAAGGGAATGCAAAGGACGTTGTCTATATAGATTTTAAGAAAGTGTTTGACAATGTACCACATAAAAGGCTGGTTAACAAAATTGAGGTTCATGGAATTGGCTTAAGGACAGAAAACAGTGAGTCATAGTAAATGATTATTTTTCAGACTGGAGGATGGTAGACAGTGGTGTTTCCCAAGGATCAGTGCTAGGACCACTTCTTTTTTTGATATGTATAAATGACTTGGATATTGGAATATAAAATAAAATTTTAAAATTTGCCAATGATACCAAACTTGGAGGAGTGGCAAACAGTGAGAATGATACAAATCAACTGCAGCAGGACATAGATAAGCTAGCAGAATGGGCAGACAAGTGGAATTCAATACAGAGAAGTGTGAGGTGATGCAATTCAGCAGAAGGGCTAGGGAGAGGCAATTTAGACTTAATAGTACATTTCAAAACAATATGTAGGGTCAGAGTAACCTAGAGGTGCATGTGCATAGGTCTTTGAATGTGGCAGGACATATTGAGAAAGTGGTTAGCAAAGCATATGGGATCTTGAGCTTCATAAATAGAGGTATTGAATACAAAAGCAGAGAAGTTATGCTGAACTTATATAACACTCTGATTAGGCCCCGACTGGACTATTGCATCCAGCTTTGGTCACACTTCTTAGGAAGGATGTGAGAGTCCTTGAGAGGATGCGGAGGAGATTTACTAGAATGATTCCATTGATAAGGGATTTTAGTACGCAGCTGTTTGTAGTGTACATTAATGATTTAGACGTGAATATAGGAGGTATGATTAGTAAGTTCGCAGATGACATGAAAACTGGTGGTGTCGTAAATAGTGAGGAGGAAAGCCTTAGATTACAGAACTATCTAGATGGGCTGGTAAGATGGGCGGAGCTGTGGCAAATGGAATTTAATCCTGAGAAGTGTGAGGTGATGCATTTTGGGAAACCTAACAAGGCAAGGGAATATACAATGGATGTTAGGACCCTAGGAAGTAGAGGGACCTTGGTGCACTTGTCCATAGATCACTAAAGGCAGCAGCACAGGTAGATAAGGTGGTTAGGAAGGCATATGAGATACTTGCCTTTATTAGCCAAAGCATAGAATATAAGAGCAGGGAAGTTATGATGGAGCTGTATAAAACACTAATTAGGCCACAGCTGGAGTACTGTGTACAGTTCTGGTCACCAAACTTTAGGAAGGATGTGATTGCACTGGAGAGGGTGCAGAGGAGATTCACCAGGATGTTGCCTGGCTGGAGCATTTCAGCTATAAAGAGAGACTGGATAGGCTAGGGTTGTTTTCCTTAGAGCAAAGGCGGCTGAGGGGGACCTGATTGAGGTATACAAAATTATGAAGGGCATAGATAGGGTAGATAGAAAGAAACTTTTTCCTTAGTGGAGGTGTCAATAACCAGGAGGCATAGATTTAAGGTAAGGGGCAGGAGGTTTAGAGGGGATTTAAGGAAAAAAAAAAGTCACTCAGGAGGGTGGTTGGAATCTGGAACACATTGCCTGAAGGGGTAGTAGAGGTAGGTACCCTCACAACATTTAAGTAGTATTTAGATGAGCACTTGAAACGCCATAGCATACAAGGCTATGGGCCAAGTGCTGGTAAATGGGATTAGAATAGATAGGTGCCTGATGACCGATGGGCCTGTTTCCGTGCTGTATAACTCCATGACTCTAGTTACAAGCTTAGGTTGGAGAAGCTGGCTTTGTTATCCTTCAAGCAAAGGCGATTGAGGGGAGATTTGATAGAAGTGTACAAGATTATGACAGGTTTAGATAAGGTAGACAAGGAAGAACTGTTCCCATTAGCTGATGGTACAAGGACTAGGGGACACATATTTAAGATTTCAGGCAAGAGATGTAGGGGAGATATGAGGAAGAACTTTTTAATGCAGCAAGTGGTATTGACCTGGTACTCGTTGCCTATGAGGTTGGTGGAAGCAGGGAGAATCAATGATTTCAAAAGGAAATGGGATATACACTTGAAGGCAATAAACTTGCCAGGCTATGGGGATCAAGCGGGGGAATGGGACTGAATGGATTTATCTGATGAGAGCTGGCATGGACTCAATGTGCAAAAGGCCTCTTTCTGTACCGTAAATGACAGTCTCTTAATTAAAAAATCCAATTAAAACCTATAGTTTGTTTGCTACTCTATATATACCTTTAGAAAGATACTGCAGGTATTATTGCTCTTATGATTTACAGAAATTGAAACCTTAAGCTCTATCTTGTTTATGAACACAGGAAATGCATTCAGGGTTTTTGGCCTTTGCACCAAAAATGTAAATGAATCTTGCTTTCTTGTATCAGGAACATTAAACATCTGTTATAAACCAACTACAAGAAGTCACACGTGAAAATATCATCTCTTCAATTAATTACATGCATCAGAGACCTTACTTAAAAATATGAAATGGATAGAGTAGAGCCCATGCACAGAGTCCATTTTAGCAGTGTACACCCTTCCATATTACTGTTACTATACTGGTTTGAAGCTTCAGCCCTTTGGCCTTATAGTCCACTCATCAAATGTGAACACGAGATCATGGCAACACTAGAGTCAGCTGCCATATCTAATCTAGCTCCAAGCAACAAGGACTCCAGATGTGATAGCTTTATGCACTACAATTCTACTCCTTCCCACATCTGTGAAAACTTATTACCTTTAAAATGCATTTTCAAATAGCTTTTAAAAGGGTAACTGCAGAGGCAAGTAGTTTCAGCACACAAGTTACCTCCTAATACATTCCACATCATGATATGTAAGCCATGTTTTTCCCCCTCGATGTGATCCTTCGTTTTCTTGTTAAAACATATTTTTAAATTGTGCAAAGTGAAACAGACGCATGTTACTGATTGCAGCGAGAGGTGGAGAATCTTCTTGGAGTGTCTTCAGTTCACAGCCCCAGCCCTGTCCCCAGTGCCAATTCTCCATCACCACAGGACTTGGCAAATGGACCTGGTAGAAGCCTGCGCGTGACTTTGTTTAACATGGGGACCTTGGGACGCCGTCATTCTCCACACGATCTTGACAGATTGTTGGTCAGATTTCAGTGATGTGTTGAACTGCGATGACCAGGACAACCATGCCACTGCAGACTTCTTCTGCTTTCCCAGCCTGTGAAACACACAGTCTTCCTTTGCCTGTTCTGATGCTGGGGACTTTTTGGACTGCACTATGTCTGGCATCTCTCCCCGCTCTTGCCGCCATGGCTGGCCCCACCAGGAGCAAGGAGCTCCTGACGGCATCGTTCAAGGGATCATCGGAGCGCACAAGCCTCTCCACCACGGCGGAGCACATCTGTTAAGTAACATCAATTTCCTTACAATTTTTTTTTATATAGACTAAGCTGTATCCACCTGCACTGATTGTTTTAAAGTGTACTCACTGCAGAGTTTTGTAATTCAAAACAAAGCTTTGCTAAGACCAAAGGAGAAAAAAAATCGATACACAATTATTCAAGTAAATTGAGAGTTTGTGTGTGTGTGTGTGTGCGCGTGTGGTGATTGGTGGGGGGTGGGGGAGGGGTTTGTGGTGCCAGTGAGGGGTCCGATACTTTCTTCTTGGTGGGCTTTTTTTTTGCTGTGGCAAACTGTAATCAAATACTGCAGGGTTGCTTTTAAATTCCACATACAAAGTTCATGTGACAATATACCATTGGACTTGTCACAATAGACGAGCGGTTGAATTGAGTCCACTTGTTGGTCAAATTAATTTGACAATGGAGAACTGAGATTATCTTACCCTGGAACCTGATATCGCTGACAGTTGGTTCTGGCAACTTGTGTACAATTGAGTCAAAGTGGTAATTAGCACCTAACTTATCAAAATGAAAGGAAGAGTAACCTAAACTGAAATTCCCATCAATTAGAACAACTGATTTGAAATTAATGGTGTTTACTTGTCTTGTATCTTTGACGCTCAAATCTAAAAGCGTAAATCAAAGCCATTCTCTACACAAATTAGTACACAGGGAGAATAAAAGAGCACTAAAATGAAACACAATCAAAGGGTTCTGGCAAAAGTATAAACTGAGTGATGGAAAACATAGAAAATAGGAGCAGGAGTAGGCCATTCAGCCCTTCGAGCCTGCTCCACCATTCATTATGATCATGGCTGATCATCCAACTCAGTAACCTGTTATAGAACCATAGTGGTTAGCACCGCAGCCTCACAGCTCCAGCGACCAGGGTTCAATTCTGGGTACTGCCTGTGTGGAGTTTGCAAGTTCTCCCTGTGTCTGCGTGGGTTTCCTCCGGATGCTCCGGTTTCCTCCCACAGCCAAAGACTTGCAGGTTGATAGGTAAATTGGCCATTATAAATTGACCCTAGTATAGGTAGGTGGTAGGGAAATATAGGGACAGGTGGGGATGTGGTAGGAATATGGAATTAGTGTAGGATTAGTATAAATGGGTGGTTGATGGTCGGCACAGACTTGGTGGGCCGAAGGGCCTGTTTCAG